>NC_135908.1:13207363-14412363 GCF_964194155.1 Cetorhinus maximus | reverse complement strand
GAATTGAGGGGAGGGATCAAGTGGGGGAGTGCGAGTCTGGCGGAGGGTGTGCGTGGGAGGACTGGGGGTTGGGGAAGTGTTCCGGGGGGGGAGGGGATCCATGGGGGAAGGGGTGCGGAGGTGGGGGATGTGCAGGTGAACTGTACAGGAGGGGTCTGATGGGTCCATATCTGCCACCTGGGGAGCAAACTGAATGTGGGCGAGGGATGGAGGAAGGGTAGGAATGACCAGGGGCAGAGTGAGGCAGTAGGGTGGGAGGGTGAGGGTGAGGTGGTATTGATAGAAGGGACTGCGAGGGTGGTTGATGGGAACCCAGAGGCAGACATGGACCCTGGGGGTGTGAAGGAGGAGGTCGGGGAGGTGAATGTGGGTGGGGGTTGGATTTTCAGGAAGGAAGAGAACGTACACATTCACCTGGACGTCCCCGAAGGAAAAGGGCTGTAGCTGGCACATCACAGAGGGGAGGTGGAAGGTGATGCCAGGGGGTGGTCAACTGTGATGGGGGAAAGGGAATGGGTGACTGGGGGAGGGTAAAGGGCGCGGGAGCGAAAGTAAAACCCAATTAGCACCATGCTGTCCAAATTGAAAGTGAAATGAGATTCGTGGTGGATGAGATCAGGGACTGCATGGGGGTGTGGTCAGTGGGTGGGCGGAGATGCAGATCAACTCAGACTGACAACAGAAAACAAACCCCAGCGGGCAGCGTTCAAAATGCTCAGGACATTGAGGTGAGTGTGAAACGTGGAGGATCCACGTGCGTGGGAGAGGCTTGCTCGAGGCTCTGAAAGGCCCTGCCACATATACCCTTCTCCCTCCAGAATCACTCATGGCCAGCTGCCCCCTCTGTGGTGGTGGGCCATCCGGGCTGTTTATTTCTACCTCTTCAATGGAGGAGGTGTCCTCTTGGCTGGAGGTGAGGATGTGGATGGAGCTGAGGGACTGGCTGGCTGAGGGTGTCAGTCACTTGGCAGAGCTCCCTGTGAACCAAAGTAGAGATAATTAGTGCAGGGCAGCAGAGTCAGAAGCAGGAGAGAGAGAGACACTCACAGTTGTGTTGAGAGAGGGATGATGTGGTGCAGGATCCTCACGAGGGTGTTCGCCGTCGACCTCACCCTCACCGCAGGCACGGTCCACATCCTCACCGGTCAGCACGATGGCACACTCCTCAAAGTGAGTGAGGGGCTTAATGTGCGTCACTCCACGCCCGGTCTGGGACCTCTCCCTGCTGTTGTGAGCCAGCTTCTCCTGCACGAAAACAGATGGAGAGAGTGTGAACAGGACACATGGCACTGAGTGGAATGTTTGTGTGGTGAGCGGAGACATGGACGGGATGAGGATATGGGTTCGAGAGGATATGAGCCTGATGGAGATGTGAGGGTGTGTGTGAGAGTTAGTGGTGTTGTCCCTTGAGGTGTGAGATCCCTGTGGATGTGTGATGGGTTTGTGAGTGTGTGAGTCGAGAGTGATGAGAAGAGTGACTTACCCTGGCAGAACAGATGAGATCATTCACCCTGTAGCAGCGCTGGGTGGCTGTCCTCTTTTGCAGGGCATTGGCGCTGACCACCACTGGCACCGCCTTCGAAGCCTGGTTGGTAACGCCGCTGCCCATCCTGTGGCCAGAGCGGGGGTCGAGGATATCGCGGCGGGCCTCCACGGTGTCCAAAAGGCGCTCGAGGGGCATGTCACTAAACCTGGGGGCTGCAATTTGTTTTGCCTTTTGTGGATATCTTCCCTGCAGTCGTAATGGGCTGGAATGTGTGTGAGCGCGGCTGGACTTTAAATATGGCGTCCGGCGTGATGAAGAGGCGAGGTGATGGCGTGTTGGGCAAACGAGAGCCCGCCCGCCATTGGAAACGACGTGTTTCCCGGGAATGCGTAAGTAATGTGGCGGGATTGGGACGTGAAAAGCCGCCATTGCGGCCGGAGGGTAAAACATCGCGTTACCCGCCCGCTACCGCACTTAGTGCAAACCTGGCAGGACTCCGCCCTTTGTGCTCTCAAAGTTTAATTGACCTGCTCTTTTGCAGTCGTCGTCATGGGAGGCAGTGAAGAGAGAGAGAGAGAGAGAGAAAGTGAGGAACACTTTGATCATACTTTTTGGCTCTGTGGAGAACGCATTGTCAAACTTGAGTGAGCTGGTTCCAGATCTGGAGCTTAGAGATAGGCATTTGCCTGAAACAATGAGTATCTCATTACAGTTAACGTCAGTGAATTAGTAACTTCAGATCGCTTGTTGGGATATAACACGGATCACTTCATTCTCCAAATCTAAACCACCCAGGCACGGGAAACATTTCATTGTGCCAGCATTATAATTATGAATGTGGGTTTTACAGCAGCAACATTAATGGAGGCAGATTTCCTCCACTGGATGTCCCTGTATATGAGCTGGTACAGCAGGGTGCTGCAGTGGAAAAAATAAGGGCCGGAATTTAATGCCCCCCTTCCGATGGTGGCTTTGGTGGCAGTGGGGCATTTAATTGGGCAGGAAGTCATAGGGCGTCGCTCCTCCCACCTTCCTGCCTCCACCCAAATAAGTCCAGCTTGTGGCCGGCCTTCCTACCATGATGAGGCCCTTAAGTGGGCAATTAATGCTCACCTAAGGGCCTCGACTTGATGCTGCTGTATGGGTGGGGGACTTACCATGCGGGGAGCCTGTAAAGCAAAACACTGTCAGGTTTGTTCCTGGGAGTCTGGCAGGGGGAGGGGGGGAGGTGGGTTCTTCATGGGCACTCAGTGCCCAATAAAGGGACCCAACACTAGGAATGTGGTGTGGGCCTGCTAAGAGCCCTCATTATGTATGCTTGGCTGAGGGCACAGATATCTATTAGAATAACAGAACACCTGCTCCCCAGAGGAAACATTGTTTGATTGACAGCTCTCTGATCCATGGGGTCAATTCCACTATTCTTATTGACACAAGTGAAGGTAATTCAAGTGCTGTGGTTTGTGGTTTTTGAAACTTCAAAGGGCCTGGATGATTGACACTTTTATTTATCAATGGAGCACATGTTTTCAAAGCTTTTTTTTAATACATCCCACATTACACTGCATTGTTCACTGGTTCTAGAAGGTCAACAGTGGGTCATTGGGCATGGAAGTGCCAGAACTTGGCATACGGGGCATGAGGGAACATGGGGGTGGGTGGAAGGTAGGTGTCATAGGGTGCATGAAGGGCATCGTGGGTGTATGGGGGGGCAGAGCCTGGCATAGAAGGCATGAGGGGACATGGGGGATAAATGCTGGGCAGAGCCTGGCATAAGGGGCATGAGGGGACATTGGGGATGGGCGGAAGGGCAGAGCCTGACATAGAAGGCATGCGGGGACATGGTGGGGGGGGAATGGTGGGCAGGGGTATGCGGCAGGTGGTGAGGGACCAAACAAGAGAGAAAAACCTACTTGACCTCGTCCCTCCCAATCTACCTGTTGCAGATGCATCTGTCCATGACAGTATTGGTAGGAGTGACCACCGCATAATCCTTGTGGAGATGAAGTCCTGCCTTCACCTTGAGGATACCCTCCATCCTGTTGTGTGGCACCACCACCATGTTAATTGAGATAGATTTCGAACAGACCTAGCAACTCAAAACTGGGCATCCATGAGGCTCTGTGTGCCTCATAGCAGAATTGCACTCAACCACAATCTGTAACCTCATGGCCCAGCATATTCCCCCACTCTACCATTACCATCAAGCCTCGGCATCAACCCTGGTTCAGTGATGGTGCAGGAGGGCATGCCAGGAGCAGCACCAGGCGTTCCTAAAAATGAGGTGTCAACCTAGTGAATCAACAACATAGGACTACTTGTGTACCAAACAGCATAAGTAGCAAGTGATAGACAGAGCTAAGTGATCCCACAGCCAATGGATCAGACCTAAGCTCTGCAATCCTGCCACATCCAGTCGTGAATGATTAAACAACTCACTGGAGGAGGAGGCTCCACAAATATCCCCATTCTCAATGATGGAGGAGCCCAGCACATCAGCGCAAAAGATGAGGCTGAATCATTTGCACCAACCTTCAGCCAGAAGTGCCAAGTGGATGATTCATTTCGGCCTCCTCCGGAGGGCCCCAGTATCACAGAGGCCAGTCTTCAGCCAATCTGGTTCACTCTGTGATATCAAGAAACAGATGAAGGCACTGGATATTGCAAAGGCAATAGGCCCTGACCACATTCCAGCTATGGTACTAAAGACCTATGCTCCAGAACTAGGCATACTCCTAGTCAAGCTGTTCGAGTGCAGCTGCAACACTGGCATCTACCCAGCGATGTGGAAGGTTGCCCATGAATGTCCTGTACACAAAAAGCAGGGCAAATTCAACCCAGCCAATTACCGCTCCATCAGTCTGCTCTTGATCATCAGCAAAATTTACTGGAGCAGTCTGCATGCACATGCAGCAAGACCTGGACAATATTCAAGCTTGGGCTGATAAGTGACAAGTAACATCCATCCCACACAAGTGTCAGTCAGTGAGCACTTCTAACAAGAAAGAATCTAACCAACTCCCCTTGACATTCAATGGCATAACCATTGCTTCATATCCCACTATCAACATCATGGGCGTCACCATTGACCAGAAACTGTACTGGACCAGCCATATAAATACTATGGCTACAAGAGCAGATCAGAGGCTGGGACTTCTGAGGAGAGTAACTCACCTGACTCCCCAAAGCCTGTCCACCATCTACAAATCAGGAGTGTGATGGAATATTCTCCAATTGCCTGGATGTGTGCAGCCCCCACAACGCTCAAGAATATGGAAACCATGGACAAAGTAGTCCACTTCACTGGAACCCCACCCCACTGTCTTCAATATTCACTCCCTCCACCACCAATGCACAGTTACAGCAGTGTGTACCATCTACAAGATGCACTGCAGAAACTCGCCAAACCTCCTTAGACAGCACCTTCCAAATCCTCGATCTCTACCATCTAGAAGGACAACGGCTGTAGATTCATGGGAGTGCACCACTTGGAAGTTTCCCTCCAAGCCTCACACCATCCTGGCTTGGGACTTTCTTGCCGTTTCTTCACTGTCGCTGAGTCAAAATGCTGGAACTCCCTCCCTAACAGCACTGTGGGTGTACCTACACCACATGGACTGCAGCGGTTCAAGAAGGCAGCTCACCACCACCTTCTCAAGGGCAGTTAGGAATGGGCAACAAATGCTGGCCCAGCCAGCGAAGCCCTTATCCAGGGCATTATCACTGCTTCTGAGGTGTGACCATGTAACTATTTCACTTCAATCCACCTCGAGTAGTAATCTACTACTATAACGAACACTTTCCCTTTATGCTCAAATAAGTCCATTCCTAGGCATTCCCATGGCCTCGTAAAAAAAGAAGAGGATACTAGTGGTTCCTTTGACTCCTGCCTGTGTATTGTATGTGTGATACATCTGGATATCATTTCTTCTGATGACTTTGAGAGACCTCACCACCAATACCATGCCCTGGCTCTGCACTCGGTAATACCTAAATGACCTTGATCTCAAGTCTCAATGCTCTTGGGATTACTATTCAATCACCAATGTAAATCATCACTCACTGTCAGATGTACTCTCTGCTCAAAATATGGTCTAAGATAGGACTATGTGGTATATATGTTGGCCTTCCTCCAATGCAAAATTCTCTGATCTGCTTACATTCCACATCTGATTTTTGAGCCTGTTTGATTTCACTCAATCTTTGTGTCAGCAATCTATGGTCCGTCATTATGGCAAACTCCTCGGCTTCCAATACAAATTCAATATGCCATTTTTCTGGCTTCTCTGTTTCAATGCTTCATAATGCCTCTGCTGTAATTATGAATAAACCTGGAACATAAAGCTAGTCTCAGTAATGGTGACCATAAACTACTGTCGATTTTCATAAAAACCCGTCTGGCTCACCAATGCCCTTTAGGGAAGGAAATCTGCCGTCCTTACCTGGTCCGGCCTACATGTGACTCCAGACCCACAGCAATGTGGTTGACTCTTAACTGCCCTCTGAAATAGCCCAGCGAGCCACTCAGTTCAGGGGCAATTAGGGATGGGCAACATATGCTGGCCTTGCCAGTGATGCCCACATCCCGCGATAGAATAAAAAAACCCTGTTTTTGTTTTTCTGCTGTAGTCTGTTCCAGTGCCATTTAGAATACACTTTTCATGCAACAATCTTGAATTAATCCCTGTAATTAAAAAAAAAAACACACAGAAAATACTGGGAAACACTCAGCAGGTCAGGCAGATCCTGTGGAAAGAGAAACAAGAGTCAGCTCGATAAACTTTCATCAGAACCAGAAGATGTTAGAAATTTAGAAGGTTATAAACAAGTACAGATCCAAGGGAAACCAGGTCGTGTCAGGAATGGAAGAAGAGAAGGGAAGGAATTATTAAATGGCAAAAGTAATGATGGCATAGGGCACCATTCATTGCTGTTTTACTTTTCAGGCAACTTTGATGCAAACTCATTTCATATTAATTATTTGAATGTTGTATTTCTGGGCGTGACTGTTAAACAGTCTTCTCTTGATAACTCCTAGTTATTTCTCATGCTCAAAAAATGTGAATCACCCAGTGATTTGAATTCAGCAATGTAAAAGTATGTACACTCCTGTTTTTTTCATTCACAGGCATTATGGGCTGAATGGCCTCCTTCTTCCTGCAATCCTTCTACATTTACAACCGCGTCAGCCAAGTGGCAATCTGGTGCCAAAAAATTGAGTTATCCGATGATTGGAGTGAAACCAAGCCGACTGCAAAAGTTCAAGTTTGTCAATTATCGGAACACAAAGGTACATTTAAAAATAGATTTTTTTCCATCATAGTTTATCAAAACTGGTCAAGGGCAGATGAACGCACAAATACTGATCTACAGAGCTTGTATAGGAACCCTGAATGTGCCTGTAAACATGTCCTTGCTTAATTCAACACAGTCAGCTTACCTTCAAAAATTAAGGTCACAGAAAATGGAGCACGTGTACACGAGAATTTGACATTCTTGGTAATGAACTTCTTTGAATTTCTACCTGACAAAATAGCTGTGAACGAGCCATCAATTTGAAGGCTGTTTATTGCCTACAAATAATCTATGTTTAAAATCAATGATGTAACCTGATGCAAAATGAACCAGTTCTGGTATGGATTAGAATCAGCAAGTTTCAGCCATGATACAGTGAAGATATTACAATCAGTCTCAGCTTCTCTTGGGCCTCAAGGGGAAGAAAAAGATCAGCCACAATTCCCACCAGTTGTTCTTTAGCAATCACTGTTGCTCGATAGTTTGCCCGTAGGATTGGCATTCAGCTGGGATGTGGCTAAGTGGACTGTTGATATTAGCTGTCCTGTCTCAGAAGAATGGCTACTTCAACCAAAGCAATGGAAGACTGCTCCACTGTACCTCAGAGAGAGCTGCTGTCTTCCTGAGAGATGGGGAGATAGTTGAGGTAGGTGCAAAGATAGAATGATATGAATTTTAATTTCACTCCTAATGAGGTCTCCTACTGTGACTTTGGCGGAAGTGCTGTTAGAGAAAGGAATGCATCACCATTTTCAGCCTTGAGTTCTGCTTCTCCCTGGCTCCACCAATCTTCCATTGGAGACCCTCCAAGGAATTTCTAGGCTTTAAGTGGCTAAGGAAAACCTGGGATGGATTACAGGTGAAGTGCAAAAGGTTTTGAATAGCAAGACTCAACCTCAAGACTTCATTGTCTTTAACAAGGTGAAAGTAAACTGTTTCCTGACCCATTTGAAATTCTAGTTTTACTCCTAGACGTTCATGAAAAGATGAAATTAATGGGTACAGGATGTACATTTCTTTTCATTAAAAGTCTGGTCAAGCAGTTTTTTTTTTTTATAAACTAATTTCCAAGTTTCGATTTTCTTCAGGAGTTTGGGATAAACATTTCAGATCCTGGCCATCTCCATGGATGCAGTCAACGCTCCTTCCAGTTTAACTCGATAGTATTTGGATTAACCGACTATCATTGAGCCAATTTCTTCCCCTTTGAACCCTTTCCCCTCTTGGATCTTGCTGGTGTGGAACAATGAGGGCTGACAGCCTCCTAGACCTCATCGAAGTAACCAATCTTCAACCGTGCTCCTCGACAGTAAGAGTTAGTAGTTTTCAAGGGATCGAGGTTTCATTGTCAAGTATTCTAGTGTTGCCTACAGACCAGCCTATTCCAATGCTCTCATGATTGGCTTCTCATCTTGCACCCTACATATGCTTGAGCTCATCCAAAATGTTGCTGCTTGTATCCTAACTGTTGCCAAATTCCATTCACCCATTACCTCTATGCTCACTGACATACATTGGCTCCCAGTTCACCAATGCCTAGATTTTAAATTTTTCATTATCATGTTTATACGGGCATATGAACAAGGAGCAGGAGTAGGCCATTCAGCCCCTCGAGCCTGCTCCGCCATTTAATAAGATCATGGCTGATCTGATAGCAATCTCAAATCTGCATCCTGCCTATCCCCGATAACCTATCACCCCCTTGCTTACCAAGAATCTATCTACCTCTGCCTTAAAAATATTCAAAGACTCTGGTTCCACCGACTTTTCAGGAAGAGAGTTCCAAAAACTCACAACCCTCTGAGTGAAAAAATTTCACCTCGTCTCCATTTTAAATGGGTGACCCCTTATTTTTAAACAGTGACCCCTAGTTCTAGATTCTCCCACAAGAGGAAACATCCTCTCCACATCCACCCTGTCAAGAACCCTCAGGATCTTATATGTTTCAATCAAGTTGCCTCTTACTCTTCTAAATTCCTGCAGATACAAGCCTAGCCTGTCCAACCTTTCCTCATAAGACAACCCACCCATTCCAGGTATTAGTCTAGTAAACCTTCTCTGAACTGCTTCCAACGCATTTATATCGTTCCTTAAATAAGGTGACCAATACTGTACACAGTACTTCAGAGGTGGTCTCACTAGTGCCCCGTACAACTGAAGCATAACCTCCCTATTTTTGTATTCAGTTCCCCTCGCACTAAGTGATAACATTCTATTAGCTTTCCTAATTACTTGCATGCTAACCTTTTGCAATTCATGTTCAGTTACCTCCATGGCCTCACCCCTCTCTATCTCTATAATCTCCTCCAGCCTCATTACCTTCTGAGATCTCGAAGGAAGGGACGAGGAAATAAAAATGTTGTGACTTATTCCAAAGCTTTAAAATAAGAAACACCCACAATTATGTACTACTGAACACTTATACATTTGCAGTAATCTTTTGGGATAATCCCTCAATCAACAACGGAATTAATCTGGTCATTCTTGTTTCTGGAACTTCCTTTGTGTAAATTGGCTGTTGCATTTCGTATGTTACAACAATGATTGCACTTCAGAAAACAATTTTAAGAATGCACAGCATTGAGCGTTAAGTGTCTTGGGATGCCCCGAGATCATGAAAGGTGCTGAATAAATGAAGTCTTTCTTTCTTAAGTGTGTTTTATGTTCAAAATGGATGACGGAATAAATGAGGCGATTTGGCAACAGGGTTGGCAAGTCAGCATTTTATATCCTAACATTAGGGTAGGTTAATCGAGACTCGACTTCATCACTATTCCAGGAAAGCCTAATGTTTCAACAACGTTGTGATAAGGGAATGAGATTAAAGTTAATTAAACTCTGCTTTATGGATCAGCGGTTTGTTTGCCCTGAAATGCCAAAGTAAAGTTCCAATTTGCAATTTGTTCCTGGATTGAAAATCATTACAAGACGTCAGTGAAACTGGTGAATGACCCAGGGAATGATTTGATAATGATAATGGAGAGGCTATACAATGGTGGCAAGTAGAACATTGAGACCCGATAATGGCATGGTGACATTTCGATACACATTTGACTTAGTTTGTTTTAATTCCCATGTTAGTGCTTAATTTTTGCAAGATTTATTCCCTTCAACACCAAGTCAGCTGTGGCCCAGTTTGATAGCACTTTTGCCTCTGAGTCACAAGGTTCTGGGTTCAAGTCCCACTCCAGGACTTCAGCACAAAAAAAATCAAAGTTGACACTCCAGTTGCAGTACTGAGAGAGTGCTCCACTGCCAAAGGTGCTGCCTTTTGAATCCAATGTTAAACTGTGCCCCCACCCGCCCCTCTCAGATGGACCTAAAAGATCCCATGGCACTATTTTGATGAAGAGCAGGGGAGTTATCCCTGGTGTCCGGCCAATATTTATCCCTCAACCAACATTAAAAAAGCAGATTATCTGGACACTATCCGCATTGCTGTTTCTGGGAGCTGGCTGTGTGCAAATTGGCTGGTTCAATTAACACATTACAACAGCTACAATACTTCAAAAGTACTCCATTAGCTGTAGAGCGCTTTGAGATGTCCAGTGGTCATGAGAAGTGCTATATAAATGCACCATCATCATTCACACTTCATTCATCATCACCTCCAATGTGGCCAGTTCAAGCTCTGGCCAACTGAGGAAAAGAGTATTTGAGGACTAGGATCTCAAACCTGGGACTAAGGTCATAATTTACCAGGCAGCAGTGATTCCCATCTCCTATATGCTTTAGACACTTGGGCAACATAGAGCAGGCAGCTCAAAACACTGGAGAAGTACCACCAGCGGTGCCTTTGCAAGATCCTCCTAATTTGGTGGCAGGAAAGGTGGTCCCACAGCAACATCCTCTCCCAAGCCAATTTGCCCAGCATCGAGGTGCTAATCACCCAAAACCAACTCGCGGCGCAGGACAAGTCGATTGTATGCCTGACACCAGTCTCCCAAAGCATCTGTTCAACTCGGAACTTGGCCGCAGCAGGAGACTCCCAGGAGGCTAGCGGAAACGCTTTAGGGATGTCCTCAAAGCATCCCTGAGGAGGTCAAACATCCCCGCTGACTCATGGGAGTCTCTGGCTGGTGAGTGACCAAAATGGAGAAGAAGGCACCGAACACGTCGAGAGACTTCATGGGGAACACGCAGAGGTGAAGTCGAAGTGCTGGAAAGAGCGCACAAGCCTGCAAGCAACTCATTTACCCGACCCTTCAATTCCACCTGTCCAGCATGCGGTAGAGTCTGCAGAACGTACATTGGAGTAATGAGCCACCTCAGGACCTGTTGAACTGGAGTGGAAGCAAGTCATCCTCACTCCCGAGGGACTGCCTAGGAGGAAGATAAATGCAAGTGTTTCTTTTTTGTATCGAACACTAAGAATCAACATCTGTAATTTGTTCCCTTGATTTAGCCACCTTCTCCGCACAAGTTAAGCCAATTAAGCTGCAGAATGGCTCTCAGGTGACCTCGTCCTCTAGCCTTTGACATTACCCGCACGTGAAACTGAAACAACTTAAAATCCGATTCTCACAAAAGTCTTACAAAGTCACATTTGATGGGGCGATTCCATGATCCCAGTGTTCAACCCACACTTTCCGAGGGCGAGAGCCATCAATGTCATTTAGCAATAACGCTGCATATTGTCATAAACGGCAGAATGAAAGAAAGGTCTTGGACCAACCTTTGCGTGAAACTGCACCTTATTAATCCTGATCTCAGGCACACAATTGCGGTTGTGTAGTAAGTTTAAGAAGAGTTAAAGCATTTGTTTGCTTCCTGCTTCTTGTGCCATGTTTGGTCAGCTTGACATAGATGCAATGACATTTTCCAAACTCACACTAGTATGTCAGCATTAATGAAGGTTTTTTTAAAAAATCACTGCTTTCTGCAAATATATATCTAAAATGCAGATAAAAAGAATGAAGAATCAAACAAACCACAGGGTTGGAGAGAAGATAGTGGAAGATTTCAAGAATGTGAATTCCCGAGTGAGGTTGAGCTGGATTTTCTTTATCCGTAACTTGTCTTTAGTGAAGGATCTTGCCCTAGGTTTAAACCATGGCCACTTCATATGAACATATGAGCGTACATATACACAGGTGAAAATACGAATTAGGAACAGGAGTGGGCCATTCGGCCCCTCGAGCCTGTTCTGCCATTCAATAATATCATGGCTGATCTGATTGTGGCCTCAACTCCACATTCCGCTGACCCCTGATAACCTTTGACTCCATTGTTACTCAAGAATCTCTCTACCTCTGCCTTAAAAATATTCATTGACCCTGCCTCCACCGCTCTCTGGGGAAGAGACTTCCAAAGATTCATGACCTTCTGAGAGAAATTATTTTTCTCAATTCCATCTTAATTGTAAACTGTGTCTCCTAGTTCTAGTATCTCCCACAAGAGGAAACATCGTCTCAGCATCCACCCTGTCAAGTCCCCTCAGGGTCTTATATGTTTCAATAAGATCACCTCTCATTCTTCTAAACTCCAGTGGATACAGGCCCAGCCTGTCAAGCCTTTCCTTGTAAGATAATCCCCCCAACCCCCATCCTAGGTATCAACCAAATTAACCTTCTCTGAACTGCTTCTAATGCATTTACATCCCTTCTTAAATAAGGAGACCAAAACTGTACACAGTACTCTAGATGTGGTCTCCCCAACACCATATACAACAGCAACAAAACACTCCTAAATTTATATTTCATTCCCCTTGAAATAAACAACAAAATTCTATTTGCCTTCCTAATCATTTGCTATACCTGCATACTAACTTTTTCTGATTCATATACCAGGACACCCAGATCCCTCTGTACCTTGGAGTTCTACAATCTCTCTTCAGTTAAATAATACGCTGCTTTTCTATTCTTCCTGCCAAAGTGGACAAGTTCACATTTTCCCACATTATATTTCATCTGCCAATTTTTGCCTACTCGTGTAACCTATCTACGTCCCTTTGCAGCCTTATTTCCTCTTCACAGCTTACTTTCCTACCTATCTTTGTGTCATCAGCAAACTTAGCAACCATACATTCGGTCCCTTCATTGATATAAATTGTAAATAGTTGAGGCCCCAGCACTGATCCCTGCGGCACACCACTCGTCACATGTTGCCAATGTGAAAGAGACCATTTATCCCTACTCTCTGCTTCTTGTTAGCTAACCAATCCTCGATCCGTGCTAATATGCGACCCCCTATACCACTAGCTCTTATTTTGCGTAGTGACCTTTGCTGGGGCATCTTGTCAAATGCCTTCAGGAAATCTAATTACAGCCCATCCACAGGTTTCCCCTTCATCCAAGCTGCTTGTTACTTCCTCAAAGAATCCCAATAGATTAGTCAAGCATGATTCCCCTTTCACAACACAATGTTGACTCTGCTTGATTGTATTGACATTTTCTACGTGGCCCACTATAACCTCCTTAGTAATAAATTCCAACAATTTCCCTACGACAGGTGTTAAGCTAACTAGCCTGTAGCTTCCTGCTTTCTGTTTCCTTCCTTTCTTGAATGGAGGAGTCACATTCACTATTTTCCTACCTGATTGGACCGTTCCAGAATCTAGGGAATTTTGGATAATTAAAACCAATGCATATTGCAATATAACTTATATTAGACCTCTGTAAGGAGGAGGCCCCAGCATCAAGACTAAAGTTTAGATTGCCAGCACATTGTGTAACCTCTATAAGCATTTGTAACATTCAAGGGGATAATTTCACCATAAAGTAAGAGATATTTATGCTCAAAAGAAGTTAAAAGCATCCTCTGCAGTTAATAATAGGAATCTACTCATCCTTTGCTGTGGGGTACTATTTAGTTAAATAGTTTAACACCATAATGCTAAAATAACACCAATAACATGCATTTTTATAACACCTTTAACCTAGCAAACTATCTGAGGGCGCTTTACAGAAGTAATAAAATTTGATGGCAAGCCACTTTTTAAATTCCTTCATAGGATGTGAGTGTTGCTGACAAGATCAGCATTTATTGCCCATCCCTAATTGCCCTTGAGCAGGTGGTGGTGAGCTGCCTTCTTGAACCACTGCAGTCCATGTGGTGCACATCTACAGTGCCGTTAGGGAGGGAGTTCCACCACTTTGACCTAGCAAAAGTTAAAAAGCGTCGATAAAGTTTCAGGTCAGGAGAGTGTGAGGCTCGGAGGGCAACTTGCAGGTGGTGGTGTTCCCATGCATCTGCTGCCCTTGTCCTTCTAATTGGTAGAGATCATGGGTTTCACCGGTGTATTTGAAGGAACGTTGGTGAGTTGCTGTAATGTATCTTGTAGATGGTAGATGCTACTGTGCATCAGTGGGGGGGCAACTGAATGTCTGAGGTGGTGGATGGGGTGCCAATCAAGCGGGCTGCTTTGTCCTAGATGGTGTTAAGCTTTCTGAGTGTTGGAGCTGCACTCGTCCAGGCAAGTAGAGTATTCCATCACACACCTGACTTGTGCCTTGTAGATGGTGGACAGGCTTTGGGGAGTCGGGAGGTGATTTATTCTCCACTGAATTTCCAGCCTCTAACCTACTTTTGTAGCCACAGTGTTTATATGGCTAGTCCAGTTCAGTTTCTGGTGATTGGTAACTCCCATAATGTTGATAGTGGGGGATTCAGCAATGGTAATGCCATTGAATGTCAAGGGGTGATGTTTGGATTCTCTCTTGTTGGAGATGGTCATTGCCTGACACTTGTGTGGCACGGATGTTACTTGCCACTTGTCAGCCCAAGCCTGGATATTGTCAGGTCTTGCTGCATTTGGACATGAACTGCTTCTGTATCTGAGGAGTCATGAATGGTGCTGAACATTGTGCAATCATCAGTGAACATCCCCACGTCTGATCTTATGAAGGAAGATCATTGATGAAGCAACTGAAGATGGTTGGGCCTGGGGCACTACCCTGAGGAACTCCTGCAGTGATGTCCTGGAGCTGAGATGATTGACCTCCAACAACCACAACCATCTGCCTTTGTGCTTGGTATGACTCCAACCAGTGGAGAGTTTTCCCCCTGATTCCCATTGGCTTCAATTTTACGAGGGCTCGTTGATGCCACACTCGGTCAAATGCTGCCTTGATGACAAGGGCAGTCACCCTCACCTCACCTCTTGAGTTCAGCTCTTCTGTCCATGTTTGGACCAGTGAGGTCAGGAGCCAATGGCCTCAGTGAAATCTAAACTGAGCGTCAGTAAGCAGGTTATTGCTGAATACCTGGCACTTGACAGCACTGTCAATGATAGTTTCCATCACTTTGCTGATGATCGAGAGTAGACTGTTGGGGCGGTAATTGGCCAGGTTGGATTATGTCCTGCTTTTTGTGGGTAGGACATACTTAGGCAGTTTTCTACGTGGTTGTGTGGAGGCCAGTGTTGTAGCTGTACTGGAGCAGCTTAGCTAGGGGTGCAGCTAGTTATGGAGCACAAGTCTTCAGTACTATTGCCGGAATGTTGTCAGAGCCCATAGGCTTTGCAGTATCCAATGTCTTCAGCCATTTCTTGATATCACGTGGAGTGATTTGAATTGGCTGAAGACTGGCATCTGTGATGCTGGGGACCTCAGGAGGAACCGGAGATGGATCATCCACTTGGCACTTCTGGCTGAATTTGGCTGCAAATGCTTCAGCCTTATCTTTTGCACTGATGTGTTGGGCTCCCCCTTCATTGAGAACAGGGAAATTTTGGAATCTCCTCCTCCAGTTAGTTGTTTCATTGTCCACCACCATTCACGACTGCATGTGGCAGGACTACAGAGCTTAGATCTGATCCGTTGGTCATGGGATTGTTTAGTTCTGTCTATCGCCTGCTGCTTTTGCTGTTTGGTCTGCAGGTAGTCTTGTGTTGTAGCTTCACCAGGTTGGCATTTCATTTTTAGGTGTGCCCGGTGCTGCTCCTTGCATGCTTTCCTGCACTCTTCATTGAACGAGGGTTGAACCCCTGGCTTGATGGTAATGGTAGAGTGGGGAATATGTTGGGCCATGAGGTTATTGATTCTGGTTGTATACAATCTGCTGCTGCTGATGGCCCACATAGCCTTATGGATGCCCAGTTTTTAATTGCTAGATCTGTTTGAAACTTATTCCATTTAACATGGTGGTAGTGCCACACAACACAATGGAGGGTTCCGCATGCAACCCAGGCTTGCTCCAGTGAAGAACTGAGCTGAAAGCCAAGAAGAGTTCAGTGACCCATCATTGGAATGCCTATTGGGGGCCCGCTGGGATGTCCTCCACCCCCACTCTGACCACAGAAGGTCCAGAAATCTCACCACTCCAGCTTGGTAGGCGGTGGCAGTGGTGGCCAGTGCCAATGCTGCACAGAAGAGGCTAGCCATCCATTGCAGGAAGAGGATGAATGATCTCACCCATGCCGCCAGGGTAAGGCAGCCATCTCATCACTCTAAACTCACACACTCACAAGCCCATCACACGTTCACTGGCATCTCACTCACTGCCAGTTCACGGGAAATCATCACTCACTCTCTCACACACGCCCTCACATCTACATCTGACCTCTTCTGGAGGCTGCCTCCTCAGCCCTCATCATCTTCAGGCCACTTGTACAGATCAACATGTTCTGCCTCATACACACCCTGAGATACCCCCCTTTCCCAATACAGCTCGCGCCCTGCAGCCTCTTCCCTTGCCTGAGGCTACTTCTCCCTCTTCCCCAAGCAAACCCTAGCCCTGCAGCTGTTGAAAAGCCATCTGTGCCTTACAGCTGGTCTGGTAGGAAGAGATCTGCCCGTGAACTCCACCTAATAGTGATATGGTGCTGTCTGTGAAGCCTGGTGCTGATGACCACAAGTACTGTCTGAAGCAAGGTAGGCAAACAAACTCGAGGGAAGTGTAGCCTGCCATGTGCATGTCGCTTATGTACAGTTGTGAAACATGTCAGCGTGCAAACGTGCCTGGATGATCCAGCTTGGAGGGATGATTACGGTGAGCAGGGCTTATGAGATGCTAAAGTATTGAAATTAGGTTCCTGACGTGTGGTCATGGGAAACGCAAACCCGCCATTGACGGGCGGAGTGAACGGTCGCAAGCTGGTTTACACCGACATGAAACCAATTTTTGTGATCTTCCATTCTCACCCACTATGACTCCCGCCGCAAATGGGAGTGGACGATTCCGTCCTTTGTCTCTCTCATGGCAGGCCTGTAGTTTCTTAGATGAGCTAATACTTTAGTTGAAGTTAAGTCTTGTGAAGCAGAGGATTCTCAGTAAGCTGCAAGGCTACTTCTCGTCGAATGTCCAGGATGGTGGTTCTCAGGTGAAGTCGAAATTGGGCCAGGTTCGGGAGGGTCCTTCTCCCACTTTCAATGTATTATTACCTCGGCTGATGACTTGCAGCTGGTTCAATTGTTTTCCAATGGAACTCTCTCCCTCTGCAAAACAGCTTCTTGCTGTTATTTTTTAAGGCAACCAGAAAGTATGGCTGCCTCATCATGTGACCTTTTTCAAGTCCAAAGTCCTTTTCCAAATAAGGTGGGTGGTTAGGTCGATTATGCATTCTGTGTGGTGGCTTTCATGCCTTGAGGGTTTGAGACAGCTCGTGCCTTTGTATCTGAATCACCCAGTAAATTTCTAATCACCCTTTTGAATTAGTTTCAGGCATCATGTCGACATCAGTCTGGACAATTCCTTTTGTTCCCTTTGGAGACAAGGGAGCACTTCAACCCACAAAAAGGT
Source organism: Cetorhinus maximus (assembly GCF_964194155.1). NCBI lineage: Eukaryota > Metazoa > Chordata > Chondrichthyes > Lamniformes > Cetorhinidae > Cetorhinus > Cetorhinus maximus. Next base: position 14,394,902 of record NC_135908.1, on the reverse strand, counting down.
CAGGTGACCCTTGGGCAGCCATCTTTTTGCAGCCTTTTTGTGGTTAGTTTTCAAACATAAAAATTAGTTTGAAGTTCAGAATATTGAGGAACAAAAAAATATCATGAAAGGTTTTAATACAGTAAATAAGACAAAATGGTTCCCAGTGGCAGAGATGTCAGGAACCAGATAATTGACAGAAGTACAAGAGGCAAGATGAAGCAAGGTTTTCTTTTAAACACAGCAAGTTGTTATGACCTGGACTGCATTATCGGAAAGCTTGTTGGAAACAGATTTAATAATAACTTTTAAGAGGGAATTGAATATATGCTTAAAGGGGGAAAATTGTGTAGGGCCATTGGGACGGGAAGGGCAATAGAGGTAATGATGTTTGAAAAAGCTGTCACAGACTCAATGACTGTGACAACCTTTGACCCGGAAGCAGTACAGTAAGGAAAATTTGCAATTTCTTTCAACTGTCCGTGGAACCTGTAATTGTTTTAAAGAATGTTTAAAAAGACCTTTTAAGAGTTTGCACCAATTATAAAGGGATCAGTTGTAATTTTCTTGGATATTAAGAAATGCCGATCCATGTGACCCAGCAACGCTTGACTTGGAAGCTGGACCAACAGGGATGAAGTTTAGATACAAAAGTTGAATGGCCAGACACAGAAAAGACAGAGAAAGAAGATATTGCTGTAAAGAAGATGGGAGAGCTGGAGGGAGAAGGAGATCAGCACACAGTGAAGACCCAAAGAGAAAGCAGATTGAGACAGAAAGAGGAACATACTGATATCATGAGAAAAAGTAAATCTCTTTCAGGAAGAGGTCAGTGTTTATCTGAAGACAGGAGACAGGAGCTCTTGGAGACTGTGTGAGCTGGCTGAAAAGGTTTAAAAGCTTCAAAGATGTGTGACTGGCTCAGGGGTGCTAAAGAGCTGGGTGTTTTACCATAAGTGGCCAAGCCGAGAATCGTGGTGTTTTTGGTGGGTTGGTTGAAAAGGAATTCTGGAAAGCTACACCATACGGACTGTTGTGACCCGAGGGAGAGAGAGGGTTCATAGAAGTGTGCCTTGCTGATGAGAATCATACCTGTGAAACTCAAAGGTGAAAGCTGTTGTCGAATAGGTAACCTAACCCACCCTGCATGAAAGAACAGCATATTGTGGAACTGCAAGTAGTTACGTCTTTCGGGAGTGATGGGGTGCTTGTGGTTGGCTAAGACCTATCTTTGTTGTATCGACTATTTAAAGTGAACCTTACATTTTTATTTGAAGTATCATATGCCTGTTGATCCATGTTTAATTTGTGTTGATTCTGATTCATGATAAAGTAAAGGCTACAAAAAGTGAAATCCTGTTAGTAATTTCTTCATTTGGGGGGGTCACTCAGTAAAGTTGGTTATTTTGGTTTACTGTTCCCCCATGCGGATCATAACACTGTGCAGTATCACTGGATGACTTTTATGATCTGGCATTTTGATATGGACTGTTCCTCCCTTAATATGCCAAATAGAAAAAATTATCCCTGTGGCGCCAAGTTCTGTAGTAGCTGGCAGATGTGAGCGACCAGTTCCCTAGACTCGCGCAGTCTTTGGTGGCACTGGTTCTCGGTCATCTGCAGGAATGAAAGACGGTGTCTACAGACCCCTTGTGTCACCAGGCACCGACCAGCGATGCCTTGCTGTGGCTCCTGGGTGGCGTGTGTGAGAGCCCCAGCCACTCCTTCTTCCTAAGGTTGCTTCTCCTGCCTCTGTGCAGCCAGGAGCCTCGGTCGCTCTCTCCTCTGTCGTCTTCGCGCTCTGTAGGCTAACAGGCATACAGCTAGTTCACCAGGCTCCATAATCCCGATGTACTCCTCCTGCAGGATGCAAGAGAGAGACACAGGGTTAGCATGGGTGTATTAAGAACCTGTCCTGGTTAAGTGTGATGGTCCCTTAAGGCTCCTGGAGAGTGCTGGCCAGAGATTAGTGCACTGCATGGCTGCCCTGTTAGCTTAAACCATGGGGAGGCTGGTCCAAACTGGGATGCTGACATTGCAAGGGGCAGCGAACATCTTCAGCAGTGACTGCTACATGTCCAGCTTTAGCGAGGAGATTGTACAATGTGCGCAGTCCAACTGCTATGCAGTCCACTAAAGTGCTCATGAATTTGCAGTCTGTGCTGGGGGCGGTGGAGAGTGGGGGGGAGTTCTGCAGAACTTGATGGCACTTTGATGCCTCTGCATTTCTTGAATGGGCAGATCAGCTAGGAGCCCGACCCCTATGTGGCTGCCCCTGAACTGTCTCAGTTGCAGAGGAAAGGTCACTTTCTACAGGTTTCCCGAATGGGGCCACTTCCCTCCCCCATTATACCCCACCCCCCACCCCGAATACTTGTGCGCTGTATTCTACGGCAGGGCTGCCTTTGTTCCCCCACCCCCGCCACAAGTCGCCTCAACAGCAAGGCTGCACTTGCCCCCCCGCTCCCCCTCACCCCCCAAAGTCGCCTCCGAGGCAGGGCTGCACTTAACCCCGACCCCTCCCCTCCCCCGGTGCCCCTGAAGCCTGCAAAGCAGCAGGCGACCCTGGCGAGCTCTGCAGGACTTTGTTGTGCACTCGCCCCCAGTTCACCCAAAGCGCAGGCCGCCAAGTGCGCGCCATTGTGAAACAAGTCGGCGCGCTTTCCCGCCGACGCGGACAGATGATCCAGCGGGGGGTGCAAGAGCCCGGCGGGATGGCCTGGTAATCATACGCTGATGTATTACAATGAGGTTCCCGACGACCGATGGCGGGAAACGCAGCCCGCCATCAGCGAGCTGAGCGGACAATCACGACCTGCTGCCGTTGTGAAGCCGGTCGCGCCATCTTGTCTGCTCACGCCACCAATCACGCCCACCGCCAGCGGGCACAGAAAATTCTGCCCTTACTGCCTGTCATAGATTTGTTGAAAGGACTTGCAGGTTGACAATCAACCTGTTTGCCTGCGTTGTGAACACACCTTCTGTGGCCATCGAGTCCTGGAATGGGATTCAGAGCCACTCTGGCCCAGTGGCGGGGTCACTACCCACGGCCTCCCTTCAGACCCCCCCCTTAATCCCATACCCCAGGAGAGAGGCTGACCAAAGGAAAGGACTCTGTGGTAAAGCTGCCTAATCTCAAATGACAGAACACAGCAAAGCAAATCCAACTCCTGGGTACAAAGCGCCTATTGTACGCCCGGTGCTGGAGAGCGTCCGTTATCTTGGACAACAGCCGCGTTCATCCTTGCGCATTGATCTCCATCGTAAAACCAAGATGTATGCAGAGCCCAGTGAATCTGCGATATCAAACAAGAGACCAACAGAAGCCGTGCACAGGTCACATGGTTGCCACGTCATTTCACAGAGTCAACTCAGTGGTTGTAAAATGACTGCCCGTCATTACAATTGTGAAACAGCCAACAACCTTCGGGGTCTGCACACGTGAGTCAAACATGAAAATCCAGAGGTTGCTGTCAGTGACTCCCTGCTTCTCCATCGGGCGCGCTGTTGAAGTCATCGCAAACGGAAGTCTTAGAAATCACTTAATTTGATGCCAACTTCCACTGTGAAAAAAAAACGTGAAAGTTACGCCTTTGCTGAACGAGAGATGAGTGGGTTCTTAACACCACAATATGTCACACGTATTGTCAACAACGGGCGAACTTAATGAGTGCAGCAGTGGCGGGAGAGGGCAAGGCAGACATCCACCACCAAACCTGGCAACACCCCAGTCCACCTGATCTCCATGAGCCTTGAGGGAATTAAGACCCTAGTTGGCAGCGGGTACCCTGCCACCGGGGATCCCGACTCCACGGGGGACGCTGAACTGTTGCAATTCCCCAGAAACCCCTTGCCCAAGAGCTGCCAGCCAGTCAGAGGCTGGCAGCTCTTCATTGCCACAGTGCCACCGGGAGCGATGGCCGCCGCCGGTAAACGCCTCGGGCCTCCCTCCATCAGGGATCATCATCATCGGGTACTGGGAGGAAGGTAGAGTGAGGGTGGGGTGGGGGCCACGGGGGAGGGGTGCCAGGAAGGGAAGGTCAGGGGGTGGCTTTCTGCAAGCCGCCCCCCCCCTCCCCACTTTCCAACGCTAGGTCCCCCCAATCAGGCACTGAGTGCCTTTAAACAGGCACCACTACCCCACCCCCCAAACCAAACCGGAGAGGGTTTACTTGTCGGTCCCCCCTGCATGGTGAGCCCCCACACCGCCGCTGGTTAAATGCAAGTGGCAGCGGGAGGAGGCCCTTAAGTGGGTATTAATTTCCCACTTATGGGCTTCAATTGTCATCAGGGCCAAAAACCCACCCTCCAGCCTTCCCTCCTCTGGCTTAATTGCGTGGAGGCAGGGAAGGGGCAGGATCTCCACCTCCTCCACTCCCCCTACCCCATCAAACGACCCACCTTGGAATTCACCTTCGGGGGGGTTGGGCATTAAACTCTGCCCAACATCTCTGGCTCTGAAAAGCTCATTCTTATATTTGTGGAATGTTACATTTTACTGCTATGGTTAAAAAAAAAATAAGCTTTTAAAATAATAACAATGATTGTTTTCACTAGCTTGTTTTCAATATTTCAGTTTCTACCTTAATCCCCATGTGTCGGTCCCAATCTTTATTTTGCAGTCTGTCAGATGATTCAAAAGTAAAGGGCCATCAGTCACTTTTGCTTTCCAGTTAGCTGACTGTGAGAATTTTTCAATGTGATTGCTCAATCTGCTCGATGACAGCACTGTCCCTGGGCACTGGAAATCCCCTGTAGCTGATGCCTGAATAAAATTAAGAGTGATGAAATCCACACCACTGAGATCACCAGATCTTTTGTGGGCAGCTTTGTTCAAGGTGCATTGACCAATTGGTTGTGAAATCTGAGCCACTAGTTAGGGATTATTTGTGTGTGAGCACATGTTGTCACATGTTGTAGGGTGTTGGATACTGTTCAATGCAGTCCTCATAGTCTTAAATAGGCAAACCCTAACCGTAACCCTAACCCTAACTGTACGTATTTATTAACTACAAGAACTATGTACATATATACAGTAAAGGACCAAGTTAGGAGCTGTTTCCATGCTTGCTAACGCACATGGCTCTGTCCAACACTAAACTTATCCCTAGGTGCAGGTCATGTGTTCTCTTACATTACTACGTGGGCGGTACTATATGTACCATGTTAACCCTATTGTGCCAGACCCTTATACTACATCATAGTCATGAATATACAGTGGAAAGACTTGAAATTAAAACTACCTACTCATTAATTATACCCAACAGTATCAAAGGCACATAGTTCTTTAAACTCACATTTGGGAAACTATTGTATTCAAGTGATTGATTCAAATGTTATTTTACACTCTACTTAAATAGAGTCCAAATACACTGCCTGTGCTAATTATGGACAGCACTTCTGCCAGGCAAATATTGCTAACTATTTGCCATCATTACAGATTTCAGCTGCAAAGGTGTCGCTTATAACATATGTGAAGTGTCCCAACTATTTTGGGCAACTTAGTAAGTGCTTACTCTTCACTTATCAAAAGTTCTGCTGCTCTTGGCCATATTCTTCAGGCAATTCCAATCAACTGTTGATAAACAATTACATTAGTGATGAGACTTGGGATGTAACTGATCACAAATGGGAGGGGCGGTTGCTAAACACGCTGCTTTTAAAAAATGTCGGGGACATAGCTTTTCAGCCACATCGCTTCATTTTGTGCCTAGCAAGTAAATCCAATCAACACCAAAGTATTGCCATAAGCGACGCAAATTGTCAGACAAAAATCTTGTTTCTGCTTCTCTCTCTAGTCTATGTGTCATACAGCTTCCGTACCTTAACTTCCTTCCTGTGGGTACTGCTTCCAGGGCCAAGGGTCATTAGGCCACATACACCAGCATTTCTTATTATCCAAAAATTACAATCGATCCTTTTACAAGCAGCGCAAACTCTTAAAAGTCATTTTCAAGCATCTCTAAAAAACAATTACTGATTGTCCAAACGTTTTACTTCCTGTTACTGTTTCCAGATCAAAGGCCATCCCAGGAGTCTTGCAGAGATTAATTGATCTGAACAGACGTAGAACTCCAATCAAGATGTGGAATAACAAAGGATCAGAATGTCTAAAGTGTTGCTTGTTTCATTTTGATATATTTAAAGGAGAAATCTGCTCTGAGCTATAAACCATCACAATGAGGCTTTAATTCTGAAACTGAAATTATGTTCTGTCAAATTGAGTCCAGCTATGTTAATTACACCGTAATCCAGAAATTGAGTTATTACACCATTTGTGGTGATTATTTTAGCAATTGTGTTATTTTTGCTGCTGCAGAAGTGACAAAATTAACTCATTGCCAGTAGTTCTGATGAAGAGTCATACGGACTCGAAACATTAACTGTCTTCCTCTCCGCAGATGCTGCCAGACATGCTGAGTTTTTCCAGCTATTTTTATTTTTGTTTCAGATTCCCAGCATCTGCAGTATTTTGCTTTTATCATTGCCAGTAGTCGTTGGGTAGGACAGAACTTGAGTATCGTTGAAAAAGGAGACATGTCGAAGCTTTTCGTCTTGCACTCATCAGGACACTTCGCAAGAAAACCAAAATGTAAAGGGAACAATTTACACTGCATGAGAAAAGAGCATTGATTGGTTGGCGAGTAGACTCTGATTGGGAGAGGCACTGCCATGGAGAATGCACCAGTTAACTGATGACTGACAGTTAACTGTCAAGCTTTGTTTAAATTCAAACCAGGCAGGTTGACTCTGATTGGTCAAGGCATTGCCCTGGCAAATGAACCAGAGAGTGGTTGTCGCCTATTTTGTTCAGTTGAAACAAAGTCCGTGTGGTGTAGGTACACCCAGAGCGAAGTAACAAGCCATGGCATAGAGGGTGTTTGAGGAGAAGAAGGCAGTAAGTGATGATGAGGAGTTAGTAAATGCACAACAATCCCAGCAGGGAGCAACACTGCTTCTGTAGAGCAATAAGCATTTACAACACTGAATGAGGCTACATGGCCCATTTGTGTCGGCACCAACTCTACGCAAGAATGATCCAAAACTAGATTAGAAAGGGCACACGGGAGTCATCGGGCTGGCATGGACAAGATGGGCCGAATGGCCTCCTTCTGCGCTGTAACTTTTCTATGGTTCTAATCCCACTTCTATGGGCTGAGGAATTCTTTCCTTGAGCCCTTAACTTACGTTTTCACTGCAAATTCTTTCATTAGAGATGGGTTCATTATTCCTGCTCATTATCTGGAAAACATGCATTTTTGAAAGAAAATGATCGCTGCAATATTTAAAGCGAGAGAATCGGGAAATGTTTAAATGTGTCGAGCGATGGTCCAGATCTCGAGGTCTGCAATGGTTGCACCTTGGGAGATGCATTGAGGGACCCTCCCTGGAAGTCCCAATGCAAGGAACTCTGTGGGAATTGCCCGGGAAGTTTCAACATCCTCTCGGCAATTCCCCTGCGTTGGGAACCCTCCATAAAACACTCCAAATAGAAGTTAGAGTCGGTGACTTGGGAGGCTTCTGACTCGTTTGCCAGGATAGACCCAGTAAGTGTTAGACTGGAAAAAAACCATGACCTGGATTTTCAGGCCCGGTTGGTGTCGGGACTCATGTCAGAGGCAGTGGAGGGGGAATGGGGGGTGGGGGGAAACAATAGCGATATGGCGAGAAGGCCACAAATAGTTTTCACATCATCGTGAAACCGGTTTGCAATCGTCTGCTCCACCCGTCTGTGCTGGGCTGCGTTTTCTGCCACCACAAGTCAGGGGCATCATTTTGATACATTTCCATCTAATTATAAGCCCTGCTCACCAGAATCACACCCCCCACCCTCCATGTCAAACTTAGCGCCCACGTCGGTGTGACTTCAGAACTACGTGACTTCCGACTGCCTCTAAAAGGCGTAAACCCGAACGGCCTGGACTTCGAGGGGAACTCAGGGGTGAGCGCACACGACCTTGCGCAGTGACCGTGAGCAGCGCCCGTCGGACATCAAGGAAGAGGCATTCGGTGGGGGGGAGGGTGGTCACAGGCAAGTCACTTTTACCCAGCTGGCTTTCAGTGCGGTGCCAGGGGAAGGGGCTCCAGTGTGGGTCAGGCTGGGATGTGGTGGAGGGGGTGGGGGGTGGGTTGGGAGGGGCAAGGCAGCACAGACAGACTGAAGGTAATACTCCAGCACATGCTGGAGGAGATGGGGGAGGATGGGGGGAGTGGGGGTGGGGGGGTGGAGGGGGGTTGGGGGGGTGGGGGTGGGGGAAGCGGCCAATCACATGGGAAAGTTTGTCTAAATTGAACATTCTTCCGTAGCTGAGACTCCTCAGCAGCAGCTTCCATTGACAGGCTCGGAGTCGGGCCTCTACCCACTCAAACATCACCACAGCATGAAAGTGCCACAAGATGCTCTGGAACCTTTCACCCCTTGTGCCTGAGCTGAGAGCACAGCGTGCAGTCCAGTGGGCAAAGCTGCTGCCAATCGGTCAGGTGGAATGGGGCGGAGGTGGGTGGGGTTTCGGACAGCCAATGAACGCACATTACACACCAGCCATCCAAGTGGTGACCAGCACTCTCCTGCATGCGTGAAGGGGCCTTCAGACTTAACCAAGACAGGTTCTTAGGACACAGATGCTAACCCACGCGTCTCTCTCTTTGATCCTGCAGGTGGGGAACATCAGGATCGTGGAGCCCGGTGATTTAGCGGGATGCCTCACGGCTTATAGGGAGCAGAGGAGAGGAAGAGGCTCCTCATCCGACTCGGACTCAGCACATTCCTGGCCTCCAGCAGTCCTCCGAGTGCCAGAGACCTGGGAAGTCCCTGCCGCCGCCTACTGTGGATCAGACAGTGCGATGCGCTCACCAGCTTGTGACCCCCGAGGCTACTCTAGAATTAGGTCCCACCGAGGTGTGTGTCTCTGCGCTGGTGGAGGGTGTGGGTGAGCGCTGTGACGGGACTTCAATGCGGTTGTCATCAGATTCTTCTTCCGAGGTGTCTTCGGAGCTTCAGTCAAGATGTGTCGTGGACCCCTCGGCTGCTTCCCCCATCTATCTGCGAAAGCAAGGAGATATAATCAGTGCATGGCAGGGGACTGTGGAACACGGGGACTCACTCATAGCATGGTTGTCTGATTGATATTCAACTACTGGATCGTCACTTGGCTGACCTCACTGTCAGCACAGGAACGGCCCAGATCCTCGCCGGCCAGCTGGATGGCTCTGTTTTCAATGTCTGTGAGGACCTTGATGTGGGCCTTCCTAAACCAGTCTGCGACCTCTCCCTTTTGTTGTGTGCCAGCTTGTCCTGCGTGAAGACCGATGGAGAGAGTGTAAGCAGGATGCCTGCCAGGCCAGATGATAAGGATGCCTGGCCTGTGTGGGTGGTGAGTGGTGCCATGGATGGGATGAGGACAATGAAGGTGAGTGTGAGAGAGTGAATGGTGATGTGCCTTGAAATGGCAGTGAGTGAGATCCCTGTGGATGGGTGATGGGTTTGTGAGTGTGTGAGTTGAGAGTGATGGGAAGAGTGACTTACCCTGGCGGGACAGAGGAGACCATCCATCCTCTTTCAGCACTGGGTGGCTGTCCTCTTTTGCAGGGCATTGGCACTGACCACCGCTGCCACTGCCTCTCCTGCTGGACTGGTGACCTTGCTTGCTGGTCTTCGCCCAGTGAGAGGTAGAGGACTTCATGGCGGGGCCTCCACTGTGTCCAGCAGCCACCCGAGGGAGGCGTCGCTAAATTTCAGGGCCGCACGTTTCCTCCCCTTGGCAGTCATGACTTTGCAGCAACTCCAGTGCCTTAGAGAGTGTTAGCCCTGTGCAGGGGCACCCTTTAAATATGGTGCCCGGATTACTGACGGCCTGAGGTGACGGCAGGGCAGGCAATCTGAGTCCGCATGCCAGCGCTCCGGCACGTTTCCCGTCGGGAATGGGACAACACGGCTCGAAAATCCGCCATTGCGGCCAGCAGGTAAAACACCCTTTTTCCCGCTCACTACTGCACTTTGCGCAAATCTGGGACAACTCTGCCCAAATCTAACTCCTAGGTAACTGTACAATTGACACCCAGACACCTCACTGACCCTCTGACTTACCCCAGTGCTCCGACCCCCACACCAACCACCCTGACCCTCGGACTCACCCCAACCCCCCGACTCACCCACTGACCCGACCTGGCCTGACCTCATCACCCTGCCACCCTAGCCAGCTGGCACACTATTCATCCTATCGCCCTAACCATCCTTCCCCTGCCGCCTCCTAACTCTGCCACCCACTGCCCTGCCACGTACCACTTTGCCACTCTAACCAGATGGCACCTAACCCGCCCGCCTTCTTACCACCTATCACCCTGCCACCCTACTGCCCTACGCTTTTCACCCACTTACCTCACTCGCGCTCATTCGCTTACACACTGAAAAACTATTTAAGCATCCCAAAAGCTTTTCGGTGCATTAGCGACTGAAGACTTACCAGGGTAGGGCAGCTGGCGCCGTTAAAAGGGGGTGAGGCTTGGCCTCCCCTTGACAACCCTGCCGTACGAAGCAGGACTCAGAGAACAGGGACGTCCTGCATTTCGGAAGTGGCCCAGTTTGGAAGCCTGGTCCAGAAGTGCGGAGCCCGGGCACTGTGTGAAAAAAAAATAGGAGTGGGTTGGTGGCGATCCGATGGTAATTGCCACTACTTGGAGGATTTGGCCCGTTATACCTTTGTTGAAAATCTCAGTGAAGGCACACTTGACTGTGATCTCCTCAAGTACTTTTCCCTGATACTACACATGCAAGTGCATCATGCTACTGCTATTCAATTCCAATGCAATGTGCGACTGGCAGAAGTTTGTGCGACAGCATTTTATATGACCCGCTGCAGATGTTTCTGATACAGTTGTCCATTTACCTCCACGCATCGCAGACCGTGGGCAGAATTTTCTGTCTGTCGGGTGGGCGGGCCCGACCCAATCTCCGGCCGGAGAAGCAGGCCCCACCGCCATTTTATGTGGGTGGGCCAATTAAGGCCCTCCCAACGTGACGTCCGGCGGGAAGCGCTAAGCGCTCCCTGTGCGGGCGGGGGGGTGATTCCCCAAAAGCGAGAGTGCGCTCTTTCGCGCATGCGCACGACAGAGCGCACATCTCCCTGAGGCTAAGTGCAGCCTCAGGGAGATCGTTTCCACTTCTAAAAATATGAAAATTAGAAAAAAAAAGTTCCCTAACATGTCCCCCTCATGTCACATGAGATGGGACATGTTCATAATTAACATTATAAGTTTATTAAACTTTTTAAAACCCCTGCATGAAACCTCATCCCGCCGCTGGATGAGGTTTCATGTTTTCTCTATTTGCCGCCGGGGCTCCTGGCCGACCCGCCAACCTTAAGGTTGGACGAGCAGGTCCTTTAATTGGATAATTGATCCTGTCAATAGCCTCAAATGACCATTGACCGGTCGGCGGGCCTGCAGCTGATTTTGCTGCGCCCCCACCTTCCTGAAAATGTAAATGGGGCCGAATGACATCGGGGGTTCCGCCTGACATCATCCTGTGTCATTTTACGCGTCGGCGAGCGGGCCCCGCCCCCTGCTCGCCGATGGCCAAATTCTGCTCTATGTATTTTGACAGCAACTTCCTCTCACACCCTCTACCTCTGAGGAGAAGAGCAGCATATGTCACTGGAACACTACTGCCCCCACGTTCACTTTCAAGGCCCAGACCATCTTGGCTTGGACATCCATCGGCATTCCCTCATCCTCACCTGAAACTCCTCCCTACCTAAAATCTTTGTGGAGACACCATCAACGTAAAGACCAGAACAGTTGAAGGGGAAGATAAAAGCAAAATACTGCGGATGCTGGAAAGCTGAAACAAAAACAAAAATAGCTGGAAAAACTCAGCAGGTCTGACAGCATCTGCGGACAGGGACACAGTTAACGTTTCGAGTCCGTATGACTCTTCATCAGAACTAAGGAAAAATAGAAATGAGGTGAAATATAAGCTGGTTGAGGGGGGTGGGACAGGTAGAGCTGGATAGAGGGCCAGTGATAGGTGGAGGCAAAGAAGAGATTGCCAAAGATGTCATAGACAAAAGGACAAAGGGGTGTAGACAGTGGTGATATTATGTAAAGGATGTGCTAATGGGGACATTAAGGGTAGAAAGCAGGACAAGCTAGTGGCAGATAGCCCTAGTGGGGGTGGGGTGGGGGAAGGAAGGAATCGAAATAGGCTAAAAGGTGGAGATAAAACAATGGATGGAAATAAATTTAAAAATAATAGAAACAGGTGAGAAAAGGAAAATATATATTAAAAAAAATATATGTTAAAAAAAATTAGAGAAAAGGGGGATCGGAAAGGGGGTGGGGATGGAGGAGAGAGTTCATGATCTGAAGTTGTTGAACTCAGTGTTAAGTCCGGAAGGCTGTAAAGTGCCTAGTCGGAAGATGAGATGCTGTTCCTCCAGTTTGTGTTGAGCTTCACTGGAACATTGCAGCAGGCCAAGGACGGACATGTGGGCATGAGAGCAGGGTGGAGTGTTGAAATGGCAAGCGACAGGGAGGTCTGGGTCATGCTTGCGGACAGACCGAAGGTGTTCTGCAAAGCGGTCACCCAGTCTGCGTTTGGTCTCTCCAATGTGGAGGAAACCGCATTGGGAGCAACGAATGCAGTAGACTAAGTTGAGGGAAGTGCAAGTGAAATGCTGCTTCACTTGAAAGGAGTGTTTGGGCCCTTGGACGGTGAGGAGAGAGGAAGCAAAGGGGCAGGTGTTGCACCTTCTGCAGTTGCATGGGAAGGTGCCGTGGGAGGGGGTTGAGGTGTAGGGGTGATGGAGGAGTGGACCAGGGCGTCACGGAGGGAACAATCCCTATGGAATGCCGCCGGGGGGGGGTGAAGGGAAGATGTGTTTGGTGGTGGCATCATGCTGGAGTTGGCGGAAATGGCAGAGGATGATCCTTTGAATGCAGAGGCTGATGGGGTGAAAAGTGAGGACAAGGGGGACCCTATCATGTTTCTGGGAGGGAGAGGAAGATGTGAGGGCGGATGCGCAGGAGATGGGCCAGACATGGTTGAGGGCCCTGTCAGCCACCGTGGGTGGAAAACCTCGGTTAAGGAAGGAGGAAGACATGTCAGAAGAACTGTTTTGGAAAGTGGCATCATCAGAACAGATGCGACAGAGGCGAAGGAACTGAGAGAATGGGATGGAGTCCTTACAGGAAGCGGGGAGTGAGGAGCTGTAGTCGAGGTAGCTGTGGGAGTCGGTAGGCTTGTAATGAATATTGGTGGACAGTCTATCACCAGAAATTGAGACAGAGAGGTCAAGGAAGGGAAGAGAAGTGTCAGAGATGGACCATGTGAAAATGATGGAAGGGTGGAAATTGGAAGCAAAATTAATAAATTTTTCCAGATCCAGATGAGAGCATGAAGCAGCACCGAAACAGTCATCAATGTACCAGAGAAACAGTTGCGGGAGGGGGCCTGAGTAGGACTGGAACAAGGAATGTTCCACATAACCCATAAAGAGACAGGCATAACTGGGGCCCATGCGGGTACCCACAGCCACACCTTTTATTTGGAGGAAGTGAGATGAGTTTAAGGAGAAATTGTTCAGTGAGAGAACAAGTTCAGCCAGACGGAGGAGAGTGGTGGTGGATGGGGATTGTTCGGGCCTCTGTTCGAGGAAGAAGCGGAGAGCCCTCAGACCATCCCGGTGGGGGATGGAGGTGTAGAGGGATTGGACGTCCATGGTGAAGAGGAGGCGGTTGGGGCCAGGGAACTGGAAATTGTTGATATGATGTAGGGCGTCAGAGGAATTGTGGATTTAGGTGGGAAGAGATTGGACAAGGGGAGAGAGAATGGAGTCAAGATAGCAAGAAATTAGTTCCGTGGGGGGGAGGAACACGCTGACACGATCTGTCTGCCGGGACAGTCCTGTTTGTGGATTTTGGGTAGGAGGTAGAAGCGGGCCGTCCGAGGTTGGGAGACTATGAGGTTGGAAGCTGTGGAGGGAAGATCTCCAGAGGAGATGAGGTCAGTGACAGTCCTGGAAACAATGGCTTGATGTTTAGTAGTGGGGTCATGGTCCAGGGGGAGGTAGGAGGAAGTGTCTGCGAGTTGCAGTTGAAGGAGAAGGCCCATCCAACTTCCCCACGGTAACTAGAGATGGACAATAAATGCGGCTTTGACAGCCAAATCCCAAGAATAAATACCCAAATGAATCTGTCTCAGTGCCAGAAGGACCCTGCCCTATTAGAGCTGTGGGGTTTGTTGGCTTTGCTGTCACTTGTCCAAAGGCAAATTTATTTCAAACAGCTAACGACTTAGTTAAAATAGAGAGTTTGGAATTTTAAAAATTCTTTCATGGGATGTGGGCATCACTGGCAAGGCCAGCATTTGTTGCCCATCCCTATTTGCCCTTGAATTGAGTGGCCATTTCAAAGGGCAGTTAAGAGTCAACCACATCGCTGAGTCTGGATGGGTTTTTACAACAATCGAGAGAGTTGCATGTCATTATTACTGAGGCTAGCTTTCAATTCCAGATTTTTAAGAAGTTAGTCAATTGAATGTATTAATTTAATTCAAATTCCACCACCTTCTATGGCGGGACTTGAACCTATGTCCGCAGGGTATTAGCCTGGGCCTCTGGATTACTCGTCCAATGATAGGAAAGCTAATAGAATGTTATCATTTATTGCAAGGGGAATTGAATACAAAAAAAGGGAGGTTATGCTGCAGTTATACAGGGCATTGGTGAGATCACGCCCAGCGTACTGGGTACAGTATTGGTCTCCTTATGTAAAGAAATATGTAAATATTTTGGAAGCAGTTGAGAGAAGGTTTACTAAGCAAATACGTGGATTGGGCAGGTTGTCATGTGAGGAAAGGTTAGGCAGGCTAGTCTTATATCCGCTGGAGTTTAGAAGAGTAAGAGGCGACTTGATTGAAACATATAAGATCCTGAGGAGTCTTAAAATGGTGGAGGTGGAAAGGATGCTTCCTCTTGTGGGAGAATCTGGAACTAGGAGTCAGTGTCCAAAAATAAGGGGTCGCCCATTTAAGTCAGTGATGAGGAGAATTTTTTTCTCTCAGAGGGTAGTGAGTCTTTGAAACTCTCTTCCTCAAAAGGCAGTGGAGGCCAAGCCTTTGAGTATTTTTCAGGCAGAGGTAGGTTGATTCTTGATAAGCAAGGGGGTGAAAGGTTATGGGGGTGGAGACGGGAACGTGGAGTTGAGGTTACAATCAAGTCAGCCATGATCCTATGGAATGGCGGAGCAGGCTTGAAGGGCCGAGTGGCCTACTCCATATGTTTGTATGTTCATATGTTTGATATTACCACAATGCTACCATTTCCCCTTTGATGTCAATACACTAACCACTGCATTAAAAGTAAAACTGAGAGCAGATTAAACCTACAGTGTCTGCTCTTGCATTATAGACTCAAGTATTTACACCCTGGTGGTTAATTAGCTGTCCTCCATTGACTGATCTCAAAGCTTCATTAAGGCACAAGGTATCGGCCACATCAAAATAAAGAGGCAGTCCATAATCAGAGAAAGACATTCAGAATGAACGTGGAGGGGAGTAACTGACTGCGTAACTCTGGAGTATAAACGTTCCCAGCTTTGACAGCCTCATCCAAATCCCAAGAACAGAGACCCAAATGAACTGTCTCGGTGCCAGAAGGACCCTGCCCTATTAGAGCTGTGGGGCTTGTTGGCTTTTCTGCCACTTGTCCAAAGGCAAATTTATTTTAAACAGTTCACGACTTAGTTAAAATAGAGAGTTTGGAATTTTTTTTTATTCTTTCATGGGATGTGGGCTTCTCTGGCAAGGTCAGCATTTGTTGCCCATCCCTAATTACCCTTGAACTGAGTGACTCGTTAGGCCATTTTTGAGGGCAGTTAAGAGTCAACCACATTGCTGTGGGTCTAGAGTCACATGTAGGCCAGACCGGGTAAGGACAGCAGATTTCCTTCCCTAAAGGAAGTTATTGAATTACTGTGAAGTAGACTAGGGGAATTGAATACAAAGGTTATGCTTCTGTTCTACAGGGCACCGGTGAGACCACACTTGGAGTACTATGTACAGTATTGGTCTCTTTATTCAAGGAAGGATGTAAATGCATTGGAAGCAATTCAGAGAAGGTTTACTTTTTTTTATTTATCTTTCATGGGATGTGGGCATCACTGTCAAGACCACCATTTGTTGCCCACCCCTAATTGCCCTCTAACCGAGTGGCTTGCTCAGTCATTTCTGAGGGCAGTTAAGAGTCAACCACATTGCTGTGGATCTGGAGTCACCTGTAGGCCAGGCCAGGTAAGGACAGCAGATTTCCTTCCCTAAAGAGCATTAGTGAACCAGATGGGTTTTTACAACAATCAGCAATGGTTTCATGGTCACCATTACTGAGGGTAGATTTTCAATTCCAGATTATTAATTGAATTTAAGTTCCACCAGCTGCCGTAGTGGGATTTAAGCCCTTGTCCCCCGAGCCATACCCTAGGCCTCTGGATTACTAGTCCAGTGACATGACCACAGCACCACTGTCTTCCTTAAGCTAATAACTGGATTGGGCAGGTTGTCTTATGGGGAATGGTTGTATCTGCTGGAGCTTAGAAGAGTAAGAGATGTGGAGGTGAGGTTACAATCAGATCAGCCATGATCTTACTGAATGGTGGCACATGCTCGAAGGGCCGAGTGGCCTACTCCTGCTCCTAATTCATATGTCTGTATGTTCGATATCACCACTGTGCCACCATTTTCTCTTTGATGTCAATACACTAACCATTGCATTAAAAGTAAAGATGAGAGCAACTTAAACCTACAGTGTCTCTTCTTGGATCACAGCCTTAAGTATTTACACCCCTGTGGTTCTCCACTGACTGGTCTCAAGACTGCATTAAGCAACAATATATCGGCCACATCAAATTAAAGAGGCAAATGGAGAAAGACATTCAGAATGAATATGGAAGTGAGAATCAACCATGTAACTCTGTAGTACAAATGTTCCCAAAATTTAGGGAAATGGTAGTGTTATTCTAATATTACTGGAGTAGTAATCCAGAGGCCCAGGCTAATGCTCTGGAGACGTGAGTTCAAGTCCCACCACAGCAGCGGGGGAATTTAAATTCAATTAATAAAATACTAGTCTTATGAATAATCATGAAACTACCCATCTGGTTCACTAATGTCGTTCAGGGTAAGAAATCTGCCGTCCTTACCCGTTCTGGCCGGAACATGACTCCAGGACTGCGGCAATATGGTTGACTGTTAACTGCCTTTGAAAGGGCCCAGGAAACCACTCAGTTGCATGAAGCCGCTATAGAAAGGAGCACTGTGGGTGTACCTACACCACAAGCCCCACAGTGGTTCAAGAAGGCAGCTCACCACCAGCTTCTCAAGGGCGTTTAGGGATGGGCAACAAGTGTTGTCTTTGCGAATGACACTCACATCCTCTGAACAAATAAAAGAAAATTTAACACAACAGCTCTGCTGACAAGCCGAGATTATATTACAGATGATTTGTTGAAGATGTAGCCCGGAGGTGAAGCAAAACCCCCATCAAGGAGGATTGGAAGCAGACAGACTTTGAACTGATCAAAGAAAGGATTATTCTAAAAACCCATTCAATCGACAGCAACATCTTGTATTTGCATAGTGCCTTTAACAGAATAAAATGTCCCAAGCTGTTTCACAGTAGAGTTATCAAAGAGACAAAAACAGAAAATGCTGGAAAAACTCAGCAGGTCTGACAGCATCTGTGAAGAGAGAAAAACAAAGTTTATGTTTTGAGTCCATGTGACCCTTCTTCAGAGCTAAGCTTAAGGAACATTGTAAAAGAGTGTCTTCAAGGAGGAAAGAGAGATGGAGAGGGTTAGGAAGGGAATTCCAGAGCTTAGGGCTCAGGCTGCCAATGGTGGTGCGATCTAAAGCAGAAATGCTCATGAGCCAGAATCAGATGAGCGCAGATATCTCTGCGGGTTGTGGGTTTAACAACATAAGTAGTTTAAGCACAATTGCGTAAAAAAGGGTTTAAACTAGTATGGCAGGGGGGTGGGAACCAGAGCAATAGGTCAGCAGGTGAAATAAATGACTGCGAACCAGTGAATATGGCCAGTAGGACTAAGAGGAAGGGCAGGCAGGGAGAAATTACTGAACACCGTGGGACTGGGGGTCTGAAATGCATTTGTTTCAATGTGAGAAGTATAACAGGCAAGGCAGATGAGCTTAGAGCTTGGATTAGTACTTGGGACTATGATGTTATTGCTATTACAGAGACTTGGTTGAAGGATGGACAGGATTGGCAGATAAACGTTCCAGGATTTAGATGTTTCAGGCAGGATAGAGAGGGATGTAGAAGAGGTGGGGGAGTTGCACTGCTGGTTAAGGGGAATATCACAGCTGTACGACAGGAGGACACCTCGTTGAGCTCATGCAGCGAGGCAATATGGGTAGAGCTCCGGAATAGGAAGGGTGCAGTGACAATGTTGGAGGCCTCCCAATTGCCGACGGGAGATTGAGGAACAGTTATGTAGGCAGATTTTGGAAAGATGTAAAAGCAATAGGGTTGTTGTGGGTGATTTTAACTTTCCCTATATTGACTGGGAATCACTTAGTGCTAGGGGTTTGGATGGTGCAGAATTTGTAAGGTGCATCCAGGAGGGCTTCCTGAGACAATATGTAGATAGTCCAACTAGGGAAGGGGCAATACTGGACCTGGTATTAGGGAATGAACCTGGCCAGGTGGTCAAAGTTTCAGTAGGGGAGCATTTCGGGAAAAGTGACCATAATTCAGTAAGTTTCAAGGTACTGGTGGATAAAGATAACAGGAGTCCTCCGGTTAAGGTGCTTAATTCGGGGAAGGCTAATTATAACAATATTAGGCAGGAACTGAGAATTCTAGACTGGAGGCGGATGTTTGAGGGAAAATCAACAACTGACATGTGGGGGGCTTTCAAACGTCAGTCGATAAGAATTCAGGACCAGCATGTTCCTGCTAGGATGAAGGATAAGCATGGCAAGTTTCAGGAACCTTGGATAATGAAGGATATTGTGAGATTAGTCAAAAAGAAAAGGGAAGCATTCGTAAGGGCTAGAAGACTGGGAACAGATGAAGCCCGTGGAGAATATAAAGAAAGTAGGAAGAAACTTAAGCAAGGAGTCAGGAGGGCTAAAAGGGGTCATGAAAAGTCACTGGCAACCAGGATTAAGGAAAATCCCAAGGCCTTTTATATATATGTAAAAAGCAAGAGGGTAGCCAGGGAAAGGGTTGGCCCACTCAGGGACAGAGGTGGGAATCTGTGTGTGGAGCCAGAAGAAATGGGAGAGATACTAAATGAATACTTCTCATCAGTATTCACCAAAGAGAAGGACATAGCGGTCGATTTGTCTAGGGAAGAGTGTGTAGACAGCCTGGATCATGTTGAGATCAAAAAAGAGGAGGTGTTAGGCGTCTTGAAGAATATTAAGGTGGATAAGTCCCCAGGGCCAGATGGGATCTACCCCAGAGTACTGAGGGAGGCAAAGGAGGAGATTGCTGGGGCCTTGACAGAAATCTTTGTATCCTCACTGGCTACGGGTGAGGTCCCAGAGGACTGGAGAATGGCCAGTGTTGTTCCATTGTTTAAGAAGGGTAGCAGGGATAATCCAGGAAATTACAGGCCGGTGAGCCTTACGTCAGTGGTAGGGAAATTATTGGAGAAGATTCTTCGTACAGGATTTACTACCATTTGGAAGCAAATGGGCGTGTTAGTGAGAGGCAGCATGGTTTTGTGAAGGGGAGGTCGTGTCTCACTAACTTGGTCGAGTTTTTCGAGGAAGTGACAAAGATGATCGACGATGGAAGGGCAGTGGATGTTATTTACATGGATTTCAGTAAGGCCTTTGACAAGGTCCCTCATGGCAGACTGGTACAGAAGGTAAAGTTGCACAGGATCAGAGGTTAGCTGGCAAAATGGATACAGAATTGGCTTGGTCATAGAAGACAGAGGGTAGCAGTGGAAGGGTGCTTTTCTGAATGGAGAGCTGTGACTAGTGGAGTTCCGCAGGGATCAGTGCTGGGACCTTTGCTGTTTGTGGAATACATAAATGATTTGGAGGAAAATGTAACTGGGCTAATTAGTAAGTTTGCAGACGACACCAAGGTTGGAGGAGTTGCAGATAGTGAAGAGGATTGTCAAAGGATACAACGGGATATAGATCGGTTGGAGACTTGGGCGGAGAAATGGCAGATGGAGTTTAATCCGGACAAATGAGAGGTAATGCATTTTAGAAGGTCTAATACAGGCAGGAATTATACAGTAAATGGCATAACCCTTAAGTGCATTGACGGGCAGAGGGATCTGGGTGTACAGGTCTACAGGTCACTGAAAGTGGCAACGCAGGTGGATAAGGTAGTCAGGAAGGCATATGGCATGCTTGCCTTCATTGGCAGGGGTATTGAGTATAAAAGCTGGGAAGTCATGCTGCAGCTGTATAGAACCTTGGTTAGGCCACACTTGGAATATTGCGTGCAATTCTGGTTGTCACATTACCAGAAGGATATGGAGGCATTGGAGAGGGTGCAGAGGAGGTTTACCAGGATGCTGCCTGGTCTGGAGGTTATTAGCTATGAGGAGAGGTTGGAGAAACTCGGATTGTTCTCACTAGAGCGACGGAGATTGAGGGGCGACTTGATAGAAGTTTACAAAATTATGAGTGGCATGGACAGAGTAGATAGTCAGAAGCTTTTTCCCAGGGTAGAAGAGTCAATTACTAGGGGACATAGATCTAAGGTGAGAGGAGAAAACTATAGAGGAGATGTGCGGGGCAAGTTTTTTACGCAGAGAGTAGTGAGTGTCTGGAATTCGCTGCCAGAGGAGGTGGTGGAAGCAGGTACGATAGTGGTGTTTAAGAGGCAGCTTGACAAATACACGAATAGGATGGGAATAGAGGGACACGGACCCCGGGAGTGCAAAATGTTTTAGTTGACGGGAAATATGATCGGCGCAGGCTTGGAGGGCCGAAGGGCCTGTTCCTGTGCTGTACTTTTCTTTGTACTTTGTTAGAAAGAAGCTGATAAGTGCAGCAAACCTAACCACTGTCTTAATAGCATGTGTATCCAAGAAAATAATGTCATGTTTACATCAAATTGTGCCTGGCTAAGGGTGGAGTACTGGAGTTCCAAAATTGGGTTACATCAGGTTGAAATGAGGTCATACTCATGCAGTGATATTGATGATTTCTTTGACAATTCTCGTTATTTCACAGAACTGTTAGATCACAGGAGGAGGACATGGTCTCTGAGTGAGCAATGCACCTCATGCCATTCCCCCATTTTCCCTCTGTAACCCTGCACGTTCTTCTTTCTCAGATGATAACCTTGATTGCCTCGACTGAACCCGTCTTCACACTCTCAGCACAGAAACAATAGAGAGGGGGATAGATATTTGGTGCACCCAAATATTATTAAGCAAGGGATTAATTTTCATCTCTTAGGAATGTAATGTTGCAGTCAGTGGAGATGGGATGACACTTATCGTTCACGTTGAAAAAAGCTGCCCAGAAATATTTAGCAGGCTCTAGACTATAGCCTTCCTCTATTTTGACATCAACATTCCACTGGGGATCAGTTGGGATTGTGAACAGGCTGGGCAGCAGGGACTCAGACTGAGGAGTCTGCACAGACAGCAAAATGGAAGTAAAAATAGGAAATAAAAAAACCCCATTTAAATCAGTGTACAGAAGGCAAAATAAAAGCTGGAACATGTACAAAGGATTAAAGAAGGAATTTAAATTAAAAAAACACAAACTTTAAAAATATATATGCTTCAAAAATAAAATATATATAACAATTAATATTCTTTGGAGGGAATGAGACTCCACACTTATAAAATTAATTTTTCAGGGACAGAAAGGTTGTTCAGCAGTCATGTGACTTACTGTGCTTTAAAAAACTCAGTTGCACCTGATTCAACAGAGCTTAAGATTTTTTTCTGTCTTTAGTGCAATAATAGCGGACAATATGTTTAAATTAATTCATAACAATGGTTTCTGATGTGATGCCATCAGCAAAGAGGGCATTAGCACATCCTGTGGAGGAACAGTGCACCACTGACAGCAACCTCAGGATTTCCTCGTTTAATTGCTCATTGTGACCACCAACAGTTTTTCCAGTTTTACTCAGTCATAACCGTAAGTGCCGAAAACTTCAGTGTTATTACGGTAGGAAATCATAGGCTAATATGTTTCTCGTCAATCTGGTGGCCTAATATTCTACAGACAATAAAAGGCTTTGCAAGTGGGCCAAAACTCTCATATCATCATGCTTCATACTTGCTAAATACATGAATATTTTTAAAATCATGTCTGATGGTGCTGACAGCTGCTAATTATGAATATGAATGATATTGTTTGATTAGATTTTGATAGCTTTCAGAAAAACAAATATGGTAAAGGTAGATGGTGAAGCAAATAATACTCAATTCAATACATTGAAGGGACTCTTCATGAAATATTTTAGGCATAAAAACCATGAAAAAGTGACCAGAGCATCTTGTAGATGGTGCACACTGTTGTTACTGCGCGTCAGCGATGGAGGGAGTGAATATTTGTGGATGTGCTGCCAATCTAGTGGGCTGCTTTGCCCTGGATGGTGTCAAGCTTCTTGTGGGAGCTGCACTCATCCAGGCAAGTGGGGAGTATTCCATCACACTCCTGACTTGTGCCTTGTAGATGGTGGACAGACTTTGGGGAGTCAGGAGGTGAGTTACTCGTCACAGGATGCCTCGCCTCTGACCTACTCTTGTAGCCACAGTATTTATATGGCTAGTCCAGTTCAGTTTCTGGTCAATGGTAACCCCCAGGATGTTGATAGTGGGGGATTCAGTAATGGTAATGCCATTGAATGTCAAGGGGTGATGATTAGATTCTCTCTTGTTGGAGATGGTCATTGCCTGGCACTTGTGTGGCATGAATATTTGCCACTTGTCAGCCCAAGCCTGGATATTGTCCAGGTTTTGCTGCATTTGGACATGGGCTGCTTCAGTATCTGAGGAGTTGTGAATGGTGCTGAACATTGTGTAATCATTAGCGAACATCCCTACTTCTGACTTTTTGATGGAATGAAGCAGCTGAAGATGATTGGTCCGAGGACACTACCCTGAGGAACTCCTGCAGTGATGCCCTGGAGCTGAGATGACTGACCTTCAACAACCACAACCATCTTCCTTTGTGCTAGGTATGACGCCAACCAGTGGACAGTTTTCCCCCTTATTCCCATTGACTCCAGTATTGCTAGGGCTCCTTAATGCCACACTCGGTCAAATGCAGCCTTGATGTCAAGGGCAGTCACTCTCACCTTACCTCTGGAATTCAGCTCTTTTGTCCATGTTTGAACCAAGGGCTGTAATGAGGTCAGGAGCTGACTGACCCTGGCGGAACCCAAACTGGGCATCAATGAGCGGGTTATTGCTAGCAAGTGCCACTTGATAACACTGTAGATGACCCCTTCATTACTTTGCTGATGATCAAGAGTAGACTGATGGGGTGGTAATTGGCCGGGTTGGATTTGTCCTGCTTTTTGTGTACAGGACATACCTGGGCAATTTTCCACATTGCCAAAGTAGGTGCCAGTGTTGTAGCTGTACTGGAGCAGTTTGGGTAGGGGTGCGGCAAGTTCTAGTGCACAAGCCTTCAGTACTATTGCTGGAATATTGTCAGGGCCCATAGCCTTTGCAATATTCAGTGCCTTCAGCCATTTCTTGATATCACGTGGAGTGAATCGAATTGGCTGAAGACTGACATCTGTGATGCTGGGGGCCTCCAGAGGAGACTGAGATGGATCATCCACTCGGCACTTCTGGCTGAAGATTGTTGCAAATGCTTCAGCCTTATCTTTTGCACTGATGTGCTGGGCTCCCCCATCATTGAGGATGGGGATATTTGTAGAGCCTCCTCCTCCAGTGAGTTGTTTAACTGTCCACCATCATCCACGACTGGATGTGACAGAACTGCAGAGCTTAGACCTGATACACTGGTTGTGGGATCACTTAGCTCTGTCTATCACTTGCTGCTTATGCAGTTTGGCACGCAAGTAGTCCTGTGTTATAGCTTCACCAGGTTGACACCTCATCTTTAGGTATGCCTGGTGTTGCTCCTGGCTTTCCCTCCTGCACTCTTCATTGAACCAGGGTTGATCTCCTGGCTTGATGGTAATGGTAGAGTGGGGGATATGCCGGGCTAAGAGGTTACAGATTGTGTTCGAGTACAATTCTGCTGCTACTGATGGCCCACAGTGCCTCATGGATGCCCAGTCTTGAGTTGCTAGATCTGTTCCAAATCTATCCCATTTAGCACAGTGGTAGTGCCACACAACACGATGGAGGGTATCCTCAATGTGAAGGCGGGATTTTGTCTCCACAATGACTGTGTGGTGGTCACTGCTACCGATACTGTCATGGACAGATGCATCTGCGGCAGGCAGGTTGGTGAGGATGAGGTCAAGTATGTTTTTTCCTCTTGTTGGTTCCCTCACCACCTGCCGCAGACCCAGTCTAGCAGCTATGTCCTGAAGAGGAGATGTTACATTCTCCAATCCCACAACAACCACCGAGATTCAGGCTTCCTTTTAACCGGTTTTATTCAAGCATATGCAAGGGAGCCGCAATCATTCCTAAGTATGAAGACCCAACTCCTTGACTGATTTACATTTCACGACTTTTGTACCTTTTCTTATCATTACACATTGGAGTACATCCAATCTGTAACCAACACATTTGTTTCATGCTGTCTCTATCCTACTGAGTACATAAACTTGTGATTTTGCTGACCAATTATTCTAAAGGATGTATACATAATTATATTATCCAATCAGAATTAAAACACATACGCAAAGACCTTGGTTCTTATAACTCAAGACTGTGTTTCATCAAAGCTCCTTCTTTATCCATTGTTCATCTTTCCATATCTAAGCTAAAACCATTTGTCCTCCCCTTGTCTGAGGGCTGAGCATACTTAATCTAATTTTATGCCATCTTTTATCTCCAGTCTCACTCTCAAGGCTTCACTGCATCATTGCATCACTTGAATTGTCCTGCCTGACAGAGGCTCTCCTCCCTGTTATTGGACATTAGCTCATCTCTTAACTTGCGTGTAAATCACACAAAAACTCAAAGCCTCTTTGTGTGCAATGCCCATCTGGTTATCCTCAACTGTTAATATATTTAGCATCAATGGTTGGCTGGAGATTTTAAGTAGGTTCAGCAAATTCTTACTGTGTTCTTTTTTTAAATTTATATATTTAAATCCCCCCCTAACAGTCCTTTAGGACTCAGCCAGCTCGGTCAGCAGTGGTGCTGCCGAGCCACTCTTGGTATTGCAAGGATGGTCGAACGCACCAGTCTCTGAAAAGATAAGACAATTCCATGCCCACAAGGCTGAGTTAAGTTGACAAGATGGAATCTTGTTGTGGGATCAAGAGTCATCGTTCCTTCGCAAGGAAGACAACCACTCTTGACAGAGCTTCACAGTGCACATTCAGGCATTTTGAAGATGAAGATGCTTGCGTGAAGATATGTCTGGTGACCGGGTATAGACAGTGATATAGAAAAAAATGGTTAAGCACTGTCTCCAGTGTCAGCAACAACAGAAGCTGCCCATTTCAGCTCCACTGCATCGGTGGGAGTGACCTGGTCCACCCTGGGTTAGACTACATATTGATTATATAGGTCCATTTTTAGTACCACGTTTTTATTGATCATTGATGTGCACTTTACATGGATGGATGTGTATGAAATTAGATCACATCATGTGTAACTATTGGAAAGCTATTTTAGTGCACATGGCCTACCAGAAGTCATTGTTTCTGATAATGGTACTGCCTTCACATGTACGGAATTCCAGAGATTGCCGAGTTTAAATGGAATTAAACATATTAAAACAGCACCATATCATCCCTCATCCAATGGATTAGCAGAGAGAGCAGTGCAAACTTTCAAATCAGGAATGAAGAAGTTATCCGAAGGAACTTTAGAAACTCGACTTTCACGTTTTCTTCTCAGTTATAGTACAACTCCTCATGCAGCTACGGGGTCAACACTGTCTGAATTACTGATGAAACACCACCTTCGTACAAGGTTAAGTCTCATGTTTCCAAACTTAGAGGGAAAGGTAGAGAAGAACCAGAATAGTCAGAAAGTGAATCATGATATTCATAGCAAAGTTTGAAGATTTACTGTGGGAGATACAGTTTTTGTGCAAAATTTTGGAAATGGGCCTAGTTTGGTTCCTGGTATAATTGTCTCTGAAACTGGATCTTTGTTATTCCAAGTGGAAGTGGAAAACCAGATTGTTCGAAAACACGTGGATCATCAAAGGAGTAGAGAGACATTCCAACAACCAGTTATTCCACCTGTAATTGATGTCGAACCTTTAATCCCTGAGGTGACAGATCGACCTAGAATAGACATACCAGATGTCTCTGTTGAATTATCTAATTTTGAATTGCCATTGTCTAGGCATGTCCCTGATGTTGCAGTTCCTGATCATGTCGATCCAATGGAATAATCTCAAGTCGTAGAGCTATGTTGCTCTAACCGAATTAGAAAACTACCTCAGAGACTTAAGCAATAATTACATGACTTGTGTATATATGTATATGTTGTAGATTAAGATATCCTTGTAAAATACCTAAAGGGAGAGGAGTGTAGTGATTGGCGGTATAACCTTTCCTATTGCCTTTAGGGGTCACATGATTATACCGATGAATCAGCCCTAAGCCCTTAATCTTAGGGATGGAGCTTTCTAGTCCTGGACATGGTTCAAGCATGTCACTTCTACAAGAGGTCTGTGAATGAAGTTATCTGTTTCCAGTCGTAAACCTGTCCGGTACATCAAGGATATTAAAGTAATAATGGTCATTGTAGCTGGAACTGGGAAGAGGACCTCTTAAACACATTAGGAGACTTCCTGGGACACCCTGCCAAAGTTTCACCAGCACTCAAACAATGCTTATTCCAGAAAATTGTCTGAGCCACCTCTTTGCCATATCTGCCAACCCCTCCCACTCCCCATGAGCCCTGACCCCATGACCCGCAACCCATCAAGTGTGGCCTGGGTCCCTCAGCGATCTTGGGCCTCTGATGGGTGCGTTACTGGCAGCAACCATCGCTCCCACTGGCATTGCAGAACAATGCACAGCTGCTGGTTTATGAATAGCTAGCAGCTTTCTGGGTGGGAGTGGAGGTGGTGAGGGTTGGATTTCTGCACCACCCCCCCTCCTCCACCCAGGCCTCCCCCAGGTCCTTGATCCCAGGGAAGACCCACCGTGACTCAATTAATTCCTCACCGAAAGGAGGCAACACAGAGCTCTTGCTGGCTCTCCAGCCTTCGGGCGAGATCCCCATCGCCTAGATTAAATTCTGCCCTTCATAGGCGACACCAGGAGAAAGGGAATGCTTGTTCATCAACATCTTGCTAGGTGTCCCCCTTGGCCTGAACAAGGAATAGCAGGCAGGTATGAGGTCAGGCAGGTCAGCGCCGACTGCTACAGGAGAGAGGGTCAGGAGGCTGAGGAGTGAAATGTTGAGTTCTTCCCCTATGCCAGTAGCTGACGTCCTTCCTCCTCTGCACCTCATCCACCAGGACCTCCAGTGCCACGTCTGAGAATTTGTGCCACCTCTCCTTGCTCCTTGCTCCATCTTGCCATGCGTTGCTCTGCTCCAGCCAGTGTACTCTGAGCCTTCAGTGTGTGTGTGGGTGCATGGAGGTTACATATACTGCTCCACAAAAATTGCATCTAATCAGCACTGGACTGCTAAACCTGCAGGTTTTCAGTTAGCTCCTGCAGACGCATCCATATCATGAATCAGCCCCAGGATTATGGCCTACGTGAGGACTTTCAACCAGTCTTATTAGCACCGCACCCATTTAGCACCCTGTTTTCACCCTTTAGCAAAAATAACCCCCCATCATGTCATGCAAGCTTGAAATGGATAACATTAGTTATTTAAGTTTTAGATTTGGGTCAACCAGAATACAGAAGCTTACCTTTAGTTCATTGTGTGGTATATCATATTGATAATCATCAAGTTTAAATATATGTCTGCATTCCGAACATTAAAAACACGGGTATCAAATATTTACTTAATGTGTCTGCACTTAACTATGCTGTTCACGCGATAAGAAATGATTGGTCGTCTGTCCATTTACAGAGTAGCTGTTACGTTGAGATCAAATATAGATATTGGATGCTCGGTTGAGGGTGAGTAATGATTCATAAAGGCAAGGTCATTAACTCTGGTAACATCAATACAGGGAAAGTAATGCTGAGCCACTCCCTCCGAACACAACGCTGATTTTTAACAAGACTCTTGTGCTGATTCGAATATCAGGCATTAAAGCGGAGTGAGCTGGCTCCCCTCTCGTTCAGGCCCCCTCAGTTGGTCACAAAAAAAATTTATTTTCCTCGTCCGTGACTTTACCAATCCAAATATATTTATTTGTGAACCAGGAGCCAAGTCTTCGTGCATCAAAGAAAGGGTAAGTAAAGAGTAAGAAAAATAATCAAGATGCAATAACACACAAACACAGATATCAGGAGCAGAATTCTTAATTGAGGCCATTGACAGTTCAATTAAAATAATTAGTGGACCTGCCCGTCCAACCTTAAGGTTGGCGGACAGGCCAGGAGCCCTGGTGGCAAATAGAGAAAACATGAAACCTCATCCACCGGCGGGATGAGGTTTCACGCAGGGTTTTAAAAATTGTAATAAAGTTTTTTTTGGAAATTATGAACATATCTCAACTCATGTGACATTGTCACATGAGGGGACATGTTAGGGAAATTTTCTTTTTCTATTTTGAGCTTTTTCACATTTAGAGCCGATCTCCCTGAGGCTGCACTTAGCCGCAGGGAGATGAGTGCGCTCTTTTGTGCGCATGCGCTGAAGAGCGCCCTCTCGATTTTAGGCATTCCCCCCCCTTCCACCCGCACAGGGAGTGCATAGCGCTTCTGTGCGGACGTCACGCTGGGCGGGCCTTAATTGGCCCGCCCACGTAAAATGGTGCCGTGCCTCGATTTTTCATGGTGGGTCCAACCTTACGGTAGGCCAGCGGGAATATCTGCCAGGCGGGCTTTGCATTTTTGATGAAACCTCATCCAAGGGCGGGTTGAGGTTTCCGGGATTAAACATTTAAAATATTGTACGGACAGAATTTCCATCATGTATATGTTCAGGTGACTGATTCCGACGCGTGGACGTTTTTTTTCCCGGTTTAAAAATCTTTCTTTATTGCTTTCAAATTCTTCAGCTGCCTGAGGCGGCTCTCTGCCTTGAGGGAGCTTTCACTCCGCGTTGCCCCGCGCCTCGGCTCACGCCAGCGCCTGCCCTCCTACCAACCCCCGCCCTGGCAGCGCTGGGCATTTCAGCGCGCGTTTCATGCTGGCCGGCCGTTAATCGGTCAACCCAGCGTGAAATCGTGGGTGGGCCGGCCGATCACGGGCAGCGGTCCATTCCCCGGCCACTCCCGGGCCCGCCGATCACGCCCGCATGCCAACCAACAACTCCTACCCCAGAGGTAAGAAAGTTCAATTTCAAGGGCTGGATTTTGCCGTCGGTGAGCAGGGGGCGGGACCCGCTCGCCGACGTGTAAAATGACGCGGGATGATGTTGGGCAGAACTCCCGGCGTCACCGCGCCCCATTCACATTTTCAGGTAGGCGGGGGCGCAGCCAAATCAGCTATGCACCCGCCGACCTGTCAATGGCCAATTGAGGCCATTGACAGATCAATTAAAGTCATTAGTGGACCTGCCCGTCTAACCTTAAGGTCGGCGGACAGGCCAGGAGCCCCGGCGGGGAATAGAGAAAACATCGGTGGGATGAGGTTTCATGTAAGGTTTTAAAAATTGTAATAAAGTATTTTTGGAAATTATGAACATGTCTCAACTCATGTGACATTGTCACATGAGGGGACATGTTAGGGAAATTTTATTTTTCTATTTTGAGCTTTTTGACATTTAGAGCCGATCTCCCTGAGGCTGCACTTATCCTCAGGGAGATGAGTGCGCTCTTTTGTGTGCATGCGCTGAAGAGCGCACTCTTGATTTTAGGGATTTCTCCCCCGCCCGCACATGCCTTAATTGGCCCACTCACATAAAATGGTGCCGTGCCTCCGATCGGGGGCGCCGATCAGAAGCGCGCCCGCCCATCAACTTCCCTCCCCAACGGGGGAAAATTCAGCCCCAAGTAAAAGTTAAAAGAATATACAAGTAGGTCCTTTGCCTGTCCGTGGAGCATAAATTGTGGAACATTGTGGCCCTTGAAGTTAGGTGGGTTTCTGGTAGAATTTTGGAGTTGACTTTTTTCAAGTCTGCATCCTGTTGAAGACATACTTATTGCTTCCACAGAGAGAGAGAGAGATCTTTCCTGCTCTTTTTCAGCAGAGTTCTTAGATGACTGAGATGACTGCTTGCCCCCTGTTTTTCTGTTTGTCAGAGCCAGTTTTAAACTCATTTCTGTATATTGCCAGAAGGGAATTCCATTAGCATGTCTTGCATCCATTATGGTAGTAATCCCAATTTTTTGATCTTTCATCTCAGAGACAACTTGACACATTTTTGAGATATAAATCAACAGGAGGCGGGGTTATTTTGTCCTCCACCGGGGGTTTTGAAGGCCTGATGATTATCTAGTCGAAGTCCAACATCTTGCATCTTTAATGTGTTCCTTTCAGGAATGTCCCTGTTTGAAGTGGGCCTTGACACACCCCCACTCCCCACCCCAGCCCCTACAGAGTGTGAGATTCCATGTAACAGATCTGCAATGTTATTTATATAGATTTTCCAAAGAAGTGGTCAATTTTACAGTATCAGATATCAGGTGACTGATGGTATCCATCTTTGGTCAGTGTCTTTACTTGTAATTTTTTTTAAAAGCAGGGGCAGAATTTTCTGGCTGGCAGGGGGACAGAGCGGGAGCGGGCACGGGGGACAGGAGCGCGGACCCGATTGCCGCTTGCGATCGGGTCCGTGCCTCCATTTTACATGGGCGGGACCAATAAAGGCCCCGCCCAGCATGCTTCACGGCTCCCGTGCGTAGCGGGAGTGGGCAGGCGGCAGCGGGCACGCTCAGCCCGCCGGGTCCAATGGCGACCTGTATAAAGGAAGACCCTGGCAGCCTTGGAGAGACTGCTCGCAATTCTGGGTGAAGAGTTCTGCAGAGGGGCAATGGAGGATACACAAGTCCGAAGGACAGGCCAGCGGGACAGGCCAGGCCAGAGGGTAGGGTGGGAGGCCAGTGTGTCCCTCGTTTTTCCGATGATTGCTTTGCTGCCCTCCTCGAGGAGGTGGCAGCGCAGTGGGAGGTGTTGGTTCCCCAGGATGGGAGGAGGAGGCCCCCCCACATGACGAAACGTGCCTGGGAGGAGGTGGCGGAGGTGGTGAGCTCCCGCGATGTGGTGCGGCGCACCTGGGTCCAGTGTCGCAAGCGCTTCAATGACTTGTTGCACTCAGGAAGGGTGAGGACAGTGTTGACATTGGTCACTTAACCCAGCAGGTCAGCTTTCACCCCTGCTGCCCCCCACCCTCAAGTCTGAGTGTAATGACTGGATTGAATCACTGTCGGCCTGTGTCCTTTGCTGGGTGGGCCAGCAGATACTGCCCATGCTGAGGTCAGCCTGAGGGGGTGGTGAAGAGATGGGTTCCGTACCCGCAGCATGTGTTACACTGAGGCCCACATGACTGGTTTGGGGACAACCTGGAGGAGCTGCACCTGGGCACAGTGCTGGAACTCCAGGACATGTCCAAGTCAGGGTGATGAGATGCTGGGAGGGGAGCTTCAAGGTGGCGTTGGCACCGATCGATCTGCTGTCCTCTGCGCTCCACGTGCTTGTGCCTCCTTGCTATGGACGGATATACCGTGTAATGCCTAATGTGACGTAGGCAGCATGTGTCCAAGGGGTGGTGGGGGGAGGGGACAGACTGAGCAACTTTGTGTGAGTGTTTGGCAGCAGCGGGGTGAGGTGGCACTGGAGCCCTGATATGTCCCACTCAGGTTGGGGTGGGCCGTGCGCGAGGAGAGTCCAGGTACAATTTGCACAAATCAATGCTCTTCTCTCATTTTCAGGAGAAGAATGCACATAATGTGGCAGAGCTGGTGAGGACTGGCGGCGGCCAGGTACAGATCACCATTCTCAGCCGTTTTGAGCAGAAGGCTGGATTTGGAGAGACGCCATGTGCCCAGGTTCACTGGTGTCGGTGAGGCTGGGGTGCCACGGCCAGGTATGTATGGTCAGCATTGTTCTCCCAACAGCCATAGCAGTGCTGAATGTTAAGTGATTTAATTTTGCAACATTGCTTGACCATTGCTTATGGGAGGATGAGCACATAATGATCCAATGTCCTTGATCTTCTTTCAGCATCAGTAGAGACAGAGAGTGCCCATGGTGCCAGCAGCTGAAGGACTGCAGGGGACCAGGCACATGCTCAGTCGGTGCCTGATGATGTGTCTCTCGAGTCGTGGAGGGATAAGTGCTGGCTAAGATACTGGGGAGAATTGCCCTGCTCTTCTTTGACATATTGCCATAAAATTATTTATCTCCAGGTTAGAGGGCAGATTGGGTCTTGGTTTAACGTCTCACTCTTAATACCCCAGATGCCAAAGCCAACACTTTTGTAAGCAGAATACTACATATTGTTGCGGCCACATGTGAAGGAGTAAAATTGACTGATACCACCCCCAAGTCTGTCCACAACAGGGGTTGTAGTGAATTTAGAAGGATGCATACTGATTGCAAATAAATGAGTCTGACAGGCTTCCTTGAGGTTTGAAACAAAAAGGGATTAGTTTTTATTGAGCTAATAACCCAGGAAAAGTTAGCAAAACATTTTAAAAAGGTAAATCCACATTTCTCAACCTTTCATGACCCACATTCACACACACACACACACACACACGCACATACAAACATGCAGAAATTTACAAGTTACACTGTAGGCAGTTACTTTCTTAGCCAAATTGAGGTTCAACGCTGAAACATAAATAAATTGAGAGTTACTGTTTATGAACCCTTGGCTGAGTCACTGTGGCTGCTGCAGAAATTTTCCAAGTTCCTTTAGATTCTAGGAGTTGAGTTGAAGCTCATATAACTGTAATTTCTGGAGACAATTTCTTTTTAATCTGTAATCCATATTTTTCAGAAGTCAATGAGTTTTGCACCTGAGGTTCCTTTCGATGAAAAATTCACTATCCCCGTGCTGGATGTTTCAACTGTATGTGACCTTACCTTGGGGGAGAAGGAAAGGGAGCTCCTACTGCTCCATTGGCAGCTTTTCCAGACTACTCAACACTGTTTACAGGTTGCATGATGTGTTAAAGAGATTTAAAAATGGTTACCTCTTTCTTCCCAGGCTTGGGGTTGGTATCATAGGGGAGTCAATATGGTCACATGGCCATACCAATATGAAGTACTCTGCTTACAAAAGTTTTGGCTTTGGAACCTGGGGGATTAAGAATGAGTCTTTAAACCAAGACCCAATCTGCCTTCTAACATGGAGATAAACTATTTTATGGCAATATGTCCAAGATTTCAGAAGGTGTTTATTTACCTGATGTCTGAACTGACAATTGCTTCTGTTTCATGGCCAGGGAGTGGGTAGATTCTGTAATGCCCCACTCATTCACCCCCTGAATGAGTTATTATCCATCTTGATAAGATAGGAAGACATATCTCCATATAACCATTCTTCTAACAGACTTCCTGTCTCTACTGGAGAGGTAATCATATAGAAATGTAAACGCTATGCCCAGACATTTTGGCAGATCCCTTTGACTTGGTTCTCAACATCTTCAGGTGTGAAATTCCAGACAATGACATTTTATGGTATTCCACATTGGAACTTTCCTGAAACCAGTCACTTGAAATACCAGATGTCAGGTGACTCGTGGCAGCCATCCTTAGTCAGTGTTTTTTCTTGTCTTTAAAAAGCCCTGTTTAAATAACTCAGTATATGTTTTGTCAGATGGTGAAATTACAGATTAACATCACACATGCACAAGTCACATCAACATGACAACATATACTGCTTAACAATAGAAAGAAAATGCAATGAATACAATGTCAGTACTCCAGATCTTCAAGCTTGCACAATGGAACAATTCAATTGTTTCTGTGATTACCCTAGGAAATGGAATTTGATTTTTCCAATGAATGGCATGATGTATTTTTTTTTAATCTAAATGACACTAGCAATTTGAACTTTGCTAATTAGCAAGTATTTCTACTATCTCTCGGGCGGAGGGTGCTGGTAATGGAGGATGGCTGCAGATATGTGTGCCTGTGACATTATATATGATGCAAGATATACTTATACGGAGATTTGCCACCTAGTGCACAAATGTTGGAAATTTACATGCAGATGCTTTGTGACTGCTCTTGATCATGGCTGAAATATATGTCAGGCCCGTGCAAGTGAAGTCAGAAAAGGCTTTCCACTCCTTGTGAGAACAAGAGTGCACGTCACCTGTGTGCCTCAATATCTAGGGCAACCTGTGGGACCACGATACAGAGGATGTAGCATAGGATGGAGCTCATTTTATTTTGTGTTTATGGGGAATGGGACTGAGTTTATGTATCTTTGCATACATGTTTGGTTCAATGTGATTTATGAGGGGGTATGCATAAGACGTAGTGATCAAAGGTAAAATGGAATATAAACATTAGTGAATCACTGTATAGCAGCAGTCATACGGGAACCAGGAATATGATGCCAGCAAACAGCTGGACTTGCATTATTACAACTATGTGTGTGTGCGCGTAATCTGTTGATTAAAGTAACAAAATGAATTTAAACAAGGAAGCACTGCGATGTTCCTCAGCCTGAGCTCATGTCTAACTTTTCTATGGCCAGGATTTAATGTCCCCTCCCGCCCGGTGGGATACTAGGGTCTCATCGAACTGAATGTGTGGCATCTAGGATTAGCGCCAGAGTCTAAACATCAGAGCCAGACCTCTGAGGGGGAAATGAGGAAACATTCTTCACTCAAAAGGTAGTAAAAGTTTGAAACTCTCTTATGCAAATTATAATTGGAGCTAGATCAATTATAAATTGCCAATCTAAGATAGGTAGATTTTTGTTATTCAAAAGTATTAAGGGATTTGGGCCAAAGGTGGGTGTATGAAGTTAGGTTGCACATCAGCCATTATCTCATTGAATGGTTGAACAGTCTTAGGCAGCTAAATGACCTCCTCCTGTTCCTATACGTATTCATATTTCTTCCTGTTCCTATGTTATGTTTTTTGCAGGATGTTTCCATGTTTTCAGTAACTTAGGAACCATCAGGATCTACAGGGCGTTCAATGTTCAATTATTCATCAGCTGACTAGCTTTACCACCTTCAAAACCCTTCCCTAACCAGATACTTATCCTCACTTTATGGCTTAGTTAATCATTTTGATAACTATAGGAGAATATTTGCTCTGTTTCCTAAGATACCAAGGACATTGAAAGTTAAGATAAGTCAAATCTCAAATTCTGATCGCACTTCAAACTAATGTTATCATGCTTCAAAGGAACACTGGCTGAATTACATATACAATCTGCAAATACAGAATAATAGATAAGCAGAAATGTGTTTATGGAACTTGGCATTATCTAACAGTTCAGATAATAAAACAAACCATTAAAGTGAAATGTAAGTGGTTTATTAACATTAACTGCAGGCTTGATTTGCAACTTAAGCCACACGCATACACAAACATACATATATATATACACACAGGCATGTACTTGTGTACATACACAAACATACATATGGACACCCACACACAAACGCACATGTACACTGATAGATATAACACATTCATGTATACACACACATAACTTCCTTTTCCAAGAAAACTCTCTCTCCTGAGGTTTTGCTCACAGCAAAAGAATGGCTCAAAAAATGTGCCTGTTCTCATTATGAATTCAGCAACATTGGTCATATTTCCTGAAGGGAAATGTATTTACTTACTGGAGTTATGTGAGGATCCACCGAAATGCTCAGTACGAACATGGAATAGTGCGTCCATGTGTTCGAATGCTCCTTGGGTTGTTTGACATTTGAGTCTGCGACAGAGTGAAAAACAACTTTGGAACTCATAAATTAATCAAGCGTGTTTAAGAGAAAATAATGGTTCACTATGGGCAGAATTTCACCCATGTCGGCCGGGCTCGGGAGTGGGGGGGTGGGGGGGTGGGGGGTGGGGGGTTGTGGGGGGGTGGTGGGGGGGGGTGGAGACGGGTGGAGGGGTGGAAAGTGATTTCATGCAGGCGGGCCAATTAAGGCCTGCCCAACGTGAAACACAATTAACAGTGCTCAGC
Organism: Cetorhinus maximus; assembly: GCF_964194155.1. NCBI lineage: Eukaryota > Metazoa > Chordata > Chondrichthyes > Lamniformes > Cetorhinidae > Cetorhinus > Cetorhinus maximus. Next base: position 14,358,611 of record NC_135908.1, on the reverse strand, counting down.
GCTGCCTGTGTGGGTGGAGGGCGGGGAGTGCGTGCAGGGCGGGGATTGCGTGCAGGGCTAGCGTGAACTTTGTGCATGCATGCGGGCGTGTACTTCATAATCTCCCTGAGGCACACGCCGATGAAGAGTTATGGAAAAAAAAAGAAAGAAAATAAAAATGTAATGAAACACGTCTCTTCATTTGATTCTGTCACATGAACACGGACATGTTATTAATTAAGTTTTAAAGTTTTTATTTTATTTTTATTTGCTTTCGGAAACCTCATCCCGCCCATGGATGAGGTTTCCTAAAAAGTGCAAAGGCCGCTTGGCCTATTCGCCAACCCTAAGGTTGGACGGGCAGCGAAAGATTCAACTTAATGGATAATTTAATGGCCTTAACAGGCCTTTTAATTGTTGTCAGGCACGCTACCGACCCCAGTCCGCGCCCACCGAACGAAATATCGCGCAACAGCGTGTTGACATCGGGACGCTTGCCCGAAGTCAACGCGCGTCATTTTACGCTCGAGTGGGTCAGGTGCGCATCCGCCCACCGAGCTAAAAATTTTGCCCGCTAGGTATGGAGTAGTGAGTGAAAGTGAGAAGAAAGGGCTGAGCATAAATTGTAAGAAAATAAAATGTCTAGGAGTGTCCAAAAAGATCATAGTGAAGAATGAAAAGGTCACACTGGTTGACACATTTTGTTACTGAAGAGATAAGACAATGAAAAAGATTAGGATCTACTCAAAATTAGCCATGAAAACAAAGCTGAGAATCCTCGAATGCTACATCTCACCAATTCTGGCACAGAGAAGCGCGTATTGGACGATCAGTGAAGTATTGCAGAGAAGAATTGAGGATGCAGAGTTGTGATGTTTGAGGCAAATAATGAGGATATCTTGGACAAGTCAGACTACCAATAGAGGTGCCAGTAAAATCTGAGGCCAAAAGAACTCTGCTGACCAAGATGAGGAAGAGACAGTGGAGTTTCTTGGACACATGGTAAGAAGTCATGATTTAGAAAGTCTGATGCTGATGGGAAAGATCGATGGTATAAGAGACCGAATTAGAAAAAGAACGATCTTTCTAAAGAGCCTCGCAAACTGGATGAATGTACCACCAACGAAGATGATCCACCCCTGCAGAGCAAGATTAACATGGATTGCCAACAGCCTCTTAGAACCTGAAGAGAGAGAGAGAGAGAGAGACTGGTACCACACGTACCAGAAGCCAAGTTCAGTAGGAAGTAGGTTATGCATTAAAATTCCTGGATCAATATTGTTACGCATGACTTACAAGAACAGACAACAAAGACTTGTAAGTCTAGATTCTTGGTTAATCAATAAACCTGGGTGAGAACGTAATGGAATGTGATTGGGTTGACGCCACACCAGGTCAGCCGCATTAACCTGATGACAGAAAGCTCCTGGTGTCAGGGATGCCATTTTTTGCATCCTGTTAGTTGAGGAGAGCTGTCAACTTGCAGCACATAAAGGGCTGCAGCGTCTTATAGGAACAGCACAAATCATTGAACGGTAGGCCTCAGGAACGCAATTGGGATGTTTTTCTTTATCTTAAGCTGCTGAAAAACAAAGGGGAGGAAGTTATCTTTCAGTTATTTTTAATTCCATCATGGGTTGTAAGTGTCGCTGGCTAGGCCAGCATTTGTTACCCATCCCTAATTGCCCTTGAAAAGGTGGTGATGAGCACCCTCTTGAATCGCTGCAGTCCATGCAGGTACACCCGCAGTGCTGTTAAGAAGAGTCCCAGGATTTTGACCCAATGGCGGTGAAGGAACAACGTTGGTTTGAAGGAGGACATGCAGGTGGCGATGTTCCCATGCACTTGCGGCCTTTGGCCTTCAAGGTTGGAGAGCTCACGTGTTTGGAAGGTGCTGTTAAAGGAAGCTTTGCCAGTTGCTGCACTGCGTCGTGTACAGAACCTTGGTCAGATTGGAGTACTGCGGTCTGTTCCATCCCAGGGAGGATATACTGGCTTTGAAGACACTACAGACCAGACTCGCCAGGATATTGGAGATTAATAGATTAAATGATTAAGGGCAGGCTGCATAGATACATCTTGTATTCTCTTGAGTTTTGAACGTTGAGGGGTGATCTCATCAAGGCGTTTAAAAATGATGAAGGGGTTCAATGGGGTAGAAGCTATTTCCTCTGCTGGGGGGAATCCAACACAGTCTTAACATTGGAGCTGACCCATATGGGGTTGACATTTTTCACACAAAAGGTAATGGAAATCTGGAACTTTTCCTCAAAAGACTGTGGATGTTGGAGTAATTGAAGTTTGCAAGGTTAAGCTTAGGTATGGGTAGCAAGGTACATGGATTAAAAACAGATTATAGATCAATCATGTTCTGATTGAAAAGCGTAACCAGTTGTAGAGGCTATAGATGTAGAGATTGAAGAGGCTGAATGACATCGTGCTATTCCAACAATATAACATTCAGGGTATTACAGGCTTATGCAAATAGTGGTTTCTGCTAACCATGTTCTGTATTATACTTTTCCCTTCATCTGCACTAGCTTTGTCTCTTCGCTGTCAAGTAGCATCACCCCAGCTTGTTTTCCCGTGTTATTTTGTTTTCAATGCTGAGAGCAGCTTATTACACCTACAAGCCTCTCTGGAGACACTTCCACTTATTCCCAGGTCCCACTTTCTCCAGGGATTCTCCTGCTCAACTCCCTTGTGATCTTTCCTTTTGCAGCCAACATATTTCCACACCATGGAAGAAGTTGGCATATTGACCCGCTCAGGATTTCCCAGGATGATGGTAACAACAGATCTTTCACTGGAATGGCCCATATTAGTGGCTGTAATTCTCTCCTCTTCTTAGGCAGTCCCTCGGGATCGAGGATGACTTTGCCCACTCTGCTTCGATGGGTTCTGAGATCGCTGACAAATCCAATGCTTGAACTGCAGACTTAGCCACACGCAGGGCAGGCGGTGCCTGAAGGGTTGGGCAGATGGGTTGTTTGGAGGTCTGCGCTCTCCCTCCAACACCTCTACTTCACCTCTGAACATTCCCGACTGAGTCTCGATGTGTTTGATCCCTTCCCAAGTGAGCCTTCTCCATTTTGGTCAGTCAAAAGCCAGGATTTCCCACGAGTTGGCGGGAACGTTTGACCTCTTCAGGGATCCTTTGAGGACATCCCTAAAGTGAATCCACTGTCTTCCTGGGGATCTCCTGCCATGAATGATTTCCAAGTGGAGCAGTTGCTTTGAGAGTCTGGTGTCAGGCATGACTCAATGCTGGGTATGTTGGCTTGGGAGGGGACACTGCTGTTGGACCATCTTTCCCGGCACTGGGTTTGGAGGGTCTTGCGAAGGCACTGCTGGGGGTGCTTTTCCAGTCCTTTGAGGTACCTGCTGTAGATTGTCCAAGTCTCCAAAGCATATGGGAGCATGGGGATCACTGCTGTTCAATAAACTATGACCTTTCTCAGGTTTAAGTGCAGCACTCCTGTACCAGTGAAGAGTCAGCCTAGATTTTGTGCTCAAGTCTCTGAAGCAAGAGTTGAACACACAACCTTATGATCCAAAGAGCCACCACTGAACAAAGCAACAGAAAATACTTATCTCTTTATCAGCAGGAAGGCCTACAAAGTTGTCCCCACAGCGCCCAGGTTCACATTCTGGGTGGGGCCTTACCCAAAGTCAAAGGTCAAGGCCTCATGTGACGAATTGCGTCAGCGTAAAGTGATGTCCACCTTTTGCTTGCAAGAATGGCCATTGGAAAATCAGACAGAAAGAATACAGGATATAGAGTTGGCAGCTCAATTATCCAGCCTCCATTCTCTAAACTCTTCCAGTAAATAAAGCATTGTTTCAGTAGATCACATCACCCTATCTAATAGCACAAAGTCTACTTCTGTCACTGGCTCTAGGTACACATTCGCTTATTTTGCATGTTAAACAAACAGCTTGTCTGCCTTAGTCAGTACAGTTGTTGTGGTTGTTGATGCAAGCTTGATAACTGTTGCAGAATGAACGTATTTAAATAATCAAATTATATAATGCTTCAGATTATCAGGAAAAACATTTCTGGAAAACAATAAGTTCTTGCCCAAGCGCAGGGCAGCATGGAAATCAGGAAAGGAGGATCATAAAGGAGCCTGCTTGATTTTCCCTCCAAAGGGCCTTGTGTCTTGCACCCCAAACCCAGCAACAGGAAGGTCTGGCCAATGCCTGTGAGTGCATTTGGTTAGCTGAGGCCCAATTTTCAGCTGAAAATCTATTCCCACAATGCGAATAGGCCTCAGGCTTACATGCTTGGAATCAAACCAGTGACCAGCACTTAAAGGGCTGTAGATAACCGTTCGAGGATAAGTTGTGATGAGGACAGGAATCATGGAGTGGAATTTCGTGTCCCCGCCTCGGAAGTGGGGTGGGAGGCAGTAAAATGTATAATTGGGTGAGAAGGAGCTGATGGTATTTTAACTGTGACAGGGGGTGCACATGGCCATGTGGAGAAATCACCAGATATACTCTGACTGCGAGGCTGCAGGCTTGGTGGGGGGTGGTGTTGGCTCTTCATTCTCGGGCATCCTGTAGCCCCACAGAGGGTTCTGACACAGCAAGAGCCACCCCCATAGGAAGATCCCGCTCTGCACTCCACACCAACCCCACCCCCCACCCTCCACCTCTCACTGGGGGGGGGTGTCTGACTGGTCCCAGCCTAGCCCTCTCACTTAAGTCTCCTCTGGGCTTCCTTGGCTGCTCCTCTGCTGCGCTTATTGCCTACTGCAGTTCCAGCAGCGACCACCGCCTCCTGGTGGCGCTCCCGGCTCCAAAGACCTGCTGGTCTCTGACTGGCCAGCGGCTCGTGAAGGCGGGGTCCTCGCCCTGAAGGCCCCGGCAACCTTGGCAGCAGGCAGATAGTGCCTGATTGGGATTTAATCCTTTCAGGGCTCCTGGAAGTAGCTGCGGTGGGGTTGGCACTGAGTCTCTGGCTGGTGACTGGGCCACCACCATGGCCATTAAATTCAGCCCATGGAGCGCAGTGCCAACTGATTATAGGAAGCTCAATGGTGTCAATGTGATTTTCCCACGATGCGCGTTAACCCAGACATTTTAAAAGGAGATGAGGGGTTTCAGTTACAAGGTTATGTCGGAGAAGCTGGAGTTGCTCTCCTTGGAGTAACCTTGGAGGCTGAGGGGAGATTTGTTAGAGCTGCATGAGATTATGACAGGTTTAGATAAAGCAGACAAAAAAAAGACACATTGTCTCAGTAGCTGGTGATACAAGGACTAGGAGACATAGATTTAAAGTTTTAGGCAAGAGATGCAAGTGGGATGTGAAGGAGAACTTCTTTATACAGTGAGTGGTAATGACCTGGAATTGGCCACCACGAGGGAGGGTGGAAGTAGAGATGATCCATGATTTTAAAAGGAATTGGATGTGCACTCGAGGTAAGTGAGCTTACAGGACTACTGGGATAGACTGGGGCAATGGGACTGACGGGATTTCTCTGGAGCGAGCCAGCATGGACTTAAGGGGCCAAATAGCCTCCTCTGTGCCATAACTGACTCCATAACTACGAGTTCTTGACACGGGTGGGGCTCAACAAATGGTTAAGAAGCGTTTGCGGGGGTTTCGGAGGTCGGAGCGGGTGACTGAACGCACCAGAGCAGCACTTCCCGACTTCCACAAACATTTAACTGTGTGAACAGCTGATCAAGGCCGGTCAGGTCTCCATCAGCTGTTTGCAAAGCGGACAACTGCTCGAGGCAATGGGCAGCTTCAATCTGCTGACAGGTTTGTTTCCTTTATTCTCTCATGGAATGCGGCCAAAGCCAGACGCCCGTATCCCATGAATGAATCAAAAGACAAACATAAACAGGTGCACAAAGATGTAAGAAGAAGCAGGATGTTACAGCAAAGGTTGACCTGATGTCATGTCAAGCGGGGAGATGGTGGTGTAGTGGTGATGTCACTGGACTCATAATCCAGAGGCCCAGGCTAATGCTCTGGAGCCATGGGTTCCAATTCCGCTGGTGGAATTTAAAATTCAAAAGTAATAAAACTGGAATGTAAAGCTAGTCTCAGTAATGGTGACCATAAAACTATCACCAATTGTTGTAAACGCCCATCTGGTTCACTAATGCCCTTTAGGGAAGGAAATCTGCCATCCTAAGCTGGTCTGGCCTACATGTGACTCCAGACCCACAGCAATGTGGTTGACTCTTAACTACCCTCTGGAATGGCCTAGCAAAACACTCGGTTAAAGGGCAATTAGGGATGGGTAACAAATACTAGCCAGCATTTATTGCCCATCCCTAATTGCCCTTGAGAAGGTGGTGGTGAGCTGCCTTCTTGAACCGCTGCAGTCCATGTTGCAATGTAAGATGTTCAGTGGATGCATCCCTTACAACATCAGTAAGTACTGAACTGAACAAAACAGCCAAGACACTGAATACATTTCAAGTGACACCTTTGTAATTGATAGCTATTCTGAAAGCAAATGTTTAACGCTATTTTCCAGGGTAAGTGTGGATAGTTGAAGTGCTGGGGACTATATTTGATCCCAATGGCACAGCAAAGGAAAATGAGCAACACTGCACCCCGAAGAATTAGAGAACTTATTTGGAGCTGAAAACCACCCACCTCAAGAAGCTCACTACTTCTAATAAGAGAATCACTGACTGAGTTGATGTAATCTTTCTGGTCTCTCATTCCTGGCTGAAAATAATGAAGTATGAGGAAGGAGACAACATGTGCTCACCGACCCACAAGGGTCATGTTGAGCTCATCAGTTATGGCACAAACCTAACACGCGAACTCCAATCGCCTCTGGAAGGTAACGCTACAATATTTATACAATCCTGAGTGTGCTAATAACTACACTAAACAACCAATTTAAGATAATCAGTCAAGCTCAACGTGGCTCATTTACATCTGCTAGAAGTGACATACATTCACATGCAGGGACCTGTTCTCTGCAAATAAAAGGAATATGTTCAAGCCTCGCACCTTTTTTTGAATTACCCGGGAGCTTGGGGAACGGATAGTTCCCCATTGCTTTCCCTATGGCAATGCCTTGGCCAATCAGGGTCGAGTTGCCGGCCATTCAGCGCCCTTTTCTCCTGCTGTATGAATTGTTGTGATCATTTGAAATTTGGCATTCTTGCATTTGTCCTGGTAAGTGCAAGGCAAAAATTTTCAACAACATGTCTCCCTTCTCAGCAATGCTCAAATACTGTACTACCATCTGACTTCAAGGTACACTCTTATGCTTTCAATATATATAATTTTACAGCACAGAAATAGTCCATTCAGCCCAATGTGTCCATGATGGTGTTAATGCTCTTCAGCCTTACTTCACTCACATCTTTGAACAAATTACTTTTTCCTAAATTCCTTATTGGATTTCTTAATGTGCCAAAATGACATGGAATATTTCTCCTCTGAGCGAAAGCATTGGAAGCGGAACAGCAAAACGACACTCAGGTTCCTAAGGTTTCAAGCCCAATTCCTTCCTTGTTGTAAGGGTTATGTTCAGTGTGATCATCATCTCAATATGTGGCCCACAGCATTGTTAAGTTCACCCAACATCTAGTGTCACTCTTACTTTCAAATCAGAAGGTCCTGATGTGAAATGAAAGGAAAAAAGCTGAGAATTTCCTATGGCCCATTATCTGAGGAAAGGAGCAACATCCAAGATAATCTAATGGACTGTTTGAAATGCAATCCCGCTAGTACTGAGGGTGTGCTGCACTGTTGGAGGCACCATCTTTCAAAGAGGACGTTAAACTGAGGTCCCCTTCTCCTTCTCAGGTTGATATAAAAGACCCCACGGCATTATTTCGAAGAAAGCAGGGGAATTTTTCGGTATCCTGGCCAACGTCTCAACAGCAGTAAGCCAAATTACCTGCTCATGATCACATTGCTGCTTGTGGGAGCTTGCTGTGTGCAAATTGGCTGCCGTATTGGCATTGGAAGAGATGTAAGATGAGCCAGTAATTTGATTTATAAAAGAAGTATTGAACCTTCAATGGGTAAGAGAAAGAAGGCAGGAAAGCAATGCTGAAGCATCTATTTTTGTGCTGTAAAATTATCTATATTGAAAGCATAAGCATGTACAATGCTTGATGTCAGATGGTAGGACAGTACTTGAGTATTGCTGTTTTTATACAAATATACAAACTCCAAGTCTCCTCCTCGTGGCAGAGAGGATTTGAAGGTCAAACCCACTTCATTGAAGATGAGCAATTCGTCACATGAGCAATATGCTATCCATATAAAAAAAATTGCTCATAATTCTTCAGATTACCATCAGTTTCATTGTTACCTTTGCACTCGAGGTTTCTCCCCTGCCCAAACCACCCCATCTGCATAATCCACAACCAAGACGACTCATTGTAAAAGTGACTGGGTTTCATTTGCTGAATGAGATTATTTCTTGGCCCCAATCTGCCTGACCCAAGTTACCTTGCAAACTAATAAATCCATTAGCGTCACAGACTTTCCGTGCATGCCTGTTTACTCTCATGGTTTAGTCAAATAGTGTCAAGCGCAAGAGGTGAGTCAACATCACATGCTGAAATGTGAGCTAAAGATAACAGAGAAAAACAAAGATAGTCTTCTCCTGAGGACCAAAGGGTCAAACCACCTCACCTTCAAAGGTCATGTTCTGACATGCTGATGCCCATATGCTCATGTAATATTAAATAATTAGCCGTGATTTGTTAATAGAGAATGACTTATTCAGGCAAATATTTTGAAAGGGTTCGGAGAGCACTCACTAAGTGAGCACAAGGCCCTTTCACGGTTCCCTGGTTTGGAACCCAACCCAGGTTCACAATGTTTATATTCTTTGCCAACCGTCTACGTTCTATGTGGAAAGAAAGCTAAATAGGAAATGCAATCGTTTGAACATCTGTTTTTACACGTTTAGACTTCAAAGGACTTACCTACGTGTTACCAGAGGGTCGGAGGTCAAGCTTCACTCCTTTACGAAAACATGGTCTTGGTCCAACCTTTGCTGATGGTGTAAAGGTTCTCTCGAGTGCATCTTATATTGAGAGGATTGGTGAAAAAGTAAAGGTCAATGTCTTGAGAGGGAGCCTTTCATAGAACTACATATAAACCACGTGAGGGTGGGTTTAAAAGCAGTCCCTATTTGGTGTGAGGTTTGGTATAAAATGTCTTCCTGTTTAGCAATAACCTCGTTCAGATATAATGGTTGAGGTGGGTAAGTGGAAAAATCTGTTAATACACAGGGGCTCTCTTTTGCTGTGGGCTTATTGCAAAACTTGCACAAAAGGTTTATGCACTGCATGCTCATAAATTTTTCGATGAGCGTTACACAAGCTATATTTCTCTGGCACACATTTGGACAGCAGCAGTTTTGCTGAAGAGTGCGCACAGTGTTAGCGTAGACAAGAGAGCATGATAATAAAACTAGTAGCCAAGCTGTGCTGCCCTCCAATGGCTCAGCTTGGTTTTGCAAGGCACGCTCCATCACCCACACCACCCATCACCACCCCCACCCCCACCCCCATGAGGGGTGTGCACATAGCAGCAAGAGTCATAACATTACGCCCAACATGCTGTGCACCCAAGTCTTCGTGTGCCCAGTTTTGTGGCTGAGGGCTCTTAGGGACCTTCATTTCAGGCTGCGCGACTCCCTCTAAACCCTATAATGCTTCAGTCCTGAGGAATCTCGAATTGACGGTATAACTTAAGAGTTCAGATTTGCTCACACTGCCAGCCTTGCTCCTTAAAACCTGAGGGCTCCCGCGAGTGTTTTGGAGGTCGCCTCCCTTCGAGAGCCAACAACAACAACAACTTGTATTCAAATAGCACCGTTAACTTAGTCAAACACCCCAAGACACTTCCACAAGAGTGTTATCAGATGAAATTTGTGCACTGAGTCACATAAGGATATTTTAGGTGAGGTGACCAAAAACAATGGCCAAAGAGGTAGGATTTAAGGAGCGTTTTTAGAGAAGCAGAGGGGTTTAAGGAGATTTCCAGAACTTAGGGTGTAGGCAGCTGAAGGAACGGCCTACAGCAGTGGGGTAATTAACCTTGGAAGCTCAAGAGACCAGAATTAGAAGAATGCAGATATCTCAGAGGGTTGTGGAAGTTGGAGGAGATTACAAAGATAGGGAGGGGCGGGATCATGGAGGGATTTGAACACAAGGATAAGAATTTTAAATTTGTGGCATTGCTAAACTGGGAGCCAATAGAGGCCAGTGCACACAGAGCCTCCCAGAACTCCAATGGGAGTGTAGGAGAGCTAAATACTGGATTCAGACTCGGAAACCAGGTCCTTGCCCCAACTGTTCCAATCAAAACAGGGCAGGAAGGGCAGGGCATTGTCCTATCAAAACTGACAGCGCCCAATGTACTTCTCATTCTCTTCACAAAATGCACCTAGTTCTTCAAAGGGGGCATGGGAACTTCTAAGTGAACAGAGAGACAGAGTCTTCATATAATTAACTCAATGTTCCGGATTGAACACTGAGTTCAATGATTTCAGATCATAAACGTTGCTCCCATCCTTTCTGCTGGTAATAATGCTGCTGTTGCCATTTACACCTCCTCTGGGCACACCTTTCATTTCTTTACTTGCCCCTTTTGCCTTGCACCATCATCCTTTTTTGACCTTTCATTTCTCCTGCTCTCTTTCCATTTTCTCCCCACCCCCACCCCACTCCACCCCACCCCAGGGCCTCCGCACTTGCTTAAAAACTGTGACATCTTGGTCATCGGCCTGCGACGTTGGTCTGGATTTTCCAGCTCGAGGGCCGGGGGTGGGTCGTGGGGAAATTCCCAGTTCGCGCCCCACCTGCCTGAAGAGAAGATGCCCTCAAGGGCAGGACATTCATGGCGGGCTGTTGAGGGGGAGGGGGTTGGTAGCGCGAGTGCAGGCTGTGGTCGTGCCAGGCGACCTGGGAAGACGTTTGGAGGCAGTCAGAGGGGCTGCCAGGTGTGAAGGTGGGCTGTTTACAAGGCCCTCCTCGGTACTGTGGGACCTCCTCTCAGTTATAACAACGTTGGGGAACTCCATCTTCAAGAGCTATATTTTATTTTAAAATTCGGAAGGACATCGCATTATTCGGGAACTGACCTGGGGGCACGATTTTGCCTTTGGCGGTGTGGGGTGGGGTGGTGCTCGGCGGGGGCAGGCAGGGGCAGCCGGGAAGCCGCCCGCTGCCCACGATCAGCTCCGCACCGCGATTTCACGCGGACTGTCCAATTCAGTCCCGCCCTGTGTGCATGGCGAGCAGCAGCGCTGAGCGCTGAGCGCTGCCTGTGCGGACGGGGTGGGGGGCGGAGGAGGGAGAGTCGGGTCCAGCACGCAGTTCGCACACGCGCGAGAAAGATCGCTTCAATCTCCCTGAGGCGCGGCGCTGCGTCAGGGAGATTGAAGCGCTTTTTAAAAATTAATAATAAAAATGAATCAAGGCAGTAAAAATTTAATAAAACTCTGTCACATGCGATGGGACATGTTTTTAATTCCAAAATAAAGCTTTTATTTATTACGCATTAGCTTTAGGGAACCTCATCCCGCTCGTGGATGAGGCTTCCTAAAAAATGTAAAGGCCGCTTGGCCTTTTCGCCTGCCCACTGACAGTTAGGTTGGACGGGCAGCATGAATTTCAAGTTAATGAGGTTGTTTGTGGCTTTAACAGGCCTTTTAATTATTGGCAGGCATGCAGCCAACTCTGGCACGTGCCCACCGAACAAAATATTGCGCATCGTTTTACGTTCGGGCATGTCAGGCGGGCACCCACACACTGAGCGTAACGTCCTGACCCTGGATGTTTTTTTAAAAAAAGGTCATAAGTTCACCTAGGACTCTAAGCAAGCATACCTTTTCCAATAAATCACATGGCTTCAGGTAAATGTCCAACATGGCACTTGAGGAGGAGAGCTATTTGTTTATTTTAACTGTAATTACTTTAATGGCTGGGGGGAAAAGAAATGTTTTCAAGGCAAAGGCCCTGATGATTTTACTAGAAATCACCTAACAAAGATGTGTTTTATGTTTTGAACTTTTTTTTAAGCTCAGTTGGCAAAAACTGAGAGGGAGAAAGCTGTCCAGTGCATGGTTTCCTTGCCTTGACTGAAATACGGTGTGGTTATCAGTATCCAGCTCGGAATCCTCATCTCAGTGGAACTTGTCTGTATTTGGAAACCTGAGAGGCTGAGAAAAGAGAGGGATCCCAAGGGTTTATCTGGCTCTATTCCCCTCCACACCAAAGCTCCGTTGGTGAGAACCTTCAGACAACTACTAGGACTAGCAATCTGTCTTCACATGAGGGTCATCAGTGTCATAACACTGTGAACTCTATCTTTTTCATAAAGTCTTCTTTAGGCACCAACATCTGCAGAGACCTTATTTGTTTGTCCTTTGTTTTTTTGTGGGTTTGTGCTGGGGTATTTTCAAAGCAATAGATAGATACACTTCCCAGATTCCAAATTGTGTATTAACCAGTTCTTGTAGCTTGTTTTTAAAAAAGGAATTCGCTTTATAATAAATCAATCATTCTGAGTTCATTGAAAGAAGCCTCGTTAGAGTCTCTTTTATTCTGGGTCCAACAGTAGCAAAGGTGAACAGTTGGCCATTTTGGTGAGTGATTGAAATATTTGCACTTATGGTGTGACCTGGGGAGTTAGTGGGGCTAGATAAATTGTGCACTCCTCCCATTCCCAGTCCTAACAATAAAAACAGAAAGGCCCTTACCCTTCATACCCTCCCACACTCCCACATACTCCCCATGTCCATGAATTCCACTTCATGACCCACCCCCTATAGCCCCCAAACAACCCCATGGCCCCTCATGCCCTCTATACTATACACTATATGTAAAATAGCTAACTCTATAATGACAGTAGGATATTTAATAAAAGCTTTAAAAAACAGCCATTCATTCATAAGAAATAGCTTTTGCTACAGATCAATAAAAATGTAAATCATCCAGATCCTTTAAAGCTTCAATTGCAGACACTGCAAACAACTTGAAACCTCTTTATCCTGTACAGATAAGTATTGTGAAATTTATAGAAGAGATTGGAGAGCCAGAGCTGTCAATCAAGCAATGTTTTCTTTGGGGCACAGGTGATTCAGTACTCTAGTGCATGCCTGGGCTCTCAGCCAGGAATACACAATGAGGTATAGCTGAGAGCCCAGAAATCCATTGGCCTGTTGAAACACCTGAGCCGCACAGAAAACATTGCTTTACTGACAGTTCTGGCTCTCTAATCTACGCTGCCAATTGCGTGCTGTTTATTTACAGAAGTTAAAGAGGTTTCAAGTGCTTGCAGTATCTGCTATTGATACTATAAAGGGTCTGGATGATTGACACTTTTATTGGGCTGCAGTAAAAGCTATTTTTATGAATGAATTACTTTTTAAAAAATCTTTTCTTATACATTCTACTGTCACTATAGTGTTCATTGCTTCTATATGGTGTATAGTGGGTGAATGGGAATGGAAGTGCCTTACCTTGATTTTGGGGCCATGAAGAGCCATAGGGTTGTTTAGGGGGGCATACATTCACATAAGGGGCATGAGGAGGAATTTTTCAACTTACCTTTGAGGTGTCATGAACCAAGACTGTATGAAAAGCTGGCCTGACTCTCTGGAAATCATGACAAGCTATGACATGCCTATCCCCGCAGCAGAGCCAGCCAGATCAGGAGTGCAGGGTGTGGGTTTTTGACCCAAACCAGTCCGTATCCTTAAGAGGCCACGCTTGAAAATCCAAAACCACCGGGAATTTAGGAACCCTGGAATCGGCACCCGCCCGCCATTTTAAAAGGGCTTCCAACACTTGGTGAAAATCCCGGCCATTAACTCGGTTTCCCTCTCCACAGATGACCTGCCAAGTACTTCCAGCAGTTTCTGCTTTTTTAGTTAAAGGTTTCCAATAATATTTTGCTTCGACCTTGGTTTAATGCTTCAGTTGAAAGGCGAGATCACCAACAGCACAGCGCACCAGCGCGCTCAGCCTAAAATAAGTGCTCAAAGTCCTCGGGCAAACCTCAAGAGTTTTACCCTTGGTGGGCGCAACTGACCGACAGGCTCAGGACCGATTGGGAAATGGGCCCCTGACTGTGATTGGTCCATGACCGCGATTTCAGGCTGGCTGGCCAATTAAGGCCCACCCAGCGTGAAAAGGCATCTTCCCAATGGTCGGGAGGGGCCTGGCGGGGGTAGGGTTCTGTCAGGCGCCGGACGGTCTCAAAAGGCAGAGGGCAGCTCCTCGAAGGCTGCCAGGGAAGAACCACATTCTGCAGTCTGGAGACTGAAGCTGTGGCCTCAACAGCTTCGGGAGGTGCTAGGCGGGGAGGGCAGCTTGGGTGGGCAGTTGGCTCCTTGTTTCTCGGACAAGGGCCTTGCGGTGCTCTTGGAGGAGAGGGCTGCCAGGGGGAGATACTCTCATTCCCAGAAATGGCAGGAGGAGGCCGCCACACCAGACTAAAAAAGCTTGGGAGGAGGCGGTAACCGAGGTCAGCAGCCACGACATTGTAAGGCGCACATGGGTGCAGGGCCACAAAAGGTTCAATGGCTTGCTGCGCTCGGCAAGGGTGAGTACCGTGTTGGCGTGGATCAGTGTGTTGAGGTGTTGAGGTCTGGGCCGTTCCCCCCCGTGGAGCTCAGGGGTATTAGGGTCCGAGTGCCAACTGTCAATGACTCAGGAGCTGGCCAAGGGGGTGAGCCCTGGCGGCTTGGCCTGAGTGCCTTGTGCTTTGAGGTACATGACTCAGATGTGTCCTGCAAGGTGGGGTTGGCCAAGCTGCAATGGCGCTAGAGGTAGCGAGTGGACTAACCAATGTCCTTTCAGGAGAAGACGAGCCATAACTACATTGAGAGGTCGTGGACAGACGGAGGCCCTCTAAACCTCCTAATATGTACCAGGTTTGAGCAGGACACCTTGGAGCTGGAGAGCTGGGCGTGGAGAGGCTGGAGTGTCAGATGGAGGTAAGCGTGAGGTGCTCAGAGGTGAGAGTTTCGGATGGTGCAAACATTCTTGTGTAGTCTCATCATTGACGGGAGCCTCAAAACTGGAGCCCTCATTGATCACTGTAAGATGGATGGCACCATGATGCAGATCTCCATTGTCTCACCAGGGCACCTGGCATGCACAGCAATGACTTAAACTAATGACACGTCGTTGTTCTCCCTTAGATTCGCCACAGGAACCCAAAGAGCCACGTCATCTTGTGCGATTTTACGCCCAGTTGCATCGGGCGTGCGCCCGCTCGCAAGGTGTAAAATTCTGCCCTATATGCTCTAAAGTAGAGGCAGCTAAGAGTTCTACCACTGATCCAAGCTGTGAGACACAAACATGATTCTTCACTAAAGCCATCACCACGAATGGAGTTGAATTTGAGAGTCAGATTCAAACAGAAGGGGATTAATTCATTAGAAATATCTAGCGTCACTTAATTCCTAAGTGAACTGTGAAACTCAGCATGTGTGTTCATTTTTCTATTAATGACAAGGAGTCTAAAATCAAGACAATAAAAGATTGGCCATGGTTAATATGTGAAGCAATCACCAAAGGGTCTGTCTCCATACCTGTGCACCTGGAGCCCTTGGAAAAAGAAACTAAAGGTATGGTACATAAAAGCATAATCTCATTTGAAATCTGCTCATCTGTATCCAAAACACACCCCTCCCTCAGGCATCCTGACTCTAATTATGTCTCAAACATCAATATATATGACATCTGAAATCAAGAAATGCAACTGGAACTCAAATAATTGGTGTTACCTGCCAGAAGATGCTAAGTGCAACTTATATCACAGTATAATCTTACAATTAAAAGTTATTTGGCATATGATGCATTTGCTGAAGGCCAAAGATTGACGTACATTTAGTGTTGGAAAAATGTAGCAGGTCAGCCAACATTTCAGAGAGAAAGATGGGAGTTGTGCAGTGGACAAAACCTGATGGACATCCAAAGCTCTGCTGCTTGTCCCTTAAATCGCTCTAAATCTCAGCCCTCATCGCTGTTTTTCTGTCCCCCCGCCTCCTCCCGTCCAACAACAACTCAATTTTAAAATGCTCACCCCTGTTGTCAAATCCTTCCATGGGCTCGCCTCCTCCCTATTCATCGCCTCCTCGGCCCTACAACCTCATGGGGTCTGTGTGCTCCTGCAGTTCTGGGCCCTTCCGATTTTAACCACTTCACCATTGGTGACCCTGCTTTCATCTGGCTAATTCCCCCCTTTTGCCTCGCTCTGGTCTTTTAAGATGCTCCTACAGCCCTACATTGATCGACTTTCTGATCGCCTTTCCTGGTTTCTCCTTCTGCATCAAAGGGAAAAAAAAAAAATCAAAAATGTTTTTTAGGTTGATGTCGCACCTGCCAAGTGCCTTTGGGTGTTTCACTGTGTTAAAGGTGCTATATAAATGTCAGTTGTTGTTGCTGGCCTGCTACTGCTCTTCGTTCAATGCTGGGTGACTCGTTCTGCTTTCCTCTGTGGTTTATTCTCTGCTTTCCTCTCAACCTGAGGTATTAAGTGAAAGCAAGACAGTTTCAGACATGCAGAAACATGCAAAATAAACCACTCCCCTCACCTTGTTTCCTTTCCAGAAATGTGCTGACAAATATTTGCCGTGGATTGGGAAATTCTCGTACACTCAGTTGACCTTGTCAGAGCCCGAGCGCTCGAACTGTCTGTTTCACGTGGTAACCCAAGTAGTAAAGTGAACCTATTTTGTACAACTGAAATCGTTGTACTGTGACCTCTGTAGAGTAATGAAAGGACTTACAGTGGCGTGGAGAACACACAATGAATGGGATTGGGACTTATCACTGTAAATAGGAGCTGTGGTCCTCGGGTCTTGTGACCTTTCTGCAGGGACAGGATTTTCAATCAGGGGTGGGAATGAGAGCCAGTTTTGTGCCCTGGCTTGGCCATGGCCTGCTTTAGGCATGCCCACCAGGATTTCCAAATCTCCAGGCGATTAAAGGCCAGGGAACAGGCTCACTGTCCAACCGGGGATGGCGGGCAGGCTCCCGGCTCTGTGGGGGGGTGGGCAATAAGGAGGCCCTTCAGGACTCCGTGACCCGCAGCCCCGTTGGCCAAGGTGGGAGCTACCATTTTGAAGACGTAGGGAGGGAGGGGGAAGAAGGCCAGGTCGGTTCGTTTTTGTTCTTGTTGCTCACCCAGCGGGTGGCCAGCAGCTGCAGCTATGGCCCAGTGGCTGATAAGGGTCTGAGGTGGTGGTGGGTGGTGTGGGTGGGATGGGTTGGGGGGGAGAGGGGGAGGGGAGGTGTCCATTGCTTGATTTTTTTTTCATCCCGCCCCCCCCCACTTCCTCCCTGAGCTCATCGGCCAGGATGGGGTCTTGGACTCGCAGTCGCCCATGGACTTTTGTTAAAGCGGAGGGGGTTTTAAGGAGGAGAGAAGGGGGTGGAGGGGCAGGGAGGTTTACGGAGGGAATTCCAGGCCGGACTGGACTGCCCGGCGTTGCTGACTGAAAAGCCCAGTTGGCGCAGGTATGGGGCATAAACAAAGGCCCGTCCATTGAGGACGGTTGGCCTTCATTGGCTGCCCACCCCTTGCCGATGGGCAGCGGAAGCGACCCTGAGTCACCCTCGCTGAAAACGGCCCGGGCTCGGGGATGTGGCAGGGAAACCGGGCACGAGGACTTGGCGACACAGTTTCACAGCTGCCTGCCTCCGATCCCGATCCGTTTGAAAATCCTCCCCCCACCCCCCCCACCATGCGTCCGTGCGCGGCAAGCGTTGGAGCGCTTAACCCAGGATAAGAAACCCCGCTTGAAGAGAACTTGCCTCGGATGAGCACGGGCTGGTGCTCGGTGACGTGTATCCGACATTACGGCCGGGATTTGGTCGTGGGCGGGACCTGCCCCCAGGGGATGCGGCGGCCCAGCCGTTAGCCCATTGGCTTTCGGCAGGGGGCCGGACAATCCCGACACTGCACAGGGTCAGAAGACCCCGCCCAACATCTGTTTGTATTGGATTTAAAATATTATTAAAGGCCATAAGACCATAAGACATAGGAGCAGAAATTAGGCCATTCAGCCCATCGAGTCTGCTCCGCCATTCAATCATGGCTGATAAGTTTCTCAACCCCATTTTCCCGCCTTCTCCCCGTAACCTTTGATACCCTTACCAATCAAGAACCTATCTATCTCGGTCTTAAATACACTCAATGACCTGGCCTCCACAGCCTTCTGTGGCAATGAATTCCATAGATTCACCACTCTCTGGCTAAAGAAGTTTCTTCTCATCTCTGTTCTAAAAGGTCTTCCCTTTACTCTGAGGCTGTGCCCTCGGGTCCTAGTCTCTCCTACTAATGGAAACATCTTCCCCACGTCCACTCTATCCAGGCCTTTCAGTATTCTGTAAGTTTCAATCAGTCAGATCCCGCCTCATCCTTCTAAACTCCATCGAGTATAGACACAGAGTCCTCAAACGTTCCTCAAAAGACCCAATTAAGCACAATTTCCACCCCACCCCCCACCACTAGAGCATCGCTCTAGGGAATACTGGAAAAGAGGATCAGGGAAAGGTTTTATTTACACTGAAATACCGGCAAGAAGTTGAGAGCCAGTTAGCTCAGGTGGCTCGGTGTCTCGTATGTGGTCCCAGAATAACGTCATCTATCTGGGGTAGACTTGAGACCTGCCTCCATGCCCTTTCCCCGAGAGTGGAAGGCAATGGCCGCTGGTAAAAGCTAAATACTGCGGGTGCTGGAAATCTAGAACAAAAACAAAAATACCTGGCAAAACTCAGCAGGTCTGACAGCATCTGCGGAGAGGGACACAGCTGACATTTCGAGTCCATACGGATGCTGTCAGGCCCACTGATAAAGGCTTATCAAGAAAATGACTCAGGATAAAGCGTCAGCAAAGAATGAGCTCAGCGCCTGCTTTTGGCCACAGCCCACATCACTCACTCGCTCATTGGCCGGAACTTGCCCATCATAAACAAACACAGCACGGAGATCGTTAAACAGCCCCGTCTTTCATTAACCAGCTGATGACAATAACAAGTGGGCACAGGGAAGGTCGACAAGCGGGTACAGCGGGCCCGATTCCGCCCGCGATCGGGCCCTGACCGCAATTTCACGCCGGCCGGCCAATTAACGTGCTGAGGAGCTCGGCGCTGCCGGGGGTGGGGGGCGGGCGGGAGGAGCGCAAGCGCTGAAGTCTGCGCATGGGCGTTGCGGGGAAGCGGGCGCTGAAAGCTCCCTGAGGGCACAGGGCTGCCGCAGGGGGAGCTGAAGAATCGTGGGCACAAAGGCAAACGTTTAAAAAAATGTGGGGAACGTGTCCCTGCAGGTGACTCAGTCCACGTGAAGAGGGGGACGCGTTTAAAATGAGGTGGGAGGCCTCACCCCGCCCGCCGAGGAGGTTTCGTAAATAATCCAAAGGCCGCCCGGCCGATTCGCCCGCCTGCCAACCGAACGGTTGGGCGGGCAGAGAAAAACACAAATTAATCACCTGCTTAAGGGCCTGAAGGGGGGATTTGATTGAAACTTACAGAATACTGAAAGGCCTGGATAGAGTGGACGTGGGGAAGATGTTTCCATTAGTAGGAGAGACTAGGACCCGAGGGCACAGCCTCAGAGTAAAGGGAAGACCTTTTAGAACAGAGATGAGGAGAAACTTCTTTGGCCAGAGAGTGGCGAATCTATGGAATTCATTGCCACAGAAGGCTGTGGAGGCCAGGTCATTGAGTGTATTTAAGTCCGAGATAGATAGGTTCTTGATTGGTAAGGGGATCAAAGGTTACGGGGAGAAGGCGGGAGAATGGGGTTGAGAAACTTATCAGCCATGATTGAATGGTGGAGCAGACTCGATGGGCCGAATGGCCTAATTTCTGCTCCTATGTCTTATGGTCTTATGGTCTTAATCGGCCTCTTAATTGTCGGCAGATGCGCCCACCGACTGAAAGATTGCGCGAGTGCGCAGCGACGCTTGCCTGAAGTCATCGCGCGTGATCTTACACCCGACCGGGTCGGGCGTGCGCCGACCCGCGGGACATAAAATCCTGCCCGACACCTTTTATTTCCATGGCGCCTTTAAGATAGTAAAACTTCCCACGAAGCTGCAGAGGGGCACAAATTGGCACTGAGCCAAAGAAGGAGATGCTCTGAGAAGCTTGGTTAAATGGGTAGGTTTTGAGAAAGAGGGCGGGTGGAGAGGCAGGGAGGTTTACAAAGGGGCTTCCAGAACATAGTTGCCTAGACAGCTGAAGGTACAGCCACCAATGGTAGGGTGAAGGATGTAGGACTAAATTAAACACGACAGTTTTATTTCCCACATCAGCTGTCGTGTCATTTTTCTGAGTGACACTGCCAGTTACATACTTGAATTTTGTGTGATGGTTTCATTAAACACTGCGCTCCAGCTACCCAAATTCTATTTCCTCAGCACCCGTATGTTGTAACATGTCAGGTAAATAAGCCAACCCATTTCAGGTGACATTTTACTATTAAACAGATGGGCTTATAAAAGGGTTAATGGAATCATGGAATTACATCGTGGCCAAGTTAGTGAAGGATGGATGCTCGCCAAAGGCAAGCACATGGGATGGAGAAGATCTAACTGTGCATGGAAGCCAAGTTCTTGGTTTGGGTTGCTGTAAATAGGCGGAGGAGGCTCAGTCCCCCTACGGAAGGCTGGGGTGATGGATGTTTCACAGGTACCATTATACAACACAGAGGTCATACGTCTTCAATGGAAAAACATCCCCTTTGTGTTGCCACAGCTGCACCCTGGTACCTGCCCCAAAGGGAAAAATAGATGAATTGGGGGGGTCCAAAGGGTTCAAATCCTGCTCAAGCAGAGATCTTGCACACTCAGCATCTTCGTAATTGGGGAATGGGTTTTAGGATGTAAGCCAGTGATTGCTTTAGTAATGCTGAATAGTTTTTGAATTGTAGTAAGGGTATAAAGAGGGGAGATTTATTGAATAGTTTATTCACCCTATAATTTATCATGGACATAGGAAAGGTGTGACAATTTAATGCTGTTTAGATGCTTATAAAGTTGGAGATGGTTGTACTGGTCAAACATAAACGACTGTGTGAGAAAGCCACCTTAGAAGGTGACATCTGTCAAAAGAAATATGGTTGCGGATGCTGAAAAACACACCCAAGTTTTAGAAGGCCTTTGATGGTTCATGTCACTGTCTTCAGCCTAAGGATTTGAGAGACAAATCAACTAGGAAGTTTTAAACTGAAGTAATTCATAGGGGTCAGAACAGGAAGATTAAGCAACACTAAAACACGGTGGAATTGGAATAAAATATAAATGACGAGTTGCAGGGAGAGAATTCGATAAAGTCCAGAGTCTAGAACTCTGCTGCTAATGGTTGAGGGCACTCCAGTAATCTCGCCAAGTTTTGCCATTATTGCATAAATCAGGCAAAAATTAACCCCAAGTCAAAATGTCAGTAATAATTATTATCATACCCCAAATAAATCTGACATTATCTATCTGTACTGCTATGAACCTATTATTTTGAAGAGTAGCTTATGGGTAATAGAATCCATCCTCTAACCCGAGCTTCATCCCATTGGAAAGTGCAGTAATAAACAGTGTGCTAAACTACTGTTCCAGCCAGTCTTGGTCTCTCCTGCCCAATATCTGATTGTCATTACAACAAATCAAACCTATTTAATTGTTGGTTGGAAGGAAATCTTTGTATTAAGTTATTGTGTCTATTTATAGGTGTCAGCAGTGTTTAGCGGATGAATGTATAAAATTGGCAACAGTGTTTCCTACTTCGCAACAGTGATTACACTTCGAAAACGATGAGTGGCGTAAGACGCTTTAGGATGTGCCTGAGATGGTGCAAGGCACTATATAAATGCAAGTCTTTCTTCTCTCTGGTACAATACATTACCATTGCCATTTGAAATGCATCAACATGTGCAAACAAGTAGTTGAAGGGGATAATCAAACTATGGTAGGATTTTAGGCATTCCAGTTAATGTTCAGTGTAGGTGATTGATTGTGCTTGGTTCAGAATTTTTTCCCCTTGTTCCTTCTTGTAATGCTATCCATGAAAGGATCCAGTGTAAATACTTGTCAGTCAAGTCCACAGCTTAGTGCATGTGAAGTCATGTCAGACAACACCCTCCAAAACACCTTTCTGAAATTGTCAGTTGAATCGAGCTGCTTTTCCAGGTGCCTTCATGACATTAATGATATGTTGTAAAACCTCTGCGTTGGAAGATGATATTATTGGGTGTCACATTGGCACCAATGATCAGTGCTTCTTCATGTTATGCTGTAAGACATTGATTGGCATCTCAAAGTCTTTCAATGTTCAGGTCTCAGGTCTTATGGTGGAGTAAAGAAACAAAGAACGTGCAATTTCTGTAGCATCTTGCGTGACCCAAAGCGCTTTGCAGCCAGTGAAGTGCTTCTTAAAATGTAGGCACTGCTGTGGCAACTGTATCTGAAGTATGGGGTCCAAGATCAGGTCCAGTCCCAAATAAGAAGACACATACCTTGACTCCCTGATATCTATAACATCTGAAGTAAAATGACAATATCACACCAATTTCCAATGAGCATTAAAACAAAATGTGCAAATAAGTGCAATGAAAAATCAACTATGGTATCAGGGAAATGCAAGCTTTTATTAAGGATGTTTGGTGCATCTCGTCATTCTCAATGTTGTTACTTGTATCTCTTATGAAGTGTAATTATGTTTATCGACTGGAGCTGGCAATGTAAATCTCAATGAATGCCCATTCAGAACAAGCGTAAGGACTTACTTAGCATTGCTCCAAAAATGTGATTCCTGTGAGGGGACCAAAATAACCAAATTTACCGAGTGACTCCCAAATGTAGAAATTACCAAAAAAGACTCCACATTTATAGCTTTTACTTTAATACAAGTTAGAACCAACTCACAAATTACACGTGAATTAACAGGCAAATGACACTTCAGATAAAGCAGCAAATTTCACTTTAAATTGTCTGCGCAACAAAGGTGGGTCTTTTCACAACCGCAACCATTCACATTACCCCCCCCCCCATCAATGTGGCACTATGTAGGCACACCGTTCCACCACATATAGATAAAAGCAAAATACCGCGGATGCTGGAAATCTGAAATAAAAACAGAAAATGCTGGAAAAACTCAGCAGGTCTGACAGCATTTGCGGAGAGAGAAACAGAGTTAACGTTTCAAGTCCATATCGGACTCGAAATGTTAACTCTGTTTCTCTCTCCGCAAATGCTGTCAGACCCGCTGAGTTTTTCCAGCATTTTCACTTCCACAATATGCTGTTCTTTATTCACACAGGGTAGGTCAGGAGTCCTACTAGGCAACAGCTTTCACCTGCATGCATTTGATTTTTAAGAATGTTTATATTTAATTAATGTTTTCAAGAAAGTGCGCTCTCTGGACACTCAAAGGCTTTGGCGCATAAACAAAGCGATTGTCCTCATATTTTTTTTAAATAACTGGAATATGGCAGATGCTAGAAATCTGGAATATAGACAGAAAATGCCCAAATCACTCAGGTAGCATGCATGGTGGGGAGAAAATATGGGGTTGAAGTTTCAGGTTAAAGACTTTTCCTCTGATTCCTGACTCAAGGCCATTGATCTGAAACATTCTTTCTCCGCAGGTGTTGCCTGACCTGCTGAGTATTTCTAACATTTTCTATCTTGATGTCAGTAAATAATTAGGTTAGAAAAACTGTCTAGTTCCCTGATTACACAAGACGCGGAAACATTTCAAAGCAATAGTTCCACTCCAACACAACCCTCGGAGGAATACTCAAGATGAGCTGCAACTTAGGGTTATTTGAAACTTCACTGGGCAGTTGTCTGAGAATTTGTGTTTCCTTTAAGCATACATAAGGAAGGCAATGGGAAGTCAACTCATGTATTCTTTTCCCCAATCCTAATGCTCATGTAAATTGAAAATGGCAGGCTCCCACAAGCAAATGAAGAGGAAAGCTCAGGACCACGAGACATGGAGATTGAACAGACGACCGGCCCTTAGAAAGATCACTACTACGCATCAGCGACCAAACAGTCAAACATCCTGATCTTACACAGAACTGTCCACATCTTCACCTGGCTGCTGTGAGGAGCCAGTGGGAAAGAAGACAACACACTCATGAACACACAATCCACATAAGAAACATAGGAGCAAGAGTAGGCCATTCAGCCCCTCGAGCGAGTTGCACTTTTCCATTGTGTCTAATCAACACGATTTATCCACCTTTGATCCATATTCCTTGACACTCTTACCTAATAACAATCTAAGGAGAGATGGTGACAAGGTGGTAATGTTTCTGGACAAGTGATCCAGAGGCCTAGGCTAAAGTCTGAGGGGACATGGGTTCACTATGGCAGCTGGGGGATTTTGAAATAAATCAATAAATCTGGAATATAAAGTTAGTTGCAGTAATGGTACTATCATTGATTGTCATAAAAACCCATCTGGTTCATAAAGGTTCTTTAGGGAAGGAAATCTGCCGTCCTTACCTGGTCCGGCCTACATGTGACTCCAGACCCACAGCAACGTGGTTGACTCTTAACTGCCCTCTGAAATGGCCGAGCAAGCCACCCAGTTTAAGGGCAATTAGGGATGGGCAACAAATGCAGGCCTTGCCAGCGACGCCCACCTCCCGTGGAAGAATAAAAAAAACCACAGGGCAGGACTTTTACCTCGTCAGGCGGGTGCGGTGGGCGGGCCCAGGAGTGGTCATGAAGCTGACCGCCGCCCGCGATCGGGCCCTGACATTGTTAATTGGCCAGCCAGCGTGAAACGTGCGCTCCAAAGCTGAGCGCTGCCGGGATGGTGGTAGGGGCGAGCGGGAGGAGGGCGAGCGTGGAAGTTTGCGCATGCGGCGGGGGGTGCGTGCCATGGGTAAGGGCACAGAGCTGCCTCAGCGAGCTGAAGATTTTTAAAATCGGAAATAAAGAACGTACGATCGTTAAAAACATCTCCCCTGGTCTGACTCTGTCGTGTCATAAATAACATTGCAACATTTTTTTAAAATGTTAATTCCTGTCGGAAACCTCATCCCGCCCGTGGATGAGGTTTCATAAAAAACCCAAAGGCCTCCCGGCCGATTTGCCTGCCCGCCAACTGTAACGTTAGACGGGCAGCGAAAAATTGAATTCAGTTAATACTTTAATGGACTTAATAGGCCTGTTCATTGTCGGCGGGCGTGCTGCGCACTGATATATCGCGCGAGCACGCGACGACACTGGGGTGCTCGCACAACGCCATCGCACCTCATTTCACGCTCGAGCGAGTCGGCCGTGCGCTCACCTGCTCAACGATAAATTCAGCCCACAGTCCTTTGGGGTGGTGGGTGGGGGGGGAGATCCAGGTTTGCACTCGACTTCGAAAGATAAAATGTTTCTTGATTAACTCTTAAGAATGTAAAACAAAAACAAAAATAACCTGGAAAAACTCAAGCAGGTCTGGCAGCATCAGCGGAGAGGGACACAGTTGACGTTTCGAGTCCCGTATGACCCTTCAACAGAACCAAGGCATTTAGAAATGAGATGAAATATAAGCTGGTAGAAGGGGGTGGGACAGGAGAGCTCGATAGGGGGGGCCAGTGATAGGTGGAGGCCAATTCTAAGAATGTACCCATCTTGTTCTAGATTCTGAGGAAAGAACTCCTCTGGCGTCTACCCTATAAAATTTGCTTTTGACTTTTTAAACGCCTCTTTTAGATCATCCCTCAACCTTGTGAACTCAGGGGAATTCTACCCAAGTTTATGCAACCTGGTCTCAGATTTAACCCTTTAATCTCTGGTACCATTCTGCCAAATCTGCGAGGCACCGCCCCCGAGGTCCATATATCCTTCCCAACGTCCAATGCTCAAAACAAAACGCAGACCTCCAGATCAGAGCCCAGGCTTTATATACACTAAACTGAAAGAGATGTTTCAGGGACTCAGGTCTATCCAAGTGGAAACAACTCATTGAGACCAGGGTGCAAAATAAACAGCGAAGGATTGAAAAGAATTAAAACCACAGGACAAAATGAAAATTAGACGTGTAGGAGTGGGTATGAGTTAACTTGTTGTTAAAACATTTGATTGGACATTAACTTTGGAAGTTCAATTATTCTGAAATCACCGGGATTAAGGTTTTTAATTCCCTGTCCGGCAGGTCTGTGCAGTTTATTATGTTGCGTTCTCGCAGCCAGAAATTAGGATGAATAATTTAAATGATTAAAAAAAAAAGCAATGGAAACCTGGAAGAAGTGAGAAATTGCTGGAAACGCACTGCAGACCTGTCACTGTGTGAGAAGAGTGAACTTCTTCAGGTGGATTTTTGGCTTGAGTCACTCTGGTGTTTGTGATCACCTCTGGTAGGGAACATTGCACACACAAACACACACACACTGGGCTGAATTTAATGGTCGCAGTGGTGGTCCCATCGACCAGCATGAAAGCCAGTGGCAACACCGCCACGGCCATTTTCTGGAGCCCCACGGGGATTAAATGCCTCTCATCGGGGTTCCTGTGCCCTTCAAGGCGAAGATCCCGCCTCCAAGAGCTGCCAGCCAATCAGAGGGCCGGCATCTTTGGTTCCAGCAGCGCCACCGGGAGCGGTGGCTACTGCTGGGACTGCGGGAGGCCCATGGGAGCTGCAGCATTGACGGAGACCCCAGAAGAGAGATCCCAGCCAGGGGAGTACAGGGTGTTGTTATGGAAGGCAGAGGGGGGCTTCTTCTAGTGGAACACACACTTGCCACTGTTGGGGGAGGGAGACTCCTCCTTGCAGCACAGGGTGTTCAATCAGGGGACACCCACCCACTCCGTGAGCCCACAGGGAGGCCACACGTGGTGTGCAATCCCT
Organism: Cetorhinus maximus; assembly: GCF_964194155.1. Taxonomy (NCBI): domain Eukaryota; kingdom Metazoa; phylum Chordata; class Chondrichthyes; order Lamniformes; family Cetorhinidae; genus Cetorhinus; species Cetorhinus maximus. The sequence continues at coordinate 14,331,815 of NC_135908.1, read as the reverse complement.
CTGCCCCTGCCCCACTGGTCGAATACCAGCACTGACAGGATAAGACTCTTAAGCGGCCCTTGATTGGTTATTTAAGGGCCTCAATTGGCCTGAACGGGAGGGTTATTCTGACTTAATTGAGGGAGTCGGGAAGACAGTAGCCCCTCCATCATGCTCTTTCCCACCTAATTATGCAGGCACCCAAGCCCCTGCCTCCCTGTCTGCTCCCAGGGTGGGAATTAAATTTTACCCACTGTTACAGAACCCAGCCTCGATTTACCTTCCATTCCTTTCAATAAACGAGACATTGGGTTCTGTTCAAGTCTAATTATTGCAGGTAGTCTCTGTAGATGGGTAACTGCTTGTAGATCCCCAGCTCCGACATTTGGGAAAAGTCTAGGTTTTTAGGGCAAGGAAGACTTTGGGTGCTTCGAAGTGTGGCGGAGGTAGGCAGGAAACTCGGGGCCAGGTTTTCATGTTGGAGGCAGGAACCCCAAGAGGCGGTAGTAACCCCACCGCCGCGGTCCAGCCTCCGTCGCCAGACTGCCAGGAAAATGGGGTTTTCCAGGGCAGACCCCGTTTTGTACCCTGTGTCAGGTTGGTCGTCTCCATCGGCAGAACCCCTGCAGGGACAGCCCGGAAGCAGCAACGGAAGGGCCCACCTCAGCCGCCAATGATTCCAATTTGTGCTGTCAACAGGTCTGAACCTCAGTCGCCGGCGCTTAAAAACGCAGAAATGAGCCTCCCGGGCCCTCCGCCCATTAAAAACTGATGTCCAACCAAAATTTGACTCTTCTATGGTGTCGTCGCCCTGCCTTATTGACCTCCCTCAATGTTAACTTGCCCCCTAGTGCGACCTTTTAAGACCCTAAAGCTCCTCTTAACGCAACTTGTGAAACGTTTCCTGGCCTCCTGTCCTGCCTCCATGGCAACTGCTCACGCGGCAGGGTCACAGAATGGCTTCCGGAACCTGGCCGCCCAGCCGAAAACCCTACCAGGATCTGACCTTGAGAGCTATACAATAGGCCAGCCTATCCAAGCCCATCTGCCCTTTCCTGTGCCCCTCATCATGGCCGCCGGTGGAAATGAAGGGGCAACGCTTCTGCCTGGGCCCCTTGGCGGCCATTTTGTGGTCAACCTGCCTCCGTCGGGTCCTGTTTCAGGACTGCCAAATTTGGCCCCAGGCCTTTAGGCATTTAAAGCAGTAAATTACCCAACGCATTGTCAACAGATAATTAATGAACATTAGCTTACAATAAACATACCAGGTGACAACTCCGCACGTCTACCCAGGCTGCAGTTACACCCTGACAATTAACATAGCAAGTTGAGTGGGAAACAGTGACAGGGCGACTTACTACCGTGAACATTGGCACAAAAGTGTAACCAAAATTCTTGACAAGCAGGGACAAGATGTGCGAATAGAAAGTGAGGGCATAATGTAAGATTTACAATAATATGTCGATCAACAGGGTATTTGATGACACAAAGAATATGCCGTGCCTGTGATACAGGTGGCTTTGCGATATTGAAGAATTTAGATTCAAAGCTACTGGAAAAGGAGAAAATTGGAACCATGGCGAAAAGCCTTCAATCTTTTTGTTGGGTTTTGAAGAAACAAATATGCCAATGTTGGTGACTATGGGCTGAATCGTCGGGTCCAGTTGGCCGGTGGGCGTCATGGGGGGTGGGCGTGAGCAGACAATATGGCGAGAAGGCAAAAAAATGGCCGTCATGGAACCAATTTGCAATCGTCCGCTCCGCCTATCAACCGAGGGATGCATCACTGAATCGGTGGGGGTGGGGGGGGAGTGGGGGCTGGGGGGAGGGGCTGCAATCTTCCTGGCTTTTGGGGCCACGTCTTCAACGGAGCAGTCCTGGGCTGCAAGCAGCGAGAAGTATGTGCGCGGTTGCAGTTTATATATGGCGCCCTGCGTGAGGAAGCGGCGAGGGTAACGGCCAATCGGAGGCCACCCAGCAGCGGCCCGGCGTGTTTCCCGTGACTGCGTAATTGATGAGGCTGGAAGCAGACGGTACGGCATGAGAACCCGCCATTGCGGCCGGCGGGTGAAACGTCTTTTCTCACGCCCGCTACCGCACAGAATTCGGAAGAAACCTCTCTACCCAGGACTGTCTGGAAAGCGGAACTCGCTGCATTAAGTCATTGAGGGTGAATAGCACGGGCGCATTTAAGCGGGACTACATAAGCGTTAGAAAACTTTTCAATAGATAAAGTAAAAATCTATTTAAAGCCTGTTCCCCCATGTGACAGTGTCACACGAGTGTGGGCCATGTTTGCGAAGTTCGGAAATTTTATTTATTTATTTATTTAATAAAAAGCTTCAGGAAACTTCATCCGGCCCGTGGATGAGGTTTCCTGAAAAACGCGAAGGCCACTTGGGCTTTTCGCCTGCCCTTAAGGTTGGACGGGCAGCCTTCTTAACACGTTATTTAATTAACACGTGTCATTACCTTTTTAATGGCCTCAATAGGCCGTTGACAGGTCGGCGGGTGCACAGCCGCCTCCGGCGCACCCCCCGCCGAACGAAATATCGAAATGATGTCTGGACGCGTGCCCGATGTCATCGCGCGTCATTTTATGCGTGGGCATGTCAGGTCCGCCCCCGCTCGCCGACCGGAAGTTTCAGCCCCTGGTCGGCCTCTGATTTGGGAGTGAAATACTGTGAGCTCACCGTTGCTTCTTGATATGTCTTGTCTCATCTCCATCTCACTCTTGATAATGGACTGCACTATGGGCCTTGGCCCTTTACCCAATTTATGAAAAAACAACCTCACACTGGTGCTTTGCATTTCTACAATTTCTATGACAAAATTGTAGCTTTTTTCCCCCTGGTTATAAATCATCCCTGAAAGACAATAGATCACAAGGCGGCTCTTTACATAATCTTGCTTTAAATTCTAGAGAAATGAGTTCACCCTTTGAAATAGTAGAAGCTTCAAGGGGAGATCGTCTGATAATCTTGAAGGTGTCAGTTGTGGCTCAGTGAATGACATTCACACTTCTGAGTTAGAAGGTTGTGGGTTCAAATTCCACCGCCAGAGACTCAAATACAACACTGAGGCCTGCACTCCAGTGCATTACTGAGGGAGTGCTGCTCTGTCAAAGAGTGCTGCTCTGCCCATCCAACCTTTCGAATGAGCTGTTGAACGTTCTGTTCTCTCAGAGATAAAAACAAAAAACTGCGGATGCTGGAAATCCAAAGCAAAAACAGAAATACCTGGAAAAACTCAGCAGGTCTGGCAGCATCGGCGGAGAAGAGCAAAGTTGACGTTTCGAGTCCTCATGACCCATCTGTTGAAGGGTCATGAGGACTCGAAACGTCAACTTTGCTCTTCTCCGCCGATGCTGCCAGACCTGCTGAGTTTTTCCAGGTATTTCTGTTCTTGTTCTGTTCTCTCAGGTGGATATAAAAGATCCCAAGGCACATTTTGAAGGAGAGTAGCTCCCTTGTGAGCTGGCCAATATTTATCCCTGCACAGCACTAAATATAAGATTTCTAGTCATTATCTTGCTGTTTGGGGGGAATTTGCTATGTACAAATTGGCTGCTGTTTATCATACATTCCAACAGTGACTATATTTCAAAAGTATTTCATGTAAAGCACTTTTTAATAAAAAATTTTCATGGGGTGCGGGCATCACTGACTAGGCCAGCATTCATTGCCCATCCCTAATTGCCCTTGAGAAGGTGGTGGTGAGCCGCCTTCTTGAACCACTGCGGTCCATGTGGTGTAGGTACACCCACAGTGCTGTTAGGGAGGGAGTTCCAGGATTTTTGACCCAGCGACTTTGGAATGTGCTGAGTTGTGAGACACTGTATAAATTGGTTTTCCTTTCTTTATAACAAGAAGTGAGTGGAAGAAGACACTTCAGTTTATAGGAAAGCAGATTAGAGTCTAGGTTAGTTTTTAAGAACATAAGAAATAGAAGCAGGAGTAGGCCATTTGGCCCCTCGAACCTGCTCGACCATTCAGTAAGACCATGGCTGACCTGACTTTGGCCTCAACTCCACTTTCCTGACTGTTCCTGAAAATACTTGACTCCCACATCATTCAAAAATCTGCCTGTCTCAGCCTTGAATATATTGAATGACTGCTCTCTGGGGTGGGGAATTCCAAAGATTCATGACTTTCTGAGTAAGGAATTCTTCCTCCTCTCTGCCTTAAGTGGCTCCTTATTTTCAAACTGTTTCCCTAGGCCTAGATTCCCTCACAAGGGAAATATCCTCTCAGCATCTACCCTGCCAAGTCCCTTTCAAATTTTATCTGTCTCATTAGCCTCTCATTCTTCTAAACTCCAAAGAGTAGAGGCCCAACCTGCTCAACCTTTCCTCATACGACAACCCCTTCTTGACAGAATCAACATAAGTGAGCCTTCTCTGGGCTGCCTCCAAGGTACGGACATCCCTCCTTAAATAAGGAGGCCAATGCTGTACTCAGTCCTCTAGGTGTGGTCTCACCAATATGTTTCAACCATTTATTGGCCTTGCATTGTGTTTTATACCCTGACATGGTTTTGACATGCCATGACTTGCTATGCAGGCAAAGCAGGAAGAAAAACAGTGGTTCTTTGAATAGAGCTCCCAGATAAACATGCATGACTTACTCACATCATTCTGGAGCATTGTGGAGTTGTTTGGGAGATTTGGAAATAGCCAAAGGCTATTATAACCATTGACAGCTCAGGAATAACAACCTCGATTCCTTTTGAAGAAAATGTAGGGAATTTACAGCTTGCTTCTGGGCACATTGTAAATTTGAAACTAAAAACAAAAGATCCGGGGAGCCAACTCCGCTCAGACAGCGTCTGTGAGCAAAGAGAAACAGGAGTTAACGTCTCAGGTCGATGACCTTTCATCCAAACTGGAGGATTTTGAGGTGAGCAGCATTTGTAAGAATGTTTCAGGGCCAAAAAAAAGGTGGGGGGAGGCGGAGGGGTGGGGTGGTGGATGAGAATGATCTGCAGGGAGAAATAGGGTGGAGGAGAGGAGTGATTAACATAGCATGTTGGGATCTATGGGAGTTTATGGTTGCCAATGCCCTCTTAGGGAAGAAAGATAGAGATTATGCTGGAGAGATACGGGAAGAGGAAAAATTGAAAAAACATAGCAGTTCACAAAGCCATAAATTGTCGCTGGATTCTATATATAAGCATCTCCTTACAGTTCCTAGACATTTTTCTTAGGTAGATGATGCCCACGGACAGTGTAGAGTGTAAGAGAAGCAGGGTTAGAAGCTGGACCATAATTCAGCTACCAATTTGAAGTTGAATCTTCTATCTCTTTTATTTTAAAAAAAAAGTACTTATATCGTTGTAATAAACTTGATGTATCGGACAGGTTTCCTGCTCGAAACAGGTATTTTTATTTACAGAGCTCTTGTACAAGCTACATGCATGAACCAGATCATGATTTGAAAGCTCCACCCCTAAGATTACCCACACTTAGGGCTGATTCGTCAGTACAATCACGTGACCCCTAAAGGCAGTGGGAAAGGTTATGCCTATAATCACTACATTCCTCCCTCTTTAGTTTTTTTTTAAACATTTCTTATTTACAAGAATATCTTAATCCATGATATATACCTATATGCACAGGCCGTGCAATTAAAGATTAAGTCTCTGAGGTGGTTTTCTAAATCAGTTAGAGCGGCGTAGATCTACGACTCGAGGTTCTCCCACTGGGTCGACATGATCAGGAACTGCAGCATCAGGGACATCCTTAGACAATGGCAGTTCAGCATTAGATAATTCAACAGAGGCATCAGGTATGTCTATTCTAGGTCGATCTGTTACTTCAGGGACTAAAGGTTCGACATCAATTACAGGTGGAATAACTAGTTGTTGGAGTATATCTCTGCTCCTTCGATGATCCACATGTTTTTGAACGATCCGGTCTTCCACTTCCACTTGGAATGACAAAGGTCCAGTTTCAGAGACAGGAACCCAACTAGATCCATCTCCAAAATTTTGGTGGAAACTGTATCTCCCACGGTAAATTTTTGAGCTTTGCTATGAATATCATGATTCACTTTCTGACTATTCTGGTTCTTCTCTACCTTTCCCTCTAAGTTTGGAAACACCAGACTTAACCTTGTACGAAGGTGGTGTTTCATCAGTAATTCAGACAGTGTTGACCCCGTAGCTGCACAAGGAGTTGTACCATAATTGAGGAGAAAACGTGAAATTCGAGTTTCTAACGTTCCTTCGGATAACTTCTTCATTCCTGATTTGAAAGTTTGCACTGCTCTCTCTGCTAACCCATTGGATGAGGGATGACATGGTGCTGTTTTAATATGTTTAATTCCATTTAAACTCAGGAGCCTCTGAAACTCCGTACTTGTGAAGGCAGTACCGTTATCTGAAACAATGACTTCTGGTAGGCCATGTGCACTAAAACATTGGTGCAGCTTTTCAATAATTGCACACGATGTCGGTGATCTAACCTCATACACATCCATCCGCTTAGAATGCACATCGATGATCAATAGAAACGTGGTACTAAAAATGGACCTACATAATCTATATGTCGTCTAACCCAGGGTCGACCAGACCACTCCCACTGATGCAGTGGAGCTGAAACGAGCAACTTCTGTTGTTGCTGAAACTGGAGACAGTGCTTAACCACTTTTTCTATATCACTGTCTATACCCGGCCAGGTTCATTTCTGAGTCGCTGCTGAGATGTTTCCAGTATTCCTTTTGGTCTTTCGAGCCGTAGAGTCTGTCTCCCACTTCACGGTTTTCTTTCTCTGGTTTTCGCGCCACGCCCGGCAGTAAGTTCCTGCCCCAGCTCAAGAACGGCGCCATGTTGCACACTCTGCAAATCCTGAGTCCCTCGCAGCGCTCTCCATTGCTAGCGCTATTTCCATGGCGCGTGTCAAATCAATATGAACTTCGGCAAGTAAACGGCGCTGAATGGCATCATCGTGTACACCACAAACCAACCGGTCCTGCAACATGTCATTGAGTGTATCTACTGAGTGTACCTAAATGAAGGTACAACAGTACCTGTGTCCTACTGGTGACAGACAGCCCAGCTTTCAGTGATCATTGTAACAGGTGAAGGACTTAGTCTTCCGGGCTGTAGCTTTAAGAGTGTATCTCCGAAGTCGCAGTGATCAGTCAACTGTTTCAACTTCGTGATATAAGTTGCGATGGACTCAGCTGGGGGCCTTACTCTGGACTTGAACTTAAATCTCTGCAATAATAACCAATGGCTTTGGCTGAAAATGTATCTTTACAAGATCTACCAGCTTGTTAAAAGATGTAGAATTGGGCATGTTTGGGGCCATCAGACTATGGTTGAAGTTATAGGTTTTGCTCCCACAGATACTTAAAAGAATTGCTTTCTGCTTCTCCTCTGCCATTATTTCATTCACCAGGCATAAAAACCTAGGCGCTCTACGTACTGGATCCAGTCTTCCATGGACGAGTCATAAGGGTCGATTCTGCCAAAGAGTGGCATGACAGGTGAGTACACTTTTCTTTCATTCCTTAAAAATTAATGTACTCGCATTCACGAGACGAGGTGTAGCATCAGAGCTGTTTATCCTCGTCGTCAATTGTAATAAACTTGATGTACCAGGTTTCTTACTCGAAACAGATAACTTTATTTCAGATTTCTTGTAGAAGCTACATACTTGAACCAGGTCCACAACTAGAAAGCTCCGCCCCTAAGATTACCCGCACTTAGGGCTGATTCCTCAGTACAATCACGTGACCCCCTAAAAGCAGTAGGAAAGATTATACCCACAATCACTACCATCGTACTGTATTTACAGTTAAAATGTAACTGTTACAGCCATTTGGGAAGCAAAGAAGCAGAGTTGGTTGGCTCTGTTGTTGGAGTTGGCCTATGCTACCTGAGGAGCTGGGAGATGCAGAGGTGCTGCAGCAGCCCTAGTGAGTGGGAGGGTGCAATTACAGTCTGACAAGTTTACATAGACAATTTTCATGGTAAGAATAAATAGGGGAACATCCTGGAGGTTACCATTGACCAGAAACTGAATTGGACCAGCCATATAAGTACTGTGGCTACAAGAGCAGGTCAGAGGCTGGGAATGCTGCAGTGAGTAACTCACTTCCTGACTCCCCAAAGCCTGTCCACCATTGACAAGGCACAAGTCAGGAGTGTGATGGAATACTTCCCACATGCCTGGATGGGTGCAGCTCCCACAACACTCAGGAAGCTCAACTCCATCCAAGACAAACAGCCCGCTTGATTGGCACCCCACCCACCACCTTCAACATTCATTCCCTCAACCATTAATGCACAGGGGCAGCAGTGTGTGTACCATTTACAAGATGCACTGCAGCAACTCACCAAGGCTCCTTCGACAGCACCTTCCAAACCCACGACCTCTATCAACTAGAACGACAGCTGGGCAGCAGACACATGGGAACACCACCACCTGCAAGTCCCCCTCCAAGCCACTCACCATCCTGACTTGGAACTATATCGTCATTCCTTCACTGTCGCTGGGTCAAAATCCTGGCACTCCCTCCCTTATAGCACTGTGGATGTACCTACAACACATGGACTGCAGCGGTTCAAGAAGGCAGCTCACCACCACCTTCTCAAGGGCAACTAGGGATGGGCAATAAATGCTGGCCCAGCCAGCGACACCCACATCCCGTGAATGAATGAAAAAAAGAGGAATCTACAATGGTGAAAATAATGACAGAGACATGAGGCGACAGTGTGCGACATAAGTCTGCGGTAAAACCTGACAAAGTAATGTTTTGTAGGCAGAAAGCCAGCGAACATAATTTTGGTATTTCTCTAATATGTCATTCTTCGCAATGCTCTCATCGAAACATCTATTTTCTCTCATATCAATCAGTTACAAGCCTCAGTCGGAGATGGTGGCGTTAAGATTACCACAAAAATTCAGTGGCAGGGCAGAATGGCTTCTCCTTGAATGTTCCTCCAGAGAAATTTTAATTGAAACTGTTGCTGTTGTCAAATCTTCCTCCTTGACCCATTTTATTTTGGCTGTCAGACACGAAAGATGCAAATAAGGGCTCTTCACTGTAATATGAAACTAGCACATATGAAGGCGGGATGAGCAGTAAATGAGAGGGCAAGCTGAGACATGCAAGATAAGCCAACTCCAGGTAAGCTGCTGTCAGCGCGATTGTGGTAAGCCATTAGAACTTGCACCATACTTGTCTCAACAACAACTTGAATTTACGGAGTACTTTACTGGAACCTCATAGGCAGAATTTTCTGCCTACCTGTCAGGCGGGCGGGCCCGACCCAATCTCCGGTGGGTGGGGAGCCGATCCCCGCCAACGAAGCAGGCTCCGCCGCCATTTTACGTGGGTGGGCCAATCACGCATGCGCACGATAGAGCGCACATCTCCCTGAGGCTAAGTGCAGCCTCAGGGAGATCGCTTCCACTTTGAAAAAGATTAAAAATAGAAAAAATGTCACATGAGATGGGGCATGTTCATAATTTACACTATAACTTTATTAAACTTTTTAAATCCCTACATGAAACCTCATCCCGCCGCTGGATGAGGTTTCATGTTTTCTCTATTTGCCGCCGGGGCTCCTGGCCGACCCGCCAACCTTAAGGATGGACGGGCAGGTCCTTTCATTGGTTAAATGATCCTGTCAATGGCCTCAATTGGCCATTGACAGGTTGGCGGGCCCTCAGCTGATTTTGCTGCGCCCCCGCCTACCTGAAGATTTAAATGGGGCGCGGTGACGCCGGGGGTTCTGCCCGACACCATCCCATGTCATTTTACGTGTCGGTGAGCAGGCCCCGCCCCCTGCTCGCCAACGGCAAAATTCTGCCCCTTAAAGCAAACTTTAACACTGAGACATTAGGTCAGATAACCATAATACAAAAGCAAACTACTGCGGATGCTGGAAATCTGAAACAAAAACAGAAAATGCCGGAAAAACTCAGCGGGTCTAACAGCATCTGTGGAGAGAAAAAAAAAACAGTTAATGTTTCGAGTCCTTATGACCCTTCTTTGGAGCTAAGCTTAGCTCTGAAGAAGAGTCATATGGACTCGAAACGTGAACTTTTTTTTTCTCCACAGATGCTATTAGACCCGCTGAGTTTTTCCAGCATTTTCTGTTTAGCTCAGATAACCAAATGCTTGTTCAAAGAGATAGATTTTAAGGAGTGTCTTGAAGGAGGAGAGAGAGGTCGAGAAGCTGAGGGTTTTAGGGGCGTATTTCCGGAGCGTGGGGCCCAGGCAGCTGAAGGCGGAGACCTTAAAATCAGACATGCTCAAGAGGCCAGAATTAGAGGAACGCAGGTATGTCCGAGGGTTGGAGGAGATTATAGAGATTGGGAGAGGCAAGGCCATGGGCAGAATTGAAAACAAGGATGAGAATTTGGAAATCAGGACATTGCTTTCAATTGTCAGGGAACCAACTTAGGGCGGCAAGCACAGGAGTGATGGGTGAATGGGATTTGGTGTAGGCAAGGGCATGGGCAGCAGAGTTCTGGATGAGCTCAGTCCTGCAGAGGATAGAATGTGGAAGGGTGGGCAGGAGTGTGATCAGATAGTCATGTCTAGAGGTAACAAAGGCGTGGATGAGGCTTCCAGCAACAGATGAGCTGAGGCAGGGGTGGAGTCGGGGGAAAAACAATGTGAACGCTTAAGAAGTGGGTGAAGAAATATTTTGCATCCTAGCTGTGTCATTCTTTCCTCGGTCTCAATGGAAGAAATGTGTCACAAGGTGAGTCGCTAACTAAACAAGACAGCGTCATTGAGTTAGTGATAAATCAGCAGAAGTCAGTCGAGAAGCTCTTCATCATCTGTTCACCCTAGCTTCTGGACATCATGGGTTCACTGGATGTGCACTGTCGATTTTTCGAAGCGACATATCAAATGCAAAACTTCACCAGGCACTTGAAATGGGCGTAGATTGTGAATTAGTGCCATAGTGTTGCATTCTTACCTCTGTTCTGTGCTCCCAAGGAGAATAAATCAATTTTATATGGATTACAGCACAGAAAGAGGCCATCATTCGGCCCAAGCGATCTATGCTGGTGTTTATGCTGCACATGTGCTCCTGCCACCCTACTTCATCTCACACTATCATATCCTCCTGTTCCTTCCTCCCTTATGTGATTGTCCAGTTGCCCCTTCAATGCAACTAATGCTATTCAGCTGAACCATTTCCCGGTGATAGTGGGATGCACGTTCTCACCAATCTTTGGGTAAAGAGGATTCCAATTCCTATTCATTTTCATCAAGTTGGATCTCCATTGTAGGAAAGATGTTACAGCTCTAGAAAGGATACAGTTATGAACACAATGCTCAAAAAAGCGTCACTCCTCCCTACGAGAAGAGGTAAGGTTTGCGAGGGAACAAAGTAGAGGTTTTTAAAGTTTCTATAGTGAAAGTTGGTTTCTGGTGATCCAATAAAACCACAACCAGAGTTTATCAATGGACAACTATCACGAGATAATGATGAGGGAAGCTACCAGATTTTCCACAGAGTTCTCAGAATGTGGGCTGTTCTGTCGCCGATAGCTATTGAGACAAAGGCCCTGTGAAGATTGTCCCAACCTCCTGTAGGAAAGGCCCAATTATCTGGGTTCTCTAGGAGTCCAGTGCCAAAGTTACGATGGGCGATTGGTGGAACCCCCACTGAAAATTTAGGGCCAAACACTACAAAAGATCAGTTAAATCAGAAGCGGGTTAAGTATTGGAAAAGGAAGAAAATTACAGGGAACAGGAAAAGGAAAGGAAAGTGGGATTACAGCACATACCTTCGGTCGAAGGGTTATGTGCTGACAGAAGCATGGCCTGGCTGAATGACCTGCTTCTGTGCTGTTAATTTCATTGATTCTGTGGCTTAGAAGCCAAGGTTCTAAGAAATCTTGATTGTCAATTTTCCAGGAAGCCTAGAGGCTGCAAAACCACAGACTGTGGGGGGTCACATGGCTCATCAATCAACCATCATCTCCCACAGAGGTAGGGATTTTGCGATTACCATGTCAAAACATTTGTGATTATTTGTTGGTTCATGCATCGAGCCAGAAGGCAAAACAAGATTAGGGCTTGCCAGCAGATAATTCAGTCTACCGTTTACCCTATCAGCAACGACTGGGTTGTCAACTCTGGTTGGACGCATTCCAGGAATTTTGGGTCATATGGGCTTCCCGCCTCCAAGCATCCAGCACTCCCCCCCCAAAGGCTCCCACCATAGGCTGCCCGACACGTCAATCCAACGACACACCACCATCCAACGACATACTCTTTCCTCACCTGATTGGATGATTCTCAGCTGTCGGTTAAACAACCCTTCCTCGCCCCCCAGCTTCAGTATTTTTAGAATCAATTATCTTTTTTTTAAAAAAAAAACATTTTTTTTAATGCCGCTATGATTGTTCTCCCGCAGTGGTGCCCTGAAGATTCACCCAGATTGTGCTAGAGGCTCCGGGGGAGTTGGCAACTCTAGTCAGGAAAGCGATGGCTTTAAACACTGCATAGAGAGTCAGACACGTTATGGTTTCAGTGAGGCATTATCGTCTGTAAGAGGCATTCAGGTAAACTGGGACTGAAAATGGATGACTGCTGGCCAGTTCTGTAAAGTCTTCAGATTCTGAACCACTTCACGGGAGCTGGTCAGAGGGCAGTCATCCTGCACGGCGCTCGGGTGCCTGTGCGCAGGAAATTTCTCAGAGTTTCTCCTGTTCAGCTGGTGTGTTTCTTTGTCGGAGAAGTGGCGCTTTGGAGAGACATAAGCGGAATTCCTGGCGCATTTCTGGCGAAGTGGAGTGGGAGCGGCTCCGAGGAATTTCGCGGCCTTTTGAATTCCTTTTGAAGCATCTCCAATTTTCGTCACTGCTATAGCTGTGCTTTCAGGTATCCAGGCCCAAAGCTCCACAACTCCCTCCTTAAATCTCTCGCTCATTCCATTAAGATGCTGCTTAAAATCTGCCTCTTTGCCCAAACCTTTGTCCATATGTTCCAATAACTCATTACCTACCTTGGTGTCAAGGGGTAATGGTCATTAGCCATAGACCTCAAAGGACCATTGCCGTCCCCCAACATTAGAGAGATAAAATTGGTTATATGTAGCTTGAGAGGCACCATTCCACAAAGACCGGGCAAGGCCTCCATGAACTACCACAGCCAGTAGAAGGATTGAACCCACATTGTTTGCATCATACTTGAGTCATCTAGCCAACGGAGCTCATTGACCCTCGCTAAGTGATCAGACTTTGTTTGATAATGCTCTTTTGTTAGAAATTGTTGCACTTTGGTCAAAGTTTGATTCAGTAACTGTCCCCTTATAAGAGTGAGCAACGGCCAAAATCTTGTTCGTTGCCTATTGCCAAACAATGGGCAGGGTTTTCCTCTCCCGCCAGCAGCAGTGACAGAATTTGGAGCGGTGGCAAAAGTCAAGTTTCCATCCGGCGGGAAAAAAGTTTGGGATTTTGTTTTCTCAACTTTCATGGCAACAGGCTAAAGCGAACCACGTTGGCGTCTCACGATTGCTTGTTAAAAATGCAACTCGCCAGAATCAGGTTCTCCCTCCAAATTTATAAGTCCCACCGGCAGATAATTAGAATGGTCTGTTTCACAACCATACATAGGCCGAGTGTCCGTTATCCATAATCCTCAGGGGCGACCGCATTTCGGATTTCGGATAATTCCGGTTTTCGGTTAGCTATAGTCGAAAGTAAATAAAATGGCCAGAAAAGTAAGATGCGTCACCGAATAATAAATACACGGTACCTGTAATAAGTTCCCACCCATCACACCATCTGTGACTCTGCTTGTAGGAGAGGGTTCAGAGTGTCGATGTACTCTGCTGGGAGGCATTCTCGAAGTGTTCTTCCAGCCTCATCTTCCTCATTAACATTAGTTTTTGTTTCATAAGTTTTGCCTTTTCTTTTACAGATTGACGTCATTTCTTGCTCACCTATAAAGGCACATTGTTCGAGTGCATCTATCAACCTGTCACACATCTTAATAATACCGTCTGTGGGCACTTTCTCTACCGGGTTCACTATATCATCCTCGTCATCTCTGTTTTTGTCAAGTTGGTCTTGATGTAACACCATCTCTGCAATTTCCCCGTCAGTCAAAGAATACACAAAGAAGCATTGTTATCAACGTTAAACACTCCCTCGATATCCTCAGCCTCCAGCAATTTACACATTCCATTGATATACCTTTTTGCCTGCTCAAGGAACTGGTTTACCAGATTTTTTTTCCTTGTTTGTACAAAAACCTTAAATCTTCCTCAATATTATCATCTTCAATGACCATTGTTGCGAGCCAAAAGTTATGCCAGCTGTTGGTCAAGGTGTCTTTATCAACAAAGCACCGGGCATTAGCAGGTGCGTCGATGGTGTCCTTAACTGTACACTCCTTTTGGAAGTCTTCCACACCCCCAGGCCTCTGTTCATAGCGCCAAGCACACTCTTCAAAGAAAAATCTTTATATTTACATTTCGCGGACTGAAGAATGCCTTGGTCCATCGGCTGAAGTTAATGACATTATGTTGGGGGGAAAGTAAACAGTGAAAACATTGTTCTTCACCGTCAGTTCAGCAGGGGGTTATGTTGAACAAGCCACATGATTTTACAGTTTTCTTCAAGTTCAGCTACCCGACAATGCATACGTGTCTCCAGTACAAAGCAGTTGTGAAACCAATCAGAGAACATGTCCCTGGTTACTCAGGTTCTCTTGTTGGAATAGTAGTGAACAGGTAATGTCTGAATGCCCTTGAAGCTCCTGGTACATTTGTTCTTCTCAGTTACAGCCAATTTACATTTCTGTGTGCGAGCCGCATTGGCACAACAAAGGACAGTCAACTTATCCTTAGCATCCTTAACGTCCATTGGTGCACTCTCCTCAGCCATTTCTAGCATTTTCCTAGGGATGTACCACCAGAACAGAGTCATAGAAACATGGAAAATAGGAGCAGGAGTAGGCCATTCAGCCCTCCGAGCCTACTCCGCCATTCATTATGATCATAGCTGATCATCCAACTCAATAGCCTGCTCCCGCTTTCTCCCCATATCCTTTGATCCCCTTAACCACAAGAGCTATATCTAACTCCTTCTTGAAAACATACAATGTTTTGGCCTCAACTACTTTCTGTGGTAGTGAATTTCACAGGCTCACCACTGTCTGGGTGAAGAAATTTCTCCTCATCTCAGTCCTAAATGGTTTACCCCATATCCTCAGACTGTGACCCCTGGTTCTGGACTCCCCCACCATCGGGAACATCCTTCCTGCATCTACCCTGTCTAGTCCTGTTAGAATTTTATAGGTTTCTATGAGATCCCCCCTCATTCTTCTGAACTCCAGGGAATATAATCATAACCAACTCAATCTCTCCTCATATGTCAGTCCCGCCATCCCAGGAATCAGTCGGGTAAACCTTCGCTGCACTCCCTCTATAGCAAGAACATCCTTCCTCAGATAAGGAGACCAAAACTGCACACAATAATCCAGGTGTGGTCTCACCAAAGCCCTGTAAAATTGCAGCAAGACATCCCTGCTCCTGTACATGAATCCTCTGGCTATGAAGGCCAACACACCATTTGCCTTCTTTACTGCATGCTGCACCTGCATGTTTACCTTCAGCGACTGGTGTACAAGGACACCCAGGTCTCGTTGCACATTCCCCTCTCTCAATTTATAGCCATTCAGATAATAATCTGCCTTCCTGTTTTTGCTACCAAAGTGAATAACCTCACATTTATCCACATTATACTGCATCTGCCATGCATTTGTCCACTCACTCAACTTGTCCAAATCACACTGAAGCATCTCTGCATCCTCCTCACAGCTCACCCTCCCACCCAGCTTTGTGTCATCTGCAAATTTGGAGATATTACATTTAGTTCCCTCATCTAAATCATTAATATATATTGTGAATAGCTGGGGTCCCAGCACCGATCCCTGCGGTACCCCACTAGTCACTGCCTGCCATTGGGAAAAAGACCCGTTTATTCCTACTCTTTGTTTCCTGTCTGCCAACCAGTTTTCTATCCATCTCAATACACTACCTCCAATCCCATGCGCTTTAATTTTACACGCTAATCTCTTATGTGGGACGTTGTCGAAAGCCTTCGTCAGCATTGTAAATTTGCCCAGGCGAAAGATTTTCATCTGAAATTAGCATAGCAAACTCAGCAATAAATTTTCCAGACCGTCATGGTTTGCAGAGGCTTTATCACCACAAACTTTCAAAAACTTGACACCATGATGCTCTCGAATTTCTGCAACCTGTCATGAACCTTCGAGGCTCAGTTCTTCGTGGTAGGTCTTGGCTTGCTGCATGATCAAGGGGCCAGTCAGTGGAAAATTTCCACTCCTGCACTGACAAACACACTCCATCATAATACGATCATGCTCATCGTTTTTCAACTTATGCAAAGGTTTCCTATTATTCATCAACTTTTGTGAATCGCTTTCAACAGAAGATTTCGACAATTTGCCTCTCTGCTTCTTTTAAGTCGCATATGGTGGTGATACCCGCCCAATCACCCAATTACCTCACAGACGCACCATGGTCAAGTTCCTGCAATAACCCTACTTTCTTAGCTACCGACAATGAATTATCCTCCCTTTTCCTTTTCTCATTGTTAGCCATAAGGGTATTTAATTGTCCTCTTGACATGTTCACCACACAACTCATGAGGTAAACAGCGCAGACAAACAGCTAAAGGTCGGGTGTGGTCAGCGTGGTTCGTGTTTGCTCGGGTCAGGGACTTCCTGGGCTAAAGGTCGACGGGGTTCAAAAAAAGTGGTGTTTGAAAGCGTTCGGTTTTCAGATTTACAGATAAAGGGCACTCCACCTGTAATAAATAGCGTGACCTTCACTTCACCAGGGGTTTTGAGGTGCATCGATGTTTCTTAAACAGCAGGTGCTGCGAGATCTTGGCGCTTGTCTGATGCCAAGGCTAGTGCGCGGGAGGCCATACTAAAGAGGAGACGGATGGCAGTAGCATGACAGGGTAGGGGGAGTGAGTGGAACATTGGGGGGGAAGAGTGTTACACAGACGCATGACTGGGGGTTGGAGGCTGGTTGTTAAATGTGTGGGCCTGAAGCCACAGTGTCGGGGGCAGATTCAAAAGACAGTCCTGGGCCTGAGGCCACACTGTCGAGGGCAGAATCTGAACACAGTCCTGGGGCTGAGCGGACCATGCTTGAGGGCTCTGCATGGCATGGATGTCTTGGTCCTGGAGGGGTCAGCCTCTCTGGGCAGTGATAGGCAGGCACAGAATGTTGTGGTCAGTCGGTTACAGATTTTGGTCCTGGGGGTTGGAGGATACGTACCGGGCAGGAGATGGCACAGTCACGGCCAGGGGAGGCATCTGCATCCTGCAAAGTGGGCATTGGTAAGTCAAGGGGGGGCGCTATTGGATGGTCTCATGGAGACGGGGTGCGTCCCTGAAAGTCACGGTGCATGTATCCTCAAGAAGGGGAGGGGTCAGGTCAACAAAAGGAAAGGGGACAGCTACAATAAAGGGCTCGGAAGGAGGACAGCAATATCAACATGTATAAAGATTGGCTCCATGGTGACAGGAGGGTGATTGGAGAAAGGGGAATGTGGATGCGGTGAGGTCAAGGTGTCCCCTCCCCCTCAGGTTTAGCCACTGCTGGAATGCACTCATGGTTTAGAGTGATGGAGTGCAAAACCGGCAGAAACCGCTGGGCCTGAGTCTCGAGTGCGGCCACCACCCTTCCAATAGAGATTGAGATGTGTTCGCCTGCCAGAGCCATGACATCAGACAGATGTTTTCAAATCCTTCCTTGGCCTTGCCCCTCCCTTTCTCTGTCATCTCCTCCAGGTTACACAATCTTCTGAGATATCGGCGTTCCTCAAATTCTGGTCTCTTGAGCATCTCTGATTTTAATCACTTCACCATTGATGGCCATGATTTCAGCTATCCTCTGCACTAAACTCTGAAACTCCCTCCTTAACTCCCTCCTCCTTCTTTACTGCACTTTCATCCTTTGAGACACTCCTTAAAACCTACCTCTTTGAGGAAGCTTTTGGTCACCTGTCCAAATATCTCCTTACTGGTTCAGTGTCATATTTTTTATAGTGGTCGTTTGGTAGTACAGAACTTAAGTATTGCTGAAAAAAGAGACATTTTCGTTGAAGCTTTTCATCTTGCACTCATCAGGACAATTTGAAGACATCAAGAATCCTCATAAAAGAAGTCAACTTTGGAGAGCAGGACCAGTCATTTCCAGATCCAGGCCTACAATCATTAGTGAACCAGATAGGCTTTTACAACAATCATTTCATAGTCATCATTAGACTTTTAACTCCAGATTTATTGAATTCAAATTCCAACATGTACCATGGTGAGATTTGAACCAGGTTCCCCTTTAGTTTAAGGAGTCCAGTGACAATACCACTACACCATCTGCCCTCCTGGGCTATGCAGCTACAGTCTTCTGCTGTTTACACAACAGAAAACAATGTGATCACCTCCACAAAAACAGAAATACCTGGAAAAACTCAGCAGGTCTGGCAGCATCGGCAGAGAAGAGCAAAGTTGACATTTCGAGTCCTCATGACCCTTCAACAGAACTAAGTAGAAATAGGAAGGGGGTGAAATATAAACTGGTTTAAGGGGGAGGGGGGAAGAGGGTGGGGGGTGCGGTTGTTGGGACAAGCTTTGACAATGTGATCACCTCCCTGTGGTGAGGGATGCCTGGCTCCAAGGTTAACTGAGGTGTGAATGTTCCTTTCAGTCCTGGCAGGAGCTAATTGTGCTATGTAATGGCCGTCGCCTTGTGCCATTATCCATGATAATAGTTCTCTCAGTGTCTTGATGAGCCAGAGTTTCGGTTAGCTCACTCCTCTGTGAATTACAGTAACCCCTTAGTGTCTGTCCAGCTCACCTGTGTGTGTGGTTTTGGGGTTTAGCCATTTCATATTCTTACAGCTCCATAGGGCATGTCCTACCACTGACGTGAGACTCACTGGCCTGTAGTTCCCTGACGTTTCTGTACAACCCTTCTTAAATAGCGGAACCACATTAGTTGTTCTCTAGTCCTCTGGCACCTCCCCCGTGGCCAGAGAGGAATTAAAAATTTGTCCCTCTAAAGTTCATTGGGTTCATTTGCTGGCTCTGTCTTTGTGTGATCATAGAAGTAGCAATCATTTTGCCTTATATTTATCAACTGATATTTGTATAGTCTTTATTCTGCCTTTTAGGATTTTGGGAGTTTGGTCAGGTGGATCTAACACATCTCACGCCACCATTTGATGAAGAGCAAGGGAGTTCTCCTGGTGTCCTGGTCAACAATTATCCCTCAGCCAATAACGCCAAAAACAGATTAACTGGACATGTATCCAGTTGCTGCCTTTGGGTTCTTGCTTTCCTCAAACTGCCTGCCAGGTTTGTCTACACAACAATGGCTGCATTACAACCTGTAAATGGATGTTAAACAATTGATCGCAAGAGCAAGATCAGGCAACGTAAGAAATAGAACAGGAGTGGGCCATACGGCCCCTTGAGCCTGCTCACTGTCCAATATGAGCATGGCTGATCTTCTACTCCAACTCCACTTTCCCACCCTATCCCCTAGTGACAAAAGATGTAGGTCTTGAACATACTCAATGACTGTCCATCCACAACTGTCTGGGCTGGAGAATTCCAAAGAGTCACAACTCACTGAGTGAAGAAGCTTCTCCTCATCTCAGTCCCAAATGGCCGTCCCATTATCCTGTCCTCTGCATCTTCTTTCTTAAAGACTAGGCACGAAAAAGTCACCTCAGTGGAGGAAACCATCTTTAAATTTTAAGGAACTAGGTAACGTGCGGAAGAATATGAAGAAATAATCTAGCTTGTGGACTTTGCCACATGTCAACACAGTGTCAGCCAAAAAACACAAAATGAGTCACATCCATGCTTCTTTTGTACAAAATGTATAAGAGATTTGACCACGGTGTTCTGTTGCTTAATGAACTATTGATTGCACCAAATGATGCAACATAACGTTTAGTAATGTAAACCATGTGCTTCCAGCAAGGGCATGTGAAATCCGTTTTTCATCAAAATGCTGTTTCATTTTGCCTTTTCCCCAGGAAGAATTTTCCGTTGTGGAAGGTCAAGGTCAACAGGTCACTATTTGGAACTGTAACAGATGGATAAATGACAGATAGAAATTAACTAATGGTATTGTGAAATTCTCTGAGGGAACTTACAAGGAGACTTTTCTCTAAAATAAACCGTTGTAACTGGAGAGTGTATCATATTGAAAAAATGCAAAAGTCAAAGTTATTGTGGCGATTGCACTGATATTAAATTAAAAATGTTACAAGGCCACATTTTCAAATATTGACAGTTTATTAAGCTTAATTATAATATCTATATGCCAGGTAGTTGTACAATAGAGATTCTGGCCCGCCGATATTCTACATTATTCCTTAAGGAGAATGTCCCCTGAATGTGGGAAACATCATTAAGGTCCCATTTATTGCCCATCCAAGTCGCCCTTAGAAAATAGCTTGTTCTCAGGCCGCATTAAGAGTCAGCAGTGCAGAGTGGAGACCAAGCCAAGAATGGAAGGTTTCCTTCTCCAGCATTCCAGCAGCGTTTTATCGATGGCCCAGAATTTCCGAGCAGCGGCAATGATTGTCGGATTTGCCGCTGCGCTCGTCAGTTCCCCCCCCGCCTCGACACCGCTGCGCATTTCTACCGGGGTCTTCCGAGCCTGGCTTTCACCGAAATGCCCAGCGCAGCATCCATTGGGGAATTCCGTCGGAGCAGAGTAGAGTCGGGAGGAAGGCAGGACCCACCCACCCTGGTTACTGCACCAGCTGCTATATGGTAAGTTTAAAGGGTACAGTTTGAATGTTAGTGAATGGCCGAGTGGATGAATGGGTGAGTGTGAGACTGAGTGAATGGGTAACTGGTTGCGGTGGGTTAGTGGGGACAGGGGGGTGAGTGGGTATGTGGCTGAGGTGGCTAGGTGAGTGAGGTAGGTAGGTGTGTGAGGTGAGTAGATAGGTGATGTGGGTAGCTTGGTAAGTGGGTGGTTGGGTCAGGTGGATAGGTGTGTAAGTGCGTAGGTGGATAGGGGGTGAATGGGGAGTTGGATCGGAGTGTTCGTTGGGTCGTGTCAGGAGGGATGGTTAGGTTGCGGGGGGGTGGGTGGGGTAATCAGGTGGTCGGGAGGGTAGTTTTTTTTATTCATTCACAGGATGTGGGCTTCGCTGGCTGGGCCAGCATTTATTGCACATCCCTAGTTGCCCTTCAGAAGGTGGTGGTGAGCTGCCTTCTTGAACTGCTGCAGTCCCTGTGCTGTAGGTACACCCACAGTGCTGTTAAGAAGTGAGTTCCAGGATTTTGACTCAGCGACAGTGAAAGAACGACGATATATTTCCAAGTCAGGATGGTGAGTGACTTGGAGGGAAACTTCCAGGTGGTGGTTTTCCCATCTATCTGCTGCCCTTGTGTCATGGAAAGATATTAATGTCTATAATGTTACTGGAAATTATATTTTTTTAAATAGAGTTCTAGTGGGGTCTGTGTCAATGTGTGTGTCTTAATTGGATTAAAGACAGCTAGTCTGGGTGCTTCAATGTATAGTAGTTTTGAGATGTTAATGAGGTAAACTTAAGGAGGGTAAAAGGTAAAGTGTAAATTTGCTTTTGTTAAAAGAGGCCATTCAAGACTGCGGGTGAAATCTTACATCTGGTTTGAAGATGCCAAGCAATGTGGGGTTTTTTTTTCACTTTCTAATAAAACTGGTGGGATGAAAGGATGTTATTGCTAGAAGAGGTAAAGTTAAAAGCCTAGTGATACAATGGAAAATTTACATTCAAAGAGAAAGATATGTATAACGGAGAAAGGAGATTGTGGGTAAGGCAGAGGCATTTTAAGATCCAACAAGTGTGATAAGCCTCCAGCCTGTAAGCCTCAAGCTGCTGTCTGCAAGGACCCAGAGCTGAAAGAAACTCATTTTAAATGCGACTGTCCAGGGTGTGCTTTGCCAGGTGTCTGTTTAAATCTGTAAGACTTACTGTTGCCTTAATGAGGGTATAACTGAAAGATTAATTAGGGGATTTTGTAGTTATTATAGTAGTATTTTTGTAGACATATGTATGTGTTTATAATCTTTCTTGTATTAATAAATGTTTGATTTAGTTTTATTAAAAAATCCTCTTGAGGCTCACTGGTCTTATTACTACTGAATTCAAAGTCTGTATCTCAAAACATACAAAGTGCATAAAGTGGGCTATGACAGTTGTTTCAAGTTTCCCTCTGGGATTTGACCATCGGCTGTGTCATAATATTTGTCCTTCTAGATGGTAGATGGTAGAGGTCGTGTGTTTGGAAGCTCTGTCTAAGGACAGAGTGAATTCCTGCAGTGCATCTTGTAGATGGTATACACTGCTGCTACTGTGCATCAATGGTGGAGGGAGTGAATGTTTTTGGATGTGGTGCCAATCAAGGGGGCTGCTTTGTCCTGCACAGCGTCAAGCTTCTTGAGTGTTGTGGGAGCTGCACTCATCCAGGCAAGTGGGGAGTATTCCATCACACTCCTGACTTCTGCCTTGTAGATGGTGGACAGGCTTTGGGGAGTCAGGAGGTGAGTTACTCGTCATACGATCCTAGCCTCTGACCTGCTCTTGTAGCCACAGTGTTTATATGGCTAGTCCAGTTCAGTTTCTGGTCAATGGTAACACCCAGGATGTTGATAGTGGGGGAATTTAGTGATGGTAATGTCAAGGGGCAATGGTTAGTTTCTCTCTTGTTGGAGGTGGTTATTGCCTGGCACTTGTGTGGCGCCAATGTTACTTGCCACTTGTCAGGCCAAGCCTGGATATTGTCCAGGTCTTGTTGCATCTGGACATGGACTGCTTCAGTATCTGAGGAGTCACGAATGGTGCTGAACATTGTGCAATCATCAATGAACATCCTCACTTCTGACCTTATGATGGAAGGAAGGTCATTGATGAAACAGCTGAAGATGGTTGGGCCGAGGACACTACCCTGAGGAGCTCCTGCAGTGATGTCCTGGAGCTGAGATGACTGACCTCCAACAACCACAACCATCTTCCTTTGTGCTAGGTATGTCTCCAACCAGTGGAGAGCTTTCCCCCTGATTCCCATTGCCTCCAGTTTTGCTAGGGCTCCTTAATGCCACACATGGTCAAATACGGCCTTGATGTCAAGTGCAGTCACTGTCATCTCATCTCGGAAGTTCAGGGTGTTCAGTGGGTAGTTGGGTCGGGTCAGGTGGCTGAGGGTTAGCCGGGTGGCTGGGCAGTAGTCAGGGGGTTCAGGGGTATAGTTGGGTGCTCAGGGGTAGTTAGCGGTGTCGGGGTGGGGGTGGGGTGTGATTGAGAGGTCAATTGTGTAGTTACCCAGGAGTTAGAGCAGGTTTTGATCTGTCCGGAGTAACTACATAGGTAAGTGCCGTGGAACTGGCTGAAATCTCTGACTGTAGCTCATAGTCAGAGAAATTACAGAGGGTGCCAGGAAACTGGGGAATTGCCCATCAGAAGGTGAAATTTCCCACGCAATTTCTACGTATTGGGACATCCTTATGGTCCCGACGTGTATCTCCAGTCATACGTCTGGTCTCCGACAATTCAGAGACCCGAAGGTTTGGTCCATAGTCACAAACTAGATTCATTAAGTTAAATTTCACAAGTTAACATCAGCAGAGTTTGAGCATTACAAGCTGATTGCTAATACCACTACTATAACTGCTACGCAAGCATACTGGGGCTGTGGCTCAGTTCATAGCACCCTCACCTTTGAATCAGAAGGTTGTGGGTTCATGTCCCACTCCCGGAAACCAAGAACTGTGAATGTACTCGAAAGAGTTACAATCTGTGACTGTTGATAACTCGAAAGAGTTACTGGGGTTCTGATTTCTGCCCAAACCATCTGGGTGAAAGGCAATAGAAGAAGCATTGTGTCTGAGGGAAAGGAGAGGATGAATAATTCAACACCGCTACCATTGTTTAGTTCCGAATCAGAAACGTAGGTAATTCATTGAATTAAAATGTTGCCGTTCAGTGCCGACTTTTTGTAATATTCGATTATACGGAGAAATTTTATCTCTTTTTCTTCATATGTCTAGCCTGCCCATTACATCTGAGAGCATGGATGGATGGCAAGTCCCTCGGCTATGATCAGTAGCCTGTCTCTCGTTTCTTGGTAATGCCAGAGGTTGTCCAGCTGTGGCTGCGGCATCCAGTTTCTCCCCGCTTTGTGTAACATGACATCGGGAATTCAGCAAAATAAGACTCAGACATGCATCCAGAGTACTGATACAGCAACACCATGGACAATTAGTTCAACCATAATGATATACACAAGGCTATCCTTTGGCACACTTAAGGGTACGCTAATGCACCAAGAAGCAAACAGAACAGAAGGATGCCTTAGTTTAAGTAGTACTTTAATATTAGTCAATGGTCAGGGACAGGAGTGTGTCAAGTCAGGCAGCTATGGGGATCCAGCAAAAGGGGATGGGGGAAACTAAGCCCTTGACCTTGTCCAATAGGTAGGAAGTTCTCGCTACATGGGTGGGTAAGAGCTAGGACTGCAGGGAGGATGGGCAAACTGACCATGGCACTTTGGTACAGGGGGCATCCAAGGCGGGGGAGAAAAAAGAAATGCAGGAATGGTAGGGAACAGTATAGTCAGGGGAATAGACACTGTCCTCTGCAAGGCTCGAGGAGTGGTGTGGGAGAAAGGGGTTTCCATTCATGGGGCAATGACACCAGTACTGGCGAAAGAGGGAACTGTTTTGCTAGGCTCCACTAAAACTGGGCTGCGATCAGTGTCCTGGCGAATTGAATAACTTGGGCTATAGATAGGGCTTTGTACTAAAAGGTGGCAAGGGCAGGGGGGTGATGGTGAGGGCAGATGATGGGAAATTTAGAAATCTAAAGAGAAAAGTCAAGGCAGTAGAGCAGCGTAGCGATTTGGATAACGATAAACAGAGTGTGACAGGGATGGACAGAGTGTTTAACAGCAATAGTAAATAAGGTCAAAGCAGGGAAAAATGGTAAAAAATTAAAGGCTCTTTGAATGCATGAAGCATTCGTAACAAGATAAACTAGTGGCAGAAATAGAGATAAATTGGTTTTTACAAAGTGACAAAGGCTGGGAACTAAATATTCAACATACTTGGCATTTTATAATGACAATCAAAGTGGAAAAGGATGAGGGTCAGGGGTAGCCCTGACAATAAGGAATAACGTTAGGACAGTAGTGAGAAGGGACCTTGGTTCTGAAGGTCAGGATGTAGAATCAATATTGGTGGAGATAAGGAACAACAAGCGACCAAAAACACTGGTGGAGTAGTTTACAGATCCCCGAACAGCAACTATAACATAGGACCGAGTATCAATTAAGAAAAATTAGGGGCTTATAACAAAGGTAATGCAATAATCATATGAAAATGTATTTTTCATAGACAAATTGGCAAACATAGTCTGGAGGACAAATTTCTGGATTGCATTCAAGATAGCTTACCAGAAGTATACATTGTGGAACCAACTAGGGATAAGGCTATTTTAGATCTTATATTGTGTAATGAGAAATGGTTAAATAGTAATCTCATAGTAGAGGATCCTACAGGGCAGAGTGATCATAATATGACAGAATGCCATATTAAGTTTGAGAGCGACATACCAAAATTCGAGCCTTAAACTTATAAAAAAAACAATTACAAAAGTACAAGGGGTGAGTTAGCTAAGGTTGATTGAGAAGGTAAATTAGAAAGTAAGCAAGCAATGACAAACATTTAAAGAAATTATTCAAAATCGTCAACAAAAATATATTCTGTTGAGAACTAAAATTTCCATAGGAAAAGTGATCCATCCATGGCTTACTAAAGGAGTTGAGGATGGCATTAAATTAAAAGAAACAATTTATAATGTTGTGAGAATAGTTGTAAGCTTAATAATTGAGAAAGTTTTAGAAACCAGCAAAGGGTGACAAAAATGTTGATAAAAAGGGGAAAAACTAGAATATAAGGGTAAACTAGCAAGGGATATAAAAACTGATTGTAAGAGCTTATATAAGTGAGTAAAAAGGAGGGGAGTAGCTAAAGTAAATGTTAGTCCCTTAGAGGATGAGACAGGGCACAATATAATGGGAAATAAGAAAATGATAGAGGAGTTAAACGAATATTTTGAATGTGTTCATAGTGGAATTCACAAAAAACATACAAGAAATAATGGGGAACCAAGGGGCTGATGAGAGTGAGGAAGTTAAAGTTATTAATGTCAGCAGAGAAAAAGTACTTGAGAAACTAATGGGTCTACAAGCCGACAAATCCCCAGGACCTGATGACCTACATCTTAGGGTTCTAAAAGATGTAGCTGCAAAGGTAGTGGATCCACTGGCTATGGTTTTCCAAAATTTCCTAGATTCTAGAATGGTTCTAGAGGATTGGAAGGTAACAAATGTAACATAGCTATTCAAGAAAAGAGAGGAAGCAAAAAACAGGGAACTATAGGCCAGTTAGTCTGACATCAGTCGTCAGGCCAGTGCTGAAATCTATTATTAAGCACATGGTAACAAAGCACTTGGAAAATAATGTGATCAGACAGAGTCAACATGGTTTTATAAAAGTGAAATTGTCCTTGACAAATTTATGAGAGATTTTCGAGAATGTAACCAGCAGGGTGGATAAAGGGAAACCAGTAGGTGTAGTATATTTGCTTTTTAGAAGTTGCCACATATTTCACATGGAAAGTGTTCATGGCATTGAGGGTAATATATTAGCTTGGATAGAGGATTGGTTAACTTACTTAGACTTAGGCCATTAGGAGATTCGACAGCCCAGCCAAAAGTCAATTGACTTTCAGTGGGACCAGATGATCCCAGCTGCAGGCAGCGCCAGAAAATCCCACCCTTTGTAACTCCCAGGTTTAGCGACATGTGAGACAGACAAAGTACTCCATTCTCTCTTAACCCTAGCCAATGTTCTCACGTCGCTCAGCATTTATTGGCCAGCTGGAGGCTCCTACTGACAAGTCTGGTGCCAGAGAGAAAGCAGAGAGGGGCATTTTCAAGTTGGTAGGCTTACAATTCGTGGGGTGCTTTGAGCATCAGTGCTGGGGCCTCAGCTATTTACAATCTATATTCATGACTTAGGTGAAGGGACAGAGAGTAATGGATCCAAGTTTGCTGATGATACAAATCGAAGTGGGACAGTAAGTTGTGAAGAGGCTGCAAAGGGAATGTAAACGGATTAAATGCATGGGCAATAAGTTAGCGTACAGTGTATAATTCGGGAATTGTGAGGTTATTCACTTTGGTACGGAGAATTGAAAATGTGAATATTTTTTAAATGGTGAGAAACTTTTAAATGCTGATGTTCAGGGAGATTTTGTTCTCATAGAAAGAACAAGGAAAGTTAGCATGTAGGCAAGCAATTAGGAGGGCAAATGGCATGCTGGCCTTTATTGCAAGAGGTTGGAGTACAAGGGTAAGGCAGTCTTGCTACAGTTGTACAGGGCTATGGTAAGAACATACCTTTAAGAGGTATTTAGATGAGCACTTGAAACACCATAGCATACAGGGCTACATGCCAAGTGCTGGATTAGAATAGATAGGTGCTTGATGGCCAGCACAGACACGATGGGCCAAAGGGCCTGCTGCTGTGCTGTATAACTCTACGACTCAAACGTGGAGCACTGTACATTATCTAAGGAAGGACATGCCTGTCTTGGAGGCAGCGCAGTAAAACTTCAGTGGATTAATCTCTCGGATGAGATGGTTGTCCGATGGTTGAAAGGTTGAATAGAATGGGCCTATACTGACTGGGATTTAGAAGAATGAGAGGTGATCTCATTGAAACATATACAATTCTGAGGGGCTCAACAGAGTAGACTCTGAGAGATTGTTGCCCTGAACTGGAGAAACTAGAACTAGGGGACATAGTCTCAGTATAAGTGGTCAGCCAGTTCAGACTGACATGAGAAGGAATTTCTTCACTTGGAGGTTTGTGAATCTTTGGAATTCTCTACCATCGAGGGCTGAGGATGCCCAGTCACTGAATATATTCAAGACTGAAACTGAGAGATCTTTGGGGTCTAAGGGGATTAAAGGATATAGGGATTGAGCAGGAAAGTAGACTTGAGGTCAAGGATCAGCCATGATCTTGCTGAATAGTGGAGAACGCTCATGAGGCTGAATCACCAATACGCCTCCTATTTCTTATCTTTGTTATGTTGGGGATGGATTTTCAAGGCAGATTCTGAAACCCAACACCCAGATGAATTCTGGGTCCTGACCTCGCAATGCGATTTTGAAATTCAAATTGCCTCATTGGCCAGGAGGCGGGCTCAGTGACTCTAAGAAGCAGGACCTGCCTGCCTGGTGTCAACAGCAAATGAAGATGGCGGCCATAAGGGCAACAGTTACAGTCTCCCTGTGGAAGGCAGTTTCACATCTTTTAATTTGATGCAACTTGGAGTAACTCCAGCACAGTGCCAAACTTGAAGCTTGAAATATGGACCTTCGCATACATACAAAGATTTGTTTTAATTAGTTTGAGGGAGCAGCCTGTCATTGAAACATTTAATATTTGATGGCTCTGTTGAAACTCTGCACTCCCATGCAAGCACACATGGAGTTCTCAACAGCCCACAGGGAATTTGAAATTCTGCAATGTAAACTGGCTACCGGGAAGCGAACTTGCACTTATATACAACCAAGTAATAATTACAGGTTTCAGCCAATGAGTGCTTCCCATCCATTTCAGCCACTCGAGAGGCTTGCCAATCAGAGTTCATTATCTAGGGTTTAGTTCGTCAAGTTATTATCAGATGATCTTTCTGTTCAGACAGTGTCTACCCTCCATCTGTTGTGCCTCCCCAGACTTCATCAACCACAATTGAGCTAATTTCTAATGTGCATCTGCTTGTGGTTTGGTAGAATTTCCACTCACTAGTCTTGTTTTGTTGAAGTGTGTGGCTAGCATAGCACAAACCGAGGGAAACAACAATAATTGGTTAAAATATTGGGCAGCAGTAAGGTGAAGACTAGGTTTAGTGAGCTAGCCTGTCACCGATTGTTAAAACTTGACGCACATTTTAAAAATTATTTTGAAAGCCAAACATGCAAAAATATTCATGACTAAACTTTAATAGTCGGGGGACTGTAGTAAGAACGTAGCAAACAGAATGAGTTCTGAACAAGGAAACGGACCTCACAAAATGATCCTCCGATGCGCACTAGCCTGGAAGCTTCGAACTGACCTGTCAGCACAATTTGGAATTCGATTCCTAATAGCCTGTGTCAAAATGAGGATTACATGGCCTATAAAGATCTTTTACCTTGAGCTTCTGTGTCCCTGTGTACAAAATGGATATCCCTCAATAAACATGGATTGCCTCTGCTGTGAGGTATCTGCGTCCATTAAACGAAGGTAGAATTGTATTTACATAGCGTGTTACACAACATCTGGAGGTGCCAAAGTGTTTTACAGGCAATGAAGTACTTTCTGAAGAGTAGTTACAGTTGTAACATAGGAAGCGTGACAGCCAATTTCTGCACAGCAAGCTCCCCCTAATAGCAATGTGATAATGGCCAAATAACTTGTTTTAGCAGAGCTGGTTGGGGGATAAATATTGTCTGGGCGGCTAGGGACAACTGTCCTGCTCTTCTTTGCAATACTATTCGTTATCTTCTACATACACCTGAGAGAGCAGCTGGGGTCTCAGTTTGATGTCTCATCTGAAAGATGGCTTAGCTGAGGATGCATTACTGCATTGGAGTGTCAGCTTAGAAAATGTCCACTTGTCCCTGGAGGTGAATTTCAAGCATAACCTTCTGACGTAGATGCAAAGGTCCCACCACCAAGTGGCTGACGCTGTGAATGGTTTGCATCTTCTGTGGTTATCAACATGCCACAGGGCCAACTATTTCCCCACATTCATTTGGGTAAGATGCAAAAGGTTAATAAAAGCAAAATACTGCATAATAAAAACAGGAAGTGCCGTAAATACTCAGCAGGTCCGGCTGCATCTGTGGCGAGAGAAACTAAGCTAATGTTTGCAGTCGAATGTACGAATATACTAGTATATGAATTAGGTGAAGCAGTCGGCCCCTTGAACCTGCTTTGCCATTCAATGATCATGGCTGATCTGATTGTAGTCTCAACGCCACCTTCCTGTCTGCCCCAAATGTCCTTTAATTGCCTGCTTAGTCAAGAACCTATCTACACCTGCCTTAAAAATAGTCAATGACCCTGCAGCTACCATTATCTGGGGAAAGAGAGTTCCACAGTATTATGGCTGGTCCCCGAGCAATTTGTTAACTTCCTGAACAGGGACCCAATTTTTTTTTATGTTCCTGGATGAGGAGGAATGAGCTGGTTCCCATTCTTTATTCGACCCCCTTGGTTGGTCACAACAAGGTTAATTTAAAAGGCATCCCTTCCTCTGTGGATACCTTTTTCCCAGTCCAAATGTATTATTATTTTCAGAAGGAGTCAATTTAGCCAGGCTTCCTTGAGTCAAAGAAAGAGTAAGCTTATTAGTTACTAAAAACCCAAGAAAAATAATAACAATGCAACACACATACACACAGATTAGAAATGAGAAGTTAAGAGTGTAAATAAAAATTTAAAAAGGTGTATGAATCAGCCATTTGCCTGTCCGTGAGGCATAGATGGTGAAAAGTTGCAGCCATTAACTTGGGCGAGTCCGGTAGAGCTGATTTTGGCAATTTCGCAGTTAGTTTGGAGACACTTGGTTCTGCAGGGTAGCTGAAAGGCTGTCCTATTTCTGTTTTGATTGTGGCTTCTGCTGAGCCTTGCCACCAGCAACAGAGAGAGAGAGACTTCACCTGCAACTGCAGGGGTGGGAGGTTGGTCTTCTTGTGCTGTCACTCTCACGGTGCACACCAGCACACTAGCACTGTTCTACAGCTAGGTTTTTAACCCTTTTCCCCCTGTATATTCCTGTAAGGGGAGAAAAAACATGCCCTGCACCCAGAGTCTGTTTTCTTTCATCACCGACCACTTTACATATTCCGTGATATACATCAACAGGAGATGGATTTTAAATGACTGCTGAGACATGGTAATCAGTCTTTGTCTCCACAACCACGGGAGATTAAAGTACAATCTTTTGCATCTTTCCTATCTCCCTTTCAAGAGTCCCTGCTTGAAGAAGGCCATGACGCCTTTTCAGGTGTCACATGCCATGTTCTCTCAGGGCAGGTCTATCAGTACAATCCACACAGGAGTTTTCCAGCAAGTGGCCACCTTACATTATCAGCCAGCTTTTGCTCAGTGTTCTTGCTTGTATTTCTTTAAAAACACACAGGTCTTCCTTAAAAAGTTCAATATGCCCGTAGGTAATTTATGACTGCAACCGGCTTTTCATGACAACAGACTCACGACCCTCTGAGAGAAAGAAATTCTCCTCATCCCCTTAGTTTTAAATTGTGTGCCCTAGTTCTAGTCTCTCCCGCAAGGAGAAACATCCTCTCAGCATCCACCCTGTCACGTCCCTTCAGGATCGTATATGTTTCAATAAGATCGCCTCTCCTTCTTCTAAACTCCAATGGATACAGGCCCAAGAATATTACTCCTGAGTTGATCCAAAAGGTTATTTGACGTTGTACAAGATGTTGGTGCAGGTTTGCTTCCCAAACATGCTTTGCGACTGAGCACACTCTCCCAGGGACAGGGAGAGGTGGGTTAAGCTTTCTCTCTACCTTTTTCCTTAGCTTTAGATTAGAGAGCAGCGCTTTCCCCAACCCCTGGATAAACAAAACACACCAGCCAAACATTGACCGCAGGTAAACCTGTGGTTGCTAACAATCCCTGAATGCAGAAAACCCTTCCCTTTGCTAAAATGCTAACCCTTTCCCCTAGTTGCCAAGCACTATCATGAAGGGACAGCCAATAACTCACATGCAGGTTGAGGAGTCAACCTCTCTGTATCAGTGAGTACTGATGCAAAATTTCAAACAATCACAACAATTCATTCATATGACAGGAGAAAAGGTCTTTTTCCATGGCAATGACTCAGCCAATCAGAGTCAACTTGCCAACCAATCAGCACCCTTTACTCCTGTAGCATGAATTGCTGTGATTGTTTGAAATTTGGCATTCTTGTGTCTGTCCTGATGAGTGCAAGACGAAAAGTTTCGGTAACACATACTGCATAACAGGCCTCATCAGCCTCTCTGTTTCTGCAGCAAAGGCTATTTAACAGGTCAGCTGTGGGTTAGCTTGTGGCCAACCTCACCGCATTCACTACCAGACCTCTTCGATTTCAGGTTTATGATTCTGCCCCCTCCTTCCCCCTCCTTCCCGCCCCACCCCACCTCCTTTGACCTTGCACAGACCGGCAGACTGAACAGCAGGCTCACTGAGCTGTGCATCTGCAGGTGACAGAGTGAGGTGTCTGTCCCCCTAGCCGCTCAACACTTTAGATAAAAGCGAAATACTGCGGACACTGGAAACCTGAAACAAAAACAGAAAATGCTGGAAAAACTCAGCCGGTCCAGCAGCATCGGTGGAGAGAGAAGCAGAGTTAACGTTTCGAGTCCGTATGACCCTTCTTCAGATCATCTGAGGAAGGTGACCCTTCTGTTTGTCTCTCCACAGATGCTGTCAGACCTGCTGAGTTTTTCCATTTTCTGTTTTTGTTTCACTCAACTCAACTTTCACTCAAGCACTTTACCTGTGCTTATGGGGTTAGTGGACCCAGCCATTCAAGAGTTTCTCATTCCTGACCAAGTAATTTTGCATCACCTGTCACTGTGACCAGAAATGTGTGCCTTTGTGTTTGATGGTGAAGACCATTATCGACTGTTTTTCCCATCCCGCAGCTACAATGTGATGTCAAGAGCTGGATTACCAATTCGCTATATCCTCCCTTTTTAACCCAAACCAGGAAAGCAAGGAAGACTTGCATTTGTATAGCACCTTCCATGACTACTAGACATCTCAAATCTCTTTACAGCCAATGAAGTACTCTTTGAAATGTGATAGGGGAACTGTGACAGCCAGTGTGCACACAGCAAGATCCCACAAGCAGCAGTGTGCTAATGGCTGGATAATCGGTATTTTTTGGTGACGTTGAGTGAGGGATGAATATTGGTCACAGCACCATGGAGAACTCACCTACTCTGTAGCTAAACAGTACCATGGGATCTTTTACATCTACCAGAGAGGGCAGATGGGGCCTTAGTTTAACATCTCATCTGAACAGCAGCGTGTCTAACAGTGCAGCATTCCCTCAGAGGTGCACTGGAGTGTCAACCAGTGCTCAATGCCTGGAGTGAACCCACAACTCAGATGTGAGAGGGTTACCCACTCAGCCAAAGCTGACGCACTGAGATTAATTGTAGTGCTAGACCATTGTCAAGATTCAGAACAGTTAGCACCAATGATCTGGGATCGAACCTATGACCTTCTTGGGCTATATGAGCCATGGTTATATAGGGCAGTCCATATACTTCAGTGTCAGCCCTGGCTCAGTGAATGGTATGCGTTTGGGTGCCACTCCAGGGCTTAAGTGCAAAAATCAAGGCTGGCACTGCAGTGCAGTACTGAGGGAGTGCTGCATTGTCACAGTAACCATATTTCACATGAGATATTAAAGCGAGGCCCTGCCTATTCTCTCAAGTGGACATAAAAGAAGCAGAGCAGGGATTTCTCCCTGATGTCCTGGCCAATATGTATCCCTTAACCGACATCACAAAAAACAGATTATCTGATTATTATCACATTGCTGTGCGCAGGAACTTTCTGTGAGCAGATTGGTTGCTACATTTCCAGTATTACACCAGTGACTACACTTCAAAAGCACTTTAATTGGCTATAAAGTGACCTCCTATTTTCACGACAGGCGTTATATAAATGCATGTCCTTTCTTCCTTCCTATCCTAGCGTATTTCGATAGGTGCTCCAGATTTATCTTATCCGTAATGTTTAATATCTCCACGGTTCACACTCAGCCAATTCCCCCTCAGGGCTGCTGAGGTCCACTGATTGTGCCCGGTGACTCTCTGCAACATCTGCAGAACTTGCATATTTGTATTTCGCCACCCCCCCCCAACAACAGTCATAAAAAAAATAAGGTGTGTGATCGCTGTGCAGTTTTAATCTGTTATCCTTCAGATGATCTTTTCTATTTCTTCAGCAATATAACACATCATTCTATTTTTAATGGTTACTCACAGTGACTGAGGTACTAACACCCCCGTAACTCCTTCAGCTTCAGCTAGTTTAACAGCCTTAAAACCATCTTCACTGATTAACCGATAACTAATCTGTGCAGCCTCGCACGCCCTTTCACAGCCACACAGGCTGCAGGAGACGGGGGGCGCTTGTTAGATGATTTTCCACCTTCCTGATGGCCGGCACACGCTATCACCAAGCCCCACACACTTGCTCCGCTGTCAGACTGCCC
Organism: Cetorhinus maximus; assembly: GCF_964194155.1. Lineage (NCBI taxonomy): Eukaryota > Metazoa > Chordata > Chondrichthyes > Lamniformes > Cetorhinidae > Cetorhinus > Cetorhinus maximus. Next base: position 14,297,440 of record NC_135908.1, on the reverse strand, counting down.
ATGTCAGCTCTGGGCTGAGCTGTGGCTGACTGGACACACGGCTCTGATCAGGAGGGGGGGGTCATCCTCCACGCAGTTCAGGTGGAGAACCTGGGACTCCGAAGCCCCAAAGCAGCAACATGAAACAAAATGCTGGAACAACTCAGCAGGCCCAGCAGCATCTGTGGAGAGAAGGACAGAGTTGACCTTTCCAGTCCCGGATGACTCTTCTTCAGATGATGCCCCTTGGCTGCTTTGGGGGTGCAAGCCCGTGTGTGTGTGTGTGGCACACCGCCAGTGGTGCCAGGCATACCTTGGAGGTGCCACGAGCGCTCAGATGATTTGGTGACAACTTTTGCCAGCTCAGCAGGCTGCACAGTGGGTGGGGTGGGGTGGCCTGTCACAATTGCCTAATTTAAAGATGTTTCTCATGTCTGGGTGCAGGCTCGATGGGCCGAAGGGCCTCTTGTGCACTGTGTGATTCCCCGATTCTGTACAGGGCTAGCTGTGCAACATCCATCCGAGTTGCTTTTGAATTCTGCTATTACCAAGTCTGTTGAAGTGCCGCGGAGAGTGTGTGTGTGTTTGTGTGTGTATGTGTGAGTGTGTGTGTGTGTGTGTGGTTTTTATTTGGAAGTGCTGTGGTAAGTTGATGCGTCCATATAGGGACTTGGTCACCCGCCCATAACAAGTCTTCAGCTGGTGTGGTGGGCTGTAGATGCCATGTCTGTAACACAACTTTACAAATAGAACAGAGGCTGGAGACAGAGAGAGGAAGCTCTGCACAGAGGGAGGAGGAGGGATCTCCACAGAAGACTCAACGTGTCATGGCATAAGTGCATGAGAAATGATGCCACAAAAGTCTATTTTAATCCCTGCTTCTATTGCTATGCAATGATTTTGTTCCAAGATATTTAGTTAATGCACTAAATAACTCTTGCTGACCTTGAGATATCTAACTATTTCCAGGGTGCACTTCCTCTTCCTACGCCTTATGCAAGAACAACGCCCAAGCAACCTCTGATTCAACAAGGAGGTGGTCACAGAACTGAGCTGCCTCCCTCAACAGGGCCCACAGCATTAGAGCGGGTGAGGACGGTGCTGCCTGTGGCTGTCAAGGTCACCGTCACCTTGAACGTATACACAATCGGAACATCCAGGTGCATTGTGGAGCCGACCATCGGCATGCTTTTAAGCAACGGTTCCTATGCTTGGATGGTACAGGAGAACCTTACAATACTCTCCAAAGCAGGTACCTAAGTTCATGGTAATCTGCTGTGTTGAACATGGGGATGCAGCTGTTCTATTAGGCATCCAGTGGCTACGTCAGGAGAAGGAGGGGGTGGAGGATGAGTAGGAGGAGGAGACATCCAGGCTCCTTTGCTCCAGATGGGTTCTTTTGGACCCCCTCACTGAGACTCCCCTTCCCTTAGGAGATCATCCCTTCACCACAATGGCTCCACCAATCTCCATCTTCCCATCTGCCTGCAACATCCCATCACCGCATGCTCTTGGCTAAGATTCTGCAATAAAAGACACCAATAAAAACCTTTATCTAATCACACTTCCAATAAAACAAACATTACTGAAGTACTCACCATTATGCATTAGTTTGGTGCCTGTTTTACAGCTACCTTTGCTTGGTCTGGTCTTTGGGGTAGGTGGTGGTGTAGTGGTATAGTCGCTGGACTAGTCTTCCAGAGACCCAGGGAAATGCTCTGAGGACCCGTGCCCACTAGGGCAGATGGTGAAAATTGAATCCAATAAAAATCTGGAATTAAAAGTCTGATGATGACCATTGACATAAAACCCATCTGGTTCACTAATGTCCTTTAGGGAAGGAAATCTGACATCTTTACCCGGTCTGGCCTACATTTGACTCCAGACCCACAGCAATGTGGTGGACTCTTAAATATCCTCTGAACAAGGGCAATTAGGGATGGGCAATAAATGCTGGCCTAGCCAGCGATGCCCACATCCGATGTACAAATAATAAGGAAAAACTACCCACTGCACGGCTGGTGGAAGGCTGCTAACTTGGGGAGATAGCAGACGTCCTTTCAGGGCGCTCTCGGGCAGCTCTGGCCTTGTGGGCGCAGCTTCAGATGGCACCACCTTGGCATGGGTGACAGCAGCATGGGCTGATTGGCTGAGAGGCACCAACAAAGGCTGGTGATGGGAGCACGGGTGGTGTCGCTCTGAGAGAGGACAGCAAGTTGGCGCTTCACGCTGCCACTGTCACTCCCACGGGCACTAACTCAGCCATCCTCATAATCTGTTGCGGTACAAATTGATGGGCTGCTGTGAGAGCCTCCTTTGGGCACTGAGATAAAGGGCCAAGCGTAGACCTCATGACTGCAGTCTGAGCATCCACTGCAACACAGATGGGAGCCATCCAGTGCTGCAGTGGACACTCAGAAGCTGAGACCTGGGTTGGGTCCACAAGTGCAGTCATAGGGTTGGCCGCATCAGTAACAGTGACAGTCAGATTAGGGAAAGTTAATGCAGAAACTGCCCAACGTTTTTATTAATAGATTGTTCTCTGTTTCTCTGACTTGCTTGTTCATTGGATTTGTTTTGACAGAAACCTTACCATTGGCAGCAGTTCTAATGATGGGTGCACACACAAGCATCAATAAGCTGCCTTTTCTCTTTACATAAGCTGACTGGACTCCTGTGTGTTTTCAGTGTTGGCAGTTTTCTTCACCTTATTATTGTCGATTGCAGTTGACCTGTACACCACATGAGGAACTGCCTTAATGAAGAATAAAAGAGCAGTGAGTTGACTGGTCCTTGCTCAATAAACTTGAGTCCATTGTCTAAACTGGCAGGTGCAGTGCTGAGGGAGTGCTGCACTAACGGATGAGATGCTAAAGTCGAGGCCTCGTCTGCCCTCTCAAGTAGCCATGTAAGCTCCCATGATGGCTATTTTGAAGTAGAGCAGGGGAACTCTCTCCAATGTTCTGGCCAATATATATCCCTCAACCAACATCACTGAAAACAGATTATCTCATTGTTGTTTGTGGGATCTTGCTATGCCTAGATTAGCTGTCACATTTCCTTGCAAGTTGACTTTGCTTCAAAAAAGTAGTTCAGTGGTTGTAAAGCGCTTTCAGATTTCCTTAAGTTGTGAACATCGCCCTGTAAACAGCACAAGTATTGCTGAAAAGAGAGGCACGTTGCCGAAGCCTCTCATCTTGCACTCATCGGGACAAACACAAGAATGCAAAATTTCAAACAATCACAACAAATCATACTACAGGAGAAAAGGTCTTTCTCCATGGCAATGACTCGGCCAATCAGAGTCGACTTGCCAACCAATCAGCCCCCTTTTCTCCTGTAGTATGAATTGTTGTGATTGTTTGAAATTTGGCATTCCTGGTGTTTGTCCAGATGAGTGCAAGAGGAAAAGTTTTAGTAACACGTCTCTCTTTTCAGCACGATTCAATTTCTGTAAACATAAATCTTATTCTTTTGCCTTTCCAACTGCAGATCTGACTGGCCAACAATGTCATCTGCTTCGAATTGTTCTAAACTGAGGACAACATCAACTGTTTCTATAAAAATCTGGCTCAACGAGTACATTCCTAACATAATAATAAGTCCTTCTACACTGTTTTGTTCCATCTGGTTTCTTCAATTCCGTATCTATGAATTTATGAATGGGAGCAAGTCAACTATTGACAATGGGACACGCTTAAAGGAACTGTATGAAAATATTTTGTTTGAAGTGTGTGTGCACAGCTTTTTTTTTATATCCACTCTGTATTAACATAAGGTAGACAATAGGTCCATGAATGACAGCGTTATAAGAATTCAAACAAGAAATTCTAGGTAATGGTCTGTGCCAGAAAGGTTGACAATCCATCTTTTCTGTTTACAGACCTGTTGTGTGTTTCAAAGCATTTTCTGCCTTTATTGATTCTGCTGGGAAGATCAGCCAGTGTTGAGGTGCCCCACTTAGTATAAACAAAGATGCTCTCCTGAAGTTAGAATCACAGCATGAATTCTGAGACCGGATCAAAGACCCATTCTCCATATAAACAACTTCTGACAGGCAGTGAATCTTATTTTTTTTTCCCAAACTGACCAGGTCCTTTCTCTTTATCCAGACTAACATTATATGGCGTTTTTCTTTTATTCTCCATCTTGGAGAACAAGTCAGCTCTCCGTCCACCTCTTTGTCAGGGGTCAGCAAGTTCTTAATTACTTGAAAAACATAGTCAGGGCTTCTGCGATTCCGCGATCTGACTGTAAACGAGCAAGCTCGCCAGCCACAGACTTTGTTGTAGAAACGTTTCCTAAATAACTTGGTTTGAAATGGAATAAAACAGCTAATGCTAGTCAGGTCAGACTGTGCTGTGAACAGTGTTCTTGTATTTGCTACGCAGGGTTTCTGCATAGGCCTAAAGAGAGTACAAATTTTATCTGGTTCAACAGCAACAATTCACATTTGTATAGCGCCATTAGTGTAATAAAACGTCCCCAAGGCACTTCGCAGGAACGCTTTAAAACAAAGTATGACACCGGGCCACATAGAACCATAGAACCATAGAACACTACAGCACAGAAAACAGGCCATTCGGCCCTTCTAGTCTGTGCCGAAATATATGGAGATATCAGGGCCAATGTCAAAAGCTTGTTCAAAGGTGTAGGTTTTTAAGAATGTTTTAAAGGAGGGAAGCGAGCTAGAGAGGTGGAGAGGCTTAGTGGGGCAATTCCACAGCTTGGGGCCTAGGCAGCTGAAGGCACGGCCACCGATAGTGTAGCAATTAATCAGGGATGCTCAAGAGGCCGCCAACAACAACAAATTGCATTTATGTAGTGCCCTTAACGTAATAGGAGCGTCATCAGACAAAAGTCGACATCCACAGATAAAGAAATATTAGGCCAGAGCTTGGTTAAGGAGGAAGGTTTTAATGAGCATCTTTACGTAGGGGTAGAGGCATTTAGGGAGGGAATTCCAGAGCTTAGGCAGCTTTTTAAAAAAGTTCATTCTTGGGATGTGGGTGTCGCTGGCTAGGCCAGCATTTATTGTCCACCCCTAATTGCCCTTGAGTGTACAGCACCAATAGTGGGGCGATGGAATTGGGAATGCTCATGAAGCAGGGAGTGCAGGAACACCAAAGTCCTTCCTCGACGTTTAGCACTGTTTCAAGTTTCAAAAGTGAAGACCATTATCCAAAGGTCTCACACCTGAGTGAGATTTGAGCAATGTTTCGAACTATGTAGGTCTCCTCACCTCACATTTCCTGGCTGTTAGGCTGTTAGGCTGAATGGCCTGTTTCTGAGCTGTAAATACTCAGTTGAAACGATGCTTCATTTGTTATCTGTTCCAGCCTTTCTCAGCATAATAAAATAAGCTGCTGCTTTGGATAGACATTAAACCAATAAAGCAAATAAATTGTATACACATCCTCCCTCCCACCCCCCGAAAGTAATGTTATTAAATAATGCGTAATGTTAAATAATATAATCACGTGTTAAAGTTGCCAAGATTTCCAAATGATGTGGCTTGTAGCTTTATTTATAAATAATTTATATAATAATATATTATAATAATAAATAATTATAATTTGTAATAATATGACAGATCTATTAACCGCCTCATAAAGATGATAGATTCAATCTGCATTGCAAAAAAATGGCCAGTCACCTTTAAAAGTGCTTGAAGTTTTTCACCTGTTTGGAAAAGCAGCATAGAATGATGGAATTCAAACTTTCCTTTTTATAAGTCTGCTTTTTCTCGCTCACTCACTTTTCCAGAACTGCTTCATCCAATTCAGGGTCACAGGGAGTCAAAACCTGTCCCGACAGGCAATGGGAGCTAGGCGGGGTACACCCAGGACTGGACGCCAGTCCATCACAGGGTACACACTCACACGTGCACGCACACTGACACACACATTGTGGGGGGGGCAATTAACCGTAGCCAATCCACCAAACTTGCACGTCTTTGGATGGAGCACCCAGTGGAAACCCATGCAAACTCCATACGGCTGAAATGCTTCTTTATTGAAGAGGCATAGCACTTTCCCTCAACTGAACCAAGGAGCAAACAATCTTGCTGCCTGTGGCTAGTTGGCAGCGCTCTCACCCCTGAGTCAGAAGGTCAAGTCCCATCCCAAGTGTTGAGCACAAAAACTAGGTTGGCACGCTAGTGCAGTGCTGGGGGAGTGCTGCACTGTCAGAGGAACCATCTTTCAGATGAAACTTTAAACTGAGGTCTTGCCTACCCTCTTGTAGAAAATTCCATGGCATTATTTCAAGAAGAGCAAGGGAGTACCCCCCTCCCCTTACTCCACCCCACCCGCCCCACCACCATCTGTGTCCTGGCCAACATCTATCCCTCAATCAACATGACAAAAAGCAGATTACCTGGTCATTATCACATTACTGTTTGTGGGAATTTGCTGTGTAAAAACCGGTGACACAGGCCCTATGTTACAATAATGACATTGCTTCAATGGTGCTTCATTGACTGTAAAGTGCTTTGGGATAGTAAGGTCGTGAAAGGGGTTATATAGAATGCTTGTCTTCCTGATATAAACGTCTCTTTAATTCTGACCAAGCAGGCTGTTGTTAATGATTTTACATAACCAGGTCTCCAGGACTATAACCGAATCACAACAGCCAATCAGAGTCAACTTGCCAATCGGGGGCCCTTTTCTAGTATGTGATCATTTGAAATGTGATATTCTCGTGTTTGCCCTGATGAGCACAAGACAAAAAGCTTTGGCAAGTTTTCGGGAACATTCAAGTTCTGTACTGCTAAGTGATGGTTTGAATCATGAATATTCTATTTGAATACCAAACCAGCGTAGGCTATTTGACAGGCCCCAGTTCATCAGAGACACCACGGCAGTTTGCAGGCTGTACTTTCCATGTTGGCAGTGCAAAAGCAGAGATAAACTGCCTTGCATTTTGACTAATAACTTTCAGGTAGGTTCCACATATTACTACAGGGTAGTATGAGGAAATCGGGGCAGTAGTAGACACTAGCCTTTTCTCTACTGGTGCCCGGGGTTCGAAACAGTCTGAGCAGAAAAAAGCCACTTTCTCCTTGCTTTTGTCTATTAAAGATGACAACCAGACCCAGTGCCGGAAGGCAATCTTATCTGGAGCTACGCAAGGGTGTAGAAAAAAAAACGAAGTCCACTGTGATTTAACTTGAGTGCATGTTAGATTATTCAAAGGAGTTCCTGGCAAGGAGAAAACACCCTCTTTGGAACAGAACAATTGACAAAATTTTAAAGGCCAAGCAATCTTTACTCTGAGAGATACTGGAACGAAAATGTTTGAGTGGAGTGCAACGCGAAATTTATCGGAATGGATGGGAATCATAATGATCTAAAATTCTGTTCCCAGAATGTGGCCAATCATTACATTTTAGGCACATTGTTTGAATTAGCAAAATAGAGGTTGGAAACTTTTTTTTTTAAAAGCTACAAGGTTGCCACGCAATCATTAAGCAGAAAAAACAAAGGCTTGTATCTCGACTAAATGTGAATGAGAGGAAACGGTTGGCTATAAATCCTCGCTGGTGGAACGCAGGTAGTGTGATGCCTCAGCTTCTCTTGGTGATAAGCTTCAGTGTCCCTGCAGAAGAAATAAAATCTTCACAAAAGTGGTGGAGCTGACAAGCTGCCTCTGTCTGAACGAGTTGTTAAGCACATAGCCACTGAGTTGCTTTGTTTTGCATTCTGAGGTGCCTTCCTCCTTACTGATGAGCCCGTCAAAAATGGACGATTGGGCAGTTTCACTTGTGCAATTGTCGAAAGGAGACTGATCACAGCCATTCACATTTAGGGGTTTACGCGCTCATTAACAATGCTCCTTCTTCTTAGGCAGCCCGTCGGGATGGAGGATGATTTGCTCCCACTCCGGTTCAACGGGTTCCGAAATGGATGATAAGTCCAATGTGTGACCTGCAGACCCTGCCACATGCGGGGCAGGTGGTGACCGGAGAATCAGGCAGCTTAATCGTCGGGGGTTTGTGTGCTCGCTCCGATGCTGCGACTGCGCCTCAGTGAAACCCCCCATTGCATTCCGTGCCTTCTCCATTTTGGTTGGTCACTGGCCAGGGATTCCCATGAGCCGGCGGGGATGTTTGACCTCTTCGGGGATGCTTTGAGGACATCTCTAAAGCGTTTCCGCTGGCCTCCTGGGAGTCTCCTGCCGTGACTGAGTTCCGAGTTTAACAATTGCTTCGGTAGTCTGGTGTCAGGCAATATGACTGACATGCCCTGCTTTTGAGTGATTGGCACCTCGACACTGGGCATGTTGGCTTAAGTGAGGATGCTACTGTTGTTATTAATAATAATGCACTAAAAGACAAACCTGTAGTATATGAAGGGTTAACAGAATGGATATGTTAATCTATGGGGCACATAATGATGTGGCCGTGGTATCAGTCAGTCGTACGGTAGGTTCTATAGGGAGCAGACAGGCAGCCCCAAGGGGCAATGTGCCTTCCCGATAACTCACTATGTGCATACTGTGAATAGTGTAAATAAACTCGTTCTTAAGTAAATACCCTGATACTCCTATGGCTCCTCCTTGCTACAGTCCTAGCACCATCTACAACATGGTAACAGCAGTGGTGGCACCAATTTAGTCTATTGTTGGTCCACACAATGCAGTCCCAGACGAATATGGTCCCTGCTTTGCCAAGATGCCTCGTTGACTATCCCGATGACACGCTCACTGTAGATGGGGTAGCGATGGTGGCGCTGCATGAACAGTCACTCCCCTGCGCTGCTCGTTTTCAAGCCTCTGAGACGTACATGGAGATTGCTGCTGCAGGACGTGCCTGGGGAAGTATCCAAAATCAATCCAGGTCGGTTATTCCCCTTCTTTTGTGGGGCCATACGCAGTCATTTCATCCAGGCCGAAGCCCGCCAAAATGGTACAAAAGGCGGGAAACCGCTCCGCTGCCATTTTGAAATGTCTGTGCTGTGGTGAGAAACAACAGCACAAAGGGCGGGATTGCCCAGCGGGGGTACGCTGAGTGTTTCCGATGCGGAAGGGCGGGACATTTCCAGCATTTCTGCTCCATTAGAGTCCCTAACAGACGAAGCATCCGACGACACCACCAGCAATTAGCGCCTCTCTCACACTTCCTAGGTGAAGTTCACCAGCATTTCCAGGACTTCTGGTCCATCATTTTAGAGGTCAGGGGGTTCCCAGCATGCTTCAAACCTGACATAGGTACAGGGGTTTCTGTATTGGTTGATCACCTTGCATGGCTCCATACATACGAACATATATGTATGTATATGTTCATATGTATGGCTCCACAAAATTCCCTTCAGCATTCTACTATGAAACTCAAGGGGCCGGTGTGAACAAACCTACACATGAAGGACCAGATTTTTTTGTTTATTATTCATTCACGGGACGTGGGCTTTGCTGGCTGGTCCAGCATTTATTGCCCATCCCTAGTTGCCCTTGAGAAGGTGGTGGTGAGCTGCCTTCTTGAACCGCTGCAGTCCATGTGGTGTAGGTACACCCACAGTGCTGTTAGGGAGGGCGCTCCAGGATTTTGACCCAGTGACAGTGAAGGAACGGCGATATATTTCCAAGTCAAGATGGTGAGCTACTTGGAGGTGGTGGTGTTCCCATCTGTCTGCTGCCCTTCTTCTTCTAGATGGTAGTGGTCGTTGGTTTGGAAGGTGCTGTCTAAGGAGACTTGGTGAATTCCTGCAGTGCATCTTGTACACCCTGCTGCTACTGTGCGTCGGTGGTGGAGGGGGTGAATGTTTGTGGATGTGGTGCCAATCAAGCGGGCTACTTTGTACTGGACAGTGTCAAGCTTCTTGAGTGTTGTGGGAGCTGCACTCATCCAGTCAAGTGGGGAGTATTCCATCACACTCTTGACTTCTGCCTTGTAAATGATGGACAGGCTTTGGGGAGTCAGGAGGTGAGTTACTTGTCGCACAATTCTTAGCCCCTGACCTGCTCTTGTAGCCACAGTATTTATATGGCTAGTCCAGTTCAGTTTCTGGCCAATGGTAACCCCCCAGGATGTTGATAGTGGGGGGTTCAGTGATGGTAATGCCATTGAACATCAAGGGGCGATGGTTGGATTCTCTCTTGTTGGAGATGGTCATTGCCTGACACTTGTGTGGCGTGAATGTTACTTGCCACTTGTCAGCCCAAGCTTGGATATTGTCCAGGTCTTGCTGCGTTTGAACATGGACTGCTTCAGTATCTGGGGAGTCGCGAATGGTGCTGAACATTGTGCAATCATCAGCGAACATCCTCACTTCTGACCTTGTGATGGAAGGAAGGTCATTGATGAAGCAGCTGAAGATGGTTGGGCCGAGGGCACTACCCTGAGGAACTCCTGCAGTGATGTCCTGGAGCTGAGATGACAGACCTCCAACAACCACAACCATCTTCCTTTGTGCTAGGTATGACTTCAACAAGCGGAGAGTTTTCCCCCTGATTCCCATTGACTCCAGTTTTGCTAGGGCTCCTTGATGCCACACTCAGTCAAATGCTGCCTTGATGTCAAGGGAAGTTACTCTCACCTCACCTTGGGAGTTCAGCTCTTTTGTCCATGTTTGAACCAAGGCTGTAATGAGGTCAGGAGCTGAGTGGCCCTGGCAGAAACCAAACTGGGCGTCAATGAGCAAGTTTTTGCCAAGCAAGTGCCTTTTGATGGCATTGTTAATGACTCCTTCCATTATTTTACTGATGATGGAGAGTAGACTGATGGGGCAGTAATTGGCCGGGTTGGATTTGTCCTGCTTTTTGTGTACAGGACATACCTGGGCAATTTTTCACATAGCCAGGTAGATGCCAGTGTTGTAGCTGTACGGGAACAGCTTGGCTAGGGGCGCAGCAAGTTCTGGAGCACAAGTCTTCAGTACTATTGCCGGAATATTGTCCGGGCCCATAGCCTTTGCAGTATCCAGTGCCTTCAGCCATTTCTTGATATCACATGGAGTGAATCAAATTGGCTGAAGACTGGCATCTGTGATGCTGGGGACCTCCGGAGGAGGCCGAGATGGATCATCCACTCGGGACTTCTGGCTGAAGATTGTTGCGAATGCTTCAGCCTTATCTTTTGCACTGATATGCTGGGCTCCTCCATCATTGAGGATGGGGATATTTGTGGAGCCTCCTCCTCCAGTTAGTTGTTTAATTGTCCACCACCATTCACAACTGGATGTGGCAGGACTGCAGAGCTTAGATCTGATCCATTGGTTATGGGATCACTTAGTTCTGGTTATCGCTTGCCGCTTATGCTATTTGGCATGCAAGTAGTCCTGTGTTATAGCTTCACCAGGTTGGCACCTCATTTTCAGGTATTCCTGGTGCTGCTCCTGGCATACCCTCCATTGAACCAGGGTTGATCCCCTGGCTTGGTGGTAATGGTAGAGTGGGTGATACGCCGGGCCATGAGGTTACAGATTGTGTTTGAGTACAATTCTGCTGTTGCTGATGGCCCACAGCGCCTCATGGATGCCCAGTCTTGAGTTGCCAGATCTGTTCAAAATCTATCCCATTTAGCACAGTGGTAGTGCCACACAACACGATGGAGGGTATCCTCAATGTGAAGGCGGGACTTAGTGTCCGCAATGATTGTGCGGCGGTCTCTCATACCGATGCTGTCATGGACAGACGCATCTGCAGCAGGCAGATTGGTGAGGATGCACCAGTAAAGCTACAACACTGGCATCTGCCTGGCTATGCGGAAAATTGCCCAGGTTGGTGAGGATAAGTATGTTTTTCCCTCACCGCCTGCCGGAGACCCAGTCTAGCAGCTATGCTCATTTAGGACTCGGCCAGTTGTGGTGCCAGACATTGAAGTCCCCCACCCAGAGTACATTCTACGCCCTTGCCACCCTCAGTGCTTCCTCCAAGTGATCTTCAACATGGAGGAGCACTGATTCAGCAGCTGAGGGAGGGCAGTACGTGGTAATCAGCAGGAGGTTTCCTTGTCCGTGTTTGACCTTGAGACTTCGTGGGGTCCAGAGTCGATGTTGAGGACTCCCAGGGCAACTCCCTCCCGACTGTATACCACTGTGCTGGTAGGAGATGCCATTATACCAGGGATGGTGATGGTGGAGCATTATCCGTGAGGATGACTATATCAGGCTTTTGCTTGACTAGTCTGTGAGACAGCTCTCCCAATTTTTGGCACTAGCCCCAAATGTTAGTAAGGAGGGCTTTGCAGGGTCAACGGGGCTGTGATTGCCATTGCCTAGGTCAATACTGGGTGGTCCGTACAGTTTCATTCCTTTTTTGTGATTTAGTAGCGGTTTGTTAAAACTGACTGGCTTGCTCAGCCATTTCAGAGTCAACCACATTGCTGTAGGTCTGGAGTCACATGAAGGCCAGGCAAGGAAGGCAGGTTTCCTTCTCTAAAGGGCATTAGTAAACCAGATGCGTTTTTACAACAATTGACAATGGTTTCATGGTCATCATTAAACTTTTAATTCCACATTTTTATTGAATTCAAATTCCACCATCTGCTGTGGTGGGATTCGAACCTGGGTACCACTGGATTACTAGTCCAGCGACAATACCACTACACTATCACCACCCCACCACACTATGTCATAAGGGCTGACAGATTACAGAAACCCTTTGTGTCATCCACAACCAAGCCATTTCCCTGCTTAGCAGGAGCACGTGTGTATAGTTAGCAGGAGCACGTGAGTATAATTAGCACGAGCGTGCGTGTATAGTTAGCAGGAGCATGTGTGTGTGTAGTTAGGCATCATACAAAAAGTCAATGAGATTCTTCAATCCGACACCAGGGCCATCTTCTGTCAGGAATTTCCACAACTTTTTCAAAGGCTGGTGAAGCCAGACGCCAGGACTGTTTGCCTGCCCACCCAAGGAGGGTGCTGCACCCACTATTGACCGCACGTTACACAGGGGTGTTATTTCCCCGGTCATACAACCAGCCCACTGGTGTTCCATTCTGGTCACCATCCACAAGCCTAATGGCTGCCTCCGCCTTTGTGTGGATCTTATGCAGCTTAATGAAGCCATACAGCGGGAAGTCCACTCATTGGCGTCGGCAGACAACAGTTTGGCCAAGCTCTCCAATAGTGTCCTTTTTACTAAGCTCAATGCAAACAGCAGCTTTTGGCAAATACACCTCGACAAGGAACCTAGGCTGCTAACAGACACTTATCACTTAGACATTTATCACCCTCTTTGGTCAACTTTGTTTCCCCAGCTTCCATTTCGGCATTGCGTCTGCCCCTGAGATATTCCAACGTGCCATGTCAACAGTCTTTGAAGGCAACATCCACATACATGGTTCTACAAAAACACGACCATTGGGTTAGAGATGACCTCAAGGTTCTCCAGGAAGCAGGTGTCATGCCGGATGACAAGTGTGAGTTCGCCAGAACCAACATAAAATTCCCAGGCTGCATCATCCACCGGCATGGTATTCCAATGAATCCCAAGGCCATTACTGAGTTTCCCCAACCGACGTGCATCACTGACATTCAACAGCTCCTGCTGATGGGTAAACCAGGAGGGAAAGTTTATTCCTAACTTGGCCACACTCATGGGACCCTTTAGGAATATCCTGCAGAAAGGCCAACAATGGTTCCGGGGTGTGGAACAAATCAAAGCCTTTCAATCCATTAAAGATTGACTAGTCTCCTCGGATGTCCTGGCGCACTCTGACCCCACGCGTCACTGCAGACGTTTCCTTCATGGGCCTTGGCAGTTTGCCAATCCAGCTGCAAGAGAACAATGATAGGAAACCTGTCTATTTCACTTCAAGGCCTTTCACTGAAACTCAACAAAGGTCTGCCATGATTGATAAAGAGGCCCTGGTGGTTACATGGGGGGTCAAACACTTTCTGATTACCTGAACAGGCTACTCTTCCATGTGGAAACAGACCACAGGCCCCTCATAACACTCCTCAATTCCACGGAGATTGTTAAGATGCCCATCCGCACTCAATGTATTTCGCCTCCAGTTGATGCGGTACCAATATACAACAGCCTAAGTCCCAGGTAAGTCACAAGCCACAGCTGATGCTCTCTCCAGAGCCCCGGTCAAACACGCAGTCGCCCTCGATTCCACATTGGCGTCAGGAGTGGAAGCATTTCCCTCCATGGTCGTGAACCTCCTGCCCATATCCACCATGGTGCTCCAGGATGTTTGGTGCACCCAAAAGAGGATGCCAAATATGTCCAAGTGTGGGAGCTCTGTCTCCAAGGGTGGTCTAGATATAACCTTACCCACTATCTTATCCACAAATACTACAAGCAACGAGTCCATTTCATCGCTGTGGACAACTTTCAAGTTTATGACCACCGTTTGGTCATTCCACACCCCATGCGACAGGGTATTCCTCACAGCCCCCAGAGTGGTCACCTAGGCATCGCTAAATGCAGATCGAGAGCCCTACAATCGGTGTGGTGACTGGGTAACACGCAAGCGGTCCAGGATTTTGTCCTGCCCTGTGGCATTCACACTGCAACACCAATGGGAGCGCTGATGCCACCTGCCTTTCCTCATCGCCCGTAGCAGAAGTTAGGCCTCAACCCCTTTGACCTCCACTGCAAGAGGGATCTCGTGGTTATTGATTATTATCCCCGATGCTTGGAGATAATCAGGATTCATACAACCACAGCGGAGTTTGTCATCAAAGTGCTACAGACTATTTTTTACACCCATGGGCTCCTGGATGAAATTATTTCAGATAACGGACTCCAATTCTTCAATGACCATTTTCAGCAGTTTACCATTGATAATGATATCTCTCATGCCGCAAACTCTCTTCTTCACCCGCATGCCAACAGAGGAGTGGCGCGAACAGTCCAGACCAGTAAGGATCTAATGTCCAAGAACTCAGGTTGGCATGCAGTGCTCAGACAGTATTGGGCTACCCACCCTGCCTAACAGATTCTCTCTGGCCAAACTCGTCAAGGGCCATCGTTTAAAAAAACAGGCTTCCCTTCAGCCGCATATCACCTGCGCTGACCATAACACGGCGAACGATTGAACCTCCAGAAGAAATAATGCCAATGGTACAATGCCAGAAACAGAGTGAAAGCTTTGACCCCGGGTCAAAGTGAGTCTGGAGCCGGGACCGAAAATCCAAAGGCCTCATTCTCACTAGCACAGAACGCCTGGGTTCGTATTTGGTCTAAATGCCTTCTGGTACTATCCAAAGAAAGAAAAGAGCCCTCACCGCACTCATCCTAATGGACCACAGAGGCTGGAAGGGTTTAGTTGGTGCAGTGTGTAGACGGTCTGCTGTTGGCTGTTGTCCTTGGAGACTGAGGAACAACACTTGAACCTCCTAGGGGAGTTACTGCAGCTGTTACAGGAAATGGGGCTCAAGGTTAACCCTAGGGAGGCTCGGATTGGCCAGGAAGATGTTCAGTTCCTTGGACTGACCCTTCGACCTGGGGAAAGAGCCATAGGGGAGGGAAAACGAAAAGCAGCGCTGGAACTAAAAGGGCCCAGCAGGGGTGTGTCAGGGGTTCGGTCATTCCTGGGGCTGACCGGGTACTGCAGGGAGTTTTATTGAGGGGCTATGTGGCCACAGCAACTCCCCTGTTCTGTCGGCTCCGAAAAGGCATTGAATGGGAGTGGACCGAGGCCTGCGAGGACGCTTTCATCCGGCTGAAGTCCAACCTGCAGATCGCGCCTGCCTTAGGGGTCGTAGACCCCGAAAGGGATTTCACCTTGGAAGTAGCAGCCACGGACTGGAGCGTCAGTGCAGTCTTAATGCAGGAGGTGCACAGTCGAGCATACGCCTCCCACATGTTGTCCGATGCAGAGAAGGCACACTCCATCTTAGCCACTTTCTGGGCTGTGAAACGTTTTGCAGTGTGCACCAGCACATGCAGTATAACCCTGGCCACCCACCACACCAACGAGGCTTTGGTTAGAGGGGAGGGTCAAGGATGGCACTATGAGCAGTGCACATATAGCCCAGTGGACGCTCTTTCAAACGGGATGGACTTAAGAGTTAAGTCACTCAACGAGCCAGAACTGGCAGGGAACATGGACCATGAGGGCAAGACCCGCCTCTGTACCATAGGGAGGCGTATAGGACATCAAGGGTGGCATGGGTGCGGGCATACACCCAGAGGGGCCGAGACGCCTTTGTGGATGGCTCCAGCTCAGTGGTACAAGGGGACAGGAGGACCGGGTGTGGTATTTATGACCCAGAGAAGGGAGTGGAGTTGGCCCTGAAGTTACCATCAGCTCTGAATGCCCAACACGCCGAGTTGCCCGCGGTAACCGACGTGGTCACCCGCCCCCGAGAAGTTCCCCCGCCATACACCATCTGTTCGGACTCTACGTTCACATGTAACTCGTGCACCGAGTATCTGGCCATGTGGGCCCGGAGAGTCATAGAGTTATACAGCCGAAACAGGCCCTTCGGCCCATCGTGTCCGTGCCGGCCATCAAGCACCTATCTATTCTAATCCCATTTTCCAGCACTCGGCCCATAGCCCTGCATGCGATGGTGTTTCAAGTGCTCATCTAAATACTTCTTAAATGTTGTGACAGTTCCTGCCTCTACCACCCCCTCAGATTCCAATCAACTTCTGGGTGAAAACATTTTTCCTCAAATCCCCTCTAAAACTCCTGCCCCTTCCCTTAAATCTATGCCCCCTGGTTATTGACACCTCCGCTAAGGGGAATTGTTTATTGCTATCTACCCTATCCATGCCCCTCATAATTTTGTATACCTCTATCAGGTCCCCCCTCAGCCTTCTCTGCTCTAAGGAATGAGTGTTTTTAAGACCGAGATAGATAGGTTCTTGATTGGTAAGGGGATCAAAGGTTATGGGGAGAAGACGGGAGAATGGGGTTGAGAAACTTATCAGCTATGATTGAATGGCGGAGCAGACTCGATGGGCGATTGGCCTAATTTCTGCTCCTATGTCTTATGGTCTTATGAAAACAACCGTAGCCTATCCATTCTCTCTTAATAGCTGAAATGCTCTAGCCCAGGCAACATCCTGGTGAATCTCCTCTGCACCCTCTCCAGTGCAATCACACCCTTCCTATTGTGTGGCAACCAGAACTGCACACTGTACTCCAGCTGTGGCCTAACTAGCATTTTATACAGCTCCAACATAACCTCCCTTATATTCTATGCCTCGGCTAATAAAGGCAAGTGTCCCATGTGCCTTCTTAACCATCTTATCTACCTGTGCTGCTGCCTTCAGGGATTTATGGACATGAAAGGTTCACTTCAGCGGAAGGAAAGCCGCTCAGAACTAGCCCCATGCTCCGTATGAGTCTGGAGTTCGTCAAAAAGGATCCGGAACAACAATATTACATTCATAAAGTAAAGGCCCACTCGAAAACTGAGGTCAGGTGGGAAGGGAATAAAAGGGCGGACAAATTGGCCAAGTGGGGGGGCGGGGAAGGGCAACCCATGGGATCCTTACAGCTCAGGGACAGTGGTAGCCACAACCAGCGGGGGAGGGGCCATGTCCATGCCCTTACCCCCGGACCTCACAGGAGTCCAACATAAGGATCCAGTCTTAAAGGCCATTATTGAAGCAACGCAGGGGGGAAAGGAATTGGAAGGACCCTTGCAGGCTAGTGACATAGTGGTGAAGGAAGGAATGCTATTCAAGGAAGACAAGTGGGTGGTACCCGAAGGGTTTCGACAGGAGGTAATGCAGTTGGCCCTTGGAGGTCCTGGTGCAGGGCATTCAGGGAGTGAGGGAACTGGGGAACATATTAGACAGGTAGGTTTGTGGCCGGGGATGAGATCAGATGTGGAAGACCATGTGAAGGGATGTTTAATACACCTGGCAAACAACCCCGACCCTCAGAAGGTCAAATTGGAGTTACCCAAAGGGCAGTCGATCCAGATCGATTTTATCGGGCCTGTGCCCACCACCAAGAGGTGGAATAAGTATTGCTTGGTATTGGTGGACAGCTTGGCTAAAGCCTTCCCGTGTAAGTCAGCTACCACCACGTGGACTGCCAAAACCCTAGTGGGGGAGGTATCCACGAGGTGGGGTGTGCCCGACATGGCAGAATCAGACCAGGGAAGCCATTTTACTGGGCAAGTGATGCGAGTCACATTAAAACTCCTGGGAATAGAGGGCAAGTGTCATGTGTCTCACAGCCCCCCAGTCACGCGGGATGGTGGTGCACATGAACCTCACCATTAAAATGGCCCGACAAAAGGAGCTTGAGGGACAACCCCAGCGACGGGGTGAAGGGACTGCCCCCGATCTGCATGCACGTCTGCAGACGGAAGTCCAAAGGGGTGGGGGACTCTCCCCACGAGCTGGTTACAGGCAGACTTACGCGCCCTACCTCCCGCACATTTGTTAATCGCGACCTTGACAAAGCAGCAGGGCCCAGGAGGCAACCAAACACAAATTTACCCGGGGTCTGTGGGGTCAGTTGCAATTGCTGCAGGAGCGGGCAGCCAGTAACATTCGGGAAGAGGCACTGGCAGAACAAACTACTGCTGATGCCGAACAAGGCCCAAGAGAGGGATGTTGGAGATCAGGTAATGGTGAGGAACTAGGCAAGGGTGGGAGTATTTGAACCCTTGTATAAGGGTCCGTGCCATATTGTGGATAAGGCCAGTCCCATGGTCTACGCTGTCCAACTGCCCAAACGCATCAAATGGTTCCACATTGACCAAATGACTATGCCTAGTCCCGGCAAAGGGAGGGTGGCTAGTTGCACACCTCAAAAGGGGGCTGACTCCCCGATAAACCCGCTAAGCTGGAGTGAGGAGGAAGGGCACCAGAGGGGGACTGGGTGACCCATGCCCAGCTATGCCCCAACTCAGTCACCCGGAGGCGGCCGGCGAAGCAGGAGGAAGCGGAAGCCGCCAGCGCATTCCTGTGACCAGGGGAAGCGCCAGGTTGCTCACTTTAACACCCTCTGCAGGGCTTTAACGGAGAGCCTTAGCAAATTGTAAAGATTGTATCTTATAGGGACACGGACCAGTGCCTGTGCGCAGGACCTATGACCTATGAGCGATCGAGCGGAAAGATCATCCAGACGGATCTGTCGAGGTGAGATTTAACACAACGGATGGGTCATGTTGGAACGGACGGATCCACATTCACCCCGAAATGACCACGATATGGGTACAGTGTGTGTCGGGGGAATGGGAACCGCGAGCTGCATGACCAATGCCTCGGTATCCCCGGAACTCGGGCCGGATGCGAACTGCCAAACGGTGGAACGTGCGATCAGAAGGGTAGGAGCATTCCGTCCTCTGGGAGTAAGGCTGAGGAGAGGCGCCCAACAGAAGAGTGGCACCCCTAAACAGGTCTGGGGTCCCGGTGTCAGTAATCTGGTGGGGCCCACCCGCGGACCACCTCCGCCCCGACTACCGTCTGACAAACGGCGACCACAGGAGACAACAACAGGGCCTGTCACATGCCCCAGACAGAGGCCTGGGCCAATAAATGGGCCTGTTCTAACTAAAGAAGCTAAAGTTTTGTATGATAATGTGCACCATGAGTTGGTGCCCGTGCTCTTAGATATCTCAGGTCTGGAACTCCCATCGTGGTGCTCCAACCTAACCCAATGGCTGCATGAGAAATTGGTGAGGTAAGTGATCAAACAGGAAACCCAGGAACAGGGAACCCAGACTGAGGCCCCAGATTGGGCGGGGGGGGCTGGGCCCAGGGACAAGTGACTGGGCTGTGACGAGGGATCTCAAGGGAATTTAAGGAGGGGAAAAGGGGGGCTGATGAATGACATGATAACAGGATTTAACACCAGGAAGGTTCGGACCCTAAGTGCTCAGCTGAAGAAATCCTGAGGGATGGGCAGCAAATCCAGATAGACGGGTTCCGGAATGATCAGAGATTGACCAAATAGGTTAAGGTGTTGGTGCCGACCGGTGAAGATCATGCAAAAACAATTAACGAATTGTCCAGTGAAATGTATAAGTCAGGGAAACAGGCAGCGGCGAGTGATGTCAGCCCCACATACAGCAGTTGGGTAGTCAAGCAGACCCGGGAAAACTTGAGGCAGATTCACCAAGGAGAGGTGCCCTTGTGGGTAAGTAATGACCAGGTTAAGGGCTTGGCTGCAAAGCCCACCAGTTTGACCTGTTGCTAACTCAGGGGTTTTAGCGCGTGTGTATATCCTACCAATGTTGACTGTTCTGTGAAGCACGGAATGATGTTAGGAATGATAATAGCAATACCTATGGTTATATTGAACAATGCCCCTCTAAGAATGCGTATCAAGTGGAGGATATTGGGGTGATGAGGGAAGGACATCATGTCACCCTCGCAATACCCACCCTTATGCGATCCAATTCGAGGAGATGATGCTGGGAACATCGTTGAGGGGATGTAATGTGGGGAAGGCGACCATGGTATGTACCCATCCTATTTATGCCACAGAGGAGGCATTGTGTGGTTTCAACCCAACAACCAACTCGCAATATGGAAGCCGTACCAGTGGTCTTGGGCCTGACATGGCTGGCATATGTAGGAAAGGGAGGATACTGTGTGACTACCTCCCGGGCATCAGGGCCCCTTAAATGACAGCACTGTATGCTTACCCCAATGCTCCCCTCGAGGGTAGGCCAGGTAGAACTAGTGGACATACCCCAGCGAGAGGCAGTGGCTCTCACAGAAGACCTGAAGGACAGACTGGGCCTATATGTAAACCAATTCTCATACCCCACACCCCTTTTTACCACAACACCCGACAAAGGTTAAGCAGGGGTTGGGCCGAGTGCAGAAAACCTATTACGTCTTACAGCAGAGGAGTAAAACAATGCAACAAAACATTGAAAAAACCCAGGTAACCATCTGGTGGGAGGATCTATGGGATTGAGGGATGAATGTGCAGGTTCAGCCCTTGATCAGAATATTCTCACATGTGTTGATTGTGATACAGCCTGTGAAACTGCTCTGCCTCCTGTTTATCTTTTGTCACCTAAGGCGGCAAAGTCGGAACCAGGAACCACGAGCACTCATGCGAGAGGTTTTCCAAGAAGGGACCTTTTTGAAAGGGCTGTGTGGAGGCAAACTGGGGAGAGAGCTAAAATCTAAACCTAACTGGACCCTGAAGGAACAAGATGGGGGTTTAAAGGGTGGAGCTCTGTAGGCAACCACTTAAAGTTTGTGAACTACACATGTCATGACTTAAAGTTCTTGGAGAGGATCGTACACAGATTTGAGAAGAACAAGTGCCTGAAAAAATATGGAACTTGCTGAATAGACATAATGTATAGTGAAGTGAGACGAGAAATGGGGAAGTAAGCATATTGGAGTCCGAAGGTCTGTAGGGTAAAGGAGTGAAGGGCTGCTAAATATACATTAACAATGTAATTGGGACTGTTATTTAGAGACCTGAGAGACCACAAGATGAGATAATGTCTACTTATCCTCCTGGGATACAATAGCTAAGGGAACTAGATGTCCTGTGCGGTCGAAACTGAGAAATAAAATCCTTGAGGAACAAGCAGGTGTTTGGTCTGGTGAAAGGTCAACTGACGGTGGTGGACGTGGTACACTTGTGATGCCTGCCAGTGGTCAACAGACCAATCATCAAGAACTGGACACTGGGGTCAACCTATCAAAGTCCGACCATGCAGGACGCATGTGGAGAACGGGGTATAAGAGAAGGTGCTCCGAAGGTGGTGAGCTGGATAGCTCGGGAACGAAGTAGTCTGATCAACTACTTGGAGATCCGAATGAAGAGGACTAGTCATCCCCTCGAGTTTGCTGCGGGGTTATTAGTAGGAATTAGATCGCTCCAGAAAACCGAGGGGTTGAAAAATACGCCACCTCTTAGTCAAAAAATGAAACAAATCAAAGCATCTTTCTGTTTGCGCACAGATGTGAAAGGAACATTAGTGAACTGACCCCTCCTCCCTCCTGTCCTTAACAAGTATAAAGGGTCAATAGAATGGATATGATAATCTATGGGGCACATGATGATGTGGCACTGATGCCAGGCAGTCATGCACTCGGTTCTGAAGGGCAGCCCTGAGGGGTGATGTGCCTTCCTGATAACTCACTATGTGCATAATGTGAATAGTGAAAATAAATTTGTTTTTAAGTAAATACCCTGATATGCCTGTGGCTCCTTCTTGCTACAATCCTGGCTTCTCACCTTCTACAAGAAATCCCACTCAAATGCCACTCATTGGGAGTAAGACCCATTTATGGTGGGTTAAAAATTGGTATTTGATTAGTGTCCCCCAGAAAGAGGATGAATCATAGTCAGGCTGGAATCTGAAGCATAGTTGGGACGTTTAGTGAATAACACAGCCTGTGCCTTTAAACAACCCATTGCACTCAATCGACAAATCCAGGTTCTTTTAACTAGTTATAAACTTTATTACTGGATCAGCCAGTGGGTTGGTAAATGCCAATAATTTTGACTGTACATTGCAATGGTTGATCTAGTTTTGAATTTGTGTCTTTCTTGATTCTCACACCCATGCTTTTCTGAATAATGACAACGCTGATAGAGAAATATTGTTCACTCCCACATGGCTGTAAGTTCTCACAGATGCGATCACAGGATTCTGGAGATAGAACATTTTCACATACGCAGACGGACAGACTCGGTGAGGTGAAAAAACAGAGGGTCTGGTTTTCATCATACAGATTAACACTGGCAGCTAAAAAAATAAAAGTTAGCAACAAATTGTGTTGGCGCCTATGGCCTGAATGACCATAATACATGGTCAAAAAAAGTCAATATGCTGACCGAAACAGATCTCCCTAAGTAGAAAACGAAATAGAAAGGCTTGCATTTCTACAGCGCCTGTCACAACCTCAACCTCAGCATGTGAGTACTTTTGAAGTGTAGTCACCATTGCAATGTAGGAAGCATGGTACAGCAAGATCCCACAGATACCAATATGAAAATGACTAGATAATATGTTTTTTTTGTGTGATGTTAGTTGATGGATAGAAGATTCCAGGGCACCCAGGAGAACTCTCCAGCTCTTCTTCAAAGTAATGCTCCTGGGAACTTTATGTTCACCGGAGAGAGCAGGCTGATGTTTCACCTGAAAGATGACACCTCCGACAGTGCAGCACTCCCTCAGTACTGGGAGTGTCAGTGTAGATTTTGTACCCAGGTCTCTGAATCAGAGGCAAGTATGAGTGAGCCACGGCTGCTGACCTTCTGAGAGGCGCTACACGAAAAGGGACAATTTGAAAGTCAGGCAAATGAAACACAAATTGTTGTCAAGTGCATATCCAGACACTTTTGAAATGCAATGAGGGTTTCTGCCTCTACCACCTTTTCAGGCAGTGAGTTCCAGACTCCCACCAACCTCTGGGTGCAAAAGTTCGCAACTCTCTTGACAACTGATTTTGGGCTTCAGGAGCAGAAGGGCCTGGGTGTGCATGTGCATAATCATATCAGGGCAGTTTGAGAGCACAGTTAATAAAGCATACAACATCCTAGGCTTTATTAATAGGGGCAACGAGCACAAAAGCAAGGAAGTTATGTTAAGCTTGTATAGAACACTGATTCAGCCCCAACTGGAGCATTGCATCCAGTTCTGGGCGCCACACTTTAGGAATGATGTGAAGGCATTAGAGAGGATGCAGAAAAGATTCACCAGAATGATCTTAGGGATGGGGAACTTCAGTTATGGAGATAGATTGGAAAAGTCAGAATTGTTTTCCTTGGCGAAGAGAATGTTGAGAGAGGCTTTGATAGAGGTATGCAAAATCGTGAGGGTCTGGACTAAGTCAACAGGGGAAAAAATGTTCCGATTGGTGGAAGGATTGAGGACCAGAGGGCACAGATTTAAGTCATTGGCAAAAGAAGCAATGGAGACATGAGGAAAAACTTTTTCACACAGCGAGTGGTTGGGATCTGGAATGCAGTGTCTGAGAGTGTGGTGGAGGCAGGTTCAATCGAGGCATTCAAGAGGGAATTAGATTGTTATCTGTAAAGGTAGAATGTTCAGGATTATGGGAGGAAGGTGGGGGAATGGCAATAGGTGAATTGCTCCTTTGGAGAGCCAGCACAGACATGACAGGCTGAATTTTTTTTTATTCTTTGATGGGATGTGGGTATTGCTGACAAGGCCAGTATTTATTGCCCATCCCTTATTGCCCTTGAACTGAGTGGCTTGCAGCCATTTCAGAGGGCAGTTAAGAGTCAACCACATTGCTGTAGGTCTGTAGTCACACGTAGGCCAGTCTAGGTAAGGGTGGTAGATTTCCTTCTCTAAAGGACATTAGTGAACCAGATGGGTTTTTACAACAATTGACAATGGTTTTGTGGTCATCATTAGACTTTTACTTCCAGATTTTTTATTGAATTCAAATTCCACCATCTGCCATGGTGAGATTTCAATTCAGGTCCCCAGAGCGTTACCCTGGGCCTCTGTATTACTAGTCCAGTAACAATACCACTATGCCACCACCTCCTCTCAGTGGGCTCCTTCTGTGCTGTAATAATTCTGTCATTCCCTTCTAATCCTTATACCAATTTGTAAAACATCTGTGTCCCCAGTTAATGAATTCTCTGCTAATGAAAATAGGCCCTTCCTACCCACTCTATCCAGGCCCCTCATAATTTAATTCAGCTCAATCAGATCTCCCCTCAGCCTCCTCTGTTCCAAAGAAAACAACCAAATGTCTATCAAGTCTTTCCCCATAGCTAAAATTCTTCATTCCTGGCAACAAATGACTGTTGATGTTAGCGAGTTCATGCTAACCTTCCTTGGCCCACTATTTTGACGTTGTTGTTTATTCTAGATAGACGACAGAGGAATGTCATATAGACATGCGAAGCATCTACTATTATCACCAACAGTGATACCTAACCAAACACAAAAGGTGCTAATCTAGGCGAGAGATCTCTGTGTTCTAGATTCTTTGTAAATGTTTTTTAAGTAGACAGAGGAAATCTGTCCTTGTCATAGTGACATTGAATTTCATGGCATACATATATTATTTGAAGGGGAATGATGACAGAGCTGTGTGGAAAGAGCAAGAACTAATTGGATAGCTCCTACAAAGAGCTAACATGGGTTGAAAGATCTCCTTCTGCGCTGTAAAAATCCATAATTCTGCATCATGGGTTTCCTCACACGAGAAACTGGTTAAATTTCATATCTTTCCCAAACAGCAATTTGCGTTTAGACTCGCAATTATAAATTGGCCTTTATTGTCTAAATTATATTCTAACATAAAACTGCACGGCCTGTTACAAAGGTTTTAATCCTTGTTAGTTATAACCCAGGAGGTCTCTTGGATTCTTGGCCTTCCAAAAAAAGAAACGAACACTCGCGAATCCAAACAATGGAGCACCTTACAAAACTAACAAGTTCTGAGGAGCACCTCAAAGGAGGAGAGGTAGAGAGGCAGGCGGGTTTACAACAACAACTTATACTTGCACAGTTCCTTTCACGTCTCAAAATGTCCCAAGGCACATCACGGGAGCATTATCAATCAATAGTATGACACCGAGGTGCATAAAGAGGGGTTAGGTCAGCTGACCAAAAGTTTGGTCAAAGAGGAAGGTGTTGAGGAGTGTTTTTTTTAAGGAGGAAAGCAGGTTAAAGAAGCGAAATACAAGAACGTAAGGGAATAGGAGGTGGAATAGCCCATCGAGCCTGCTCCTCTATCCAGTGCAATCACGGCTGATAACAGGTTTCAACTCCACTTTCTCGCCCTGTCGCCATATCCCTTCATTCCAAGAGACCAAAAATCTGTCTACTCCCAGCCTTAGGTATAGTTAATGATGGAGCATCCACAACCCTCTAGGGTAGAGAATTCCAAAGATTCACAACTCTTTGAGTGAAGAAACTTCTCTCCTCATCTCAGTCCTAAATGATCAGCCCCTTATCCAGAGACTGTGCTCTAGGTTCCCCAGCCAGTGAAAACAACCACTCATGATTGACCCTGTCAAGCCCCTTTAGGTTCTTGCATGTTTCAATGAGATCACATCTCATTCTCTCATTCAATAGGGAGAGTTTTCAAGAGCTTAGGACCTAGGCAGCTGAAGGCACGGTCGCCAATGGTGGAGCGATTAAAATTGGGATAAAAACAGAAAATGCTGGAAAAACTCAACAGTTCTGGTAGCATCTGTGGAAAGAGAAACAGAGTTAACATTTTGAGTCCATATGACTCTTCTTCAGTTGCTCAGGAGTCCAGGATTAGAGGAGTGCAGAGATCTGAAGGGTCGTGTGGCTGGAGGATATTGCAGAGAAAAAGAGGGGGCGAGGCCTTGGAGGTGTTCGAAAACAGGGATGAGAGTTTTAAAATCAACATGTTTCTTAGCTGGGAACCAATGTAGGTCAGAGAGC
This sequence comes from Cetorhinus maximus, assembly GCF_964194155.1. Taxonomy (NCBI): domain Eukaryota; kingdom Metazoa; phylum Chordata; class Chondrichthyes; order Lamniformes; family Cetorhinidae; genus Cetorhinus; species Cetorhinus maximus. Next base: position 14,271,209 of record NC_135908.1, on the reverse strand, counting down.
ACAGGGGTGAGGGCTGAATGGGGATGAGCAGCAGATGAGCTGAATGAGCAACAGAGGTTTAGATGGCCTCAAGTTTAGGGAGGTTAGAATGTGGGAGGCCAGCCAGGAATGTATCGGAATAATCAAGTGCAGAAGGGACAAAGACATGAATGAGGGTTTCAGCAATAGTTGAGCAGAGGCAGGGGAGGGCGTGGCCAATGGATATTATAGATGTGGAAGCAGATGGGTCTTGGCGAAGGAGCAGATGTAGGAGGTTTATATAACAGCTTAATGATTTGTATATATCCTCGACTTATCAAGTATTTCCTCACTCTGCCTTTTAAAGTTTTGAAACAACACAAGGACACACAATCTCAAGGAGATACATTTTTATATCCACGGGTTACGCTATCATATAAAGTAGATGTTGCGGCAGTGCGAGTCCTCTGGCATGTAACAGATTTGAGGTCCACTTATGGGAGCGACTGACATCATTGAAGCCAAGAAGGGGCCTAAGGCCATATATTATGTTTGCAATATAATACTTTCTGTACTTTCAAATATTTTTTAATTTTCTCTGGGGGATTAATTTATCACTAGCTGTCTTGAAATGGCCTTCAAAATTTTGGGTACTTCAAGTCACTATGAAAAATCTGGTGCATTTCTTATTCATTATATCCAGCGCTGTACAATGATTGTTATTGGCCATGACATAGAAATTCATGTCAAGGATATATTGCAGTGCTTAGACAATTGGCAGTGACAACTCCCACTCTGCAAATGTTTAAGGCTATGGCTCCCTCTATTGGAAGGCCCCACAGAGCTAGGGAAGAGCGAAGCCATGGACATGAGTATGTTCATTTTAAAATTTGCTGGATTGGGGACCAATGGAAGTCAGGGTGCAGGGGTGATGGCTGAATGGCTGCAGTTTAGAATCTGAGGAGAGTGTTAGGAGAGCTCAGGTTTAGGGAAGATGGAAGATGGGCAACCGGCCTGGGGAGCATTGGAATAGTCAAGTCTGGATTAACAAAAGCACAACTGAAGGTTTCAGGAGCAGGCGGGCTAAGGAAGAGGCAGAGATGGTTGATATTGCAAAGATGGGAGGAGGGTGCTTGGTGATGCTGGTTGGAAGTTCAGTCCGGGGATACCGCTCGAATTCAGCCTCAAATAGTTGCCGGCAAGGGGGCTGGAGTCAGTTGTCCTTTAATAGCTCAGTGGGTATATTCACTGACTAGCAAAGCCAAACCATAGTGACCTATCGCATTTCCACACTGCTTTAAACACTTCATGATCTCACTTACTGTGCAGTAACACTGATTTACACTGCTCATAAAAGAAGACATTGCAATTTGATTCTCTCCTATTAGTAGCCAGTTAAAATTCTTATCTTTTTGTTCAAATTGCACTGTGGCCTCATAGCCCCTACCTCTGTAGCCTCCTCCAGGCTTAAACCCTCCTCCATCCTCCTTTTTTTCCAACTCAGGCCTTGTGCACATCTCCCAATTCAAACATGCCCATTCCTGAGCGAGTGACTCTTGGCTTATTCTTCTTTAAGAAGCATCTTGGCCAAAGTTTTGGTCACCTGTACTAATGTCTCCTCCTTTGGCTTGATGTCAATTTCTGTCTGATTGTGGCCTGTGAAATACCTTCAGACATTATGAAACTTACAAAACCAGCAGGCCCAGGGAAATGGCCATATATTTTGACCACTGGCAGTATATATGGGTTGATATGCCAGTCACGGTGTTTATTTTAATGTTGAGATTGTGGGCTAATGTGAATGGCGGAGATGAAATCGAGATTTAGCCAACATCTTGCTAACACTGCATTGAAATTTGTGATAATCCTTCAAAGTACTTGTCGCTGTTTTTCTTAAGGATAACATTTGTATGAAGATTATTAAAGGAACATCAGTCATAGCTGAAGAATGTAAAACAGCAATAAGAAACAACTTGAATTTGTATAGTGCCTTTAATCTGGTAAAATGTCCCAAGGCACTTCACAGGAAGGTAACAAGTAAAGAATTTGACATTATCACAGGGAGGTGGTCAAAGATGCAATTTTAAGGAGCATCTGAAAAGAGTAGAGGCAGAAAGACTCAGGGATGGAAGTGCAGAGCTTAGGATCAAGACAACTGAAGGAATGGACACCAGTCATGGGGTGAGGGAAGTTGGAGATATGCAAGAGGCCAGAATTGGATCCACAGAAATCTTGGAGGGTTCTAAGGCTGACAGAGGTTAAAGAGATTGGGAAGAGTGAGGCCATAGTGATTTGAAAATATGGATGACAATTTTAAATTTGAGACCTTCAGAGATTGGTTGCCAATGTGGGTCAAAGAGCACAGGGGGCAAGAATGAATCGGACCTGATGCAACCCTGGATATAGTTAGCAAAGTTTTGGATGAGCTCTGGTTTTATGGAGGTTGGAAGATGGGACACCAGCCAGGAAAGAATCTGAATAATTTTCACATCGAAAGCATGGACAAGGGGTTCAGCAACAGGTGGGTTGAGGCGTATAGAACTTAGATCTTCAGAGAAAGGAAAGTTAAGAAAACTTAGTCTAGCATAGGACACAATTGTGTTGCATGATCACTCATGTCTGCTTCAGAAAAATATGGAAGTATCTTGACATATCTGAGAATGTGGAACTTCTCTGAAGCCATCTATTTTTGTGAAGATTGATTCACTGCCTGTGGAAAGGGAATGACCTTGCCTTTCGTTCAGTTGTTCTGGCCATTTCATTGTACGTCTAGTTCCATTAATTTTCACATATCTGAAGCTACGGATGTTAACCGGTGCTCTGATTTTAGGATTCATTCACCAAACAGCACTTTCCAAACCAACAAGTCCTTGAAATTACGAACTGTCCAAAAACTTGAATAATGAATATGAACACAAATATTTACCTGGTTACCTGGGCTCTGTAGCCACAGTCAATGCACATTACCATTAGCCACAGGCTGTGGTTGAGGCTCCACATGGAAAGCTGTCTCTAGCTTCTTTTTGTAACTGCTTGAACTAAAATTAGATACTTAAGCCCTTAAGGTTGTGAATTCATTCACCCTCCTGCAATTAATTTATACTTTCATGCCTGCAGCCCCCCTGACTCCCTCATTAACCATTATTTCCCTGAGAATGGGCATACAAGCTATAGTTAGAGCTTAGTGAATAACTCTCTTAATCATACTAGCATGTATTCCAGAATGTCGCAAGTTGAAGCACGTTCTCCACTCCCTATCAAAAAAAAGTGCCTTATCTCAGCTTGATGGTTTCCTCAATGTAGACCTAGTTTGGAATTTTAATATGTGAGGGATCATGCCAAAGTGTATCATCTTGACTCAGCACGTCACTTTGTTGTGCCTCTAAGGCCCTTACTGATTTTTATTCATATTTCTGTTTGTCTCTGTCCCAACCATATCTGTCTGCGGCAGAGATCAAATGTCAGCTTGCTGATTGCTTGGCATATTCCATGGAGAGGGCAGTTAATCAATGAGTTATGGGGGTCAGTTAGCTTAGCTGGCTAGATGGCTAGCCTGTGGTGCAGAATGGTGGCAATGCGATGGGTTTAATCCCTATATTGCCTATGGCAGTTCATGGAGACCTGCCTCTTTGCCTTGCCCCACGCTTGCAAAGTGGTGCCCTCCCAGCTATATTTAACCGATTTTCTCTCTCTAATGGAGAGTGGGACCGACAGTCGTTTGTGGACTACTAATCAATGAGCTAGAATGCCAACTGGCCAGCTTGCCAATAAAAACAGGTGATCTAACCACTGTGCAGCAGCAACTGGCTTGAGGCTGGGACCTCCTGAGATATGAAAGTTACCCTGACCCCAGAAAGTCAGTCAGGAGCACGTGTTGTGTTGAAGGGGACCAGAGCTTCCACCATGACCAAACGGTGTCAGGATTTGACAAAAGCAAGAACCAATCCCCTCGCCCGACCAACTGAGCTGCTATTCCTAGCTGCTTAGCTCAAGTTGATGGCTAAGGACAGCAAGAAGTTCTTGTTTCCATTTTATTGATTTGTTTACATTTATTCAATTGGTTTTTTGATTGGGAACTTATTGAAGTGGTTACTCTGAACAAACTATTTTTGCCCCACAGCTGTGAAACTCATAAGGTGGGAGTTTTAAAAGATAGATTTGCACTAGATTGAAGACTGTTAATTGCGGGACCACGTAGCTTAGTGGACCACTCCTGGCATTGCTCATGGTGGATCACATGATATGGTTTTATAATGATTCATGAGTTATGCCATTAGCAGGAAATGGTGGGGTAGTGGTAATGTTATTGGACTAGTAATCCCAACACCACAGTTAATACTGTAGGGATGAGGGTTCAAATCCTGCCATGGCACCTGGTGGAATTTAAATTGAATTAATAAAGTCTGGAATTGAAAGCTAGTCTTAGTAATGGTGACCATGAACCCATTGTTGATTGTTGTAAAAGCCCATCTGGTTCACTAATGCCCTTTAGGGAAGTAAATCTGCTGTCCTTACCTGGCCTAATGTGACTCCAGACCCCCAGCAATGTGCTTGACTCTTAACTGCCCTCTGAAATGACCCAGTGAGCCACTCAGTTCAAGGGCAATTAGGAATGGGCAACAAATGCTGGCCTTGCCAGTGACACCCATATCTCATTAAAAAAGAACTTAATGGACAAGTTATCATTTGGCTTTTAAGTTAGAGCTATATTCAAATTGATCTGATCCTTCAAGACTAGAAAGTCTCACTCCTGTAAATACTGAGGTCAATTAGAGGCTAATGCTTTGCTCATAATGGGGTTTACAAATTGTGAGATGGTTATACCCCCAGGTTAAAAGAAGCCAGCATGACTTTTATTTTTTGTAACATAGTTGACTCTTTGAAGTATAACGGATGTGTACTAGACACAAGACTTTCTGTATATGTTTTATCTTCCTTTCAGTTGAAAGCAATATCCATGGGAGGCTTACAGACTTCCTCTTCTGTCTTAGTGTTGACTGTGGTGTCTGACAGGCAAACCGCCTATTTAACTTGGGAGATATATCACATAGCAAATAAGGAGCTAGACACAGTTGGGGGCATTTGAATTTCTCTCACTTCACAGTAATCGGGAAGGTTGGGGGAGGGGGGTGGGGATGAGGCAGTTAAAATGGAGCAGAGCTTTGGCATCCTGGCTGCATTTTAAATTATGAACACCCACCATAAGTGGTCGGGAGTCCTTTAAATACGCAGATGGGGCTCTGATGGCATCATTGGGATCCAGTAGCAATAAGAATGTATGAAATAGCAGCAGGAGTAGACCATTTGGTCCCTCTAGCCTGCTCCACCATTCAATACGATCATGGCTGATCATTGGCATTAACTCTACATTCCTAAGGTCAAAAATCTATTGATCCCAGTCTCATTCTTGAATAAACTCATTGATGGAGCCAAGGAGGTAGGGGAATGACAGTGGCTTCCCCACAGGTGGCTCCAGGATCAGGACAAGTCCCAGAAAGGTAAATCTTGCATTTTTTTATTTAGGTACCTGGAGGCCTTGGAGGGGCAGGAGTGGGCCCTTTGGACCCAACTAGGAAACCTTGGGTTTCCATTACCCTGGGTTTCCTTCCGTCTTGATCAACAGTGAACAATGTCAGGCGCCATCCCATACGTCTCCAAAGACTTGACTTAGTGCTAGGGACCATTCTCTCTGGTCCCCTGCCAGCTGATTTTAATGACTGAGGAGCCCCTTCCCACCAACCTTCAGACCATTTCACGGGGAAACCAGCTATTGTGACCCGGTCATTAAAATTTGCTGGGTCATCCCAGACAGTCTGGATGTTCACTAGGCTGCATTCCCACCAAGAGCTTAAAATCGTCCTCTGAGGCAAAATAGCTTGACACAACAAGCTGCATTTATATAGTGCCTTTGATGTAGCAAAATGTTCCAAGGAACTTCAGTGAATTCAGATCACATTGGCTACTGAGCCACAAAAGGAGATCATAAGACAGGTGACCAAAAGCTTGCTCAAATAGGTAGGTTTTAAGGAGCGGCTTAAGGAAAGAGAGCACAATTGAGAGATGGAGAAATCTGGGGGGGCAGGTAAGGAAATTGGGGACGTGCAAGAGGTCAGAATTGGAGGAGCACAGAGATCTCAGAGGTCAGAAGAATGAAAATCCTGTTCCTAATTCCAACTCATGTTTGGTCACATTATCTTTGCACATGGTGACCCGCCCCACATCCTGGCAGCTTTGCTATTTTCTAACCAGACTTTGGTTAAAGTTTAAGCATTTCGCTGAACCACAGGAAGATCTATCTAAAGTAAACCGTAGTAACCACACAGACCCTGGTGCATTATTCTTCATCTGACCTATTTATTTAAAGGCTCTGGTTTCCCTTACATTCCATTATGTGCGTGATAATCCTTCTGGAATTCTCGCTCCCAAACTAATACAGGAAGGGGTCCTGTAATATGCTTTTAAATCTTCTCTGTGACATATAGGATACCCTGTGGTCGGTGATTGCTCTCCATTGTGGCTTCTAAACTCTGACAATACTGCCCTACTCTTCACACTGAGGGCTTTTTTTATTCCTTGTGGAAGGTTCCAGATTCTCCTCTTTCCTTTATCTTTATAAGCAGCCATAAAGGAGAGAATGACATGTGTTTCAATTCTGGTCCATTTAAAACTGGAAGCTTTTATTGTACAAGTCAAAGCCTTGTGGCATAGCATGCAAAGATTCAAGGCCTAGTGTAGGCTCCAGATGAAACAGGGTTAGCAATTTTCAGAAAAGAGCATGCAACTTTTTAATATTTATGGATAATTAAATAGCAAAGCTTCCTGCAACCTGGGAAACAGAGTTCAGTTGCTTGGAGCACTGAAGGTTCTCGCTAGTTCAAGGTTTAGGAAGAGGATGCAGCACCGCTACAAAAAAAAAACAGGATGTAATTATATCAGGGTGAGTTTTTATAGGTGGTTCCGGTTATAAATATTACATGGGATTTCTAAATAGAGAAGCCTGACACAAAAGTTACCACACAAAACAAGTAGGTTAAAATAGAATGCCCATGGCTGATGTTAACAGGATTCAACCAAGTCGGTTGGTGAAGCAGAAACCAAGACATGGAGCTTTTCTTTATCGAGAGTTTATTGACTTATTCAGTCTCATAGCTCTCCTTTCACACAAACCAGTGTCCCAGCTATCCCCTATTTATACTCTCTTTTGAAGAAACCAAAAATCAATAAATTAAACTAATAAACGGAGATGACAGCCCCTGGTAGGGGTCTCTTATTTATAGACTCTTTTGTAAAAAAACAAAATCAATAAATTAAACTAAAATGAATAAATGAGAGGGGGTAAACAGCCCCTGGTGGGCAATGTAACTAAAGCAAAAACGTGAAAGGAAACTTAACTAATTAAACCAAAATATAATTACTTGGGGTGATGATGCACCCCTCTTTCTATGATGCGCCCCATCCCCTATTTATAGACTCTCTTGAGGTAAACAAAACTCAATAAATTTTTTAAAAATCGATAAATAAGTTGGGGGTAAACAGCCCTTGATGGGGCACTGTAACTAAAACAAAATGTCAAAGGAAACTTACAAAATCAAATTAAAAGATCATTACCGTAGGTGATGATGCACTCCTCTTTTGATGATGCACTCTATCCCCTATTTATATTTACTCAAAAACAGTTAAGGCTCATCACCTGTTTCTCTTAACCTTAACAATGTCATTGGCATTAACAAAATCTTAACAATGTATAGATAAGACACTGACAGCTGAGACAGACTACTTTAACTTTCTCATCATTGATGGCTCTCTATCAAATGGCATGGAGCTTAGGCACTACCAGGAAAAACAGACCAGAAAAGATACACAATTCCCTCACTTGCACCACTGATGCCCTTGTCTCAAGCAAAACTTTTACTTTATCCCATTCTTGCCTCTTTGTTTGCTCTTCAATTGCAAGGGGTGAAAGCCTGAGCTTATCTGCTGCACAACTGGCTTAGCCATCCATCACCAGGTTCCATTAAGACTATATCGAGTGCTAGCGGTCCTCGCTTCTCTCTATGGAAGTCATCTACTATTCCATCCTCAACAGCAAACATAATCCCTAGCTTCCTTTCTCGACCACCAACCATCTTCCTAAAGCCCTCTGCTATTACCCCCTCCAGTTCCAACAGGATCTCATGAATTGATTTCTAAGATTGAGGCTGTTTGTTCAGCTGCCTCTGTTACTTTTACCCCTTCCCCCACCGTCAAAAAGCCTCCCATCTCCCCCCACCCCAGGCTTGCATCTCTCTCATCCCCCCATCTCATTATGAGGGCCACCTCCTGCTGTTGACTCCATTCTCATTAAACTGCTGTCCGCCCAATTTCCTTTCCTGCCCCCTAAGCAATGTGCAAAACCACAACCATCAACCCCTTCCTCAAAAGACACACCTTCAATTCCGTCCTTGCAAATTAACACCCTAGCTAAATCCTCTTTACCTCTTTCTTGAACAAATTGTCTTCCAAATCTATGCCTTTATTTCCCATAACTCCCTATTTAAAGCTCTGAAATAAATTTCCCACCCCAACACACCCCAGTGAAAGTTGAATGCCATGTGGCATTGCACCATTTCTGCTTTTGTTAGAATGGATGCTTTTTAAAAATATTTTGGGGGAATATTGTGCTATTCTGTAAAGAAGCCTGTGTCTGTTTGTGTGTGATTTACTTAAGCTGGGCAAAGTTGATAGGAGTCAGGTTGTCTGAGGGTTTAGAAACATGAGAAGGTTAAAGGTGTTAGGTTTGAGGTACAAGTAAATAGGTTAGATCTAACATTTGCATTTTTAGATAAGTTGAGAGGTTGTTTGAATTTCAGTGGGGAACCAGAGGAGTAAAGGAAAATGTTTGCATCCTGCAGGAGTCCATAGGTAAATAGTAGAGGGGATATTATATTTTTATTGACCTAAAAGCAAAGAGAAGATGGAACCAAGAAAGAACTTATATTTGGAAGGGTTTAAATTTCGAAGGGGTGTGACAACAATGGGATTGAGATGAAAGGGGATAAAAGTATATTAGAGTTACTGTGAATAGCTGGTTTTTTAGCTATTGAGCTGGATAGCGGTTAAGATGAAGATGGCTGGAGCCTTGGGCTGCAGCAAGCAGTGTTTTTCTGCTTTACCATAGCAAAGTGGAAGAGGGCACAGGTCATGTGGTACACCTTTATTGAAGCTCCAGCAGTCTGTCATGTGTGATATTACTGGATTCCATGTTTAGATATCTATGAGGGAGTGTTGTCTGGAAAGTGTTTACTTGTGGGTTTGACCAAATAGAAAGTTTTGGGGGAATATTTTGTAAGACTAACCTTAAAGGTCGTTGACAGGGCCCTCAACCGTGTCCGGCCCATATCCCGTGCATCCTCCCTCACGCCTTCTCCTCCTTCCCAGAAACATGATAGGGTCCCCCTTGTCCTCACTTATCACCCCACCAGCCTCCGCATTCAAAGGATCATCCTCCGCCATTTCCGCCAACTCCAGCATGATGCCACCACCAATCACATCTTCCCTTCACCCCCCCTGACGGCATTCCGTAGGGATCGTTCCCTCCGGGACACCCTGGTCCACTCCTCCATCACCCCCTACTCCTCAACCCCCACCTATGGCACCTCCCCATGCCCACGCAGAAGATGCAACACCTGCCCCTTCACTTCCTCTCTCCTCACCGTCCAAGGGCCCAAACACTCCTTTCAAGTGAAGCAGCATTTCACTTGCATTTCCCCTAACTTAGTCTACTGCATTCGTTGCTCCCAATGCGGTCTCCTCTACATTGGAGAGACCAAATGCAAACTGGGCGACCGTTTTGCAGAACACCTGCGGTCTGTCCGCAAGAAAGACCCAAACCTCCCTGTCGCTTGCCATTTTAACACTCCACCCTGTTCTCTTGCCCACATGTCTGTCCTTGGCTTGCTGCATTGTTCCAGTGAAGCCCAACGCAAACTGGAAGAACAGCACCTCATCTTCCGACTAGGCACTTTATAGCCTTCCGGGCTGAATATTGAATTCAACAACTTTAGATCTTAAACTCCCCCTCCCCCCATCCCCACCCCGTTTCTCCCCCCCTACCCCTTTTTTTTTCAATAATTTATATAGATTCTTCTTTCCCCACCTATTTCCATTATTTTTAAATCTAAAACTAAAACCTTGTTAGTCTTTTCCACCCCACCCCCACTAGAGCTGTACTTTGAGTGTCCTGTCTTCCATTCTTAATTAGCACTTTTCTTAGACAAATATCACCACCTTCAACGCCTCTTTGATCCTTTTGTCTGTGACATCTTTTGATTATCTGCTCCTATCACTGCTTGCTTATCTCCACAATCACATCCTCAACTTCTCTCTTCCCCGACCGCCCCCCCCACCTTAAACCAGCTTATATTTCACCCCTCTCCTAACTATGCTTCAGTTCTGCCGAAGGGCCGTGAAGGCTCGAAACGTTAACTGATTTCTTCTCCACCGATGCTGCCAGACCTGCTGAGTTTTTCCAGGTAATTCTGTTTTTGTTTTGGATTTCCAGCATCCGCAGTAGCTTTTAGCTTTTATCTTAAATGTGTAAGTGTAATCTTGTGTGCTTGCTTAAGTTTTCTTTTTTTTTTGTTAATAAAACTTTTATTTTGATTTTTTTAAAACCCAAAGTGTTACTGGACCTCTTGTTGCTGAGATTGGTACATCTTCTAGTTATTAGAATACAAAAAAAAAGGTTGTGGCCCATAAGCCAAGTTTCCCTCTGGGATCTGGTTTCTGCAGTAATTAACACCGCTGTGGTCATAACACTTTGTCTTATTAGCGTGAACCTTGCTGCCTACATGGCCTCTGCTGGAAGTCTGAGAAAAGCTGAAAGCAAAATCCAAAAGGATAAACAAACAGTTTACTTCTCTTAATTTAAAAAATGTCTGATACTAATTAGTTGTTAATTCCACATTTTTGAAAAAAACACCTCCTGATGTGTAAGTTGATATTCCTGGCTTGCTTTCACCTTGCTCCACTTCAGCCATTTAAGAGAGTGATGTAGAAGCTTTAAAAGCAAACCCTTCATTTATTTTCTATGGACTTGGATATCAGCCTGGGACCCTGGCTGTCTTTCTTCCTGAACAGCAGTGAAAGGTCATATTGTAATCTGTCCTTTTCCTCTATACTGTTGTTAATGATCTTGCTGTGCCAAATTTGTAAAAATTAACTTTTTGACAATTCTGTAGACCATATTTAGTGTTTTTTTAATTGAAAATGTTTTGATGCTTTATGATTCCCTCCACCACCTCTTAAAAATAAGTGACTCAGTGAAAATTAAAGAGAATTCATATAAAACAGGATCTAGCTCCTTAAGAGCGCCTTTAAACTCGTGTAGTTTTATTTTGCAGATGGGTGAACACAGCATGATTCTTCCTATAAAGGCTAAGAGGCCAGGGTTAATGGTCAGTTTGAAAGAATTTAAGTATTATAATTAAGCTTTTGCAACTAACTTTAGGCTGGGAGAAAACTGTACCATTCCAGACACAAAAATCCAGCTGTCAGTGCAATCCTGAAGGAGTGCTACACTGTTGAAGTGCATTCAATCTCTGGATGTGGGTGTCATATTAAGTGCATCACGATCCTGAAGAATAGTAGGGAGTCTACCTTCACCACCCCACCATCTGCCCCCAAGGTGACCTGGGCAACATTAATCCCTCAACCAACATCACTAAAACATTATCTGGTATTTTTCTCAGTGCTGTTTGTAGGAGCTTGCTGCATTCAAATTGGCTGCTACGTTTCCTACATTACAGCAATGATTACACTTCAAAAGTACTTTATTGGTTGTAAAGCACTTTGCAGTCATGAAAGTTGCGATTATAAAGGCTAATCCTTTATTTTGTTCACTAATTAGGCAGGTATTCAGCAAAAAGGACCCCTGTCCAATATCCTCCAAGCCTTACACATACATTCTGCATTGACTGGATTGATCCCATCAGTTGGAAAATCTACCTTTTATTTCAGATAAATCTCTGGATAGCTTAAAATTCTTTTGCATCAGATGAGGTGTCACATCACAAACACAACTGCTTAGAAGCAATTGTAGCATTTGCTTTAAGATAATTCAAGATAGAATCATAGCACAACATGAACTCTAATTTAACATTTAATTTAACAGTGAATGCCTTGGATGATAACATTAACTGTTGTTCTTAAATATTAATTATAAAGAAATATATTAATATAATTCGGATTAAATATGTTATTCTGTCATCCTAAACTGCTGATGGCATTTTATAGTGGCATATACTTGGGTGAGTTCAGCATCAGGTATGTTCAATCTGTCCAACAGTCCAAGGGTGCGACACTGCTCATCGCTGCAACACGATTGCAGTCTGATGTATCAATTATTGATAGGTGAAGCCAAAATACTGGACAGGGTTCCTGTGGCAACATCTCACTTCAGAGAGGAAGATTCATAGAAGCTGCTTGATCTTAACATCCTTCTAGCAGAATTACTGCTGAATTTTTCAACAGTGCGGGCAGTTTTCATCCAGCAGCAACCCTTTTACACCACCTCAGGTTGATTTTCAATCGTTTGGTTTTCGGTAACCAACAAGGAATAAAATGCTTGCATAGCTTGATTAGGATTCTAAACATCAAACTGATTCCAATTTTACCGTGGTTAACATAATATATTAAAGTCAAAGATCTCCATAAAATGAAGCAAAAGATTGTGGACTTTTCAAAGTTGGCCGTGGTGCTTACATCGGCGATGGAGACTGTTCCAAGCACTCTTTTACTTTTTCCACAATTGTTGATACCTCTGCCATTGCCCCATACCCTACAACAGAAACAAAACACAGCAGTTACACAAGTATCCAGTCATACCGCTAAACTGCAAATAAACAGCAACTTCACACATTATAGCCCAAATAAGAACTTTTACGCAGAATATTATATGAACAGCTGAAATAATGTGTGGAACTACCAGCTAGCCAGTAACATATATTGCCCATCTCAAGTAGGCATGTTTAAAGTAAGCTCCCAGGCTTGAGCCTAATGATACCTACCTTAGCAATGGACCACCACTGTTGTGGAGGTTATGACTAAGATGGACTCAGAGTGCCTCGAAGGAAAAAGTAAAAACAACTCCTGAAAATATTCCCACTCAGTTTCCACTAAATAATATACAAGGAGTAAGCATTAAAACTTTTGGTTGAGAACATTGTTACGGACAGGAGAAAGAGGCAAACTGAACTCTTTTATTTTTCTTGTCTGTAAGCAGAGGTGTTTTAATTTTTTTAAATAGACTGTGGCGTGTTTCCCCAAATCCTTTGTGAAGTCAATTTTAAAGTGACTCACAGAAAACTCTCTTTAAGGTTAAATTAGAAGTATTGTTTATTCATACATTCAAACCTGGTGGATGGTCATCACAACTACATACACGCACACAAGGAGACAGGAAAGAAAAGGGTTTTACAACTACGAATAACTTAAAATGAAAAAAAAAGCCAAATATATGGATATTAATTCATTTGAATGTCAGGGTCTAGAATGTCAAAGTACAGTGAAGATACGAGTTAAAGTTCAGGCAGGTTCAGCTAGCTGAAATCAGGAGTTGCTGAATTTCTTCAAAGTTGGTGCTGTTGCAGCAGGATGAGGTTGGCATACAGAGACTTGGTCCACTCTACAGGCAATGGCAGGAATCTTCCAGAGAACCAAGCTTTGAGGAGGTTTAGACTTGAGGCAAGCTTCGTTGTCAGCCTGGAGTCCTGTTTTAGTGTTGACAGGCTGAATGTTAACAGCCAACTGCCCTGGGAGTCCAATAATGTAACATTAAAACTTTTCAAAGCAGCTTAGGTCATGTTGTGTTGCCCATTGATGAGTCAGTTTCTGTGTCTTTGGTCAAAATCCATTGGTCACCTTAGGAGATAGATGGTGGCTATTAGCATCCAAGCAGGTATAATGAGTTTCAATGGCTCTCTGTTAGTCCAGGCTGGGGAGACAGGCTGTCTGCTGCTTCCTTGTTTTATTGATTGTAATGGGTCCACACAATGATAGGTGTGATTCCACAAGGATGAGGGTTGAGTTTTGTCCTCTAATTACAGTTGGAGTTCTTCAGAGCTGTAGCCAACTTGCAAATCATGTGGCCTGTAGCAGCCTTGTTTTTGGTCCAGCAAAGTCCATTTTTACATAAGCAGAAAATAAGGTTTGATTTACAGAGTTTATGATCACCTTCATGTCTTATGGACATGACAACATATTTAAGATAATATTTAACAAGTTCCCCAAGATGCTTGTACTTGAATTGAATAACTTAGCCCCTTGCTCAGTTGCTGACATAATATCTATTCAGGGGCTACTGAGCATTAAATGAAGTTGTGCCACTTTCCATAAAAGACCCAATATATAGCATGACTAAAACAAAGAAGCCAATAATATGATATATCATAGAACAGTATGTGTCAACCTTGCCACACTCCTTATAGAACAAAGCTTCCTTGTTGTTGACAACTGTGATACAGGGTTAAGTAAAGAATTCAGTTTTCCTTTATCTAAGTGACATCAACAGAAGGAAAGTGAATAGGCTGGGATAGTAGTAGTGTAAAGGATAGAAAGGATAGTGATCCTAGAGTGTGTTCAGGAGAATTTTCTACAGCAGTATGTTTCTAGTCCAATGAGAAAGGAGGCACTGCCACGCATAGTTCTTGGGAATGAGGTGGGCCAAGTAAATCAAGTGTCAGTAGGGGGAAACATTAGCGGACAGAGTTCATTGCATCATAAACTTTAGGCAGATAATACAAAACTTGGAAGTATTGCGAACTGTGGTAGGATAGTGTAGAACATCGAAAGGACATATGTAGGTTGGTGGAATGGGCAAATAATTAGCAGATGAAATTTAATGCAGAGAAGTGTGAAATGATTCATTTTGGTAGAAAGAACATGGAGAGATAATATAAAATAAAGAATATAATTCTAAAGGAGGTGCAGGAGCAGAGGGACCTTGGTATAGGTACATAAGTCATTGAAGGTGACAGGACAGAGCTGTTAGTAAAACATAAAGCATCCTAGGCTTTATTAATAGGGGCATACAAAAGCAATTGGTTTATGCTAAACTTGTACAAAACACTGACTTGGCCTATTGCATCCAGTTCTGGGCACCACACATTAGGAAGGATGTGAAGACATCAGATAGAATGAAGAAACGATTCACCAGAATAGTTCTAGGGATGAGGAACTTTAGTTACATAGATAGAAGTTGGGACAGTTTTCCTTGGGGAAGAGAAGTTTAAGAGGATATTTGACAGAGTTATTCAAAATCATGAGGTCTAGACCGAATCGATAGGGACGGACTGTTCCTATTGGCAGAAGGATCGAGAACCAGAGGGCACAGATTTAAGGTAATTGGCAAAAGAAGCACTGGCAACATGAGGAAAAACTTTTTCACGCAGTGAGTGATTAGGATCTGGAATGCATTGCCTGAGTGTGTGTTACAGACAGATTCAATCGAGGCATTCAAGAGGGAATTGGATAATTATCTGAAAAGGAAGAACGCGTAGTGCTAAGGGTAGAAGGCGGGTGAATGGCACTAGATGAATTGCTCCTTTAGAGAGTCAGCACAGACATGACTGGCCTCCTTCTGTGCTGTAATTATTCTATGATTCTGTAGCCTTGCACATTTAATTTTCAACACTTGACAGCAACTGAAAGCAATATTATGTCTGATTTGCATGAGTTTGAATTAGCGTATAAAATAACCACTGCAAAGCACGCAGAACCATGTTCTTGTAAACAGATGTAAAAATCTTCCTGCGTTTCCATTTTAAGGTTTGGTCAATAGAAATCAACTTCCATCTTATTTCTGGTTGTTTCACAATTAAATAGCACTGCTCTGGGCCAATACCATCATTTACTGTTGATTCTACATCTACCCAATTTTTTTTTGAATGTGTCAGTTGAGATTGTACTCATGATGCCAAGTAATCACCTAGCCCATTTATTGTAGACTTATACAAAAACTTGTTTGGCAGATCTTTAAGGTTCTAAAAGGGTTGCATTAGGTAGACATGGAGATTATGTTTCCACTTGTGGTGAAAACCAAAACTAGGGCCTATAAACGTAAGATCATTACTAATAAATTCCAAGGGAGTTCAGGAGAAATCTCTTTACCCAGAGAGTGGCTAAATTTGGAATTCATCACTAGTTGAGGAGCAGTTGAGGCAATTTGCATTGTATTTAAGCAGAACAAAGATAAGCACATGATGAAGGAAGGAACAGAATAGGGTGAGTATTGCTGAAAAAAGAGACAAGTTGAAGCTTTTCATCCTGCACTCATCTGGACACTTTGCAAGAATACAAATATAAGGGGGAAAACCACAATGTATATTGTATGAGAACAGAGTGCTGACTGGTTGGCAAGTAGACTCTGATTGGTCGAGACCTTGTCATGGAAAATGCACCGATCGATGGTGACTGACAGCTAACTGCCAAGCATTGTTTGAAATTTAAACCAGGAAGCTTGACTTTGATTGGTCAAGGAATTACCCTGAGGAATGAGTCAGGCTGTCACTTATTTTGTTTAGCTGAAGGCGCAATGTGTGTACATGTTCTTTCTGTTTGCAAAGAGCAGGGCCCTGTGTATTAATATATGTAGCTTTCATATATTAAATGTGCCATGCTGTGAAAATCTTAAATTGATTGTCAGTGTAATTCTTAGCACACTGAGGATTACTTAGCAAATGTCCAATCGCAAATCACATCTAATGTTGGACACTGTGTTTTGAGTTTTTTCAGCATTACTCAAGTTCTGTGCTACCAAACGACTATTAGAATAGGGAAAGGTAAAGAGGGATGGGAGGAGGCTTGTGTGTAGCATAGTCCAGTTAGGCCAAATGGCTTGTTTCGGCACTGTACATTCTATGTAAGTAATTTTGCAACATTACAACACATATCAAAGCACAGCACTGCATCATTAAATATCAGGATACAAATGGGGTGCAGATGGATTGATTTATCTTTTGTTAAACAAACTCCATGGCTTCTTCAACCTGTAATTGTTGTCATGATACTGGTGTTGAGTCAGTGTGCCTTGTCTCTTTAATTAGTTATGAGTGATGCCTGAAATAATGAACAAGTTCCACTGAATGTACAATGGGTAATTTGGATTCCATGTTCAGTTGCCGTAAATCTGAATCATTTCAATGGAAATGAATTAAGTACATAGTAATTGAGCATAAAGAACCATCATGTGAATGAGGTTTGATTGGAATGATGAATCTCACCACCAAATATTCATCATCTCAGAACACTAAGATGCTGAGGCAAATTGAACTCAGTTAAACAGGTTACATTTTACCACCCCACCCCCTGCACCCCACTTATAATTTAAGGAGATGGGGGTCAGTTAGCTGGACAGCTGGTTTGTGACGCAAAGTGTCGTCAAAGCGTGGGTTCAGTTCCCGTACCGGCTGAGGTCATTCATGAAAGGCCCCCCATCTTCTCAACCTCGTCCCTCGCCTGAGGTGTGGTGACCCTCAGGTTAAACTCGCCACCAGTCGTCTCTCTCTGATAAGAGAGCAGCCTATGGTCCTCTGGGTCTACAGTGATAATTTAAGGAATTATATACCAAAAAGGTGACTATACTTTGCCTGTTTTGGATTTCAGCACAAACACTGAAAAGTAGCAATATACCAAATGTTACACAGTTGGGGCAACATTTCCCCCCGTCAGGGGGGATGTGCAGGAGCGGGTGTGGGTGGGCGAGTTCCCGATTGGCGCCCCCAGTCGGGGACACGCCACCATTTTACAATTGGCTCGCCCAGCGTGACGTCCGCCAGGAAGTGCTATGCGCTCCCTGTGCGGGCGGGGAGGGGAGATTCCCTGAGCCAGGAATGCGCTTTTTCGCGCATGCGTACGATAGAGCATACAGATCTCCCTGAGGAAAAGTGCCTCAGGGAGATCAGCTCAGATTTGAAACTTCAAATAAAGATGAGAGAAAAATTTCGTTGCCATGTCCCCTCATGTGACATGGTCATGTCCATAGCTTTTATTTTGAAATATTCTGAGAATTTTAAAATCGCTCATGAAGCCTCATCCAGCCCATGGATGAGGTTTCATGCTTTTTCAGAAGGCCACCAGGGCTCCCGGCCTGCCTGCCAACCTTAAGGTTGGACGGGCAGGTCGATTAATAGTTTCAATTAGTTTTTTAATGGCCTTAATAGGCTGTTGACAGGTCGGCAGATCTGAGAATGTAAATGACGCGGGGTGACGTCGGGACGCACGCCCGTCGTCACCCCGCATCATTTTACGCGTCGGGAGTGGGCCCCACCCCCGCTCGCTGAACAGAAGATTCTGCCCTTGGTTATGGCACTGGCAAAATTTATGAAAGTCTGGTGAAAATTTCCTAAGACTGGGCTATTTCAACCAGCATTACTTTAAGACATCATTTAATAACAGCCTGAAAACCAACATTTCAAAAAGAGAAAATGTTGGGAACACAAAGCAGGCCAAGACAAATTAACATTTCAATTGGACAGCCCTTCATTAGAACTGAAGAATTGAAAGATTACTGGCATTTCCATGGAGTCAGCGGAAGAAGTTAGTAAAACATGAAGTGTCGATGGGATGAGCTATAACCTGACTAAAGCAAAACCAGGAGATGTTTTGATGATTGTTATTATTTCGTTTTTTTTATTTGATGCTTTTCATTGTCTAAGAAAATGAAGAAATAACTTGCATTTATACAGTGCCTTTCATGTCAGGACATCCTAAAGAACCTTACAGCCAATGAAGTATTTTTAAAGTGCAGCCGCTATTGCAATGTAAGAAACAGTGTAGCTAAATTGCACACAGGAAATACCCACAAACAGCAACATGATAGTGGTTTTAAGTGAAAGTGGTTGAGGAATAAGTATTGTTCCAGGCATTGGGGACAACCTGCCTGTTCTTCTTCAAAATAGTGGCATAGGATTGCTTAAGTCCACTGAGGGGGCAGATGGCACCTCGGTTTAACTTCTCCCACAATGCAGCACTCACTCAGTACTGCACTTAAGTGTGAATCTAGATTATGGGCTCAAGCCTGTGTACCGGGATTTGAACCTGCTGTCTTCTGACTCCAAGTCAAAGAATGCTACCACTGAGCAAGCAAAGAACGGGTGAATAGCTAAGACAGCCCAACATTCCAATGTAATGACAGTATTCTGGCTTTGGTTTATTCCCTCTCATTTCAGCAATTATGTCTTCACCAGACATGGTTTATTCTCCAATAGGAAGAAGACTGATAAGACAGTTTGCACAAACCGGTGAGGAAAAATTAACTTGATTTAAAGCCAAAACAGATTAAGATTCACTAATGTACTTGAAGGACAGTGACATGGATGCTCCTGCAGAACACTTTATGTTATTGTTTCACTGACTGCAGGATATTGAAAATCTAATCTGAGCTGCTTGATCTATTTACCCTAAGTTTCATCCACAAACAATTCAAAAATTAATAAACTGCACAATTGTGTCATCAGGGAACCCTAGCAAAACTGAAGTCAACGGGATAAAAACAGAAATCGATGGCAAAACTCAGAAGGTCCAGCAGCATCTGTGGAGAGGGAAACAGGGTTAATGTTTTGAGTCCAATATGACTCTTTTTCAGAGCTTCAGAAGTCAATGGGAATCAGGGAGAAAACTCTCCAGTGGTTGGTCATACTTAGCACAAAGGAAGATTGTTGTCTTGGGACATCACTGCAGGAGTTTCTCAGGGTAGTGCCCTAGGCCCAACCATTTTCAACTGCTTCACCAATGACCTTTCCTCCATTATATGGTCAAAAGTGGGGATGCTCGCTGGTGGTTGCACAATGTTCAGCACTATTTATGACTTCTCAGGTACTGAAGCAGTCTGTGTCCATATGCAGCAAGACCTAGTCAATATTCAAACTTGGGCTGATTAGTGGCAAATAACATTCGCACTGCACAAGTGCCAGGCAATGACCATCTCCAACAAGAGAGAATCTAACCAACTCCCCTTGACATTCAATGGCATTACCATTGCTGAATCCCCCACTATCAACATCCTGGGGGTTACCATTGAGCAGAAACTGAACTGGATCAGCCATAGAAATACTGTGACTACAAGAACAGGTCAGAGGCTGGGAATTCTGCGGCGAGCGACTCACCTCCCGACTCTCCAAAGTCTGTCCACCATCTACAAGGCACAAGTCAGGAGTGCGATGGAATATTCTCCACTTGCCTGAATGAGTGCAGCTCCAACAACACTCAAGAAGCTCAACACAATCCAGGACAAAGCAGCTGTCAAAATGAAGCCATTGTTAGCTTTCTAGTAAGCTAACTCAATTCTCCTATTCATACAAAAATGGCTGAACACATTTTGGCAGACAAAATTAGCCACTGAGCTACTGAAGGAGACAGGACAAGTGTTCAGAAATTTGGTCAAATAAATAGGTTATAAGGAATGTCTTAAAGGTGATGAGAGAGAGAGAGGCGGAGAGACTTAGGGAGGGAATTCCAAAGCTTAAGGCCCAGATAGACGCCAATTAAGGGGTAATTGAAATAGGCATCATTGTCAGGAAGATATCATTCTCATAATGATATTGGAATTTATGGTAAAATAGTGGCATCTGTGTCTATATATGTGTGTGTGTGTGACTTATATGGTTTAAAGGCAGCTGGTCTGAAGGTTTTGACGTAAACATGGGGGAGAATGTTTCCCTCGTCAGGTGAGCTCGGCAAGGTTGGGTGGAAAGCCGACCCTGCCTGTGATCAGGGCTGGACCATGATTTCACGCTTGTGAGCCAATTAAGGCCCACCCAGCATGAAACATGAGCGGCAGCGCTGCCTGTGCGGGGAGGGGAGGAGGGTGAGCATAAACTTCGCGCATGTGCGTAGGTGTGCACTTGAAAGTCTCCCCAAGGCACAGAGCTGCCTCAGGGAGATGAATACTTTCAAAAATAAAAAATATAAGTTTCTGAAATCTTATAAAACACGTCCCCTCATATGACTCTGTCACATGAGCAGGACATGTTATTAATTAAATATTAAAACTTTTATGTTATTTTTATTAGCTGTTGGAAACCTCATCCCGCCCATGGATGAGGTTTCCTAAAAAATGCAAAAGTCACTTGGCCTTTTCGCCTGCCCACTAACCGTAAGGTTGGATGGGGGCAGTGAAAAATAACACTTAATTACATTGTTAATGGCCTTAATAGGCCTCTTAATTGTCGGTGGGCGCACTGCCAACTCCGGTGCCCACCCGTCAACAGAAATGTCGCGTATCATTTTACATTCAGTCAGGTTGGTGCCCGCCTGCCAAGCTAAAAATGCCCCCCATGGTAAACATGGGTGAAGTTCAGAATGTAAGGCGTAAAATAAATTTGCACTTTTAAATAAACTAGACTAGGCTGTTTTCAAAGGAGGGGTGAAATGTGTCACCTAGCCAGGTGAAGTTTAGAAACAGTGTGTTTATTTTTCCCAAAGATTACTGGTAAAACTTAGTGCAATGAGAGATTTTTATTATCAGAAAGATAAAGTCCAAAGACCTAGTGAAACAATGGGAATTTGCATTCAAAGGGGAATATATGTATAAAGGAGCGAAGATTGTGCGTAAGGGTAGGCATTTTTAAGAACTAACAAGTGTGTAAAACCTTCAGCATCTATGCCTTAAGCTGCTGTTTCAAAGAACTGAAGTTAAGAAAACTCACTTTGAATTCGACTGGTTCAGGATATTGTGTGTCACCTTGCCTGGGTCTTTTAACATCTATGTGTCATACTGTTGCATTAATGAAAGTGTAACTGGGAGTCAGATTAAGTTGGGGATTTAGAAGTTATCATAGTAGTAATTTGTAGATCTATGTGTTTAAAATCATTTCTCTTATTAATAAATGTTTAATATAGTTTTGTAAAAACATATAAGACTTGGTTGAATTCAAGGTACGCATTTTGAAATTTATACAAATAGCAAAATGAGTTGTGGCAGTTATTTCAAGTTTCCCTTTGGGACTTGAACAACTCAGAATTTTCCATCGGCTGTGCCATAACATAACTGGGGGCTCTTTGCGAGATATATTTGAAATTCCTTTATTGGTTTGGAGTTGGTGAATCTTGAGGTTACGAGTACGAGAAGCACTTTGAATTCAGGAATCAGTGTGAGGTTTTTTTAAGTGGTGAGACTGCAATATGGCTTTGGCAGTTGCTCAGACTTGTCCGGGACTTGAAGTTATAATTTTGGCTAGATTACCAAAGGTAACTGAAGTTAAGTTAATGGAATTGGTGGATAAATTACAATTGGGGTTACCTGCAGGGGTGAAGAAAGCAGATATAACTGAAGATATAGCACAGCATTTAAAGTTGGACACTAATGAGTCACAGCTGGAGGTAGCGAGACTTCAGTTAAAAATGAAGGAGCTTAACCTTGAACAAGCAAAGGAAATGAAAAAACTTGAGTTAAAGGCAGCAGAAAAAGAAAAAGGGGAAGAGCATTTCAAAGGGAGCAGGCAGAAAGACAGGAGAGAGAAAAAACAATAAAGGGGATTAAAAATGGTGAAATTAGAAAAGGAGGAAAGAGAGGAAGCGAGAGAGAGAGAGAGAGAATTCCAGCTTAAAATGCAGGCAGTTAAAAAAGAGACGCCAGTAGGTGAGGGAGGACTTATTTCCAGACCAAGACCCAGTGGAGAGATATTTAAATTTGTAGAAGCTCTTCCAAAGTTTGAGGAAAGAGATGTTGGAAGTATTCTTTATTTCATTTGAGAAGATAGCTAAACAGATGAAATGACCACAGGTGGACACTGTTGTTACAATCCGGGTTGGTGGGTAGAGCACATGAGGGTTATGCTTCACTGTCAGATGAAATGCCGGTGAATTATGATGTGGTAAAAGAGGTTACTTGAGTGCTTATGCTAAAGCATACAGGCGGAAATTTAGGAATATGAGAAAACAGCCTAGGCAAACTTATATTGAGTTTGAAAGAGTAAAACAAAGTAATTTTGACCGGTGGATACAGGCATTAAAGATAGAGACAACATCTGCAGCTCTTACAGAAGTAATTCTTTTGGAAGAATTTAAAGATTCAATTCCTTTGGTAGTGAGAACTTATGTGGAGGAACAGGAGGTTGAAACGGTAAGACAAGCAGCAGAGACAGCTGATGATTATGAATTAGTTGGCAGAGCTAAACCTTTCCTTCATCACCATTTCAAATCAGTAAAGGACAGAAAGTGGGAAGGTAAAAGGAAGGTGGGTAGTCAGGGAAGAGGAGTAGGTGGAAATTCCCAGGAACTTTTTTCTCAGAATAAAAAGGGAGGTGCTGAGGGTAGAAGTGACATTCGAAAATTGAGGTGTTTTCATTGTAATTAAGTTGGCCATACGAAATCTGTGTGCTGGGAGTTGCAGGGAAAACCTGTTTGGAATTATAGGGGTGCAGAAAAGTAGTGGAAGTAAAAGTACTGTGGGTTCTGAGGTTCAGGCACAGGAAAAACCAGTGGTTTGTGTACAGGTAAAACAGGGAGAATCAGTGATAGGTAAAGAAGTGAGAGTTTGTTCACAATTTACCCAAGAGAATTTGAAGGAGCAGGTTGCAGAAATGTTTAGAGATTCTGTGTGTGAAGGGAAAGTATTTCCATGTGTACAGTGTGGAGTAAGTAAAGATGTTAAAATTTTAAGAGACAAAGTGGCTAGTTAATCCTTAATGCTGTGGGAAAGTGACATTTATTGTTCAGAAGGAGTATTACAGGAACAGGTGATAATAAGTGGGGTTCATGGAGATGCTAAACCTAGTCTGTTGTGGAAGGTAAATTTAAGAGCAGGTGGAGTAGTGGGAAAATTGCCCATTGTAGGGGTTCAATTTATTCTGGGTAATAATATAGCTGGATCACAAATGTGGATGGTGCCTATGGTAGTTGAGCACTGTAGAAGTGCTTTCAATAGAAGTGCTTTGCAGAGAGAGCATCCTGGATTGTTTCCAGATTGTGTGGTAATGAGATCACAGGCTCATAGGTTGAAACAAGAAGAACAGGAAGGTCAAAGGCAGGGAGAAGGTGTGGAAATCCAATTAGCTGACACTGTGATCGATAAGGTTGTTCAGGAAGAAAGACCAGAGGACAATTCAGCTGAAGTGTTTAACTCAAGGAGGTTAGTGGAGTTACAGAAAAGGCATTTGCATATAAAACATTTAGCTCAGACAGCTTACTCAGAAACAGAGGCAAAATGTATTCCAGAATGTTATTACCTTAAGGGTAATATTTTAATGAGAAAATGGAGGCCTTATCATGTTTCAGCAAATGAAAGCTGGAGGGAGGTGTATTAGATTATACTACCGCTTGGATACAGAAATGAGATTCTGAGCATAACTCATGAAATTCCAATGGGGTGACATTTAGGAATTAGAAAGACACAGGCGAAGATACAAAAATATTTTTTTGGCCTGGATTGCATATGGATGTACTCAAATTCTATAGAACGTGTCACACGTCAGGTGATAGGGAAAGCACAAGCAGTGATTAAGCCGGCACCTTTAATTCCCATTCCAGCATTTGAAAAACCTTTTAGAACCATAGAAAAGTTACAGCACATGAGGCCATTCGGCCCATCTTGTCCATGCCAGCCCGCGGACACCCAGGTGCCCTTTCTAATCCCACCTTCCTGCACCCGGCCAATAGCCCTGCATCTTACAGCACCTAAGGTGCAGATCCAAGTACTTTTTATTAGGGTCATGATTGTGAAGGACCCCTCCCTAAGATTAAAAGTGGAAATCAGTACTTCCTGACAATAATGGATCTGTCTACCAGGTTTCCTGAAGCAATACCTTTGAGAAATATTACAACAAAGAAAATTGTGGAAGAGTTAACTATTTTATTTACAGAATATGGTTTACCTAAAGAAATACAATCAGATCAGGGTTCAAATTTCATGCCACAGCTGTTTAAGGAAGTAAGAACAGTTTGGGAATAAAACATTTGAAGTCAACTTCTTATCATTCTGAGTCACAAGGGGCTTTAGAAAGATGGCATCAAACTCATATAGTCAGAATTATCCACAGGATCGGGATAGGGGAGTTCAATTGTTGTTGGCTATTAGGGACGTTCCTAATGCATCGACTGGTTTCAGTCCTTATGAACTGGTTTATGGTCATGAGGTAAGGGGGCCACAGAAATTGATTCATGAGAAATTGATGGGTCAAAATTCAGAAACGACTCTCCTGGATTATGTATCAAATTTCAGAGAGACATTGGACAAAGCATGTGAGTTGGCTAGGAAACACAGCAAGTGATGAAAATGAAAGCAGGCAGGAAAGCTACAGCTCATAGTTCTGTTGCTGGGGAGAAAGTGCTAGTTCTGTTTCCAGTACTGGGTGACTCATTAAAGGCAAGATTTAGTGGGCCATACAGGATTGCAAAGAAGCTGAGTGAAGTGAATTATTTAAAGAATACTTCAGATAGAAGAAAGAAGCAGAGGGTGTGTCATGTAAATATGCTTAAAAAGTACTTTGACAGGTAAGAGGACCAAAAGGAGGTGTTAGTGGTGGCAGATAATGAAAAAGAAGTGGAAATGCAGGATTCTACAATTGATTTTCCTCTAATCAAATTGGATAATGAGGGGGTACTTGAAAATTTAAATGTAATATTGAGTTACCTTCCAGACATGTGTCAAAGTGTTTTGGAAAAGCTATTGCAGTTACACAAAGGTATTTGTGGAAATAAGCTGGGGAAGACAAATTTAGCTATACATGATATGTCTGTAGAAGTTTCATCATTTTTGGACTTAATACTGAGTAAAGGCTATAGGACAAAAAAAAATCAAGGAAAAACAGTGCTATTTAGAACAAAAACTGCATTATATCTCACACGGCCACATTATTTAGATACACTGGTACAGGACTTCTGGAAGTGCGATTGCTAATTCAAAACTAAATGAAGATTAGCATTGGGAGGAAGTCACTCTACTCCCAGCCAAAATACAATCCTTTCAACTATATAACAAGAACAATTTATTTTAGTCCAAGCTGGTACAAAATTCAGAATCCGAATCAAATTGTAATGCATAAATTATTACACAGAAATGATCAGGGAGGAGAAAAAACAATTCATTTGGAACTTTGCTGTCTTGCTTGCTTCACTACATAGAGGGGATAATATTCCCCATGTCAGGTGGGCCAAGCGGGAGCGAGTGGGGGCGGGCGCAGACCCGATCGCCGCCTGTGATCGGGTCCGCGCCGCCATTTCACACAGGCAGGCCGATAAAGGCCCGCTCAGCGTATTTCTTGATTCCCAAGGATAGCGGGACTGGGTGGGCGGTGGTAGGCGTACACAGACCGCCGGGTCCATTGGCGACCTGGCGGCCTGTTTAAATGAAGGTCTGGGAGCCTTTGCAAGGCTGCTCATGATGGCCAGCAGAAGGGCTTCTGTTCATCATGCAAGTCCGGAGGGTAGGCCAGAGGGGCAGGCCAGGCCAGGCCGGAGGGTAGGCCAGGCTAGGCCGGGGGGCAGGGCAGGCGGGCAGTGTGCCCCTCGGTTCTCAGAAGAGTGCCTAGCTGCCCTCCTGGAGGAGGTTGCAGCATGGCGGGAGGTCCTGCTTCCCAGGGACAGGAGGCGCAGGCCTCCCCACCTGACCAAACGTGCATGGGAGGAGGTGGCCAAGAGTGTGAGTTCCCATGATGTGGTGCAATGCACATGGGTCCAATGCCGAAAAGGATTCAACGACCTCCTGCGCTCGGGAAGGGTGAGGACCATGTTGGCTGAGGTCGCTTAAAGCAGCCGTTACTCTTTCCCCCCAAACCCCCCTCCCCCCAGCAACTCTGAGTACAGTTACAGCATTGAATCCTTCACGTATCTTTCACTGGGTGGGCCAGGAGATATTGCCCACGCCTAGTTCACCCTAACAGGGTTAAGCTAAAATGGGTTCTGCACCTGCAGCATGTATGACACTGACATCCAAAGTATAGAATGGGGGTGAAATTCAAGGATCTGCACCTAGGCATTGTGCTGGAACTGGGAAGCATGTCAAAGTCAGGGTGCTAACATGCTGGGAGGGGAGCTTCCAGGTGACGGGGAACCAATCCATCTGTGGGTCTTTGTGTTCCATGTGCTTGTGCCTCCTTGCTTAGCAAGGTTACGCCTTGTGGTGCCACATGTGAAAGAGGGGGGTAAGCATTTGGGCAATGGGTGGGGGGGGGGTGTCAGCTCTGGCTCCTTCGCATGAGTGTGCGGCAGTTGCGGAGTAACAAGGTACTTGAGCCCTGCAATGCCCCACTCTGGTTGGGTTGGCAGGGATGCGATGGGAATTCAGGTACAGGCTGGGCTAATCAATGCTCTTTCAGGAGAAGACTGCACACAATTCCGCTGAGCGGATGCGGACTGGCGGAGGCCAGGCCCAGTTGGCCATCTTGACTTCTTTTGAACAGCAGGCCATGTATCTGGAGAGGCTCCATGTGCCCAAGTCCACCGGTGGCAGTGAGGCTGGGGTTCCATGGGGAGGTATGTTTGCCGAGCACTCAGGTCACCATGTGCGTCCCAGCAGCCATCGCACTGCTGAATGCTCAGTGATTGAAGTTTGCAACATGGGTTGACCATTGATTATAGAAGGATGAGTGCATAATGATCTGGGGGATGGCTTGCAAATTGACATTGTCTCCACTGTAACTAATCAAATGTCCTTGTTCTTCCTTTCAGCATTACTGCAGCAGGGCCAGGAGGAGGAGGCAGAGGGGCCACCTCTCACACCCGAGGGCCCTGAGCACCAGCGTCACACCATCTCTGCCAGGCAGGCGCCAGTGCAGATACTAGCACCTCGGTGGGAATTAGATCTTTGGCTAGTGTCCTGGGGCACGGCGGCGAGGGCACTTCACACTTGCTTGAGGTGCGGACAGAGACAGGGTGTGCCCAGGGCGCTGGCAGTCGGAGGACAGCTGGGGACCAGGCACATGTTTGGTCAGTGGCTGATGATGTGCCTCTGGAGTCGTCCGTGAGGCAGCAAATGCTGGAAGTGAGCCAGGGTATGCGGAGGATCTGGCGGAGATACATGAGGCAATGCGTGCTGCAGGAGTCTACGTGGAGCATCACCAATGCAATGAGCCGCATGGCCAAGTGTCATGCTTCCTCCATGGAGAGAGTGCCGACTCTTGTGGGGAGGCTCCTCCAGGAGAACAATCAGGGCCTCCTGGGATGGCGCTCGGACCTGCAAGCCCTCACAGCAGCAATGACTTCAGCTGGTCAGTGCCAGTGTGGGAGATGGTTTGGGCACCAAGTATCCCAGCTCGGTGCCCATCCATCTACGGTGAGCAGGGAGGTCCGAAGCGACCTCATGTCGGCGCAGCAGCTGCCTGTCATCTCTGTGGGTTCCTCTCAGGGTGCTCTGGATGAGGGCAGCAGCTCCTCCACCCCTCTGTCAGTGACCGTGGCATTCGATGAGGTTGCGGTGACTGAGGAGATGCCAGCTGTGGAACTGGCCACTCCCTCCTAGACGGGGCCAACAAAGGCTCCACGGGCCAGAGGATGACCACCAAGGTCATCGAGACCAACAGGACAGCACAGTGAGCAGGCTGTCTCAGATGCCAGTGTCAGCGAGGTGACAGCACCTAAACGTAGCACCTGTAAGTGTAAATTTAAGGCACATTAAGCACACCATGGATTTCTCACTGGTGCTTTTATGTTGCCTGATATTAGTTCATTTAAGACCTGGTGTGATGTGCAACACCTTTTTTTTTGGTTTCTGAAGTTACTTTTGTAATCTCATTAAACTTTGATATATAACCATGCCTCAGCGTGATTCCTTACTTCTGCAGGTGGACGGGAACCCATGATGTTACGAGTGAGTTATTTGACATTGAGCTTTATTGACAAGGGCCTTAGTTAATGCTACTATCCAGGCAGATTTAGCACTCAGGTATTGAGTATGGAGCCTGCAGCTCTGGCGTGTGTTGAAGGTCCATCTGTGGTGTGCTTGCTGAAGGTTCTTTGGATTAAAGCCTCCCAGGTGTCCCTGCCTCCCTGAAGTATGCCAGGGTCAGCGTCTACCCCCTCAGTGTTCTCCTGTGCGTGCTCATCCTCAGGCTCACTGCTGGACTCATCATGTGCATCCGGAACAACTGCATCTACCTCTCCTTTGTCCACTGCATCGCCCCTTTCCAGTGCAAGATTGTGGGGAGCACAGCATGTAACTACTATCAGCAACACACGATTGGGGGTTACTGGAGTGCGCCCCCTGAACGGTCCAGGTGTTGGAAGCGCATCTTGAGAAGACCGATGGTTCTCTCCACCACAGCCCTTGTGGAGGCATGGCTCCTATTGTAACATTGCTCAGCCTCTGTTCTTGGATGGCGCAGAGGCTTCATGAGCCACCTTTTGTCACCCTTGTCACCCAGTAGCCATCCATCCAGCCGGGCTGGAGCACTGAAGAGCTTCGGCACCTGGTTGTGTCTGAGTATGTAAGCGTCGTGGGAGCTGCGTGGGTACCTTACGCAGACATGCAGAATCTGCATCTTGTGATCACACACTATCCGCACGTTCAACGAGTGGAATCCCTTCCTGTTGACAAAGGCACCGGGATCACCTGCTGGCACCTTGATGGCCGCCTGTGTGCAGTAGATTGCATCCTAGACACGGGGAAAGCCAGCAATCAATGCAAAACCTCTGGCTCGCTCTCTCTGGCTGTCCTCGTCCCAGCGGTAGTGGATGAAAGTCAATACTAACCTGACCAGAGCGTCTGTCACCTGCTTGACAAGTATAGACAGCTGACTGGGAGACTCCGCAAAGATCACCCACTGACCCCTGGAAAGAGCCTGAGGCATAGACATTGAGGGCAGCTGTGACCTTTAGCGCCACTGGCATGGGGTACCCACCCACACAGTTAGCACAGATCTCAGGGCCTATCATTTGACAGATGGAGGTGACTGTCTTCCTTGAGAGACGGAGCCTCCTTCGGCACTGCACCTCAGACATATTGAGGTAGCTGCTTTGCTGCCTGCATACCCGGGCAGCAGGATAGTGGCGTCTTCTGCGGCCCCTTCCACTTTGGACTTCCTGTTGGCCCTGCGCCCCTTGTGCCTGCACTTCTCCTCCAAAGGTGGCTCCCCTGGAGGCTGAATGTGGACTCCTGGCCTCCTCCCCGTTCTGGCCCTCCTTTCCTCCTCAGAAAAGGTGCCTCCAGTGGAGGGCACAACTCCCATTCCCAGGCTAAGGGAAGGCTTCCTGAAACCTGCAGGCCCCAAAAATGATCTTTAGCGTCCTGACCTGAAGGCTGTTACTCCTGTTCAAGCAGCTGGTATGAGTTTTGAAGTATTTCTGCTCACATAGGCAAGTATCAGTAACCTTCACAATTAAATATCTAATAGATAACATCCGCGACCCCACTCACCCCTCTTAGCCCGCCTGTGGATGAGGCTTAAACAAATGTCTCCGACCCGCCTGCCCGTGCGACATCCAGAAGGTCACACGGGCCCTGAAAAATTGCAGTCAATTGCTGCCTCAAGGGCCTTAACTACATGATTAATTAATGACGGGCGTGCATCCAAAAACATGGCGCGCCCGCCCACCTAAATATTGTGATGGTGCACGGTGACGTCGGGACGCTCCCCCACGTCACCGCGCATCATTTTACGCATTGGTGTGCGGGGCCCGCCCCCGCACGCCAACGGGAAAATTCTGGCCAGCAAAAACTTTGAGATTAAATGTGACAGCAAAACATAAGCAAATTTCATTAGCTGCCTCTTCATCAAATCCTTGTAAAATAACTTCGTGGTGACAGGCTAGAGAGTTGAAATATTATAATTGATGGCTTTCAAGTTAGTACTTCATCATACCTACTCTCCTTTAATTCACAGAATTATACAGCACAGGAGGCCCTTCTGCCCATTGTTCTTGTGCTGTTCTTTTAAACAGCTTTCCAATTAGTCCCTCTCCTCTGTTCTTTCCCCAAAGCCTTGTAATTTTTTTACTTTTCAAGTATTTAGCCAACTTCTCCTTTGAAAGTTATTAGTGAATCTGCTTCCACACCCTTTATAGGCAGTGTATTCTAGATCATAATAACTCATTGCATAAAAACCTCTCCTGACCTCGCAAGGAACTAACCCTGTGCAAGTATTCAAGCTCAAACATTTAAGACAGTCTCATGAACTTTCCTTGTCTTCTGCATAACTGTGGTATTAATCAGGTTTAAATAAATAGGTTAATAGTTCTGTTAAACTAATGGACCAAGCCATGCAATCATGTTCAGTGCAGACAAATGGTTGACTCAGCCATTTTGACACCCGTAGACTTTTCATGCTGTTTGAGCCAATTTCAGTTTTAACATTTTCCCTACTTTTGTACACTTTAAGTACTATTTTGTTTCACAAACAGTGAAGTTACAACAAGGGAAGAATTAGTCGGAATGAGTTACTGTTCATGACACAGCAAAGGAGCTGAATTATAGCTTATGGTTGAAATGATGAAATTTGAAACGCCTGCCGTAGGCTAGGAATGTAACTACTGATGTATGGCAGACACTCAGCTCCCTTGCACAGGCAAGCACCACAACTCCTCCAAGCATTCTCCTGATAACATCTTTTCCACTTAATTGGTCACAAAAAAACAGGAACAAATCTAAATGATCCATGATGATTTGATTGCTGTTTCTGATTTTTTTTCACCACATAGAGGAATCTCGGAGATTAAATGCGACAGCAAAACATTAGCAAATTTCAATAGCTGCCTCTTCATCAAATCCTTGTAAAATACCTTCAGTGGTGATAGGCTAGAGGCACAGTTGAAAAACTACAATTGGTGGCTTTCAAGTTAGTGCTTCACCATACCCACTCTTCTTTAAATCACAGAATCATACAACCCAGATGGAGGCCCTTCTGCTCAATGTTCCTGTGTTCTTTAAAAACAGCTTTTCAATTAGTCACACTGCCTTGCTCTTCCCCAAGGCCCAGCATTTTTCTTACTTTTCAAGTTTTAGCCAATTCCCCTTTGAAAGTTATTAGAGAACCTGCTTCCACACCCTTTTTAGGCAAGTGCATTCTAGATTGTAATAACTCATTGCATTAAAAAACTCTCCTCATCTCGCAAGGAACTAATCCTGCAAGTAATCAAGCGCAAACATTTAAGTCAGTCAACACTCACAATGAAGTTAAAAATGGGCTACTGATGGTAGAAACCTTACATATAGGACTTAATGCCTAAAAACTCACAAATGTCAGGAGTAGAAATGTATTTGTAATGCAGAGTGCAGTAAATGATCCATGAGCCTGAACAGAAGCCCAAGGCCTCAAAGAAATGGGGCCTTGAGCTCATTTTAATAATCAGAGTGAACTGCAGACCAGGGGCGGATTTACAATAAAACACACTGCGCCATGGCACGGGGTCCCCAAACGGCAGGGGGCCCCAAAATGCAGGACAGTGCCAGAGCCCGCCGGAAGGCCTCTCCGGCATCTTCAAGCAGACTTGTATGCAGTCTGCCAAACCGTTGGACATTCAAACGACTAGCTACTCTTTGAAAAATACAGGAAAGCTGCTTATCCAATCACAAGCTGATTCCTCCCTGCATTTACTGCTGATAGGCTCAGAAACCAGATGTGATTGGATGAGCAAAGAGTGGGAAGTTAAGTTTTGAAGAAGGAAAGTTCAAATGGGATAAGCAAGCCACAGACGAGGCAGCGCAGCGGACCCCAAGCGATGCAGCAGGGAGCAGCGGACTAATGGTGAGGCAGTGGATGGACCTCGAGTGAGGCAGCAGACGGACCCCAGACGAGGCAGCAGACCTGGGCGGTGAGAGAGAGTGTGAGGGTGGTGGGTAGGGGGAGAGAGAGTGTTGTAGGAAATCCATGATCAGAATCATAGCTTCATAGTTGACTGCATGAAACCCTACTCTGTCAGGCATTTTTAATTTACTTAAAATCAAGGTCAGTCTTTTAGCAATATGATGCAACACTATGCGCAGGATTTTGCCCTTGTTGCGTGGGCTCAGTCGGGAAGCTGACTGCCGCCTGTGATCAGGGCCGGACCGCGATTTCATGCTGGCGGGTCAATTAAGGTTCACCCAGCATGAAATGCATGCTTCAGCACTGCCTGTGGGGGTGGGGTTGGGGTGTGGGAGAAGGACAAAAGTGCAAGTTCACGCATGCACGTGGGTGTGCGCTGGAAAAGCTGCCTCAGGAGATGAAGATGTAAAATCTTAAAAATAAAGATTTGTAAAATGTTATAAAACATGTCCCCTTATGTGACTCTGTCACGAGCAGGGACTTGTTATTAATTAAATATTAACATTTTTATTTTTATTACTGTTGGAAACCTCATCCTGCCCGTGGCCGCTTGGCCTTTTTGCCTGTCTGCCAAACGTAGGGTTGGACGTGCAGCAAAAAATTTAATTCAATTATAACTTTAATGGCCTTAATGGACCTTTTAATTGTCGGCGGGCATGCTGCTGACTCCCGCGCGTGCCCGCCAACCGAAATATCAGGACATGTGCCCGACGTCATCGCGCGTCATTTTATGCTTGTTCGGGTCAGGCGTATGCCCGCCCGATGAGGTAAAAATTCTGGCCAATGAATCTGGCAGTCAAAAACACAAAAAAATAAAGGTGAGGCAAGAAGACGAAGCTAAACAGAAAGATAGTTTGTCATTTTATTTTAAAAAGCTGAAGTATTGAATAGTGGACATTCATCAAAAAGTATGGGTGGGGAAAAATTTGAATTATCTGATCATTTGCTGAGCTGTGGAGATACCACGACGAGTGCAAACATTGATCAAATGGACTCTGAAGTAACAATGGAACTACAAAATATTGGTAACTTTGTCGAAGGGAAGAAACCTCTCTGAAGGCATTTCATTATGGCCAAAATCTATTTCATTGGATACGATAGAATATTTCTTATTAAATAAGCCGAAAAATCTAAGTATTATGGAAAATTTGAGAAAAGAGTATAAGGTTGGAGGCCGAAAGCAATTTAGAGGTCTGGAAGAATTGATTCTGTGTTATTGGCTCAGGTTGAAGAGAAGTGTTCTTATTGGAGGAAAGTGCTAAGACGTGTTGTTGCCTCAGTCAAACTGCTGTCTTCTTTGGAACTAAGAGGACATGATGAGTCATAATTGTCAAATCAAAAAGGTAATTTTTTCGCCTGCCTTGAACATCTTAGTGAATTTGACGATTTTCTCAAAGAGCATTTGAAAGCTTTCAGTATTGTGGCTCAAGGAAGACCAGCTATTTAACGCACCAAACCTACGATAAATTCATCACTACAATGGCAGAGCGGTTCTGAAACCAATTCACTGATGAAGTAAAGGACACCAAGTACTATTCCATAATCGTTGATTCAACACCAGATGTGAGTTATATAGACCAATTAACATTAATTTAAGATATGTGATCAGCGATGGAGAAGTTGTAGAGCGATTTCTTTGCTTTGTCCCACCAAAATACCATGCTTCTGAATTTCGAGACAACTGTTTTGGAAATCATTGCAAATTTAGGTTTGGACATCAAAAATTGTTGTGGGCAGAGCTTTGATATTGCCGCAAATATGGCAGGGAAATATTCAGGTCTACAGGCAAGACTGAACAACGCAAGCCCCTCTGCTTTATTCATACCATGTTCCAGCCTTTCCCTAAATTTAATCTGCAACGCTACGCCTGAATCTTGTGAGGGAGCAACACATTTTTTTGATTTCGTTCAAAATGTGTATGGCTTATTTTTTGTTTCCACACATCAGTGGAGTATGGTATAATCACTACGATAAAAGCAAAATACTGTGGATGCTAGAAATCCGAAACAAAAACAGAAAATGCTGGAAAAACTCAGCAGGTCTAACAGCATCTGTGGAGAGAGAAACAGAGTTAACGTTTCGAGTCCGTATGACTCTTCTTCAGAGCTCTGATATATCTGATGAAAAGTGTAAAAACAAAAGGAAGTATTTTTCACTTTATAGGCAACCTTTCCAAATATAGAAACCATTCTGAAAATATTTTTAACAATGTCTGTCACAAATGATTGTGGTGGACATTCTTTTTCCATATTGGAACAAGTTAAAAATTATTTGCCAAATATGATGAGTTAGGAACATTTGACAAGTTCGGCAATATTGACAACTGAAAGTGCCTTTTTACAAGATATTACTTACGATGATGTAATTGATTTTGTAAAGAAAAAGTGTAGAAAAAAAGCTATCTAAATTGTCATGCCAACAAGACACGAAGAAAAAAAATTAAAATCTGTTTCTCTTTCTTAGTCTCTTGTTTGAATTGTTTTTTAAAATGGACAATTGCTAGGCTGATAATATGGCTGCAGCTGGTCACGTTGGTAGTTCTGGAAGATTCTAAGCTGTTCCAATGGACAAAGGGTTAACTCATCATCCTCCTGGAATGTGATTTGCATTGCATAAGCATTCCAGCCAAGCCAACACAAAGGATTCATAGACGATAAATCTGCACCAGGCAGCTCTGGACATAGGCAAAGCTATTTGGGACCCACCATCTCCAACGTGGTGCTAATGGCTGTAAAGTTACCTGCTCAAAACACAATGGGTTTTACCAAGGTGGCGGGGGGGGGGGGGGGAGCCTCGTTAGCTAAATAGCTCCACAACAAACTATCCTTTTACATGACCAAGACTTGAGCTATTTGAATTGCTTTAACTATACAGCTTTTCAATTCCATTTTCAGTCTTTGTTTTAACCTCTGAAGAGAAGCAGGACCGCACGCAATAGGAGATTGCCTCTGATCACCATCTCTCTCCAAGACTGGTCTCCAGAAAGAATCCCATTTTTCTCCTACGAAGTGCACTAATTTCCAGAACACAAGTATGCTTTTCTGCATCTTCAACTGCCTCAACCAAGTTCCTAGGACAAGAACCCTGAATTCTACCAGACAAAGCTATCTGAAATTGGATAAAAGCAAAAAACTGTGGATGCTGGAAATCCAAAACAAAAACAAAAATACCTGGAAAAACTCAGCAGGTCTGGCAGCATCTGCGGAGAGGAGCACAGTTAACGTTTCGAGTCCGAATGACCCTATTCTGTTGAAGGGTCTTTCGGACTTGAAACGTTAATTGTGCTCCTCTCCGCAGATGCTGCCAGACCTGCTGAGTTTTTCCAGGTATTTTTGTTTTTGTATCTGAAATTGGACTTGGACTCACTGAACTCATGTGAATTTATGCCAATACTTTTTTGATTTCTTCAGAGGAAGTTAACTTTTATTTTTCAAATTAAAGGAGAATCTGTGATATATAGTGAATGGCAGCCTATGTATCTTGTTACTGGGAGTATTTGCCCCTGCACAGGCTCATTCCCAATAAATCCTAATTGCGATGGATGAGTCTTTAAAAAAGTTGTGAGGCAATGTTTTTACTAGCTGTACAGGTCATTTACAACATTTAATTAAAATTATCTAACAAAGAACTTCACAGAATCACACAGTGCAGAAGAGGCCCTTTGGCCCATCGAGTCTGCACCGTCACGTGAGAAACACCTGACATTCCTACCTCATCCCATTTACCAGCACTTGGCCCATTGCCTTGAATGTTATGATGTGCTAAGTGCTCATCCAGGTACTTTTTAAAGGATGTGAGGCAACCCGCCTCCACCACCCTCCCAGGCAGCGCTTTCCAGACCGTCACCACCCTCTGGGTATAAAAGGTTTTCCTCACATCCCCCCTAAACCTCTTGCCCCTCACCTTGAACTTATGTCCCCTTGTGACT
This sequence comes from Cetorhinus maximus, assembly GCF_964194155.1. Taxonomy (NCBI): domain Eukaryota; kingdom Metazoa; phylum Chordata; class Chondrichthyes; order Lamniformes; family Cetorhinidae; genus Cetorhinus; species Cetorhinus maximus. The sequence goes on along the minus strand of NC_135908.1, from coordinate 14,234,612 downwards.
GACCCTTCAACTAAGGGGAACAGCTGCTCCCTATCCACCCTGTCCATGCCCCTCATAATCTTGTACACCTCGATCAAGTCACCCCTCAGTCTTCTCTGCTCCAACGAAAACAACCCAAGTCTATCCATCCTCTCTTGGCCATTTAAAATGATTCTATATGCATTGCCACATAGTTTTCATTTCCTTATGAATCATAAAAAGCACATATAAAATAAACTGTGAAAAACTAAGAGCATTTCCAGATTCCTGTGGTACCAATTTTCTGTAACAATTTGGCCTTGCCGCGTTGGAACTGTCTGTACTGCAGTGATGTCATCGGCTGATTCTTCATTCTCGTCAGCAAGTCCCATGTTTGCTTGCCTCGCATCGCACTATTTACCATCTTGCATTCAGACAAGAGATAAGCTTGGATTTCAACATGGCAATTATTCATACAGGCATGTTTTTACAAGTGAAAGAAACACTAATCAATTTGTGTTTTATCTTGGTTTCGGCCTTTGCGTTTCAGTGCAGGGGGCGGGAGGAGGGGGCTGTGCGCAGAAAACGAAGCTGAGCACAAGGCTCCACTAACTATAAATACGCCACCGCTGCAGACACTTCCAGAGGCAGATGTGGTCCCATCTAATTTTTGCCTCAGCACAGTAGCTCCAAGTTAAGTCCCACAGTGGGAGTGGGAGAGGAATTGAACTGACAGCTGAGCACAGGCTAGCAATGGTAGTGCAGTGGAGCTCAGTCTTACTCAATATGGACAAACTTCAAGGGGGCACTGAACAGGTAAAATTGGCCCCAAATTAGTATTTTCAACAGAGATACCTGAATATTGCCCCACGACCATGGCACCGTGGGCATCCTTGGAGTGCAGGACATAGTCCTCCAAAATTGGTGCTTCTTTCTTGTTTTTTGAAACATTAATTTCTACCGCAGAATTTATTTAAGAAAATCATCTGCCTCATCCAGAATTCTAACCCTTTTGCTGGCACAGTTTCATTGAGGGGGAGGGGTACTGCCTGATGGCAGTGAACAACAAAACGACAAATTCAAATGTGGTTTCAGATAATTGGTATAGTTCCATATAATCAAATGATCTACTGGCTTTCGAGCTTACTGTCAGAAAAGGAGAGATATTAAGGTCGTGGTTATAATGCAACTATTAGACTGACTGTGAAAGGGTCAAGTTTTAAGTTGGCTCCATCTTGTTTACAATGCCTTAGTTGTAATTCAGAAACGCCTATCCAGGAATGAATTCAGTATAATGCTGATACATTTTAAATGTACTGAGAATTTCAACAAGGAGGACATTGAAGAAGTCAAATCTAGAGGTAATAAAGATATGAATATGAGTTTTGTGTGCTCTTGGGGAGTTTTGGTGGAGGGGAGGCAAGGGTAGAGGCAAGCAATATTGCGGAGGTGGAAGTACCTGGTCTTTGCGATGGGTTGGATATAGGATTAGAAACTCAGCTCTGAGTCAAACAGAATGCAGAAATTGTGTGTTATCAGGTAGAGAGATGGAATCCATGGCATGGTGTTACTGATGGTGTGAAAATGATGCGTTCGGTCTTCCAACTTTCAACTGTGGGGAAGTCCATCTTCACAAGCTAGTGTTAAACAGCAAGTCTTGAAGCAATTTGTATGGTTTGCTAGGCATGTCGTGGGAAATTAAGAGTCAACTACATTGTTGCACATCTGGAGTCACATTTAGGCCAGACTTGGTAAGGACGGTAGATTTCCTTCCCTAAAGCCAATTACTGGCTCATTAGACTGCCATCAGGTCCAACAGTACAAATCGTCACAGGATTATGGAAAATGGGGGAGAGGTAGGATTGGGCATTGGACACATGTGGAAGCTGACCTCATGCCTGCAGATGATGTCACCAATGGGCTGCATGTAAGTACTGAATTGGAAGCACCAAGGGTGAATCTTTAGAGAGTACAGGGGGTGACTGCATGGGAGTTAGAGACGTGCTGGTTGTGTTGGTAAATAGGTAGGAGGGATATATTCAGAGGATTCCAACTGAGGTGGATCAGAGAGATGTAGGGGTGATGGTGTGATTTACCATAGGGAGTGATGCAGCAGAGCCAAATGCCAAAGTCATGGTCACAGACAGCATCACTGGCAACTCTGACCAGGACTGCCTCAATTCAGCAGGCAGGCCAGAAACCAGACCTGGTCTTTGCGATGGGTTGGATATAGGATTAGAAACTTAGCTCTGGATCCAACAGAATGCAGAAGTTGTGTGTTATCGGGTAGAGAGATGGAATCCATGGCACGGTGTTTTTGGTGGTGTGAAATATTGCTTGCCTCTACCCTTACCTCCCCTCCAACCCCACTCCCCAAGAACACAGAAAACTCATATTCATATCTTTATTACCTCTAGATCTGACTTCTTCAATGTCCTTCTTGTCAACATTCTCAGTACATTTAAAATTTACCAGCATTATACTGAATTCATTCCTGGATAGGCATATCTGAATTACAACTAAGGCATTGTAAACAAATTGGACCAGACTTAAAACTTGACCCTTTCGCAGTCAGTCTAATAGTTAACATTATAACTGCGACCTTAATATCAGTGAAAGGAAAGCTGAGAGAGAGGTGAGATGCAATTATTCAAGGGCCACGAACAATGAGGGATGGCGAGAGAATTGGTGGTACTTGCAAGAAATGGATGGGTCAAGGGATGATTTTTGAGGGAGGGACATAATGATAGTGGTTTTGAAAAGAAGACAGGCACTGCATGAAGAAAGAGTCAGCTACAACACAGTTGAACACAGGTCATTAGTTATAACATTAGAAATTTGTGTCCCTCATGCAACCTCCCCAGAGCAAGTCCAATCATACAGTGTGCACTGTACTTATTTACTGCAGATCCTTGCAGATCACTAACAGTTATTTGATCTATGAAATTATTAAACAAGGGAGAAACCAATAAATAATTAATGCAAAGTCTGTATGCAAATACATAAGAAATATCCGCACTGGCAAATTTTCCTATCCTAACTTACTTTTTTTAATTAGCTCAATCCTGCCCAGGCAGAGCAGCAAATGAATCAATGTTCTAATTAAAAAGTATTTAATACCGACAGTAAAAACAAAGTCTTTCATCATATTTAGACTTTTTTCTGTGCCATGAAGCTTGATCAGTATGTGCTTGGATAATAGCCAAGGTTTATGTGGCACTCCTCTCTATTAGCAGAATGAGATAACTACCATCCAACAAAATGCCATCAGATGACAAACTTCTGTAAAAGTAATTTAAAGATGTGTGTGTGACCTTCTTGTTAGTTGTTGGTGTTGTTTGAACGAACGAGTTTTAAAAAGACAGATATGATGGCAAATTGAATCAGTATTGAATTTTCATATTAAATGCATTCCTACAATAATACTCGACATCTTTGGCTTTAGTAATTGGGATTTTACTCCATGCTTAATGACTAGTGCAGAAAGAAATTTGGGATGATATCATAACAGAATTTGGCAGGAGTGTTATTTATGTGTCAACTATTGGCAGCACTATCGCCTCTGAGTCAGAAGGTTGTGGGTTCAAGTTCTACTCCACAGCCGTAAGTACAAAATCTAGGTTGACATTCCAGTGCAGTACTGAAGGAGTGCTGCAATGTCAAGGTGCTGTGTTTCAAATGCGATATTAACCCAACGTTTGTGTTCTCAGGCAAAAGATCCCACAGCCCTATTTGGAAAGCAGAGGAGTTCTGCCCAATGTCCCAGCCAATAATTATCCCTCAACTAATACCTAAAAACAGATGATCTGTTCATGCTCACACTGCTGATTGTGGGGTTTGCGGTGTGCAAATTGGCTGCTGCATTCCTATATTACAACAGTACCTCATTGGTTGCAAGGTGCTCGGAAACCTCCACAAAAGGTGTCATATAATTACTGATCTTTCTTACTTTAAGATATTTTAAGACAGCATTTCATAGGGTACTATTCTTCTCAAACTCAGAACCCTATTAACAGCTTTGTACTACAAACATTACTAAATTGACTGATATGATGTTTTTCCTGACATCTCGGAATTAATTGCCCAGACTGAATAGAAAGTTACATCATCTTATCTATATAGTGTATTAATCACTTGCTATCAACATGCAGCCAAGAGTACATATGCATGCTGATGACAGTTTTAGATTATTATATCAGTCTATGAGACATCAGAAATGTTATCTTCAGAATTGAATTTCCAAATAGGTTTTCAGTTTGACCAACAGTTGGGGTGGGAGATGATATCCCACAAAGGAACAGGAGTAGGCCATTCAGCCGGTCGAACCTGCTCTGTCATTCAATTAGATCATGGCTGATCTACCTCAACACCACTTTCCCATGCTATCTCCATTTCCCTGGAAATCTATTGCCTTCCGTTTTGAGCATGCTCAATGATTGAGATTCCACAGCCATCTGGGGTAGAGAATTTCATAGATTCACCACCCTCAACAGAAATGGCCTACCCTTATCCTGAGATTATGTCCCCTGGTTTTAGGCTCACTAGCCAGGGAAAACATCTTGGCTGCATCCACCCTGTCATGCCCTGTAAGAATTTTGTAAATTTCAATGAGGTCACCCCTCATTCTTCGAAACTCTAGGGAATGTAGACTCAGTTTCCCCAATGTCTCCTCATAAAACAATTCCGCCATCCCAGGAATTAATCTGGTGAATAGGGTGGCAGTGTTCTGATATTCTTACTACAAAGTGTTTTTTAAAAATATGTTAGCCTCAGCCACGGCTTAATGGGTTGCACGCTTGCCTCTGACTCATGAAGGCTGAAGGTTCAAATCCCACACCAGAGATTTGAGCACATAATCCAAGCTGATACTCCATTGCAATACTGAGCAAGTGCTGCATTATAAGAGGTACCATCTGTCAGATCATGGCATTAAACCAAGACCTGTCTGTCCCTTTCAGATAGATGGAAAAGATCCCATGACACCATTCTGAAAAAAAGCAGGGAGAGTTCTGCTGGGGCCCTAGTCCATACTTAGCCCTCGAACATGGTGGACACAGTGCCATAGTGGTAATGTCACTGGACTAGTAATCCAGAGTCCCAGGCTAATGCTCTAGGAACATGGGCTCAAGTCCCACCATGTCAGCTGGTGGAATTAAATCCAATTAATAAATCTGGAATTGAAAGCTAGTCTCAGTAATGGTCACCACGAAATCTGTCATCTTTGCCTGTTCTGGTTGACGTGGCTCCAGACCCACAGCAATGTGGTTGACTCTTAACTGCCCTCAGAAATAGCCTAGTGAGCCACTCAGTTCAAGGGCAATTAGGGATAGGCAACAAATGCTGGCCTTGATAGCGTAGCCCACATCCCATGAAAGAATAAATTTAATCATGTGGTAGTTTATTTCATTGCTGTTTGTGGGACCTTGTTCTCCCCAAATTGGCTGCCACGTGTCCATCAGCACAACAGTGACGGCATTCCAAAAGTAGTGCAATTGGCTGTAAAGCGCTTTGATATGCCCTGAGCTGGATTTAGTGTGTTATATGTTCTGTTCAGTAGGTCTCTCATGAAGAGGTTCTGAGGCATATACGGTTTAACATTAAGTGTCATTGATAATACATAACTATGTACACATATACAGGGTATAGTCTAAGTTATGAGATAACTCCATGCTTTCTTCTACACAGGTCTCTCTGTAGTCCACAACCCTCTCTGGTCATGTGTCTCTTTAGATCACACTGGTGGTGGTACTGTTACCAGTCCTACATTAATCCTTGCTATGCTAGGTACCTTTATACTACAGGATTGACCATGGTGGGTCCCAGGTTTGTGCTGAGTCATCTGCTCTCAGCAAGGTGCAGTGGTAGGTGGCTTATAACTGGACTCTGCTTCTTTGGGTTAGAGAGGGGAATTAGTCAGTCAGTGTCATGAATCTATTAATGTATATATTATTATCGGAAAATATTTTTCTTTTAAAATAGAGGTTTAGTCTGTGAGTGTGTCTTAATTAGATTAAAGCCAGCTAGTCTGGGTGCTTTGATGTATACTAGTTTTGAGATGTAAGAGAGGTAGAGTGCATTTGCATTTTTTGAATAGAGCATTCAAGAAGTGGGGTGAAATCTGACACCTAGCTAGCACAGACTAAGCAATGTTTATATTACTAATAAAATTGGCACTATGAAAGGGGTTTTACTGTTAAAAGAGGTGGAGTTCAAAGGGGCTGGTGATACAATGAGAATTTACATTCAGTGAGATGTGCTGGATGTAACTGATAGCAGTTTTCGTATGCACAGGGCAGGGGCAATGTAAGATCAAAGTAGCTATAAGCCTACAACTGTCTCCACAGGAACCAAAGTGAGAGGAACTTCATTTTGAGATTCATAAGGGGAAATTGCTTTGTCTGGTGTCTGGTTAAGTCTATGGGTTGCTTTGCCTTAATGGAGATTAGTTTGGGAATTTGTTAAAAGTTATGATCGTAGTAAGTTGTAGCCATGTGCATATATTTAACTTGTGTAAATTAATAAAATGTTTCATTTAGTTTAATATAAAACCTCTCGAGAACTGGTGGTCTGATTCCTGAATTTAGAGGTGCATCTCAAACATACCACTTAAAAATATAGGTTATGACAGTTATTTAAAGTTTCCTTCTGGGATTTTTAAATAACTCCGCTTTACCAACTGTTGGGCCATAACAGTCAGGCTCACAGATCTGAGCTGCTCTCCGGTAAATATGCAGACCTGACTGCGCTCAAGTTGACTGTTGGAATTCTCCATTGAGGCTAACTTTTGAATAAAGGAGAGCTGGGGAAGGTAGTGGAGGTCACATGGGGCTTCTGGAACAGTACCACAGCAAAGCTACTTTAGATGAGCAAACAGAAATGTGGGAAGGAAAAACAGACTGACAAAAATCCAAATCTCTTCCTTGTTCATGTGCATTCATACCTGTACACAAGGTGATGGCATTGCCAAATAAGATCTTTACTATAAGCCATACCCACTCTTGTGAATATTTGCATACATGAGAGCAGTTAAATGAGATTTATCACAGTATCCAATGAGCTGTTGACATGGCAGAGGCACGTAGACTAGAACAAGCTCGCAACAGAGGGCATGGATCTCTGCACTAATTTTGCATATCCAGCTGACACAGTAACCAACTATCCTTTAGTTACATTAAGGCCACCTAAACCTGTCGATGGCCTCGATTTATAGCAGCTTGGATTCTGATTTCACAATTTCTTCTTGAAAGACCATTGCCCATTACTCGAGGAGGATCTAAGTAATTATGTAAATGTTCAGATCAATTAAAAGTTAATAATCTGCTTGCTTCAGGCTCCTGATCAATAACTGCCTTTTATGAATGGATATTTTGCACCTGTAATCAACACTCAAAAAATTGTGACATCTGTTGTATGACGCCCAAAGGAAAGATAACAGAGGGGTTAAAATGCAACTTCATGCTTGAGGGATCAAAGACAAGAGATGGCGTATGAAGCTGTAGCGCCAGTTCACTGATCAAAAATTTACCATCGGCTGAAAAGAATTACCAGTGAGACACAGAAGAGAGGAAAAGGGAAGGGGTGAAGGGTGGAGGAAAGGAGTATGAAGAGTGGGCAAAAAAGGAATGGGAAAAAAGAGGGGTAAAGAGAGAGGAGGGAAAAGAGAGAGGTAGAGAGAGAGGGTGGGAAAGGGAGGGGGGGAAGGGAGAAGGGGGAGGAAGGAAGAAGGGGGAGGGGGAAAAGGGAGAGGGGAAAAGGGAGGGGGAAGGGGGACAGGGGGAGAGTGAGAAAAGGGTGAGGGGGAGAGGGGGAGGGGGAGAGTGGGAAAAGGCGGGGGGGGGTGGAAGGCGGGAGGGGGTGGAAGGCGGGAGGGGGGTGGAAGGCGGGATGGAAGGTGGGAGGGGGGTGGAAGGCAGGAGGGGGGTGGAAGGCGGGAGGGGGGTGGAAGGCGGGGGGGGTGGAAGGTGGGAGGGGGTGGAAGGCGGGAGGGGGATGGAAGGCGGGGAGGGGGGGTGGAAGGCGGGATGGAAGGCGGGAGGGGGGGTGGAAGGCGGGAGGGGGTGGAAGGCGGGAGGGGGTGGAAGGCGGGAGGGGGGGTGGAAGGCGGGATGGAAGGTGGGAGGGGGGTGGAAGGCAGGAGGGGGGTGGAAGGCGGGAGGGGGGTGGAAGGCGGGAGGGGGGTGGAAGGTGGGAGGGGGTGGAAGGCGGGAGGGGGATGGAAGGCGGGGAGGGGGGGTGGAAGGCGGGATGGAAGGCGGGAGGGGGGGTGGAAGGCGGGTGGAAGGCAGGAGGGGGGGTGGAAGGCGGGAGGTGGGGTGGAAGGCGGGAGGGGGGTGGAAGGCGGGAGGGGGGTGGAAGGCGGGGGGGAGGGGTGTGGAAGGCGGGGGGGAGGCGGGGGGGGAAGGTGGGGAGGGGGAGGCGAGAGAAGAGAAGAGGGGAGAGAGGGAAAGAGAGGGGGATAGTGAGGGGGAGAGGGAGAGGGGGAAGGTGGAAAGGGGACAGAGGGGCAAGGAGGAAGGGGAAAGAAAGAAAGGGGGGAGGGTAGGGAGGAGAGGGGTAGGGGAGGGGAGTGATGGAGAGGGAGAAGGAAAGGGTTGGGGTGGGGAAAGGGGGAAACAAAAGGGGGAGAGGGAGGGGGAGGGGAAAGCAGGAAGGGGAAAGTGGCAGGGAAAAGGGAGGAGGAAGGATGGGGAAAAAAGGGCAGGGGGAAGGCGGGAGAAGAAGAGGGGAAGGGGGAAAGGGAGAGGTATAGTGAGAGGGGCAGAGGCCGAGATGGGGAGTAGGGGAGAGGATGAGGGGGGAAAGGGGACAAAGGAGGAGGGGGGGTGAGGGGGAAAGGGAGAAAACGGGGGAGGGGAGAAGGAGAGGAAGGGAGAGGGAGAAGGAAAGGGTTGGAGTGGGGAAGGGGGAAGACAGGAGGGGGAGAGGGAGAGGGTGAAAGCGGGAGGGGAGAACAAGAGAGGAAAGGGGAGGGGGAAAGGACGGCAGGGGAAGAGGCAAGGAAAAGGGCGGGAGGGAAGGGAAGGGGAGGAGGAAGGGGGAGGGGGAAGGGGGTGCGGGAGTGGGAGGGGGAGGGGTGGGTGAGGGGGAGGGGAGAAGGAGAGATGGGAGACGGGTAAAGAAAAAGTGTTGGGGTGGGGAAGGGGAGTGGGGTAGGGGGCAAACAGGAAGAGAGGGTAAAAGCAGGAGGGGGAAAGTTAGGGAGAGGGAAAGCGGGAGGGGGAAGCAGAAGGGCAAAGGAGGGGGAAGGGGAGAGTGAGGTCAGAGGAGTGGAAAAGAGGGAGGGGTGAAGATGCAGAGAGAAAGAGAGGAAAAGAGAGTGGGGGAAAGAGAGAGTAGTTATTAAGGGAAATAAAACAATGGTCCCAGCACTCAATCTAGAAAGGGTTGAAAGAAACACAATACAAAGCAAACACAACATATAACCTAATGCTATTTAGCATCACAAAAAATCAAATCACTGGAGTCCTATTGCAATTGAATACAATGCACTTCTAAACATAACTAACACTTTAATTCTTCTGCTTCACTTAGAGCATCTGAACATTTGCCAGAATCACACTTCCCATCATCTCTGACTCTAAAGTTGTTCTCAACAATTTCCACCTTGTTTAGTTCCTTGATCTTGACATATGATCACAATTTGCCCCACTCTGCCTGCACATAAATGCACCCAGTCGTGAAAATCCACATTCTAGTGTTGTTTCAATCGTGATATTACTGTCTTTTCAGACAAAGCAGCGGTAGACCAAATTGTAATTTCCCTTTAAGTTCTATTTAGTCTGAAATCTTTCAAAGTTTCTGATGTATTGTATCAATATGTTAATTTTCATTTACAACTGTAATTAAATATCATACTGATTATATCAAGCACACGGATCTAGATGAGCCAACTAATAAAATACTCTACATCCTGCTATAATAACTGAAGTAGTCATTAAAAAAGAAAGCTAACTGCCAAACTAAACGGCAGGTACCGTAGATAAAAGCAAAATACTGAGGGTGCTGGAAATCTGAAATAAAAACAGAAAATGCTGGAAAAGCTCAGCAGGACTGACAGCATCTTTGGAGAGAGAAACAGAGTTAACGTTTCGAGTTGTATGAACCTTCTTCAGAGCTAAACCCCTTTCAATGTACCTTTAAATTTATGTAATTTATGGCAGCTAGAGCCGTAAAAAAAGAGAATGTGGCCTCCTTCCCTTCGATTCTGCTGCACTTCGACCCTAGACTCTGGGGACCTGCTGCACTGCCTGGATCTAGCCTGGCCTGAGTTAGAACGTCAGGCGAGAGAGGCTGGGGGAAAAAAAAAAATTAAGCTAAGAAAGTGTCACTCCGAGGAAGTTCAGGCCTAATAATGAGAAGCAAGGTGGAAATGTTAAACAGGTATTTTGTATCAGTCTTCACTGTAGAAGGCACAAAAAAGCATTCCAAGAATAGTTGAAAATAAAGGTAGCATGGAACTTAAAACAATCACGATCACTCGGATAAGGTACTGGGAAAACGACTGGGCCTAAAGGCTGACAATCCCCTGAACCTGATGGTCTGAAAAGAAGTGACTGCAGAGATAGTGAATGCATTGGTTGTAATTTTCCAAAATTCCCTGGATTCTAGAAAGGTCCCAGTATATTGGAAAACCGCAAATGTAACACCACTATTCAAAAAAGGAGACAGAAAGCAGGAAGCTATAGGCCAGCAAGCCTAACATCTGTCATAGGGAAATTGCTAGAATCCATTATTCAGGAAGTAAAGCAGGACATTTAGGGAATCATCAGACAATCAGAGTCAACATAGTTTTTTGAAAGGGAAATCATGTTTGATTAACTCTATTAGAGTTCTTTGAGGAAGTAACAAGCAGGGTAGATTAAGGGAAACTAGAAGATATGGTGTATTTGGATTTCCAAAAGGCATTCAATAAGGTGCCACATAAAAAGTAACTACATAGGATAAGTGCTCATGGTGTCGGGAGTAGCATATTAGCATGGACAGAGAATTGGTTAGCTAACAGGAAGTAGACAGTCGGGATAAATGGATTGTTTTCAGGTTGAAAAACTAACTAGTGGAATGCCACAGGGATCAGTGCTGGGGCCTCAACTATTTACAATCTATAACAATGACTTGAATGAAGGGACTGAATGTATGATAGCTAAATTTGCTAATGACACAATGATAGGAAGGAAAACTAGTTGCGAAGAGGACACAAAGGCTCGAATTTTGTCAAAGCTGGAAGGGCTCCATGCCCTAGCCAAAATGACTCAGCAGCCTCGATCCTGCAAGTCCTGCCCCTGAATCCAGCATCCATTTATCGTCGGAGGTGAAGGATGCGGATTGTAGTTTGTGCATCCGTGGTTCGTGGAAGCAGCTGCATATGCAAAAGTGCAGCTGCTTTCAAATAGATCAAATTTTCATAACTAGGATATCCAAACTCAGTGGTTTTACACATTTGAGGAAAAGGTTTAAAGATGCCGGTATTATCTGGAGAGGCAGGGCGACCATTTGAAGTCCAGGTACCCCTTTGAGAGAGGCAAGATGTTCTTTGGGAGAGGTCAGGTGCCCTTTGGGATTGTTAAGAGTAGACATGAATGTGCATAAAACATGGATAAGCTCAGTGGAACGGTTAAGCTGTCAAGTTATTTAAATCCCCAAACCCTTTAAATTTTCGAAAAAAGCCTGCTGTGGGCTGCTTGCAATTTCACCAGCTGTCTGTTGACATAATCCTGAGGGTTATCATTATAGGATCAGTGCTGCATGACTGATTCCACAACCTACTATCATCACAGTGGGACCGGGTGGGATTGCTGTAAGTTCACAGTTTGACTGACAGCTCTTAAGTGATTATAAAGTAGTTGATGTGGAGTTATGAATACAAATGTTTGTTTTCATAAGGGATTAAGTGCTTGAAGGAATTTATTTTATTTCATCTCACCATGGCTCCTGATGTCTTCCCATGTAAAGTCAAAGGGTGGTGAATGGAGGGTCTGTGGGTTGACATAAGCTGGCACTAAATTGGCATAAGGGCTATAAAGGGCCATCGGGGTGGGTACACAGGCACAGTTTGGCATGTAGAGTATGAGGGACCATGCAGGGGTGGGTGGGGGGCATGAGTAGGGCTTGAGGCTGTGTGGGGAGTGAGAGGCAAGGGCTATTTTTCTGTCTGTTTTTTTTGTAATTTGGCAAAGTCCCAGACCATCGAGGCGGACCCGGTGGCTGCCTCCGCACTGTTTCTGGGGATGGCGGGCCCGACGTCCATTAACATCCATCCACCCCCACACCTCCCCTATCTGGAATGAAAATCTGAAGATCCAGAGCACTTTTTCCCAAGTTGAGTTTTTGGAATTGGAAATTATCGCGACTGCGCTCCTGAATCAGGAGTGAACATTTGGCCCAGAGAGTCTAAAAAAGGATACAGATAGGTTAAATGAGTGGGAAAAATATGGCAGAAGGAGTATAATGTGGGAAAAATGTGAGCTTGTCCACTTTGGCAAAAAAAATAGAAAAGCAGAATATTATTTAAATTGAGAGAGACCACAGAAATCTGTGGTATAGAGGGATCTAGGTGTCCTGGTACAAGTATCTAAAAAAGCTAGCATGCAGGTACAGCAAGTGATTGCGAAGGCAAATGGAATGTTGGTGTCTGTTGCAAGGGGAGTGGGGGAAAAAATGTAGGAAAGTGTTGCTACAGCTGTACATGGCCTTAGTGACACTGTATCTAGAGTGCTATATACTGTTTTGGTCTCCTCACTTAAGGAAGAATATAATTGCATATGAAGCAGTTGAGAGAAGGTTCATTTGGTTTATTCATAAATACACACATACATGTGAACATATGAATTAAGAGGAGTGAGCTATTCGGCCCCTTGAGCCTGCTCCGCCATTTGATAAGATCATGGCTGCTCCGATTGTGGCCTCAACTGTACTTTCCTGCCTAAACTCTATAACCTTTGACGCCCTTGTTAATCAAGAATCTAACTCAGCCTTAAAAATATATTCAACGACCCTGTACCCACTGCTCTCTGGGGAAGAGAATTCCACACACGACGACACTCAGAGAAAAAAGTTCTCATCTCCAACTGGGAGCCCCCTTACTTTTAAACTGTGTCCCATGGTTCTAGTATCTCCCACAAAGTGAAACATCCTCTCAGCATCCATCCTGTCAAGCCCCCTCAGGATCCTATATGTTTCAATAAGATCCCCTCCCATTCTGCTAAACTTCAGTGGATACAGGCCCAATCTGTCCAACCTTTCCTCATAAGATAACCCCTCATCCCAGGAGTCAGTCAAGTGAACCTTCTCTGAACTGCATCTAATGTAGCTATATCCTTTCTTAAGTAAGGAGAACAAAACTGTACACAGTACTCCAGATGTGGTCTCACCAACTGTAATAAAATTTCCCTACTTTTATTCTCAATTCCCCTTGCAATAAACACCAACATTTCATTTGCCTACCTATTCACTTGTAGTTCCTGCATTCCAACTTTTTGTGATTCATGTATCAGGACACTCAGGTCCCTCTGTACTGCAGAGTTCTACAATCTCTCTCCATTTAAATAATATATTGCTTTTTTATTCTTCCTGCCAAATGAGGACAAGTTCATATTTTCTCACATTGTACTCCATCTGCCAAATTTTTGTCCATTCATTTACCTACTTACCAATCTTTATCCTTTTTCAAACTCATGTCCTCTTCACAACCTACTCTATCTTTGTATCATCAGCAAATTTAGCAACCAAACATTCTGTTCCTTCATCCAAGTCATTAATTTAGATTTTAAATACATGAGGCCCCAGCACTGATCCCTGTGGCAATTCACTAGTTACAGCTTGTCAAATCAAAATGGACCCATTGATCCCTACTCTCTGCTTCCTGTTAGCTAATCAATCCTCTCTCCATGCTAATATTTTGCCCCCTAAACAATGAGCTCTTATTTTGTGTAATAACCCTTGATGCATCACATTATCAAATGCCTTTTAGAATTCCAAGTACACATCTACGGGTTCCCCTTTATCCACGTTGCTTGATACTTCCTCAAAGAACTTTAATAAATTAGTCAAACGCAATTTCCCTTTCACAAAACCACATTAACTCTGCCTTATGACATTAAGATTTTCCAAGTGTTTGGCTATAAAGTCCTTAATCATAGATTCTAGCAGTTTCCCTATGACACATGTTAGGCCTGTAGTTTTCTGCTTTCTGTCTCCCACCTTTCATGAGTAGAGGAGTCACATTCGTTATTTCATAATCTGATGGGACCTTTCCAGAATGTTTGAAATTTTTAATTTTTAAAAAGTATTCATTCATGGGGTGTGGACTTCGCTGGCTAGGCCAGCATTTATTGCTGATCCTTAATTGCCCTGGAGAAAGTGGTGGTGTGCTGCCTTCTTGAACCGTTGGAGTTCATTTGTTGTACAACACCCACAGTAACAGTAGGAAGGGAGTTCCAGGATTTTGAATCAGCGACAATGGAGGCACGATGGTATAGTTCCAAGTCAGGATGGTGTGTTACTTAGAGAGGAACTTGCAGATGGTGGTGCATCTGCTGTCCTTGTCCTTCTAGGTCATAGAGATTGTGGGTTTGGAAGGTGCTGTCAAAGGAGCTTTGGTGAGTTGCTGCAGTGCATATTGTAGATGGTAAACACTACTGCCACTGTGTGTCGGTGGTAGAGGGAGTGAATGTTTATTATGATGCCAATCAAACAGGCTGTTTTGTTTTGGATGGTGTCAAGCTTCTTGAGCGCGGTTGGAGCTGCACTCATCCAAGCAATTGGCAATTATTCCATCACAATCTTGACTTGAGCCTTGTAGGTGGAGGACAGGCTTTGGAGTGTCAGGAGGTGGGTTACTCTCTACCAATTTCCCAACCTCTGACCTGCTCATGTAGCCACAGTTTTTACATGGCTGGTCTAGTTCAGTTTCTAGTCAATGGTAAACCCCAGGGATTCAGCAATGATGATGCCATTGAATGTCAAGGGGAGATGGTTAGATTCTCTCTTGTTGGAGTTGGTCATTGCCTGGCATTTGTGTGGCGCGAATATTACTTGCCACTTGTCAGACCAAGTCTGAATATTGTCCAGGTCTTGCTGCACTATCTGAGGAGTCATGAATGGTGCTGAACTTTGTGCAATCATTCACAAAATCCCCACTTCTTGCCTTATTATGGAGAGAAGTTCATTGATGAAACAGCTTGGGCTTAGGACACTGCCCTGAGGAACTCCTGCAGTGATGTCCTGGTACTGAGATGATTGATATCCAACAACCCCAACCATCTTCCTTTGTGCTAGGTATGACTCTAACCAGTGGAGAGCTCTCCCCGATTCCCATAGACTTCAGTTTTGCTAGGGTTCCTTGATGCCACACTCAGTCAAATGCTGCCTTGACGTCAAGGGCAGTCACTCCCACCTCACCTCTTGAGCTCAGCTCTTTTGTCCATATTTGGACCAAGGCTGTAATGAGGTCAGGAGTGGTGGCCCACAACCAATTCACCTGCTATCTCCGTCGACACTCTTTTAAGACTCGAGGATGCAGGCCTTCAGCAATGAAGGAGTTGTTTTGTGAGAAAGGTTGAGCAGGTTAGATATATACTTATTGGAGTTTAGAAGAATGAGAGGTCTATTGAAACATGTAAGATTCTGAGTGGGCTTGACAGGGTAGGTGTTGAGAGGATGTTTCCCTTGTGGGAAATTCTAGAACTAGAGGCACAGATTCAAAATAAGGGGTCTCCCAACTAAAAGTGAGATGAGGAGGAAATTTTTCCCTTACAGGATCTTTGGACTTCAAAATTCTCTTCCCCAGAGAGCAATGGAGACTGAGTCATTGAATATATTCAAGATTGAGTTAGACAGATTTTTGACTGACAAGAGAATCAAGGGTTATGGAGTGGGGAGGGAGGCAGGAAAGTGGAGTTAAGGCCACAATCAGATCAGCCATGATCTTATTGAATGGTGGGACAGGCTCATGAGGCAGAATGGCCTACACCAGTTCCTCTTTCTTATAATCGTACAAAAGAAGGAGGAACGTTGGCAATTTGGAATAAAAATGTCAAATGTTGAAAAGATATTACATATAAAGTGTCAGCCATGGTTCAATTAGAACAACTCTTCTGAATCAAAATGCTATGGGTTCCCATACCAGAGAGGTGAACACAAAAAATTCAGGTCAATACTTCCAGTGCAGCATTGAGTGAGTGCTGCACTGTAAGAGATGAAGTCTTTCAGATGAAACGTTAAGATAGAGCCTATCTATTCCCTCAGATGAATACAGCAGAGCTCATAACAAAATTTCGAACAGCAACAAGGTGTCCTAGCCAATTTTATCCATCAATTATCAGAAAAACAGATTATCTGGTCACTATCACATTGCTGTTTGTGGGATCTTGCTGTATGCAAATTAGCTCTGCATTTCCTACACTGCAAGTGACTATACTTGCTAATATTCATTTTTGGGGTGTGGGCATTGCTGGCTAGGCCAGCATTTATTGCCCATCCCTAATTGCCGTTGAGAAGGTGGTGGTGAGCCGCCTTCTTGAACCACTGCAGTCCCTGTGGTGTAGGTTACAGTGCTGTTAGGGAGGGGGTTCCAGGCTTTTGACCCAAATGTACTCCATTGGCTGTACAAAACTTGGACATGTCCTGAGGTTGTAAAAGGTGCTATAGAAATCCAAGGCTGGACCTGTGGTGGGTGATGCCAGTGCAAATTGTTCAGTCCAGGAAGGCTGAGCAAGGTTGGGGAAAGGGGGGCGGGGGACGTCTTTGTTTTCGGGCAGTGTGTGTATCAGAGGTCATTCCACCCATTCCCCAGTATTTCCACTCCCTCCCCCAACCCTGATGATCCTGCACCCACATTACCCCGCACCCCCCACACCCCCTACACCCCACCAGGGCCTGCCAGCCTTACCCCGGGCTCCACTGATGTCATCTCTGCAGAGCTCACCACTTCGCCTGTTGCTGCTGGAAGAAGAGAGCTGCAGCCCTCTGATTCATTGACAGGTCGGTGGGACTTCCTCTTGGAAGGGGGCGGAAGTCTCAAATCAATACAGTTAAAGACCTGACGGCCATTAAAATAGCTGAGGGGCAAGCCGGCCAAGCGGAGGTAGACTTGCCACCAACTTTTACGTCGGGAGCAAAGACTCCGCCCCTAGTGCAAAATTCAGCCCCAAGTCTTTATTTTTAACCAACATCTGGCACGGAAAAAGAGGGTTAATGTTACAAGTATGTCCCGTGCTGGGCATTTTCTGTTTTTACTGAAAGATTGTATGATTGAAAGAAGGGTCGAAATACAAACTAATTTTACAATAAATAACATCTTCGCCAGCCCTACTCCTCCTAGAAATTAGCAATACTCTCTCTCAGACAGAATTTTAGGTGTTTAATTACTGCAAGCGATCGATGTCTTTTGTATGTGAGGTGTGTGAGACAAACTCAGAGTGGTTGCCCCAATTTAACTAACTCCTGCAGCAAGTTTTTTTTGAGAGTTTTAAAAATAAAGGTTATTTGTTATCATACACTTTCCATGAAGGTTAAAAAGAAACACGTCTCACTTACTTGACTCTCACACATTACCACTCACACAAAAAAATTAGATAGAGATGAAGAAAAAAACAGCATGATTACAAATATGTTTGTCTCACTCTTTTTGTGAGAGGCTTGTAGTTTCTTAGATGAGTTGATGCTATTGGTTGAAGTGAAGATCTTGTAAGCAGAGGGTTGCCAGTAAGCTGCAAGGCTTCTTGTAGTTGAATTTCTAGGAAGTTGGTTCTCAGGTGAACTTGAAGGCAGAACAGGCTGGGGAGAGTCCAGCTCCCACTTTCATAGTATTACTGTTTGTTCCCTTCGCTGCTCAGTTGACTACAGTTGGTTTGATAGCTTTTGGATGGTCTCTCTGTCTCTGTAGAACTGATTCTTGTTGTTTTAAAAATGAGCAACAAAACATGGCTCACTCACCCATGTCACAAGTCCAAAGCCCTTTTCCAAATAATATGGGTGGTCAGGTCGATAAACATCCTGCGTTTGTCATTGACACTTTGAAATTTATCTAGTCTGGGTTCGAATGATCATAATACAATGAGAGGTCCATGGAGTGTAACATACATTGAGTTTTGACGTGTCTTTGTCCCTGGTAAACCAGAAATACAAGTTGGTTAGAATGCCATGTTCCTTTGTTGATGTTCCACCTTTAAAACAAAGGGATGTGTGAATTTCATGGACGGTTGTGAATGTCCACATTCAGTTAGGTTTTCGCTTGAGTTTCAGGACTGTCTGGAGCTGGATTGAATTAGTTGGCTAATTAGTAGAAAACAGAGATACACATAAATGGGTCTTGTCTGATTGGCAGGATGTGACTAGTGGGGTCCACCAGGGATCTGTGCTGGGGCCTCAACATTTTACAAATCACATCAATGAGCGAAATCGTCCCAGATTTGTACTAAGTGCAGTAGCAGGCAGGAAGGAGGAAGAAGTTTTACCTGCCAGCCGCAATGGCGGTTTTCCACATCCTATCATTCCAATCCCGTCTCATTAATTATGCATTCCCGGGAGCCATCCCATTTCAGTGGCGGGACGGCTCTCATTTGCCCGCCACACCATCATGCTGTGCGTCATATTTAAAGTGCAGCCGTACGCACATCTCTCAGTGCTTCCAGGCAAGAACTGCTGCACAGAAGACATGGCCCCGAAAGGCAAGAAGACTGCAACCCCACCGCCACCTCCCCCATTTAATGACGCGTCCCCCGAGCACCTTTTGGACGCTTTGGAGGCCTAATGTGATGTCCTCTATCCCCGCTCTGACCGCAGGATGGGCAGCAACATCACTAATCCAGCACGGGAGGCAATGGCGGCAGTGGTCAGCGCCAATGGTCTACAAAAGAGGACAGCCACCCAATGCTGCCAGGGTAAGTCACTCTTCTCATCACTCTCGACTCACACGCTCAAACCCATCACACTTCCATAGGGATCTCACTCACTGCCAGTTCAAGGGACATCACCATTCACTCTCTGATACACACCTTCATTGCCCTCATCCCATCCGTGAGACAACTCACCATCCACACATGCCAAGCACACTTATCATCTGTCATAGCAGGCGTCCCGCTTACATTCTCTCATACAGGACAAGCTGGCACACAAGGGGCAGAGACTGCATACTGGTGGAAGAATGCCTGAAATCAAGGTCCTCATAGACTTTGAAAATAGAGCCATCCAGCTGGCCGGCGAGGATTTGGTCTGTTTCTGTATTGACGGTGAGGTCAGTGGTGCTCTACCAAGTGAGGATTCAGCAGTGCAACATCCATCAGACAACCATGCTGTGAGTGATGTGTCCTGTTCCGCAGTCCCCTGCCATGCACTAATTAGCTCTCCTTGCTTTCACAGGAGTATCACAGAAACATCTGATGGAGTCCATGACCCAGGGTCTCCAATCAAGCCCCGTAGAAACCTCTGAAGTCCCATCATAGCGCTCACCCACACCCTCTACCAGCGCAGAGACACACATCAAAGTGATGGTCCGGCCTCACACTCCCTGGAAACATTACTGATGCCTGCACCTCACTGCTGCCAGAATGCCGTGGGCAGGAGTCAGAGTTCCATCATTCTCTTTTGTGTGCTCTTACGCCTTTAAGGTGGGGCTGGTCCCCATCTCGTCAGCCTTGGTGACCAGTGACATTGTGGTCCTGAAGGGGTCAGGTGCTGAAGGCTGACAAAGGTTCAGGTACATTTAAAGTTTCATGGCTGCGACTCCATGATATGACCCTTATCACAGAGATCAAGCGAGCTGCCCTCAGCCAGACAATCACAGAGGCTATGTGAAGATCTATGGAGTATCCTCACTGCATGTCGTCATCATCTTCCTAGTATCGAGCCACTATTAGGGCCTCCACTGCGTCTCCAAGACAGGAGCCTTATCACAGAGGGTATGTGCGCTGCCATAAGCCAGACTGGAGTCAAACATTCACAGATGCAACGTGAGGATCTATAGTCTCTCTTCACTGCATGTCATCATCATCCTCCGCAAATCTAGCTGTTATGAGGACCTCCCAAGCATGCCTAACTCATCTGGCCAGCGTGATAGCCTCATCACCACCTTAGAGGACTTCCTCACCCTCACGCATTCCTCATTGGAGGAGACCTCCAGGTCCTCCATCTCCTCCTCAGACAGTTCCTCTCCCCCACTGAAGTGTCAGGTTCTAATGGGCACAGCAGGCGATGATGATACATGACCCCTCTGTGGACCATATTGCAGGGCTCCACCTGACCAGTCCAGGCACCAGAACCTCATTTTCAGCATTCCGACGGTCTGCTCCGCCAAGGTGTGAGCTGCAGCTTGAGCCTCATCATACCTTTGCTCTGCTGCAGTCTGAGGCCATTGCATGGGTGTCATCAGCCATATCCTCTGTGGATAGCCCTTGTACCCGAGGAGCCATCCCTGCAGCCTCTTGGACCCTGGAAGATGACAGGAATCTGTGACCGACTGAGAATATAGGAGTCATGGACACTCCCTGGGAGCTGTGCGCAGACCTGCAGGATGCGTTTCTGGTGGCTGCACAGTGAATAGAAGCTCTTGCGGTTGATACAGTTGACCGCTTGCTGCGACAGAGATCTAAGTGCCATGTGAGTGCAGCCAATAGCACCTTGCACCTGTGCGAAACCTGAGATCTGGACAAATCCAATTGCTCTTGCATCCTGGCTTTCCTGGTCCCAGGCAAAATGCACAAAGTTGTGTGCCCTCGCCAAGATGGCGTCTGTGACCTCATGGATGCATTTGTGAGTGGAGGCTTGCGATATCCCAGAGGTCACCTGCGGAGCCCTGTAAGGAGCCACTGGCGTGAAAACTGAGCGCCGGGGTCACTTTCACGGCCACTGGATACCCTCCATGTTCTCATGGCTCCAAATCCCGCAGCAGATGGCAGATGTGACCAACCAGTTCCCTAGATATGCGAAGTCTTGGGCGACACTGGTTCTCGGTCACTTGCAGGAATGAAAGATGGCGTCTATAGGCCCTGGGTCTAGCTAGGTGCTAACCAGCAACGGTTTTCTGTGGCTCTTCAGCGGCGTGTGTGAGAGCACATGCCGCCCCTTCTTCCCGAAGGTGCCGCTCCTCCCTCTGTGCAGCCAGGCACCTGCGTTGCTCTCTTCTCCTTCTCCTCCACACTCTGTACACCACGAGGCATACAGCTAGTTCACCAGGCTCCATGCTCCTGATGTACTCCTCCTGCAGGATGGAAGAGAGACACACGTGGTTAACATGGGTATTCTAAAAACCTTCCCTGCTTAAGTCTGAAGGCCCCTTAATGCATCCCAGAGAGTGCTAGCCAACAGTTGGACGGCCGGAGTTTAGTGTGTTGTATGGCTGCCCGAAACCCTACCTCCTTCACCCCACTCCACCTGACCGATTGGCAGCAGCTTTGCCCACTGGGCTGCATGCTATGCTCTCAGCTCAGGCACAGGCATTCTCCTAACCTGCACTGCAAGGCTGTACTGTTAGCTTGAACCATGGGGGACACTGGTCCAAACCAGAATGATGACATTGCAAGGGGCTGTGAGCGCCTCCACCAGTGACTGCTCCATGGCCAGCTTTTGCAAGGAGATTGTACAATGTGTCCAGTCGTCCAACTGTTCTGCAGTCTATTGAAATGCTCGTTAGTTTGCAGCCTGTGCCTGAGGGGTGAAAAGCTCTGGAGCACTTTGTGGCAAGTTGATGCCTCTACATTGCTCGAGTGGGCATATAAGGTAGAGGCCCAGCTCCAAGAAGATCCATACGGCTGCGCCTGAACTGTTTCAGCTGAGGTGGAATAGTCACTTTATACAAGGCGTGGCTGCTTCCCTGCCCACCACCTCGCACGTGGTTGTGTACCACCAACAGCCGCAGTGCAGCCTTGCCCCCCCCTACAACTCGTCTCATCCACAGTGCAGGCCTTGCCGCCCCCAAGTCGCCTCAACCGCAGTACAGGCCTTGCCCCCCACAACTCGCCTCAACCACGGTACAGCCCTTGCCCCTCACAACTCGCCTCAACCGCAGTGCAACCCTTGCCCTCTCCAACTCGCCTAAATCACATTGTAGCCCTTGCCTCCCCCCCCCAAGTCGCTTCAACCTTGAATTTCAACAGGCGACCCTCGCAAGCACTGCACAACGTTACTGTGCACTCACCTCTGAGTTCCCCTTGCAGTGCAGCCCGCCAAGTGCACACCTTATATATGCTGCTGTGAAACATGTCAGCGTAATTTATTTTTTCCCGTGCATTCCAGGAGAGGGAATATTGGTCTTGCATTCATATCAGAACTATTTATACATTCTAAGATCTAAATCAACGGAGATTAAAGTGCGGTCTTTTGCATCTTTTCTATCTCCCTTTCAAGTGTCTCTGCTTGAAGAAGGCCATGATACCTTTTGAGGTGCGACATTCCATGTTCTCTCAGGACAGGTGTGTCAGTACAATCCACATACGAAGTTTCCAGAAAGTGGTCATTTGACAACATCAACCATCTTTTGCTCAGTGTCTTTACTTGTATTTCTTTTTTTTAAAAAAAACACAGGTCTTCCTTAAAAAGTTCAAAATGCCTGTAGGTCATTGGTGCCGTTAGTCCGTTGTATAACAAAATGAACACTGTCTTTCTATTTAATCAAAATAAACCAACCCTCAAAAGTTTCAAACATCACAAACACTTGAAGCCACTTGACTTATGTCAACAAACATTGTGAAATTTACCTCAGAGATCAGAGAGCCTGAGCTGTCAAACAATATTTCCTCTGGGGCACAGGTGTTGTGTAGAGCCCAGACATATATTAAAATAACAGAAACTTCAAAAGGGCCTGGATGATTGACAAGTTTATTAGTTTGCCTTCCAGACTTCTTTTCATAGGAGGGTGATTACGTTTTTTCAAAGCTTCTTTTTTACGCATTCCCACTTTACACTGTGGTGCTCATTGGTTCTAGAAAGTGTACAGTGGGTCAGTGGGCTTGGAAGTGCCAAGGCCTGGCATGGGGGGCCTGGTGGAAGGGCAGAACCTGGCGTAAGGGGCATGAGGCAACATAGGGGGTGGGTGGGGTGTGGTGGTCATAACCTGCCATTGGGGACCCCTTTGAGCTTACCTTTTAAAAGGGCCACTCATGCACACTAAGGTTCATGACTTGTCTAAGGGGCCGTGAAGCACGACTCATTGAAAATTGTGGAGCAATAGGAGATACTTATCTCTGCAACGGGGCTGGCCAGGTCGGGAGTGCCGGATGCGAGCTTCTGACAGGATGCAGCCTGCTCCCTTCAAAGGCACTCCCAAAAATTGCACAGCTCAGGAATGGGGTTGGGAATCCTAGAGTAGGGACCCACCCACCATTTTTAAAGGGCTCCCAAGTCAACCCGTCTCGGTGAAATTTCAGGCCTTTCAGTCTGCCTGGTTATCATGTTAAATTGCTGGCTTTGTCTTTTAGCCTATGTAGAATAGAATTCTTCCCTGTGAGACATCTTGAGGTCTTCCTGTAGAGACATCAATAATCAGCCTTGTTGCCTAAGGCCTAATATTCCTCGTTACAAAGTCTTCTATGGGCCAATGATTTCACAAGCTCTGACAGAAAAGTTTACCAATTGGCAGATTCTTCAGTTTGACTCATAACATTTCTTGGCAAAGCAGTCATGCACTTTTCAGAACTCGACTGAGCGAAAAGTCATAAGAATACAAACCAGATATACAATGGTTTCTTTATGAATGGCAAAGCCTCTTCCAAACCCCTCACCCTTACACACACGTAAAGGAACTGCTCTCAGCGAAGGTTAAGTGAACTGAATGAAAGATGGATGCAAACAAAGACGTGGAGGGTGGGGGGGCAGGTTGTGCATGATGTGAAGGGTGGAGAGAATGGCTGATGGCCCCAAAACAGATAGTGTAGGGGTCAATGAACAATGTCTAGGAAACAGCATAATTGATGAGATGGTAAAGGAAATGGGAGTGATTCAGGAATTGTTCCTGTTAAACATAGAAACTTTTAAAATGCATGTTAATATGAGGCTAAACTCTTCTTTAAAAATGAATTACAATTTCACTGCCTGTAATCCAAAGCTAGGTTAAGAATCTGAGCCATCTTGCAAGGGGGAATTGGAGGTCTCAGGAGAAACCCCTTCCATCAACAATTTGTAAGAACAAATTGGGGTTCACTGCTTTACTTTGCTAAAGATTATCAACGGGCATCATGTTATCTCCCATGTGACTTCATGTAACAGAAGCACTCAATTCCATTCTCCCAGTTACTCCTTGTCTATTACATCTGTTCTGATGATGTAATCTTAATTAACCTGCAAATGCCCATGTATTTTCTCCTGTATCTCCTGGTCCTTACAGCTTTCAGTTCCTTTTCTATATTGTCCTGTAACTGTTCCCCCAGTCTCTCCCTTCCAGCCAGCATTCCCTAATTAGTTCAATACAAGAATAAGCTTCCTTTTGGAAATCCAAAAGTAATGGTCAGGGGGTTGGCGTACTGTAAAGGTAAAAGGGACACTAATAGGGACTGGATTGAGCTGCATAAATAATTCCGTGTAAGACACCCAAAACTCATTGTCAGCATCGAACAGTGTACAAGCCCATGGCTATTTCATAATGCTTTGGCAATAATAAAGTACATCTGTATCTGGGGCTTCATTATGCCAAGGATTACTTTGTCACAAGGCAGGTCAGATAAACAGTTTGCTAAAATGTTATAGCACCCTAATACACAAGTGGCAGGTCGTGCATTTGCTTTAGTGTTTCATAAGTTCTTATATGACAACATTTGCATTTATTCATTTAGCAATTTTCCTATACATCTTTCAGAGGAGGCATTAAGCTGAGGTCTTCTAGGTGAAGGTGAAAGATTAAATGGTGCTATTTCAAAGAAGGGAGGGGTAAATTCTTACCAATGCCTTGGCCAATATTTAACCCTTGACCAACATCACTAAAACAAATTATCTGGTTATTATCAGTGTTGCTGGATGAGATCTTGCTGTGGACAGGTTGGCTGCCACATTTCCGACAATACATTTCAACAGGTTGTAAAATATACTATATAAATGCAAACTCAGTCTTTATTATAGCAATGTGAAGCAAGCATAACTACAATGTACAGAGCTTCTTATAGAGGAAGGAGGTATGGATTCCCTTACCTTTGTCTCCACACATCAGCTTCTTTTCAAT
Organism: Cetorhinus maximus; assembly: GCF_964194155.1. NCBI lineage: Eukaryota > Metazoa > Chordata > Chondrichthyes > Lamniformes > Cetorhinidae > Cetorhinus > Cetorhinus maximus. The sequence continues at coordinate 14,209,513 of NC_135908.1, read as the reverse complement.
GCATGGAACTTCAATATAACCAAAGCTCTTCAGCGTTTGGACCTGTGTTGCTGTAATGGGATGCTCCCACATTACAGTATTCATGGCTGGGCAAAAGAGCAACGGCTTCTTAAGATCCCAGGCTCGAACAATGCAGGTCTGTAACAGATAGAAAATAAATAACTGAGAAGTATAATTAGCCATATGGCTGATTAGAGTGATAACTGCAAAGATAACACCTATGCAAAAAAATTACCTTTACCCTCAAGAATTGAGCAAAGCAGATTCTTATGTGATGTGCTTATGTTATACATCAACAGAGGGCATCACTCATGTTACAATTTGTTCTCCATTCTACTGCATCATCTTGACTTTCTCTTCATACATTTTATCTCTGGTACTGGAGGGGAGGCTGCCCCTATGACTTAGAGGATTCATTGTATGATACTATACCACACAGAGATCAGGAAGATATTATATTTTATTTCTAGTCCATGGTAAATCAGCCATAGTAGTAGTAGTAGTAACTGGACTTGGAGCAAGAAGCTTTTTGAAAAAATTTTTTCATGGGATTTGAGCATTGCTGGCAAGGCCAGCATATCTTGCCCATCACCAATTTCCCTTGAGAAGGTAGTGAGCTGCCTTTTTGGACCGCTGCAGTTCATCTGGTACTGTTAGGAAGGGAGTTCCAGGTTTACAATCCAGGGACAGCGAAGGAACAGCGATATAGTTCCAAGTCAGGATGGTGTGTGGCTTGGAGGATAATTTGCAAATGGTGTTCCCATGTGTCTGCTGCCCTTGCCCTTCTAGGTGGTAAAAAGTTGTGGGTTTGGAAGGTGGTGTCAAAAGAGCCTTTGAAGGAGCCTTGGTGAGTTCCTGCAGTGCATCTTGTAGATGGTACACACTGCTGCCAATGTGCTCTAGTGATGGAGGGAGTGAATTGATTAAGATGATGGATGGGGTGCTGATCAAGCGGGCTACATTGTCCAAGATAGTGTACAGCTTCTTGAGTGTTGTCGGAGCTGTATTCATCTGGGCAAGTGGAGAGCATTCCATCACACTCCTGGCTTGTGCCTTGAAGATGGTGAACAGGCTTTGAGGAGTCAAGATGTGAGCTAATTGCTGTAGAGTTCCCAACCTCTGACCTGCTCTTGTAGCCACAGTATTTTGGTCCAGCTAGGTTTCTGGTCAATGGTAAGCTCCAGGATGTTGATGGTGGGGGATTCAGTAATGGTAACGTTGTTGAATGTCAAGGGGAAATAGTTAGGGGATGATAATTGCCTGGCACTTGCTTGGTGCAAATGTTACTGCCTGCTTTTAATCTCATTCCCAATTTAGGAGTAGTTAGTCCAGATGTACTGTCCTCTGCATGGGTTCAAGTGAGACTAGCTCAGCACAGACAGAATTCTTCCTGATCTGTATGGTTTAGTGGTGCATCAGAGCGGAGCATTTAATACATTAAAATTGTATTTCTCAATTGCATTCAATTGACAACCAAGGTCAGCTTAAGTGCAAAACTTAAGTGTAAAAACTTTCACACAAGTGGTTTGGATCTGGGATGCAATGCCTGGAAGTGAGGTGGAAGCAGGTTCAATCGAGGCGTTCAAGAGAGCATTAAATGATTATTTGAATAGAAATAATGCGCAGGGGTATAGGGAAAAGGCAGGGCAATGGGACTAAGTCATAATGCTCATTTAGAGAGCCGTTGCAGACACGATGGGCTGAATTGCCTCTTGTGGGGTTAAAATTCTGTAATTCTGTGTAAAGGATGTTTATTCCAAATGCCTTGATCTGTAAATTAACACTATCCAACCTACTATCAAGAACAATATTCAACAGATTGATATCAATGATTCTGTATTCGACAGACATTAATATATTGAATTTCATTTGTGTTTGACAGAAACACATCACAGAGCTTTATTGACTGTAGTTGATATAACAGACTGCAAAGTATATTCCCTCTAAATTGCACTAGTTGGCAATAGTTGACTTCAACTTTATTGCAAACTGAATAAACAACTCTAGATAAGACAAAATACAAAAGTTAACTTCCAAAATTTCATCATGAGACATCTCATCTTGAAGCCACCAACCAATTGAACCTACTTGTCTCTAGGTGTTATTGTAATTTATTGTAGAGTAAAAGTGGGGTCTGTGTCTATGGGTCTATGTTTGTGTGTGACTTAATTGAAATAAAGGCAGCTGGTCTGAAGGCTTTGATGTGTCAGAGGATAAGCTAGGTTTGAAATGTTAAGTAAGTAAACATGGGGGAAGTTGTAGAATGTAAGAGGTAAAGGGAACATTTGTATTTTAAATAAACCAGACTAGCTTGGATTCAAAGAAAGGGAGTGAAATATTACACCTAGCCAGGGGAAGTTAAGAAACAGTATGTTTATTTTTCCAAAAGATTACTGGTAAACTTGGTACAATGAGAGATTTTAATTTTTTAGAAAGGTAAAGTCCAAAGACATAGTGAAACAATGGGAATTTGCATTCAAAGGGGAAAATAGTATAAGGAGGCAAGGCTGTGTGTAAAGGTAGGAATTCTAAGATCTAACAAGTGTGAAAAGCCTTCAGCATCTCGCCTCAAGCTGCTGTCTACAAAGTACTGAAGTTTAGAAAACTCACTTTGAATTGGATTGTTCAGGGTATCATGTTTCTTTGCCTGGGTCTTTTAAAATCTGTGTCTTACTGTTGCCTTAACAAAAGTGTAACTGGCAGCTAGATTAATTGGGGATTTAGAAGTTATCATAACAGTAATTTGTATGTCTATATATGTATTTAAAATCATTTCTTCTATTAATAAAGGGTTAATTTAGTTTTGTAAGAAACCTATAAGGCTTGGCGGTCTTATTGCTACTGAATTCAAGGCACGCATCTCAAAATTTATACAAATCGCAAAACAGTTGTGGCAGTTGTTTCAAGTTTCCCTTTGGGATTTGAGCAGCTCAGCATTTACCATCGGCTGTGCCATAATACTACTCACCTCTCCAAGGAGCACAGCAACTATTTGTTCCTTAGGCCAGGTATTTGTGTACACACAAAGAAAATACTGCTTCCAAATCAAAAGTTGGATACATTGAGTGCAGAATGACATGTAGAGGATAATAACCTCTTCTGAATTACAATATATAGAATGCTAAAATCATGCAGGCTGCTAATCATATTCTCCAGTCTCCATTGAAAGGTGGAAAATAACATGCCAACTGACTAATCTGAATGTGCTAAAGCTAAGTTTTAGTTACAAATTGAATAATACATAAAAGATTGAGAGACAGTGCAAGCTGCCGAGAGTACAATACTTAAAAACAATAAACACAGAATCAGTTCAAAAGGGGGTTAAAAAAATAACCATTTTACATATTACACAGTTTGAAAAGTAATAGGGCTTTAGGGTGAAACAATTTTAAATGCACCTTCAGGGCTCAATATTGGACATAAATAATACCGACTCCTAATGAACCTGTATCGTTTAAGCTTCCAGTCGGAACTAATTGTATGAGCTGTGATTTATGCCATGGGAAAGTTTTCACATACCTGTAGTCAATAAGAAAAGCTGGGAGTGCAGCACCTTTCACATCTTATAACATGGAGTAGATTAATGTCTGGATATTACCACTTTGCTCCAGGCCTTTCTTTTAATGGGCCATTAAGTATAATCAAAATGTTTCCTTGTCATGTTCTGTCAATGCAGCATGTGAACCATTTCAAATGTCTGATACCTGCCTAATTGAAACCACGTTCCCATATATAGCCGTATCAACAGATCCTCATAATCAACCTGGTGACCAGCACAACTTGACTTTAGTGATAGAACTTACAGCCGGCATTGTGCATTCTTTTGCCAAACCTCTCACCTTGCTGCATCTCTCCTCCTGATCTTCAAAGCCTACCTCGTTCATTGACATTGTTTAAACTTCTCCCTACTCCTGAAGTGTCAGCTACTCAGTGAAGACCTCTTTCCTCTGAGTCAGAAGGTTGTGGGTTCAAGGCCTGCAGCAGAGACTGGAGCATGAAAATCTAGGGTGATGCTATCAGGGCATTACTAAGGGGACACTGCACTGTCAGAGATGCTGTCTTTCAGATAAGACATTAAACACCTGGCCCTCTCAGGTAGACATAAAAGATCTCATGGTATTATTTTAAAGTAGAGCAGGGGAATTATCCCCGGTGACCTGGTCAATATTTATCTCTCAATCAATGTATAAAAAGATTATTTGGACATTATTGCATTGCTGTTAATGGGAGCTTGCTGCTGCATTTGTACATGAGTAAAGTACATAATTGGCTATAAAATGCTTTGGGACATACTGAGGTCATGAAAAGCGCTATAGAAATTTAAGTCTTTCCTTTTGGTATTCAATCTGCCTTGGACTGTTTTGTTACATTAAAGGTGCTGTGTGAAAGTGTAAATTGTTGCAGAATTGTGTGTAGCACAAGAAGAGAAAAGGGGATCAGAGAAGGTGGAAAAACGTATTGGACAATAAACCCAAATACTGAACATTTTGGCATTAGGCTGAATACGTAGCACACAAAACATGCTGCACAGATGCTTATTCAGGATTGCCAAAAATTAGCAATTGAAATAATATCTTCATTCAATATATTTTTTTTGTGCAGCTTAGCCAGTGTCAATGAAAAGAATATTTCTTTCAATGGATAATTCACAGCTGGAAAGTCAAGAAGCTTAGCTTCACAAGTCCCTTTTGACTTGTCCAGGACACGAGCTGAGAAGCAATACAACACAGAAAGTCCTCGGTTAATGTCGTTAATTGCTTCCTGGAAAACATGATGCTATGTAAAACGATGTTATACAGATCATTAATGTGATATTATAAACGGGGTTACATTCCTAGGGGTAGATTTTTTGAATGTACAATTCTGAAACATTAACATTCTAAAGCTTAGAAGATATAGAAAACATCAACAATAAATTTATCCAACTGTCAGAAAGCTAAGAAAAAAATAAAGTAAAAATAAAATAAACTCACAAGCTGTGAAGCTTCATCTCACTGAATGATGCTGGAGATGCTGGAGTCTTACTGGAGATTGGGAGGACTTCTGAAGGGCTTATTGTTAAGTGTTTTTTTTTAGGTATTGTTAATGCTTTCTGTTCGCCCATGAACTGTGCTCTCTATCATCCGTCTTCATGAAAAGGCATTGATCTTCAGGACTCTTTGCAGCAGGCTTTTAAAATATTTTTTTCTCTGTGTCGCAGTTGACTGCATTGTTAATGTTTAAGCTCACTCTTGAACTTCATTCTCTATCAGAGTCGTCTTCTTCATCAAAAATAGCCAATGCTTCTTCAAGCTTTTTCAAGGCATCATCAAGTGATCTTCAGAAATGTCAGTGGATATTACTGGAGGCTGGGAGGACTTTCTGGAGGACTGAGGGTGCTTTTTTTGAGGAATTTTTGGAAGGCCATTAGGAATCTTTGCCGCATCCTTTGAAGGGTTCTTGAAAACCCCACTGCAAAGATTTTTCCAGTGACAGCTGCCTGTTTTTTTTCCCCTGCAGAGTTTCTTGCATCAGTTTACTGCATTGTTAATGTTTCCATTCACTCTTGAGCGGTGCTATCAGGTTCCTCTACATCAAACATGGTCATTGGGCCTTCAAACCTTTTCAAGGCATCGTCAAATGATCTTCAGCTAAATGCCTTGCTTGGTTGTTCTTCTTGCTCATCATTATCCCCTTTCTCTACAGCTCTCTGTTGTTCCATTTTCTTCAGGTCCTCAGCAGGCAACACCTCTGCACTGAAGTCGAGCACTCTGCAACATCCTCAGTGTTTGCTCATCCAGTCCAATTTGCTTGCCCTTTTCTACAATTATCTCATAGATTTTCTCAATAGGTTCCACAAAGCCTTTGGCTCTAATGCATCTGGCCACAATTTCCTCCACACACCATTCAAATTGGATGAAGTAACCTTATTCCATACCAGACATGTTATCAATGGCCTTGACAATGTTGTAATTCTTCCAAGGTAGGAGCATCATCACTTTCAGTTTCTCTAATGGCTTGTCCAAAAGTTCTACTATGTAAAAGGGCCTTGAAGGTTACGATAACCCCTTGATTCATAGGTTGAAAAATGGAGGTGGCATTAGGCGATAGGTGGATCACTTTAATGTTGTCACTGAGGTCATCAAGAGCTGTAGGATTCCCAAGAGCACTGTCCAGGAGCAGCAATGCTTTGTTGGCAAGATTATTTGCTGAACAATAATCCCTAACATCCTGGCAAAAGTAGGATGTAAATGATTGCTTTCAAAAATTGCTTTCTTGTTTGCCCTCCAACTGATAGCCTATAATTTGAAAACTCTTCATTGTTCTGGGGTTTTGGGAATGGCAACCAAACATTGGCTTTACTTTAAAATCACCTGCCACATTTCCACCAAGCAGCAATGTCAGACAATCCTTTGCTGCTTTAAAGCCTGGCACACACTTTTCTTCTCTTGAAATGTTATGCCCTGGAAATCATCCTTTTTCAGAATCAACCAGTCTCATCAACATTAAACACTAGTTGAGGAGTGTAGCCACCTTCCTCAATGATTTCACTTAGTGTTTTAATGAAGGATTCAGCCGCTTTATCAGCAGCACCGGCAACTTCACAGGATCACAGAAATTTTACCGGGCAGACCGAGGGCAGTTAGCCCATTGTGTCTGCACCAGCTCTCCAAATGAGCAACTCACCTAGTGCCATTCTCCTGTCTTCTCCTTGTAACCCTGCACATTCATTCTTTTTAAATAACAGTCTAATTCCCTTTTGAGTGCTTCAATTGAATCTACCTGCACCACACACTCAGGCAGAGCATTCCAGACCCTAGCCACTCACTGCATGAAAAACATTTTTCCTTGTATCACTATTGCTTCTTTTACTAATTATTTTAAATCTGTGCCCTCTCATTCTTGATCTTTTCATGAGTGGGAACAGTTTCTCCCTATCTACGCTTTGCTTCTCTTGAAATGTATGTCCTGGAAAGTACCCTTTTCCAGAATCAAGCAGTCTCACCACCATTAAACATCAGTTGAGGAATGTATCCACCTTCTGCAGTGATTTCACTCAGTGATTTCAGCTCTGAAGAGTCATACGGGCTCAAAATGTTAACTTTGTTTCTTTCTCCACAGATGCTGCCAGATCTGCTGTGTTTTTCCAGCATTTTCTGTTTTTATTTTTCCCTATATACTCTGTCCAGACCCCTCATCATTTTGAATGCCTCTATCAAATCACCTCTCAATCTGTCTTCATAACTGAAGTTCCTCATCCCAGGAACCATTCTCGTGAATATTTTCTGCATTCTCTCCAATGCCTTCACATTCTTCCTAAGGTGCAGCGCCCAGAACTGGACGTAATACTCCAGCTGAGGCTGAACTAATGTCTTATATAAGTTCAACATAACCTCTTTGCTTTCGTATTCTATGCCCCTGCTAATAAGGCCCAGGATACTGTATGCTTTATTAACTGCGCTCTCCCTGCCCTGCCACCTTCAATGACTTATGCACATATACACCCTGCTCCCTCTGCTCCTGCACCCCCTTTAGAGTTGTACCCCCTATTTTATACTCTCTCCATGTGCTTTCTGCCAGACTGAATCACTCTACATTCCTCTGCATTCATCTGCCACTTGTCTGTCCATTCTACCAACCTGTTTATGTCCTTTTGAAGTTCCACACTATCCTCCTCACAGTTCTGAATAACTCTGAATTTTACATCACCCGCAAACTTTGAAATTACGCCCTGCACACCAAGGTCTAGGTCATTAATATATACCAGGAAAAGCAAGGATCCCAACACTGACCCCTGGGGAACTCCACTACAAACCACCACAAAACATCCATTAACCACTACTCTCTCTTTCTTGCCACTCAACCAATTCCGTATCCATGTTGTTACTGTCCCTTTTATTTCATGAGTTATAACTTTGCTCACAAGTCTGTTCTGCAGCACTGTATCAAAAGCCTTTTGGAAGTCCATGTACACCACATCAACAATGCCTTCATCAATCTTCTCTGTTACCGCTTCAAACCAGCAAGTTAGTTAAACGTAATTTTCCCTTAAGAAGTCCATGCTGGCTTTCCTTAATTCATCCCCATTTGTCCATGTGATCATTAACTTTGTCCAAATTACTGTTACTAGAAGTTTCCTACCATAAAAGTTAAATTGACTGGCCTGCAGTTGCTGGGCTTATCCTTACACCCTTTTTTGAACAAGACGTAACGTTTGCAATTCCCCAGTCCTCTGGCACCACCCCGAGCCTAAGGAAGACTGAAAAATTATGGCCAATGCCTCCACAATTTCCACACTCACTTCTCGCAGAATCCTTGGGGGTATCTAATCCGGTCCCGGTGCCTTATCAAGTTTAAGTACAGATAACCTATTCAATGCCACCTCCTTTACAATTTTAAACTCTTCTTGTGTCTCAATTACGTCCTCGTTTGCCATAGCCTACAGCATCTGCTTCCTTGGGAAAGACAGATGAAAATTATTCATTTAATACCTCAGCTATGCCCTCTGCCTCCATGGGTAAATTTCCTTTCTGGTCCCTCATTATCCCTACTCCACCTTATACTACTCTTTTACTATTTATATGCCTAAAAAAGACTTTGGCATTTTCTTTTATGTTAGCTGCTATTGTTTTTTCATACTCTCTCTTTACTTCCTCATTTGCTTCTTCACCGCCCTTCTGAACCTTATATATTCAGCATGGTTCTCAATTGTAGTTTCAACTTGACACTTGTCATAAACACACTTTCTTCTTCATTTTAATTTCTATCTCCTTTGTGATCCAGGATTTGTCTGCCCTACCTTTCCCTTTCGAGGGAATATACCTTGACTGTGCCTAAGTTATCTCTTCTTTGAATGTAGCCCATTGATCATCTACTGTTTCTCCTGCCAATGGCTCTAATTTACTCAGCCCATATCTGTTCTTATCCCATTGAAGTTGGCTTTCCCCCAATTAATTTTTCTTACTCTGGACTGTTCTTTGTCCTTTTCCATAGTCAGCCTAAACCTTATGATACAATGATCACTGTCCCCTAAATGTTCTCCTGCTGACACTTACTTTGTCTACTTGGTCCACCTCATTTCCAAGAACCAGGTATAGGAGTGCCTCCTTTCTTGTTGGCCAGGAAACATACTACTGTAGAAAATTTTCCTGAACACACTCTAGGGACTCTAGGCCCTCTCTGCCCTTTACACTAATACTATCCCAATCTATATTTAGATAAAGTCCCCCCTTATAAGTACTCTATAATTTTTGTGCCTCTCTTGCAATTTCCACGCAAATTTGTTCCTCCAAATCCTTCCCACTAGTTGGTGTTCTATAGACTACACCAAGCAATGTAATTGCACCTTTTTTGTTCCTTAGCTTTAACCAAATAGATTCTGTCCTTGATACCCCTCTGGGTCATCCTCTTTTTCCAACATGAAATGCTCTCCTTAATCGATACTGCCACCATTCTCATTTTCTTTCTTTCCTATCTTTCCTGAACATCTTGTATTCAGGAATATTTAACACCCAAGCCTGGCCTTTGAGCCAGGTCTCTGTTATAGCCACATCATCATATTTTCATCAAGCAATCTGCACCTGTGTTACGACTGGGATGGGAGGAGTATGCTGTTTGACTAGCCCCACTACTCCACAGGTTGTACCTTTGGTTTAAAAGTTTGATTCACTCACCAAAATGGCCAAATATTTACCTTCGCTACTGTCACCCAGAATAAGAGAGACTTTAACCTGGCTTCTTTCAATAAACAACAAACTTATTAGTTTATTCTAAAACCAGTCTTGTCAAATAGAAAGGCAAAGCTTATTAACATACATTACGAAATATGAAAGCATACTAATTACTCTTTCAAGATACCCTAAGTCTTAGATAGGCACACAAACACACCAAAAATAAAAAATAAATAGAAGGATTCTGCCGAAGGTTAAAAGTCAATGGTTCCAGGGAAAAGGAAAGATGGTGGAGTTCTTGAAATGGCATCCTGGTTATGCGGTTGGTGTCTCAGCACTGATCTGTGAAACAATCAATGACTTTTGCACTGTTTTTCAGGCGGACTCGAGGAACACCTGCAGGTACTCAATTCTACCATGTGGAACAACTTAGAAGCAGCTTATATTTATTTTCAGCTGTGGACTGGCTCTGGACTGCAAAAAGGCAGCTATCTTCCTTCACAAGCAGTTGGTCCTCCTCCTCAAAGCAAAACCAAACCAACTTTTAAACACAGTTCCTGGCATGGTTCTTTTTTCAGAGCCATAAACAACCATGTGACCCCTTTTGTACACAGTCCATTAGGGTCAAGAGGTTTCCAGTTTCTTTACAACTGCTTAATCACCTCTTCTTGTAAATGGACATCTTTTCAAAGAAAAGCAGAGCTTTTGCATTAACCCTTTAAGGAACAGTGTCTTTTAAAAAATAAATTCTTTCAGAATGTTCTTAGTTCTTAAAGATGAACCATTTTCTGTGATTAAAGTGTTCATCACACCTATAACTCACTAATCTTATTTACCACACTCTGTGCATTCACATACATACACAATAACCCTGATTGAGACTCTATTACTTTCTCTTTTACTCTGACCTCACCTATTAACCTACTATTCACTACTCTAGTGCTATCTATCGTTCTCAATATTTTGTGCAGCTCGGTATTCTTCTCTGACATTATCTCCTGGCTCCGACTTAATTTAAAAACTCCCCAACACCACCAGCAAAATGCTCCACAAGGAACTTGGTCCCGGCTCTGTTCAGGTGCAACCCGTACAGTTCCCATCTCCCCCAGAGCCAGTCCTAATTTCCCAAGAATCTAAAGCCCTCCCTCCTGCCGCATCATTCCAGCCATGCACTCATCTGTCTGATCTTAATATTTCTGTAGTAACTTGCATGTGACATTGGGAGTAATCCAGAGACTACTTAAGGTCCTTATTTTTCTACCTGCCTCCCTAAATTCTGACTGCAGGACCACATCCTACCTATGCCATTGGTACTGTTATGGACCACGACTGCTGGCTGTTCACACTCCCTCCTCAGGGTGTTCTGCAGCCGCCAAATAGCACCCTTGACCCTGGCAGCATCCTGGATTCACGTCTGCAGACACAGAAATGCCCATCTGTTCCCTTAACTATCGAACCTAACTGCCCCACTTACAACACAAGTCAGCACATTTTTTGTACTTTACAAACAACCCACGGCTAGCATTAAATGGTTCTGTTTGAAATTTCACCATGGTCTTTCTTCATACAAGTTCCTTTTCCTGAATAAGCATTAAACTAAGAGGCATGTGTTGCTGAGTTTGATGTTCAATCCAAATGGTTAGCAGTCTTCCCATATCCATTATAATTCCACTCTGATTTTTTAAAAACTTAACCTAACAGCACCCAAGGGAGTTGTTAGTTTACCAAACTCTTTTATCCATGTTTTTAACAATTGTTCTCACCATTGTTGCTGGTAAGTAAAGGTTTCTAGCGATGTCCACTGTATGGTCACCTGTTTCAGAGCACTTTCTAATATCTAATTCCACTTGAAGTGTAACTTATTTTTGTTGTCTTTTCTCAGTAGAACACACTTCATAATCACAGGCTTTGTTTTGGCTCATAATAAATGAATTAATGAATAATACCACAACAATTCAAGAAAGCCAAGATGTCAACGGGAGAGAATATTTTTTCACGTGCTTTACAAAACGGTGCAAACACTCCCCTGTCTCCAAGACAGTGACTCCTTAACTACTGGCCTTTAAAATGACCACTGTAGGCCATTACAACACTGTACACCACAACCTGGGGCACAGCACACAGTTCCTATAGATTGTCCAAAGCCTCCCAATACAGTATTGCCTGCTTGCCTCCTCACATGAAATCCAGCTCCCAGAGGTTCATGGGAATTACGTGGAAACGTCTGGTGTACAGCGACATTAAGGTGAATCAGCAGCAATACAATGCGAATCCAGGTATTCATTTAAGAATGACGTTAACGTGAAACGACATTGTGAGGGATGATGTTAAGCAAGGATACTTCGTATGAACTTATCGACAAACTTAGGGCTTTGTATGAAACAATTAGTGTTCCGCTTTGTCAGAAGGGTACATGCTTCTGCCACCCACTTTTTAAAACTTGATTCTGCTGGAAGTGATTTTTTACAAGCTTTTGTATACTTATCATCTGGGGTACCTACTGGGGTGAAAGGGAGTTTCAGGCTTGAATTTCATTAATCCACTTTAAAACAACATATTATAAAAACCCAACTCACACTTAACAAGAATGCCGGTTAATGTATTTATACAATGTCCAAGCCGCTACTTCTAGATGCTAGTCGAGAAGCACAGGGAGATAATCCCAATTTCTGTCAACAGATATCAAATTTAAGGCATGAAGAGTTATTTCTAACTTACACCCGAGGGCCTTATTTACACTGTCTCTTACACTAATTTTAATGCCATGGATACAATAGCTTATTATTCTGAATTCCATTTTCTTAAAACTTCAGTCATATCTCACTGATGCTACCATTACATGTAAGGAGTTAAACTATTGTACAGATGCATGCTTAAATTGACAAAACATGACATCTACAATTTGCTAGCTCCCATAATCTCCATCCAAAATAATTGTCTACTTAGATTTTGCACTGACTAGACTCCCCAATAGTCTGAAAACACTGAACTAAGAAGCAGCAACTGGCATATGTCTAGCTATCAATCAGGGCCTGTCACAAAGTTTTCTTTCATTAATACTTTGAAAGAATTAGCACTTGCAAAGTAGATGCACACCTCTGATTGCAGACTCATTCCCATTTCAGCTTCTAGGCTGACATTCTGTTACAGCACACCCTTTAATAAAATGAGGCCCTGTTTGCTTTGATGGGTCAGTTGGACTTTGAAGTCAAGTTCTCTTGCCATGCCATAACCACCAATGAAGAAAGATTAAATGATTATTCATCACATTGCTAGGTGTGGGTTCCTGCTGTGTGCATAATGATCAGTTTTCATCTATAAAATAGTCAGTGCTCCATAATAATTAATTATATGTGAAGAATTTTGAAAAAATGCTGTAACATATTAATGCAAGTGTTTATAACTATATGGCTTTGTTGCATAACCACAGCTGCTTCATCAATGGCCTTTCCTCCATAATAAGGTCAGAAGTGGGATGTTTGCACAATGTTCAGCACCATTCATGGCTCCTCAGGTACTGAAGCAGTCCATGTCCAAATGCAGCAAGAACTGGACAACATCCAGACTTGGGCTGACAAGTGGCAAGTAACATTCGTGCCACACATGTTCTAGGCAATGACCATCTCCAACAAGAGAGGCTAGGAATCCTGCAGCGAGTAACTCACCTCTTGACTCCCCAAAGTCTAACCAGCGAAGCCCACATCTCTTGAATGAATTAAAACAAAAATCACCAAAACATCAGTAGATACTTGGAATCCAGACATGACAGATTATTAGCATTCTATGCAACAATTCCTACAATTTGTCCTCAATATAGGATGATTTACAGCTCCAACTTAAGAACTTGGAGTGGATAGCTACTGGAAAGCTCTTCTACAATCATTAATTCTGCCTGGAGATCTAAACTCCACATCATCTACATACATCACATTCGAAAGGTCACCAAGAGGTGAGGCATCTAAAAATCTTGTGGTTTACCAGGCTGTAAAGAAATATTTTCTAAAAACCTACTTAGGTGCAGAAAATCATAGAATAGGCAACCATTCGGCCTGTCATGTCCGTGCCGACTTACTTGGAGGAGCAACTCACCTGCCTTTTTCCTGCAGAACGACAAATGGTTTTGCTTCAGATAATTATAAGACTCTCTTATCAAATGGTGGAGTAGGCTCAAAGGGCTGAATGGCCTCCTGCTCCTAGGTCCTATGTTCATAGGTTTTGAACACCTCAATTAAATCTGCCTCCGCCACATTCTCAGGCAATGCATTCCAGATCCTGCCCACTCAGTGCATAAACGTTTCCTCACGTCGCTGTTGCTTCTTTTGCCAATCACCTTAAATTGGTGTCCTCTGGTTCTCAATCCTTCTGTTAATGGGAACAGTTTCTCCCGATCTTCTCTGTCCAGATCACCCATGCTTTCGAAAACCTAAAGCAAATCTCCTCTTAATCCTCTCTTCTCCAAGGAGTACAGTCCCAGCATCTCAGCAACATGGCTCATCCCTAGAACTACTCTCGTGAATTTTTTTCTGTTCCCTTAATGGCTTCACGTCCTTCCTAAAACATGCGCCCAGACTTGGACACAATATTCCAGCTGAAGCCGAACCAGGGTTTTTTTCTTAAAAACAGGTTCATCACAACTTCCTTGCTTTTGTACTCTATACCCCTCCTTATAAAGCCCAAGATACTGTATGCCTTCTTTACCACTTTCTTAACCTGCCCTGCCAGCTTCAATAATTTGTGCACATGTACCCCCGGTTCCCTCTGTCCCTGCATCCTCTGTATACCCTCCATTTGAATTTATCTGCTAATTGTCGTCCCATCCTATCAGCCTAAGTGCTCTTGAAGTTTTATCACTATCCTCCTCACATTTCACAATATTTCCAAGTTTTGTGTCATCCACAAATTTGAAATTGTGACCTGTACACCAAAGTCTAGGTCATTTATATGGATCAAGAAAAGCAGTTGTCCTAACACCAACTTCTACAGAACCCCACTGTACATCTTCCTGCAGTCCAAAAACAAACATTCGTCACCATTCTCTGTTTCCTATCACTCAGCCAACTTCATGTCTTTGCTGCCACTGTCCCTCTTATTCCATGGGCTTCAACTTTGCTGACAAGCCTGTTATGTGCCATTTTAACAAATGCCTTTTGGAAATCCATGAAAACCACATCAACAGCATTTGTCTCATCAATCCTTTCTGTTACCTCATCAAAAAACTCAAGTAAGTTAGTTAAATATAACTTTCCCTTAACAAATCCGTGCTGGCTTTCCTTAATTAATCTACATTTGTCCAAATGATTGTTCATTTTGATCTGAATTATTGTTTCTGAAAGCTTTCCCACTACTGAGGTTAAACTGACTGGCCTGTACTTGCTAGTCTCATTTGTACACCCTCTTTCTGAGCAAAGGTGTAACATTTGCAATTCTCCAGTTCTCTGGGAGAGGGAGGATCGGAAGATTATAGCCAGTGCCTCTGCAATTTTCACACTTACTTCCCTCCACAGTAACCTTGGATGCGTCTCATCTGGCCATGGTAATTTATCAACTTCAAGCACAGCCAGCCTATGCCTTTTCTTTTATTCATTCATGGAATGTGGATGTCACTGGATAAGCCAGCATTTATTGTCCATCCCTAATTGCGCTTGAGAAGGTGGTGGTGAATTGCCTTCTTGAACTGCTGCAGTCCATGTGGTGTAGGTGCACCTACAGTGCTGTTAAGGAGGGAGCACCAGGATTTTGACCCAATTACAGTGAAGGAACAGTGACATATTTTCCAGCCAGGATGGTGAGTGGCTGGAAAGATAACTTCCAAATGGCAGCATTCCCATGTATCTGCCGCCCTTGTCCTTCTAGATGGTAGTGGTCGTGGGTTTGGAAGGTGCTGTCTAAGGAGCCTTGGTGAGTTCCTGCAGTGCGTGTCTCGTAGATTATACCAGGGTTGATCCTTGGCTTGGTGGTAATTATAGGCGGGAGGGAATATGCTGGGTCACTGCGGTCAAGTACAATTCTTCTGCTGCTGCTGATGGCCCACAGCATCTCATGGATGCGCAGTATTGTGTTGCTAAATCTGTTCAAAATCTATCCCATTTAGCATGGTAGTGATACTACACAACACAATGGAGGATATTCTCATTGTGAAGATGGGACTTTGTCTCCACAAGGACAGTGTAGTGGTCATTCCGACTGATACTGTCATGACAGATTGGTGAGGATGAGCTTAACTATGCATTTCCCTCTTGTTGGTTCCCTCACCACTTGCCGCAGAACCAGTCAAGCAACTATGTGCTTTAGGACTCGGCCAGGTTGATCTGTCCTGGTACTACCAAACCACTCTTGTTGATGGACATTGAAGTCCCCCACCCAGAGTACATTTCTGCGCTCTTGCCACCCTCAGTGCTTCCTCCAAGTGGTGTTCAACATGGAGGAGTACTGATTCATTAGCTGAGGGGGGACGCTATGTGGTAATCAACAGGAGGTTTCTTGCCCGTGCCAGGAGGCTTCATGGGGTCCAGGGTCGATGTCGAGGACTCCCAGGGCAATTACCTCCTGACTGTATACTACTGTACCGTCACTTCCGCTGGCTCGGTCTGTCCTGCCGGTGAGACAGGACATACCCAGGGATGGCAATGATGGTGTCTGGGACAGTCATACAGAATCATACCTTAGACAACGTCAGGCTGTTGCTTGACTAGTTTGTGAGACAGACAATTTTGGCACAAAAATTAAAGAGGGCTTTGCAGGGTCGACAGGACTGAGTTTGCCACTGTCGTTTCCGGTGCCGGGTGGTCCATCTGATTTCATTCCTAATTGACTTGTTTTCAGCAGTTTGATACAACTGAGTGGCTTGCTAGGCCATTTCAGAGGGCAGTTAACAGTCAACCACTTGCTGTAGGTCTGGAATCACATGTAGGCTAGGGCAGATAAGGACGACAGATTTCCTTCCCTAAAGGACATGAGTGAACCAGATGGGTTTTTCTGACAATTGACAATGGTGTCATGGTCATCATTAGCCTTTTAATTCCAAATTTTCATTGAATTCAAATTCCACCATCTGCCGTGGTGGGATTCGAACCTGGGTCCCCAGGGCATTAACCTGCGTCTTTGGATTACTTGTTTGGTGGCGATACCACTACACCACCACCTCCATACATAAAGCCCTTTTTTGGGCCCAATCGACCCCACTCCTCCTTTTAACGCCCTTTCACTATTTCTGTGCCTGCAGGAAACTTTGGAAATCCCTTTTACATTGGATGCTAGTCTTTCCTCACACTCTTTGCTTCCCTTATTTCATTTCTTACTTCCTCTCTGAACTTTCTATATTCAGCCTGATTCCCAATTGTATTATCTATCATTTGTATGTTTTTTCTGCTTTATTATCCTCTTTATCAATGGCATCATCTAGGAAACTCTGCAATTCTATGTCCTACCTTCCCCCTCATGGGAATATACCTCGACTGTGCCCAAACTCTCTCCTCTCTGAAGGAAACCCATTCTTCCGTTCCAGTTTTGCCAACCAACCTTTGATTTCAAATTTCCTGGACCCTTGCCCAATTATTTTTACTCTGGATTGCTTATTGCCCTTTTCCATAGCTACCTTAACGAAAATAGGATCACTGTTCCCTAATGACACAAATTCCAATTTTTACTACATTCTGTGCTCATATTATGTCTTGCTGCATCATTTTACTTCTTTATACAAATAAATTCTGATTAATAGTTTTATGCATTGCATTGATTTGATGATGATAGGAACATATGCTGGTGTCATGTAGTAAACAATATACAATTAGGGATTACTGTACATCTTGCCATATAAACTGACTTTTGAAACATTCAAAAATTCTTCCAAAAATGGGGGTTAACACACATGCAGAGTATAAAATGTGAACCGCTGGTCTGGGTGGTCACCATTTTGAAATGTGAAAAGAAAATATAAAACCAGTAATTCATGTTAAATTAATATGGCACAGTTTATTGAATTAATTGTACAAATATAAGCACTATCAAAGCATTTTAAAACATGTCAAATTCATTGTCTTCCGCATCCGATGCAAAGAGTTCATCGATTTCATTCTGAGTCACCTTGGCCTATGGCACCATCGTACAGATCCCACTCTGGATCAAGTGTGGTGCTTTCGCTTTCAGAATCATCTCTCCACAACAAATCATCTTCCTCTCCATCCATTGAGAATTGGATATCCCACATTTTTTGAATGATCTGATTGCACTGTGCACTAACACCATCCCACGATTTGATAATGAAACTACACAAGACATCAAGTGGGGCAGTGTGCATATTTACACTCTGTGAAAGTTTTCTTTCCATCAACCATCCACCTATTCCATTCGAGGTGAACATGATACTTGAATGGCTTGTTGAGGCATGCATCCAAAGGTTGAATTACCTTTGGTTAGATCCTGTGGTATAACTGCAATATGGGTGCTATTTCTTTGCCGGCACCTCTTGATCTTGTAGTATATATGGGATATGAAGATCTCTCACATTAAGAAGCTGCATTCTTTATACGGGGCACCAGGGTGCTTATTCTGCGCATTATCGTTCTCTACTATTATCATTCCATACTCACCCATCGAACTGCTGTCACGGACATCCATAAAACTTGCAGGAAACTTGATATTTGGCACGATTTTATGTTTGAAAATTACCACAGGCTTAAATTTCTTTCCATCGGTCATGCAGGCTAGTACCACCGTGCATTTTGTTTTCTCATGCCCAGTCATTTTCACTAGAACTGCTTTTGAATCTTTCCATTCCACAGTTTGGCTGCTGGGCATCTCAAAATTCATGGGCGCTTCATCCATGTTGTCAATGTGACTTAATGGGCACTAATGTTTTTGCCACTGTCTTATGGTGAACCACTGACAACTGGTAATTTTAGCCTCTGAACAATCTTGGTCTTCTGTTGCAAAACTATACTGTTTCATTCCATAAAGCAGCTACACCAACTGGCTGCTGATCGGAAATCTCTGCTGGCCTCAGGGTTTGATTTGGCCCACTTAGGTGCGCATGTACGCATTGCATTTCTGGTGACAACGTAACCATTCCAATCATTTTTTAGGACACATCCGATACGTTTCTCAAGGTCAGGCCAGTGCCTGGTCCCTGTTCTGATGGCACATTTGGTCTTGGGCATCTTCTTCAGGGCGGATTTCTCCCTCCATTCTTGCAACAGTTTTTCATTAACACCTAATTATTTGATGAGTTAGGTAATGTTATGGTTCTTAGCTTGAAAACAGTTTCATATTTAATTCTTTTTGTTGGAGGACTTACTTCTGTTCGTCACTCATCATGCCTTGTGCGGTTTGCTGTGTGTGTGTGTGTGTGTGTGTGTGTGTGTGTGTCTTAAACTCCTGCGCATCTTCATTAGAACCGGACCCATATCATCTTGATCCAAAGTGTGAACTTAAGGTAAGTAAAATGTGAATTACTGGCTGACTACAAATGCATTTTGTAGCAGAAAAGAGGGTTGACTTATTCACAAAAGCATAATTTTTGGCACTGAAAAGATGGGATCGCCTTATATTTGGGTTGACTTATATACCATGATCTACAGTAGTTGTTAAACTCAGCACACTAACCCATAACATGGCAAATTTCAGATCAAAGTAGATTTGATCTGCTTAGAGAAAGCATCTTTTCTCCCCAATGAAAGCAAACAAAACGGATTGGGGGGGGAAGCCCAAAGCACCAATAAGTACAAAATTAACAAGCCTCCAATGAGCATAGAATTATTTCTGACTACTTGCATAGGCTAAAGGTTTACCAAAACAGTTAATTGTAGGCCCATTTACTCTTTCTCTGTAAAAAGAGGCTGAATAAACAACTGCTACAACCAACATTGATAAGATGGTAAGGGGAAAAACTAATCAAACACTCCATAAACAAAGACAGTAGTGGTCCCTGCATTGCTCTTTATGGAAAGCTGCACAACATGTACTGATAGATGGATAACTTTGAGTTTTGCCAGATTCACCTGTGGGCTGGGGAGAAATTTCACAGATCATTATCTTCCTAGTAGACTTAGCCATCACTCAGAAGTTTGGTTTTAGTGTCTCTAAGTCAGACAGTGAAGGGGAGGAAAAGAAAGTCAGGCTTGCCAATTTTGTTTTAGTGAATGAACAACTGAAGTTAATATTCAAGGCCAATTTTAAAAGGGTCCTATCAATTAGTGAACCACTGAAGTGAATATAGCTTCTGGATGAAGGCTGTTGTTGCAAATTTGCATAGAATAGATGACCTGGGGATTGGGAGTGTGCTGTGCAAGGTACGCAGTTTTGCCAAGTATCCCACATTGTATGGGAGTCTACTTTTTTTCCACATGATTTAATAGGAACAAATGGCTCCACCCTTAGACATCATGCTTAACTGCTGTATAAATAACTTCACACCTTGCCAGCATTGTTGATCTTCAGTCACTGTGTCCAACTATTATGCAGGCACAAGCACCCCAAACAAAGGTTATTAATGCAAATTCATAATCATTTGATAACCCCATGTATTATTTAAGAAGGATCCATTGTCAATCCAGACAAGCAGGTATGAGGAATAAGGGTATATGCTAAGTTCAAGGGCATAGATTCTGTGAGGTGTACAAATATGGGGTGATAATTTTTAAAAGGTGTAATAAATTAATAATGTACACAGTAAGAGGGCCTTTCTAGGGCTAAAGCAAGAGGGTCAGATTATTGCAGAGCCTAGAGCAATCCAAAAGCAAATTCCAATGATCTACGTAGGTTTATGTAAGTTTTGTTTCTTGTTTTTCTTATGATCTATAAAAAGCCAAGAAGCAACATATGATTGTTAATTTGGTCAATGTACGAATCTTTCTAAATGTACAAGTTCTGCTGGAATATGTAAAAGCAATAGGAAAGCAGAGTTTAGGGGAACTGCTGACCTTTGGTCAAGTTTGAGAAGATATGCTTGGCATGAAGGATCAGACAAAAACAAAAGCATGACACAAATCCTGCAGAACCAGAGATAAGTAAGCGATATCAGTTAAAAATGTGACCAATTCTTGAGGAAGACTGTAATACCAAGAGAAACCTACATCCTAAGAGCTCATGAATAAACAGTAAGATAATTACAAGAAAGGCCATGTTTAATGTGAGAGGTTTGTTGTTTAGCCAAAGTTACTGATTACGTGATCAAGGTATTTTAATCAATTAATCTAATCTTATATTCTGTGTAATTATGGTCAATGAAGGACACTATTACACTATAAGAGCCTTGATTGCTAAGGTAACCTTATCTGACAGGTGAAAATACACTACATGATCTGAGGCTAGTACAAAGCTATAGTGCTTTAAGCAGAAATAGTTACTTTCTTTCAAAATGTATAGCAAGTGTATGTACCCTTTTGTTCTGAGAGTTTGAGAGCTGAATTCTGCAAACAATTTTTGTAGCTATGTAGTTCTTCTCACTTTTATTACTTATGAACATGCTGTGTCTTATTACCTAAGACATACTGATTGTCCTCATGCACTGATATTATAATATATATATATATTGTATAGATTTTAGGTATGAGGTGACTTTGTAACTTCTGAATCAGGTCGAGGCTATATGCCTTGTTATATCCTTTTAATTAGCTTTGCTCCAAGTACTAACAGTCACTATGAGCTTGCAAAATGAGTTTGCAAGCACCAAACTTAATGGAAATTCTATAGGATTCTAATACACGTATTAAGCATTTCGGATGACAGGCCCAGAAGTTAATCATTAGTATATTGACATCACATGCTCTCTTATCTCAAATAAACAAATACCAGTAATACCTTGAGACCTCCGTTATCTCAGAAGAAAACTAGAAAACTTAGTGAAATAACAGGGAGGGATATCCTATAGGTAACAGACACCTGAGAGAACCAGTCAGGAGATAAAAGGAAATGACACCAGGAAGTAACCATCACCCTTAAGAAACCAATCAGAGACTGATCACGCGCTGCCTGAACCAATTAGAGCTCAGAAACACCACAGATCATGCACATGGGCTGGGGCTAAAGAGTTTCAAGAAAAAGTGCTTGGGAACTTTCAGTGCGTAGCTCAAAGATGATGAGCAGGAAGAAGACAGACTACAAATCAACAGAACACAGCAACTGTGCCACAATCAACCGGAGGATCGCATGCCAGTGTTCTAGAGTGAACTGACTGTATATCACTGCCTTTGTTAAGGATCCTCTTTTTGTACTTATTGTGATTAACTTAATAAATTCTGTGAAGGTTGTAACAGCATACCCATACCCAGTGTGGTTTGTTGCTAGTCTGAACTAAGGGTCCAGAACTGACTTAAAGAGTTAAATCTTACATCTAGGGCCAAACTACTCCAGAGGGCTGGCACAGCCACAATAGACTGTGTTGTAAACTTTTTTGTATTTTTTCTTGAATTGTGGGCAACACCAAAGGTAACATCCATTGCTTGCCCTGAGGACATTAAGAGTCAACCATGTTGGGAGCCTGATTTACTATGATTGATAAGGAAGAATTGCATAGCCTGTTCAGCCTTTCCCATAAGTATTTTTTTTTTTTTGTAAAAATATACTTTATTCATAAAATATCTTCAATCACATTCCAAACCATTTCAAACACAACATTACAAGGGTACAATCCAGGTTAAACTTTTACAAAATGTATCACCAGGTGCATCAGTACAAACAGTATTACAATCATTTACAGCCTTTCATTTTGATCTGTACAGCCCGAGGGGCTCTAAACAGTTCCCAGTCTCTCGGTGCGCTGTGGTAGAAAGGTCTTAGACAGCGACCCTTCCCCATTGCGCCTTTGCGGCAGCTGCCCCAAGCTTTAGTGCGTCCCTCAGCACGTAGTCCTGGACTTTGGATTGTGCCAGTCCGCAACAATCGGTCGGGGACAACTCTTTGTGCTGGAAGACCAACAAGTTTCGGGCAGACCAAAGCGCGTCTTTCACCGAGTTGATGATCCTCCAGCTGCAGTTGATGTTTGTCTCGGTGTGTGTCCCTGGGAACAGCCCGTAGAGCACAGAGTCCTGTGTCACAGAACTGCTCGGGATGAACCTCGACAGCAACCACTGCATCTCTCTCCAGACTTTCTTTGCAAAGGCACAATCCACAAGGAGGTGAACAACGGTCTCTTCCCCACCACAGCCACCTCGAGGGCAACGTGCAGAGGGGGTGAGCCTCCTGGCGTGTAGGAAGGATCTGACGGGGAGGGCCTTTCTCACCACCAGCCAAGCTACGTCTTGGTGCTTGTTGGAAAGTTCTGGCGATGAGGCATTCTGCCAAATGACTTTGACAGTCTGCTCGGGGAACCATCCCACAGGGTCCACCCTCTCCTTTTCCCTCAGGGCCTCTAGGACGTTACGTGCTGACCACTGCCTGATGGACTTGTGGTCAAAGGTGTTTTTCTGCATAAATTTTTCCACCAGGGACAGGTGGTACGGCACGGTCCAACTACTTGGAGCGTTCCGCGGCAGCGTGGCCAGGCCCATCCTTCGCAACACCGGGGACAGGTAGAACCTCAGCACGTAGTGACACTTGGTGTTTGCGTACTGAGGGTCTACGCACCGCTTGATGCAGCCACACACAAAGGTGGCCATCAGTATGAGGGCGATGTTGGGCACGTTTTTTCCCCCTTTATCTAGAGGCTTGTACATCGCGTCCCTGCGGACACGATCCATTTTCGACCTCCAGATAAAGCGGAAGATGGCTCGAGTGATCGCCATCGCGCAGGAGTCTGGAATGGGCCAGACCTGCGCCACGTACAGCAACAGCGAGA
The DNA here is from genome assembly GCF_964194155.1 of Cetorhinus maximus. Lineage (NCBI taxonomy): Eukaryota > Metazoa > Chordata > Chondrichthyes > Lamniformes > Cetorhinidae > Cetorhinus > Cetorhinus maximus. Next base: position 14,186,092 of record NC_135908.1, on the reverse strand, counting down.
GTACCTCACACCTGATGACCAGGTTCTTTCCCGCAATGGAGAGGGAGCGTCGCTCCCACATGCCCAGTTTCCTTTTCACCATAGCCACTCGCTCCTTCCAGTTTCTAACGCATGCCCCGGTCCCTCCGAACCATATCCCCAGCACCTTCAGGCCGTCAGCCCTGACAGTGAAGGGGACAAAGGATCGGTCAGCCCAGTTCCCAAAGAACATGGCCTCGCTCTTCCCACGATTTACCTTGGCTCCCGAGGCCAGTTCGAACTGGTCGCAGATGTGCATCAGTCTGCGCACCGACAGCGGATCCGAGCAGAAGACGGCGACGTCGTCCATGTACAGGGAGGCTTTTACCTGAGTGCCTCCACTGCCTGGGATCGTCACTCCTCTTATGCCCGGATCCTTCCTGATGGACTCGGCAAAGGGTTCTATGCAACACACGAAAAGGACAGGCGAGAGAGGACAGCCCTGCCTGACTCCAGATTTGATCGGAAAGCTATCTGTTTCCCACCCATTGATTGAGACTGCGCTACTGATGTTAGTGTAGAGCAGTTGGATCCAATTTCGAATTCCCTCCCCAAACCCCATTTTGGAGAGCACATCCCCCATGTAGGTGTGCGATATTCTGTCAAAGGCCTTCTCCTGATCCAAGCTGATGAGGCAGGTATCCACACCCCTGTCCTGTACATAGGCAATCGTATCCCTGAGCAGCGCCAGGCTGTCAGAGATCTTCCTGCCTGGCACAGAGCAGGTCTGGTCAGGGTGAATCACCAATTCCAGAGCGGATTTGACCCGATTGGCGATGACCTTGGACAGAATCTTATAGTCCACATTCAACAGTGAAATGGGTCGTCAATTTCTAATTTCCTCCCTTTCCCCCTTGTGCTTGTAGATGAGGGTGATGATGCCTTTCCTCATGGATTCTGACATACTACCGGCCAGGAGCATACTCTCGTACACCCCTAGCAGGTCTGGGCCGATCAAGTCCCACAGAGCCGAATACAACTCCGCCGGCAAGCCGTCACTTCCGGGGGTTTTACTCTTCTCGAAGGACTCGAGGGCCTTAGTCAGTTCATCGGGAGTTAGCGGTTTGTCCAGGCTCTCCCGCGTACTGTGGTCTAAGACCTCCGTGATAGAGGACAGGAAGGACTGGGAGGCCGTGCTGTCCGTGGGCTTCACGTCATACAATCCGGCATAAAAGGATTTGCTGATCCTCAGAATGTCGGACCGTGATGACTTTACTGAGCCGTCTTCTTCCTTCAGGCTGCTGATCACAGAGCGCTCTCTGTGTACCTTTTGGAAGAAGAAACGTGAGCACGTCTCATCCTGCTCCACGGAGCGGACTCTGGAACGGAAGATGATCTTGGAGGCCTCCGAGGCAAAGTGCGAGGCTTGCTGGCCTTTCACCTCTTGGAGCTCCTCCTTGACATCGACCCCCATCGACCGCAGCCGGAGCAGATTCTGCATCTTTTTCTGGAGTCGGGACATTTCCCTCTGTTCCTTTCTAGCTTTCTGGGTGCCTTTGAGGATGAAAAACCTCTTGATGCTTCCCTTGGTCGCTTCCCACCAGTGTGTCAGGGACTCAAAGAGGGGTTTCACGGTTCTCCAACCTTTGTAATCCCTCTTGAGCTCCTCAATGTTCTCTGGGGTCAGCAGTGACTCCCTCTATTCTTGGATCGGAACTAATTGTGAATCAGATATTCACCAGTTTGACACTTCTCAATTAAGAAGCTGGGTTGTGTCAAGTGTCTTATGAATCAGATTTCATTTGAAGAGATAAATGATTTTTGGTGTACATGCTGGTGTGTAGCAAGCATGGGCTCCTTCTACACCAAAGGCATTATTATTTAATTTACAACACTTTGACTTTAATTGACTGGAATGTATAGTGGATGTACTTATAACAATTTGCTCACTATTGGTGTTTTTCCATTGTGATACAAGTGCTATTGCACCACAAGCCCAATTACTTTCAAAAATATTCGCAGGATCATGGGGGAAAGAGCAGGGGAGCGGGTCTAATTGTTAGCTCTTTCAGAGAGCTGGCACAGGCATGACAGCCAAATTGCCTGCTTCTGTCCTGTATCATTCTATGATTTCGGATGCCTGCACTTGAACAGTTAATCTTCCTTAAAAACAAACATTTATTGGTTGCCTACATTTAAGGCAGAGAAGGCCACAAAAATTGAGCACTTCACAGAAGTAAGACGATTAAGATGTTCAGGAAGCATGTTCAGGGTCTGATGCGATTGTGTGGTTTGATTGGCACAGGCAGTATAGTGCCAAAAGGACCAAGTTCTAAAATTAGACAAGCTTACCAACTCAACTGAAAGAGCTACGGGTTAATATCAATGAGAAACCTGCCTCTCCTGACAGAAATCTGTCACGACAATCTCCGAGTAGTTTAACTACTTACAAAATTAAATCTTATTGCTCGGAGATTTCAGATCAATATTTTCAGCAGCTCTCTCACTTTTAACCTGACTGTCGCCCACTCCAAGAGCAGATCCTTGAAATCTCATTTTTAAAATATTAATGCTTTCAGCCTAATTCTTTATTTCTACAGTTGAAATGGTTAAGGTTTCAGTTAGAATGTGCACAACAGCAGTTATGGTTAGGCAGACAGAAGCCAAGGACGCATTTGCATGGCAGCTGTGGAGTCGGTGCAAAGGATTTTCACGTTGTGCCAAGGCTACAATTTTGATGTTAATGTGGCCTGAATCCAATCTGACACCAAAGCAAAGACTTCCAGGAATGGGGAGTCTCACTCCACTTCACTTTGGACCTTAATATGCACTTTGCACTACACAGGGACAATTCCTTCAATGACTCCTGACTGGTATTCAGCATCTTTAAAGATATGGCTTCCCTGTTTTTTTTTTGCTCCTCCAATATTTACATGGTAACTGCAGCACCAGTGTGAAATATGCATTCTTCGCACCAACTCTACAATGACAATAAATCCTGAGCTTCATTCTGTGTGCATGTAACTGCAGTTGCGTTCATCTTTATTTAAAACTCAACCATTTCACCTATAGAAATATTTGGATTTACAGGTTGAAAATATCATAAATCTGAGGTCCAGGATTTTATTGTTCTGGGGCATCTCTATGGCTCTGGGTGGGCCATAATGCTGAGAAAGTGTCTGGAAACTTGAACACTACTGCTGGCTTCACAAAGCTGCAGCTGCACTCCTGGCTGCTGTGATCAGGACTGTGACAACAGCTAGCAGATCCCAAGGCCTATAGAGCATCTTGTGGAATTGGAAGTGGAAATGAATCTCAGTCTTTGCCCGCATTCAGCCTGCAGACTCTCCAGTTGGCAAGAATATAGGGGCGGACCATGGCAACAGGTTTTGATAGGCATTTCCGTACTGAGGTGCCTGGTCTGACTAGAAAATGAAACAGCAGACCTGGAAGACCCCTTCCTGCCTCATTAAAATACCAAAGCTGAGCCTGTGCATCCTACAGGGTGCAGGTGCATGCCCAGTTACATACCTAATGAAATGGGGAGAGCGGAGGCAGGGCAGACATTTGATGTTCAGAGTCTCCATCTTTTCTTTCTCTGCCAACCTAGGGAATTCCGCAGGCCCAGGGCCAAACAAAATCTACCCTAACATATCTATCATCAATGCAAAAACCAAAACTGCTAAAGCTGTAAAGAAGGAAGTAACTTTCACACAATGCCTTTCATGATCTCAATACATCCCAAAAGGTTAAATGTTGGAAAGGTGGCAGCAAGGTCCCACTAACAGCAGTGCAATAATGACTAAATAATCTGCTTTAGTGATGTCGGTTAAGGGATGAATATTGGCAGGGACACCAGGGAGAAACACAGCCATGGAATCGATTGTATCTGCCAAAGAGAGCAGTCAGGGTTTAATTGAGTGCCACACTGTCGAAGGTGCTGACTTTTGGTAAATGGTACAAACTTAAAAAAAATAAAAAACGCCATGGCCCGTCTGATGGTCAACCTTACTCATTTTACTCATTTCTGCATGCTATCCCACTGCCAGAGATCTCCAGTTTTCTGCTGCTGGACTGTCCCTCTAGGTCTGTGTTTTCAGTTTTTTAAAAAGCCTCTCAAGCAAATAAATAAATTAGGAGTTCATCAAGGTAAAGGTGCAAAGTATCCTGAATAAAAAATTACATAGAAGGTACTGCACAGAAACAGTCCACTAGGACCAACTAGTTCATGCTTCTAAATGAGCTTCCTCCCATCCCTCTTTATCTAACCCGATAAACAAGTCCTTCTATTCTTTTCTCCCTCATGTGTTTATCTAGCTTCCTTCTGAATGTATCTTATACTATTCACTTAAATTACTCCCTGTGGTAGCGACTTCCACATACTAACCACTCTGTGGGTAAAGAAACTCCTGCTGAATTCTACAGGATGACAACAATGCAGGGCAATTCATGGTTTTCTTTTTATTTTCATTAATTGAAAACCTCTTTAGTGCCGTCCACTCGCCTCACTGACTTTCTCTTCTCTGTACGTCTCTCCATTTATTGTTGCCATTTCCACACATTCTGGTTCCTATTCTGCCATCCCATTGCCTTGCTTTTTTTCCTCCTCCCTTTGCCATGCTTCCTCCCCGCTCGCTTCCAACTCCAACCCAAGCCCAATGATCAATAGCCCAGCCATTCCTGCCCTCCTCTTCTGGTCCCTCTGGTATTAACTGTCCACTGGAGGTGTAGTTTCCACATTCCATATGCACAGGTGCCAACCTGGCTTGAAGAGGGCTATGCCCAACAATGGCAGCCGATCCAATCAGTTTGGTGCCTGGCTGAGAAGTGAGATGAGGAGGGTCAAGGAGGGTCATTTTGCTAATTTCTAACCACAAGTACAAACAGTACCTACAGAAATGTCTGATAAAGCTGATGTCTGTGAAGAAAGCAGACTATAGAATCATGAAAAGAATCTGCATTTCTTTAACATCTTTCACAGTCTCAAAAGTCCCAGAGCACCTAATAGCAATGAAGTACCCCACTGCCATGGAGGAAACGCAGCAACCAATCAATGCACAGCAAGCCCCCACAAACAGCATAACTGGACATCAGATGCAAAGAACCGCCAGTTGTTAAAAAAAAGTCTTTCTTCCCTCGACAGAGACACAACCCAGACGGGGCCATCTTGAGATGCATTTAGGTATTTTCTTCACTAAAAACAGCTCATGTCCAAGTCACTTTCTGTGGAAAATATGGTCAAGGAATTTTAAACTAGAACAGTGGATCAACGCAAGAAGTAAAGAAAGATGCAGGAGTCCAAGGAGACCAGTCCAGTGAGATCAGTTTTGTATTGTTCTAGCAAAGAACAACCACAGGCACAATAAGCCAAATGAGTTCTGTTTATAATCTGTCTCTTAGGCCTAAGGCATTGATAAAAGGGCATTGTTATTTAATTTTAAAGTATCTGTTACAACACACTCCTCAGCGACAACTTGTATTTTATAGCACCCTGTAAAATAGAGCATGTCCTAGGGGTGCAGAGAGAAGGAGGGAAGAGATGGAAGAGAAATGGACAATAAGCATGCTGAAAGAGGCAGAGGCAGCTTAGTTGAAAATAAGTGTTTTGAGAAGGTTTGTGAAGAATGAATGGAGAGACAAGGGAGTTTAGGAAGGGAGAGCAGGCTGATAGCTCTCCACCAATGGTGAGGCAAAGGAAAGGAGGATGCATAAAAGGCTAGAGTTGGAGATGTAAAGAATGTGGAAGATATAAAGTTGAATGAGATTACAGAGTGTAGGCGGGGCTCTGAAGATGAGGATTATAAATTTGGTGTGTTGAGGAACAGGGAACCAAAGTGGCTCCACATGGGTAGGAGGAATAGGGCATAGAAAATACAATGTTTTGAATCATTGGTATTGGCATTCACATAGGGTGGAAGGCGGGACATTACTGAGGAAGACACTGGAGAAATCATGAGTTGAGGCAAAATCCTGGACTTGGGCTTTATGTCTTAATGATGGATAAACTACTGGTTGCTAAACTCAGCTGTGGGTTGAACAAGATACCAGGGTTTTGTCTTTTCCAACCTAAGTAGTGGTTAGGAAGTGGTGTGGAGTTAGAGGTAACAGAGTGAAGTTTACAATGGGACTTGAAAGTTGTGATACATTGGTCTTCCCAATGTTTACTTAAAGGAAACTTTAATTCATCCATAGTTATGTAGACAGGTAATCTGAAGGCATAGACGTGATCATGGGGTTGAGGTGCTGGATGGATGGAGCAGAGTGCCAGTATATATATGGAAAGTGACCTGTTTCTAGAGGTGCTGTCACTGAGGGGACTTAAATGAGCAAGTGATGATTCCTTAGGAACACCTCACAATATAACAGTGCAGGGTTGGAAAATGGATGGAAATACCGTTGGAGGGAATGGTTCTCCATGAAGACAATGTTACAAAGCTGCGAAACAGTGGACAGGCAGTAAAGAAGGATGATACCATTAACTGCGTCAAACTCGGCTGAGAGTTGAAGAAGGAATAGTACAGTAATCTTTAAAATTTTCCAATTTCCATTTGTGTTATTGGGGATGGCTATGAAGTGCTTAATTTCAATGGCCTATGTCATAAATAAAGTAAAACGCTACAGACAAGAACACATGCCAGGGAAATGGCAGGAAGGAAGGCTAAAAAAAAAGAACCGAAAGGAGTGATACGCAAAACTAGAAAATTACATTGCAAAGAAAAAGGAACGAATGCAGAAACAACGCAAATGAAGCCAAAAAATGAGAAGTTAGCAAAAAAAAGAGAACTGAAATGGGGAAGGAAACAGCAAAATAAATAGTGCAGGAATACTAAAGCTAGGTGTTGCCTAAAGTGTGTGTCATTATTTTACATCACAATCTTAGCAATACAAGCTGACAGGTTCTGAATGGTGCGATCCCTTAGTATCTTTGCAAAGTGGGTAAGGCTGCAGCAAGTCATTTTTAAAAAAAATTATTCTTTCATGAGACATGAGCATTGCTGGCTAGGCATTTATTGCCCATCCCTAATTGGCCTTGAGATGGTGGTGGTGAGCCCCAATGCTGTAGGTACACCCATAACACTGCTTAGGAGGGAGTTGCAGGATTTTGATCCAGTGACAGTGGAGGAACGGTGATACAGTTCGAAGTTAGGATGTTGTGTGGCTTGGAGAAGAACCTTCAGGTGGTGGTGTTCCCATGTTTCTGCTGCCCTTGTCCTTCTAGGTGGTAGAGATATGGGTTTGGAAATGCTCTCAAAAGAGTTTTGGTGAGTTGCTGCTGCAGTGTGTCTTATAGGTGGTACACACTGCAGCCACTGTGCGTTGGTGATGCAGGAAATGGATGTTGGAGGTGGTGGATGGGGTGCCAATCAAGTGGGCTGCTTTGTATTGGATAGTGTCAAGCCTCTTGAGTGTTGATGGAGCTGCACTCATCCAGGCAATGGAGAGTATTCCATCACACTCCTGACTTATGCCTTGTAGATGGTGGACAGACTCTGGGAAGTCAGGGGGTGAGGTACTCACCACAGAATTCCCAGCCCCTGACCTGATCTTGTGGCCACAGTATTTATATGGATAATCCAGTTCAGTTTCTGGTCAATGGTAACGCCCAGGATATTGATAGCGAAGTGAAACCTTCAACTAATAATAGAGAAGCTCACAGTTTATTCTTGGAACAACCCCTTGAAATGAAAGGCAACCCTGAACCTGATACAGCTGAGAACTAGAATTGTGTGTTTAACTGATGACCATGAGAAAGAGCTAAAAAAATATCACTGCTGGTATGACTGCCATTTTCAGACTACCACATAGATGGGTGGTCAATTAAAGTAGATAGATTAAGATGAACAATATTAAGAATGAGTTAGCTTGATACCAAGTCAAAAGGAATTGCAGCCAATTTGCACAGAACTTCAATCTTGCAAATTTACATTGGTTTAGAACAGCAAGTGACATTCCTCCAGTGGTCTTTGTGTAGAAAATATTGCATGGATGTTAAAGAGTGAAACAAATAATAAATGGAGGTAGTCATTTTGGAGAGCGTGCTGTTCTTATCCATCAAATAAACTCAGTTCCTGAGTGCAAAATAGAGGTAAAAGGGGCAGAAACCAGTTACACTGGGTTTCCATCACTTTCCAGAGCTTTCCTGGGGATAGTTGCGGAGCATTTAAATTGGCTTAGCGGGCCTGCACCTCTGTTTCCTGCAGCTGCTTTGAGTGGCACCGATTAGGAAGCCCGCCCAGTAGAAACAGACGGTTGGCCTTGCGTCTGGTAATAGGGGAAGCTGGGAGAAGCAGGCAGCATGCCATGGAAAAGCCAAGAAAGGAAGCTAGCCCCCCCACTTCCCCCTTGCCACAAAGTTTCTGTCCTTGAAAGCTTCTGACAGTTGATTTTGGACAGTATCCAGAAGACCCCAAAGCCTCTGGCTGCTAATGCTTCAGGCATAACAGGCTGGACTTCTGCCCTGATATTAGGCCCAAAGCCCAGGTGTACCCAAGCAAAGGAAAGAAAATTTTATCTTTGTGCTAACAAAGAAAACTTTTTACTGATCTCCAAGACCCAAGCTTCTAGATAACAAGAATGCAATTTTCTATCAGACAAAACATCAAGGTACATCTGGAGCTGAGTGGTAAGGACAGATAAACTGCGTTCTATCTCAGTGCAATAAAAGCAGTGGTCAGTCCTGCTTGACTAGACAAGAAGGTAGAAGTCAAATAGTTTAACAGTAATGCAGGCACTAATAGATATAGCTTCAACTCTGAACTTTTGCAATGTTTCAGAAAAGGCAGTTGCTTACATTTAGTAATATTTCAATCTGCATATTGTGGGGGTATATTTCACAAACTTAAATAAAATAAAGCGCACTTCTCTAATTCTTTCCTTCCCCTGGATTCTACATTTTGTAGAATTTTTTGAATTTAAAACGATTTGGATTCGGCAATAAAAACTAATTTTGATGCAAAATCTCATTATGTGAAACGTTAATATATAAAAACAAAGGCTGTTTAGGGAAAAACAGTTTATTGAAGAGTCTCCAAAAACCATAGGGTTGTTCAAGTTGTTCCCAGAAGCAAAATTTGAGTCATTTATTTTCAAGGAACTGGTTACTGGGAAGGAAAAAAATTTGCACTAAGCTCATGCATCATCAATTTTACTGTCAAGAAAATGTATTGCTTCCAGCATAACCACTTTTGATAGGGAATTTGAGTTGACAGGGTGCTCCTGTATAATCCGTTGTGTTAGTTGCATCTTTACATGTTTTCAATCTGCTAAATGTGCCAACCATGGCTCAGTGGGTAGCGCTCTTGCCTCTGAGTCAGAAGGTTGTGGGTCCAAGGCCCACTCCAGAGACTCAAGTACAAAATCAAAGTACTGAGGGAATGCCACACTGCCAGAAGTGCCATCTTTAAGATGAGATATTAAACTGTAGACCTTTCCAAGGTAGATGTAAAAGATACTGTGGCACAGTTTTCAAGATGAGCAAAGGAACCGGTGTCCTGGCTAATATTTATCTTTTAATCCACATCACAAATACAGATTATCTGATCATTATTACATTGCTGTTAGTGGAATCTTGCTGTGCACAAATTGGCTGTTGCATTTCCTACACTTCAAAAAGTACTTCACTGGCCATAAAACTCTTTGGGCTATCCTGAGGTCAATAAAAATGCTTTATAAATGCAAGCCTTTCTTTCTTTAAATGTGGGAAGGAAACTTATTAACCAGATTCATGATCCATCTCCAACTGGGAAAAATTGATTAAGTCAACTTACCAATAAATTGTCACAGATTCCACTGGCTATTTTTCCTAGCGTATTGGCGTCCAATGGTGCTATGACCATTAGATCTGCCCACCTCCTCAAGTCTATGTGTAGGACAGGATCTGACCTCTGCTTCCACATCTAAAGGGAACAAAACAGATTACAAATGACAGCAGTACTATATGATAGTTGCAATAGCACAAATCAAAGCTATGTGACATCCATTTTTACAATGGTCATGCAGAGAGCAGGTCACAGACAAGATAGGACCCAATGAGCATTGGGGAGTATATGCTATAAATTGGAGGGGCCCAGCAGATATGCAAATGGACTGGAACTGCAAAAAAATTTCTCACTGCTGCAGCCTTATCTTGAATGAAAGTATTAGTGATGATATAAAAGTAGGGGGGGGGGGGCTCATCTTTCAAATCCCTCAACATCTCCCTCAATTACAAATTAACAAACAGAAACCAAAATTATGAAAATAATTTTAATTCTTCATACAGTACATGCAGGAAACTAGAGTGGATAAAGAGCCACTGATTTGTGGATTTTGAATATTTTATAGTCAGAGTGTATCAAATTTTTTGGCACCAGGGGCAGCAATGGATCCCACTGTCTGAGCATTTCTCATGGGGCTATCTAGATTGGCACTCTCAAACATATAGACATATAAGCCAATAAGTGTGAAGTGTTGTTACTTGCACACGTTCCATGTTAAATAAAAGCCCAAAATATAGCCAGAATTCAAGTGGGACGGTAGGACAGAGCCAGGCAGGCTATTTTCATTACCTACCCACTGCTGAAAAGGTCCAGCAATGTAAACATGCCAACAGTCAGGAGGAATTTTGAATGTTGACAGATGAGAAATGAATGTCACTCCCCCCTATACAAATGGGCTTGTCAGACTGTCCCACTGTGGATAAGAGAATCTCGAGGAGTGTTCCTCAGCTTCAGTAGCTAGGCATGGTCTATTAAACTCTGTGAACGGAAGTTCATCCTTTATCGCAGATTCCTCTAGTAGATTTTACTGAAAATTAGGCAACTTAAATGAAATCAACTTGTAAGGAAATATAATAAAATTACCAAACTTTGTGAATTAAGATTTCTTTCATATCATGTTTTCACTCACTAGGTTAGACAGACAGCTTAACCAACTATGTGTATTTTGATAGTGGAGGGGAAAGAACGGAAGAGATTTTTCATTTCATTATTTACAATGCTCCTCATATTATAGACAACCAAGCTCTGCCAAAGTTGGAGGATTGCCAAAAGAATTCTGGAAAAAGTCACTGCTAGCAGATAAATGTTGACATGAGCGTTTGATGAGGAGTGTAACAAATTCAGATCTGCCATAGGTACCTGATCGGACTCGGTGGCCTAGTCACTGGCTTAATGAGGCTGCACGTCTTACTCCATGGGAGTGATCTGAGATTTGTCCTGTATCTACTGCAACAGCAACATAGCCCAGCAATATAAAAATAACATTCTCTTGTAATTTGTACTGAATAGTCGTGTATTCTTCAGTTTCTCAGATGTACATAGCAAAAACATAGTGAGACATATGAATGATCAAGCTGCTTTATTTCCCAGTCAGCTGAACAAATCAAAAGTTATGACCAGATTCCCCTATAATACAACTCACCTTGATGTAATAATATACGCTAAGCTACCGCACTTCAGTAAGCCCTTGAGTTAAAGCCAATTTTCAAACTCCACTTTTCAATCTTTCATCATTCTCAGAGCCCTTTACAGCCTGACCACCTTTCTTTTTAAATTTAAAGATCCCTTGACACTAGTATCAGCTTTTGATCAACATTAGCTACTCTCTTCTCTCCCGAAACAGAATCCACCAGCCTAAGACCCCTGCAAAGTTCAAATGAATAGATCTATTGCAAAAATGAGGGTGAATAATCACTTAAATTTCAAACTGTTGCCAGAACACTGGTTTGAGCACCCGATTTGATAGCCAGTCTTCACCTTCAAGCCTTGTTGTCTTACAGGTTTAACTTCTTGAGAGTTTAGCTTTGCTCAACAGTAGTATTTGAACATATTACACCAAGGACCCCAGTGATAGCATAGTCTGAAATTTCAAAATATGACAAAGAACTACTTGAGAATATCTGCTAGGATTATATTACATGTAGAGGAAGTTCTATTCATATACTGACAGAAGTATTCTCCAAGATAAAATGTAATTTGAATAAAGTAAGGAACTGTTTAAATAGAATACAACTGGTTGTTCAGTGGAAGGGCTTCATTTGCTCATTTTATTTGCATAGAATTCTTAAATAATGAACAAAGAATACATTACCTCCCACTCATCTGAGTCACTATATATTTTAGCAGGGACATCTTTGGAGTCATAAAAATGTTTTGCATGCTCTGTGGTCACCACAATTACTTCAACCTTTAAAATAGAGAGAGACACAATAAGAGAGAAACTATTTTGTGGTGTTGCATAACAATTGGAAAGAAAGGGCATAAGACAATGATTTCTAGGGTAAATAACAGGGTTTTCATTTCAAGACCAATGGCTTGCCTATATCGGTATACACTCCATCGTTGTGGCTGGTGCAAGAAAGCTTCTGCTTCCTAAGTGGTTTTTCACAGTAAGAACGCATTTACTACGTCACAGTCGAAGCGTTTACTCTGTTTTTCGCTCTCCACCGATGCTGCCAGACCTGCTGAGTTTTACCAGCATTTTCTGTTTTTATTATGCATCTACCATGCTTCTTTATTACAATACTCTAATTTACTGTACCAAATCTCTTACAGTTTAATCACATTCTCAATCACTATGGTTGGGATTGACTTATTTGGTCTCCAAGAAACCACAGTACTGTCAGAAACAGAAGTAAATTTATATCTTAAAAAAATCAATGTTTCACTTCAGCAACCAACATTTGTTACAATTTGGCTTTTGCTTCATGTGAAAACTGCTTTCTCTCTAATGGGCTACAATAGCATAACAGTTATAGTATTGTTATTAATAATCCAGAGGCATGGACTAATGATCTGGTGGCATGAGTTCAAATCCCACCAAGTTAGCTGGGGAAATTTTAATTCAGTTAATTATTTAAAAAGTAAATCTGTAATAAAAAGCTAGTATTACACATGATGACTTTGAAACTACAGGATTTATGTTAAAAACTCAACTAGTTGACTAATGTCCTTTAGGGAAGGAAATCTGCTGTCCACACCTGGTCTGGCCTATATGTGGTTGACTCTTAACTGCTCAATGAAATAGTCTAACATGCCACTCAATTGTCTCAATTAGGGGTTGGTAATAAATGTTGAACTTGCCAGAGACATCCAGATCCCATGAGTGGGTAAAGCTAACATAACCCTTCGTGAGCCATAGCTAGCTGAAGCAAATTTAAATAAGTGGAGGTCACACACTTTACTTTTGACTGTTGTTATGGAAGCAAAATTAGGTAGACAATTCACACGCAGTAAGTTAGCATAAACACAACGAATGAATGAGCAAATAGGATTTCTGATTGTGTTGGCTGAGAGGTATGTTGGCCAGGACGTCAGCAGAAGTGGGGTCTTTTAAATCCAACTGAGAAAGGAAATGGCCTAAGTGGAAAATGGCGATGTGCCTATGTGCAACGTTCCATTACGCATGATGAGAATGGAAGTTGGCACGGGAAGATGGATATATTCCCCAATGCATATTGCCAGAGTCAGGTGTGCACGACAACATTTATCCTTGTGCTCGGTTGGTTGGGGGGGGGGGGGGGGGGGGGGGGGGGAAATCACCTTGAGACTAATTAAAGTTAGTTTGCATATAATGCTTCCTTTAGGTTCATTTTCCAATATAAAAGTGGTGCATGCTACAAGCAAAAAGCTGCATTAAATTTCCGGATCTGAGAAAGCTCAATAAAACGAATAAGTAACAGCTTTGTCAAGACCATAGTCTTCCTCCCTCCTGCCACAGTCTTTTTTCCCACAGCTATTATCTTACTGATCTCCAGGTGTCATGAAACGTTACAAGAACTTTGCTTTAACACCACAATGTTAAAAAAACACAATAAAATAACTTATCACAGCTGAAGCACATTTCCACTGTAACTGTAAGAACTTTACCACAGGCAAAGGGCCATTCCTACACTTCACTGCTCAACAAGTTCAAGTGCAAAACTTGCCCCAATGACCCATTGGGAAAATGTGCTAAGTGTTGTCATTCTGAACCATTTAGATAAAACGGTCTTGGATCAACCTCTGCCTCAACTGTGGAGTTAGTGGGGGTGGGGAGATGGGGATTAGCGATAGGAAAGAAACTGTTTGACTGACAGTAAGGATTATCCATTTGGTTGATGTAATGTTCATTCTCCAATTGACACTGGAAGTGGACTGACATGAGGATGGAGTTGTTGGTTAACCAATGTCAAGAGTGTGGGGCTGGGGCGGTTGGCAGCAGGCGGTCATGTGATGATAGCTTCAGGAATGCATCCAAGCAGAGTTTGCAACCCTAGTCCCATTCCAGGAATTTGAGCTCATAAGGTACTCTGGCTAATGCAGTCCTGAGGAAATGCCGCCTTATCAGAAAGTGGGGTTCTTTGGACATTCAACAAATTTCCTATCTCCCTCTTCCTGCTTTACAGTGTGCGTTGAACACCTTATTTGAACAGCAGGGGAGCCTTCCTTGCAGATATTTCCCTGAACCAAAATCAGGTCAACTGTTCATTTACCTCATTGCTGTGGGTAAGGGTTAGTGGCTGTACTGTATTTGTCTACTTTAAGTCACTGCACTTTTCAGCGGCAGTGAAAAAACGGTCAAGTATACATGAGTTTTTCAAATCCAGTCAGTCTTTCTGGAATTGTATATATTTGAAATTGAGAGAGGAAATTAAATGGATCATCTGTGAAAGATGGAGAAAGAAGCCTGACAGGAAAATGACATCAGAGGCTAGGGTATGATTTGGTTAAAAATACTGGTTTGATTTACCACAGTTGTTGATTTAAAAAAAACACCAGTGTCCTATTATTTTAAATTGCAGTGTTGAAACACTTATAAAAAGGAGTCATTAAAGATACTGAAAGTGCAAATAAACAGGCTTTACGTGCATATATTGGTGTACCACAAGCAGGAATTTAATGGCTTCACCCTTAAGTAATGACGTGAAAATAGTCTAATTTGGACACAAAACATATAGCTGAAGGTGAACGCCACAAATATAAACACATTAAATCATACAACACAGGAGGAGGCCATCTGGTTCCTTGAAAGGCCTGTCAATTAGTCTCACGCCTCTATCTTTTCCCCATCGTCCTGCAAAAAAATGTATTTATTTTATTCCCTTTCGAAAATTATAATTGCATCTGTTTCCAGTGTCCTTTCAGGTGGTACAAACGAGAACACAACAACTCGCTGCACAATAAAATTCTCATCTCCCCTCTGGTCCTTTTGCCAATCACCTTAAATTGGTGTCCTCTGGTTATCAACTCTTCTGCCACATGAAACAGTTTCTCCTTTTCTCAAATTTCCCAAGCCTTTTGTGCCCTAAGGAGAACAACTTCTCTGGTCTCCATATAACTAAAGTCCCTCATTCCTGGAATTATTCTAGTCAATGCCTGCACTCTCTTTAAGGTCTTGACATCTGAAGTGTGGTGTCCAGAACTAAAGGGGATACTCCAGCAGGGACCTAATCAATGATTTCTAGAAGTTTAGCATAACTAGCTTGCTTTTGTACCCTATCCCTCTATTAATGGAGCCAAGAATCCCATATGGTTTTAACAGCCTTATTAACTTGTCCTGCGACTGTCAAAAACATGTGTCGATTTGGTTAATCATTAAACAACTGGTCCAGAGATGATTAAAAGGTATCAGTCTTTTTTTCAATTCACACTTATTTCAACATTTTTCCTGGAGCAATAATTGCTTCAAGAAGAGTCTATGGAAGGCATTAGGGGCACAGTGTGGGCGTGGGACAGAAAAGAGGGAGGAGAAAAGCAACAGTTAATTTCGGTCATCATCACATTGCTGTTTGTTGCCATATTTTCTTCATAGAACAGTAACTACACTTCTAAAGTACTCAATAACTGTAACGCACTTTGGGACGTTGTGATTATGAAAGATGCTTTATAAATGCAAATCTTTCTTCCTTTCTTATATAGATACTGACAGGGATGGAAATCCAACTGTAATCAAACTAAAATAGGAAACAGGGCAGATGTGCAATAGTAATCTTAGTGCAGGGCTGTATCCGGCCAGGGGTTGAGTTCTCTGAACTGGATTTCTAACCACATGGGTGGAAGTTCATTACGCAGATGGAACCAGAGAGTTGCCTGCCACATTTGGCGACATTACACCAAAAAACCCTAAGATTTTAAAATTAATGGCATAATATGTCTTTAGATGTGCAAACACATTTGTTCGACTGGTTAGGTTTTCCAAAGAGGGAAGGAAGGCACAAATGAGCCTAACATGCTATTTGATAAACTGCCCACTTCAGTTGGGAATACCTCACAGGAAAAGACACACCAAAAGTGAGCCCTTTTCCCCTTGAGGAAAAACAGGGAGAAAAGGGTGGTATTCGCTAGGAGCAGATTGGATTGGTAGAGGCTGCAAAATCATTTGTCAGCCTTCCTCTCAAGTTAGTCACCCAAGAGAGGATGGGCAGGAGAACTGTAATCTTATGCAGATGTCTTCCACTATACACACAGCTGGTTTTCATTTTTTTTTTCCCTTGGGAAAGTCATTGCGCTGAGAGAGAAAAGGCCCACAGAGGGCACTTAAGGCCACCGAATAAGAGTCAGAGCCTTGAGGAGAATGAAGGACCCAAATGAAATTTTCTTTTAAAGTGCTTGTGATAAAGCTATGTAATTGAGTGAGTTTGATATTTTATGTCAATAAGAAATGTTGTTTATTCCAAATGTGTTAAGAAAAACACCAACTTGCATTGAGATAGCACTTTAATGTAGTAAAAAAATGACAGGAGTATTATAAACATGACTTGACACCGAGTTACATAAAGAGATTTTGGGACAGGCGACTAGAGAGGTAGGTTCTCAGGAGTGTCTTAAAACAGAAAGGAGGTGTGCAGACATTTAGGAAGGGAATTCCAGTGCTGATGGCCTAGACTGCTGAAGGTAAGCCCATTAACCTGTGCTGAAAATTAGGGATGCTCAAGATGCCAGAATTGGAACCAATGGCGAGGAAGAAAATTAGCTACAATTCATAATTTTTCCTTTTCCATTGGAGTGAAGGGTTTAAAAAAAAATTAAGCAGGTTTGATACTAAACATAATTGACTACAGAATATGATACATGTCTTTTTGATTAAATGCATCATCTGTTTGTATATAGCACCCTCTAGTGATCTTTCCGCTCATTTCCTGGCTGAAGATTCAACGAAGCAGGCACAATCACATAAGCCAGCCCAGTCTTGGGACTATGGGCTCAGGAGATAAAGCAGAATGCCATTGAGTTGTCAGTGCCACACTCTCTTACAGAACCTGATCCCCTTCCTCACAAGTGCCAGGTTGGCACAAGCCCCATTGCTGAACACTCCTCACTGCAATGTATAGAAGTGCATTGCGATCCATGATGCTCACTGCATTTATCTCCAAGTAGAAAAAATGAAAGACTTGCATTTCTGTACTGCCTTTCACAGTCTCAGGACTTCCCAAAGCACTTTGCAGCAAATTATGTACTTTTTGAAGTGTAGTCACTGTTGTAATGTAGAAAATGTGGCAGTCAATTTTGCATACAGCAAACTCCCACAGATAATGACCAGATCATCTGTTTTAGTAATGTTGGTCAACATTGGTCAGAATACTAGGGAGAACACCTCTGCTTTGCCTGAAAGTAGCACATCCACCTGCATGGGCAGAAGAGTGTCTAACATCTCATCTGAGATGACAGACCTCTGATAGAGCAGTGCTCTTTCAGGCAGTGTCACCCTAGATTTTGTACTCAGCTCCCAGCAGGAGGACTTGAACCCACCTTTTGACTCAGAGGCGACAATCCTGCCGAATGAGCCATGGCTGACACTAGAATCATATGCATTCTGTAGGGAACCAAGGCCTGAGAGTGTGCAAACTCCATGCATACCATAAAGTCATGTGAAAAACAACAGATACAAGCAGAAATCATACAAGTCTCCCAAGATACACAACAGCATATTTTCTTTGCTCCTAAACACTTTGAAAAGAAGAGCTGTGCCAAAGGAATGAAGGTTGACAAATCCTACTCTCCTAACAGAGAAAATGGAATAAACCAGAAAATTCTGAGTTTTAAAGTCACTGAATCCTTTAACACAGGATGAACTATTTAAAATGCATGAGCTACTTAGGGACAGTTAGCATGGAATTGTAAAGGGCAAGCAATGATCAACATATTTAATTGAATTTTTTCAGCAGATCATAGAATCTTAAGAGGTCACTTGGTTCTTTGAAACACTGTCCAATTAGTCCCACTCCCCTGTTCTTTCCCCGTAGCCCTGCAATTTTCTCCCCTTCAAGTATTTACCATATATACCTGAGTAATGGTCGATCATGTGTAAAGGTCAATCCCTGACTTATGGCTTAAAAAAATACATTTTTCATATATCCTGAGTGTAAATCAACCCCCGACTGTTAGCCAAAAAAATCCAAACGCTTTACATTTACAACCCACTCACCACTGAAGTCAAACTCACCCTGGTGCAAACTGATAGTCATAGAATAGACGCCATTGAAGGCGGCTGTTCAGCTCCTCATGTCTGCACACGTCAACATGTGCTGTCAAGGGTTACCACCTTACTGGTGCGTGAGAATTCATTCTGCACAGCTTTTGATGGCAGGGTTGACGAGAACAGTCTCCGACCTTTCAACTCTGCGATAATGAGGCAATGGGAGAGGGTGGATTTCAACCCCTCGAAATTATTACTCATGTAAAAATCAACCCCCTAATCTTCGATTAAAAATTTAGTCTTAGAAACTGAACTTTTACACAAGTATATATGGTATCCAATTTCCTTTTTGAAAGTTAGCATTGAATCTCCTTCCATCACCCTTTCAGACACCATAAAATCATTTAGATAAAGCAAAATATTGTACATGTGGAGTTCCAAAAAGCATCTGATACTCATTGCAAACATGAGACACAAGAGAGAATTGCATTTTTTAGCGGCTTTCACAACCTCAGGACATTGAAAAGTGATTTACAGCTAATGAATTACTTTCTGAACATTAGTCACTATTGTCATGTAGGAAGGGAATACTATTGGAGAGATGACTAGGAGACAAAGCTCCACATCAATTTGTGCTGAGACTTCACTTTTCCATTTCTATAGAACCAATGTGATCATAGGCAACAGGAACATGACACTGGAACTTGGTGACTATCAGATTAGGGGATATGACAAGCTGAGGAAGAATGAGCAAGACTGTGGAGGAGGAGGTGGTGGGTAGAAGTGATTGAAGTGGGCAGATAGGCAGCAAACACAGTTAAATGCAAAGAAACGGGATGCAGTTTGCATTCTGAAAAAATAGCAAACTGAAATACACCCTCAGATTAATTGTAGGTAGAAAAAGTAAATTTAGAGAGAGAAAATTATCTAACTGAATTGTTAAGTATCCATTTTGCAATTGCAGCAGGTCTTTTTGACTGAGTGGGAAAACCATGGTTTCAAGTATCATTACAGAGACTTAAAAACATCTGGGCTGCATTTCACTGCAGTACCAAGGGAATGCTGAATTGTCCGTGGGACAGTCTTTCAGATAACATTAAATCAAGGCACCGTCCACCCTCTTGAGTGGATGTAAACAATCCCCTAGCTCTATTCAAAGAGCTGGGCAGTAGTCCTGGTATCCATGCCAGTATTTAGCTCTCAAACAATGTAACTAAAACAAGCAATTGTACCATTTATCTCAATGTAAATTGAGTGCCACGTTTCCCTACGTTAGGACAGTGACTACACTTCAAAAGTACTTCATTGGCTGGGACGGATTTTGGGATGTCCTGAGGGTATGATATACAAATGTAAGTTTTCTTATTTAACTTCTCACAGCTGTTGCACCTTACTCACTTACGGTGAGGTGATATGTGGTAAGGCAATGCATTGTAGGGTGCGAGATAACAATATTTAACCTGGAAATAGTATTTCATCACATTGAACATATGTGATGACTTATCAAGGCCCTGTGGACAGCACTCTGCAATGCTGTCAGTGGGAGTATATAAGCCATCTCTACACACACTGAACATGTAAAGGTATCTGTAGGTGTGATTTACTCACTATATTTCACAATGTTATATTTTTCACTGTGCCGTTATTTCCATTCAAGTACTTTACATCAGGAACTCTGAATTTTCAGGGCCAGGCTGATGAGAGGCACTATTTATTCATCAAATATGGCTCACAGGACCTGTCCACAGGAGATCCAACATGCAAGCTGTGGGTGGCCAATCTATTCCTCTATTGTTTTCATTATTGCTCTATGGCTACGGGGGTTAACAACAATCAATTTCTAAGAATGTGGCAATCTGATTGGAGTCTGCCTAAGCACATCTTGACTTTGATACTATATGAAGGTAACTTGTTTTGGTACCATCTGGTATTCAAAAGCAATGACAGCAAAGCAGGAGTCAAGGATTTCTAACATTTTTTTGCACGAGAATGAGGTGCTGAAATCAAAAAGACCTCCATTTATGCAATGCTTTTCACAACGTTAGGACGCCCAATGAAGTACTTCTGAAGAGCAATCACTGTCGTAGGAAGTGTAGCAGCCAATTTATACAATATTCTACAGTATGTTCCCAATCCAAAGAGAAAGCAGGCATTATTGGATCTGATTATTGGGAATGAGGTGGGCCAAGTGGATCAAGTGTCAGTAAAGGAACATTTAGGAGTCAGTGATCATTGAATCATAAGGTTTAGGCTGACTATGGAAAAGTACCAGGTGCAATCCAGAGTAAGAATAATCAACTGTGGGATAGCAAAATTCAATGTGGTAAGAATGGATCTGACCCAGATAAATTGGAATCAAACAATGGCAAGACTGTAACTAAATAATGGGCTGCCTTCAAAGAAGAGATAGTTGGGGTACAGTCAAGGTATATTCCTACAAAAAGGAAAGGTAGGCCAAATAAATCCAGAGCTTCCTGGATGATGAAAGAGATAGAGATTAAGTTGAAGCATAAAAAGTGTGCTTATGACGGATGACAGCTGGATAACAGAATTGAGAATCAGGGCAAATAAAGAAGGTGAAGAAGTGAAATGACAAAACAAATAAGCAAAGCAAGGAGAGAGTATGAGAAGAGACTGGCTGCTAACATAAAAGGGAATCTAAATGTCTTCTATAGGCACATAAATAGTATAAGGGTGGTAAAAGGAGGATTGAGCCAAAAAGCCGATTTACACATGGAGGC
The DNA here is from genome assembly GCF_964194155.1 of Cetorhinus maximus. Lineage (NCBI taxonomy): Eukaryota > Metazoa > Chordata > Chondrichthyes > Lamniformes > Cetorhinidae > Cetorhinus > Cetorhinus maximus. The sequence continues at coordinate 14,165,018 of NC_135908.1, read as the reverse complement.
AGGGGGTATAGCTGAGGTACTAATTGAATACTTTGCATCTGTCTTTACCAAGATGCTGCTGCCCAGGGCATGATGAAAGATAAGGTAGTTCAGACACTTGAAGGGTTTAAAATTGATAAGGAGCGGGTATTGAGTCGGCTGTCTGTAGTTAAGATTGGTGAGGAACCAGGACCGGTTGAGATTCATCCAAGGATATAAAGGGAAGCGAGTAGAAACTGTGGAGACACTGACCATAATATTCCAATCTTAGACGCAGGGATGGTGCCAGAGGAGTGGAGAATTGCAAATGTTACATTCATGTTTAAAAAAGTGTGTAAAGCTAAGCCCAACAAGGACAAGCCAGTCAGTTTAACCTCGATGATGGGAAAGTTCTTAGAAACAATAATTTGGGGCAAAATTAATAGTCACGAGCAAATGCAGGCTAATTAAGGAATAGCAACAAGTTTTGTTACAGGCAAATAGTGTTTAACTAACTTGCTTGAGTATTTTGATGAGGTAACAGAGAGGGTTGATGAGGGAAATGCTGTTGATTGGGCTTCCAAAAGGCATGTGATTAAGTGCCACACAAGAGATTTGTGGGCAAAGTTAGAACTCATGGAATAAAAGGATCAGCAGCAACATGGGCACAAAATTGGCTGAATGACAGGAAACAGTAGCGGTGAATGGTTGCCTTTCAGATGAAGGTTTATGGTGGAAATCCCCACGGTATAGTGTTAGGACCCCTGCTCTTCCTGATGTATATAAATGACTTAGACCTTGGCGTACAGGGCTCAATTTCAAAATTTGCAGATGATGCAGGAGTGTATAGGACTTCGAAAGGACATAGAAAGGTTGGTGCAATGGGCAGGTGAAATTTAATAGAGAGTGTGAAGTGATTAATTTTGATAGGAAGAACAGAGACAATATAAAATACAGGGAACAACTATAGAGGTGGTGCAGGAGCAAAGGGACCTGGGTGCATATGAGCACAAAACATTGAAGGTGCCAGTTCAGGTTGAGAGCATGGTTAATAAAGCATACAGCATCCTGGGCTTTATCAATAGGTGCATACAGTACAAAAGCAAGGAAGTTATGTTAAGCCTGTATAAAACACTGGTTTGGTCTCAACTGGAGTACTGCGTCCAGCTCTGGGCACCACACTTTAGGAGGACGTGAAGGCATTAGAGAGAGTGCAGAAAAGGTTCGAGAGAATGACCCCAGGGATGAGGAATTTCAGTTAGATTGAAAGTTTGGAGGAGTTGCAGCTGTTCTCCCTGGAGAAAAGTAGTCAAGAGGAGATTCAATAGAGGTACTCAAAATAATGAGGGGTCTGGACAGAGGAGATAGGAAAAGGCTGTTTCCATTGATGGAGGGATCCAGAACCAGAGGGCACAGGTTTACGGTAAATGGCAAAAGAAGCAATAAAGACATGAGGAAAATCTTTTTCACGCAGCAAGTGCCTGAGATTGTGGTGGAGGCAGGTTCAACTGAAGCATTCAAAAGGAAATAGGATTATCTGAAAAAGAAAAACAATTGCAGGGTTATAGGGAAAAGGCAGGTCAGTGGTTCTAGGTGGACTGCTCATTCAGAGGGTCAGCACAGACAACAGGCCGAGTGTTCTCTTTCTGTGCTGTAACCATTGTATAATTCTATGAACCTCAAAATCTCTGTCCCTAAGCACTTTATAGCTAATGAAGTACTAACTGTGGATACTGCTGTAATGAAAAACACATGGCAGCTAATTTGTGCAGAGCTAGACCCAGATCATCTGGTTCAATGATGCCGGTTAATATTTTGGCCAGGACACCAGGGATAACGCCCCTACTCTTCATCAAAATAGTGCCGTCGGATATTTCACATCCTCCCAAAGAGATAGCTCTCCCTCAATACTGACTTTCCGACAGTGCGGCACTCTCTCAGTACTGACCCCCTGACAGTGCAGCGCTCCCTCAGTACTGACCCTCTGCCTATGTGGCACTCTCTCTGCACTGACCCTCATACAGCGCGGCACTCTCTCTGCACTGACCCTCCGACAGTGCGGCTCTCCCTCAGCGCTGACCCTCCGACAGTGCGGCTCTCCCTCAGCGCTGTCCCTCCGACAGTGCAGCGCTCCCTCAGCGCTGTCCCTCCGACAGTGCGGCGCTCCCTCAGCGCTGACCCTCCGACAGTGCGGCGCTCCCTCAGCGCTGACCCTCCGACAGTGCGGCGCTCCCTCAGCGCTGACCCTCCGACAGTGAGGCGCTCCCTCAGCGCTGACCCTCCGACAGTGCGGCGCTCCTTCAGCGCTGACCCTCCGACAGTGCGGCGCTCCCTCAGCGCTGACCCTCCGACAGTGCGGCGCTCCCTCAGCGCTGACCCTCCGACAGTGCGGCGCTCCCTCAGCGCTGACCCTCCGACAGTGCGGCGCTCCCTCAGCGCTGACCCTCCGACAGTGCGGCGCTCCCTCAGCGCTGACCCTCCGACAGTGCGGCGCTCCCTCAGCGCTGACCCTCCGACAGTGCGGCGCTCCCTCAGCGCTGACCCTCCGACAGTGCGGCGCTCCCTCAGCGCTGACCCTCCGACAGTGCGGCTCTCCCTCAGCGCTGACCCTCCGATAGTGCGGCGCTCCCTCAGCGCTGACCCTCCGACAGTGCGGCGCTCCCTCAGCGCTGACCCTCCGACAGTGCGGCGCTCCCTCAGCGCTGACCCTCCGACAGTGCGGCGCTCCCTCAGTAATGACCCTCCGACAGTGCGGCGCTCCCTCAGCGCTGACCCTGGGAATATCAGGGATATTTTGTATCCGCGGGGGTGACTTGAACCCGGAAGCTTGTGATTGTGAGGGGAGAGTGAAACCGCCATGTGTGTGTGTGTGTGTGTGCTGGGGAGGTCAATGCAGGAGAGTATGGAAAGCAATCACCTGTGCCAGGCCGCCGATGGCCGCCGCCAGCTCGGGCAGTTTAACGGCCGCCACACTCCCGCTAACCGCCAGCAGCACGCGCCGCATGGCCGCCCTTCTCCATCCATCCATCCCCGCAGGGAGAAGGGGGGGACGATCCGGAGAGCACCCAACTCCCTCACACCGGGTCACCGTCTCCGCACCGCGAGACCCCACCTCCTCCTTAGAGTCCATAATATCACCCCAATCACTTCAGCTTCCCACCACGCTCGGGGTGGGGGGAGGGCTGAGGCTCATTTCCAATGTTTCAGTTAAATCGACTCCCCCCCTACCGCGCGTGGTCCCGCCCGCCTCCTTGGCCTGCTGGGAAATGGTGTTCCCCCAGCGCCGTGGACTACAATATCCAGAATGCACCGCGCGGGCGGGGGGTGAGGTGGAGGGAGAGGAACGGCGCAGGCGTCAGCCTAGAATCACGTGATAGGGCTGCTGGCAGTTCGTCTCCCATTCCCTTGGCTGCCAAAGAGTGGACACGCTGCTACTACAACAACAACAACAACAAAACATGCCGGGAGTGGGGTGGTCCGGAACATTCCGTGGGTACGGGGGAATCTTTCTGCCGCCATCGCTTCTCATGGGTTCGACTGGAGAAGGGCAATGGCGCCTCCTGCTATCCCCACATACACTGCGACTGGTGAAAGGCCTCCATCAAAATGAATGGGGCTGCTGTCTCCATGGGGACGCTTGATTGACCCTGTGGAGAGATAGTGCTTTGCCTCCACCTCACAGGAACAACTCCAGTTATACAGGCTGTGTTATAAAGAGAGAGAGAGAGAGAGAGAGAGATTTAAAATAGAATTAACACCAAGAATGTCTGAATGCACTTGGAGCAGTTGTCCACCTCCTATAAAATGCCACTCTCCACTTTGAGCATTCTTGTCGTGGCTGGAAGTCACGGGCACAGCTGGCAACTTGCATTCGGTGCAGAAATACCCCGCATTGCCACTCCGCAGAGCTGTCATCAGAGAATGTTGAGCTGGGTCAAAGAGGTGGCTTGAAGGGACACCTGAGGGACGTGGCGATATGGTGCAGGTAAGGGAATATGCTCCAGAACAAAAACAGAATTACCTGGAAAAACTCAGCAGGTCTGGCAGCACCGGTGGAGAAGAAAAGAGTCGACGTTTCGAGTCCACTTGACCCTTGAAGGATCATGTGGACTCGAAACGTCGACTCTTTTCTTCTCCACCGATGCTGCCAGACCTGCTGAGTTTTTCCAGGTAATTCTGTTTTTGTTTGGGATTTCCAGCATCCGCAGTAGCTTTTTGTTTTTATATACTCCAGAGGTTAGGCGTGGATTGAGAATTCGTTAACAGACAGGGAACGGAGGCTGGGAGTCAATGGCTCTTCTTCAGAGTGGCAGGCGGTGACTAGTGGGGTACCGCGGGGATCAGTGCTTGGGGCCCCAGCTATTTGCCATATATATGTCAATGACGGAACCAAATGTAATATTTTCAAATTTGCTGACGACACAAAACTAGGTGGGAGTGTGAGTGGTGAGGAGGATGTTAAGAGGCTTCCTGATGATCTAGACAAATTGAGTGAGTGGGCAAATACATAGCAGATGCAGTATACCGTGAATAAGGGTGAAGTTATCCACTTTGGTAGGAAAAACAGAATGGCAGAGTATTATTTAAATGGTGATAGATTGGGAAATGTTGATGTACAAAGGGACCTGGGTGTCCTTGTACACCAGTCACTAAAAGCAAGCATGCAGGTGCAGCAAACAGTTAGGAAGGCAAATGGTATATAAAAGCAGAAAATGCTGGAAAAACTCAGCAGGTCTGGCAGCATCTGTGGAGAGAGAAACAGAGATAACATTTCAAGTCTGTATGACCCTTCTTCAGAACAAAAGAGAAGTAGAAATGTGATGAAATTTATACTGTTACACTATTTATACTGGGGCAGAGCAGGTGAAGCTGGAAAGAAGGCCAGTGGTAGGTGGGGGCTAAGGAGCGATTGAGAAAAATGTCACAGGGCAGAATTCTCCCTTTGGCGAGCGGGGGCGGGGCGTGTGGTGATGTCAGGCGGGCGACCTGATGTCACCGCGCGTCATTTAGATTTTCAGTTCGGTAGGCATGCAGCCGAGTCGGCTGCGCGCCCACCAAACTGTCAAGGGCCTATTGAAAAGTAATTAAAACTGTTAAAGGAGCTGCCCATCCAACCTTAAGGTTGGCAGGGGGGCAGGCGAAGAGCCCAGGCGGCCCTCATATTTTTCATGGAACCTCATCCACGGGCGGGATGAGGTTTCATGAAATATTTAAAAAGTCAATAAAAGTTTTAATAAAAAGTTAATGACATGTCCCAGCTCATGTTTTAAAAGTTTTAAAATCCTTTATTTCAAAGTTTTAAATTTAAACTAATTTCCCTGAGGCACCTCTGTGTCCCAGGGAGATTTCTGCACTCTTTCGCACGCCTGACTCAGGGAATCCACCACCCCGCTGCCCGCACAGGGAGCGCATAGCGCTTCTGGGCGGACGTCACGCTGGGTGGGCCTTAATTGGCCCGCCCACGTAAAATGGAGGCACGCCGATTGGGTTCGCGCCTGCCCCTGCTCAACCCCCCTGATGGGAAGAAATTTCTGGCCATGGACAAAAGGACAAAGGGAGTGTTACTGGTAGTGGTAAGGGCTGATAGTAGCATAAAGGTAAGAAAGACTATAGATGTAGACAGGTTGAGTGACTGTGCAAAAACTTGGCAGATGGAATTTAATGTAGGAAAGTGGGAGGTCATGCACTTTGGTAGGTAAAATCAAAAGGCAGACTATTATTCAAATTGAGAGAGACTCCAAAAAAGTGCAGCACAGAGGGATTTGGGTGTTCTTGTGCATGAAACACAAAAAGTTAGTATGCAGGTGCAGCAAGTAATTAAGAAGGCAAATGGAATTTTGGCCTGTATTGCTAGGGGGTTGGAGTTTAAAAATAGGGAAACCTTGTTACAACTGTACAGGGTGTTGGTGAGGCTGCACCTGGAGTACTGTGTACAGTTTTGGTCATCGTATTTAAGAAAGGATAAAATAGCATTGGAGGCCGTTCAAAAGAGATTCACTAGGCTGATTCTTGGGATGAAGGGGTTGACTTATCAAGAACGGCTAAACAGGTTAGGCCTTTATTCATTAGAGTTTAGAAAAATGAGGGGTGATCTTATTGAAACGTACAAGATTCTGAGGGGGCTTGACAGGATAGATGTTGAAAAGATGTTTCCACTAGTGGTGGAATCTCAATCTAGGGGACATAGGCTAAGAGGAGCTGGCACGAAAGAGGAGTTGAGGCTTGGGGCAGATCAGGCTTGATCTTATTGAATGGCAGGGCAGGCCTGAGGGGCCGAATGGCCAACTCCTTCGCCTATTTCTTATATTCTTATGTAAGTAACAGATGGCCCTTTTGGGGATAGGGGTGGGTGGGCGGTGGTGGTTGGGGAAAACGCATGGAAAAGGGGATAAAAAAAGGATAAAACAGTGAATAAAAATTAAAATAAGTGGATAAAAAATAAAAATAAATTTTAAAAATGGGGTGAAAATAGAGGAGAGAGTTCATGATCTAAAGTTGTTGAACTCAATGTTAAGTCCGGAAGGCTGTAAAGTGCCTAGTCGGAAGATGAGGTGCTGTTCCTCCAGTTTGCGTTGAGCTTCACTGGAACATTGCAGCAGGCCAAGGACGGACATGTGGGCATGAGAGCAGGGTGGGGGTGTTGAAATGGCAAACGACAGGGAGGTCTGGGTCATGCTTGCGGACAGATCGAAGGTGTTCCGCAAAGTGGTCACCCAGTCTGTGTTTGGTCTCCCCAGTGTAGAGGAGACCGCATTGGGAGCAGCGAATGCAGTAGACCAGATTGAAGGAGGTGCAAGTGAGGGGCTGTTTCACCTGAAAAGAGTGTATCGGCCCTTGGAGGGTGAGGAGGGAGGAGGTAAAGGGGCAGGTGTTGCACCTTCTACGATTGCATGGGAAGGTGCCGTGGGAAGTGGATGAGGTGCTGGAGGTGGACCAGGGTGTCCCAGAGGGAACGGTCCCTACAGAATACTGACAGGGGGTGGGGGTGAGGGAAAGGCGTGATTGGTGGTGGCATCATGCTGGAGTTTGCGGAAGATTCATTTTATTCATTGTTCATCTGTCCATTCATCCATCATCAATGGCTTCATTTATTCATTGTTTTATCCCCTTTTAAAATCCATTTTTCCATCCTTTTTCCCCAACCATCGCCCCTCTCCCCCACCCCCAAAAGGGCCATCTGTTACTTGTTCCATGTTGTTCTTTCACAGCGTGCTGACCCTTGTTCTACTATTCACACATTCAGCTTTCTTACCTTTATGCCACTATCAGCACCTCCTTTAATCCTTATCACTACCATTAACATTCCCTTTGTCTTGTGTCCATGGCATCTTTGTCAATCTCTCCTTAGCCCCCATCTATCGCTGATCTTCTATCCAGCTTCACCTGCTCCACCCCCTTAAACAGTATAAATTTCATCACATTTTTACTTCTCTTTAGCTCTGAAAAAGTCATACGGACTCGATATGTTAACTCTGTCTCTCTCTCAGATGCTGTCAGACCTGCTGAGTTTTTCCAGCATTTTCTGCTTTTATTTCAGATTTCCAGCATCCACAATATTTTGCTTTTATCTAAGGCAAATGGTATGTTGGCCTTCATTGCAAGAGGAGTTGAGTACAGAAGCAAGGATGTATTCATGCAGCTACACAGGGCCTTGGTGAGACCACACCTGGAGTAGTGTGTGTAGTTTTGGTCTCCTTACCTAAGAAAGGATATACTTGCCATAGAGGGAGTGCAGTGAAGGTTCACCAGACTGATTCCTGGGATGGCAGGATTGTCGTCTGAGGACAGATTAGACTGACTAGGCCTGTACTCACTGGAGTTCAGAAGAATAAGAGGGGATCTCATTGAAATATATAACATTCTGACAGGGCTGGACAGACTGGATGCAGGGATGATATTTCCTCTGGCTGAGGGGTGAGGGGGGTCTAGAACAAAGGGTCACAATCTCAGGATACGGGGTAGGCCATTTAGGACTGAGATGAGGAGAAACTTCTTCACTCAGGGGGTGGTGAACCTGTGGAATTCTCTACCACAGAAGACTGTGGAAGCCAGGTCACTTAATATTTAAGAAGGAAATAGATTTCTAGATTCGAAAGGCATCAAAAGGTATGGGGAGAGAGCGGGACTATGACGTTGAGATAGAGGATCAGCCATGATCATATTAAATGGAGGAGCAGGCTCAAAGGGCCGAATGACCTACTCCTGCTCCTATTTTTTCTATGAAGACATGGGGCTCCAATGTGTTAGAAATTATGAACATGGGTAGAATATATATATATTGTATGTATATAAAATTTTAGCTTTGAATAAGGTAGAGGATTAGATAATGCTATAAGATTTTTTTAATGGAAATAAGTGGAACAAGTGAAAAGAGCACTCAGTAGAGCGCATACCTCCTTCACACTTTATTAACTCAAAATTAAATTACATTATAACATTGATGCACCTCTAGCTGTTCTTTTGTACTATAAACATGAGGCTTTTCCCTGCCTGGCTGATGATCTGTAACTACAAAGCTGGAAAAAAGAAATCTTTTTATTAAGGACTTCCATCTCACTGAGTAGGCTTCAAGCCAATCCATATCCAACAACGTGCTTTGAAAACTCTGCTCACATTCTGACATCTGTGATAAATTGCACCACAGTAACTGAGACAATCAACAACATTCCAAATAAAAACAACCCACAAAGAAAAGCCAATTTGCCCTACCTCCCAATGTTAATGGATCCCTCAGTACTGCACTGGTTTTGATACTCAAGTCCATGGGTGGGACTTGAATTCTCTGGCTCAGAGGCGGGAGGTGCTATCACTGAGCCATTATGAGGAGGAGCTAAATTATGTAGCAATTACATGAAATCAGGCTTGGGTATGAACAACCGACGGTTGTTAAAGGAATGAAAGACTGAGTAATGTAAAATTCAAGGTACTGGGGAAGCACGTGTTGGACTAGGAGACATTTGTAATAAATGTTGATTTTAGCCCAGTGAACATACTCACACGGAGGATGGCAGACTGGCAACCCAGAAGGAACCAAAAGAGAACATTCAAATAACACAGTTCAGACTCAACATTTTCAAATTTGCAATGAAATCCCTATGGATAAATGATCTCCAAATCTCCCAGTCACAAGGCCAGAATAATTAACTTCAGCTTTGTATTTTGCTCACTTCTTTCCCCCTCTCAACGTTCGCCGGAACATTTCCAGGCGTTTTGTGACATTAGTCTACGAGAACAGTCAGTGATGTTCTCAAATGCTGCCTCCCACCAAATCTCCATCTCATCCACCTGTTCAAGACATAAAACTGGGAAGGCTCAATGTCGCACTTACTTTCGCCTTATTCATCCCCCTCTCCTGAAGTTGCTGACACAGACTGTGGAGTATAGAAGCCAGCCAATCCCCTAGTGGGGAACATTGTGGCGAGGAGGAGGCCATTGAGCCCCTAAGGCCTGCTCTTCCATTCAGTTAAATAATGGCTTATCTACACTGCTACTCCCTTTGCTCTGCCTTTGTTCCTTTGCCCTAACAAAAAAATCTACCGCTCACAGTCTTTGTAAAGCATCTTATTACTGTACGTGGCTTGCTGTCAAATTTTGTTTGATAACACTCTGGTGAACAACAACAACTTGCATTCATATAGCGCATTAAATGCAATAAAATGTGCCAATGCACTTCTCAAGAGTACTGTCAAACTAAATTTGACTCCAGGCCATGTGGAAGATATTAGGTCGGTTGACCAAAAGCTTGGTCAAAGGGGTAGGTATTAAGCAGCATCTTAAAGGAAGGTGGAGAGGCTTAGGGCCCAGAAGGCACGGCCACCAATGATGGAGAGATTGAAATCGAGGATATCCAGGAGGACAGAATTGGAGGAGTACAGAAATTTTGGAGCGTTGTAGGGCTGGAGGAGATATGGCGGTGGGGATGGAGGGGAGGGGTGTGAGGCTAGGGAGGGAGTTGAAAGCATGAAGCTAATGTATATCAGTAAGAACAAGCATGAACAAAATAGGACTTGGTACAAGTTAGGGCTGCAGAGATTTGGATGAGCTCAAGTTTATGAATGGTGGACCATCCGGAGGATGGCCAGAAGAGAACTGGACTGGTCAAGTGTAGATTTTCTGAGCACAATCAAGTGACTCGTCCGTGAAACTGATATGACCACACTCATCAGGCAAAAATAGGAGTAGTTCAACTGTGATAACCTCTATAGTCAAATCATGATGCGGAGACTTAACAGCCAACTTCAAGAGCTTGCCCTGACTTTAATGACAAAATTGCAATATCCCAATATATGTGGCCCTCAGTTCATGCCAACCTGAACTTGGAAAATGACCTTATCACTTAACATTGGTAGAATGGCCACTTGACGAGATGCAGGAGAGTATCTGTGGAACCCCCACACTCCTCCTCCTGCAACAGCTACTGTTGTCAGGAGAGGGGGGCGGGAAAGAAATTTGGGGCAGGGATTTACATTGGGAATAGAGAATATCAGACCTTTAATAAATGGAAGATTAGAAGTGCTTTCCAGTGTTGTCAGGTTTATTTAATCCACCCGACAGTGGAGATAAACATCTCTCCCCACATTGCCTTGTGCCTGTTGCAGATCCACTATGCCTTCTGATCTCTTCCTCTTTCTCTCTCATGTTGAGACTCGCGTTGCCAATTCTGGTTGGACATATTCCTGGTGGGGTCAACACATTTCCTCCTGCTTCCAACCACCCCCGCCCCCACACTCCCGCTATTGGTCGCTACTATACTCATGTCCTTCCCACAGCTAATTGGAAAGAGCATAGAGTCTCCCCATTACCCAGTTGGATGATTCTGGGCTGTCAGTCAAGCAATCTTTTATTTTCCATATTCAGTATGTTTGTGACTAATAAACAAATGTTTAAAGACTTTTGTATATAAAAGACAATTCTTAATTATTACCCATATGATTCTTTTTTTTTTCCTGGCTTGTTTGTAGAAATGCCCTGGAGATTAATCTTCAATTCCTGGAGATTCCAGGGCAGTCCTGGAGGGTTGGCAACCCTGAGGCCAGCTGCTCCCACTTTGGGAACAGGTATCTTCCATACGGATCGGAGGTTTCACCCACTCCCTGACCCATGCCTCTTTTCTCACAGCATCTTCAGTCTCTCAAATCTTCCCAGACCTCTGTCCATATCTCAAGCTTCCTTTCACCCGCCTCACTCACCACGCATAGAAAGAACCCTTTCTGATGTCTTAGACCAGCTTGTATCACTCAAGGACATTGCTTTGTTCTGTCGAGCAGGTCTTTGGTGTCAAACCTGTATCGTCATGTATGGCTGCTGGCCCTTGTGACGTTTACTGCACTATGGCGCCAGCCATTGTGCATCAGCTCAGCATCAGTACTGCAGATTGAAATGCTTCTCTGTTACAACAACAACTGGCACTTATGTAGTGAAATGTCCCATGTTGCCTTCCCAAGAGCTAATCGGGCGAAGTTGACATCGCATGACATTGAGATATTAGGACTGATGATCAAAAGATCAGTCATTTTAAGACTCATCTTAATAAAGGAGAGAGAGAGAGCTGGAGAGGCATTATTCAGGGAGGGAACTTCAGAGCTGGGAGCCAAGATGGCTGAAGGCACAAGCTGCAGTGGAGCAAATGAAGTTGGGGATGTACATAAGGTCAGAATCGGAGGAGTAGATATCTCAGGGAGCTGTAGGGCTGGAGGAGGTTACGGAGATAGGGAGGATGTGATCCTGGAGAGGTTTGAACATGAGGGTGGGAATTTTAAATTCGAGGTGTGGCTGGTCTGGGAGACACACGAGGTCAGTGAGCACAGGAAGGTGATGGATGAATGGGACTTGGTGCAAGTTAGCGTACAGGCAGCATCATTTTTGGATGCCCTGAAGTCGTTGGAGGGTTCAAGATGAGAGGCAAGCCAGAAGATTATTAGAGTAATTGAGTCTAAAAATAAGATCTTCTTGTCTGCAGTTCTCGATGCATCCAAAGCATGTTTGCTACTGGCAGTGCACAACTTGCTCATCAGAGGCACACACATAATCTCAACAAAAACATCATTGTACGGCACCAAATCTTCCCTTCACGTGCAAGCCAAGTTTGGAACGATCGTATTTATAATTGTGCAGCTGGGTGTTTTCCCAAGTTCGATGGAAGTTCACACACCCGCTGTTGCATTCGGTACCATAAGCCTAGAGATATCGCCAAGTGCTGAGTGAGCAGCGGAGAAATAGGCCTCTTGGTCCAACTGCTCCTTGCCTGATAAAAGCAAAATACTGCGGATGCTGGAAATCTGAAACAAAAACAGAAAAAGCTGGAAAAACTCAGCAGGTATAACAGCGACGGAGTTAACGTTTCGAGTCCGTATGACTCTTCTTCAGGGCCTGAAGCAGCTCCATGCCTGTGTTTATGCTCCTCCTGTGCCCCTCTTCATCTCGTCCAATCAGCATAACCTTCTTTATTTTCTCCCTCGCTGCTTATCCAGCTCCCCCCCCCTTAAATGCATTTATGCCAATTCACTTCAACTACTCCCCTGTGGTGGCGAGGTCCATTTGCTGCTCGCAGCAAACCCTGTCAAAACCTCGAAGACCTCTGTCAGCTCAGCCCTCTTGAGTAAAGAACCCCTGACTGCTCAATCTTTCCTGATAGATATCTCTCAGATTTAGTCTCATTCTTGTGAATCAGTTTTGCACCTTCAGCGGAGCCTGCAATGTTTTTTCGTAATATGGAGAGCAGAAATGTGTGCTGCATGCTGAGTATGGTCGAACCAGGATTCTCTACAAACTTGCAACAATAACTTGTATTTATATAGTGCCTTCAACATAATAAAACGGCCCAAGGGCGCTTGAGTCTTATTATGAAACAAAATGTCATGCCCAGGTCTAATAAGGAGATATTTGAGCAGATGATCAAAAACTTGTTCAGGGAGGTAGGTTGTAAGGAGTGTCTTTAAGGAGGAAAATGAGATAGAGAGGCAGAGAGTTATAGGAAGGGACCTCCAGAGCTTAGGGCTCAGACAGCTGAAGGCACAGCCACCAATGGTGGAGTAATTAAAATTGGGGATGTTCAAGAGGCACAGATAGCTCAGAGGGTTGTGGGGCTGGATTACAGAGAGAGGGAGGGACGAGGCTAGAAAGGGATTTGAAAACGAGGATGAGAATTTCAAAATCACGCTGTTTCTTAACTGGGAGCCAATATAAGGCAACGAGCCCAGGGGTGCTGGGGGAAACAAGACTTGGTGTGAGCTGGGACACAGGCAGCAGAGGTTTTTGGATGACCTCAAGTTTCCAGAGGTTAGGAGGTGGGAGACCAGCCAGGAGTGCACTGGAATAGTCAAATCCAGAGGTGACAAAGGCAACAGATGAAGGGTTCAGTCACAAAGGAGCTAAGGGAGGGATGGAGTCAGGTGACGTTACGGAGGTGGAAATCGGCAGTCTAAGTTTTGGTGCGGGTATGTGATCGCAAGTTCATCTTGAGATCAACTATGACACCAAGGGTTGGGAACAGTCTGGCTCAGCCTCAAGACAGCTGCCAGGAAGAGGGATGGAGTCAGTGGCCAAGCAACAGAATTCGGAGTGGGGACCGCAAACAATGGTTTTAGTCTCCCCAATATTTAGTTGGAGAACATTTCTGCTCACCCAGTACTGTTTAACAGAGCATAACACCTCTGCTTTTCAATTCCATCCCTCTAGAAATGAATCCCAAGTGTTTGCAGTTATGAGCCTGCTGCATGGGTCGCCTCATTCAGCACTGGACCTAGAGAATCAAGAATTCCAGCGACACTTGGTGAGACACCAGAAAGGTGCATTTATCCATTGAACCACCAGGGGGAGATGATGGATGTTTAGCTGGAACATTGCCTCTTATTGTCTCTTTTTGTCCAGCAATCTTAAACTCATAAAAAATATCTGAAATTGTTCCCTTTTAAACGGCTAGCAGGATGCAGAAATACTGTAAACATTTAACTGTGCAATGAATTCAGATTAAAATATCATTCACATTTAGTTTCTCTTATTTACCCCATTAAACCCATTCATCATTTTAAATGTCTCAATTAAATTACCCCATAACCTTTTAAAGGTAATAAAACCATGTTTAAGCAACCTATTTTCATATTTTAAGACTTCTAAGTCCTAGCATCTTTTTGGTGAGTCTATTTTGTGCCTCTGCCATGGGCAATATATCCTTCCTGAGGTACTGTACCCAAAACTGAATGCAGCACTCAAGATGTGGTTTGGCCAAGGCTCCGCAGAACTGAAGCATCACCTCCTCACATTTTTATTCCAACTCTCTTGAGATGGAAGCCAACGTTCCATTTGCCCTTGTGCACCTTCTCCAATTCTAGCCTCTTGAGCATCCCCAATTTTAATCGCTCCATGATTGGCTGTGTCTTCAGCTGCCAATGCACTAAACTCTGGAATTCCCTCCCTAAGTTGCTCCCACTCCCTAAATCACACCTCTTTCAAGACGCTCCCTAAAACCTACCTCTTTCATCTGGCCTCAAATTTCCTTAAGTGGCTTGCTGTCCCATTTTGTATGATAATGCCACTGTGAAGTGTCTTGGAAAATATTACTAAAAAAGGTGCTATGTAATTATATGTTGTTGTTTTGATAGCTTGTAATGTGTGTACAAGGACACCAGAATCCCTTTGCTCCTCCACAGCTTCTAGTATCCCACCATTAAGAACATACTCAGAATTGTCTTTCTCAGACTCAAAGTGGACGACCTCACGTTCCAGGAGTAATCATTGGCTGGGTGGAGAATCCTAGGAGCAGTAGAGAGAGGGGGGCTGATGCCAGAAACTAGTTAGTAGAGTGGGAGTATTCAAGGAAAGTTTGCGAGAACTCAGAAGATTGAGGATCTGGGAGAAATAAACTGAAGGTCTATTGGCAGATGGGGAAACGGTTAGGAGCACGGGACCTGGGGGATAAAAGCACTGGAGGACACCAGAATATGGAACCAAAGGATGGAGAAAGGATGGGGTGTGGGTTAGGTGTATCAGAAACCACTGAGGGTGAATGGCTGGCAATAGTCCAGGACAGAACCAGCCCCAATTATGGACCCAGTCCTCATGGGTATCAGCTAGAAACAGAGATGAGACAACTGGAAGAACAAAGGAAGTGAGAGAAGCAAGAGCAACAGTTGCTATAAAGCAGAATTGTCCAAGAATTTTGTCTTCACAGCCTTGCACCATGGAGCCTCAGGAGTCACAGAAAAAAGTTAAACCCACTTTGCTATTAAATTGCATCCAATTCAAGTTGTGGGTGGATTTGATTTAAGACTCAGCCATCCATGAAGGCATTGGTCTTTTCCAAACCTCCAGGCCCACACACTTCAATTAGGGCAATCCGGCAGATGAGTGAAAATTGGACCAAGTTCCATTGTTTTTGAGGATTGGCATTTGGATATTTCTGCTGCAGTGGGTATTGCCTAGAGGGCTGTAAAGGTGCATTTAAATGGGCATGGGGGACAGGCAGCATGATTGAAGTTGGGCACTGGGAGTAGTCAGAGGTAAGCACAACTCGATTTAATCCAGCAAAGTTCGAAATCCTAGGAATCCTCAATTCAGAACATCTTGTCAGAGCTCTTTCCCCTCACCCTGCAGCTAACTCTGCCCAATCCCCAAACCCAAATAATAATACAGTCCTGGTTATTGGTTTTATTCATAACTGATTGAGCTATCATTGGTCATGTAATTTACATTTCTAGAAGGTTCGAGGCTTAAGCAGCAAGAGCTGAAATGCTCGGAGCAGTCTACCTAGCTGTCGATCCTAAAAATTCCTCAAAGTTGCAAACAGATGTATGGGAGCAGCAGTCAGTTTAGTTCGAGAGTCTGCGGCTAACAGCAATGGATGTGGGAACATACATCATTCAGGTATGCAAAACTTGAGTCAAGCAGCTGCAAGGAACTTGAACACAGAGGTAAAACACCTGACACTATTGTGCTGGATACTGTTTCATGTATCTGCAATGTGGTTTATCTTACGCAGAGGGAAGTAGCCTGACTCAGTGTAAATAAATCAGTTTGGAGTAACCACCTATGTACAATGTATACAACGAAGTACGCACATCTCCCCTGAGTACTGCCTGCTTGGTCTGCTGTACAGAGTCCCTAGCACATAATGATGACATCAGCAGTCATGCCATAGCCTACGTCACTCATTACCATAATCATTCTATGAACCCATTACACTAGAGATACAACATTTCTCTCTTGCCACAACATCGTTCCCCTGGCCCCGCCACCACTACCACTCACCCAAACCATGGTACCACTCTCAGTCTTCTTTTGTATGGCTGGGCACAGAGCAACAACTACAATTTTACATCAAGGTGGTCAAGCCAGGATATTGTGTCAGGGGTGGCAGTGTGTATCGCGGTAATGCCGCCTTTGTATTTATGAGTCGAATCATTACTTGTTCCATGGTCTGTTCTGGGTGGCCACAGTTGCACACAGGCAAGTTTTTAATTTTCTATTTATGCATCAGGTATCCGCATGGTTTGTATGGATACAGTTTAGGGACGTCCATGGGCTTCGTGGGAGGTTGAAATCAGGGGCCTTCTGTATCAGATTTTTCACGAGGTGTTCGTTCATGACTTCTTGTGAGGGCTGTTCATTTTTCCAAGCTTCATCAGGGTTGAAATCACATTGCCTGAGGTTGTGTGCATGGGTCCAAAAAAGCTTATTTGACTTCAAGCAGAAGGTCCTGGTGGATGGGGAGGGGTTTGTTTTCCTCGGTTCGTTGATTCATGGAGGATTGTGGCGGATTGGGGGGTGTGGGCGATGTGTTCCAGCACGGGTAGCTGGGTTATTGGGGTTGACTTGAGGGTTCCAGTGATGCATTTCATTCAGTGTTCAGTTAACGTCAGCCAGTTGAGTGAGGCTACTTCTGGTCCATTCCAGTGCACAGTACTCAGCTACGGACTACATGAGGGCCATTGCTGAAGTCCGTAGTACTGGTGCTGAGGCTCCCCAGCAGGTGTTGCCAGTTTCTGGATCAAGTTGACCCTTGACTTCATCTTGGTGGCTACCTTCTTCAGGTGGTCGTGGAAGGTTAGGGTGCAGTCTGGCTTCAATCTGAAGTAAGTCGGACTGGGGTCAGGTCATACAAGGTTGCTGCAGAAGGTTACATTCAAGGTGCATTTAGCATTCACACTCAGTATGTTGGAGGATGTGCTGTTGACAATGACAGGAATATTGTACTATTCATCATGAATGGATTACTCTGCTCCGACATTACACGAGTGCGTGTGTGTATACGTTTCAATGTCAGAAAGCACAACTGTTCTGCAATCTACAAATAAATCAGTTTCTGATTTGGGTCTTTAGGTGGTCAGGTTCATTAGTGCTGAAATCAGGCTTGCATCAGACTGCATCTTGGAGACCAGAATGGTATTGGGAATGAGCAGAGACAGGAGAAGCTGGGGTTGTTATTCTTAATGCGAAGAAACTTAAGAGATTTGATAGAGGTGTTCAAAATCAGGAACGGTTTGATAGACTAAGGAAGGAGAAACTGTCTCCAGTGGCAGACATTCAGTAACTAGAAGTCACAAATTTCCGATAATTGACAAGAAAAAGTAGGGATGAGCCCAGGAATTGTTTTTTTTAAAGGCAGCGAGTTTCAGCACTGCCTCAAAGTGCGGTGGAAACAGATTCAATAACAGTTTTCAAACAGCAATTCGATGAACGGCTGGAGGGGAGATAAATGTTAGGGCTATGGGAAAAGAGTGGGATTAATTGGATAGCTCTTCCAGCAGGCACAGTAAGATGAATTGTCTCCTTCTATGTTGTATTATTCTATGATTAAAGACGAACAAGCTATGATTCAAAGTCAATTAAGGATCACTGCATCAATTGGATATTTTGTAGTAAAGCTTCCCTGTAGATTGCTAATAGCTGGCTTTCATATTGAAAATGGTGTCCAGCTTCACAGAAAAAGACACATCCAAGATGCACACTTTGTATGCACACTGTACTGGCATATCTGGTATCATATGATGGTCATAACACCGAAAGAGGCCATTAAGTCCATTGTGATGGTACTGGCTCACTGAAGGAGCAATTCACCAGTTGCCTTTTCCTTGTAGCCCTGCAGTTTTTTCCCTTTTCAGATAATGATCCAATTCCCTTTTGAAAGCTTCAATTGACCCTACCTTCACTGCACTGTCAGGCAATGCATTCCAGATCCTAACCACTCGCTGCATGAAAAGGTTTTTCTTCATGTCACCATTGTTTCTTTTGCCAATTACCTTATATCTTGTGATCCTTCCAATGGGGACAGTTTCTCCCTATCTACTCCGTCCAAGAGCCCTCATGATTTTGAATACCTTTTATTAAATCTCCAACCTCCTTTTCTCCAATAGATTCAGTCTCAATGTCTCCAATCTGTCTATGAACATCTATGGAACCATTCTCATGAATCTTTTCTGCACCATTTCTGATCCCTTCACATCCATCCTAAAATATGGCACCCAGAACTGGATGTAATACTCTAGCTGAGGCCGGAGCAGTGGTTTATACAGCTTAAACATAACTTCTTTGCTTTTGTACTCTATGCACCTATTGAAGTAGTCCTGGGTGACGTATGCTTTATTAACTGCACTCTCAACTTGCCCTGTCACCTTCAATGCACACATACACCCAGGTCCCCCTGCTCCTGCACCCCCTTTATGTAGTCAATCTGCATTCTTCCTACCAAAATGAATCACTTCACACTTCTCTGCGTTAAACTGCATGTGTCACGTCTGCTCATTCCACCAACTGTCTATATGCTTTCAAAGTTCTACACTATCCCTATTCATGGTTCACAGTACCACCAAGTGTTGTAACATCATCAAATTTTGAAATTAGGCTCTGTTCACCAAGGTCTAGGCCATTAATATATATCAAGAATAGCAGGGGTCCTAACACCGGTCCCTGGGGAAATCTACCATTAAACCTTCCATCAGTCCAAAAAACAACCGTTCATCACTACTGTTTCCTGTCACTCAGCCAATTTCCTATTCATGTTGCCGCTGTCCCTTTTATTCAGAATAGATTCTGTTCTTGACCCCTCTGGGACATCCTCTCTCTCCAACACTGCGACGTTCACCTTAATCAATACTGCCACCCCTCCCCTTCTTTTCCTATCTTTCCTGAACATCTTGTATCCAGGAATACAGTATTTAATACAGTCCTGTCCTACTATGAGCCAGATACACGTTTTCGCCACAATTTATATTTCCACATGACAATCTGTGTCTGCAACTTACCAACCTTATTTACCACACTCCATGTATTTACATACATGCACTGTATGCACCCAAATTTAGACTTTATTACTTTCCCTCTTATGCTGAACTCACCTAATACTTTGCTATTTCTTATTCTAGTACTTTGTCTCCTAATATTCTTTGCACCTTGGTATCTCTCTCTAATATTACCTCCTGGTTCCCATACCTCTGCCAAGTAACTTAAACTCTCCCCAAGAGCCCTAGCAAATCACCCCACATGGAAACTGGTCCCAGCTTTGTTTAGGTGCATTACAGCCAGCCTGTACAGGTTCCAATTCCCCCAGAACTGTCTCAATGTCCCATGAATCTAAAGCCCTGCCTCCTGCACCACTTCTCCAATTACACATTCATCTGCTCTATTTCTATACTCATTTGCATGTGGTACCAGGAGTAATCCAGAGATTACTACTTTTGAGGTTGTGTTTGCTAATTTCCTACCTAGCTCCCTAAATTATGACTGCATCCCTCTTTCTGCTTATGTGATTGGTACTGATGTGGACCATGACTACTGGCTGTTCACCTTCCCCCACCCCCATCAGGGTGCTCTGGAGCCAGTGACATCCTTGATCTTGGCACTAGGGAAGCAACATGCCATCCTGGATTCACATCTGTGGCCGCAGAGGCACCTATCCCTTCCCCAAACTATTGAATCTTCCATCATTATTGCTCTTTCAGTCTTCTTTGTGCCTCCCTGTATAGCTGTGCCATGGACTTGGCTCTGGCAGCATTCCCCAGATGAACCAGCACTTTTGTAAGTATTCAGAACTGAATACTGTTCAGAGAGGAGGAGATGCTCTCAGGGGACTCCTGCACAACCTGCCTATTTCTTCTTTGACTTTTTGATGATCACCCATTCCCTCTGTTCCCAACATACTGCTATGCATGTGGTCATCACACAGCTTAAATGTGCTATCCACAAAGCTCTGAACCTCATGGATGCACCAGAGTGACACCAGCTGCTGTTCAAGTTTCGAAACCCAGAACTCTTGCTGCAGCTGCAGCTGACAACACTTCAGGAAATGTCAAATTCCCACATGGAACAGGATATGCACCCCTGGGGTGAAAGCTGCCTTGCCATTCCTCTATTAATGAAACTTACTATTAAAGAAAATAAAGACTAAACTGGTTACTCTCTTGTCTTCTGTTGTTACTTAAATATAGGGAGGTCAGATGAAATGCTTTACTTAACTCTTATTTAAAAAATTGATTTTTTTTTTAAACTTCCCAGCTCCTTAGACTTACGCCCCAAGTTTTGAGAAAGGGAAACAAAGCTACAATACTCACCGGCCAATCAACTCAGGGCTTTCCTCTGATGTGACAGTTTATCTCTCTCACTTCCGTGATCGCAACATTCTACACACTCCTCCCAGTCTGCTTCACAGTAATTCTGACCTGCAGTACATTCCTGGTTTACTTCACAGTAATTCATTAATGTCCTTTAGGGGAGGAAATCTGCTGTCCTTACCTGGTTTGGCCTATATGTGACTCCAGATCCACAGCAATGTGGTTGACTCTTAAATGCCGTCTGAATGAGGGCATTTAGGGATAGGCAATAAATGCTGGCCTAGCCAGCAACTCCCAGATCCCTTGAATGAATAAAAAAATTTGTGAGCTGCTGTACACTCTGGTCTACTTCACAGTGATCCCAACCTTCTACACACCCCTCCCGGTCTGCTTCAGTGATCCTGACCTGCTTCACACTCCTCCTAGTCTGTTGCATGATGATCCTGACCTGCTTCATGCTCCTCCAAGTGTTGTATGGTGCTCGTTACATTTTACTTTTGTTACTCTCCACATATTCTTGGTTTATGTTTTAGCCTATTCTCATGAAACCTGGATCACCATATCCTGGGACTGCTTTCTCATGTCCAAATTTCTAGGTAGAATGTGTAGCTCTTGAACTCCAATAATGAACAAAGAATCTTTAGATTCCTTCAGCCTTCATGGGATAGTCCTACTCTTCAGTAACACGAGGCACAGTTGTAATATAGGGAAATGGGGGCAACCAATTTTCACAAATATCAAATAGATAAGTGACCAGTTCAGTTTTTTGTGGTGTTGGTTAAGGGATAAATATTGACCAGGGTACCAGGGAGAACTTCCCTGCTCTTCTTTGAAATAGTACCATGGGATTTTTCATGTAAAGCTGGAGGCAGATAGATCCTTGGTTTCACAGGTCATCTGATGGACAGCATCTTCGACAGTGCAGCACTCCCTTCAGCATTGCACTGTGTTGTCGGCTTAGGTTTTGTGCCCAAATCTCTGGAATGGGGGTGTGAACCCACAAGCTTCTGTCCCAGAAGTGTGTGTGCTGCCAACTGAGCGAGGAGGAAAGACAGCCCAAACTGGTGAATCTCAAGATTTTATGGTTATAAGTGCATGCACCACTATATTTCCACTCGTCAGACACTGGGGAAATGCTCTGAACACAAAATACTTGGCCTAAACATTTCTTCCATTGAAGATGTCATGGATACGCGCAGGTTAATTTTATTCATCGGATGAAGAGATTTGGTAATGCTTTTAGGTTATTGTGGCCATTTCATAGTGAGGAAACGTGTTACCTCGGATAATAGCAATGTTAAATTTTATTGAAATGCCAGTGTTTATACTGACTGGTTTATAAAATTCTAGCGCAATACCCAAAGATCCTTTCTCCATCTATTCTCAGAGGAAACACCACGCACTCAAATGTAATGACCTCAATTTTCTCCTCAACAAATCTCATGCAAATAACCTAGTGTTCAGCGTCATTCTTTATTTTTAAAAATCAGTGGGTCAACATACTGTACATGGAGTTAGATTAATGATTATAATAATCACAGGTAAATGTGCAATCTCATGCATTTACACAACAAAAATTACTTTTGAAAGAAAAAAAGTCACAACATTAAAGCTTTATTTAAGTGCTCAAACAAAACAGAGGGAGAATTTCAGACCAGTAATTTAAAAGAAAAAAGGAAACTAATAAATTTCTCCTTCAAACTTGCATAGGATACTACCATGCAATAACTATGTAAAAACGTGACATCAAGAACAGGGCTATGAAGTGGCATTCAGTGGAAGAGCTAGATATTTTAGCCTTAACCTCTACCAGATCAGTGCAATAGGATATACATCATTTTTTTATATGTTCTGATGTGCCTGACACTAAAATTTGCGATATATACAAATGCAAAACAAATACCATTTGAGTGACAGAGTTATTTAGCAGGTGTTCAGGGACAGAATGAAAGGAACCATGGAGTTAGGGAGTGCCACATGAAGAAGCATGTGTGAATGAGCACACCAGGAGTAATAAAACACTGCATGCATCTACAGAAACAGAATCACAGGGTAAGGGTGGGGAGGGAAAAAGAAATTCAAGCATCAATAAGTAGCACATTAAGCGCCCAAAGTACACCCTATCAATTTGAAATAATCAGAATTAAACTTGCAAAGCGATCTTCTTAATACTTTATTCTTTAGGAGAGATTGAATAAGGCAAAACATGCTTCACACAGTCATCTTATTCCTTCTTAGACAACAGGGAAGTTAAAACCCGTCCATTAGACCAACAATCTCGAGAGTCCTCGACTGATACCCACGCTATTTGATAATGATCTTCAGAAATCCATAGTTCTGTTAAGATTCAAAATGAAATCAATTATTCATTTGAATGTGTACCAAATTTAATTCACCATGACTTGACACAGTCAACAGCAACTTGTTGGTTTAATTTCTTTTTAAAAATCAATATACATACAAGCATAAGCAAGCATTCACATCAGGGCAAGATTGATCTTAAGCCATGAACTATTCAGACCAGACAGTTAACAAATAGTTACAAGCACAGATTTTCTATCAGTAACGAAGAGCTAATATATCTTTAAACATATATTAATCTTTAAACATATAAGCATGCCACAACTGTCTGGACCCCACATTTCGGACAACAAAATAACTGCCTGGAATGCATTGCAATGGGGATATATTGGGGACAAAACTTAAATTAGTAACAGAATCTGTAATTTTTCAGTGGTGCATTTACATCACAACTCATTGGAAACGCATCTGGAATGGGCTACAGCAAACAGGGCAAGTGATTAGGATTGGCACGGTAATGGACAGTTAAAGGTTCGTCTGGACTGCTGATTTCTGCAGGGATTACAAGCCAATTTATTTATTTATATTAAGCAGCTATTTACCAAGATACAAACAGGGATAAATATTGCTGCAAGAACAGTTCTTCTGTTACTCCTGCACTGCGTCATGAGCTATGGATTTTAAGGATGCTGCACTTCCCCCGCAATTGAAATCAGAAAGCAATTTCAGAAGCAACACAGAAAACAGTCACCGAGAGGCAATTTATGTGTTTCACAGACTTCCCTACCTTTTTGGATTGTCGTATTTAGCAATGTGAGAACTATGGACATTCACATTTGCATTGAACCTTCCAAAAAAAAAGTGGGCTCTGCTTTGATCATTCTGATCAAGAAAATTCTTCAATTTAAACAGCAGCTGTACGATGATGCCTCTCAAACACGTTGCTGATAATTTCAACATTCGCATCCCATCAGCACCATTCTGCACGGATCCAACTGGTGATCTCACTGGCTTCAATTCACCAAACTCTACCTCACAACTTAACAAAGGGGACACATTTGCAGTGCCACAACTGTCACCACAGGCTAAACTGATGTTTTGCTTGAGGCTTTGACCAAGAAGAACACGAGAGGCTCTCAACATTGGAGAAAATACAATCAGGAAAGGTCACGACCCAGCTCTTTCAAATCTCGCTGAGCGGAACTGATAATGAAGATGTCAGTAGGTTACTCAAAGAATAATTGCCTGGAAACTAGTCTCAAATGAACTAGGGATTGGGAAACAGTTCTCAGTGTAATGGGTACACAGGACAGCCATTCAACAAATCATTTAACTTTGTTCATTTGATCAAATAAGTCTTGACTCAATAACAACTTTTGAATTCACACATGGTGTTGTGAACAAAACATTATCTGTGGAATGCAGGAGGTTAGAATAATGAAAACTATATTGTTGAAATCAGTATTCTTGACTTTCACTTGTGAAAAAGGCCAAGAGAAATATCAGAGATCTATTGTCTTGGGGCTTGTGATGTAATTAAAATTATAGGGGAACCGGCGGATTATGAAAATCTCATCCTGTCACTTCTGGAGCAAAACGCCTGTTGTAATTCCAACGTTTCCGCTAGGGAATACTTAAGTATTTGTTTTTTTGCTGTTTTTATTGTCCACATGTCCCCATTGTTGCCTCAGCAGTAAAACACTCCTACACCGTAGAAAGTAAAAGTTTAAAAGTCATGTAGCATATTGCATTAGTTCAAGCAGGTTAAAAAAATAGAATGGTTGACACTTGACAAAAGGGCTCATTTTTTTGAGTTTGCAAATAGTGGACTGACTGAGAATTGGCAACCAGACATTCAATTCTTTTCTAAGTGACTGGAAAGCAAAGATAATGTGGACGGTTTGCTATCTGATATTAAGCCCAATAAATGTGCAATAATGCCAGGTATAAAATTATAAAAGGAAAATCAAATGATAAACAGAACTTACCTGACAACCAAGGTTTAGTTGGTGTTCCTCTGACGCAAGTTCTTATCCTTATGATTGTTTGTGGAATTGGTTTTCCTGTTAAAAATTACATTAAATTATCCAGCAAGTTAATGGCTATTGTATTTATTATGTTGAATGCAGACTACAATGCTTGATGTGAGACGATATAACTTTGCATATTAAACATAACTTAAGATCTGAAAACAAACAAATCATTTAAGTTCACTGTTTAAAACTCACAAATGGTCTTGTGCATTTTGAAAAAGACCGGCCTCCCGGGGGCAAGGCACCCCCCCCCCCCACCCCCCCCCGACTCCCCGGGCAAGGCCCCGGCCCCCCCACCCTCCCCCCACTCCCCGGGCAAGGCCCCGGCCCCCGGCCTCAAGCGCAGTTGGGTATCATGATGAGCAGGGTAAAGTTGCTGAGACTGGATGATTGGACTTGTACAAATCAGCAATGCAACCACTATCATTCTAAGCAAAGTAAAGCAAACCAGGACTGCAACAAGCTACTAGATACTATTAACGTACATCTTAGTAACTGGTCATTTAAAACTAGCACTCTGAATTTATTTAGATCCAAACTTATTTAGATCCAAATATTTCAGATGATTAATGATTGGGAATTACTGAATCTTGTACTGCGGATTTTATGGTAATAATTTATGCAAGATTTGCTTTTATTTTCTCCCCTCGGAAGGCTTTTCCCCACAACTGAAGTAGTGGGAAAACTGCAGCCAGGCCTCTGCTGCTCAGATTGCCATAGCCCAAGGGAAACCTTTCCTCTGCTGCTTCCACCCATCAGATTGCCATCAATTCAATGCACGCCTCTGCTCCACATCTTGCCGCTGAAGCTCCTCAAGATCAGGAACCTACATTCATTGCTGCCATTGCTTCTACAGTTTAACATCACACCATCCTGCATTAATCCTACATTTCACAACTTTCTAATAAGATCAACCGGTGCAACTCTCTAGAATTCCAGATATAAAAGGCAGTGGCTGACATTTATGCATATGTCAATGTTGCACATCAGACAACACCAATAGAATTTAATGTGGACCAGGATAGCCTACAGGTTAATAACGGATTAAAGAATTTATCTTAAATGATATTAAATATAGACGGATTGGCTGCAACTGTATAACAGCTATGCTAATATTCAAATTTCCAATACTGTAAAGTAGGAAGGTTGACTGGAGTCAACGGCATAAAAAAAAATGCAGTGTGAAGCAACTAGACCAGATCAGTGCTTCAAATACATAGTCAGTTTTTGGCAGTGGGCCATGGAATGCAGTACAAACGTAGAGAATTGCTCACTGTATGACATGACAAAGTGCAGGCAGACAAGGCTCTAAATGTACTTTCATTGTTCAAGATGTAAGAGGGAACAGTTCCTTTATTCCCCACGAAACCAATTCAGGTAAGCAACTTTTGTCCGTGTCTTTGCTGATTTATTTTAAGCAACTAGAAAAAAAAAGTCCTGCAACTATATGTGTAAGGAGAGACACATATTAGCAGAAGCAGCAAATTGACATTTTACAGAATAATGTAATATTAAGCTAGAATACTGTAGGATCATTGGTTAAAACGCGCTGCAAAAAAAAAACACACAAAGATGTACCAGCCAGGCTTTTAGCACAGGGTTGGGGAGGGAGGACAATGTGTGGTTGTGTGAATACCAGAAAGGAATATCATTGCTGAAGGAACTCTAATGTAAATTAATTATATTGCAATGAAGATGAAAAGAGCTAAAACATCAAAGGCATGCATGACAAACAGTAACAGTTAACTAATCCTCAACAGTTGCAGCTGTATAAACAACATAGACACAGAACTTGAGATATATGGTATCTATATTTGATTGCCCATATGAAATCTAGAAAAATACTACACTCCTGGGAACCTTTGATCAAGTCTTGCTGAGGCTGGCAAACAGTCAAGAGGACAGGCTTATGATCTTATGAAGGGGTCCTCAAATGTTCTGAGTATAATTATATCTCATACACCGAATCTAAGGAGTTGTGATTTTTAATCTCATTGACTTGCCTAATAAAGTATGCTAAGCAGGTATTTTTTAATGTTTCCTGATTCTTGAACTTGCATTAGAGGCAAAGAATATATGAGCATATCACATCATCTCTATTTGCCATATATCTCCTCATATGGCTATGTTATACAAACTCCAACAGCAATGGACGGCAAGAAAAGCATTAAAAACACTGCGTAATTTTCAACAGCATAGTTTGGATATAAATCCAGTTCAGACTGATGGAGAAATTAACCTCTCGCCATTCTTTGGGAAATCAGGTTGAGCAAATTCAGTACCTAATGGGCACAGGCCCTGCCTCCAATTTGGCACCGAACTAGTATCTTCACTTGGTGAAAGCCGAGGTGCATTGTTGACATGAGGTAGAGGAAGATTTATCCATCATCGAACTCATGCTAAACCTGACCTGAGAGTGCTCATTGCAGGTTGTGCTCGAAACCAACATGTCACTTGAAGAGTACAAAATTGAAATAATTTATGTAATAAAGCCGTACTCACATTGGTCCAGAAACTGGTTCGTCATCTGCCTCAGTTGGATAGTCAGATCATGGAGGGGAAAGGGGAGCAAAAAACAAGATAAAGAGAAAAGACACAAGAGATTAATACAAAACCTAATTGTAAATGTGCTAAACCACTTGGCTTGACTTTGTCAGCTCACAGATAAACTTCAACGATGTAATTGTTCATGGAGTTAGTCTCTAAATCATTACATTCAAATGGCAAAAAATGTTATTACATGGTTGGTTAACATTTTGAGGCTTGTCATGAAATACTGCAACTATAGTGGACAGATTGTGTAAGTTTCATGTTCATCTTGTCCCCAAGTTCCAGTGGTTCACTCTCATAGACCAATGAGAAGACGTAAACCAACATCTGATTGTGAAATCCTGTTCAATGGTTTGTTTTTCTAGTTTTTGTTGACCTGAACAAGGATGTGTTTTAATCGAAGGATGAGAGACAGAGCAAGGGTTTTGCAATGAGATCAAATCAAGACTTGGTACCTGGTTGCCACTAGACTAAAAATAGCCTCAAATTTATACTTAATGACTAAAGGAAAAACTAGCCTGATGCATATATAGCTAAAGGAGATTCATTGTCTAAAGTACCTACAGCTGTTTGCAGCATTATTCAAATGTAGTCTGTAAGAAAAAGGACTGGAATGGATGGACTGCACATGTCCAAGCAAGAGACATGTTTTGTAGCAATAATTCTACAAAACTGTCCTAACAGATATAGGACAAAGGGGCAGTCAAGTATACATATAGAACTGAGGAATATATTTAATCTAAAGATCATTTAAAATTATACTCTATTGTGTTAAGGCAATAAAAAAGGGTTGGAAACATACCCTATGTGGGAACGTGGGCTCACTACCAACGCACTTCGATGTCCTGGACTATCTGTGGGATCGGCACACTAAGTTAAACAGCTTCCTGCTGAGTGAGACACGCATTGTGTATAAGCAGGCTGAAGACGAGAATGTTCACTCAGATAAGGGGCTGATGAAATGGTCATCCATGTCGGTAAAGGGCGGGAATACATTAATTTGGACACTTGTGTTTATGGTAATAAAATGATGGGAAATGTTTTGAGAGGGCAATGTAGCCATGGTATCAGAATGCTTAGAAGGGATTGAGAAAAGTTTAGTGCATTTTTTTGGTTCCATGTTGTTAAAGTCACTTGTATATATCTTTGATGCACTGATTTAGTGGTAGTATGTAATAAAGGTAGAGATCAAAGTTGGAATTAGTGTAAGAAATGTGCATGTGAGCCACTAGATGTTATATTCATACTGGAATCAAGAAGTGGTGCACCTGAACACACTCTGGATTGAGAGGTATGATATTGCAATAAAGACTTGAACACACATACTGGATCATGTGGCATGGTGCCTCAATAAAGACTTAAGCATGCATTGTTACAACTGCATGTGTATGCTCTGATGTTTAAAGTCATGAGACAAATTAGAAAAAGGCGGCAATTCAACAACCTAGGATTGGGTTTATGAACATACTGCATTACTTGGCCAATTTCTATTGATTTTTTTAAAAAAAGAGTGGCTGGTAGTTTGGTATTAGGGGTTTTTCTTCAAATCTGCACCAGATTTCATCTCTATTTTTACAAATTGGCAATGAAAGGATGCATGATTTCTAGATGTCTTTATTTTTCTAATTTGCTTATGTAACTATATGTTGGGAGCAAGCTTGTTCTTTCAAAATATGGCCTTGTATGTATTCAAGCTCACTTAGGAAAGAGAGGGAATTCTGTGTTATCCTTTAAAATCTCTGGCTTTAATAACTGATCAGTGCAAGGTGAAGTGGGAGTGGCAAAGAGGTTTCTTTTGTCAAATGTCTGACCTTCATTTAATAAAGGGACATTGCTAATGGGCCATTGCTAATGAGTAGCCCAAATTTATTTTAACTCAAGAAACTATGTGACATTGACTGGTTAGGCAACAAAGACCTACATTTTTTTTTTGGACAAGCCCTGTATTATGTCCACTAGGTTAAGCAGGATTCCACAAGGTGTCTGGTATACATGAAGCAAGTATGGAGATTTATCGCAACGCAGCCACCTGACAGCACGCACCAGGAGTAATGGCAACATTTCCAGGGCTCCGAAAGTGCCATTACTCCGTCTGTACCTTGAGGCACGGAGAGAAGCCACCGCCAGCGCACAAGTGACTGGGAAGACCAAAAAAAGTCAAACCACAAACCAACAGCTTACAGCCGCAAAACACCAGCAACACACCAGTGGCCACAGGTCTCAGTCACTGGCAAGGACACATTTGTAAAACAGTGTACGAAGAAAACTACAACCAGTCAGACAACCAGACGTCAGTGTTGCAGAAAATAGTGAAATTATATACAGTTTATGTATATCAAGAGAGACGCATCAGGAATTGAAACAAGTACACAGAAAGTATATGGTTAGAGTTTCTCCCCTCTACCACCTGTTGCTTAACCCCAGAGTTTGCTTAAGTAGATTCTAAGTTAACAATGAACTATATGACTCTTGATAGGACCAGGCAATTTTCTGTATCAGAGGACTTCCATGGCAAATTAAAAAGCAGCTTGTATCACTTGGGAAAACTGGTACAATTTCACTGATTTTTGGTTGTTTCAAATTCTGATGTAGAATTTAAGCACACCTAATTCCAGCCCTGGGGGAGGGAGTCGAGACGAACAGTACATTCCTTTAACTCAGGAGCCAAACAAAATTCACAAGGAGCAAAGACCATGCTTAATTTGTCTACTCCTACTTCACACTCAGGACTGGTACAAAAACTGCAACCAATCTAAGCTCGCAACAAATGCAAAGTTGCAGACTGATCTTAAAAGGAAGCTTAATATACCTTTAATGAATATTGTTCAAGTGAAATGCAGCCAGCTCTCAAAACTAATTTTCAATAGGGAACCTTCTGCACTTTCAGCTGATATATGATCAGACTGTCCTGTGGCAGAGGTAAGTTCATCTGAGATATTCCATTAAAAATTAAATATTTGCATGGACACTATATTAAGGTATGTAAACTTACATCTATCCAACTTAATCCAAAATATTATCCCCATCTCCAGCAAGTGCAACTGTACTTGAATGGTAAAACACACAGACCCCAAACACATTAACTAAAAATGTTTGCACACTACACTTTCACTAAATCCTAAAATCCTGCATTTCTAATAAGTTAAGGATTCCTGCTGTGACTGAAAAAATATATAATTTTAGGACTTTTTTTAATAACTCGACTTCAACAGCAAATGCAAATTTAATATGTTCGCAGAGGTTAGTTTCATTAAAAGAGAACTATTTTAAGTGACAAGCAAGATTGACATACAGAAAACCTGTTTCCATAAAGGAACCTTGTCATATTTAGTAGGAAGCCAACAGACATCTCAACTTTCAAGTTACAATTTTGAGCACAGAGATGTCATCATTCTTCCCATCCCTATAAAAAATACACATGCACGCATGCATGAAGCATCTTCCACAGAGATATGCCTGCATCAGGAAGAAATCATTTTAGGGTATAGGGCAATTCTGAAAATTAGGATCTAGGATCTAATGAGAATTACAAGCTGTGGGAAGGCCAAGTTCGATGCAGAAAAGAAAAAAAAAAAAAAAAATTTTTTTTAGTTCAATACTGCACTGGCTAAAATGGTTCCAGATCGCTCCCCCATATCATTGCTGTTTATGTTGATACCAGTTCAGTATTTATATTAACCATCTGCCATGGGACATGCGAGTCCATCAATAACCCTGATACAGATTGTGATGTGGCAAGGGTCCTCATCATAAGTCATATAGCTCCAGAAAGGGCAGCTAGTTCAAACCTAAAGAGAATCTGAGCTTGCTGGCCGTGAGTTCTGGCCAACTCCTGTAACATCCCCAGTACAGAAACAGAACAGACTAAACCCAAAAACTCAAACGCAGATTTTAAAAACAAAACAGAACTACAAATCCAGAAAAGGGCAGCAGGAAAAACTGAATGGAAGATACGAAAAAAAGTTGCGAACGTGGATGAGGACTTGGAAAAAAGTTTCAACATCATGAACTGATGCACTTCAGACTTGAAGCTGAGAAAAACAAACTCGAACATGCAATTCTCTCACTTACCACCAGTTTTAGGGTATGATGCAATTGAGAGGGAAAGAAAAGAAGTCACAATAACCGACAAATATCAATATAAACCATAGTTCTAACCTAGCATGTTAGTTTGAAGGGGTCTTTGTGGAGATCTTCTGACCTTGCTGAAAATGGCCTGTACATCTGAATGATATTACTGTATAATTTGGAGCACTTAAAATATTGGATAGAGCCTGTATCTTGTCAAGGAGGGTTCTCTTAAAAGGGGGTGTGCATGTTTATTTTTCTAGCCTTACTTTCTACAATACATATACCTACACAGGCTTATTTGTTGTGCATGTTTCAAATCCACAACTTCCATTTTTAGTATTCACTTGAATGAGGTGATCTGGTGGCATCTGTTCAAAAAAAAAAGGTTTAATTGAGTGTGCCTGTCCTGGCTAAATAGAATATATAAAATGCGAATTCTTCAATAAACTCTTATTGGGTATAGCCCCTAAATAATGCTGTGTATTTGAAGCTATCCATAAACTTAAAAAAAACTTTTCCCCTCAACTTCCAAAAACAATGCACCTCAAAAACCAAAAAAAATAAATAAATTTACAGAAGCTCATCAAGTGGAAATAATTTATGGGTCGTCAATTTTGGAAAAAGTAATCATTATGGATTTGTTGTGTCTCAAATCGATTTTGAAAAACATTAAACCATCCCGAGTACCTGCAGTAAGAACAGAAAAATGCTGGTAATACTCAGCAGGTCTTGCAACATCCGTGGAGAGAGAAGCAGAGTTAACGTTTCGTCAGAAAGAATTCTGAAAGGACACAGACCCCGAAATGTTATCCCTGTTTCTCTCTGCACAGCTGCTGCCCGACCTGTTGAGTATTTCACAGCATTTGCTGTTTTTGTTACAGGTTTGCAGTATTTTGCTTTTGCTGAATATCTACAGCATTATTACTCTTATACCAAAGCAAAATACTGTGGATGATGGGAAATCGGAAATTAAAACAAAAAATGCTGGAAATACTCAGGTCAGACAGCATCTGTGGAGAGAGATAACATTTTGGGTCGATGACCTTTTGTCAGAACTCAATTGCTGGCATTATTACTCTTGACTTGAAGGAGTCAAGAGCTAACAATTCAGCTGTAGTTGCGAAATAGCATGCTGGATGGATATTCAAGTACGATTCTACAGAGTTGCACAGAATTTAAAAATTCTGCAATTAAATTAATGTGCTCTGAACCGCTTGAGATGCACTGCAGCAACTCTAACAAAATAAAGGTACCTCGATGAAATTTTATTGTGAATATTGCAAATAAAATTCAAGGTACTCTACAGATTTCCCAATTTTTGTTTTAATGCTCAACATGGAATATTGGCAATTTTTAAAAACCATAATCAATTGTGTAAAGTTTTACATTGAATGGTGAAAAGAAGGTTTACTGCTCAGGTTTGCATCCCACTACAGCCCAAAGAAGATGTAGTACCTTTAATAAGCTGAATCAGGCAACACCTCTGTATGCAGGGGTAACCACCAAGTTATATTTGAATAGAGGAAAACTTGAAGTTTAAAAACTATCCAAAATAACATCTTAGTGTGATTAAATCTGGGCTCCTCCCCAGTTAGTTAACTTGAAATAACTAAGTGGCGTGACTGAAAGGAAACGGTCTTGAAGTTGCTCTGGAAATGGTTTATCTTGTTTTAACAAACTGCAGTTAGCAAAGCAACCTCATTTTTGAGCTTGAGGTTGACAGCATCCAGGCTCTATCCAAATAGCTTAAAAAAAATCATACTTATGCAGGCTTTAGTTTCTCTTTTCTGGGTCAGAGGGAAAATTGGGCTTATTCTAAATTCAGGTGCCGCATCAGCGTAATACGCTGTGCTCTTGGTAATGGTGAGTCTGCAGTCCTCACAATTACTGTTTTATGGATTATGCTACAAGACAAAAGAAGGCACTTTGTGATATGGGTTCTAAAGCATTAACTGAAAAAAAAATGTTCCTCCAAAACAAACTCTAAACGTTACAAAAGTCTACCGTAAAAATATACAATTACACGAGATTAAATTAAATATTGCTAAAAATGGATCCTTTTTGAAATGGAATAATTTTTCTTCAAAGCTATTCTCTTGTGATTACTTTGACAAATTGCATTTCTTGCTCAAATTGTTTAATGAAGTGCTATAATGGGAGGCACTTTTTCTTAATAACTTGTTAAAAAAAAAATTTCATTTATCCTGTTTTCTGGTGTCTGAAATGAATCTACTACATGGCTTTTCCAAATTTATTATCCTAGGTGGGTCACACTGCACCATGCAAGGATTTCTGAATAAGCAGGAATGTTACTTTTTCCACACGTTAAATCAAGAGTTACCAGGATGTGTGGCACTTCGATAGTAATTCATTTTCCTTTAAATGCAGCTCTGCTACAACCAGATTGATAGGGTCACTGTGAAAATTCTGGGAGAGAAAGGAACGTATTTCGGAAAATAATCTGGTCTAGATTTACTATATGCAACAACAGAAAAAGTTGGTGTCACTTCTGCTGAAAAAAAATGAAATAAATAAATAAACAAACTTCAGAAAAAAGCGAAAATTAATTGCTATCAGATCATATTCCAACTCATGATACATATAACTAAAATAAATTCAAAATAACGGTACCAGTAAATCTTCTAAACATCATGCTCCATAATCTTTGACCGACCCTTTCAATTGTGCTATTCACACACCAACCTGGTTTGCTTTTGTTGCAATAATCTAAAATGCACCAAGCCTGCATGGTGTGGAGCAAAATGTCAAACCTTCATGATCTCAACACTTAATTTTGTTCCACGGGCAAGGAGAGCAATTTGCACCCATGTTAAAGGCCATTTGAGTTAAATTTCTTACTCCAGAAAACTGCTAACGTTGGCCATCTAAAAGTGTCCACATGAAATGGCAGCAGGAAGTCTGGAGGTTTCTGAGGTGTTCATTGAAAATTTGCCTTATTCAGTCTTAAAAAAAAAATCAAGGACATGAGATTGACAGCTTACATTTTCCAAAGAAAATCCTGACTATACCATAAATCAGAACATGGGGACAGGAGCAGGCTATTCAGCCCCTCAAGCTTGTGCTACCCTTCCATTAGATCATGGTCGATCTGCAACTGAATCCCATTTACCCTATTGATTGTGATTCTTAATATCCTGTCTGACAAAAATTTTTTTTAAATGGTCTCAGTTTTAAATTTTTCAACTGACCCTCCCAGCGTCAGCAACTTCCTGAGCCAGAAGGTTCCAGATTTCCACTATTGTTTGTGTGGCGAAGTGCTTTCTGTCTTCACCTCGGAAAGAGCCTAGCTCTAATTTTAAGGTTATGCCCCTTGTTCTGGACTCCACTAGAGGAAATAGTTTTGTTATCTCTTGCACAATCTTATCTTGTTTAAACATCTTGGCAAAAACAACATAGCATCGCCAACTTTTTTCCAATCACCACAGCTCTGCCATACACGTCATCAACGAGATGTGTGAAAACGTGTAGTTCGCATATGTAGGGTCAATAAGAATTCCCGCAGATCGTGTAAAACAGGCCTCATGATTCATCCTATCTTGGATATCATGCAAATGAAAAATTATGCACAATTTTTAAAAATCCTGACAGATCTGGCCTGCCAAACTTGGACATGTCACTTTCAAAATCCTATACTGTCAAGCCATTCCATTAAATAATTCATATTGAATGGAACAAGAGAGCTGCTGGAAAATGGCAAGTGTCATTTAGATATCTAACTAACACATTTTATATTAGTGAAAATTTCGAAAAGAAATGAGCAACCAAAGGTATAGCAACTAAGAAAACTGACGTCAATGGCTTGTTATATATACAGATTAAACCAATTGTTGAATATTAATTTTTGCCTCCACAAATCAGGTTAATATTTCTATCATATTTCCTCTAACTAAAAGCAACATATTTTGTGCATGTACAATCATCACCTGTAATAGAAATTTAAATTCTAGGTATAGCATGCTATATAACTATTGAATGCTATTGAATGCTATATAGCTATTGAAAAATTGGCACAGCTAAAATGGGCAAACTAATCACCAATGAATACTGCATTTCAAGATCTGATTGCGTTAACCCAGCTATTTATACTTGAACAATTTTTGATCGATGCATTGTAACTATTGCAACAAAAAAAAAATGCTGCTATGCCATCAATTGAATGATGCACCTATTTTTTTTGCAAAGAGTTTCACCAGGAGGGAATGGATCTGTTGTATAAAGGTTGATCAGCTCTCTGACCCAAATAACAGTTTAAGCATTTTCTGCAAGAAGCAGAGGCTTGAAAGGAGACATTTCGAATCTAACAACTGATCCACTCGAGTCCTCAATAGCTGAGAAATGCAATTCAACAGAAAAATTAGAAACAAACTCGTGCAAATTTAGAAAATAAGCTGGTTGACATAAAGAAGGATTACACCCTTTTTCTGACTGGAGAAAGTGAGTGTTTAACCTCATAGCCAAGCATAACCTCCAAAGCAAAAAAAAATCACCATATAACGGATGTTTAGAAAACAGGTTTGAAACCTAAGAGTTCCTGAACAACGCTGCACAATGGAATCAAGACTATCACTATTAGATTTCGTACAAGATGTTCCATCTGTAGTGTATAAACTTTTCCACATGCAGTAAATCTGGATTTTCAGGTCACAACATGCAAAATCTTTCACTGTAAATCACCAGTTTCAAAAAGTTGGAAGGGCTTCTAATATAGGTAGAGTACAGCAGTTCATTGATCATTCAACAAGCTTCAGTTGAACTTTCAATGTCAAAACTCAGACTATCCTCAGGATAGATTCACAAGAGCAGTAATAGTTTTATCCCTAGAAGATAATAGAGTGGACATGTCTGAGGACTAGAACATTTCTCATTCAGAAGTTATCTTAGTAAATGGAGCATGTAAAATTCAATACCATTTTGCTTCAGGAAGCATCATCCATTCCCAAGTCACTGCCTTTATTTCCACCTTTCTTTCAAAACCTTCTACGACTGGATACAGCTCTCAGCTTGAGCCCACTGGTCTTCTCCGACCACAAACATTTTTGCTGCTCGATCCTTTTCCAAACCTGCCGCTAATTTCCTCTACTTACAAATTGTCAAAACCAAACCATGTGTCCTTAAGACAGAGGTATAACACTTGGTTCTTTCGTTTTTTAAGGTCAATTAATATTACTTTGTTTTTTGAGGCTTTTTTTTATTACTACAAGAAGTTTCACCACAATCTCAAAAATGACCAACTATTAATATTAAGGTTACACAAGTTGCATATCCTTGGTCTAATTAAGTGTATGCATGGTAACAATTTTACCCAACACACTGCAAAATATGCCCAGCTACATCTTTCTCTAAAATTTAA
This sequence comes from Cetorhinus maximus, assembly GCF_964194155.1. Taxonomy (NCBI): domain Eukaryota; kingdom Metazoa; phylum Chordata; class Chondrichthyes; order Lamniformes; family Cetorhinidae; genus Cetorhinus; species Cetorhinus maximus. The sequence continues at coordinate 14,128,191 of NC_135908.1, read as the reverse complement.
GAGGTTATGTATTACCACCAGCAAGATCCTGTCAAGATTCAAGGCTTTATATTGCATCAACCGTTAAGCAACAGAAAAAAAAATGAACAATTGAATCCAGACATACAAGATCAGTCAAAATTAAGAGTACTCCAAATTATCCTAGACAAGATTTCTACACCTTTGTATTAACCCTCTTGTTTATACAAAAGCTGGATCCAAATTCTGATGGATAGTATTTGCTTCAAAAGGATTAACAAGCTTCCCAAGAGATCGACGTTTGACGCAATTTAGGTTCGGTTGCTTTAAGCAAGCAGCTAACAAGAGAAAGAAAACACTCCAGATACAGCACATTACTAAAATATGTACTTTATCAGCTTCAATTCTCAGTTACACGAGTAATTTTATCAGTCTTTTCCTTTCGATTCATTTGTCTCAATTTAAATTTTTTCCCACATATATCCTTGCACTGCCCATTTGTAGCTGGCCTCTTCAGCCTTTTTACATCGTTTTCCTTATTTATCCTTTATTTTTTGACATTCTTTCTTCTTGGAGACGCATCCAAAATGGTGTAAAGACATAAGACCAATGCTCTGTGCTGACAGGAGCAAAGCAAGGGATTCAAAGTGACAACATTCCCTTAAATGTCACATTCCAAACTGTCCACATGACTGAACAAAAGCATGACCAATAAAGCACACAATGAAATTTAGATGTAATGCTGCCTGTTTTCTGCAAAATATTGTCAAATAACCCAGCATTACCCAGATGCAACAATCAATCTGGATTTAAAGGTGCAACACTCAAAGGCACGACTATAATCATTTGATATTCTCATCGTGATCTACAGTATCAATAACTAATACGATAGCCAATAATGTGAATGCTCCATGAAATGTAGTAATCAATTGAATTTGCCTCAATGAAAGTTTTAATTTTTGCTTTCATCATCGTGTGCATCTGAAATACAATGTAACAGTCACAGATATTTATACCTACAAAAGGGGGGAACAAGAGAGTTTCAGCAGAAGGGTACGGATGAGTCAGACACAGCAACAACTCATTTATATAGTGCCTTTAACATAGAAAAGCATCCCAAGGCGCTTCGCAGGAACGTTATCGAACAGAAGGAGGGAGAAGGCATGAGAGGCAGAGGATGAAATGCGTCTTAAAGAGTAAGTTTAAATTTAGAGGGAAAAAAAATCAAATACCAACTAACATGACCATATCTTCAAAGCATCCTTGAAAACCGCCCTTTGAAACACTTGGATCGTGTACATTAAACCAGCAGAGATCGACTCTGCGGTGATCAGGCTGTTTAATTTTCAAAAGTACACCAGATTGCAATATTTCACAATGGAATATGACTGATGATTCATTCATATATACAGATTTATCATGACAATACAAAGAAGTTCCCTTAAAAACCATAGATCAGCATTGAGAGAAAAGGTTTGGAAAAGTAGTGGTGACCATTTTGTTCCATTTCGAAAATCTAAATTACTGGTTAGTAAATGACCCAAATTCAAACAGATAGACTTTGGGTCAAATATAAAAAGGGGAAACAATTACCCTGTGGCATTGAAAAAATAACTATATTATAGAAACAAATAATCTTTTAAACTTGCAAACAGGATATGAATGTTTCATTCTCCCCGAATTAACCCATTTAATACTATACACTGCTAAGATCAGTATTTAGAACACAAGTAACTAGATTAATATGTTAGTATCAAATGGGTTAAGTATGCAGCAATAAAACAAAACATTATTTGAAGAAAGGGACTTACCATCAGGGACCTCATCTGGTCTCTTTCGCTTCTCATATACGACAATGATGATGACCAGAATTAAGATTTCTGCCACAACCCCTAGGAAGGGCCAGAGAGGTGCCAGGTGGCTACGGACACGCAGGATAGTGATAAAAGAGTTGTGTCCAAGGTAATTTGAAGCATTGCACAAGTATTCGCCTGGATCATTTTGGATGTGCAGGTTCTCAATAATCAGTTCTGTGTAGTTGTCTTTGTTTGTGATGAAATAGCGACCACTAGCATTATTCAGTTCCTACCGTTGGGGATGAAAAATGAAATTAAAATTGACGGAAACTTACTGTTTTCTACCAGGAGGTGTGCATTTTTAGTTGTTCTGGTAAACAGAAGAAGGAATTTCATCCCAACTTGCATGACTTACAAACTGCACTTTAGTGCCACTCTGTAGTGGGAAAACTCATCAACATTTATCACAATCAACTTGTTAAAAGACTTGAAATGGAGAAGAGTAGGAGATCAAAGGAAAGCCCATGTGTTTAGACAGTAGGTCCAACAGCCAATTACAATTTTGGTTTTAGATCTGGAGTCATGAGTGCCCAACCTTTGCCCTACCTAGGCAATAGGCCCTGCCAAGGGTGGGCCTGCACCAGAGAGCACGTGACTGTACACAAACATACAAACAAGGAGGAGCAGGCTATTCAGCCCCTTCAGCCTGCTCCGCCATTTAATAGGATCATGGCTGATCTGATAGTAACCTGAAATCTGTACCCCACCTACTGCCGATAACCTATCACCCCCTTGCTTACCGAGAATCTATCCACCTCTGCCTTAAAAATATTCAAAGGATATGGACACGGGTTCAAATCCCACCACAGCGGCTAGTGGAATTTAATTTGATAAATAAATCATAAATCTGGAATTGAAAGCAACTTGTGTGGGAGAAACTGGTAGCCATAATCTGTGTACAACTTAACTAAGGACAGATAGGTTTAGATCATATCTGGCTGTGTGCACCTTGGGTATGCCATTTCTAACCCGTGCCCAGGTCTATGGACTCAATGGGCCAAATGGCTCCCTTCCGTGCCATAATGACTCTCCCAAAAACAGGGAAGACCACTATCCCTCTTGACTTTCCCATTGGTTTATACAAGCCTACAAGCCCACATAAATGGTTCTATGCCAGTCTTGTCCAATGCAAGGCCCACAAAGCCTCCCAATGTGGCACCCGCAGAGGTAATTTTCAAAATGCCCTAAATGAAGTGGAAGATTCTGAAAGAAACTGTTCCTCCAATCACAGGCCATTTCTCTCCCACAGTTGCACACGTGGGGGAGGCGGCTGGCTGCTGGGCCAGAAAAGGCTGGAAGCAATGATGCGGGCGGGTGGGCTCATGGTAAGTGTGAAGAAACTCACTGTCCGGAGCTTAGGAGGGATGGCAGCGCGGGAGAGCGAGTGTGAGAATAAAGGTGGGAGGGAGAGAGAGAGAGAGAGAGAATGAGTGAACGTGGGAGAGAAAAAGTGAGTGAGCGATTGACTGAGTGAGGGCAGGAGAGGGAGAGAAAGAGCGAATGAGTGTGGGACTGTCTCTCTCTCTGGCTCACTCGCAGTCTTAAGATTCCCACTCACCCTCTCACACCAAATCACATCCAGTTACAGAGTGAGTGAGGGAGCGATCATCAAGAGATTGGGAACGAGCAAGCCAAACAGACTCTGTCCTTCTCACAATAATGGTGATCTTTATTAATTCCACTTTTTAAATTATCAATTCATTGCTTTGACATTGCTTTATTTTTGCTCAGCAAATTGTTTCTTTTCTCCACACCTCGATTTTTTTTTTTGAAATTCATGTTTAATTTTGTGCCAAAATTTATCTTGCTTATTGGCCTTGAGAAAAAAAAATGTGCCCCCCACCCCACCGAAGTGATAAGGTTGGACAAGCTTGTTCTCTGCTGATTTACTACTAAAACCATGCCAATCATTTGACCATTATCAGTTACACACTCCATAGCTCTATTGTGGACCTCACCATCTCTGATAATGTTAAGTAATGAAACACACAAATTAAGACATTTTCCAAGCCACCTTGCTAAACCCAGGGTATCAGTGACTGCTTCTGTCCTTAGTTAAGTTGTACACAGATTTGGCTACCGGTTTCTCCCACACAAATTGCTTTCAATTCCAGATTTATGATTTGTTAATCAAATTAAATTCCACTAGCCGCTGTGGTGGGATTTGAACCCGTGTCCATATTCTTTGAATATTTTTAAGGCAGAGGTGGATAGATTCTTGGTAAACAAGGGGGTGAAGGTCATCAGCAGTAAGTGGGGTGCAGATTTCAGGTTACAATCAGGTCAGCCATGATCTTAGTAAATGGCGGAGCAGGCTCGAGGGGCTGAATGCCCTACTCCTGCTCCTTGTTCGTATGTTCATAGCATTAGCCTGTCCCTGAATTACTAATCCAGTGACATTACCACTACTCCACCATCTCCCCCTAACCACACCTGATCAAATCATACCATCATTATCCAGTGAAGGATTTGAATTCAAGTAACCAGAAACAGAAGAGTAAACACTCCCATGATACTACTGAATTTCAGCACAGTGAACTCACCACAAATTCATCGTTCACCTTCTTGCGCCAGGTCCAAACAGGATATGGGTATCCTACAGACTTGCAGTACATGAGAGCACTTTGTCCCTCATTCTTATTCTCACTCCTCTTGTGACCAATGATTTCAGGAAGTGCTAGAACAGAAACCACAGCTAATTAACACACCTATACCGGAAGAGGGTGGCATTAAAGCCAAAGGCAGATTACTCCAAGTAAAGCACATTAATGGTTTATCAGCACTTAAAGCGCAAACTGATGGTGGAATTTCTTAGCTTCCTCCCAGCCCCCCCAAAAGGCATAAAATCAGTTAACAATCTTGTCACACTGTAGATTAAATACACATTTTAGCTGTTCTTTTAAGTGGCTAAAAAACTCAAATGGAAATGTGATTTTGTTTTCTGTTTGACAGTCAGGCTCATTCAGTATCATGTGTTGTGCAAAACAACGAACTAAGCCAGGAAGAGGTAGAAATGCCTGAATCCAGTTTGGAATATTTCACTCAGTAAATAGCTAGAGTCAAGTTATTTTCCATTACTGGCAAACTGAACAAAGCAACCTGCCAGTTTAACACCAGTCAGTTTACATCTCTACCTTAGGTATTTTGTGCCTTTATTTCTTGGCTTATCTAACAGTTTACCTCCTGTTGCGGTGCTCCCTCCTACCCACCAGTGCAGGTTTTTATTTTTAAAAGAAAAAAATTTCTACTCAATAACTGAGCATCTTCCATTTCCAACATGGATCTGAACAGTATACTGCCACTAATTTCAGTTCTGTAATTCAAATTAAAGTTAATACAATGCTGTTTTATTTAAATTGTTTAAATCAAATTACCAGATAATTTATTTTTAATCCCTCCCCTGACCAAGCAAGACACTAAATAACATGAGTGCACTTTATTTTAAAGTCAATAACTAATCCCACTGTCATGGTTCGGCTCTCTTGTGCTCAGGATCAACCGTTACCCACATCTAATTTTGGTTTGTTTAACATTCTCCCATCCCCCCAGAAAAAGATATCAATAGACCATATATGCTAAAACTACTTGGATTTATTTATAGCCAAATGGCACAGAAAAAGTGAATATAGCCCTGTTGGTTTCTTGGGAGAACTTACAATTGCAAGATTATAAATGGAAAATAACAAACCTCTGTTTAATTCATGGCATTCAGATTTCCTGCCAGGTTGAAGGAAAATTCGCTGGTACTTAGTTAGTCCAAAAGTCTCTATCATCCAGGATTAAAGACACAGTGATGTGAACTATTGCACAGTCTAGAACTGTGCAGAGCATGTACTCTTATATAACCTGGTTTCCAAGGACGTGTTAACATTGTAACCATACATTACATATAACCATATATAACATGCATAACCATGCATTTTAGAGGGGATTTGAGGAAAATGTTTTTCACCCAGAGGGTGGGGGGTATCTGGAACTCACTTCCTGAAAGGGTGGTAGAGGTGGGAACCCTTGCAACATTTAATAAGTATTTAGATGAACATTTGAAACGCCATAGCATACAAGGCTACGGGCCAAGTGGGATTAGGGTAGATAGGGCTGGATGACCAGCACAGACACGATGGGCCACAGGGCCTCTTTCCATGCTGTAACCTCTGACACTATAATTTAATTAGCACTGAGAACAACATATTGCTCAATGTGTCTCAACCCAACTTTAGATCAAGGTTGGAGACAGACAAGAGTCTCAGTCCCTATTTTCCCCTTCTGGTGCCATAGTTCACGCTTTCATTACCTGAAGAATTGACTTCTCCAATGTCCGAAAAGCTTTCCTCTGTACCAGCTCATCAAAATGCTGTGGTCCTTATCTTCCTTTGCATAAATAGTGAATGCACAGCATAGAAATTGGCCGTTTGGCTTGACTGCTTCATGTCAGTGTTTATGCTCCACATACTTCCTGCCATCCTACTTTATCTAACCCAGTCAGTATACCCTTCCATTTCCTTCTCTCTCATGTTTATCTAGTTTCCCTTTAAATACATCTATGTTATTAGCCACAAGTACCATATGTGGTAGCATGTTCCACACTCTGGTGAGGGAATACCTTATTGAATTTACGAATGACTCTCATTTATGGCCCTTAGTTTTAGATGCCCCAGTATTTGCAAGTATCTTCTTTACATGTACCCTCTCAAATCCCTTAAAGAATTCCTTTAGAATTAAGTTCCACATCACGCTTGCCAAGTCCTTTTCAAGCTCCTTGCTTCCCAACATTTTCCAATTTGGTTTAAAATCTGTTCATGCCTTTAACCCATCCTATATTTGCCACATCATCCAGCCTTGCACCCCAGCAGCAGCCTTCACTCCTCAAACTACTGATTTCTCATCACTTAAGCCCTCCGTTCCAGTGACGGCAGCTTTTTAATCAATTGTGAAATCCTTGGCCATTTCAGCAGTTATTCTTCATTGTTAGAATGGATATATGCTCCTCTGCATGCCTTTGCTTCTTTTGCAGTCTAGTGCTATAATGTAACTATACCACTGTAAGCCTAACACTTTATGGCGTGTTTTTCTAATGTTTCTTGGTCTACTTACGTAACGTTCTCGTTAAGTTGCCTTTCAATGTACTGCATGCACATGAAAATGACACAACAGATGAAGATCAATTGATGCTTCCAATCTGTTCCACATCATTGTACAACTGAACATCATGAACCCCATTGCTCCTCCTCACAATGCCTTTTGGAAAAGACAAAAAGGGTGTGGAGAGAGAGCAAGAAAGAGAAATCAACCCCTTAGGTCAATTCAAAGTGGGGAGGGGGGTGTGGTGAACTTAGATGACGACAAAAACAAGTTTCAGGAGACAACAGCTATGAGACACATGGCCAAATACACCACAAATGCCTTTTATCTGCTGAGATGTTAACCACTGCTTCCTATTGTAGCAAATCCACAGCCAGTGCTAATGTCAGCAACCTGTTCCAAAGATCAATGGTACTTAGCAAAAGGAACCCCTTGATACCTAGCCTTATAGCTATATGTTTACAGTTATGTTTACATTATTTACACATAAATTCCCTGGTTTCTGTCAACCTTGAATAGGTTATCCACATGATGTAACACTTCTATTATTTTAAAGATCTCTTCAAAGTCTATGCTTTTCTATAGTAAAAGGACCCAATTTATGTCCATCATGGTAACTAAGGGCCTTTAAATTGGTTATCAGCCTAATGTTCTATGAGCACTTTTCCACAGCCTCGATGTTACTCACCCTAAGAAAGAACCAGAGCTGCACACTATTCTACTGCAAGGCTTTAGATAATGACAGAATAGTGCCTTTTGCTTTTGACAAACTGCTGTCAGTATTTCAACTAATGTTTGCTTATCTTAAACTGAGGTTCCTCACTGCAACATTTCATCAAATGAACTGGTTATTATTAGCACCAACATACAGAAGGTTCCTAATTACTAAAGGTAAATGCTACTCATCTATCTTAGCTCAAGAGTCTCTATGGATTTTTCCCCCTTTTGTCAGTATACGCACCATTGAAGCAACAGCACCTTGTTTCGTGGTGGCAATGCAGGGGATAGGTATCCCAGAGACAAGGTGGGGCAGTAGGGGAAAGCGAATGGGTAGTTTGTTCCAGAGGAGCCAGGAAAAAATGCAGAATTATCACAAAAAAAGCCATTTGAGCCTTTGCTGAATTAATATAAAATAAATCCCAGGGTTCCATCTTTTCCCAGAGCCCTACATCTGTCTCTCCCTCAATTATATTTAAGATGCAATGATCTCTGTCTCAAATCACTTCCTGTGTCAAAGCAGTCCATGATCCAACAACCATGAATCAAGAAGTTTCTACCAACGTCCAAGTAGCAATTTTAAATTGATGACTCCCCTGTCACTGGCTCACTAACCTACTGCAACATTCAAATGGTGGAGACAAGTACATTTCAACATCAAGATTTTAAAAAATATTTTGTTCTTGGGACGTGTGTAACACTGGAACTTAATGCCAATTCACAAGAGTTAATTCCATCATGTGGGACTGGAGTCCTGTGTAAGCAGGTGGCACAGTTGGCAGGTTCCTGTCCCTGAAGGACATTGGTAAACCAGTGGGCTTTATGACAAACCAGTAACTTTCATAGTTATTTTTTCCCCTTGGTACTAGCCAACATTCACTGAATTCAATTTCACAACCAGCTGTGATGGGATTTGAATACACAGATCCCTGGATTACTGGTACTATAATGATTAGGCTGCAGAACCTTAAGCAGTTACTAAATGGTTATGTTGAGTCAAGTTTTGAGGGCTACTACACCCACAGAGGAAGAGGATACAATTAGGTTAAGAAGCAATTACTAACTAACATTTCACTAAGGCCTCCAAATTAAAGATGTTATTTTTAAAAGTGATATTAAAATTTCTAGATATGCAACTACAAACAGCAAAATTAATCTTAGCAGGGAAGCCAGAAAGAAAATAGGGGCGTTACACTTAAACCATAAGAAAATACTCTTGATTGCACTAAATTCAGAATCCATCCATTTGATGGAAGACCGCTTATTTAACTAAAATACAAAAGTGGAAAAGCTATACTCATGAGATTTTAAATGTAAAAATAAACTGAACATGCCCTGTTCATATATACATTGGCCCCACTTACATATAGCACCTGCACCAATCATGATTTTCTTAACCCAACAGTGATTTTGAATGATAGGAGGGAGCAAGAAAATGCGTCTCCTATCCTCCGGTACAGGGGTAATCCTTATAGAATCTGCTGGCCAGGTGCAGCCCTTGTGAGCCTTCAATATAGCTTTTAAGTGACTGAATGCAGCAGTAATTATTTTTGTTTTGAATTTTGTTTTGCCTGAAGGCAAAAATAAAAAGCAACATCTTTCACAGTTTGACATTGGAGTGAATTACTTAAAGCAGCATCGGAGGATTAAAACGGCATGAGACATGAAAGCATTCCTCATCCTGCATAGCAGAAACCGGATTCAACAGCTTAGCCATCAACATCATCGTGCAATTGCCATCTGTCATAGAAGGGCTTCCAATTACAAGCCGTAAGGAAAAATCTCGAAGGGCAAATGAAGGAAGAATAGGAGAGGTTTCTTTCAAAGCTATAATGCTGCAATTTTTAAACCACCCATTGAAGTCAAGAGATTGATATGCTTCAATGATAGCGGCAATCAGAAATGGTTTTTATCAATTTTAAAATGTATATATTCTAATAATCTTCTCCCTTTGAATAAGAATTGTCTCACACATTACTTAAATTTACACAATTTGCAGAAACAGGCCATTCAGCCCATCTAGTCTGTCAGTGTCTATGCTCCACACAACCCTACTCCTACCTTACTGCATCTAACCCTATCGACATATCCTTCTGGTCCTTCCTCTCTCACATGAGCCTATCTAGCTTCCTTTGGTAACTAGGAAGAAAAAGAAACCCAGCTCACTTTGCAGATACAATGTATTATAAAGCAGTTATACAAACTCTGATTGTGATCAAGAGTTTGCTTTCTATTACTTACCCATCTCCTCTGCTCCTGCGCACACAAATAAAAATAGCTGAAGCAAAATCCACAATAACACCCAAATGTGAGCCCACTTCTACACTGCAGTATTCAAATGACTGACCAGGCAATGTAAAGGTATTAGCCCCTCAACCTGCACTACCTGATGAAAACCTGCTAGCTATAAATGTTTATAACACAGAACCAGGTACCAAAAATCGCTGTAAATCATGATTTCAGTAAGGGAGCTAACCTTGAAAAAAAATCCTCGAAATATTTTTGAAATAGTTCTTGCTTAACACTGACTTCAATTTTGCAAGTAAGCTTAAGTTTTCCCTCCAAACCAATGAAAAACAAGTGTGGGGTCAGTTAAGCTTTAGTCATGCGTCAAATTTCCATTGGGTCCCCATATGGATGGAAAATCCAAAAGAAAGGCATAAATGGTGGAAATGAATCTTCTATCTTAATGTAGTCAGATGTAGTATGATGGACCTGAGTCTTGTGTACATGGTGTAGGGTTGTTATTTTTACATCTTTCTTGGGATGCGAGTGTCACAGGTTAGGGCAGCATTTATTGCCCAACCCTAATTGTCCTTGAGAAGGTGGTGGTGGTGGTGGTGAGCTGTGTTGTTGAACCGCTCCAGTGCATGTGGTGTTAGGGAGGGAGTTCCAGGATTTTGACACAGTGACAGTGAAGGAACAAGAATGTTGCACCAAGTCAGAATGATGTGTGGCTTAGAGGAGACCTTGCAGGTGGTCATGCTCCCATGCCTCTACTGCTCTTGCCCTTCTTGGTGGTAGAGATTGTGGATTTGGAAGGTGCTGTTGATGGAGCCTTGATGAGTTGTTGCAGTCCATCTTGTAGATGGTACACACCGCTGCCACTTTTGTCAGTGGAGGGAGTGAATGTTGAAGTTGGTGGATGGGGTGCCGATCAAGTGGGCTGCTTTGTCCTGGGTGGTGTCAAGCTTCTCAAGTGCTGTTGTAACTGCACTCATCCAGAGTATTCCATCACATTCCTGACTTGTGGTTTGTAGATGGTGGGCAGGCTTTTGGGAGCCAGGTGGCGAGATACTTGCTGCAGAATTCCCAGCCTCTGACCTGCTCTTATAGATGGCTGGTCCAGTTCAGTTTCTGGTCAATGGTAACCTCCAGGATGTTGATAGCGGAGGACTCAGTGATGGTAATGCCATTGAGTGTCAGGGGGAGATGGTTAGATTCTCTCTAATGGGAGATGGTCATTGCCTGGCATTTAAGTGGCGAGTTACATTTGCACCATACATCAGCCCAAACCTGAATGTTGTCCAGGTATTGCACCATATGGGCACAGAACGCTTCAGTATCTAAAGAGTCGCAAATGGTACTGAACGTTGTGCAATCATCAGCAACCATCCCCACTTTTGACCTTATAGTGGAGGGAAGGTCAGTGATGAAGCAGCTAAGATGGTTGGGCCTAGGGCACTACCCTGAGGAACTCCTGCAGTGATATCCTGGAACTGAGATGCTTGACCTCCAACAACCACAACCACCTGCCATTTGTGCTAAGTATGATTCCAAACAGTGAAGAGGTTTCCCTCTGGTTCCCATTGACTCATTCTACTAGAGCTCCTTGATGGCACACCCAATCAAATGCTGCCTTGAGTCACTCTCGCCTCACCTCTTGAGTTCAGCTCATTTGTACATGTTTGGACCAAGGTTGTAATGAGGTTAGGAGCTGGGGGTTCCTGGCAGAACTCAAACTGAGTGTCTGTGAGCAGGTTATTCCTGAGTAAGTACCACTTGATAGCACTGTCGACGGCACCTTCCATCGCTTTGCAGATGATCGAAAGACGACAGATGGGGCGGTAATTAGCCGGGTTGGATTTTCCTACTTTTTGCTAACAGGACATATGTAGGCAGTTTTCCATATTGCCGGGGAGATGCCAGTTTTGTAGCTGTACTGGAACAGCTTGGCTAAGGGCACGGCTAGTTCTGGAGATCAAGTCTTCAGTACTATTGTTGGAATGTTATCAGGGCCATAGCCTTTGCAATATCCAGTACCTTCAGCTGTTTCTTCATATATCACATGGAGTAAATGGAATTGAAGGCTGGCATCTGTGATGCTGGTTACCATCCACTGACACTTCTGGCTGAAGATGGCTGCAAATGCTTCAGTGACATGAAAATTTAATAATTTTCATTATAGTATTGTGATTTATTGTAAAGGTAGGTTAATAGTGGGGTTTGGATCAGTTTCTCTGTGTGGATGTGTGTGTGTGGGGGATTTAATTGAATTGGAGGCAGCTGGTCTAAAACTTTTGAGAATCAAAAGGGAAGCTAGGTTTGAAATGCTAAATACATAAACATGGCTGAAGTTTTAGAATGTGAGGCATGAGGAGCATTTTTAGATAAATCAGGTTAGTTTGAATCTCAAAGGGATGGTAAGGTGTTACACCTAGCTAAACAGTGTGTTTACTTTTCCCAAAGGTTACTGATAATATGAGTACAGTGAAAGATTTATATTATGGAAAAAGTAAAGTTGCAAATTGGAACATACTGGAAAAATGGAATTTACATTAAAAAGGGAGAAACATATGTAAAGGAGATGAGTTTGTGCGTAAGGGAGAAGGATTCCTAAGATCTAACACAAATATGAAAAGCCTCCAGTCTATATGCATCAAGTTGCTGTCTACAGGAACCGAAGCTAAGAAAACTCACTGTGAATAGTACTGTCCAGGGTATTGTGTCCTTTGCCTAGGTCTGTTGAAATTTATTTTGCTGTTGCCTTAATGGAGGTGTAATTGGGAGTCAGATTAATTAGGGGAGTTAGGATATAGTAGTAATTTGTAGACCGGGGATATGTGCTTAAAAACTTATCTTCTATTAATAAATGTTTAATTTAGTTTTGTAAAAAACCTCTAAGCCTCGGTGGACTTATTACTATTGAATTCAAGGCATGCATCTCAAAATAAAATACAAATTGCAAACAGTTGCAGCAGCTGTGTCAAGTTTCCCTCTGGGATTTGAGCAGCCCGGCATTTACCATCCGCTATGCCATGACATTCAGCCTTATCTTTTGCACTAATATGCTGGGCACCCCCATCAGCTGAGGACGGGGAACTTTGTGGAGCCTCCTCCTCTGGAAAGTTGTTTAATTGTCCACTACCATTCACAACTGGATGTGGCAGGACTGCAGAGCTTAGATCTGATCCGCTGGGTGTGGGATCGCTTAGCTCTGTTTATCGCATGCTGCTTATACTGTGTAGCACACATGTAGCCCTGCGTTGTAGCTTCACCAGGTTGACATCTCACTTTTAGGTATGCCTGGTACTGCCCCTGGCATGCACTCCATCACTCTTAATTGAACCAGGGTTGATCCCATGGCTTGATGGAATGGTGATGGGGGGGGGGTAGAGTCAGGCCCATGAGGTTATAGATTGTGCTTGAATGCAATTTTGCTGCTGCTGATGGCCTACAGCACCTCATGGATGCCCAGTTTTGATACTGAGTTCTAGATCTAGATCCAGTTGCTAGGTCGGTTTGAAATCTAACAACATGGACTATCGTCAATGTGAAGACAGGACTTCACCTCCACAAGGATTGTGCAGATGGACAGATGCATCTGCCAACAGGTAGATTGGTGAGAACAAGATGAAGTAGGTTTTTCCCTCTTGTTGGCTCCCTCACTACCTGCCGCAGACTTAGTATAGCAGATATGTCCTTTAGGACTTTGCCAGCTTGGTCAGTAGTGGTGCTACCGAGCCACTCTTGGTGATGGACATTGAAGTCCCCAACCCAGAGTAAATTCTACATTCTGTGTCCTTTTGTGCCAGCCTTAGTGCTTCTTCCAAGTGATGTTCAACATGGAGAAGTATGGTAAAAGCAAAATACTGCAGATGCTAGAAATCTGAAACAAAAACAAAAAATCCTGGAAAAACTCAACAGGACTGACAGCATCTGTGGAGAGAAAGACAAATTTAACATTTCGAGTCCATATGACTTCTTCAGAGCAGAGCGAAATGTTAACTCTGTCTTTCTCTCCACAGATGCTGTCAGACCTGCTGAGTTTTTCCAGCATTTTTTGTTTCTGATGGAGAAGTATCGATTCATCAGCTGAGGGGTGAAGAGGGGGGTGTGCGGGGAGATAGGTGGTAATCAGCAGGAGGTTTCCTTGCCCTTGTTTGACCTGCTGCCATGGGGCTTCACGGCATCTGGAGTCAATGTTGAAGACTACCAGGGCAACTCGCTCCCAATTGTATACCATAATGCGGCCACCTCTGGTGGGCCTGTCCAGTCAGTGGGACAGGACATATCCAGGGATGGTGGTGGTTATAAAAGCAAAAAACTGCGGATGCTGGAAATCCAAAATAAAAATACCTGGAAAAACTCAGCAGGTCTGGCAGCATCTGCGGAGAGGAACACAGTTAACTTTTCGAGTCCGTATGACTCTTCAACAGAACTAAGTAAAAATAGAAAAGGGGTGAAATATAAGCTGGTTTAAGTGGGGGGTTGGGACAGGTAGAGCTGGATAGAGGGCCAGTGATAGGTGGAGATAGCCAAAAGATGTCATAGACAAAAGGACAAAGGTGTTGAAGGTGGTGATATTATTTAAGGAATGTGCTAATTAAGGGTAGAAAGCAGGACGAGCAAGGTACAGATAGCCCTAGTGGGGGTGGGGTGGGGTGAAGGGAAGGGATCGAAATAGGCTAAAAGGTAGAGATAAAACAATGGATAGAAATACATTTAAAAATAATGGAAATAGGTGGGAAAAGAAAAATCTATATAAATTATTGGAAGAAAAAGGGGGTGGGGATGGAGGAGAGAGTTCATGATATAAAATTGTTGAACTCAATATTCAGTCCAGAAGGCTGTAAAGTGCCTAGTCGGAAGATGAGGTGCTGTTCCTCCAGTTTGCGTGCAGCTTCACTGGAACAATGCAGCAGGCCAAGGACGGACATGTGGGCACGAGAGCAGGGTGGAGTGTTGAAATGGCAAGCGACAGGGAGGTCTGGGTCATGCTTGCGGACAGACCAAAGGTGTTCTGCAAAGCGGTCACCCAGTCTGCGTTTGGTCTCTCCAATGTAGAGGAAACCGCATTGGGAGCAACGCATGCAGTAGACTAGTACAGTATGGTGGTGATTATGTCTGGGATGCTGTAAGATCCAATTCCATGTGTATGGCTATGTCAGGCGGTTGCCTGACTAGCCTGTGGGCTCTCCCAATTTTAGCACAAGACTCCAGATGTTAATGACTTAACAGAGTGTGCTGGGTGTGCCAGTGTCATTTTGGGTGCCTAAGTCGATTCCAGGTTTTATTTCTCTGAAGAAGAGTCGTATGGACTCAAAACGTTAACTCTCTTTATCTCTCCACAGATGCTGCCAGACTTGAGTTTTTCCAGAGTTTTTCCAGCATTTTCGGTTTTTATTCCATTCCTTTTTCAGGACACAAATTCAAATTTTTGACACAAGTTTAAGGTGAGGTTTAGGGGGGATGTGAGGAAAACCTTTTTTCCCCAGAGGGTGGTGATGGTCTGGAACGCGCTGCCTGGGAGGGTGGTGGAGGCGGGTTGCCTCACATCCTTTAAAAAGTACCTGGATGAGCACTTGGCATGTCATAACATTCAAGGCTATGGGCCAAGTGCTGGTAAATGGGATTAGGTAGGTAGGTCAGGTCTTTCTCACGTGTCGGTGCAGACTCGATGGGCCGAAGGGCCTCTTCTGCACTCTGTGATTCTGTATGTGGTGGGTTGATACAACTGAGTGGCTTATTAGGCCATTTCAGAGTCAACCACATTGAGTCACACATAGGCCAGACAGTATGAGGACGGTAAATTTCCTTCCCTAAAGAATATTAGTGAACCAGTAAAAACACAATAATGGTTTCATGGTCACCAGCTTTTAACTCCTGATTTATAATTGAATTGAAATTCCACCAGTTGCTGTGGTGGGATTCAAACCTGTGTCCTCAGAGCTTTAGCCTGGGCCTTTGGATTACTAGCCCAGTGACATTACCACTACACCACCACCTCCCCCAAGGCTGCTGAGCAAGAGAGGGATCTAGGCTTTATAGTGCATGAGTCATTGAAAATCTATGACCAATGCTATGGATTTATTGTGACAGCAAATACAGTGATAGGATATACTGCCAGGACGATTGAATATTAGACATGAATCCTTGCCACTTCTTGGTACAAGGCCATAGTCAGAATTAGAGGAATGTTGAATTATCCAAGAGTTATAGGGCTGGAGGAGGTGTAAGGCCATGAAGATATTTGAAAATGAGGGCAAGAATATAAAATTGAGACTTGGTGGACCAGAAGCCAATGAGAGTTATTCAGCGCAGGGGTAACGGGAGAACATTTAGAGTTCCCTACCAGGAGATGACAGTGCTTACCTTTGACATCAATGGAGGCATTGACTGAAGGAGAATTTTCAAACATGAAGACACAGTGATACTCTCCAGAACTCTCAGTTTTCGGTTTCTTAATCCTGGATTTCAAAGAGAGAAAAAGATAAAACTGAACTACTTTTGGACAAAGTTGGACAGAGCTTGCATAAATTGAGTTTTACAATTGAGGTAAACAGAAAATTGCAACATTTCTATTAAAGGATGTATCTAATTTCTGTCAACAAATGCGTATCATGGATATAACAGTGCTAACTTCATTTAAAAAACACACAAGTAAGAGATTGTGCAAAAATTGAAGCCATTACAGAATATGGATTATATTTAAAAACAAAGTTCTATTGCTATTTTTAAATCAAAACTCATGGTTAACAGTTTCTAGGCCATTCTGCCTGTTTATACACAATCCTGAAGTCGATGTGTTGCAGACCAAGCAAGCAGAGTTATCAATTTTAGGTTAACCCACAACTTTACAAGGCATTTTGATGCGCATAACACAAGATTTTTGCAGTCAAGCAGTTATGGGGCTGGACTTTTGCCTCCCAATGGAGGTGGTGGTCTGACTTTAGAAAAAAAAAATTGCCCTGCTGTTGAAAGTTAAAAAAAATCTAACCACCTGCTCCCTTCCATTTATCGACAGGTAATATGCTTTGAAATGGAAATGTAACACTATTTATTCTTTCAGCTCATGGTCTTGTAGCTGCAAGCTAATGTTTTGACTGTTGTGGACATTACGAATGTTTGACAGAGTTCCAAAATTAGTTCAGGTGTTCCAGTGACACAGCTGCTCAGGGCAATGATGGGGCAGTTTTAAGAAGTTGCAATTATGTAATCTGTCTTTGATGTGGTTTCTGATTACGTGATTGTTTGGTTACTCTACTTAATGGCCACTTAAGGATTAAACTTTTTCCCTATAGGCGAACGTTTTTTTTTTCTTTGCAGTATCAGTGACAAATGTTTGAATGAGTTTTACTAGATTGTTACAGGTGTAATTTTTCACCTGCATTTAAAAAAATTTACATTACTGTTGCATGGCTCCGGAGGATGGTGCATAGTGCATACTTAGTGACTGGCATGGAGGATACATGCAGGGACACAGAAGATAGTTCAGCTTTAGAAATACATAAACCAAGCTGGGAGCCTTCAAACCAGCCTGCCTCCCCCCTCTCGCACTCCATTGTGGCTCGTAAGCTGCACCATTAATTCGAGCCCTGTGTAAAAATAAACAAGAATCCTAGGCAAAGTCAGTCATAGCTCAGGTGCATGTTTTAGAAGTCGGGAAAGTATCGATCGCATTTCGCACACCCGGTACAAAGATCTGGCCCATGGTAAAACCATAAGATGTAGGAGCAGAAGTAGGCCATTTGGCCCATTGTGTCTGCTCCGCCATTCAAATAGAGCATGGCTGATTTGATAATCCTCAACTCTACTTTCCTGCCTTTTCCCCATAACCCTTGATTCCCTTACTGATTAAAAATCTGTCTATCTCTGCCAAACAACCCAGCTTCAATAGCCCTCTGCAGTAAAGAATGCCACAGACTAACTACCCTCTAAGAGAAGAAATTCCTCATCACCTGTTTTAAATGGGCAACCCCTTACTCTTGAGATTATGCCCTCTGGTCCTAGACTGTCCCACAAAGGGAAACAACCTCTCAGCATCTACCCTGTCAAGCCTCCTAAGAATCTTGTGTGTTTCAATAAGGTCACTTCTCATTCTTCTAAACTCGAGTACAGGCCCAACCTACTCAACCTCTCATCATAAGAAAATCCCTCCATACCCGGGATCAACCTAGTGAACCTTCTCTGGACAGTCTCCAATGCCAGCATATCTTTCCTTAGATGAGGGAAGCAAAACTGTTCACAGTATTCTAGGTGTGGTCTAACCAGTGCCTTGTACAGTTCTGGCAAAACTTCCCTATTTTTATACTCTATTCCCTTTGAAACAAAGGCCAACATTCCATTTGCCTTCCCTATTACCTGTTGAACGTATGTTAGCTTTTTGGGATTCATGCACAAGGATTCTCAAATCCCTCTGTGCTGCAGCCTTCTGCAGTCTTTCTCTGTTTAAATAATGTTCAGCTCCTTCAGTGTTAAAATATTGTAGTAGCTCAGAGAGTGACAGCACTGTGGTACGAAGCCACATAGCCTAGGAAGACCCCATTTTACATCCTTTCCTGGCGTTGAATTTGTTAGTGGTGGTGGAACCACTACAATTTACCTTAGCTTCCCAGACTCAGGGTGGGGAGTAACAAAAATTAGGTTTCCAACTCTTGATCGCTATTCATTTAACTTCAACTAGATATCAAGGAAATATGATCTCATTCATCTATAATAACCCCCAAAAGTCAAACTGTCCACTTACTTTCTAATCTTAAACATGAAGATCAGTTACTTGGGAAAGGTACTCGAGGGACACTGGTATTAGTGCTATCAAGTGACTCAACAACAACCTGCTCACCTTTGCAGAATTTGGTTTCAGCCAGGGCCACTCAGTTCCATATCTTATTACAACCTTACCCAAACATGGTCAGTGTTGAATTCCAGAATCGAGCGAGAGTGACTGCCTTTGACATCAAGGTTGAGTGTGGCATCAAGGAGCCCTAGCAAAACTAAAGTCAACGGGAATCAGGGAAAACTTGCCACTGACTGGAAGCATACCAAGCACAAAAGATGATGGTTGTCGTTGTCAGAGGCCAATCATCTCAGCTTCAGGACATCACTGCAAGAGTTCCTCAGGATAGTGCCCTAGGCACAACCAACCTCAGCTGCTGTATCAATAACCTTCCCGCCAACACAGTGTCAGAGTAGGAATGTTTGCTGATGATTGCACGGTGTTCAGTGCCATTTGCATATACTCCATGCCCACATGCAGCAAGACCTAACAACATTCAGGCTTGGGCTGATAAGTAACATTCAAGCCACACATGTGCCTGGCAGCGACTGTCTCATCGCTAAAGAGGATAATTATCATAATTTTCTTGGGGATACCATTCACCAGAAATGGAACTGGACCAGCCATATAAATACTGTGGCTACAAGAGCCAGGGTCAGAAGCTGGGGATTCTATGGTGAGGACCTCAGCTCCCAACTTCCCAAAGCCTGTCCATCATCTACAAGGCACAAGTCAGGAGTGTGATGAAATACGGTCCACTTGTTTGGATAAGCGCAGCTACAACAGAACTCAAGAAGTTTGACACCATGCAGAACAAAGCAACCCCCTTGCTTGGTGGCCCATTCCCCACCTTCAACATTCACTCCCTCCACCAACAGCACACAGTGTGTACCATCTACAAGATGCAGTACATCTATTTGCCAAGCTTCCTTCGACAGCAACATCCAAATCTGCGACCTCTACCACCTAGAAGGACAAGGGCAGCAGGTGTATGGGATCACTACGTTCCCCTCCAAGCCATACACCATCCTGACCCGGAACTATATCACTGTTCCTTCACTGTTGCTGGGTCAAAATCCTGGCACTCCCTCCCTGACAGCACTGTGGGTGTACATGGACTGTAGCAGTTCAGGGCAGCCGCTCACCGCTACTTCTCAAGGACAATTAGGGATAGGCAACAAATGCTGACTTTCCCAGTGATGCCCACATTCCTAGAATGAAAAGAAATATTTGTATTCAAGGCCATTCTATCCATCCTCACACATATTCTACATAATGCATCCAACCATAGAATTTACAACATTTTACTTAATTCACCAAAGGAAAAAATCTCCACAACCTCTCTTTGATATATAGAGGGATCTGACAAAGTTTATTTATTCACTCCCTCAGTTCCAAAGTGCCACTCTAATCGATTACATAATTCCGAAGTCTTAGTTCTCACTTGTACTCTGTGCTGTTTGCAGCAGTAGAACTCTTGGTCCCAGAAATCTCTTCTCCATCTTTCATCCAAAAACTGCCATTGCTGGGAGTTGGTGCCAAGGTCAGGTTACAAAATAGGAAGATGGGTGGGCTTGGGTGTTTTAAAACAATGTCTTCAGATGGAGTGATCCTTGGCTCTGAAATACAGAGCAAATTAAAAGTAGTTAGTGAACATAAAATTGCTGCTAGGCAGACGACAAATGCAGTTAGTTCCAGCCATTCAGAAACACAACATTCTTTCAACAGACTGCTGTACTGTATTATTAATTTCCTAGAGTGACTATTAAGATTCTGTTAATGGACAGCTGACAAATATCCATTACTAAATATTAGCAAGTAAGTACTTTTTGCTACAAAAACACAAGTACGCCCTTCACTATAAAGTGCTATGTTAAATAGGAATTTGGAAATAGTTCAGGCGATGGACAGATTTGTTGCTACCAGATTAGGTAAGCACTAAGAAAGCTGAGACTTCAGGGTTATTTATCTATCTAAAAATGTAGGAAGAAAAACTGTTCTGTAAAAATACTGACCCGAATGGCCCCCGTGACGAAAACAGCATAGTCACATCACACCATGCCACACTGGCTTTGCTGCTAGCCAAATGTCCACTTACTAATATTGAAACATGATTATAAAAACAACATCCAGATGGGAGCAGATTATTGATGGATTTTAACAGCACTCAACAGTGAAGTTAATCCCTCGTGAACAGAGAATGATCAATTTTAGAAAGTAAAATTCAATCCATGAGATTTGCAGTCTCTTTCTGTGGTTAATAAAAAAATAAAAAGAAATGCATATTTTACTGAACATTTTTAATTCACTCACTATTTGGTAGCAACAAAACTGTTCTCAAAAGGGTTAAGTGAAATATTAACATAACTTAACCAGTATTGGTTGGGAACTTGAAGTAGATTTTATCAAGTAACAGTTGAGGAGCCGTTTTACGAAACAAAGTTAGAACCATTGAAAAGTTACGGTGTAGCGAGAGGCCATTCAGCCCATTGACGGCAGATATTAATTAAAACTTTGTTTTTCCACTAATTGTAAGGAATAAAATCAATTAAGATGCAAACAGTTTTAACAAAAGGGATATTGGATAGGAGGAATGCTCACATCACCAATACTTCATCACAAGTTTGTACTCAACAAGCAGTCAAATAGCATCCAAATCTTGGCAACCAAGATTTAAATTTCCTGCTATCAATCCACAAACACTTTTTCTCCACCATTTCTGCACTGGAACGAGAAGGGTTTTGTAACTAGATCCAAAAGGTTTAGCAAGTACAAAAATGTTATAAAAACACTGACCATCAGTCCATGGGTGATCCGGGGTCTGCAGTATGGCTTGGTTGCTAATCTGACATGGTGGTACAGGTTTAGATGTTAAACTATACCTTCCCTTTAAAATCAATGCTCAAGAAGTACTCCTTCTGAATCTAGCTAGCGTAAATTAAACAATTAATGTAATTTCCTCAGGTACAGGTTAGTCAGTTTGAAGATCTAGGTCAATAACTGGCTTACTTCCTTCAAGACTAAATTGGGTCTTTGAAAAATGTGTTGGACATCAGCCAAGCCCCAGACATTTTAGATGGCAAGTCAAATGCTTAATGGCAAGACCCATTTACCATTTAATGCACAATACATTATTCTCCTCAGCTGGGGCAGGGTCCCTTTAGTGTCACAAAAGGAAATTGTTAATTACAAATGAGATCAGAATGCAGAAGGAGCTTATGACTTTTTATCCACTCCATCATGAAGACCATCTACTTCCGCTTCCAGAACCTGACTCTACCCTACCTCAGCATATCTATTGTTGCCCCAACTTTTATTCATGCTTTAGTAACCTCCAGATTGACTATACCAATGTGAATCTCAGTTCTCATCATCTTTCTAAAAAAATTATTTTGGTTTCTGGCACAAATTATGGAGTCTAATCTATTACAAACAGTCGAAATTAAGATCACTGAATTGCCTTGAGTTTAACAACAGAAGTTTGCCCTTCACCTTAGCTGTATGTATGCTAATTTCACTTGATCTCCCAATATAGTTTCATCTTCAGAAGTAGCAATTAAGAGAGTTAGCTCATCATTATACTGGCTGAGGTGCAGAACCACACTGTGGATATCATAATTACAGTAGCTGAGGCTATTCAGTATATCCTGACTGTGCTGGTACTACATTGGATCTAACTGCTCTAATCCAATTCCACCCTCAACCACTCACCCGCCCGCCGCACCCACCCCTCCCACTCTTTCCTCGTACCCTGCAATATTTATCAGATCTTCACCTGAATTCTTAAATATCAATAGCTTCTTGCGGTAATGCATTTTATATTCTAATCAGCCTGAGCCCGAAAAAAGGTTTGCATAACTCTTTCTAATCTGCAGAAGGTTTCTACTTACTTCCGGCATTTCCATTAGCAATAAAAAAAAAACTGAACAGTGGTACAGGACAAAGTGTTTTTTTTTAAAAAATTGGTAAATTAAATATTGAACATGTTGCAGCCGGACAGAAAGAAGAAAAGAAACTGGCCAGGGCCAAAGTTTGCAAAGCACCAACAGTTCAAAGCTGTACAGGATTCACCACTCAAAGTTGAGCTATTTATTTTATTATTTCCTTCCTGCAAACCTACTTGAAATGGTCAAAATTAAACACACACACACAAACGTTTGCAGCATCAAATGGTATTAAAAATAATTCATAGCAACTTTATAGGTCAGTTAATTTCCGCATTTGATATTTTTACTGGACTGCTTGGCAGGCATCATAACGGACTGCAAAGTAGAGGAAACCACACAGCCTAATTCTGATCACTCAATTTCAGACATACAGCATCTCTTTTGGATCTCAATAGGCTGAGCTTTGAACATATGGAAGTTAAACTTCCTAATTTTATTTTTTGACCTCTACTTTAGCTTCAAAAGAAGTTAATTCAACCCCATGAATACAATGTTCAAAATATTTTCCCTTCTCATCAATTGAGGTTTCCAATGCAATTAAAGTTAGAGGAATGGAGGGCACAATATCAGATTCCCACTCACGCCCATATCATGTCTCGAGCAGTGTCTTGATAGCTCTGCAGCCGATATTTTTTTCCATTATTTACATATAAAAATAATTTTGGTTGTATATTATTATTTTTCCACACAGGGGTTCATCGGGAACGTGCCACTATTTGCAGTGGGATCCCTTATTGAAAAAGTCCACATATCATACTTGACACTCCAGAATTTCTATATTAAGAAGCTACAATTTCTGGCAACTCAGCATAAATTAGCCTTTTCCAGATTTCTGAATCTCAACCTCAGCTGACTTACAAAAAGGGATACTGTATTTGTCTCAAGATCTACTTGAACAATTAAAAATATATATTATGGGCATTGCATTTAAAAGAAGTGATCCCATTAAAATTCAGAGGAGATATACTGCCACTGTAAGGGAGATACCAGTGCAGAGAACAAATCTAAAGAGCTGGTGACTTTGAAGACGGAAATGGTGAATAATGAGAGTGTGGTCGCTTTGTGTTCTACTCTGTGGGATGGAAAAATGAGGGAAAGTTGGGGGGTTGGTGGGTGGTGGTTGGGGTAGGAAAGAGAATTCTCAACAACAGGATCACCGTCTTCAATGCCTACTCACCATTCCGAAAGGCTGTGCTCTCCTCCTTAGTTTTGATATCATTAAGCAACTTACCAATACTACTGAAAAACAAAGGATTAAAGCAGCTGCTGGTGCAGAATGCAATTAATTTGCAACAGTAATCTTTCCTTAAAAAAACACAAGGACCAAAATCACTGTTGGTAATGTTAGTGGGCAAGGTTTAACAGATTTGTGTCACATTTCTCTGTTCACTATTTTAAATGCAAGCATTAACCAGCAAGTTTTCTGTTCTGAAAAGTACAAAACCTAGCATGTAGCAACATCATCTGCTAAAATAAGAACATAATTATAGCCCATAGCACAGTGCTTTAAAAGCAAATAGAGCTCACTGGTCGGCAGCACTAAAGTTTCACATTGTAGCATGAACTCCATTTAAGTCTCCACCAAAGCATCAACAAATTTCTCAAGCAGGGTTACCTATTTTGGCTCCAGATTACTTTATGCCAGGAGGTAAATTTTTAAACCAGGTTATAGCTATAACTGCACTAAGAGTGTGCATAAACTATGTGAGCGTCTCAGTGGTACTTCAACACTTTACAACATCAATCTTTTGGGTTTATCTTGCACTTTTGCATTCATGTACATTCTAAAGTACATCGACATGGAAGTGGCAGTCTGGCTGTAGCCTTAAATATGTCTAATAAAACATTCTGAAAAGAAAGGGCTTCTCTGAGATGCAACTCCTATCACTTTCATGGAATAATTTAGACTCTTGAACCCAAGCATGATAATGTGGATAAGGCGCACAATAGACAATGAAATATGAATAGCATTTAAGTTCCACAAACCATCAGTGGCCCCTATTTTTTTCCTTATAGTACAAAAATATCTTTATGCTTGGTTCATATCAACGCTATGCTTGCTTGATTAGTATAATGACGAGTTACTGTGGCTATGCACTCAAAAGTATAATTATTAAATCAATAGTTAGATCTAGTGGTATTAATTCAAGAACCATGCAATGCTGGACTCATAACTCCTTCCATCTAGTATCCTGGATGAATTGCTCTGCATTCACTTAAAATATTACTTTAAGAGCAAAGTTTGAGTTCATGGTTCTTTTTAAAATATATATATACTTTTGAAAGAAAAGGATATATGTGCTAGAGAGTATGCCAACAGTTCTAAATCCATGCAGTTTTTCACAAATTGAAACCTGTCTGCCAGATCAAAAATGCAGTTTTACTTTTCTCTCAAAAGTTTTACACTGGGGTGGTCTCAAGGCAGTTGCTTAACTGGAGAGACAAAGCATGTGGCAGATTATTTGTAAGCTTTTAGCGAACAAAATAAAATAAAAATTATTTTCAGCACATCAATAAAAAGATATGGTTAGCTACAATGCATGGAAGGCATTTCTTTCAACAAGGTACAACGGCTTTTTGAGTACAAATTCTCTTTTTGAACACATGAGATGTCTGACAGTTTACTGGTTAGATCAGTCAGGCATTTAAAAATGATTTCAAAACTAGTCCAACCTCAAACATTTCTGACCAGTGTTATGCACTCTGTCCTCAGGTGGCAGGAAAAAAGAGAGCAGATACAATTTAAGCATCCATTAAGTCATTTTCATCGACAGTATCACTGTTGTGGCTATTAAATTAAATGCTCAGTGAAATATTTAATATTCTATTACTTGGATAGAGAGTATGCTAGGTCTAATGAGTACTCGTCCTCAGCTATCATTTTTAAAATTGTTTTTGGAACTGTGTCACTGCATCTTTTTTTCTACTCCTGCAGCCACAGAAACCCATTAGCATTCAGAGCACCTCCCTTTGCAGTTCGCTATGCTGTCTGTCCCACATCCAGCATATAGTACACAAGAATAAACCTCTCACACGTACACCCACACAAGATATTCATCAGCACTCTAGTGGCTGGCTACGGCTGCTTTAAAGAAAACCAAGTCTGGTTAGGTTTGCATCTCAAGCACACTAAAAGGCTCAATAAAAAGACGGATAAAAACAAAACTTCTCAAGCGAGTGTTCATGGGCAAAATGGGAGGGTGGGGGATGGTTACTTAGCAGGTAAGGAATTTGTGGGTCAAACACATTACAATGGTTAATGTAGGCAGAGTAAAGTGGTTTAAATACTGGGATTTTCTAACAGGAGTTAAGTTGCACAACCTAGAAGCATCATGAAGAGGATAGGCAAGACAAAGTGCAATATTCGAGGCATTTCTAGACTATTGAAGGGGAATGCGGGTCTACAACATCATAAATGGAGAAGGGTGGTGGGAAAATCTAAAAAAAAGACAACAGGAAAGGAGCAAGGTCTTGCTGACCAGCAGGAACTACTATGGTACCACTATACGTAGTACTCACTTGGTAGGATGACAACAGTGGCCTGGGCTCGTATCCAGGTAATGGCTGGATTTTGTCGGAGGTCGTTCCGCCTGGGGTCGTTGCTGGCCCTGCACTCGTAAGTCCCCGTATCTTCCAGGCCCAACCTAGTGACACGCAGCACACTCACTCCATTGCTGCCGTAAGCTGTGTTTATTGAAACCCGCCGCTTCAGAGCACCATCCCACAGTTGTATGAACGAGTCGCCCCTGTTGACCTCAGCATACCACCACTGGATCTCTGGTGTGGGGTTCCCTACCACATCACAGTACAGCTCAAAGGTGTCGCCTGTCAGCTTAGTTTCTGACAAGGGTGACTTGACAAACCCAGCTGGAGGGAGGGCAGTAGAAATGTAGTGATAGAGTAGTCAAAGCAGCCCTAAACTGAGGATATTCTTAACTCTAGACAGGTTATAACAGAAATTGTTTATTTGTAAATTAGCTTAGAATACAATAACAGAAAGTAACAGTACACATAATTTAACAAGAATAAGTCACAATGTTAGGTACTGAAATGGAAAAAGGGTACATAGGAAATGTGGAGTATGGAGTTATTAATTAGTTATGTACTCAAGGCTTCCTTAGGTGAAAGAATAATTTGCTGAGATTCATTAGAAATAGGAATTAAATAGGTCAGAACATTACTACACAGAAATGAATAGGAATAGATTAGTGTTTTAGAAATCTGTGATGTGTGCACAAGTTAAAATATAAAGAAAAGTAAATTGTTGTGCTCTTTGTAACCGGCCACATTAAGATATTTTGGATTTGTAGTTAACCGATGATGTAGCTGAACATGGCTCTTTACTGATCACTGTACGCGACAGTTGGCTTTTGAGGATGTTGAAGTACCTTTATTGCACTGGAAATATATCCCGAGCAGAAAAATTCAGCAACTTCCCCAGTAATGTTCTTTTCAACTCCACGAAATATACCCAACTCCATTATACCTCAACATCAAGAACAGACATAAATAAACCACTTGATTCATTTTATTGCACAGGGAAATCTAACTAGAAGTACCCATCTGCTTATTAAGTATTAAAGAATTTAAAACAGGAGGTAATGGAAACTTCTCTAGGAACCAATTCAGCTATTCTGTACAATTGTTAGCCTTACTGAACAAGTTCCTACACATACTGTAGCGCTTGCAACATTCACTCCACTGGAATGTGCAGAGCACAGTCACAACTAAGTACACAGTAATAGAGAAACCAAAAAAGTTTTAAAAATTCAAATTACAAAGAGCTTTATTAAAACCTATGTTTGTACACACTGCCTGTTTTCAATTTTTGATTACTCTTTTATGCAAACTCTAAATCCCCTAATGTAAACATTTAAAATGGAAACCCTAGATGTAAACAGTCGAGTAACAATGAATTGCAGAATCTGGCTAATAGATAGCACATTGGAGTGAGTTTCTAAACTCGGAGTTCTGTCACTTTTTGTACATTTAAAAAATACAATAATTATCAATTGACTGAGTTTAATCAATATGCTACCCTTAAGATTTGAAAATAAAGCATTTTTCCCAAGGTTCTTATGATCATGATTTGGGTTCTGAGCATGGCTCTGGCCTTATGCAGCTGTTGCATTCTACTCCTGATATACACGTTACCTTAATGCTACATTCGTGCACAAGTAGTCAGGTTTTTGGTCATTTTTACAACATATGGAAGATAGTACTTAAGAACTGCAGTGAATATCTGCAGTTTACACAGGATTTAAAAAATATAAAATGCTGTGGGCCTCAGTGTTCAAATGAAGCTAAGGTTAGATTGGGGCCTCGGTAAAATATTCCGTGTGTCCAAATCCCTTCATGACCTCGCTCCCACTGCTCCTATCTCTGTAACCTGAACCCCGACAGCCCAGCAATCTTTGTAGATCTCAACGCTCCTCCAATTCTGGCCACTTGTGCACCCCCAATTACTCTACCATTGGCAGCTGAGCCTTCAGTTGCCTCAGCTCCAAGCTCTGGAATTCCCTTCGTAACCCTATCTGTCTGTCTCTCTCCACCTTTAAGGTGCTTCTTAAAACATACCTCTTTGATTAAACTTTTGGTCATTATGCCCCTCCATGTCAAATTTCGTTTGGTAATACTGCTGTGTAATACAGTGTTTCTCATGTGTCGGCGCAGACTCGATGGGCCGAAGGGCCTCTTCTGCACTGAGATTCTGATTCTGTGAAGTGCTTTGGGACGTTTTAACTGTTAAAGGCATTATATGTATGCAACTTGTGGTGGTAAATGTCAATATCACTCAGGCCACAGGATGGCTAGTGTGGGAAATGGAATAAGAGGTGCAGTAAGAGATGTTTGGAGGCTGGGGACTGAGTCACACTGGAGCAGAGTGGGCTATGCTATACCTGACCCAGGGGTGCTTGGCACAGATATAAATAGACATTTTGCAATCCCAATGACAAAACATACATTTCAACATTGCTTACATATTAAAATGGGTCTGACTGCCATGAGGGTGCATTAGAATCAGCATATAACCACCAAACACAGGAACAAGAGTAGGCCATTTAGCCCCAAGTCTGCCCTGCTATTCCATAGCTCATCAACAAACTAACTCCACATACCCACCTGTGCCCTGCATCCATCAATGTTTTTGGTTAACAAAAATCTATCAATCCCAGATTTAAAATTAACAATTGACCTAGAATCAACCAGTTTGCAGGAGAGCGATTCTACCACTTTTTACGAGGATAATTATTTCCTAAATTAACTGGCTCTAACAACTAAGCAATGTCCCCTAATCCTAGACGCCTCAGCCAGCAAAAATAGGGTTGTTAGTTTCTATTAGTTCCCCCTGACATCCTGAAAAATTTGATCAGATCACTCCTCAGCCAGCTAAAGTGGGAACAAAAGCCTAGTGGCACAAAGCACGTTTAGCTACAAACGTTTCTGGTGACATCAAGCAAAATATCTAGGTATCGAAACTTGGCAGGCTACCAATGCAAAATTATATTTTCAATCTTAAATATCCAATGCAGCAGTGAGAGATTTGTTCTTAGACATAACTGGAAAGACAAAAGCCTGAAAATGAGAGAATGTTTAGTCAAAGACTCAAATAGATCTGAAGGCAGCAAAGGGATCATTTCAATTAACAAGGTTATTGGGAGGGAAGTCCATTAATTTGCTTTTGCTTTTCATGTCCCATTGCTATAACAACTATTCCTAGGTTCAAGTATAAGTAGCCCAATGGTACTGCAGATTTGGTATTCAATTCGTTCCCATTGATTTCTGTTGCTTATACAGAAAAGCCAAAAAAAGTTGATTTACAATTAAAAAATAACTCCATGGAGTGTTTTTAAAATCCTATTGTAACAGTTGGATTTAATACTAGTGCCCTCAAATGCAGAACGGTGGGATGAAAGGGTCCCATGTCTAAATCCTGTTCCTTGTTGATATGGAGCTGAAGTACAATATTTTGCCCCCCCACCCCCACCCCCCCCCACCACCACCACCACCACCACCACCACTGAAGCATGAATCAGCAAACTCATTTCAGGGCCACAGGACAATTACTGCAACAAACAGTGGGAAGCAGAAAAGCACCTTGGTGCAATGTGAGGGATGTGCATCTGAGGTGATGTAGCTGAATAGAAGAGAAAGCTTTCCTCTGCACCTGGCTAGATTTGTACCTTAACTCTAGAAAGTAATACATTGGATTCCTGTTTGATAAAACAAAATAACAGGTTTGGCTAACAAAGCTGAACACTTGGATTGGACTTGCTTAGCTGCATCAGCTCAGTCACGTAGCTACTTACAACAAAAAGAGTATGGGTAGGTATGTGTTCCACTTCTGTTTGAAACTAAAAGGACAGACAGAACTCAAACAGGTTCCTTCAAAATAAGGCATCTCTCCAAGAAAGAGACCCATCTGCAATGACCTGCAGTCTGTCTAGAGGGTACAGTGCCAGCAATGCTCAGTAAGCAACTGGAGGCACGACACAGTCCCACCCTCATAGATCAATTAAAACAGAAATAAAACTGAAGATGCTGGTAAAACTCAGCAGTTCTGGCAGCATCTGTGGAGACAGAAACAGAGTTAACGTTTCAAATCAAATGATTTTTCTCCCGAACAGGTGTGCACTCTCCCTGTGGCTGGCTGTGCTTTGGACAAATAACTTTTTGATAATGCTAAGTGGACTGCAAAGCAGTGAATTAGTTGCAAAAACAACCTTTTGTTTACCAAAAAACACAAAGCTGGGAATATCCCTTTATACTGGTCCTCCTCGCACACTTTTCCTACCCATTGTAATCTTGCTTTAATGTCTATTTCTTAATGAAATGGAAAGGTACTGACTATTCTACCATTTCAAGTGAAAAACTTACCTCTTTACTTAATTCATCAACCACTATGATCACATCACAGCACAACAGCTAGTATGGAGCACACAGCAGCCTTCATATTTAATCTCGATAGAGCAGTTGTCTTGTCTCAAAATGTTTTTTTTTGCAAACTCCCAATATTAGTGCACAGGCAAAATATTCTCTATTTAAAAGAAACACAAATAAACCAAGTCTACAAAATACAAAACATCTTTCAGGCCCCTGGATTGTGCGCCTCACCGTAGTTATGCTTTCGTCAATTTCAATGTGCATGCATCTTTTGACAAATGCACAATGTGCATGGAATGCAATTGAAAATTCTTTTTTTAATAATATTTCAAACATAAAATTACAATAGGAATTTTTTACATTTAACACTTCACCAGCACAAAGTGCAGGGGGTATGTTTCAGAATCCAAAGGTGAATTATAAACCCACCACTTACCCATTACAATAAGTTTTCAAAAGCACACACTTTGCATTGATGAGATAGAAAGAAAGACCAACAGTGAAATAGGTTTCTAACCCAGAAACAGTTATATAGCCATACAGGTCGAAGGGATGCCAAATTCAATGCCTGGCCTATATTAAGTTGGCTAATCTTGCTGTCCTAACCAATGTCAGCTGGAGCAGCAATAGGGGCACAAATTATCTCAATTCGCGGGAGAAAGTGAGGAGGAATGAAATGGAGAGTGAGAAAAAATTCTAGCAAGGCCTGACTGTTGTCCAGTGAACCCTGGAGGTCTGGACATTAAGCAAAGACTGGCTTTGCCTCTGCTGCTCCTTACTCTCAGTTTTCAGGTTAATGCATGGTTGAAAAGCAAGATATCAATGCAAGATAGAATGCCACCAACCACCAAAACCTACCATTTTCAGCAGAAAACTAGCAGAGGGAAGAGAAATAGAATAGGCCAGAAGAACAGCTTGTGTAGGGATTAACAAGTCATACCAGTGCAATAGGCCTGATCCTCAAAGGATGGAATTAAAGCAGATTTCTGGTGCAGTGTATACAGATTATTATGCTGCACCTGCCAGCCTTCAGACAATTCAATTCACTCCACATGATATCAAGAAATGGCTGAGCGCACTGGATACCACAAAAGTTAGGGGCCCCGACAACATCGTGGCTGTGAAAAAACTTGTGCTCCACAGCTAGCCAAGCTGTTCCCGTACAGCTACAACATTGGCCTCTAGCTGACAATGTGGAAAACTGCTTACGTATGCTCCAACCACAAAAGGCAAGAAAAAAATCCAATTGCGGCAATCCCCACCAGTCTACTCTCAAATCTGCAGCAAGTAATGCAAGGTGTAAACAACAATGCTACCAAGCTATCACCAATAATTTATTCACTGATGCTCAATTTGGATCAAGGCTTGATAACAACCTTGGTCCAAACATGGGCAAGAGAGCTGAATTCCAGAGATGACATGAATGTGACATCAAGGCAGCATTGAATAGTGTGGCATCAAGAACTCTAAAACTGAAGTCAATGAGAATCAGGATGAAAACTCTTCATTGGCTGGATTCATACTTAGCAAGAAGGAAGTTGGTTGTGGATGTTGCAGGCTAATCATCTCAGCCCCAGCACAACACTGCAGGAGTTCCTCTGGGCAGTGTGCTAGGATGAATTTCAGTTGCTACATTAATGGCCTTCTCTTCATCATGTCAGAAGCAGGGGTGTTTGCTGATAATTGCAGAGTATTGAGTACTATTCGCAACTCCTCAGAATAATGAAGCAATCCGTTCAGATCTTGCTGCCTGCGGGGACAATATTCAGGCTTGGACTGATAAGTGGCAAGTAAAACTCAAGACGTTTACAGCACAGGAGGAGGCCATTCAGCCCATCGTGTCTGTCCAGTCAACAAAGATCTAACAACGCTAATCCCATTTTCCAGCGCTTGGCCCATAACCCCAGAGACTATGGCAATGCAAGTGAATATCTAAATACTTCTTAAATGTTACGAGCGTTTCTGACTCAACAACCATTTCAGACAGTGAGTTTCAGACTCCAACAACCCTCTGGGTGAAAAAAATTTTTCTTCCAACTCCCCTCTTAGCCTTCTACCTTTTACCTTAAAATCTATGCCCCCTGGTTATTGACCCCTGAACTAACGGAAAAAGTGCCTTCCTATCCACCCTATCTATGCCCCTCAATCTTATACACCTCTATTAGGTCCTTTCTCAACCTTCGCTGCTCCAAGGAAAACAATCCCAGGCTATCCAACCTTTCCTCAGTCCCTCCAGCCCAGGAGGGTTAATATATTTAACACTCGTGTTAAATAAGCATATCTGCAGACTGATGTCCAGAATTGCTTGGAGTCAAGAGAGTTGCATTAAATGGTTAATAGAAAGGAAACATTTTCATCATAAGTTAGCCTGAGACTGAGACTTAATTGCTAAATTTGGAGTTTAAAAATGATCCTGGGGTAAAGAATCTTAGTACCATATTTCTTCAAAGGAAGCCAATAAAGAAAAACTAATTCAGGCTATTAACACATTAACATATAACATTCATGCTATGCAAGTGCTAAGTAATGACCATCTCCAATAAGATGGAGTCTAATCACCTCCCCATGAAACTGACAGCAACCATTGCTGAATTCCCCACTATTAACATCTTGAGGGTCATTATTATTGGAAACTTAACTGAAACAGTCACAAATTCTATGACCACAAGAGATGATCAGTAAGGTGGGTATTCTGTACTAAGTCACATCCTTGCCCCCTAAAACCTTCCTACCAGCTACAAAGCTCAAGTCAGGAGTGTGATGGAATATTCCCCACTTGTCTGGATGAGTGCAGCTCCAATAGAACTCAAGGAGCAACCTGCTTGATCAGCACCTCATCCAACACCATAAACATTCACTGCCTCCCCTCACCGCCGACGCTCAGTGGCTGCAGTGTGTACCATCTACAGGGTACACTGCAGAAATTCACCAAGGATTATTTGACAGTGCCTTCCAAATCCACGGCGAATATCACCTAGAAGAACAAGGGCAGCAGGTGTGTGGAACACCACCATCCTGACTTTTAAATGAATTGCCATTCATACTTCATCACTAGGTCAAAATTCTGGAGCTCCCTTTCTAACAGCATTATGGGTGTACTTGCACCACATGGACTGCAGTGGTTCAAGATAGTGGCTCACTATCACCTTCTCAAGTGTAATTAGGGACTGCCAACAATGCCCACATTTCTTCTCGTTTTGGCTTCTCCCATTTTACTTAGGTTCGCCACAATGCTGGTCAAGAACCCAACCCCATCTGCTTCTGTCAATCATCATGTTCCAATCTCACTGCGTTTAAGTCTCTCGCCACCTCATCTTTTCATCCGGTCTTAGGTCCTCTTCTTCTCCTCCTTCCTGGCAGTCCCATCTCCATCATTTGCCTCACCATATTTCCTCTCTCTCTCTCTCTCCACAACAGGTGACTAAACCATTTCAATCTCTTCGACAGCCACATCATGTGGATGAATAAAAAAAATCTATCCTGTACTATACCTAACTTGTCTGAATGTAAAGCTGTGCGAATGTAGTAAACCGAATTTTGCACCTTGAAGTTGCTGTAATTGCTTTAGTAAGTAATCTACAGATTGTTACACAAGGGGAAAGGCAAAATTGAATTCCTTAATTTTCTTGCCATCTGTCCGTAAGCAGGGCTGTTTTTAATTTTTGAAGTAGACTGTGGTGTGTTTCCCCAACCCCTCTATCTGAGAGGTCAATTTTTAAAAGCTTCAGGGAGGCTTAGACTTGACGCAGACTGTTGGTCAGCCTGGAGTCCTGCTTTGATGTTTGCAGGCTGGAGTTTGGATAGCAGACTGAGGTGCGAGTCTAGAAATGTAACATTAAAGCCTTCCAAAGGGCAGAAGCTTCATCATGTGACATTGCCCATTAATGAGTCAGCTGAAGGCTAAAAAGTAGTTTCTATTCCTCTGGTCAAAATCCATTGTTCACCTTAGGAGATGGTGGATTTCAGCATCTCTGCAGCTACAGTGAGTTTCGATAGCTCTCCCTTTGTTATGGGACCAGGCTGGGGTGACAGATCTGCTGGTCCCTGGTTTCATTGATTGTAATGAATCAATCAATGAGAGGTGTGAGGTTCCACAAGGATGAGGGCTGAGCTTTTGTCCTGTAACTGCTGCTGGAAATTTCCAGAAACTATAGCCAACTTGTGAATCACGTGATCTGCAGCAGCCACCTTTTGGTTCAGCAAAGACCACTTTTGTAAATAAGCAAAAAGTAGGGTTTGATTTAAGCAGTTTATGATCCCTTTCACGTCTTCAGGACATGACAATATCTTGTGCAAAAAAAACTTGGCAATGATGGCCAGACAAAATCACTGCCTAAGTGTGGACTGATTTTCTGATCTTTCTGATAACAATTTGAACATGCATTACAAAGAGATAAGACAACGTTTTGGAAAACCTACCCCAGATAACATACCAAAAGCTCATTCCTGTAAAGGTACTCTGTATTCAAAATTGCACCAATTAGTGAACTTGAACTTTTATTCTGGTACTTTCTCCAAAAAATTCTTCATAGCCCAGTAGATGCTTCATTTGGCTCAGAAACAAGTGACAGTACATAGAATGCATAGATGTCTATGAAATTGTACAAAGAGTAATCCACAGGCAGAAATCTTGGCCCATCTATGCAGACTTTGCAGTGGCCTGAATTTGCAGCTTAAAACTATCTTAAAATTTGTCACAACTGGAATTGAGAGAAATTCCACAAAGTATTTTTCTTATCACAAGTCTGCCCTCCCCCCCAACCCCTCACCCCCACACCCCCCACCAACCCCAGTTTCTTTCCAGAAGGTTTTAGTCACAGAATCACAGTGCAGAAGAGGCCCTTTGGCCCATCGAGTCTGCACCGACACGTGAGAAACACCTGACCTACCTACCTAATCCCATTTACCAGCACTTGGCCTTGAATATTATGACGTGCCATGTGCTCACCCAGGTACTTTTTAAAGGATGTGAGGCAACCTGCCTCCACTACCCTCCCAGGCAGCGCATTCCAGATTGTCACTACCCTCTGGGTAAAAAGGTTTTTCCTCACATCCCCCCAAAACATCCTGCCCCTCACCATGAACTTATGTCCCCTCGTGACTGACCATTCAGCCAAGGGGAACAGCTGCTCCCCATCCACCCTGTCCATGCCCCTCATAATCTTGTACACCTCGATCAGGTCGCCCTTCAGTCTTCTCTGCTCCAACGAAAACAACCCAAGTCTATCCAACCTCTCTACATAACATAAATGTTTCCTCCCAGGCAACATCCTGGTGAATCTCCTCTACACCCCCTCCAGTGCAATCACATCCTTCCTATAATGTGGCGACCGGAACTGCACACAGTACTCCAGCTGTGACCTCACTAAGGTTCTATACAACTCCAACATGACCTCCCTACTTTTGTCATCTATGCCTCGATTGATAAAGGCAAGTGCCTTTATATGCCTTTTTCACCACCCCACTAACGTGCCCCTCCACCTTCAGAGATCTATGGACACACACGCTCCCTTTGTTTTAACTCCTCACTTGTGGGTTGATCTATTTCTAAAACTTCTCCTGAAAGGTTATGATTCGCATGCGAGCTTGGAGAATGAGTGTTAGTTAGCAGGGCAATTCCAGGGGTGCATTAGTGATCCTTCTCTCAGGAGAAGTTTAGCGGTGCAGGTTCAGCACAAAACACTATTGGGTTTGTAAATTAATTGTCTAGCCCCTAAAACCAGAGTAGAAATAATTTAGAAAGGTTGCCTATTTTAACCTAAGGCTCCCCTGCTGTGCACAGGGAGTGCTTTCATGACAAAGTTATTTGCCATTTCACACCAAAAAAATTGTCACAAAGCAGGGGACAAATGTAGATTTGAATCCCACTCACTGAAATGCTTGGCCTGGATCGTTTTGAGCCAGAAGGTGGCCAACAAAGTCTGTAATATTTTCCATCAGGCTAGGTACGCATAAAAAAAGAATACACGTGGACAATCAGTTACAAAGGACAATGGCAGGAGCCCGGAGTAGCCATCTCAAGACCAAAGAAACCCAAAAAAAGCTGAGAACAAAATCCACAATTTATTGCATAAGCTGAGGGATGATAAGGTCTACATCCAAATCACACTGATAACTGGATAATAATCTCGCAACTATAAGTTCCTAACAAGATGTGGCTACATGACAACTTCTCAATCTCTAGCATTGTCTTATAAATAAAAGGCTTGCATTTATAGAACACTTTTCGCGACCTCAGAGCATCTCTTAAGTGCTTTACAGTCAATGAAGTACTTTTCAAAAATGTAGCACTTGTTAAAATGTAGTAACTGTTGTAATGCAAGAATCATGGAAAGCAAAATGTACACAGCAAACTCCACAAACAGCAATGTGATAATTGTCAGGTAATCAGTTTCTGATTTTTTTTTACATAAAAAGGGGAAAAATATTAGTTAGGACACAATCACAATACTGCCTTAGGATCTTTTATGTCTACCTTAGAGGGAAGGGATTGCGGGGGTGGGGCTCAGTATGATGAATCATGCAAAAAATGGCACCAGCAACAATGTTGCATTCTCTCAGCACTGCACACTGGGGTGTCAGTCTAGATTGTGTTCAAATTCCTGCAGTGAGACTTGAAACCACAACCTTCTGACTCATAGAGTACTACCCAACGAGTCACCAAGTGCAGAGGGATCTAGGTGTCCTCACGCATGAATCGTTGAAAGCTAGTATGCAGGTACAGCAGGTAATAAGGAAGGCAAATGGAATTTTGGCACTTATTACTAAAGGAATAGAGTATAAAAATAGGGAAGTGTTGTTGCAACTGTACAAGGCATTGGTAAAACCGCACCTGGAAACCGCACCTAGAGTAATTGTGCACAGTTTTGGTTCCCTTAATTGAGGAAGGATGTAGTTGCATTGGAGGCGGTTCAGAGGAAGTTCACTAGATTGATTCCAGAGATACAGGGCTTGTCTTATGAGGAGAGATTGAGCAGTTTAGGCCTATACTCGCTAGAGTTTAGAAGGGTGAGAGGAGATCTAATTGAGGTATATCAGATGCTAAAGAGGATAGACAAAGTAGACGTGGAGCGGATGGTTCCCTTTGTGGGGCATTCTAGAACGAGAGGCCACAATTTTAGGCTAAGGGGTGGTAGATTTAAATCAGAGATGAGGGGGAATTACTTTTCTCAAAGGGTCGTGGAATTCACTACCTCAGGGTGCAGTGGATGCCGGGACACTGAATAAATTTAAGGAGGAGATAGACAGATCTTTAATTAGTAGTGGGTTGAAAGGTTATGGGGAGAGGGTGGGAAATTGGGAGTTGAGGCCGAAATGAGATCAGCCATGATTGTATTGAATGGCAGGGCAGGCTTGAGGGGCTGAATTGCCTACTCCTGCTCCTAGTTCTTATAAGCTGTTTCTGCTACTTTCTAAAAAAAAGTTTCGAAAGTTAAACATAACCTGTGTTTGTTATCAACTGATGACTATAAATCAGTTCTCCTTGGGTACTACACCTTTGTCCAATGCACTTACATTTTTGATATAATTATGTGAAATTGTAACTGTACAGAATGCTGTAAAATAAGCCATCTCAATAGAGTAACATTCTTGAACTGTTGTTACTCCTAATAAATCCTTTCACAAGAGTAAATAATACTTAACAGCAGTTTTTGTTTTCAAATTACATTCGATATCACTGCCCTTTTATGGTAGCTTGAGGCAGAAGCACACTTCTAACACTGGCTTATATAAAGTACCAGATACCAGAGCGTGAAGTTCTGAAGCATGAGGTAGATCGAAAGTGACAAATACCAGGTTCAACAGGAGTAAAATTAGGCAATCTGAGTTTCAGCAATCAAGTGTAGAATAGGTTCTAAATACTTCTGATTTTATCCAGGTATCTATTTAACTACTAAAACATAAACTATTCTCATTTTGTCCCAAATGCAAACCATCAAAAATCTTTCCCTACTACCACGTCGATTTTTGACCTTTGTAGTACTGATTTCAAATCTTATTAAACAATCTTGGATACAAAGCAGTTGGACATTTCAATATTCACAACTTCCCAATTCCCACATTGATGCAACACTAGTGACCCAAATTAGTTTCTCTATATTGGTTTTCTTTGAAGAATTATGCTCCTAGGGTCCAGGATCATTTTTATATCCCAGATTTCGCAATTAAGTCACAGTCTCAGGCTAACTTATAATGAAAATGTTTTGTTTCTATTAACCATATAATGCAACTCTCTTGCCTCCAAGCAATTCATGGACATCAGTCTGCAGATATGTTGAATAAACATGAGTGTTAAATATATTAACCCTCCTGGGCTGGAGGGACTGAGCTATAAGGAAAGGTTGGATATCAGTCTGCAGATATCAAACTTATTATTCTATTGACAAAGATTTGTGTTCACCTTTTAATGGAAAACTGTCCCCAAATATTTTATAATGGTTTAACCACTAGGGGAGAATTTTAGGGCAGTTAAGATTATCAGAAAGGGAGCAGCTCATTCAGCCCCTCCAGCCCGTTCTGCCGTTCAATTAGATCATGGCTGATCTATACATCAATTCCATTTGCTCCCAATCCTTCAATTTCCTAGCCAACAAAAATCTAGCATTCTCCATCTTGACTTTTTCAACTGACCCAATATCCAAAACCTTTTGGGGTGAGAGAATTCCAGCTTTCCACTGCCCTATGTGTAAGAATGTGCTTCTTGATTTCACTCCTTAATGGTCTTGCTCTAATTTTAAGATTATACATCCTTGAGCTGGATATCCCTGGCACAGATAATAGTTTTTCTGTATCTAGTCCAATAAATCCTATCATTTTAAACACCTCAATTATGAAGTAAGAGAAAGACTACATCAAATAAACCATTTATTTGTCACACAACCTTCAAAAAAAAAACTTTATAGTTCCAAATTTCTTAGCATTGTAATGAAAGATATTATACAGAGCATATAACAGACCTCACTAAAGTAATTTTTGTGCATTATATCTGGAAACACTAATGTCTGATGTTATTTTCCTACTATTTAATCAGTTAAGAGTTAGCATTAAATTTGTACTGCAATAAGGCGACTCAGGGTATCTTTCTGTTACACATTTTACAAATCAAACACTGTTGTATAATTTTCAGCACGATCAAAGTGGCCTCAATTTACTTTCGATATAATGAAAATGTTTCCTTTCTATTTTCAAACAGGCTCAAACCAATCAAGACGGTCGCAAAGTAAGTCACTTATAATCATAAGTCGTAACTGTTCAGGCCCTCAAATTAATTTTCCACACCCGTTTTTATTTCCAAATGCAGCTTTGCAAAACACGCTGAGGACATTGCTACTGCACTATAATCAAAGGATACATTTGAAACTAGCATTATCGCAATTGTGGAATTTGTGAAATTAGTTATAAACAGTATCAGTTCAAATAATTGCATGTCATTATAGCATTTTTAAAAATTTGTTTGTGGGATGTGAGCATCACTGCTCAGAGGGCATTTAAGAGTCAACCACATTGCTGTGGGTCTGGAATCACATGCAGGCCAGACCAGGTACGGATTGCAGATTTCTCTCCCTAAAGGAGATTAGTGAACCTGTTGGGTTTTTATGTCAATCAACAATGGTTTCATCATCTGACTTTGAATTCCAGATATTTCCCTCTGTGGTGGGATTCGAACCCAGGTATCCAGAACATTACCCTGGGTCTCTGAAATGCTAATCAGTGACAATACCACTATGCCACCACCTCCCCCCATAGATATAAAGCATAGATGTATTGAAGGCAAAGCTAAGTAACCCTTTATTCATTTCTCCCTTGTGTTTAGGTTGATAGGATTAGATGAAAAGAGGTGGGAGGAGGGTCATATGGTGCATAGATAA
Organism: Cetorhinus maximus; assembly: GCF_964194155.1. NCBI lineage: Eukaryota > Metazoa > Chordata > Chondrichthyes > Lamniformes > Cetorhinidae > Cetorhinus > Cetorhinus maximus. Next base: position 14,087,879 of record NC_135908.1, on the reverse strand, counting down.
AAAGCAAAACATTACAGATGCTGGAAATCTGAAATAAAAACAGAAAATTCTGCAAACACTCAGCTGGTCAGGCAGCACCTGTGGAGAGAAAAACAGAGATAACACTTCAGGTTGATGACAGCTCTGATGAAAGATTATCAACCTGAAACATTAACTCTGCTTCTCTCTCCACAGGCGCTGCCTGACCTGTTGAGTATTGCCAGCATTTTGTTTTTATTACCAACATAGGCCAGTTGGGGTGAGTGCCCTGCTTCTGTGCTGTAGATGCTACATAGGTTATTGTTTGCTAAATCAGGTTTGAAAGAGACCATTTTGGTCCAATTGGCCAGCCCAAGAGTTCAAGACACCAAATACACCATCCTTTTAGTGGAAAATTGTCTCAAGGTCATTTGCAATGGTTTAATCATTGGAAGAGAATTTTAGGGCACTAAAGGTCATCAGACAAGGTCCAACCCATTCAGCCCCTCCAGTCTCAAGTAATTTTTTAAATAAATCCTAGTCCAACACCCCTTATAATTATTGAAGTTAAAAGTCTTCCTGACATAGATTTGCAAAGATTAAAATATGGGGAGAAAAAGCTAGAGGGTGGTTTGTTTGCATTGATAGTAGAAAGGCAAACCTTAATGGGTTCATAAGCCTGCCTCAGTAGGGCTGGTTTCTCAGTTACTAACTGAATTGCTAGATAATGCTTAAGTGTTTCACAGTCCTCTGTTTTAAGGCCAGGGAAAAGGGCAAAAGGCTTGCAGGACTCTAATGCTACAGTGGAAGAGATTCTTGTCAATGATTTTTATTACAAATCAACAACATTCAACCCTGTATCACTTGAAATAATGAAGCGTGGGGGTGGCAAAGATGACTAGATGATTTCCAAACAAAAAGCGTTATAAATATAAACAGTTGTGCAAGAATAAAAATCTGCAAAGGATTAACCACAAGGCTAGAAGGCGCAATAAAGCAGGACTTAAAAATAGACCCAGGCTCAATGTTGTTATATAATTAATTTGTTATTTGGCTGGTTATACGTTGCTTGCTTGCTCAAAACCCTGCAGTTTCACGTTACCAAAAAGACACTTTCTAATCAGTCAGTAATTGCTTTGTTAGCACAGAAGGGAAATAGAGAAACTGAGTAAATATTTCATGTGATATTGGAGCTCAGCAGAGGCTCCCCACACATTTCTCTCCTCTGAATCATTTTATTTTTCTGGCGCTATTCCTTATGGGCTCTTGGAATACTGTCAGTAGAATTCAATTTGTTAAAATTACAAACTGAAGATAAGCAGGCATATGGCCATTTACAGGGATTTTTGTAGCGGAATTTAATTTTCTTCAGAGGTTTCAGGAACACAGGATCAAACAAAATTTTTAATAATTCGGAGTTAAACCATTTTGAGTATTAATGTGTATTTTTAGAATTTCACTCAAGCAGTTCCCACAGACGCTCCAATCCAATCCAAATGCCATGGCCTGGTGTCACATTCAACCAGCACCTTGAGAGATTTTTGTCCTCAATGTCAAAGGAACACAGAAAATTTGATATAAAAAGGTCAACTCCAAAAGCATTTCTTTAAACTGAACTGTGACCAATTACTAAATACAGAAAGTAATACAGTCATATGTATGCAAATCTTCCTCTTTCCAACCTGCCCTGTGCCTGTTGCATCGGCCCTGTTTATTTAAATTGAATCACAACTACAGATGGTACTTGAGGAGGTAGGAAAATAAATAAAATTGTTAGGTTCACTTATCATAAAAGCAAATTAGAATGCACCAATAATGGTGCATTAAAGTATAAAGTGACATATATCCAGTCATTAAAGATTGACAAATAACAAGAATTATGCATCTTCCATTGGTAAAATTTCCCCCCTCGTCCTTCTTGACCCTTATGCAGCCTTTGGCATGGTTGACTACACTATCCTGCTCCAAAGCCTCTCCACTGTCGTCCAGCTGGGTAGGGCTGTGCTCACCTGGTTCCATTCTCATCTGTCTGAACATAGCCAGGAAATCACTTACAATGGCTTCTCTTCTTGCTCTCACATTGTTATCTCTGGTGCGCCCGAGGATCTATTCATGGTCCCCTGCGATTTTTCCTCGCCGACAGTATCCAAAGGCACAGTATTAGTTTTCATTTGCATGCTAATGACACCCAGCTTTACATAATCACCACCTCTCTCAGCTTCTCTATGTTGCTAAACTATTAGACTGCTTACCCAATATCCAGCACTGGATAAGCAGAAACTTCCTCTAATTAAATATCAGGAAGACTGATGCCATTGCTTTCAGTCCACACTCCAAACTCCATTCCCTAGCTACTGGCTCCATCCCTCTCCTTAGCAACAGTCCGAGACTGAACTAGTCGGTCCTCAACATTGTTGTCATATTTGACACCGAGATGAGCTTCCAACCACATATTCGCACTATTACGACCGCCCATTTCCACCTTCACAACATTTCCCCAACTTCATCCGTCTCAGCTCATGTGCTGCTGACACCCTCATCCATGTCTTCATTACCTTTAGACTTGACTATTCCAATGCAATCCAGGCTGGTGTCTCACATTTTACCCTACATAACCTTGAGGTCATCCAAAACTCTGCTGCCCACATTTTAACTTGCAGCAAGTCCCATTCCTCTAGCGTGCCTGTGCTGACATAAAATGGCTCCCAGGCAAGCAGCATCTTAATTTTAAAATTCTCTTCCTTGTTTAAAAACTCCTCACTATCTTTGTAATCTTCTCCAGCCCCACAACCTTCCAAGATATATGCGCTCATTCAGTTCTGGCCTCTTGAACATCCCCAATTTTAATCGCTCCACCACTGGTTGCCATGCCTTTAGTTGCCTAGGCCCTAAGCTTTGGAATACCCTCCCTACACCTCTTCTCTATTGCTCTCCTACCTAAAGGCACTCCTTAAAACCTACCTCCTTGACCAAACTTTAACCATGCCCACGTGAAGAACCTTGATAAGATGTTACAGCATCTGTTAAGAGAAGATATACACTAAAACTTCAAGTCTTTTCAGTTGTAAAAAAATGAGATTTTTCATATTCCTTTTGAATAAAGGAAATCATTCTAATTCTTCCCCGTCTCGGTTGATAAAATCCTCTTCAAAATGAAATGTGGCATGAGTTACCTCAATTGTCATTCAATAACCCACAATAATGCTGCTCCCTTCCCAAAGAAGGTACTTTGTTCCACTTGTGAACAATGTTTACGGGGGTAAGCAGAAAATGACGTCTCCATTTGTAGGAGACGCTTTACATGAAATGTATGGAATTAGCCATGAAAGACAGAAGCAGGGTAATTAAGCAAATTCCTGTCTGCAGTGATCCAAGGCCTGAAGCGCAGTTTCTGCCATTTACAGCACTGAATGGGAATCTATACTAAATGCAATCAATTAAGAAGTTAAATGATTATTCAATATGAACTTAAATAAATCCAGCATATTGTAAATGCTACGTTTTCTAACAAAGCAAATGCCAGCCCCTGCAGATCATGTTTGCATGATGTACATCATCTCATACTTTAAACATATAAAATATGAAAGGCCTAACACTTGCAAGATTTTAAAGCAGACTAGAAACACATTGTAAGCATTGCCTCAATGTACAGGATATTTGACCATTAATACAGAGTAATTTGTCAGAATAATCTTGGCTGCTGCGGCTCAAAGCACAGTATGGAATCTCTTTCATTACTCTCACACTCTGCAAGCCAAAGAATTATTACTCTGGGAATTGCAACTTAAACTCAATTTAAAGTGCTTATTACTAAACTATTGATGTCTAATGCAGTCTAATCACAAAATTGACAGCTCTGAAATTCAAAGCAAGCTTTCAGTAAACATTAAATTTTTTTGAGATGTAGAAAGTAAAGCGCTGTAAAGCATTCTGTAAGAGCTATTTATTCTATTGAATGTTATTAGCTTCAATTGAAAATTATCAAGACCAATACACAAAAAAGGCCTGATTTTGCTGAAAACGAAAGGTTTTCCTTTCTCTCTCAATCCAATCTTTCCCACTATTCGTCTTTCTGCACCCAACTTAACATTAGAGTGGGTAAAATTCATCCTCCTCTTTATATCTCAGATCTTTAATCTCTTTGGTTAAGGCATTGCCTGCCCCATTGTTTGCCAAGGCCCCAGATGCCATGCTGTACCATTATCAGCACACACTTCCGGAAACTTTGTGGGCAAAATTTTTGAAACCTAAACCTCCAATTGTCAGTCTAACAAGAGGAGCACACCACAGTATGCCCTGCTCTAGCAGAATCTGGCCCTTGATGATGAACAGTGTGGCAAAACCAGTCACTATATCCTTCTTAAGGACCAACCTTGGGTCCTATATTGGAGCTATTGTTGCACAATGTTTCTATCAGGGAATTCTTGTTCCTCCACACCTCTGCAAAATTTGAGGAAGACTAAATGAAACACTGCGACAGTACTTAAGTTAGTGCTCTATAAAGGAAAAATCTGCATCACTTTAGAAACCCAATGGATTCCCCCCAACACACACACATACACACATAAATACGACCGAGAACACGTGTGTACATCCTAAGAAAAACCTTAAAGTTTGGTTAGTTAGTTATTTTGCTGTCTGAGCAAGAGATTGATTTTTACATAGTGAAGTGCAGTAGGACACTCCTTGAACATGGCATCTATCACCTCATTGAACATCACCCACTTATCCTATTTAATGCTGCATTTTGTAAAATTAAAATCGTGACATTTACTAAAGGCAGCTATAAATTAACAGAAAAAAACTGAACGTAACTACAGTATGTGAAAGCCATAGCTATCAGGGAATAAGCCAAAAAACTGCATTAAATTTAAAATGAATCAAGTTGTACATTGGTCAATACTGTACCTGCTCATGTCCTCAAAGAATAGTTTTACCACAAAAATGTAAAGTTTGCATATATAGATCAAAACAGATAAACCATATTTTATGAAAAATAACATAAATAAAAACATTGACTATCACAGCAGTTCTGAAACATTGCATTCTTAATTGATCGATTCTACAATATAACAAAGCATTAGTGAAACATTTCACAACATTGTTGGACGGACAGAATGTTAACATTGTACAAATGCAAACATTTCACTGTGCCCCCGTTCAAAAAAAATCACGCGACTGCATTGCTTGCTGTGTTTACATGGTGCCCAATTTAATTTTTCCACTTCAAAATTAAACAGTAGGAAAATCCACCAGTCAGATTGCAACTATGAATTAGTAATTCCACAAACTGGCATGCTGCAAGCAGCCAGATTCAAACCCTTGCTGTTTTTCACTCTCACTGTATCACCCAGCTCCCACAGTTGCACTATTTTGGGCCATCAGCACACACAAAATCTAATTTTGCTGCTTTGCCACCATCACAACACACCTTTGGCTCTCGTTACTGAGACTAAATGGGGTGCGATCAAAACAACAACAAAAAACCCTCCAATCTATTGTATTACTCTCCATCGGAGACAGGGAAGCTAAACTTGAAGCAAATCTGTACTACCAACAGCACAGGCAGCAATTATTTTTAATTATCAGTTGCTGTTAAATTAGGGGGTCTTTTTCTAAAAATTTTGGATGCTAAGAAGCACCATAATTTAGATGGCACAAACACTGAATTAAACCAGCAGCGATTTGGGTTACAGGGAGGGAAGACGAAAGATCTAGATGAAAATGGATCGGTGTAACAGAAAAAAACAGCTGTTTGTGAAAATTTACTTTCTGGCCTCCCCACCCATTGAAAACCATTGGGTCTTGCTGGCATATAGTTAGGTGCAAGGGCACCAATCACCCTGTACGATCCAGGTGGCCATTTTCCACACACCAGCCGGCCCAGCAAGGGTCAGTGAGCTACTCGGTTGTGAAAACAACAACCATAAAACTCAATTCAGTCTTCAGCCACACATACGAATGTTTCAAAATCAAGGCAGCATATCTATCACAAGCAGGATCGCTGTGTGATATTTTACTTCTTCTAGGCATGGGAGAGTCAGGGCCAATTGTTGCATCCTAACTGCTGCCCTAGGTGGGATCTGTCTCACTGCAGACCTAGAATTCAAGCTTGGACTTTCCTGGACAGGATCGCTCAATATGACAGAGGACAGCATGAATACAAAATACAAAATAAGCCATGGCAAATTTTTGTTAAAATAAAATTATTGTTCTCAAACCTTCCCCCCTCCCACACCACTCCAAAAGAATGGCCTCCTTCCAGCCACAAGCACCTGCTATTGTTTCCCAGTGCTCCCTCCAATATGGGGAGGAGAGCAGAAAGCTTGCAGTGATTCAAACTGCCCCTCTTACACACAGTTTGCACCACCTGTGCTGACTCTAACTGAAATCCAAATGTTGGTTGCAAAGCCAACATTTGATGGCGGAACTAGAATTTTGAGAGAAGGTACCATGTAAACAGAGCAAAAACATTCAGCCTGTAGACAGGTCTCAAAAATGCAAACTTCAAATGCAAGTACAATAGTTTTATATCTCATCATTTTACAAAAAAGAAAGAAAACATGGTAAATTCTCTCCAATGGGACAAACACTAGATGCTGCAGTCCTGCATCAATTGCAAGGTGAAGAACTCAATTACTTATGCAGGGATGCTCAAGCATAAAAGTCACTGTTCCGGACAGAAAAGGGGAAAGGCAAAATGATGATGGAATATAATCCTATCGTGCTACCTTGAAATAACAGGAATGGCAGCAAATGCATTTGCACACTTTTTTTGAACTATAAATTTGCAGTTAAAAAAAATGAATATGTGGAACTACTTCATGAAGGAAGTCAGGTGAAAAGTAAATTTTTATCCCAAGTGGCCAAATTATATAAATATATATTATAACCATATCAATGAATTGGGTGCTGGTGACATAGCACCTTGGAGGGCTTGTGCGGCAGAATACCAACTCCCCAACAGCCATGGTTTCAACTTCATGGTTACGGGTCAAAAGCATCAACAGAACAATCAGCCACCACCAGGGTGACATCACAAACCAATCAGCTAAGCTGGGAAGGAACTGAAGCAGGAAGCCCAGTCTGTCAGCTATATAACAATACTGTACGTGCTGAAAAAGCATAACTAAATTTCTCCAAATCCCCCAAGAACTAACTGAATAACCATCTCCAGTACATTTTATACCAGCCTCCAATCCAAGCTACATCTTTAAACATTAATTATATATTCTCCAAATTCCATACATTTCTTTCCCTTTAATAAACGGTTGGAAGCATGAGATTCTCTAGCTGCCTTGCAAAATCGAATAAAACTCACATGGGCCCAGGAAATAAACTGTTTCCATAGAAGAACTATACATGAACAGCTGTAAATATCCAGACAATTTGACTGTCAATATTTAAGGAAACTAAACTTAATGACGGAGTTCTTCCCTGTAATTATCTCAAATACTCTGAAGTCCTGAACATTAGAGTGGCTTACACAAATATGTAGTTGTCAAGTAAAGGGACTGAACCATTTTTTAAACATATATGTCAAAAGGACAATGAGCATTTCTTGGTCTCTCTGAGCTTCTAAGTTTTTAGTTATCGGTTGGTTGCCTATTTTTTTGGTTTTTGTCTAGCTTAGTTCACGCTATTTTTCAATACTTTGGTCGAGAGCACCAAATTCTACAAAAGAAAATGTTGCATCACGTTTACATTTTTTGACCAAAAATAATCATTGCAATAAGTATTCTGAAATTTTCAATTTTACATTGGACATTAAAACTTGTGAATTAAATGTTCTATAAAATTGAGATTCTTCCTTAATCCTACCAAGGAGAGAAACTTGATTTTTTTTTTAAAGAAATAACTTCCCCGCCTCCAACAGTCCACTCAAGCAGACAATTTATAGTACAAAAAACTCTCAAATCATTCTCAAGCTTTCCTCAAAATAGGTTTACAAGGGAAATAAAGAAATAATTTTGCAAAACTTTAAAATTTTGCTTTTCATCTGACATGATTACCTGCCACTTCTAACAAATGTTTCTTACTCCCTTTGAACCTTGAAGTATATTATGAAGGCTCTGGACACAATAACAGAAACCAATTGTCATTGACAGTGCAGGGTTAAATTAAAATCGATCTCTTGTTTCAGCTGCAATTCTGTTTGCAGAATAAAGTGGCTTTTATTATCAGATAACAGCTGCTGCCACACTAACTATGCTTTCATTTTTTTTTTGTTGCTAGTAAACTTTTACCATAAGGACATAAGAAATAGGAGCATGAGTAAGTCACACAGCTCCTTGGACCTGCAATGCTGTTCAAGATCATCATGACATGTCCATTTTTCCAGCCACTCCCCCTATCCCTTAGTGCCCAAAAATCTATCAGTCTCAGCCTTGAATACATTCAAAGACTGAGCAACCACAGTCCTCTGGGTTAGAAAATTCCTAATATTCACAACCTCCAGTGATGAAAATTTCTCCTCATCTCAGTCCTAAATGGTCAACCCCTTACCCTGAGATTATGCCTCTTGGTTCTAAACCCTCCAAACAGGGGAAACAGCCTCTCAGCATCTACCCTGTCGAGCTTCTCGGAATTTTATACGTTTCAGTGAGATCACTTCTCATTGTGACCAGTTAAGGCAGGAAGCCTATCTAACACCAAGTGCGAATTCCTACACCACTTGGATTACAGCAGTTTAAGAAAGCAGCTCACCACCACCTTCTCAAAGGCACTAGCAACAAATTCCGTTCTGGCTGACAACTATCGTATTCCAAGAATGAATTTTTAAAAATTAAGATTTGTATGACAACTTTACCAGGAGGTGCTTTTTATACTTAAATAATATATTTTGAGTAACTCCCAAAATACAAAACTGAGATTGATATCCATTCATACATAATTAGACACACTGTTTTATGGGGGCTGAATCTGTCAAATTTTGTTTTTATTACATGAGATGAAAGGATTTTCAGCAGTGTTTGTGGGATTGTGTTCCATGGTTCCATTTATTTTTTTCCCCCATAAAGGCTACGTTCAAATAACCTTGATGACATCTCTATAAAGATACTGGCTCAACATCTCCAATCAAAACAGCCAAGCTAATTTTCAGGATCACTCTGACCTTGCAATGCCTCCACTGCTTTCCTGTAGAAGATACTGAATTACATTAATTAACATGTCCTTCAGGCCCGAGAGACAATACTGACAGGAAGGAAAAAGCAGTGGAAATGGAATGAAACTACTGTACTTAAAAAAATAAGCACTGTCATCAGCATCAGGCTATAGAATTTCCTCAATTTAGATATTGCGGTGACTAAACTGGGTCTCTGCGTGGTGATGTAAAGGATAATATAAATATATCACTGATTAATCCTTTACAGTTAGATTCCTTTCATTACTTCCAGCTTTATGCAATTATTTCCAATGCATTTGCTACCTTTTCCTAAACTTGACAAAAACAGCCAACGACTTGGCATATTTTAATTGCCATCTCAGATCTTGATAAAATGTTATTGAAACGGATTTCCTTCCCCTTTTCGGTGTCCTCAATTATAAAGAAGAATGAATGTCAAATGGGAAATTTCGAGAGCGCCTCTGCGCTGCAGTACCATATTGCATTCACCACTTGCAACTCAGACACTGCATTCTGCAAGACACCAGCTCAGAATAGAAAAGCACCAGTGAAACTAAATTGTTTTATCTGAAAAAAAACACACTGTGCTATTACAACCTGATCTCTTTGAAAACATTTTACACTGAAGGCAGATGTAAAAAGAAAACAAATTTGGTCATTAAAGATGAGGGGGAGAAGAGGGGGGATTTGGGCACTAATACAGCATTGAGTTTGCATTTGTTTGAGCCAGTAAACATATATTAAATACATATTGATATTCTAGAGATAGGTAACGTGAAAATAAGGCAATTTGCAATAATTTAAAAGTGATATGGAATGCAATTAAATTGAGCATACCAGGTTAGAAAAAAAGTTTGAAATTCAATTAAATTGAACATTTTTAGCAATGAGCAAGGCAAAGTCTTAATCCTCTCTCAGGTTCCTACATTACCCCCCACCCCCCCAACCTACCCCCAGGGAAAATCTGACAGTTCTTCACCCCCCCACCCAACCCATTCCCCAAGGGAGGGAGGGAGGGAGGTCTGACCGATCCTATCCCCACTCCCTCCCCCAACCTTCCCCCAGGGCAAATCTGATGGTTCTTAACCCCCCCCCCCCATCACCCACCCCCACAACTACCCCAGGGAGGAGGGAGGTCTGACCCGGGTCTTACCCGCACTCTCCAATTATCCCCCCCTCCTCCTCCAACCATTCCCCCCCCTCCTCCTCCTCCAACCATTGCCCCCCCTCCTCCTCCTCCAACCATTCCGCCCTCCTCCTCCTCCTCCTCCAACCATTCCCCCTCCTCCTCCTCCTCCTCCAACCATTCCCCCCCTCCTCCAACCATTCCCCCCCTCCTCCAACCATTCCCCCCCTCCTCCAACCATTCCCCCCCTCCTCCAACCATTCCCCCCCTCCTCCAACCATTCCCCCCCTCCTCCAACCATTCCCCCCCTCCTCCAACCATTCCCCCCCTCCTCCAACCATTCCCCCCCTCCTCCAACCATTCCCCCCCTCCTCCAACCATTCCCCCCCTCCTCCAACCATTCCCCCCCTCCTCCAACCATTCCCCCCCTCCTCCAACCATTCCCCCCCTCCTCCAACCATTCCCCCCCTCCTCCAACCATTCCCCCCCTCCTCCAACCATTCCCCCCCTCCTCCAACCATTCCCCCCCTCCTCCAACCGTCCCCCCCCTCCTCCAACCATTCCCCCCCTCCTCCAACCATTCCCCCCCTCCTCCAACCGTCCCCCCCCTCCTCCAACCATTCCCCCCCTCCTCCAACCATTCCCCCCCTCCTCCAACCATTCCCCCCCTCCTCCAACCATTCCCCCCCTCCTCCAACCATTCCCCCCCTCCTCCAACCATTCCCCCCCTCCTCCAACCATTCCCCCCCTCCTCCAACCATCCCCCCCCTCCTCCTCCAACCACCCCCACCCCCCAACTTCACCCCAGGGGAAATCTGATGGTTCCTAACCACCACCCCCACCAAACTCCCCCAGGGAGGAGGGAGGTCTGTCCTGGTCTTTACCCCCACCCCAGGGGAATATGACGGTTCCTAACCCTCGGGGTGTAGGGAGGTCTGAGTCAGTCCTGCCCTCCTCCTCCTCAGGGGAAATCTGACGGTCCCTGACCCCCCAGCCCCTCCGGGTTGGAGGGAGGTCTGACCCGGTTCCTAGACCCCCCCGACCCCAGGGGAGGGGAGACCCGCAACCCTACCCCCCCCCCCCCCCCACCCGGCCTGCGACTCGGGGCACTCACCGTACTGTCCGCGGGCCGGTGTCAGGCTGAGCCAGAGCAGGGCGGACACGGCGGCGCTGAGCCAGGCCGGGCCGCGGGCCGTTGCCATGGTGCTGGTGCTGTTGCTGCTGCTGCTCGTTCCGTCGATTGCGCCGCTCCCGCTGCTGTCCCGACTCGGTCCGCACGGACTGCACCAACTCCGACTCCCCCCCTATCCAGGTTAAAAACCCACTCTCGCGAGACCTCAGCAGCCGAGGAGCCGCGAGATCTCCCGCACAATCGCCACCCCCTGCCACGCGCGCACGCGCGCGAGCGGGAGGGTGCGCGCAGCCAGGTGACGTCTGTCTGTCTTGCAGGCTGTGCAGCCAATTTGCACATCCTGCCACAAGAGGCACTGTGGTGCAGTTCCACACCCTGCTACAGGAGACACTGTGGTGCAGTTCCACACCCTGCAGCAGGAGACACTGTGGTGCAGTTCCACATCTTGCAACAGGGGGCTTTGTGGTGCAGCTCCACACCCTGCAGTACGAGGCGCTGTGGTGCAGTTGCACAACCTGCAGCAGGAGGCACTGTGGTGCAGTTGCACACCCTGCAGCAGGAGGCACTGTGGTGCAGTTAAACACCCTGCAGCAGGAGGCACTATGGTGCAGTTTCACACCCTGCCACAGGAGGCACTGTGGTGCAGTTTCACGCCCTGCCACAGGAGGCACTGTGGTGCAGTTTCACGCCCAGTCACAGGAGGCACTGTGGTGCAGTTCCACACTCTGCCACCAAAGTCGCTGTGGTGCAGTTCCACACTGCCACATGAGGCTTTGTGGTGCAGTTCCACACTCTGCCACCGAAGGCACTGCTCCACACCCTGCTACATGAGGCACTGTGGTGCAGTTCCACACCCTGCTACAGGAGGCACTGTGGTGCAGTTCCACACCCTGCTACAGGAGGCACTGCGGTGCAGTTCCACACCCGGCTACAGGAGGCACTGTAGTGCAGTTCCACACCCTGCTACAGGAGGCACTGTGGTGCAGTTCCACACCCTGCTACAGGAGGCACTGCGGTGCAGTTCCACACCCTGCTACAGGAGGCACTGCAGTGCAGTTCCACACCCTGCTACAGGAGGCACTGTGGTGCAGTTCCACACCCTGCTACAGGAGGCACTGCAGTGCAGTTCCACACCCTGCTACAGGAGGCACTGCAGTGCAGTTCCACACCCTGCTACAGGAGGCACTGTAGTGCAGTTCCACACCCTGCTACAGAAGGCACTGCGGTGCAGTTCCACACCCTGCTACAGGAGGCACTGCGGTGCAGTTCCACACCCTGCTACAGAAGGCACTGCGGTGCAGTTCCACACCCTGCTACCAGGGGCACTGCTCCACAACCTGCTGCAGGGGGTGTCAGCTGACATCCCTTTGAAAGTTGACGACTTCTCAGGGTTGCAATGGGTTTTCATGGGACATGCCCCTGGTAGAAGCCTGCGTGTGACTCCATTTAATTTGGATTCCTTGGGACGCCATCATTGTCCACACGATCTGGGCAGGTGGTCAAATTTCATTGACATGTCTAACCATGAAGACGGGGACTACCTTGCGGCTGCAACCGTCTTCCTCCTGACTTCACAACTGGTGAGGCGCAGCGTCTTTCTTCGCCTGTTCTGCAGTGAGGACTACTTGGACCGCGCTTTGGCATCTCCTCCCAAATGGGTGACCAAGAGTGACATCACAAAACAGCGCGAGAGCGCGGCGGAGAGATCAGAACCAGTGCGAGTGCTGAGAAGCATCAAAAAGTGACGTCAGCACAAAGGTGAGAGCTGATTGGTGAGTAGTGGGTAAATGTTTTTCTCCAGTTTTTTCCTCCAGTTTTTCTCCAGTTTAAAATAGCTAAAGAAAGGTAAGGGTTCTAGATTTTATTTAAAGTACACAAATAATTTAACTTTTTTTTACTGTATTTAACTTAAGGTAAGGGTTTTTTTTTTCAACTAGAGGTATGGCAGGGCAGCTCAGTCCTGTGTTATGTACCGCCTGCAACATGTGGGAAGTCCTAGCAGCTCCTTGCACTCTGACCGAACACTTGTGCAGGAAGTGCCACCAGCTGCAGCTACCTGAGCTCCGGGTTTCGGAGCTTGAGCGGCAGCTGGAGACACTGAGGTGCATCCGCGAGGCTGAGAGTTTTGTGGATAGCACCTTTTTTAGACATGGTCACCCCACAGCTTACGGAAGTGCAGACAGAGAGGGAATGGGTGACCATCAGTCAGAAGAAAGGTGTCAGGCAGGTAGTCAGGATATCCCCAGGGTGCATCTCGCTCGAGAACCGTTTTTCTGTGTTGGAAAACAGTGAGAGTGACGGTTCCTCTGGAGAGTGCAGCCACGCTCATGGCACTGTGAGTGACTCAGCTGCATGGGGGGGAGGAAAAAGAGGGGAAGAGCAATAGTGCTAGGAGACTCTATAGTAAGGGGAACAGACAGGCATTTCTGCGGCTGTAGACGTGACTCCAGGATGGTATGTTGCCTCCCTGGTGCCAGGGTCAAGGATGTCACTGAACGGCTGCAGGGCATTCTAAAGGGGGAGGGCAAACAGACAGAGATCATGGTACATATTGGTACCAACGACATAGGTAGAAAGAGGGATGAGGTCCTGCAAGCAGAATTTAGGGAGCTAGGAAACAGATTAAAAAACAGGACCTCAAAGGTAGTAATCTCTGGATTACTTCCAGTGGCACGCACTAGTGAGTATAAAAATAGGAGGTTAGTCGAGATGAATGCATGGCTGGAGAGATGGTGCAGGAGGGAGGGCTTTAGATTTCTAGGACATTGGAACAGTTTCTGGGGGCGGTGAGACCTTTACTAGATGGACGGGTTGCACCTGAACTGGAATGAGGCCAACTTCCTTGCGGAGAGGTTTGCTAGTGCTGTTGGGGAGGGTTTAACCTAATTTGGCAGGGTGGTGGGATCCTGAGAGGAGGTTCAGCAGGGATAGATGCACAGCCAAAATTAGAAGAGAGAGAAAGTAAGTCTGGAAGGCATAGAAATTATAGGCCAGTTAAGGCACAAGGGAGTTTGGCAAGGTTAGATGGTATTTATTTTAATGCAAGGAGTCTGACGAATAAGACAGATGAGTTGAGGGCACAAATTAACACATGGAAGTATGATGTAATTGCTGTCACAGAGACATGATTGAGAGAGGGGCAGGATTGGCATCTCAATATTCCAGGATATAGGGTCTTCAGGCGAGACAGGGAAGGAGGTAGAAGAGGAGGGGGTATCACAATATTGATCAAGGAATCAATTACAGCAGTAAGGAGGGATGACATCTTAGAAGGCTCCTCAAATGAAACCATATGGGTAGAACTGAAAAACAAAAAAGGAGCAATCACATTGCTGGGAGTGTACTATAGGCCCCCAAACAGTCAGAGAGAAATAGAAGAGCAGATATGTAGGCAAATTTCAGAGAAGTGTAAAAATAATAGCGTGGTAATTGTGGGGGATTTCAACTTCCCCAACATTAACTGGGTTAGTCATAGTGTGATAGGTTTAGAGGGAGCGGAATTCTTAAAATGCATCCAGGAGAACTTTTTAAGCCAGTATGTAGAAGGTTCTACAAGAGAGGGGGCAGTCTTGGACTTAGATTCAAGGTTGTTATGGAAATGGACAAGGATGGGCCAGAAATCAGAGTTCTAAATTGGGGGAAGGCCAATTTTAATAAGATCAGATATGATTTGGCTAGAGTGGACTGGGAGCAGCTACTTTTAAGTAAATCCACGTCAGAGCAGTGGGACTCATTCAAGAAGGAAACAGGGAGAGTACAGGGCCAACATATACCAGTAAAGACAAAGGGTGGGACCAACAAATTCAGGGAACCCTGGATGTCGAGAGATATACTAGATTGGATAAAGAGAAAAAAGGAGGCTTATGGCAGATACTGAGGGCTCAAAACAGAAGCCCTAGAGGAGTATAGAATGGGTAGGGAGGAACTTAAAAAAAAAGGATATTAGGAGAGCAAAAAGGGGTCATGAAAAACATTTACAGGTAAAATAAAGGAAAATCCAAAGTTATTTTACAAGTACATTAAGAGTAAAAGGATAACTAGGGAAAGATTAGGGCCCATTCAGGACCATAGTGGTAATTTGTGTCAGTGTTCACAAGTGAGAGGGATGACAGGGGTATAGAAATCAGGCTGTTGAGTGA
The DNA here is from genome assembly GCF_964194155.1 of Cetorhinus maximus. Taxonomy (NCBI): domain Eukaryota; kingdom Metazoa; phylum Chordata; class Chondrichthyes; order Lamniformes; family Cetorhinidae; genus Cetorhinus; species Cetorhinus maximus. The sequence continues at coordinate 14,072,397 of NC_135908.1, read as the reverse complement.
GGCAGGGGAGGAGTTAGGGGCGCTGGCAATAATTTTCAATACCTGTCTGGTCACAGGAGAGGTGCCAGAGGACTGGAGGACAGCCAATGTGGTACCGTTATTCAAGAAGGGAGGAAGGGATAAACCAGGGAACTACAGGCCAGTCAGTCTAACCTCAGTGGTGGGGAAACTATTGGAAGCAATTCTGAGAGACAGAACACTTGGAACACTACACTTGGAGAGGCAGGGATTAATCAAGGACAGTCAGCATGGTTTTGTTAAGGGGAGGTCATGTCTGACCAATTTGATTGAATTTTTTGAAGAGGTGACCGGTTGTGTAGATGAGGGCAATGCATTTGACGTAGTCTACTTGGACTTCAGCAAGGCTTTTGATGAGTTCCCGCGTGGGAGACTGATAACAAAGGTAAGAGCCCATGGGATCCAAGGCAATTTGGCAAATTAGATCCAGAATTGGTTGAGTGACAGGAAGCAGAGGGTGATGGTCGAGGGGTGTTTTTGTGACTGGATGCCTGTATCCAGTGCGGTTCCACTGTTGGGTCCCTTGCTGTTTGTGGTATATATAAACGATTTAGACTTGAATGTAGGAGGGTTGATCAGTAAGTTCGCAGGTGACACGAAAATTGGTGAGGTGGTAAATAGTGAGGAGGATAGCCTTAGATTACAGGAGGATATAGACAGGCTGGTCAAATGAGCTGATCAGTGGCAAATGGAATTTAATCCAGATAAGTGTGAGGTGATGCACTTGAGCAGGACAAACAAGGCACGGGAATGCACGATGAATAGTAGGACCCTGGGAAGTACCGAGGATCAGAGGGACCTTGGTGTGCATGTCCACGGGTCCCTTAAATTAGCAGGACAGGTAGATAAGGTGGTTAAGAAGGCATATGGGATACTTGCCTTTATTAGCCAAGGCATAGAATATAAGAGTAGGGAGGTTATGCTGGAACTGTATAAAACTCTGGCTAGGCCACAGCTAGAGTATTGCGTGCAATTCTGGAATCGGCATTATAGGAAGGATGTGATTGCACTAGAGAGAGTGCAGAGGAGATTTACCAGGATGTTGCCTGAGCTAGAGAGTTTTATGAGGATAGACTGGGGTTATTTTCCCTGGAGCAGAGGAGATTGAGAGGGGACATGATTGAGGTGTATAAAATTAAGAGGGGCATAGATAGGGTAGACAGGAAGGAACTTTTCCCCTTGGTGGAGGGTTCAATAACCAGGGGGCATAGATTTAAGGTAAGGGGCAGGAGGTTTAGAGGGGATGTGAGGAAGAATTTTTTCACCCAGAGGGTAGTGGGAATCTGGATTTCACTGCCTGAAAGGGTGGTAGAGGCAGAAACCCTCATAACATTTAAGAGGTATTTGGATGTGCACTTGCAATGTCATGGCATACAAGGCTATGGGCCTATTGCTGGAAAATGGGATTAGAATAGTTAGGTACTTGTTTGACCGGGGCAGACTGGATGGGCTGAAGGGCATTTTTCTGTGCTGTAGACCTCTATGACTCTACTAACAAAAACACAGAGCTCCTGACACCATCCTTCAAGAGCTCGTCGGAACAGACAAGCCTCTCCACTCAACTGAGGCGGCAATCCACAGAGAAGGGTACACTGGTGCTGTTCCATGCACAGGAGGCACTGTGGTGTGGTTCTGCATCCTACCACAGGAGGCACTGTGATGCTCTTCCATACCCTGCCACAGGAGGCACTGTGGTGCTATTTCTTACCCTGTGGATTAGGGACCAAAAAGGGGATTTACGCATGGAGGTAGAGGGCGTAGTTGCAGTATTAAATGAATACTTTGCTTCTGTCTTTACCAAGGAAGAAGATGCTACCCAGGCCATGGTGAAAGAACAAGTAATTCAGACACTAGGAGGTACAGTGGTGCTGTTCCCTCTACTTGAGTTCTCCTGTGAACACCAATACAGCTATTACCTGGATGCAAGCTGCTGTGTTGGCAGCTGCTCTAGCTGAGGTCACTGGTAACTGCAGGTAGGAAATTAAATAAAAACAGAAAATGCTGGAAATTCTGGAAAAATGATGGAACGTGACAGACCTGAAACGTTAACTCTGTTTGTCTCTCCGCACCTGCTGCCTGACCTCCTGAGTATTTCCAGCATTTTCCTTTTTTATTTCAGATTTTCAGCATCTGTAGGAAGCAGGTAGGTAATTGACTGGTGAGTGTTTCTTATTTATTTTATCTAGATGAGGGAATAAGCTGGTGAGTCTTATCTTTTTCTAAAGTAAGGCTTATTACGACTAGTAAAGTGTATTAAGTATTAGTAAGATTTATTCGTAATGTTAAATTGATACCCATAGTAGTAAGATTCATCATAAGTAGCAAGGTTATTAACAGGGAAATGGCAGGGCTGCTCCAACCTCAAGGGTACTCATCCTGTGCTATGTGGGAACTCCAGGATGCTTCCCATGTCCTGGATAACCATTTGTACAGGAACTGTCATCAGTTGCAGCAGATTGAGCTCCAAGATTTGGAACTTCAGCAGCAGCTGGTGTCACTGTGGCGTATCCATGAGGTTGAGAGCTTCATGGATAGCACGTTTATAGATGTGGTGACCCTGCAGCTTAAGAGTATACAGGAAGAGAGAGAATGGGTGACCACCAGACAGTCAAGTAGAAAAAGGCAGGTATTTCAGGAGTGCATCCCTCTCTACAATCAATGTTCAGTTCAGAGTGATGGTACATCTGGGAAATGCAGCCAGAGCCAAGTCCATGCCACCGCAGGTGGCTCAGCTATATGGGGGGGCTGGAGGTGGGGCTGGGGGGGTTACAAGGAAGACTGGAAGAGCAATAGTGATAGGTGATTCGATAGTTAGGTTTAGATAGGCGTTTCTGTGGCCGGAGAGGTGAATTCAGGATAGTATGGTGCCTCCTGGTGCCAGGGGCAAGGATGTCACTGAGCAGCTGCTGAGAACTCTGAGTGGGGAGGGTGGACAGCCAGCAGTCATGGTCCACACTGGTACAATGACATAGGCAGAAAGAGGGATGTGGTCCAGCAGTCAAGATTTAGGGAGCTAGTTAGGAAATTAGCAAACAGGACCCCCAAAGCAGTAATCTCCAGATTACTCCCAGTACCATGCGCAGGTGAGTATAAAATGGGCGGATTAAGCAGATGAATGCATGGCTGGAAAGATGGTGCAGGAGGGAGGTCTTTAGATCCTTGGGACATTGGGACTGGCTTTGAGGGAGATGGGACCTGTACAGGCCAGACAGGTTGCACCTAAATAGAACTGAGACTGAGTTCATTGCAGGGTGCTTTTCCAGGGTTGTCAGTGTTTGCTAGGGGAGGGTTTAAACTAACTCGGTAGGGATGTGGGAACCAGGAGATAATATCAGAAAAGAATACCAAGGATCACTGGATACTGGGGATAGATAGCATTGGAATAAAGAATAGTAAGTTAATAGGTGTGGTCAGAGTAAGAGAGAAAGTCTACATCAGGGTTACTGTGCATGTATATGGATGCGCAGAGTGTGGTAAATAAGATTGGTAAATTACAGGCGCAGATTGACATGTGGAAATATAATATTGTTGCTATAACAGAGACCTGGCTGAAAGAGGGGCAGGACCGGGTGTTAAATATTCCTGGATACAAGGTGTCAGGAAAGATAGGAAAGGAAGAAAACAGGGAGGGGTGGCAATATTGCTGAAGGAGAACATTACGATGCTGGAGAAACAGGATGTCCAAGAGGTGTCAAGGACAGAATCCATCTGGCTGGAACTAAAGAACAAAAAAGGTGTGATTACATTGCTTGGTCTTGTCTGTAGGCCACCAGCTAGTGGGAAGGATGTAGAGGAATAAATTTGCAAGAAAATTACAGAGAGATGCAAAAATTATAGAGTAGTTATAATGGGGGACTTTAAATACTCGATATGTAGATTGGGATAATATTAGTTTAAAGGGCAGAGAGAGGCAGGAGATCCTGGTGTCTGTTCAGGAAAATTTTCTCCAGCACTCGGTTTCAAGTCCAACGAGAAAGAAGGCACTGCCAGACATGGTTCTTGTGAATCAGGGACGCCAAGTGTCAGTAGGAGAACATTTAGGGGACAGTGATCATTGTATCATAAGGTTTAGGCTGACTATGGAAAAGGACAATGAACAACCCAGAATATGAATAATTAACTGGGGGAAAGCAAACTTCAATGGGTAAGAACAGATCCGGGATGAATAAATTGGAATCAGAGGCTGGCAGGAAAAACGGTGTTGCCAATGGGCTACCTTCAAAGAAGAGATAGTTGGGCACAGTCAATGTATATTGCCTCAAAAGGGAAAGGTAGGGTAAACAAAGCCAGAGCTCCCTGGATGACAAAAGAGATAGAAATTAAGATAAAGAAGAAAAAGTGTGCTTATGATAGACGTCAGGTGGAAAACACAATTGAGCGCCAGACTGAATAAAGAAGGTCCAGAAGGGAGGTGAAAAAGCAAATAAGAGAAGCAAAGAGGGAGTATGAAAAAAGACTGGCAGCCAACATAAAAGGGAATCCCAAAGTCTTCTATAGACATGTAAATAGTGAAAGGGTTGTAAAAGGAGGAATGGGGCCAATTAAGGACCAAAAAGGGATTTGCGCATGGAGGCAGAGAGGTATAGAAGAGGTATTAAATGAATACTTTGCATCTGTCTTTACCAAGGAAGAAGGTGCTACCCAGGGCACAGACAAAGAGCAGGTAATTCAGACACTAGAAGGGTTTAAAATTGATAAGGGGGAGCTATTGGATAGGCTGTCTCACTTAAAGTTGATAAAGCACCAAGACCAGATGAGATGCATTCAAGGATACTGAGGGAAATGGAAGTGGAAAGTGCAGAGGCAGTGTGGTAATTTTTCAGATTTCCTTAGTCTCCAGAGGACTAGAGAATTGCAAACATTGGACCTTTGTTCAAAAAAAGGTGTAAAGATAAACCCAACAACTACAGGCCAGTCAGTTTAAATTTGGTGGTGGGGAAACTTCTGGAAACAATAATCCAGGACAAAATTAATGGTTACATGAACAAATACAGGTTGATTAAGGTAGGCCAGCATAGATTTCTTATATGAAAAAACTAACTTGCTGGAGTTTTTTTGATGAGGGTTGATGAGGGCAATGCTGTTGATGCGGTGTACATGGACTTCCAAAAAGCATTAGAAATAGTGCCACACAATAGACTTGTGCGCAAAGTTATAGCTCATGGAACAAAAGGGACAGGAGCACCATGGATATGAAATTGGCTGAGTGACAGAAAACAGAGATTAGTGGTTAGTGGATGTTTTTCGGGCTGGAGGAAGTTTGTGGTGAGTTTTCCTTAGGTTCAGTGTTGGGACCCATGCTTTTCCTGATATATATTAATGACCCATACCTTAGTATATATATATATGTATATATAAATGGGGCACAATTTCAAAGTTTGCTGATGATATGAAATTTGGACACATTGTGAACCATGAGGAGGATACTGTAGAACTTCAAAGGGACACAGAGAAGTTGGTGAACAGGGTGGACCAGTGGCAGGTGAAGTTCAATGCAGAGAAATGTGAAGTGATTCATTTTGGTAGGCTGAACTTGTATAAGACATTAGTATGGCCTCAGCTGGAGCATTACGTCCAGTTCTGGGTTCTGCATTTTAGGAAGGATGTGAAGGCATTAGAGAGATAAAAGCAAAAAACTGCGGATGCTGGAAATCCAAAACAAAAACAGAAACAGAAATACCTGGAAAAACTCAGCAGGTCTGGCAGCATCGGCGGAGGAGAGCACAGTTGACGTTTCGAGTCCTCATGACCCTTCAACAGAACTTGAACAGAGTTCTGCTGAAGGGTCATGAGGACTCGAAACGTCAACTGTGCTCTCCTCCGCCGATGCTGCCAGACCTGCTGAGTTTTTCCAGGCATTAGGGAGAGTGTGGAAAAGGTTCATGAAATTGGTTCCAGGGATGAGGAACTTCAGCTATGAAGATAAATTGGAGAAGTTAGAGCTATTTTCCTTGGAGAAAAGAAGGCTGAGAGAACATTTGATAGACGTATTCAAAATCATGAGGGTTAGGGAGTAGGTGGGGAGAAACTGTTCCGATTCACGAAAGGATCAATAATGAGAAGGTACAGATTTAAAGTATTGGAAAAAGAGGCAGAAACGATAAACTTTTTCACACAGCAACCGGCACAGGCTCAATGGGCTGAATGGATCTTTCTACGCTGTAACTTTGCCATGTTTCTAAAGTCTGGAATGCAGTGCCTGAGAGTGTGGTAGAGGCAGGTTCAATTGAGGCATTCAAAAGGGAGTAAGGCTGTTACCTGAAAAGGAACAATGTGCAAGGTTACGGGGAGAAGGCCAGGTCAACTCTCTGTATGGATGACCACAGAATCCATAAGCAGATTTTCTATGGGAAACTGTCCCAGGGAAAAGAACATTAAGGCGGTCAGTACAAATGATACAAGGACACTCTATGCAGCTCATACACTTATATATACTTAGATGCCTTATTAGCCAATTTCCTGGGTATTTCCCACAGGGCTTTCACATTACATCTTCAAATAAAGCAGTGTCAAAGACCAGGAGAATAATTGGAAGAGAGCATTCAGTCTCAATTTTGAAGTCTTATTATACATTCTAATCTCCGCATTTTTAATGAAAACTGCTTTGTGCAAGTCATGCTGTAATTGTATCCTCCTGTCACTCATGGATCTGGAAGTCCATTGGTGGAGGTGAAGGGCATCAGGGTCGCTAGGTGAATTGCTCATTTGGAGTGCAGGTGCAGACACGATGGGCCGATTGGCCTCCTTCTCCGCTGGAACAATTCTGTGATTCGGCGATCTGTAATATTCTGCTTTTGGTAGGAAATGAAGTTTCAGCAATCAAAAGATTAACCTAAATATATTTTTTAATTTTCATCTGTACACATGCTGTCATTTCCCCAATTATAAATTCCTTTGTCCATGTTATGATGGAAACTGCCTATGTAAATTGTCATGTTGTTAACACATTTATTGCCCATCCCTAATTGCCCTTGAGAAGGTGGTGGTGAGCTGCCTCCTTGAACCACTGCAGCCCATGTGGTGTAGGTACACCCACAGTGCTGTTAGGGAGAGAGTTCCAGGATTTTGATCCAGCCACAGTGAAGGAACGGCGATATAGTTCCAAGTCAGGATGGTGAGTGGCTTGGAGGGGAACTTCCAGGTGGTGTTGTTCCCATGTGTCTGCTGCTCTTGTCCTTTTGGGTGGTCGAGGTCATGGGTTTGGAAGGTGCTGCTAAAGGAGCCTTGGTGAGTTGCTGCAGTGCATCTTGTGGATGGTACATACTGCTGCTACTGTGTGACGGTGGTGGAGGCAGTGGATGTTGAAGGTGGTGGATGGGGTGCCAGTTAAATGGGCTGCTTTGTCCTGCATGGTGTTAAGCTTCTTGAGTGTTGTAGGAGCTGCACTCATCCAGGCAAGTGGGGATATTCCATCACACCCCTGACTTGAGCCTTGTAGATGGTGGACAGGCTTTGGGGAGTCAGGAGGTGAGTTACTTGCTGCAGAATGCCCAGCTTCTGATGTGCTCTTGTATGGCTAGTCCAATTCAGTTTCTGGTCAATGGTAACCCCCAGGATGTTGATAATGGGGGATTCAGTGATGGTAATGCCATTGAATGTTAAGGGAGATGGTTGGATTCTCTCTTGTTGAAAATTGCCTAGCACTTGGCGGAAGCATTCCAGAGCTTTGAATGAAAGATGTATTCTGTGATGTGTCGTGTATTCTCTAATGTGACATGTAAACTGTAATGTAACAAGTATTCTGAAAGATAATATGTACTCTGTAATGTGACACGTATTCTGCAATGTTACATGTATTCTCTAGTACCTGTAATCTAATATGTCACATGTAAACTGTAATGTAACATGTATCCTGTGATGGAACAGGTATTCTCGAATGTGACATGTACGCGTATTTTGTAACATATGAACATACAAACAAAGAGCAGGAATAGGCCGTTCAGCCCCTCAAGCCTGCTCCACCATTTAATAAGATCATGGCTGATCTGATAGTAACCTCAAATCTGCGTTCCACCTACCCTTGATAACCTATCATCCGCTTGCTTACCAAGAATCTATCCACCTCTGCCTTAAAAATATTCAAAGACTCTGCTTCCACCACCTTTTCAAGAAGAGAGTTCCAAAGACTCACGACCCCTTGAGAGAAAAAATTTCACCTCATCTCCGTTTTAAATGGGCGACCCCTTATTTTTAAACAGTGACCCCTAGTTCTAGATTCTCCCACAAGAGGAAACATCCTCTCCACATCCACCTTGTCAAGCCCCCTCAGGATCTTATATGTTTCAAGCAAATCGCCTCTTGCTCTTCTAAACTCCAGCGGGTACAAGCGGATACAAGCCTAGCCTGTCCAAACTTTCCCCATAAAACAACCCACCCATTCCAGGTATTCTGAAACAAAAAGTTCTGGTGAAGAGTCGTATGGACTCGAAATGTTAACTGTATCCCTCTCCGCAGATGCTGTCAGACCTGCCGAGTTTTTCCAGCTATTTTTGTTTTTGTTTCAGATTTCCAGCATCCGCAGTATTTTGCTTTTATCATTCCAGGTGTTCGTCTGGTAAACCTTCTCTGAACTGCTTCCAGCGCATTTACAACCGGTAATCTCTGATCTATCGTGTAATCAGCAATGTGACATATATTCCGTAATGCATTCTGTAATGTGTTGTGTATCCTGTAATACAAAATGTAACTTATAATGCAACAAATATCCTGTAACATGATTCTAATTTATAATGTGCAATCTGTAATGTAATATTACCCTGTAATGTATTTTATGATGTAGCATCTCTTCTATAATTTCCCAGATGACCTTTAAATACCATGTTTTTGTATTGTGTTTTGGCCAGAAGAAACATGTAAATCTCTTGCAAATTTTAAAATTAAATTTAAAAGCACATACACAAATAACCAGTGGGATACAGCTGATGAATTTAAACCCCTGAGCTTTGCTCTTATGGCCTGGGATTGTCTCAGTGCCTTGTCATTCACCACTGTGCATTCAGAATTTGTTAAGAAAATAATTTTACAGGAAGCTGCTAAATGTACAGTGAACGTGTTAATGAAATGGCATTTCTGAATCTTGGCAACTCGCAAATAATTTCCCCTTCAGCTTAATGTGCTGAGGCCTGCCAAAAAATTGATGGCATGAGTGAAAAATTCGGCTTTGACAGAGCTCTGACCACAGACACCCTGCTCCACCTACTGCTTATCCCTCCATCTGTTTGTACAAGTCATTATCACATCCGATGAAATGAGTGAAAACATTCTAATGCAGCTGACAGGGATTTTTATTCTCTACTACAAACTGTTCCTACTGAATCAGTTCTGATTTTCAAACTGGATCCTTTTATAGCTGTCGCATACCTGAGAAGCACAGGCAATTGGAGATTGTTATTATGCTGCCTTGCAGCCAATGGGAAGCAGAATATTTCTTTAAGTGGCTCTTCTCCATAATTATTCAACTATTCAACACTGATTTACATATGAAAGCGGTCAATGGAATAGTACCATTATGGTTATGATCGTGCACTAGTTCCACAGCTGTCGTGAGTTCAAATCCTACCATTTGCAGGTTTAAAGCAATAAATCCTGTTATTGGTGGTCTAGTAACTGATTGAAAGCTAGCTGATAGTTGTATAAACGGGGTTGTCAACCTGGAGTCTCCAAGAATGGAAGATCAATCTTCAGGGCACAGCTGTGCGCCAATCCTGGAGCAAAATCGTAGGAGCCATGAACAAAAAAACAGTTTTAAAAGAAGAACTTCTTTGAACATTTCCCTTTGCCAGATATAAAAGTATTGAAAACGGAGTGAAAAGAGGCTTTTTTGGCGGACAGTCAAGCATCATCCAATGGGATGGTGAGACTTTTTGCTTTCCAATTGGCTCAGGAAGGCAGTGGATCACAAGGATGGACGTGTTGGCCAATGAATGGCTGAACCATGGGGGCGTGTCATGTGATGAAACCTCCAGTGTTACATTTAATCACAGCTGGCAACTGTATGCATAAAAGAGAAGAGAAGCTTTCTTCCCTACTTGGCCTGGCCAATATATGGATCCTGTTGCACACAATATGGTTTGACTCTTAGTGCCAAACTAGAACATCACTCAAGGATGAAAAAGGGCATCACTACATACATTGCCACGAGAACTTAAGAAGGCCACTATCAGCTTCTCAATAAATGCTGTCCTGACAATTCCAAGCTTATCCTGCCAATAATTTTGAATATTATGAAAAGGGGATATGTAACTTTTAATTCAATTTTAGGTTAAATAGCACACTTTAAGACTAACTTCCTTGGGTCGCTATGTATTAGTGGTATCACAAACAGTATGGAAAATTACCCTTGACGTTTCTCGTAAAATTGCAAAGAACAACAACTTACTGCATCTGCCTCCTACACAAAAAACAAATCCAAGGTACTTAAACTATCCTAAAATAACAAGGGAAAGATTGAGATAACGTTCATAATGCCACAAACATAGAACAACCAGAGAAATTCTCCTCAGCCCCAGAAATGCACAAAATTTGTGTCTCTTTATTTGAAGCTAACAGCATAACATATCCAATAAATATACATATACATGCATGTATTTTTATATATATATATAATATATAATAATATATATAAATACAAATAGCTATTTGGTAGTACAGAACTCGAGTATTGCTGAAGAAAGACATTTTGTTGAAGCTTTTTGTCTTGCACTCATCAGGACAATCAAAAGAATGCAAATGTCAAGGGAAACAACAACTTATACTGTGTGAACCAATCAGAGTCCATTTGCCAACCAATCAGCACTCTCTTCTCATACAGTATAAAGTCGTTGCTTCTTGCGATTGTCCAGATGAGTACAAGATGAAAAGCTTCAACAAAATGTCTTTTCTCAGCAATACCCATATATAAATACAATATATATTTATATAACATATAAATAATATCTATCTTTCATATATAGATAAATATATAATTTATACTGTATAAATGTATAATTTCTTTATAGCAGTTATAAAGAAATATTATACATATACATACCCAAACAATTATTGGCAAGTGAAATTCAGCTATGCAAGGATATATAGGAACATTCAGACCATTGTTAGCTGCAGCTGCTCTATCTTTTTAATTCCTATTCTCTATCCTTTCTCCATATCCATTAATACCCTGAATTCAACAGGATAATATTCACCTTCCATTTAAACCCTTGCACCAAAGAGACACTTGCATTTATATAGTGCCCTTCACAACCTCACGACTTCACAGAGGGTTTTTCAGCCAATAAGGTACTTCGAAGTGTGGTCACTTTGCGGTGTAGGAAATATGACAGCCAATTTGCACCCAGTAAGCTCCCACAAACAACAATGAGATAATGACCAGAAAAAATCGTTTTTTTTTTAAATTGAGGGTTAGGGTTGAATATTGACCAGGACACTAGAAAGAACTTCCCCGCTCTTCTCCCAAACAGTGGGGTGGGGTCTTTTGTATCCACTTGAGAGTGGAGTCAGGGCCTTTGTTTAACGTCCTAGCTGAAAGGTGGCACCTTTGATCAAGTAGCACACCTCAGTACAGCACTCGGAGTTCAGCCTGGATTATGTGCTCAATTCTCTGGAGCGGAAGTTGAACACACAATGTTTTCACTCAGTGGGAAGAGTGCAATCCACTAAAGCTACAGCACTGGCCTCTGGGGGACTTCATTCTACATCCTTACAACCCTTTGCGCAAAGAAATTTCTTCTGCGTTTGCTTTCAATTGGTTTATTCTGAAGTTATGGATTCGCCCTATTGCAAGGAAGAGTTGTCCCCCATCCACCCTGTCAATTCCATTCATTATTTTTAATGCCATAATTAGATCAGTCTTCTCATCAGTGGGGAATGTGGCTAGCGATTATTTCCTACTTCTCATTGTAACTCTTTTTGGTTATCACCCGTATGCATTGTCAACAGGTTTTTATCCAAGATCATCATCCTGCTTGGGATAGGGGATGATGGAAACTGATTACGATATATTAATGAGGCCAGACCATCGCTCTTGTATAATTAGTGTAGCAGGTATCAGCCATGGCTCAGCTGAGGCACTCTTTCCTGTAAGTCACAAAGGTTGGGGGTCCAAGTCCCACTTCAGACTAATGAGCAAAAAAAACATGGCTAACACTCCAGTGCCACACTGAGGGAGTCTTGAGCTGTCAGAGATGTCGTCTCTCAGGTGAGATATAATTAAAAGTCTGATGATGAGCGCGGATCATTGCCGATTGTCGTAAAAACCCATCTGGTTCACTGATGCCCTTTAGGGAAAGGAAGTCTGCTGTCCTTACCTGGTCTGGCCTACGTGTGATTCCAGACTCACAGCAATGTGGTTGACTCTTAAATGCCCTTTGAACAAGGGCAGTTAGGGATGGGCAATAAACGCTGGTCTAGCCAGCGATGCCCACATCCCATGAATGAATTAAAAAAAAACGCCTGTCTGCTTTTCAGGTGGACATAAATGAACCCATGAGACGAGTTTAAAGAAGAGCAGGGACATTGTCCCTGATGGCCAATAGTGATCCCTCAAACAACATCATTAAACATGCATTATCTGGCCATTATCAATCACTGTTTGTGATACCTTGTTTTGCACAAATTGGTTGCTTCAATTCCTACAATAGTCCTAAAGCACTTCATTGGCTGTAACGTGCTTTGGGATGTCTGGAGGTTGTGAAAGGTGCTATAGAAATGCAAGTCTTACTTTTTCGTTTTGTATTTTTTTAATGCCCCTAGCCCTTAGCTTTTAAGTTTCTTTTTTCATCACTTGCCCTCTCAATACTTACTCATGTAATCATTTTGCTATGTGCAGGACAAATTATTGAGAAGCTATTTATTTCCAGAATCTTCCGTTCACACCTATATGCTATTTTTGCATTGCGCAATTGTTTCCCTTAAAAGTGGCTCTGCAACATGTCATGAAAGTGCTCTAAAGGTGTGTTTCCATGAGAGACACAAGGTACCATTTCATTTCGTATTATGCTTTCTTCACCAGCACCTCCCAACCCTACAACCTCTGCCACCTAGAAGGGCAACAGCGGCAGGAGGATAGGAACACCACCACCTCCTCCAAGTTCCCCTCCAAATTTAGACACCATCCTGTTTCTTGGACATGTATCTTATTCCTCCATTGTCCAAATCCTGGCACTCTCTTCACCGTAATGTGGGAGCCCCTTGGCAACATTGACTGTAGAGGGTCAAATGGCAGACCACGACAACCTTTTCAAGGGCAACTCGGGATGGACAATAAAGGCTAGCAACACCTATATCCCAAGAATGAATGATTAAAGAAAATGCAAGTCCTTCCTTGGAATTTGCCCCGTTTTAGTGCCCATTGGATTTAGAAATCAACGGGACACTCTTTGCACCAGTTAGCTTTACACATCTGGCCGGGGTGCTTTCCCTACGCTGAGCGATATTCCATTCAGATCAATAATGTAAGATTTGTATTCCTGACTCATACGGATGGATTGAGAACCTGGAACTCCACATCCACGGCCCAATGATAGTTTTGAGACTGAGAGTGGCAGTCGCTTACACTGAATGGTGGCAGAACTTTCCTCAAGAAGCAGGTGACTAAACCACCTTGTGACCTGCTGCTCTTTGCCTCTGGAGGTGTGCACATCTCTTCATTCAAGCAGTGCTCCCTCTGCAAGATGGCAAAGTCAAATGTTATGTTACAATGTTATGTTCCTGTGGGATATGGGGATAGTGGAGGAAAATGGCTTCGAGGTAAAAGATCAGCCATGAATAGCAGAGCAGGCTCGAGGGGCCAAATGGCCTACTTCTGCTCCTATGTTCCTACAATCAGGATGCATAAAATATATTTCTGGAGCTAGAGCCCTGACTCTGAATTTTTTTTTAAACTGCTATCTCACTTCAGCAGCATACCATACATAAAGAGAGAAATAGATTTAGTGAAAGAGAGAGGCAGAGGCGGAGAGACAGAGAGATAGACACAGAAAGACAAAGACAGAGAGACGGGGAGGACAAGGCAGAAAGAGAGAGACAGAGAGAGAGAGAGGCAGAGTGGGAGACAGAGAAAGATGAGCAAGAGGGGCTGAGAGAGCGATATAAAGAGGCAGAGGGAGAGACAGAGAAAGTGGTAAAGACAGATGGAGGGACAGAAAGACAGAGAGTCAGGGAGAGATCAATGGAAAAGAAAGATTCAGGATGGCAGAGAGAAAGACAGAAAAAGAAATAGGTAGAAAGAGGAGCAGAGAGACACACAGAGAGGTAGAAATAGGGACAATGAAAGAAAGAAGAAGAGAGATATAAAGAGAGGGAGGCGGAAACAAAGAGAGAGCAAGTATAGTATAAGCCAATAGAAGGAGCTGTTTCACAAGGAAAATGAAATAAATGCAGTATTAATTTTTAGGAGAAGATGCACTTGCCACGCATGCATTTGATCGGCAGTGTATCCAAATGCTTTTTGTTTTCTAAAAGAGACAAGGTAGAGAACAGGAAGGTGAAGTTAAGGGAAAAGAAAAAGTTTAATCCTTGGATTTCCGTAATTGTGGTGCCAGCATGTGGTGTCTATTGAGAAATCCCAGGAGTGTGATTTTATATTTTAATGGATACACAATTGTAAGAATATGCCGGATGTTTCCCGATGTGTGTTCCTGAGGCTCTCTGCTGGGTGCATATACTCAGAAAATTGACCCTGTCTCCACCAATCCTATCCACTCCAACTTGCTTTATCCAGGAACTGCAAATTGTGAACTATTTGTGTCTCGTGGGCTTTCGTCTTCAATATCCTCCAGTCTGTGGTTCACTAATTCCTGATTTTCCCCATTCTTTTCCATCTTGTTGGCAAATTAGCCTGGCGCCCGAGTTTCCTGTTAGGGATAACACATTCGACTCTCCCACTTGTTGAAACTCTTTCGAGTTATCAACAGTCATAGATTGCAACTCTTTCGAGTACAATCACAGTTCTTGGTTTCCGGGAGTGGGACATGAACCCACAACCCTCTGATTCAAAGGCGAGGGTGAAGGGCTGCACCTCAGCACATTCAGTTAACGCGCTAAGTCTATTGATAGGACGTGCCATGCCCTGGGGTGGTACTGCACATTGAGAGTTTGAGTCAGTTTGTCTATGGAAAGGCAAGGGTATTCGGTAAGCCAGCGAGAAGGAGGTGAACCTTGGTTTGACTTTCCACATGTAATGGGATTTGAGGTTATCCATTGCTTTGTCTCCCTGGTTCAGTCACTTTTGAACACTGAGATGGTAACACATTTCAACTACAATCTTGAGATTGAGAGTGTAAATACGGTTAACTTCATCCATGCACCTGCAGACAGGAGTTTCGACTCAGTGGTGGAAATTTTCACGGTTTCTGGCTCCATCACATTCTCTGATTCATCTTTCATGGTCACTCATATCTCTGCCACTTCCAGGTTTTTTTTAAGTTCATGAGATCAGGGCATCACTGGCAAGGCCAGCATTTGTTGCCCATCCCTAACTGCACTTTGAGAAGGTGGTGGTGAGCCACCTACTTGAACCACTGCAGTCCAAATGGTAACACTTGGGTACAACTGACTTGCTTGCTAAGCCGCTGTGGGTCTGGAGTAACATGTAGGCCAGACCGGGTAAGGGTGGCTAAGGGATGTTAGCAATCCAGAATTTTTTTAATGACAACCAATGATAACTGTCATGGTCACCATTATCGAGGCTAGCTTTGAATCAAATTTAAATTCCACTAGTCACCGCAGTGGGATTTGAATCCGTGTCCTCAGAGCATTAGCCTGGGCCTCTTTATTAGTACTCCAGTGACATTACCACTATGCCACTGTCGCCCCCATCTCTTACCTACTCCGTTCCTCCCATCACTGCCCCCACGCTTACCCCTCTTGGCTCTTCCTCACACGGTAAATCCCCGCTTGACCGCACTGCTACTCACGATGGCTTCCTCTCTAGTGCTCCCTGTGGGTGAGAGTTGCCAACCTCAAGAACAAAGATTGCCGGTAAGAAACAATGGGGAGGGGGATGAGGAACACTTGCATGATCTGAGGAGGGGGATGAAAGCAATGAACTGGGAAGGATGATTATGAGTTACCATCATTCGGCCAAGTGGACTTGGAGGGGACTGCTTCTGTGAACTGGGAAAGATGGGCAAAGAGTGTCAGCGTAACATGAGGGTGAGAGGGGAGTAGAATGTCGCAATGTCACTGGGATAAGATAGCTCTATAAATAAAAGTAAAACCATAAACGTGAACAACAACGGGTATCAGTGTATAGCCACAACAGCTCACAATTTCTCCAAAAATTAGAGGAAATTCCTGCAATTTTAATTTACAGCCACAAGCTGCAAGAGTCAGCTGTAGCTCAGTGGGTAGCATTCTTATCTCTGAGTCAGAAGGTTGTGGGTTCAAGTCCCACGCCAGAGACTTAAGCACATGATTCCACACTGACACTCCATCACAGTACTAGGGGGATGGTGCATTGACTGAGGTGCTGTCTATCAGATGAGGCATTACACTGAAACTTTATTAGTCCTCTTAAGTGGAAAGATTTCATGGCACTATCTAAAGTAGAACAGGGTTACCTATTCCAAGTGCCCTGACCAATAGTTATCCCTCAGTCCTCATTATTACTAGAACAGATTATCTGGTAACTATCATATTGCTGTTTGTGGGACTTTTTTTTTGCAAATTGGCTCTTCTTACATTACAACAGTGACTATAATTTAAAAGTACTTAATTGGAAACCACTTTTGGATGTCCTGAGGCCATGAAAGGTGCTATATAAATGCATTTTTTTCCTTGGAAAAATGATGGAATCTTGGAAAGCTTAAGTTCTAACAAGCCCGTGTGCCATTGCCTTTGAGTAGAATTCCATTTTGTTGTCCTATATCTAAGACTATTTTGGATTGCCAGACATTTTGTACCTGTGTCAGTTTTTTGGAAATAGTTGGTAAGTTTTTGCTAGTGTTCAAGACTGGCCACTAGTATATGATACAGGAGGCAGTTTGATTATTGTTACAACCAGGTCAGGAAGGATGCAAGGACTCCCCCTTTATTCCCATTCATTGGTTGATTGCAACAGGGTTATTTGAAGTTTATAAGGATCAGTGTGCCAATTCAGTGTATTTATTTAAGTGCTTAGGCATTGGTTGCAAATAATTCAGTCAGTCATGCTTTCTTGAGTTGAAACAAATAAGGGGTTCATTTTTATCATGCTAAAAACCCACCTAGCTAAAGATATTAAAATATTAAAAAAGGTAAATATATATCCTGACTATCACAACACAATAAAATTCATTCATCTCTCCATGCCTTCCCCCATCATGGAAGTCCTCACTTCTGGAAAGATGGATCACCCTGCAACAGTGTCACCCTGCTAACCTCTGAAGGAATACGCCACGGAACTTTTGATTCTGGACTCTGGGCTCACGTGAAACCATAACTTTTATTTTTATTGTGGCCTTGCCTTTCTTTCTTTCTCTGATCCCTCTTTTATTGAATGAGTGCAAAAAGGGACCGATGTTGCGAAAACCCCTTTCTGTGTTTTGTGTGTGTGAAAAATAAACCAACCCTCTTATTTTACCTTATCTCAAGTTTGCTGCGGGGTTATTAATAGAGCATTGGATTACTCCAAACTGAAGGCTTGGGCAAAACATGCTACCACTTATAAAGGGGGAAATCAGAAATCAAAAACACCTTTCTGTTTACGGATGGGTAGTGAGAGGCGAAATCAGGGCTGCTTAAATTAACCCCCTTCCTGTCCATGACAGAAATTGGAAGCTCAAGTCTGGGAAAACCCAATTTGAATTTGACCAGAGTTCAAGTTAAGAGACAAGCCAAATTAGAGATGAAAGAGTCAATTGGAAGCCAAAAGAGGGAAAATTCGGTGGCTGGAACTAATTTTAAGACAAGCAACTTATCACAGCAACACTAAGAAAATAGCAACATTGATGATACCCAAATGTTTGTTAAGCAAGAGAATTTAAGCAGGGAAAGTTTGGAGGCCCTTAGCACAGATCCTTAGCTAGGGAGATACAATTCAAATTGCCCAGCAAAATCAATAGACAGGAAATAATCCTGGCTTTGGTAGAACATCTGGATCTGACATTACCAGCAGAGCAGTCATATGAAGAGCTCAAACATGACTCTGAATCCCCTCCCCTAACCAATTTTGAGCTGGAAAAGCTTAAATTGGAGGAGAGGAAAATTTAAGGAGAGGAAAATAAAGAGAGAGGGAGAGAGAGCAAAGGAACAGGAGGGGGAAAGAGAAAAAGAGAGGGAAGCTCAAGGGAGGGAAAGAGAGAAAGAGAGGGAAGAGCGAGCAAGGGAACAAGAAAATGAAAGAGAATTCCAGCTCCGAAAATTGGAATTGGAGCTAGTAGCTCAAAGGGAGAGAGAGAGAGAGGAGACAATGAGCCATTGCAAGGGAAAACCCCTCTCTACCTGGTAGCACCCCCTAACCCCCTAACTCAGAACCAGTTTCTGAGGCCCTCAAGTATGATAGATTCCTTTCCAAATTTGAAGTGAGTGATGTGGAATCATTTTTTACCACCATTAGGACACCTAAAAAGGCCCCCAGAGATCTGGATATTTTTAATTCAAGGGTAGCTGTCAGGGAGAGCTCAAAAGGTCTACTCCATGCTGCCTTCTGTCGCTAAATTATGAGTAGACTAGGGCTGCCATCCTATGAGTTAGTCCTAGAGGCATACAGCCAGCAACTCTGGAACACTCATAAGAAGCCAAATCAAACCTACATTGAGTTTGAACGGCTGAAACAAATCGCGTTCAACTGATGATTAAGATCCCTAAAAATCCCACACACCTATGAGGGGTTGTGTGAGCTAGTACTTTTGGAAGAATTCAAGAGTTGACTCCCCTCCAACCTGTGAATACACCTAGAGGAGCAGAGAATCCTCACAGCCAGAGGTGCAGCAGTTAATACAGGCAGCTATGACCTCACCCCTAGGCCTGTAAACTCAGGCAGACCCTTTACAAACCACACCCATGAGCATTGGAAAGAGAAGCAGGGCGACCTAGAAAGAAAAGGGCCCCAACCAGAAAGGAAAACACAAAAGAGGGCGCAAGAATCCTACCCCCCTCCTCCTCCCACAGCCCGAAAGGAGAACTCGCCAAGGCCAAGATGTTCTCATAGCAACAAAATAGCCATTCCAGACCTGAAGGCTGGAGATTGAGGAAAGCCAGTTGCCCTAGTAGGACTTTACATGAGTGGTCCCTCAAAGGATGCCCCAATGGGTACTACAACAGAGCAACTCGCTATAGAAACTTACCCATTGGAGGAATGGCACTATGTGTGTCTGAGCCGGACAAACTCCCAGAGAGATTCCGGAGTTATGTCCTTTCAGGAACGGTGCTCCCCTACCTGGCCCAAAACGTGAGCAAGTCTGTGTACTGCTCCGGGGCACAGGAGCCACCCAGTCCCCAATGTTAGAAGGAAACCTAAACCTAGACACCAAGTCCTCCCTGAAGCCTAAAGCCCTGATCATTCGTGGTTACCATTGGCCAGAAACTGAACTGGACTAACCATATGAACACTGTGGCTACAAGAGCAGGTCAGATGCTCAGAATCCTGCAGTGAGTAACTCACCTCCTGACTCCCCGAAGCCTGTCCACCATCTACAAGGCACATGTCAGGAGTGTGATGGAATACCCTCCACTTGCCTGGATGAGTGCAGCTCCAACAACACTCAAGAAACTTAACACCATCCAGGACAAAGCAGCCCCGCTCGATTGGCACCCCTTACACAAACATTCACTCCCACCGCTATCAAAGAACAGTGGCAGCAGTGTGCGTCATAATGAAGATGCACTGCAGGAACTCACCAAGGCTCCTTAGACAGCACCTTCTAAACTCGCGACCACTACCACCTAGAAGGACAAGGGCAGCAGATAGATGGGAACACCACCACCTGGAAGTTTCCCCCCAAGCCATTCAACATCCTGACTTGAAAATATATCGCCGTTCCTTCACTGTCACTGGGTCAAAATCCTGGAACTCCTTCCCAAACTGCGCTGCGGGTATACTTATACCATGTGGACTGCAGTAGTTCGAGAAGGCAGCTCACCACCACCTTCTCAAGGACAATTAGGGATCGGCAATAAATGCTGGCCTAGACAGCGACACCCGCACCTCGTAAATGAGTTTAAAGAAAATGTGATTGCACCCCTCCATAAGGTCCACCTAGAGTGTGACCTTGTTTCAGGCCTAGTTGCAGTAGGAATTGTCCCTCATCTTCCAGTAGCAGGAATCGGTTTCCTCCTTGAGAACGATATGGCTGGCAGCCAGGTGGTAGCCAGTGAAAGACATGGGGACAAGACCAAGCAGCAGAAGCCCGCAGAAGTGCAGAAAGCTGGAGAAGGTCCAGAAGTACAAAAGGATAAGATAGCACCCATAGGCATCGAGCGAGAGCTGCTCAAAGGTAGCAAGGCCAAAGCTCGGACAATAGAATTAAATGGGGTCCAGAGAAGGCCCTTAGAATCTGAAATAGATTCCCCAAATTAGATAGGAACCAGAGAAGTCCTAAAGCAGGGAAAGAAATAGTGAGGGAGATGCTCCACGTAGCTGAAGAGCCTGAAAGAAGCCAGGCTATTAAGCCCAGAAAGGAAAAGGTTAAGGACGTGCCTGAAGTACTGCCAGCAGAAACCTTCTTTCTGGCATTAAATAGGGACCAAGGGAGTTCCCAAACCAATAAGCCTCTCCCAGTCAAAATGTCACCAGGGAGGGTAGCAGGAGCTGCGCCTCTACTTGAGGACAGTGGTTTTCTAGAGGACATGGGACAAGTTAGGAGAGCACTACCCCCCCACCCCCCTCCAAAGCCAAAGACCCCGACTAGGAAGCCAGTGATTGATTTTGCTGAGCACTTTACTGCGAATTTAAATGTGGAGCAGAAAAGTTACCAAATTGGCCCAGAAAGAGTTGGGGTGATGCCTCACGTGCTTGATTAGCCACCCAGAGGTACAGCAAGAGCTCAGCATTCCCCAGAGGGCAGTAGTGTCCCAAAAGACACTGAATCTATCACGCAACTGACTAGCAGAGGGGCCCCAATCAGATTGGACCCCCATGCTCAACAACCATCAAGCGGAATCGCAAGAGCACCGAACAGAGTTAACTGCCCCTATTTAAATGATCTATAACTACCCACCAGGCTACAGCCTGGTATGGATGCGGGAGAGGCCCCTGTTGGAAGGTCATCTTCCTGTCTTCCCGGCCCAGAAAGGCTGGCCCAAGTTAATGGGGCCAACTGCCCGCCTGCTGCTGTCCCTAGCACTGGAAGCTGGAACTCTCCAGTTGTGCTAGCACCTGAACCAGAATCCCCTAAAGAGGCCAAGGTCCCTTTAAAACACCCCGCTCCCCTGACCCTCAGCTGAGCCACAGTCTCTGGGTCGGACACCTGAACCCACAGGTTGCCAAAGTGGACAGGCAAGAGATGGGCTGTGCAAGAACAGCTCAGCCCCATGACCCCAGGGCCCGGCATCCACAGAATGAGATGCCCAGCACTCTCCTGCGCATCGCCCAGAGCAGCTTGACCTTCTCGCTCGCTCCTGAGTGCTAACCACCCTGTAAAACCCCCAGGCCCTTCTTGAGGATACTTAATCAGGAGGTTGGAATGCCTGACCCCCCAAAAGAGGGAAGTCAGAACTCCAGCACTGAATAGACTTCCCAATGCAGCAGGGAACTGCCATTTCCCTTGCTAACTGTGTGTCTGCTGTGCTAGCATGAATGAGAGAATGCCTGTTTTGATCCAATGGGGGCAGCATGTCCTGGCCAGAAGACAGGAAGGAAACAACGTTTCCCTGACTAGCCATGACTCATACCAGAGGAATTTCTAACCTTCAGAAACCAGCAGGGACCTTGTCTTTAAAGAGGTGCTAATGCCCCTATGATTGCAGAAAATCAAATTCCAATTACGGTTCTAAAACAGAGCTGGCCAACGGAGACGACATGTCTGCAAGGACAAAATGGACCCTGGCTCCTCTGTTAAACGCCTCAAGATTTCATCCTTTCTCCAGCACCCGGGAGAAGAAGTGGGAGGTATGTCACATGACCTTCCCCAAGCTGCTAGAACCTGTAATATTGCCGAGTGGAACTGAGCCCAGACGGTCTACTATTTTACTATCTAACAGCTAGAAACAGAAAGAGCTCTGTCCAGGTAAAGTGCCTGGCCCTCATCTACTCTGTGAACTACTGGACCATCGGAACTCCTCTATCTGTGCCAATAAATAAAATGCATTCATCTCTATGTGCCTTCTCCCATCATGGAAGTCCTCACTTCTGGAAAGACGAGTCACCCTGCAACAGTTTCAGCCTGTTAACCTCTGAAGGAATACACCACCAGACTTTTGATTCTGGACTCTGGACTCACGTGAAACCATAACTCTTATTTTTATCATGGTCTTGCCCTGCACCCCTCTCTTTCCCTTATTCCTCTTATATTGAATGAGTGCAAAAAGGGGAGGATGTTGCAAAAACCCCTTCCCGTGTTTTGTGTGTGTATAAAATAAACCAACCCTCTTCTTTTACATTATCTCGAGTTTGCTGTGGGGCTATTAATAGAGGATTGGATCACTCCAAACTGAAGGGTTGGGGGAAATTCGCCACCATTAATAAAGAGGGAAATGAGAAATTGAAAACACTTTTCTGTTTATACACAGGTAGTGAGAGGAGAAATCAGGTCTGTTTAAATTCATTCCCCTCCTCTCCATAACACTATTCATTTTTATGAAGGAGTTTCAATCTCCTGTGGATAAAACCATTGACATAAAATAGAGGCAGATAGGGGTCCTTAGCACTTCCCTTGTGTATGATCAGTTTTGTTCATTCTCCTTTGTTGCTTGGTAGTCCTGGAGGCAGAAGGTCTGAGGCCTCATTGTCTTTGCTCCTCTGGGGTTAGTCCTGTCAAAGGCAGGTGTGACATACCATGAGGATGTGGTTTAGGCATATTCATTGCAATCCACCACATAGAAGCTTGGGCAACTTGCAGTCCCAAACATCATCTGACCTGTGGCAGCCATTAAGTCAGTCTTTATTTTTAACAGTTGAAACTGCCTTTTTAGAGAAGGTCCATATGTGAGTCTAGCAGATGAAATGAAATTTAATATTTAACACACTTGAATAGCAATATACTGAATGGGAATTCATTGACACAGATCAAGTTGCTCTCTGCACAATCCTGGTATCTTAATGGTCTCCAAAGCTGAGGTCCACACTGAGCCATGTACTTACTAACAAAGCCAGTGCGAAGTTCTTGATTATCTCTTTAGCTTTTTTGCTGGGATATCCCAGTACCTTTAGCACCACAAACAGGTCTAAAATGAGAAATTGTCAGCCAACCAGCCATATAATTTGTTTAACAGTTGGGTGCCTTACTTGCATTGTTAAGCAGATGAGCAGATCACGTGTTCAGGTTCCTCCATGATCTTGCCCGTCCCTATCTCTGTACCCTCCTCCATCCCTACAAACCTCTGTGATCTCTGTGCTTATCCAGTTCTGGTTTCTAGCTCATCCCCAATTTTAATTGGTCCACCATTGGTGACCATGCCTTCAACTGTCCAGGTCCTAACTTCTGGACTTACCTCCCAA
The DNA here is from genome assembly GCF_964194155.1 of Cetorhinus maximus. Lineage (NCBI taxonomy): Eukaryota > Metazoa > Chordata > Chondrichthyes > Lamniformes > Cetorhinidae > Cetorhinus > Cetorhinus maximus. The sequence continues at coordinate 14,048,804 of NC_135908.1, read as the reverse complement.
AATCTTTATATCTCTCTACTTCTCCCTCTCCCTGCTCACTTAAGCCACTCGTCAAAGCTACCACTTCAAGTATGATCTTAGTCACTCATCCTAATATCTTGGCTTAGTGTCAAATTTTGTCTGTGTACTCCTGTGAAGCACCTTGGGGTGCTTTATTACATTAAAGGTGCTATATAAAGGCATGTTGTTGTTGTATTTTTGGTCATTTTTCCCATTGCTATTTGTGTAACCTCATTGTGCAATAATTGGGTGCCCCATTTCCTACCTTACAAAAGCGACTCAATTTCAAAAGTACTTCATTGGCTAGAAGGTGGTTGGGATGTATTTGCAGTGGCAGATGGGGAGTCGGTGGTGTAGCAGTATTGTCACTGGGCTGGTAATCCAGAGACCCAGGTTAATGCTTTGGAGACCATAAGACCATAAGACCATAAGACATAGGAGCAGAAATTAGGCCATTCGGCCCATCGAGTCTGCTCTGCCATTCAATCATGGCTGATAAGTTTCTCAACCCCATTCTCCCGCCTTCTCCCCATAACCTTTGATCCCCTTACCAATCAAGAACCTATCTATCTCGGTCTTAAATACACTCAATGACCTGGCCTCCACAGCCTTCTGTGGCAATGAATTCCATAGATTCACCACTCACTGCTAAAGAAGTTTCTCCTCATCTCTGTTCTAAAAGGTCTTCCCTTTACTCTGAGGCTGTGCCCTCGGGTCCTAGTCTCTCCTACTAATGGAAACATCTTCTCCATGTCCAGCTGATGGCGGAATTTGATTTCAATAAATATCTGGAATTAATAGTCTAATGATGACCATGAAACCATTGTCAATTGTTGTAAAAACCCATCTGGCTCACTAATGTCCTTTAGGGGAGGAAATCTGTCATCCTCATCTGGTCTGGCCTACATGTGACTCCAGACCCACAGCAATGTGGTTGACTCTTAAAAATGCTCATTGAACAAGGGCAATTAGGGATGGGCAATAAATGCTAGCCAGTGATGCCCACATCCCATGAACGAATAAAAAAAAAATACATTATAGAAACATAAGTTCTTACTTTCTTTATCAAAACTAAAAGTCATTGAAATTATCCTGGGCTCAGTTCAAATCCTGGTCTGAAAGGTAAGTGTTCATTTATCTACTGCCCCCATTGCATTTTTAGGAAATAGTGCTGGGAGGCTGTCTTGGAAGTATAATCATTTTCATAATATTATTGATTTGTTGTAAAAGTGGGTTAATAGCCGGGTATGGATTAGTTTCTCCGCGTGTATGTGTATGTGTGGGAGATTTAATTGAATTGACGGCTGGTCTGGAGGCTTTGAGTCATCAACAAGAAGCCAGGTTTGAATACGTAAACATGGCTGAAGTTTTAGAATGTGAGGTGTAAGGAACATTTGCATTTATATATAAATTAGGTTAGTTTGAATTTCAAAGAGATGGTAAGATGTTACACATAGCCAGAAGAAGCCTAGCCAAGCGTTGTGTTTATTTTTCCCAAAGGTTATTGATAAAATTTGTACAATGAAAAGATTTGTGTTACGAGAGGGGTAAAGTTCCAAAGACATATCGGAACAACGGAATTTGCATTAAAAAGAGAAGACATGTATAAAGGAGGTGAGACTATGTGTAAGAAGAGAAGGCATTCTGAGATCTAACAAGTGTGAAAAGCCTCCAGCCTCTGTGCATGAAGTCACTGTTACAGGAACTGAAGCTGAGAAAACTCATTTTGAATTCTCCTATCCAGGGTATTGTGTTGCTTTGCCTGGGTCTCTTTGGGCAGAATTTTGCCCTTGATGGGCGGGCGGGCCCCACTGGCTCGGCGGCGGGCGGGCAGCCGATCGCCGCCGCCGAAACGGGCCCCGCCACCATTTTGAGTGGGCGGGCCACCCAACGGGAAGCGCTATGCACTCCCTGTGTGGCAGGGGGAGGGATTCCCCAACTGTCAAAGTGCGCTCTTTCGCATATGCGCACAAAAAGGCGCACATCTCCCTGAGACTAAGTGCTGTCCAGTGACAGTAGCTGAAGGTTTTATAAACTTGAAAAATAGAAATATAAAAAAATTATTAACATGTCCCCCTCATGAGACAATGTCGCACACAATGGGACATGTTAATAAATATCACATAAAGTTTACTAAAGTTTTTTAAAACAGACATGAAACCTCATCTAAATTGACTTCTGGTCTCCTCCTTCACCAAATGGCTGTTAGAGTTTTAACAGGATTGTTACCTAAGGTTGAAGGTTGGAAACTAAGATTTTTTTAAGGCAGAAGATTGCAATCTGAATAGCTCTGGTGAAGAATGCCTGAAAGCAAGTGTAAATTGTCAGGGTATGATTCCTCCACCAATGTTCTCAGAGCCTGAATCTCATGACAGGTGGAAGAATGAAGTGGATATGTGGGAACAGGTCACGTCCCTACCAAAGAGGAAACAAGCTTTGGCCTTGTCGCTTCTCCACAACAGTAAAATCAGTGGCAAAGCTGGATGCCCGTCAGCTAGATTCTGAGGAAGATTTGACTCTTGTATTAGGTTTTATGGGTGAAATTTACCAGAAAGATGATCTATTGGATGCCCATAAGGCATGGTCAGACTTCAACAGATTTTGAAAGATGGCCGGTCATTTCATGGAGGAATAGATCATGGACTTTAACAGACAGTGTAAAAGATTGTAGAAATTCAATTTGGAGATTCCATGTTCAGTACTGACATTTATATTGTTGGATTGTGCAACGGTGTCACACATGGACAGGCTCCTGGTCTTAACTGGAGTTCAGTTCTCAGAAAGAGATTCACTTTTGGAGCAGATGTCCGCTGCCTCAAAAAAAATCCTTGGGGAGCAGTCATTCCCAAATACCTTAATGGTACAAATGGGACATTCCACAGTGACACAAAGCATGGAGAACTCAATGACTGTGGCATTTTGAGATCATCCAGATTGCCCGTACAAAGGGAGATTTATAAACAGACGGAACAGGGAATAAATCACTTTTATCAGGTCGGGATACTAGAGCAGATGACAGGATTGGTGCAACAATAGTAGGCAAATGATGCCCAGGAATGCCCAGAGAACCAATAATGGGTGCATCAGGTGTGACTCAGAATATCATTATGCGATGAACTGCGCAAATGCAGGGCTCTTGAAGTGACGCATGTCACAGAGAATTTGGAGGCTGAAGATAATGATGATGATCAGTCTGAAGGAATTATACTAGTCACAAGAAGCTTTAGTCTGGTGATGAGTGCCTTAGTCACAAGATTCATTTAACTGTGTGGTGCCGGATAATGGTTGTACATCGACAATGTATGGGACAGATTAGATAAAATGTTATCTAGATTCATTCTGTAGTGAGGATTGACGTAAGGTCCTGGAGTATGAAAGCTCTACTAAAAAGGGTGGTGATTCCATGTAAGATAGCTGAAAGTAGGCCACATTATTAGTACTGATGCAGACACTAGAGAGATACCTTTGCTGTTAAGTAAGCCTTCCATGAAAAATGCACAAATGAAACTAGACACAGAGCATGATAAAGCAATTGATTTTGGAAAGCTAGTAGATATGCAGTTTACCCAATCAGGGTTTTATTGTACCTCCTTAACAAAACCTAATATTTCCAATCAAAATGTTAGAGAAGTATTAATGGCATCAGGTGATAAGAACCAGAGGAAAAAAAGAAGCAAATTGTCTTAAAGCTGAACAGACAATGTGCTCGTCCTTCTTGTCAAAGATTAAAAGTCCTACTAAAGGATGCAGGTTTGATGAGGAGTATACAAGGAGGTTCATGCAAAATGTGAAATATGTAAAATGCATCAGAGGAGGACACAACCATATCCTAATGTAAGTCTTCATTGGTACATTAATGCGGTAGTTGCCATGGATCTAAAGTTATGGGATAAAGACTGAAATATTTTTATTTTACTCTTTATAGATATGGCAAACAGTAATGCACATCAAGGACAAAAGTGTGATTGCAGATAAAGCCATGGAAAAATGAATAGGGGCTGGATTCGGGGCACTGTCTAAGTTTCCAACTGACAATGGAGGGGAATTTGCTAATGGTGGCTTTAGAGACATGAGTGAAAATATGAAAATTGTGAACACAATTATGAATATTGCAGCTGAACATCCTTTCAGCAACGGGCTCTGTGAAAAGAATCATTTGATGAAAGATGAAGTAAGGAATAAAATTTTAGCTGATCAACCAAACTGCAAGTTGACAACTGCACTGACATGGGTGGTTCATGCAAAGGATTCACTTCAGATGGTTCAATTCACTTCAGATGGTCCATATTTGGTCTATGTGAGGAATTCCAAATTACTTTCTGCACTGGGTGATAGTCCCCCTGCCCTAGGGTGAACTTACGATTAATTCCACCTTTTCTGCACATTTGAATGCTTGGCATCCCTTGAAACAGGACGTGGTGTCGTCGTGGCATTGTCACTGGAATGGTAATCCAGAGACCCAGTGTAATGTTCTGGGGATCTGGGTTCAAATCCCACCATGGCAGTTGGTGGAATTTGAATTCAATAAATATCTGGAATTAAAAGTCTAATGATGCCCATGAAACCATTGTCGATTGTCTTAAAAACCTACCTGGTTCACTAATGTCCTTTAGGAAAGGAAATCCACTGTCCTCACCTGGTCTGGCCTACATGTGACTCCAAACCCACAGAAATATGGTTGACTCTTAAAAATGCCCTCTGAACAAGGGCAATTAGGGATGGGCAATAAATGCTGACTGAGCCAGCGATGCCCACATCACATGAATGAATAAAAAAAAGTACGAATTAGCAATACTTGATATACAACTGTACAATTCATGAGTCCCCATTTGAAGTTACTGAGGAATGTGTTACTTCGGAAACCACATCCAAAATAATTTGAAGTGTAATGTACAAAGTGTCATGGCCACAGCAGATGTTAATTGCCGAGCAAACCAAATCCCAGAGGGAAACTTGGCTTATGGGCCAAGTGTTTTTTTGTATTCTGAAAGTGAGAAGAAAACATAATGACCACAGTAGCAAGAAGCCCAGTAACGCTTTTGGGATTTTAAAAATTCAAAGTAAAAGTTTTATTAACAAGAAGAAAAGAAAACTTAAGCACACAAGATTACAGTTACACAGTTAAAATTAGCCTTACAAAACATCCCCCAAAAGGCTTGCTATTGGGTCAGACCCACAAGTAAACAACTTCCAGGTAACACTCCCTTATAGATGCTTAACTATAAAAACCCAGTAATATTACCCAAGGCAAATTGCTGTAGCTTTAATAAAGGCATACCACACGACCTCTTAAACTGTCTTCCACTCTACTGTGGAAACGCAAGACATCTGGACAAGACTGTTTTTTTCAGCCGAAGACATTTCTGACTTGACTGGATGGCTGATTCAAACTGCATCTTTCTCCCAGCCTCGAACTGTTTCCAGGAAATCTTCCTCACACAGCCAACAACCAATGCCTAAGCTCTCCACAGTAACTCTAAAATACCTTTCCCCTCTTTCATCTCAGGTTCCATTATTCCCACACCTCTTTGAAACTCAAATTCTTCCAAATATAGAATCTTTCATGTTTCTATTTTGTCTCTGCTTTTAGGTCAATTAAATGTAATGTACCCTCTTCTGTTTACCCATGGAACTCCTGCAAGATGCAAAAATGCTTCTTGTCACTTCTGGCTTCCCTTTGATATTCAAGCAAGTGCTCAATGTATCTAAAAATACAATTGTTGGATCCCGCCTATTTACTTGTACCTCAAACCCACCATTATATCTCATTACAAATGCACACCTCTACCCTTTCATGTCTTAACCTCCCAGACAACCTGTCTCTAGTAACATTTTTCCATAATTAAATCATTTATGCACACACACGGACACACAGCCTTCTTCACAGACTAACACAATATTCCCCCAAAATATAAAACGAATAACATCCATTCTCACAAAAGTCAACAAGCAACTTCCATCACCCTTCAACTACAGTGAAGGAAATGCTTCAGACAACATCTGGAGTACAGCATAGCCACTGGGGACCCATAAAACATGAACACAAAAATATTACCTGCTTTTAGAAAGTTCAACACCGGGCAGCTGACTTTGTTTCAAACAACTACTTGCAAGATACCAGTGCCTCCCAGTTGTTCACATTGGTAGGCTAGCACAGTCTCCTGAGCCAAGGAAAGGTCCACATGCCTGTATAAAATTTGGAATGGGAGATTAAATGTTTCTAAGCAGTACATCGAGCCTAAAAACGACTGAATTCGAAGAGTTCACAATCAATAGCTCCAACTGTACAGACCTTAATGTGTTTCCTTTGCTCATTTCCATTTTCCAAGAAGAATTAAAGACTCAAACAAAGTCCCTCAAACCTTAATCTCCATTACCTTTAAGGAGTCATTTAAGGAAGATCAGTTGAACTTTCAAAAATGAATGTGACTGTCAACTGCACGTACTGTGCACCTCCAATGAAAATTCACTCCTGAAAGACTACTGAGGGAAACCTTACCAAGTATCAAGTACCAAGACGTTGGTGCCACATCTAAAGAAGAAACAGAGCAATTGTGAGACTTGATTGGTCAGTTGAATTGCTTATGCACCCAGATAAGATCGGATGCTAGTTTTGATGTGTTAGAGCTAAGTACTACAATGAAGCAGCCTAAAATCCGGAATGTTTAAGGGCAAATGAACATTCAAAAATTTTAATACAGAGAAATGCATATTTAAGTTTCCACCCTTGGCTGACCCAACGAACATGAAATGAGCTATTTTTAGTGATGTCTCTCATTCCAATCTTCCTGATGGGTATTCAAGTGCAACATGTTTCATAAGATTTTTAGTGGATGAAAATGGGAAATGTTGCCCTTTAGTGGGGGAAGTTAAGAAAATAAAAAAGTCTTGTTCAGAGTACTTCAGCTGCAGAAACACTGGCTCTTGTTGAATTAATGGATAAGGGATTCTATCTGTCAAATATTTTAGGAGAAATTCTAAACAAAGGGTGTAGTGAAAACAATTTGCCCATTGAATGTTACATTGATAATTGTTGATTGTGGGAAAACATTCACTCAGTAAAAAATGTAAGTGAGAAAAGATTCAGGATTTACCTTGCTAATGTGAAACAAATGTTAGAAATGAAGAAAATTTCCAAGGTTAAATGGGTTGATGCAAGTTATCAAATGATCTGATTGTATTATGAAAAGATGTGTTTCTGTCAATAAATTATTGGGGTTTCTAGAAGAGGGACAATGTAATACTTTATACATAGTATATGGAAAATTATTGTTTTGATAGAGGACATTCATTATTTGAGCACATATCATGAGCCACTTATTGACACTGGGGTAGTGTGTAGGGTTAGGAGCTATACCCATGTAAGGTTTCACTTTGTGAATAAATCTAAACTGAGTAAAGATTGACTTCTGTTATCTTCCTTCACCAAATGGCTGTTGGAGGTTAAACAGTTAGTGGACTGCATTGAGTATGCATTTCTGGATGTATCACTGATTTATTTGGTCAACATTATAGCACTTAAGTGTCACGGATGGAAATTATGTGTTTCTTTACTGTTCATGATCAGTGTGTTTTGTATGTGAAGGGTGGATGTTTTCTTATCCACAGAGTGACTGTCCCAATTTAAATAAGTCCAGCAACAGGTTTTTTGTGAATTTAAAAATAAGGAAGGGTATTTATTATCACACACTTGCCCACAAGGTTTATAACATGATGTCTCACTTGTTCGACTCACGCACAGTGTCGCTCACACAAAAATTAGATACAGATGAGGGAAGAGACAATACAATTACAATTTATGATTGCCTCAGTCTCTTTCATAGCAGGACTGCAGTTCCTTGGCTGAAGGTAATGCTTCAGTTGAAGTGGAGATCTTGTAAGGCGAAGGATTCTCAGTAAGCTGTAAGGTTTCTTCTGGTTGAATTTGTAGGAGGCTGGTCCTCAGATGAACTCAAAGCTGGAGAAGGTTGGGGCAAGTCCTCCTCTTTGTTGGGAATCCCCCACCTTCAAGGTATTGCTCTTTATTACCTTGAGTCGGCTGCCCGCCAAACTGTCAAAGGCCTGTTAAGGCCATTAATTAACTAATTATACCTATTGAGAAAGCTGCCCGTCCATTTAAGAAGTATTTGGACGTGCACTTGCGATGCCACGGCATACAAGGCTGTGGGCCTAGTGCTGGAAAACGGGAGTAGAATAGTTAGGTACTTGTTTGACTGGCACAGACTCGATGGGCCGAAGGGCCTTTTTCAGTGCTGTGGACCTCTATGACTCCCTATAACTCTATGACTCCATGCTTGGATGTCTTGCAGCTGGTCGATGCCTTTCGCTGGAATCTCTGGCCAAAATTTCCCAGCCCCTCATGCTGGCAGGATCCTCCAGTCCTGCCAATGGAGAATTCAGTGGTTTGCCAGCCCCGCTGTGGGGGGTCCCGCCACGGGAGGAGCTGGAAAATTCCAGCCTCTGTCTCTGAGTGACTTTATGCTGAATTTTTAAATTAGGCCACAAAGTGACTTCCTCACTACGTTAGTTGTACAGGTTCAAAGTCCTTTTTTAACAAAAATAGATGGTGTGTGCTGTTTTCGCCTCCTGTGTTTTCATTTGACACTTTGAAATTCATCCATGTCTAGTTTGGGTGAGAGACCACCATAATACAATGGTAGGTCAATGGGAATCTACACACATTCGTCTAACACACATTGAGTTTCATTGCTTCTTTTGTCCATGGTGAGTCAGGAAGATGAGCCGGCTGGAATGCTATAGTTTTGTTGATGAGCCATCCTTAAACAAAAGGATGTGTGAATTCCCTGGATGGCATTGAACACCCTTACTTAATTAGGTATTAGTTGGTGACTCAGGATTGTCTGGGGCTCAGAAGCCAAAAGGTCACATGATTTGCAGTGGCCATTTTAATAGGCTGTTTGTGCTCAAAAATTTTAAAGCATTGATTAAAAGTTCATGACTGACTGAAACATGACTCAAGCTTTTGTTTAGCTCTATCACTGTACTACGACTCTCTGCTTCACTGTCACAAACCAACAATTGAAAACTTACAGAACAGCCAGGTCCTGGAAAATAATCTGCTGGATGTGCAGCTGGGATGGTTCAAATGGCCTTAAATGTGATGAGAACAAAAGCAAAACATCCATTTCCACAGCACCTTTCATGGCCGCAGGCTATCCCAAAGTGTTTTACTGCCAATGAAATCATTTTGAAGAATAGGCACTTTGGTGATGGAGGATGCATGTGAGCCGACCTGCGCACAGCAAAGTCTCACAAACAGCAATCACCTATTCATCCTTGACCGGGAGTGCTGCATTTGGAGGGAGAGACTAGCATTAGCTACATTACTGCAACGTCAAAGGGTTGGCAAACCCGCGATATCTCTGATCTTGTTACAGACGCAGCCCTCTTCCTTTGCCACCTGTTAAGATTCAGGGAAAAGAAAAATCACTTTTGAATTCTTCTTCCTCCTCTCTTCCCCCCCACCACACCCGCCCTCAAAGTTTGGGCAACTTCAGCATACTCCTTGTTTCAGCATCTGAGGCACAGTGCAGAGAAACCATTTCTGGGTGTAGATTTGAAGGTTGCTTCACGGTCACTCCCAGCCCTCCCCTGCTGACCTCGCAAGGCAATTCCTGGAGCATCTGCACCCATGCAAGTTCCAATGGTATTAAAGGCAAAAAACAATGACCTAAAGACTGGGCAAGACTCACATAGGCTCTGCATTGGTGGACTCACTTTGCTGGCCTGAGTTCCACTGTCTACCATACGTTGTTCTGGCCAGTGCCACATAACCTTGGCATTCAATCTTAGCACTTGCTCTGATGCCACGTGTGCCATCCTGCAGATTCTAAATAACTTTAGAGGTGGCATCGGAGGCAATTATAGGTGACACAGGTAGACAGAAAGCAAAGAACCATAGCAGGAGGGAGAATCTGGAGAAGCAAAGGTGTTGAGAAGCAAAATAAGCAATTATGTATAATTTAAGTTTGACATGTTTATTAGAGTTCTTTGAGGGCGTAACAGTCAGGGTGGACAAAGGGGAACCAGTGCATTTGGACTTCTAAAAGGCATTTGATAAGTTGCCATATAAAATGTTACTTCAGAAGATAAGAGCTCATGGTGTTAGGGTTGATATATTAGCACGAATTGGCTAACCAATAAGGAAACAGAGAGTTAGGGTCTGTCAGGTTGGCAAACCTCAAATACTGGGGTGCCGCATGGATCAGTGCTGGGGCCTGAACTATTTACAATCTACATCAATGACTTGGATGCAGAGGCCAATTGTTTGCCAGATTTGCTGATGATACAAAATAGGTAGGAAAGCAAATTGTGGGGACAATACAGAGAGTTTGCCAAGGAATATACATAGGTTAAATGATTGAGCAAAAATTTGGCAGATGGAGAGAGCATAATGTGGGGAAATGTGAGGTTGTCCGCTTTGGCAAGAAGAATAGAAAAGCGGACTATTGTTTAAATGGAGAGAGACTGCAGAATTCTGTGATGCAGAGGGATCTAGTTGTCCTTGTACATGAATCACAAAAAGTTAGCATACAGTTACAGCAAATAATTAGGAGTACAAATGGAATGCAGCTCTTTATTGCAAGGAGGTTAAAGTGTAATAGTCGAGAAGTCTTGCTACAACTGCATAGGGCATTGGTGAGGCTGTACCCACAGTACTGTGTACAGTTTTGGTCTCCTTATTTAAGAGGAGACATATTTGCATTGGAAGCAGTTCAGATAAGGTTGATGGGGCTGATTCCTGGGATGAAGGTGTTGTTTTATGAGGAAAGGTTGAACAGGTTGGGCCTATATTCATTGGAGTTTAGAAGAATGAGAGACGATCTTATCAAAACATTATGGCCAGAATCGTCGGGTCAGCCAGCGGGGGTGGGATCCGCTCACCGACGCGTAAAATGACGCGCGGTGATGTCAGGCGTGCGTCCCGACGTCACTGCGCGTCATTCCAATTTTCAGCTCGGTGGGTGCGCACTGGAGTCGGCTGCACTCCCGCCAAACTGTCAAAGGCCTATTAAGGCCATTTAAAAACGAATTAAAACACTTAATGGAGCTGCCCGTCCAACCTTAAGGTTGTGGGGGGGGGGGCAGGCGAAGAACCCAGGCGGCCTTCGCATTTCTCATGAAACTTCATCAACAGGTGGGATGAGGTTTCATGAAGGTTTTTAAACTTTAACGAAAATTTTAAATGAAATTCATAGACATGTCTCAGCTCATGTGACACTGTCACATGAGGGACAGGTCTTAAGAATATATTTTTTTCTTTATTTAAGTTTTTAAAAATCAAACTAATCTCTCTGAGGCAGCTCCGTGCCTCAGGGAGATATCCACGCTCTTTCCCGTGCATGCGCGAAAGAGCGCAGGCCCCGACTGAGCCTACTTCCACCGCCCGCACAGGGAGCGCTGAGCGCTTCTGGGTGCGCGTCATGCTGGACGGGCCTTAATTGGCCTGCACACATAAAATGGCGGCGCGAAGCCAATCACGGGCGGAGGTCAGCTGCGCGCCCACTCCCACCCATCCCACCCCAACGGGGAGAAAATTCTTCCCTATATATATATACATCGACACTATCAATAGCCATCTTATATATCATGACATATATTTGAAATCACCAAGGCTCCTTAGACAGCACCTTTCAAACCCACGATCACTACCGCCTAGAAGGACAAGGGCAGCAGACACATGGTAACACCACCGCCTGGAAGTTCCCCTCCAAACCACTCACCACCCTGACTTGGAAATATATCACCGTTCCTTCACTGCTGCTGGGTCAAAATCCTGGAACTCCCTCCCTAACAGCACTGTGGGTGTAACTGCACCACAGGGACTGCAGCGGATCAAGAAGGCAGCTCACCACCACCTTCTCAAGGGCAATTAGGGGGGGGCAATAAATGCTGACCTAGCCAGCGACGCCCACATCCCGTGAATGAATTGAAAAAAAATGATGTTTGGTTCTTAACAGAAGTTGAGCCAAGGGCCAATGTGCCATTTAGATCACAGTGACAACTTATACATGTGACCCAAGAGACCCTATAATAGTCCTTCTGTTGTACACATGAGGAAAGATTTGCTAAACCTTTGTCTCAGAGATGTTAGCTAAGAGGCCATTGAGGGTTTATTTGAAAGGTCTGAAACTTTTGTGTTAAAATAGCAGGAGTGGAATTTGATATGTTTAGCATTTGCTTGTGCTTTGCAATGGCAAGAAAACCGAAGCTGCTGTCTTCTTGAATGCAAACGCTCAACCCTACATGATCAACCTGATCGACCTTTTCAAATTATTAAGAGGAACAGATAGGGTAGATAGAGAGAAACTATTTCCACTGTTTGGGGCGGGGGGTCTAGGATTAGACCCAATCTTGTCAGGAGTGAAATTAGCGAACACTGCTACAGGCAAAGGACAGTAGAAGTTTCAACATTTCTTTTCTTTATTCATTCCTGGGATGTGGGCGTTGCTGGCTGGGCCAGTATTTATTGCCCGCCCCTAATTGCCCTTGAGAAGGTGGTGGTGGTGAGCCGCCTTCTTGAACTGCTGCAGTCCCTATAGAGTAGGTACACCCACAGTGCTGTTAGGGAGGGAGTCCCAGGATTTTAATCCAGCGACAGTGAAGGAATGGCGATATAGTTCCATCTCAGGATGGTGAGTGGCTTGGAGGGGAACTTGCAGGTACTGATGCAAATGACAGCTGATGCCAGATCAAGTGTTAATTTTGAATCCGAGGTTTACAGATGTTTGGGAGCCAAATGTATTAAGGGACCTTGGGCAAAAGGGTATATGGAGTGTGGTCGCTGAAGGGCTTAAATGACATCCTCCTATTCTTATGTTCCTGATACGAAACATCCTGTGAAGAATATCATTTGTCTTGCACAGCACTTTTATCCTACTGCAAGATATTAAGACACTAGAAGCCAGGCCACTCAAAGCATGGGAGTGTATTCACAGAATGCAGTTAGGAAATGCTACTTGCATTTAAAATGGAATCTGGTTTATATTAGAAGCAGTCCAAAAGTCACTGGCAGGTTAATCAGCCAGGCAGCAGTATTTTTTTGTTTTAAAGGCGGTTGCTGTGAAGTTATACCCTGTGCGAGAGAGGCGAATGGGATGACTGCCCAGCAAACTAGCATGAAAGATGAAACTTACAAGTGAAATCCCACAAGCGGCTCCTTGTGAAAGTTAAGCTCCCCCTTTTCCTGTGAGCCGCCCGCCAGAAACACAAGTAATCTTTATGCCAAAAGGTATTTGATTACACAAAGAGGGCACAGACAAGGGTGTGTTGCTTCACAGCAGAGGCGGGGTTAGCCCTAACTTTTGAGAGGAAAGAAAGAGGGAGCGTGTGATGCTGAGCAACCCACCCACTTTCAGGGAACTCCTTCAGACTGTTCCTCTGCAACAGCCAATGAACAGCGAGGGGCAATTTTTAGTCCAAGTGCGGTGACATCAGTCGGACAAAGAGGGGTCTATCCGACTTCCTGGGCTGCTGACTTGACTCACGTTGCTTGCACCAAGTCCTGGGTCTTGCACTCGCTTCTCCTGAGTGTGTGCACACACCCCACCTCCACACCAACGCGTGAATGCAGCCGACTCTTCTAAGTTCTGCTTAAGGCTCTCCGCAGAATCCCACCCGCCCCCAGCAACTTCGAGGGAAAGCTTGGGACCGGGCTTGTCTTTTCGCCTCGGCTGGCAGGGTGAGTGAGTGAGTGAGGATCTATCTGCCTTTTGTCTCAACGGAAAGGAGCTGTAAGCCCTGAAGAAAAGTTGGAAGAGGAGAACTAGCGGGAAGCGCAATTATTCGGGCAGAATCTGTTATTTGAGTTTTTTTAAATCCTTACATAACTATGTACAGTTATAAACTCTTAAAGCCATATTACCTCTTTTCCCCTTAAGTATTGAACGGTAGCAACAAAAAAAAAAGAAATCCTCTGTCACTTTTTAAACTCCCTGTTCTGAAGTAATTAATCCTTACAGGCGTAAGATTAGATCCTCTAATTAGACATTACTTGTGTTCCAGTCAAAACAACGGGTGCCAATAGTCTATTTGACTGAGGGTTGCAGGAACAAGGCACAGCAGCTGAGCATGAGCTTGTCCTGACCCAACATGTATGTATTTGCATTGTGTACCCAGGGTTTGTATACCCAGAGTAATAACTAATCTAAGGTCATTAGTACCCTGTCCCCAGTGTTGCTTCTGGGAGATTTGCTGAGCACAGATTGATTGTGGGATAGAGGCTTTTGTGCAATGGAGTGTCCCTGCAACACTTGGACTGCAATGGTTCAAGAAGGCAGCTCACCCACCACCACCTTCTCTAGGGCAATTAGGGGTGGGCAATAAATGCTGGCCCAGCCAGTGACACCCACATCCCATGAATTAATTAAAAAAATGGAGATGTCCCATGTGCTCCTTTTCTGGGTCCTGCCAAATATATCTATTGGTTGTGAGGTCGTTCTAGAGTTGATTTTCCAGGCAACTTTTCTTGGTGGGAACGTTGAACTTTATTTATGAGACAGCAGCAGCAGCTACAGGTGTGCATCAAACTCTATAACTCAGGATGAACTCTCTCCTAGAGATTCCCTGTACTGCTAACTCATTGGTTTACACAGATCATGTGATCTTACAACACAGGATTATTCTCCAAGCTACATTTATCAAAACTATAATGACCACATTCCTCCCCCTTTAACTTTTCTGAACATTTTGTATTTACCCAGGATATTTATCTCATGACATTACAATATTTACACTAGTCACAAAATTATAAGTTAAGTTCTTCAGGTGGTTTCCTGATCCTTAGAACATCGTAGCTCCATGAATTCCGAATCTTTAGCAGGAACCACATTCTCTGGAACCGCATTAACATCAGGTACCTCATTAGGCACAGGCAGTTCAGTGTCGTCCACTCCAACAGAGACATCGGGCAGTCTATCCTTGGTTGAGCAACTTCAACAGGAACCACAGGTTCAGCAATGGTTACAGGTGGAACATCATTTTGTTGGGGTATCTCTCTCCTTCTTAAATGATCCACGTGCTTATGGGTGATCCGGCCCTCCACTTCCAAGTGGTACAACAATGGTCCGGTCACAGGGCTTACTTTACCAGGTAACCACTTGGGTCCTCCACCGGAATTCCTTACATAAACTGCTTCTCCGACAGGAAATTGTCACTCACGACTATACAAATCCTGAGTCGCTTTTTGGTTCCCTTGACTTTTCTTTGACATTCCCCTCCAAATCAGGGAGTATCAGGCTTAGTCTTGTTTGAAGATGGTGCCTCATGAGAAATTCTGCAGGTGTTGAACCTGTCGTAATGTGGGGGAGGGGAGGGGGGGGGAGGGGGGGTTGTTCTGTAGTGAAATAGGAAATGAGCAAATTTAGTTTCCAACGATTCACCTGTTAACTTTTTCAGTCCCACCTTAAAAGTTTGTCCTGCTCTTTCTGCCAGTCCGTTAGATGGCGGATGGTACGGTCCAATCTTCACATGGTTGATACCATTTAGGCTGACAAATCTTTGAAATTCAGTGTTAGTAAGTGCAGTATTATTATCAGAGATGATTACTTCTGGCAATTCATGGATAGAAAAGCATTGGAATAATTTTTCTATAGTAGTGCCTGACGTTGGTGACTTTACCTCATAAATGTCTAACCACTTGGAATGAGCATCTATAATCAGTAGAAATGTGGCTCCAAGAAAAGGACCAACGTAATCTATGTGCCAATCTCACCCAGGGTCTACCAGGCCACTCCCATGGGTGTAAAGGCGCTACCACCGGCAACTTCTGTTGCTGTTGGCATTGCACACAGTATTTAACCACCTTCTCAATATCACCATCCATTCCCGGCCACCAAAGATAACTTTGCGCTATCGTCTTCATTCATGAGCTTCCCGGATGGGCACTGTGTAACTCTACTAAGAGTGGTTCCCTTCCTTGTGAAGGAACTACTACTTGAGCACCCCATAATAGAATACCATCTTGATTTCATGCTCATTTCATGTCTTCGGTTGAAAAGTGGCTCCAATTCATCAGGGATTGGTTCCTGGGACCATCCATGTAACACTTGGTCTCTCACTCAAGACAGGACTGGATCACGATTCATCCAGTTTCTTATCTGCCTGGCACAGACTGGTGAGGAATCTAGGAAACTCATCACTAATACGAGCTCAAGGGGAATTGGGGCATGTTCATTGTTCTCTTGCAAAGGAAGGTGACTTAGGACATCAGCATTGGCTATATAAATCCCCGGTCTATGCACCAAAGTGTATTCATATGCCGCTAATATTAGGGCCCACCTTTGAATTCGTGCAGAAGCATGAATTTAGCTTTTCCCCTCTAAACAAACCCAAAAGTGGTTTGGGGTCTGATACTATCATGAAGTGTCGCCCATGCACGTGTTGGTGGCATTTTTTTACGACAAAAATAATCGACGGACCTTCCTTTTCTATCTGAGAATATCCTTTTTCGGCTGTGGTAAGTGTCCTGGATACATAGCCTATCGGCCTCCCTGTACCGTTGTCCATCTTGTGCGATAGTACCGCTCCCGCTCCATTGGGGGACGCATCGCAGATTAGCACCAATTCCTGTATCGGGTCGTGGTGCACTAACAAATTTGAAGAGTGCAAGAACTGTTTAACTTTCATGAAGGCTTCTTCATGGGGTGACTTCCATTGGTTTATCTTTAGCAGTGAGTGTAGAGGGGCTAGAACTGTTGATAAATTTGGTAGAAACTGGCCATAATAATTTACCATCCCTAAAAATGATTTAAGTTCAGAGACGTCCTTAGGTGCAGGTGCCCCTCTGATTGCTTTAACCTTCTCACCAACAGGGTGTAATCCTTGGGCATCTACCTGGTGGCCCAAATAAATCACTCCATTTGCCTGAAAAGTATATTTTTCCTTTTTAGGTGCACTCCTGCTTCTAAAAATTGTTTCAGGACTTCCTCCAGATTAGCCAAGTGTTCCATTTCTGTGAATACAGTTATTAGTACATCGTCCAGGTAGACCACAAGCTAAGGTAGCCCTTGTAGCAAGCTCTCCATCACCCTCTGGAAAATGGCACAGCCAAAGAAACACTGAAGGGCAGGTGTGTGTATTGATATAACCCTTTGTGGGTGTTTATGGTCACAAATTCTGTGGAGGCATCGTCCAATTCAAGTTGCTGATATGCATGACTCGCATCAAGCTTTGTATACATTGTCCCTCCTGCTAGTTTGACATAGAGGTCTTCAGTCTTGGGAATAGGGTACCTGTCCAGTTTGGCTGCTCTGTTGACCATTTAATTTATAGTCCCTACAGATCCAGATGGTTTGGCGCTATAGGTGCTGCCCACTCTGAGAACTGAACCACTTTCATGACACCCAGCCTCTCTAGCTGGTTCAGCTCAGCGTCAACCTTCTCTCCCAGGGCGTATGGCACTGGCCTTGCTTTCAAGAAGCGAGGAGTTGCTTCTGAGTCTGCATAAATCTTGGCCTGTAGGCCTGGGATTTTTCCCAGTTCATCATGAAGATGGTGTCATATCTTTTTTGCAGCTCTGGCAGCCCTTCTGCTCGCAGCTGGAAAATTTCAAACCAGTTTAATTTAATCTCTTGCAATCAATCATAATCTAGAAAGCTTGCTCCTTCACCTTCTATCACCATCACTGGTAGTTAGGCGATTTGGTGTCTATAATAAACAGGTACACTGGTAATACCCTTTACTTGGATTTCTTCGCCTGTGTACATTTTCAACTTGGCAGAAGTGTATTCCAAATTTAATTGTTGAGCACATTTATTTAAACATCTGAAAGTTTGTTCTCCTACTACAGTGGAAGAAGCACCAGTGTTTACTTCCAGTTTTGAGGGTTTCCCATTCCTCTGTAAAGTGAGAGTGATTGGCTCTGTCTTCCCAACTTTCATGTTGAATAAGGAATAAATGTCAGAATGGGTTGTTTCTGTTTCTTCACCATTATATACTTCATTTGACTTCATTTGTTACCTGGAAGCCTGTTTTAATCTTGCTTTGCAATGTTTCAATATGTGCCCTCTTTTGTGACAAAATTAGCGCTCCATCTCTTTAAATCAGCAATCGTTAGGAGTATGATTGTTTCTGCGTCGATAAAAATTCATTTTCAAATTTGCGGCTGAGCTGTTTCCTCTAAATTTTTGGTTAATGGGGGCGGTTTCACGCTTCGCGTCAGAGTCCTGGTTTTTCACACCACTTTCAGCTGACCGTTCCTGCCCAACTAGGAAAGTGGTACCATTTTGTGCACCGTGAATCCCTGACAATGCTTTCCACCATAAGCGCTATTTCTAACGCTTTCTTAAAATCAAGATCCACTTCGGCCAACAATCTTCACTGAATAGTATCATCTTGCACACCACAGACCAAATGATCCCTGAGTATATCATTCAGGGTTTCACTGAAATAACAATATTCCGTTAGTTGTTTTAATTTCACCACATATTAAGCAATGATGTCTCCCGGGGCTCTAATCTAAGCTTGGGTTGAAAATGTGTCTTTACAAAGTCTACTAATTCACCGAAGGTCTTCAAATCAGGGGCACTGGGACATGTCAAGCTTCGAATTAAACCGTAGGTCTTAATCCCACAAATACTTAGGAGAATCACTCTCCTCTTTTTCTCCCCCATGATCTTTTAGTATTGAAAGTAGAACCCAAGATGTTCTATATATCGAGACCAGTCGTCCGTGGCTGGCTCAAAGGGATTGATTCTGCCAAACTTGGCATCTCAGATGAGTATATCTCCCTTTCTTTTTAATTGTCTTAGATACTCACAATCGCTGGGCGAGGGACAGTACTAGATCTGTTTGATCCTCGTTGCCAGTTTGTTATAGAATTGATTGTTCCAGGCAACTTTTCTTGGTGGAAACAAAATTTATTTACAAGTCAGCAGCAGAAGCTACATGTATGCATCTAACGCTACAACTAAAGAAGGACTCCCTCCTAGAGGTTCCCCATGCTGCAAACTGATTGGTTTACACAGATCATGTGATCTTGCAACACAGGATTATTCTTAAGTCCTATGTTTATCCAAACTAGAATTGCTACGGAGGTGCTTTAAGACATCCTGAGGTTGTGAAATGTGGCATCTGAGTAAGGAATAATGAAGTTAAGACCCATGATCTAATTGAATGGTAGAACAGGCTTGAGGGGCTGAATGGCCTCCTCCTGTGCCTATGATATGAAAGCAATCTCTTTCTTTAATATTACTGATCAATTTCCAAGGTGTGATTTTGATTTGTTTGCTCTGCCTGGGCACAGTTGAAGTCTTGTTGGCAAATTTGCCAGTCTGGCTATGGACCTTCCCCAAGTGACAGAGGAAAACTCATACAGTACAGCAATGCACCTCACAGGATTGTGGACCTACCCTATGAGCAGCCAATATCTGCTGTTTGTGTTTGTCACAATGGGCAGCTTGAGCCAGGGACATGAAGTGAAGCTGCCATTCCGAGTGGTCACTGTTTCTCCCAATCGCAAAGGCATTTGGGTAGCTGTTGTTGACATTGCCAGCTTGTAGAATAATGGGGCTGTTGTTCTTTTCAGTAATAGTGTTAATAAATCACTGATCTTCTGATATTGATCTGCCTGTGTGTATACCAGGTATATTATTGTTTACAGTGTTGCAAGAGTAAATTTTTATGAAGTCTAACTATTAGGACAATTGTAAGGACAATGACTGTTGCATCATATCCAACCTGCAGAGTGCATGAAAGGTAGGTGCTGTGCCCTAAATGATGCACCTATTTATAAAGCCATTGAGCTTCCCTGTTGACTGAGTGGATGAATGCACTATGCCTGTCCGGTGAGAGCTTTATGACCTGGAAGATTTGATCCTTGATCCATGCCAAGTTATATGCCAGGCCTATAGGGGTCTGATAGAAGCATGACTGCATTGACCGCCCTCTGGGTTGGAGGACGTACAAAATTAGCCAACATTTCCCCTCTTTTAATCACCATCTCTACAGTATAGGGAACATGTGTGTGAATTTTGTTTGAAGAATAGACTGGGTTTGGCGGAGTACCCGACTGGCATTCATTACCTAAGGTCACAGGTCACAAATGACCAATCAGGCACAGCATTGGAAGTTAACAGGCATTAATGGAATCAGACTGTGTCACTGAGAGTTATTGCCTTTTGGAAGAGTAAAGAAGAAAGTTTTAAGGTGAAACCACAGTAGCCATTTTGAATTTGGATAAATGGGATTGAGCAACTACAGTGGAAGCTCGAAGAGTCAAGCTCGGGTGATATAAAATTCTGGTGTTGAAGTTGTCAACCATTCCTGCCGACAGAATTGTAAAAGCTGTAGGACAATGCTCACGATCAGCCGAAATTGCGCACTAATCGATCCAGTTAGCTGAACTTCTGTCTTGAGCCGGCAAGAGGAATAATGCCGAAGTCATGACCACGCTAACCAATGAGGGCGGAGTGGTTGGACGGAAGCACAAACTTGTCCCGTGAAGTGACTTGCAAAGCATGCGAAACCTGTGAGAAAGTTAAGTATTGTGGATGGGAGACAAGGTGAAGTTGATAGAGCGAGTGGAAAACCGAGGCATGAAGCAGAAAGTGGGCCTCCGAACGAGTGGGAGATCCCACCCATCAAGCTTGCCCACCATTCTGAAAGCCAAAGGGAACATCTTGGGACAGTTCAACAAGCATGCGTTCTCTCCAGCAGGGAAGAAGCTGAGAACGGCTGCATCTCCTGACATAGAAGAAGCTCTAGCCCTAACGTGGTTCAAGGCAGCCCAAGCGGAGAATGTCCCAGTCTCCGGTACCATCCTGCACTAAAGGGGAGTCGCTATGATGAAGAAGCTGGGGCAGATGGGGTTCACCTGCAGCGACAGGTGGCTGGACTGGTTCAAGAGAAGGCATGACACCATCTGCCGCTCAGTAAGTGGTGAGAGCGCTGCCTTTCTGACAACGATGACAGATGATTGGCTCCAATCGCCTCATCCACATCTTAACAAGTATGCATCAAGAGGCATTTTTAATGCAGAAGAAACTGGACTGCTTTACCGTCTTTTGCCAGACTGCTCTTTGATGTTTAAGGGGGTCACGTGTAATTGCGGAAAACGGAGCAAGGATTGTGTCACTGCCATGGTCTAAGCCAACATGGATGGCACTGAAAAGCTGTTACTTCTCCTGATAGAGAAGTCCGAGAAACCATGGTGCTTTGCGAAAACCAAGACACTACCCGCACAGTCCGAGGCAAATAAAACCACCTGGATGACCTCCAGCATTTTTGAGGCATGAGTCAGGAAAGTGGACGAAACATACCAATGAGGGATTGCCATCATCATAGACAATTGTCCCATGCAACTTGACATCGCTGGCCTGAAGAACTTCAAGCTCATGTACTTGCTTCCCAACATCAAATGGGTTGGGGGGCGATTTAGGAACTTGAAAACCTACTACTGATGGCAGCTGATCTCTCCGCTTATCGAGGCCATCGGCAGGAAGCGGGGCGACATTCCACTGTACTAGAGGCCGTGTTGATACTGAAAAATGCATGGGAGATAGTGAAGGAAGCCACAATCACAAACTCCAACCACACTGGGTCATGGCTGCTCAATGAGGAGGAGCAGGGTGATGCCAGCCAACCTGATGCCGAGGCACTCTTCTCTTGCCTGCAGGAGGCAGGTACGTAGATTCTGGCAGAGGCAACCATGGGAACTTACGCGTAGGTGGATGATGCTGTACAATGGAATTTGTTACGTTCTTCTCTTTTCGACGTAAACGTACTAATCGTACATTTGGTGAAATAATAATGTGGGTTCTTTATTTGAAGAAAAGACTATATACATATCAGATAGATTTAGTCTCCTAGTAAATCTATCTCTACCCTGCTGCCTGTCCACTGCCTATAACTCCATGGGTCTAATACATTACATCCTGTCTCCAGGTGTATAGTGACTAACAGTAATTTAAGATACTCCCCACTTAAATGTTTATGCATCTCATAATACAACATCCCCCTTTTTTTTCTTAAAAAAAATTACCCTTAAAAAATCAAACTGTTTACATGACAGCAAAGGAAAATAACATTGTGTTTGAATGTGTTTTCACACACCAATAAATGTACAAGTCTCTGAAATGTATTGACAGTTTGCTCATCCTTCCAGCCTTGGTTATGGTGATCTTTGGAGGTGGCTGTACGGTTTCAGAATGCTGATTAGAGGTACTTTGTTTGTGTTGCGCTTTGGACTGTGTTCTATTCGGTATTTCTGGTTGTGGTAGTGTTGTTCTGATTTGGCATCTGTTTCTTTGCACAATGACATGCCATTTGGTGTTCGTACTTGACACAATCATGGTTCTGGGCATATGCAGGATCACAGGTGCCATCAGTTGGGTATTGCGCTCAAACTTTCTGCCTGAAGTTCAGGTTGGCTAATTCGTTACATGCACGCCAGTCATGGGCATCTTTCATCTTCCCCTGTGTTTTAATCAAGGCACCACATACTCCTGAAGTATCGACGAGTTTTGACTGACCGGGGAGGTTTGCCTGCATTTGTCTGTCCTTTAGCATTTTCGCAGGTGAGGAAACGGTTGCACTGAGTGGTCTCACTTTAAGATGCAACATAGCCATGTGTAGCTCGTGTTTTGTTTGGTGACACTAAATGATTACAGATTTAACAGTTCAAGCCCTATCTCCTGCCGTTCCACTGGATTGGGATAATGCGGTAATGAAGTGGTATGGTTGACTCCCCAGTTCTCACACATGCCTTTTAAAGGGTCATAGGGTTGCCCAGTGTATTGGGGCCCATTGCCAGAAACAACTTCCTCCTGTGGTGCCCCGAACAGACTGAAGATCAAACATTTGTGTCTGTGACGGTTGCAGTAGATTTGCCATGTAATTAATAGTTAATATAAATTTGAAGAGGTAATCTGTTACAATCAAGAAATCATCTCCACAGGCACTGAAGAGATCAGTTGAGAGTTTGGTCCATGGGTGTGTGGGTACCTCGTGAGGCAATAGTGGCTCTTTCCGGTTGCTAGGCATGAAGGTTTGACATGCCTCGCATTCCCTCACGGTCTTTTTGATGTCTTGGTAGATTCCTGCTCAATTTATTATGTCTCTGGGCATTCTTCTGGTTTAACCAATTCCCATGTGTGCCTGGTGCAACTGTTGGAGGAGATGAGGTCGCATAGACCATGGGATGTTGATTTGCTTTCCCTTAAAGGTGGCCCATTGAGATATTCCGAGCTCATCTCAAAATGGCCTTACAGCCTCTGGAACGTCCTGGAAGGACTCTAGCCATCCTCCAGTCACTGCCCTCCATAGTTGCTGTGCTACAGGATCATTGGATGATTCCTACTGCAACACTCGGCACAAAAAGCATAAGATCAATGAATAGGAGACATTCTGCACAATGTCCACATCATCTATTTTGCAGACCTCACCCTAGATCTGCACTCCTGATGGGTTAGTTAGACAGTTTAGAGCATCAGATGTGACCATGGAATTACCCTGCTTGTAGCATACGCCACGATTGTGGCCTTGTATTTTGACCAGTAGGTACTGTAATCTTGGTGGTGCACAAGTTAGGGGTTTTTGCCAGATCAGTTCAAATGGCTTATGATCATTTTCCATGATGAACAACTTTCCATATAAGTGTGGAAGCACAGGATGTCAAATCTCAGTGCCAAGGTTTTGCATTCTATATTGGAATAATTAGCTTAGGAAGTGGATAAACTCTTGGAGGCAAAAGCAATAGGCTTCTCTTTCTGGAGCTTTTGGCAGCTATGCAAATTTCTTCCAGTTCTCTTCGAGTTAATATAGCTCTTGAGTTGCAGTACCTTCTCGTGGCCACTGCCTTAGCTGGTCATAGGTTAGTGCTTGACCGAAATGGTGGTGCAATTGAGCTCTGTTTCTTCTGACCTGGTTTAACTCTAAGCTCCATCCACAGGACAGTAATTTTGGCGCAAAATTGAGCTGCCTGCTTCAAAGAGTAAGTGAAACAGTGAAAAAAAAAAGCTTTTTTATAACCTATTAGCTGTTAGGCGTTGTTAGTTGATGGACTTTTTTCCTTTTTAGCTCATGTTGTAGTGGTTAACTTCAGCAGTAATGAATTCTCCTGTCTGAGAGCTCTGCTTAAGATGAGACCACCTGCAGTCTGCTGCTTAATTTCTATTCCTGCTCGAACTTTGCAGCAATTAGACTTTTATTATTTAAGCTCTCCCAAATTTGAACAATCTTACTGGGTCCCAATGCCTGCTGGTTGGAGTGAGGTATGATCCCAGAACAGAGGTATGGTGCATACAGAATTCCTACAAAGCTCCAGAATCACTTAACACACATGATGAGGCTTGACAGTTGTTGCATTTTCATACCAGCTGTTTCCTTCTGCATCTGAAGGATTGAAGCTTGCATTCTGCTCAGTCAAATCTTCAAAAACCATGATCCCACCACTGCCACCATGTTATATTCTTTACGATTCGATGTCAATATACCAATCATATGCAAGAATTTGCGAAACACTAATTTGGGTTCTGTATTTGAAGATAAGGCTACATAGAGATAATGTTCACTGGGAGGCTAAGTATCTCTGATCTCCGACTTGTTGATTGACTGACCATCTGCCTTGAGGTGTGTAGTGGTTGGTGGTGCTTTAAGATATGCTCCCTTAAAGGTATATACACATCATATCACAACAGAATTGACCAATGATGCTCTTGGAGATGCAGTGCATTCTTTGGCCGATGGCCTTAAAGATTCCGATGAATGCCCACTCGCTCACCCACATGTTGCCCTGGCCAATGCTGTAGAGAGGCCCCAGGATTTCGTACTGCAGCACGGAAACACCAAAAACCTGTTTGACTGCATTTGCGACATGGCGGACTGTATCGCCCACATCTGAAAACAGCATGCGAAGCAGCGAAAGATTATGGATTTTCCCCACGCTAAATCCTGGCTTTTCTCGAGGTCATCCCCCAGCTCTTTCCGAGGTCAATACAATGCAAACTATGAACAATTGGAATAAAGATTTTTTTTCACTATGTTTTACTGTGCTTTTATTCCATATTGAATCCGAAAAACAAAAGTTAGTACAGTAAGCATTTGCAGGCAACTCGGGTTACATAAAGGTGCATTCATTTGGCAAATTGGGCCTCCCCAGCTACCATGAGGCTCTGCTAACCCGAATTTGAAGGTGGCTCCCTTGGGATTTGACTCAGCAATCGTTTATTGTACTTGTTTTAACTCATTTAATGGTGTAAAATGTCTCTGTGTTTAACAAGAGCAATATCAATGAAATACATTTTTGACATTATTTTGACATTGAGCCATAAGAAGGAGAAGCCAGGCAAGATAACTGCAAACATGATCGGTGCTGTGTTTAGGAGTATCTTAAAAGAAAAGTAGTTGGCGGTGGGGGCGGTGGTGCGATGGAGGCTTTTAGGGAGGGCATTCCAGAGTTTGGGCCCCAAGGCAGACAGGGGCGTCTGTCGTGGCTTGATTATAATTGGGTATGTGCAGGAGACCAGAGGTAGAGGAGTGCCAAGATCTCAAAGGCTTGTAGGGCTGGAGAAGGGTACACAAACAGTAAGGTCATGGAAAGGTTTGTAAACAAGGATGAAAATATTAGAATTCATTCAAAACTACCCCATGACCTTATTCAACGTTTAATTATGGAAGGGTATGTCATATCGCTATTTCTACATTTTTTTGTTTGTGTTTTATTTTGTTTCTTCAGTTTCACAGTGGAAAGGAAAGTTGA
Organism: Cetorhinus maximus; assembly: GCF_964194155.1. Classification (NCBI taxonomy): domain Eukaryota; kingdom Metazoa; phylum Chordata; class Chondrichthyes; order Lamniformes; family Cetorhinidae; genus Cetorhinus; species Cetorhinus maximus. The sequence continues at coordinate 14,023,087 of NC_135908.1, read as the reverse complement.
AATTCAGCGGGCATTCTATTTTCAAACTGCGACACCTGAACCTGGAATATTGACTTTGAAAAGTAAAGGAGGCAGCGCAAGTCTCTGCAGGGCGCGCGCCCACCATCTGTCAAAGTCTTAGCACCCAGTACCATATGATGGAGCTACTGACTGGTGTAAACTGGGCTGTGCCACTAATCTGGTAGCAGACCTCAACCTGCACTGTGGTCCAGCAATTGGTCCCTGGGGTGGCAGATCTGGCCTTCCAGTTGTATGCTTCCTGAGTGGCTGACCACTTAATGTTGTGACATCCCAATTAACTTTAACGTTGGCCAAAATCCTTCAGAAGCCTTGGTATTGCTTTTCAGTGTAACTGAGACCAGGTTTTTGAATGGAACTCCTCAGGTTGAAACTCGTATTTTGAGTAGTCACGGAGACTGCCCATCACGAGTTGATTTTTCTTCACTCTGTTAAGTTGGTTTTGAGTCCCTAATGTTCTGCTGACCCATTCCTGTTTATCCACGTGGGGCACTCTTTGCACATTCAACTCTTCTCCTGCCTCATATCGGAGTTTGGGGGGATGATGCTACCTTCTGTGAATTCAAATTTGCACTGACTTGCCCTGCTGCCGAGAGTTTCGCTCTTCATACTGGAGAGTCCAGTGGGGTTAGATTGGCAATCTCGCGCGCTTATAATGTCACCATTGTGTTGCAACAATGGAAAAGGGCCAGTCCATCTGCATCCTTAACAATGATGCACTGTGTTACAAAGTGACTAAGATTGCATAAATGGGGTAGTTGTACATAACAGGTGACTTGTGCAGTAAAGTCAAGTGGAATGGATTTGTTCCAAAGTGCTTATACAGTTTCAGTTTTCATGAGCGCCAGAGTATAACTATCCACACATGCTTTAGCTTAATCAAGAGGATCATCATCTAACTCAGACTCAGTAGATTTCTGGCCTCCAGCAGCCTTCCGAGTGCCGGAAACCTGGGAAGTCCCTGCTGTGGATCAGGCAGTGCAATGTGGTCACCAGATTGTGACCCCGAGGCTACTCTAGAACTTAAGTTCCATTGAGGTGTGTGTGTGTCTCTCCGTTGGTGCAGGGTGTGGTGAGCTGTGACGGGACTTCAATTAGGGTGCCATCAGATTCTTCTTCCAGCGTGCCTTTGGGGTTTGAGTCGAGGACCTGGGTCATGGACCCCTTGGCTACCTCCCAGAGGTGCCTATGAAAGCAAGGAGAGACAATTAGTGCATGGCAGGGGCCTGTGGAACAGAGGAACTGACTCTCAGCATGGTTGCCTGATGGATGTTGCACTGCTGGATCCTCACTTGCTTGAGTAGTGCCGACCTCACCATCAGCACAGGAATGGTCTAGATCCTCGCCGGCCAGTTGGATGACTCTATATTTTCAAAATCTGTGAGGACCTTGATGTCAGACATTCCTCCACCAGTCTGGTACCTCTCCCTTTTGTTGTGTGCCAGCTTGTCCTGCATGAGTACAGATGGAAAGAGCGAAAGCAGGACGCCTGTCAGGACAGATGAGAAGGATGCCTGGCATGTGTAGGTGGTGAGTGGTGCCATGGATGGGATGAGGACACGATCCACAGGGCAAATGAAAGTGTGTGAGAGAGAGAGAGAGAGTCTCAAGCGAGTCTCAGTGACTATGAAACCATCATCGATTGTTGTAAAACCCATCTGGTTTATTAATGCCCTTTAGGGAAGGAAATCTGCTGTCCTCGGTGGAACAGGCCTACATGTGACTCCAGACCTACAGTAATCTGGTTACCCTCTGAAATGGCCTAGCAAGCCACTCAGTCCAAAGGCTATTAGGGATGGGCAACAAATGCCAGCGACACCCACATCCCATGAAAGCATAAATAACAAAAGAGTAATAAGTCCTCTCGCTTTATAGATATTAGGCGTTTGGACAGGGTCCTGCTGTAGGCCAGTCTGAAAAACAATGATTATAACAACTTTTCCTTCACACTATATGAAGTAGACTCGAATATCTGACAATCCTTTTAAACTTTTCTGAACAAACTGAGCTCTCGAGCACTGTGTGACATCCATGGGGGTCTGTTGCCTTTGCATGGTGAAACCACAGAAGATAAAACTTTTATCCGGCTGCACTAAACTTTCCACTGAACTTGATTCTGAGATTTTTTTTTTTTGTGTGTCAGATGTGAGGGGGGAAGTGGGGGAAGAGTAATGGTTAACCAGCCAGCCGGCCAAGATTCAATCTTGGCTGGTCAGCAACGGTTCAGCTGAAGGGTAGGAAGTGATTTCATGGGATTATTTTTAGATGTTATATCTGGAAATACAGACTGACTCATCTCAGCTGCAGGTGACTGCAGAATCCGCTGTAGCTGAATCACAGAACATCTCTCCACCGATGGTGCTATCGTCAGACAGTTCTGAGTTTAGAGGCCACACCAGTGACTTGTAGTAGCATTAGGGTTACCTAGAGTGGCTGCACCCACTCAATTACATATATATATATTTTTTTTTCTACATTTCGGTGTCATCTCAAGGGCACGGAAGCCATTGCGATGAGCCTTGGGGCCAGAACTTCGGTGGAGTGGCAATTGCAATTGGATTGCCACTCCGCTTCTTTTTTACTTGCCTCCAGTCGGGAACTGCACACGTCTCGCTCAGCCTTCTGACGCGGGTCTGGGGGGGGTGGGGGGGGTGGGGGGGGGTGGGGGGGAAAGAAAAATGCAGCGCAGCGGGTTCCCGAGGCCTTCAGTGAAGGGCAGCAAGCGTCGGAGGGGGGTGGGGGGAGGGAGGTGGGGGGGGGCACGGAGGAGTGAAGCTACACCCCCCTTTCTTACAGCAGTAACTTACTGTAAAGCGGGTAAGTTTAAACGCCCCAGCCACTTTCAGATGGCTGGCGGAAGGTGAGTTTGTAAGAGATAAGCGGGTAGGATCGGAGGGTGAATGGGAGGGGAGTAGAATGGGTCGGAGGGTGTAGGATGGGTCATCGGTGGTGTTGGGGGGCAGTGGTTGGAGGGTATTTTGGGGAGATGGGAAGGTAGTTGGGGGGTGGGGGGAGGTGGTGCGTTTAGTCAGGGAAGTGGTTGGTCCGGAATGGCGGGCGGTAGCTGGGAGGCCCAGTGGGGTCACTACTATAGCTACCCAGGAGTTAGAAGTGGATTTAGTTCTTCTAACTTTTCCTGAGTGCTGAGAGACTCAAAACCATCCAAAGCCTCTGATTTAAATCAGAGTATCGGATAGTTCCCCGTGCAGAGTAGTTGCCCAGCGGAAGTTTGAACTTTGAGGGCAATTGCCATGCAGTCGTTATGTGGTATTCACCCTCCCCAGCGCATATTCTTGGGTACCTCCCAGGTATAAACCCCAGCTCCTCCAAACTCCTGGAGATCAGAGGTTCTGGGCCTTAATATTTTGTTAAAATTGGCTTGGAGGGGGATAATCACACTTTTCCCACAGAAGAGTGAATCATTACCTTACATGCCTACCAAGCTGTGAGCTGCGACCCCGAGATGTGATTTTGGGGGTCAAGAGCTCCGACTGATTTCTGACAGCTGTGAGTCCCCTTTTAAACGCTTACACTTTTTTTTTGTTGGTGGGCATGGCCTAATGGACTGCTCTCTGAGGCCTGATGCTGCGAAAAAGTCCGTGAATAGATAGGCGTTTGTTTTTTAACGAACATACGAACTTCAAATTAGGAGCAGGAATAGGCCATTCGGTCCCTCGAGCCATTCGATAAGATCACGACTGATCTAATTGTGGCCTCAACTCCACCTTCCTGTCTACCCCCTGACATCCTTTAATTCCCATGTGCGTCATGAACCTATCTACCTCTGCCTTAAAAATATTCAATGATCCTCACCGCGCTCTGGGGAAGAGAGTTCCACACATGACCCTCCTAAATAGGAGGCCCCTTATTTTTAAACGGTGTGCCCTAGTTCTGGTCTCCCCCACAAGGGGAAACATCCTTTCAACATCCACCCCGTCAAATCCCCTCAGGACCTTATCTGTTTCAATAAGATCACCTCTCATTCTTCTAAATTCCAAAGGATACAGGCCCAACTTTCTCAACCTATCCGCATAAACTAACCCTTTCATCCCAGGAATCAGTCATGTGAACCTTCTCTGAACTGCAGCTTAATGCGAATATATCCTTTCTTAAATCAGGAGACCAAAACTGTACACACTACTCCAGATGTGATTTCACCAACACGCTGTACAACTGTCGCAAAACATCCTCACTTTTATACTCCAATCCCCTTGCAATGAACAACGACATTCCATTTGCCTTCCTAATCATGCGGACTAAATTTTGCTGATTCATGTGCCAGGAAACCCAGATCCCTCTGCACCTCAGAGCTCTGTATTCTTTCTCCATTTTAGATAATGTGCTGCTTTTCTGATCTCCCTGCCAAGTGGACAAATTTTCACCCTGGGATCACACAAAGGTATTAAGATAGGTTCACACCTGGGGAAGAATTACCCCCCCCCTCCCGGTTGGGGAGGGGGAAGTTCAGGAGCGAGCGCGTGTAGGTGCGCCTCTGATCGGCACCCCGATAGGGGGCGCGCCGCCATTTTACGTGGGGGGGCCAATTAAGGCCCACCTAGTGTGATGTCCCGCCAGGAAGCTCTATGCGTTCCCTGTGCGGGCCATGGGAAGGATTCCCTAATCCAGGAGTGCGATCTTTCGCGCATGCGCACGAAAGAGCGCACAGATCTCCCTGAAGGTCAAGTGCTGCCTCAGGGAGATCGGCGCCACATTCAGAAATGGTCAATGCACAAATGTAAAATTTCCCTGACATGTCCCCTCATGTGACACTGTCACACGAGTTGGGACACGTCCATCACTTTTATTACATTTTTTAAAACCTCCTTGAAACCTCATCCCGCCCGCCGGATGAGGGTTTCACGCTTTTTCTGAAACCCGCCAGGCCTACCGGCCTGCCCGCCAACCTTAAGGTTGGACGGGCAGGTCCATTAACTGGTTGGATTAGTTTTTAAATGGCCTCAATTGGCCGTTGACAGGTCGGCGGGCGCACAGCTGATTCGGCTGCGCCCCCGCCGACCTGAAAATTGAAATGACGCGGGGTGAGGTCGGGAGTTCCACCCAACAACATCCCGCATCGGTGAGCGGGCCCCACCCCCTCCGCTCGCCGACCTCAATGTCCTGATCCTGGAAAAGTTTGGGAAGCAGTGAACTGGGTTGACAGTTAAGATAAGCAACGCTGAATTTATTCCTTGGCTGTTTGATTGCGTGACACACCATCGTTACATTTTGCGAATGTTATTGCACTGGCCTTTGTAGAGGCCGGATCCCACGCACCGAGAGTCCTTCCTCTCGCCTTCTTTCTTCCTTAGACCAGTCCTAAAGTTGGCATTTCCAACTGAGATTCGACCAGCTGCTGGGAAATGCCAGCATGGACTAAATGCCTGAAGCTGATGATGGGCAGAAACTCGAGCCCCTGGGAGACAGTCACCATGGATTGGGAATGGGAACTGAGAGTCTGAGTTAGGGGCACAAGGCCTCATCGAGCGAACACTAAGGTTCTGTGCGACAATTTGATAAAGAGAAGGGAATTTGCCACAGTCCAAGCAAGGCATCGCCATCAATTCGCATTGGCTTTTAAATGCTTTGAGAAGTGTGGTGGTCTTGAAAAGCACTGTATAAATGCAAAGCCCTTTGAAATGCCTTTCCGACTTTTGTATCCCCCCTCTCCATAGTCCTTTGCCTTGCTTTGCATGCACATGATCCAGCAATGTCCTGTTCTGTTGTTCAGTATGAACTTTATCCTGTATTATATGCAATGAATTGAGTGCTGAAATGCTGAGGTCACTTTGCTGATTCTGGTCCACAGTCTTGACAGTAGGTAAACAAAGTCTTGACAGAAGGTAAACAAAGGGAAAACTAATATTTCTACCCACTTGAAGTCTAAGAATTCCACCCATTGGAAATGGCCTGGAAGTATTTGCACTTCTCTACAGATTGTAAGCAGTGCTATAGTTTTCTGGGCCCTCGCTCTGCCGTGACTTTGCTGCTTTGCGTTATGATGTGTACATGATTCCTTAAATTTTCAGACCTTTTTGTCTTCACCCACTGTGATCCCTGGAATGACCTTTGCTTGAACTTTGTCTCTGATTTGGCATGATTCTCAGCAGGCAAACAGAGGCTATGGGTGACAGCCCCTAGCCTGGAACACATCAAGCCAGTGCACTAAGATGCTCCTGAGCCCACTCCTCCAGCACCACACTTATGTGCTATATTGGTTTTAACTGTGTCTAACCCGTTTAGATTTGCTATGCCACATTCCCAAATGGCCTTGCACTACAGTGCGAGCATACACATGGAGTGCTGAGAATACTTATACTCTGTCACTGGAAACATAAACCATAGCAAGAATTAAAAGAGTACTTTACTTGTCTGATTCTAAGAGTTTCTCGAGATTTATAACCCAGTTTTGAAGGAAGGTCAAAACTGTTTACTCATTGGACGCACAAAAATCCAACATTGGTTCCAGCTTCCATCCGAACGCTCTCTCTTTACCTTCGATGCAGTTGTGAAGTTAGATGCTCAGTGTATAGCGAGCTAGAGACAGTGGGGGGAGACAGTGATAATGTCACTGGACTGGTAATGCAGAGGTCCAGGCTAATGTTTTGTAGATATGGCTCCAAACCCCACCCTGGCAGCTGGTGGAATTTAAATTCAGTTCATTAAAGCCTGGAATTAAAAGCTGCTATCAGTAATGGTGACCATGAAACCGTCGTCAATTGTCGTAGAAACACATCTGGAAATGCCCTACATGTGACCCCAGATCCACAGTAATGTGGTGAATCTTAATTGCCCTCTGAAATGGCCTATTAAGGGCAATTGGGGGTGGACGACCAATGCTGGCTTTGTCACTGACGCCCACGCCCCATTAAAGAATAATTTAAAAAATGGTTAAAGGTAGCTAAAATACATTCTGATTGGCACTATATTTTAATCTGTTTGGTGGGGAGGGGGGGCTGTTGGTTGACAGTATTCTTCTGAAGAGCTCCCTGCTCATCTTCAAACAGAGCTGTAGGATCTGTTACATGCCTCTGAATGGATGGAGCCTCTATGCCTTGCCCAAAAGCCTTGTAGCGATTCCCAATCACTGCGCCAAAATTTCAAATTGAGACGCGGCTAAATACTGGGCTGAAGTTTTAACCGACAGGTGAGCTAACCTGACATTCCTTTTTCCACCCTTTAAAGTGTTACCCGAGAATAAATCCAACATTAAAAGATAGCTGGTATTCTCGAGAAAAGAAAGACGGGGAGGAGGATTGTTTATTGTACACACAGGACTCTTACGAATTGTAGCGAAAATGAAAATCAATTCAAACCTCTGTCCTGCCAGAAACAATGTGTACATAACAGAACAAACAATTTGCTCTGCCAATTTATTAGAGTTAGATGAAATTCATTTGGACATTTTGAAGCTCATTGTACAGAAGGCTCAATAAATTGAAATAATGGAGTGTAAAGTGGAGGACCATTGCTTTATGTTAATTTATCTTGTGTGTTAAACATGCTCTTTGAAATTTGTAACTTGGAAAAGGCTAGAGGGATGTCAAAAATGAAATCTCTCCATGACAGCAGATGTTGCTACTTAGCGCTCGGTTGGTGCAAAGTGGGGAGCACTTCCATAGAACAGTACAGAACAGAAGGAGGCCATTCTGCCTGTCGAGTCTATGCAAGCATATTGCAAGAGAAATTCAGTTCGTTCCACTATCCGGCACTTTCTCCGCATGCTTGCAATCTTTTCTCATTAAAATATCTATTTCCTGTTTGAAAGCTGCTATTCACACTGTTTCCTCCATCACCCTGTCGGGTGGTGCATTCCAAACTTGCTGCGTAACACAGATTTTTCCTCTTCACTAACGCCATGTCCCAAGTACAGCTGCAGACATCGGTGCATCTCAAACCCATCTTACAAATAACCTGACATTTTTTTTGGTGCTGACACCGAAAGGTTGTTCGGCAATAACAACAACAAAAAAAGGGAAGACGGTAACATAGTGGTAATTTCACTAGACTAGTAATCCTGAGGTTTAGGGTAATACTCTGGGGGCATGGGTTCAAATCCCACCACAGCAGCTGGTGGAATTTAAATTCAATTAATAAACCTGGAATATAAAGCTAGCCTCAGTAACGGTGATCATGACAACTATTATCGATTGTCATTAAAAACTCATCTGGTTTACTAACGTCCTTGAGGGGAGGAAATCTGCCACCCTTACTGGTTCTGGCCTACATGTGACTCTGGACACAAAGCAATGCAGTTGTCTCTTAACTGCCCTCTGAAATGGCCTAGCAAGTCACTCAGTTCGAGGGCAATTAGGGATGGGCAACAAATGCTGGGCCTTGCCAGCGATGCCCACATCCCATGAGAGAATAAGGAAAAGAAACCATCTTAAAAAAAAGCCCCCACATTTTTTCTTTTAAAGAAACCTATGTTCTTATGTGGCATTGGACAAAGTAAGCCCAAAGCTGCTGGGGTAGATTTCTGCTAGGCTGCACTGGTTTTTCACCGGAATGGGGTAAAAGATTGAGGAATTTCAAGGGCAGTGTATATGAAGCGCAAATGTAGTTTCCACAATTTTTACGTTGGTTTGAGGGAAAAAAAAGCAAGTGGGTTGGAAACTGGGCCTGCACACAAAACTGGCTGTGCTCATAGCTCAATTGAATAAGCTCCGCATTTCTTCCAATTGCCCGTACATGACGCCATTAGAGAAGGCTCTTTAAAATAACCTGGCTATTAAGTTGCAAAGGCACTAGTAGGCACCTTTTTTAACTATTAAAAAGGTTTAATTGAATTAGAAACTGGACTGGCATATACCAGTGAAACCAGCATTATCCTGCATCATTATTTAAGAGTAATGTTCAGTTATTTGAAACCAGGTGACATACGCGATACCCTTAATTTTTTGATTAAAAGTGGCTCGTGTGTGATGATTGAACCAAATTTCCGCTATATTAATAGAACTGTGCCAGCTCATCGTTCTTCAGTGCACCAAGGAATAGCTTTTCAATGCAAAGGGGAAAATGCGCGCACTGATGTTCTACTAGGCTGCCTGGTTGCACTGGTTCATGGAAGATTTTAACGTTTTGTTTATGCAAATAAAGTTTGAGCGAATACACGACCCATCGCTTCACTCAGGTAAACTAGCACAGTTTGTGCCCAGACGGCTGACGGCACCCGAAATGGAAGCTATACTTGTCATTAATACTTGTTGGCATCAACCTACTTAAGCAATGTCAATTAATAGCCCTCAAGGTATGTTGTTGGTGTCTATGTTACTTATGTGTGCGCTAGTGGAACACTTGGACTCCCCATTTATGCCATTTATCTATACAAAACAAAGGAGGAAACTTGGTCCCATTATCTTTTGATATTATCCATGGCAAAATTAAAAATGTGAAACTGTTGCTGAGGTGGTTCTTTTTCTTTTGGAAAAAAAAGACATTGCTCAGTATCCCTAATGGACATATTAAAAAATATTATATCCTTTACACCTTTTTCCATGTTTTGGGCTTTCCTTTTGAACTAAGCTAGGCCATTTCAAAGTTGATGTCAGGAAGTACCTCTTCACATGAAAAGTAATGGATTTCTGCAACTCTCCTCCCCAAAAAGCTGAGGAGGCGAGAATCAGTTGAAAACCTCAAATCTGAGTGTGATAATTTTTTGCTAGGAAAGGGTATCAAGAGGATATTAGAACAAAAGTGGGTAGATGGAGTTAAGCTACAGATGATCCAAGATCTAATTGAATGGCGCAACTGGGTTGAGGGGCTGAATGTCCAATTTCCCCTCTAGCTATGTTCTTTACAACGCTTGCTAATAGTTGCCTGGCAGTGCGGAGCTTAAGTATTGCTGAACAAAAAGACATGTTGTCGTAGCTATTTGTCTTCCACTCATCAGGACAGATGCAAGAATGCCAAATTTCAAAGGACGCAACAATTTATACCGTATAAGAAAAGGGTGCCGATTGGTTGGCAAGTTAGCTCTTATTTGGTGAGGTGTTGCCATGGAGAATGCACCAGGGAACTATTTTCCCCCATGCTTTTGTTTAATTCATAAAGGTCTAATGCCTGGACATGTCCCCTTTGCCTGCACAGGACAGATCCCTGACTATAAATGGACATAACTTCTAGCAAGCATACTTGAGCCACATGGCGGGCCTAACTCATAATCTTAAATTGGTTGTTAGCGTATTCCTTAGCACACTCAAGATTATTCAACCAGTGCTGTTCAATTGCAGAATCACATCTAATGTTAGATATTTAGTTCTGAGTCTTGCAAGCACGGGCTGGTTGAGTATGATCAGTAACTCTCTTACTGTTACATCCCCTTCAACCAAGAAGGAAGGACAGTGTAGATCCTCAGCTCATCATGGGGTTTATTTCTGTAAGGGAGGTGTGGTAGGAGGAGGTTTGGTAAGGGAAACTTTTCTCCCCTGTCGGCTCCAGCTCTGAGCAGCATCCAGTCACTGAGGTCAAGAGTGATTCAAACTTTCTCAATGAAGGCAGACAAGCTTAAGTGCTATTTCAAAGTCAGCGTTTAACTTGGTGACCCAGTACAATGGGTGGTCCATGTTAATAGGCTGATATATAAGTTATTTAAAAAACGTTTCCTCTTTCTCTATCAGGAAATCTATTTTGGTATGCCAAAGAAATGTATGATTTGTGATCTAGTTTTGATGAGGAGATTAGCTGAGACCCCTTCTAGTGCAGAGAATTGCTATCGCTGGGAGATCATTTGTTTTCCAATCAACTTGATGTAACTGCATTCTTTGCTAAGATAGCAATGATCTTATGAATTGAAGTTTGTAATAGAAATTCAAGAACTGTAACTATTGGAAGCACTAATACAATTTGACTTTAAAATAATTGATCATGTATAATTTATATTTAGCTGTGTTACTACTACAGTTCTGTCATAGATCCGCCCTTTTCAGTTCAGTAGCATCAGTTGCGGTGACATTTGACCCAGAAGCAGTACAGTATGGGAAATTTGTAATTTCTTTAAAAGGTTGGTGCGATTTGTAATTGTTTTAAAGAATGTTTTACAAAGAGTTTATTTCAATTGTAAAGGAGTAAATTGTAATTTTCTGGGATAATAAAAGATACCGATCCATGTGACCTGGCAACCTTTGACCTAGAAACAGTATCAACATGAAGGAAGTTCAGAAAGAAGCCGTGTAGCTAACAGACACAAAGGAGAGCGATAAGCAGAGGAGTTGGAGGTTGAATGTGATCAGTGCACAGATGCAGATACAAAGACAAAGCAGACAGAGACAGAAAGAAGAACACAGAATTCTTGCGAGGTGAAGAAGCAAATTACTCTCGGGAAGATGTCAGTTTTTCTGTTTGGCAGGAAAGGAGACAGGAGCTCTTTGAGGTATTGTGCAAGCTGGCTAAAAAAAAGTCTAAAACCTGGAAAGCTGTATGAATAACTCAGAAATGCTAAAGAGCTGGGTGTTTTCCCAGAAGTGGCCAAACCAGAAACTGGGATGTTACTGGTTAATTTGTTGAAAAGGAGCTCTGGAAAGCCACACCATCATAACTGTCATGACCCGAGGGAGAGAGGGTTTGCAGGAGGAAGTTCACTGATGATAGTCATACTCATGAAACTCGAAGGTGAAAGCTGTTGTTGAATGCTTGTGGTTGTGTAAGACGCATATTGGTTGTGTTTATTTAAAGTGAAATTTATCTTTTCATTTTAAATTTCATTTGCCTATTAATTTATTGCATTGGTTCTAACTTGTGTTAAAGTCAAAATGACAAAAAGTGGAATCTTGTTGGTAATTTCTTCATTTGGGGGTCATTCAGTAAAGTCAGTTACTTTGGCTTATGGTTTCCCCATTGGGTTTGTAATACAATTGATCGCCTATTTTCCAATGTGACCCCATTTTGACACTTGAAAATTAACATGACCCCAGGCAACAACAATAACAAAGCAGCAATAAAACAGCACAGTAATGTTCAGGACCTAATTGTTAAATTTTGTGTATTTTAGATCAGCCTATAATAATAGATCATATAAACACGAAAATGTGTCTTTAAACTATTTTGTAAAATTTTGTTGTTTTATGTACTCAAGTACGTTTCAACCAAACTCCCCATATTCCCTGGAGACAGAAGACTCAGTCAAGCCCCTCTCCTCTTCCCTGTAATCAGCCCCTCTTTTCCCCCAGCCCCACCACCACACAAAGTATCCTGCTGCTCACCCCCTCTGCCAACAACACATGGTAATCAGCCCCTGTCTCCTCAATGAGAGTTGACTGGCATTGCTCCAGGATGATAACCAGAGGTATAACAATAGTATCTCCTTATGGCTGGGGCCGGGAATTTTGTGTGCTTCTTATCTTCTTCAATCCCTTGAAAAGTAAGCTGAACAAGCTTTCAAGACGAGGCCTTTATTTGAACCTATCAGCTGCTTTTTTCACAGTCAGTTAACATACAGAAGCTGATCAAACTTAATTCAATCAGTGCAACATACCATAGTGAAATAATACAAAACGATAAACACACTTCTCCACATCACTGGTCACCTTCCTTGACTTAAAATAGCTTCTAACCGTCTTCTGACCATTCCAATCTCCTCGTTTCCCCAAAAGCTCTCATGCTTAACCCTTTTTTTCAAGAAATCCTGACTACTTAACTGGACATGTCTGCTTCAGTCTACGTCTCTCACTCTTTTTCTTTCTCTCTCTCTCTCTCTCTCTTAGTGCTTTATCTTTCTTTGTTCATGGTCAAAAATGGATCAAAGTCTTTCGAACTCAATGGGTTTTGGGATTTGACAATTGCTGAGACAAATTAATGAATTGCTTAATGACAAGTGGTTTGGAAACTAACATTGAAGTTTGCTCATTAGAATCTTCGCGCCAAGTAATGTCAAAGAGTTTTTTTAAGACTTGCGTGAATACATTAAGCTTTGAAAAACAACAGTCGTGAGTCACTGCCTTTCCAAACTCTTCTTGTGGAATTTTATTTAATTAAAGTGTCAAAGGAAAAGAATTCCTCATTCAAACAATATCACCAAACAAAAAGGATAACTGATCCGTCACCTTGTTAATGCCTGTGGGTCACTGGAATTGACCGCCTGTCACGTTTACACTGTGCTTTCAAAGTAATTCGCTATGTCAAGCACTTTTGAGGTACTTTGATGTGGTAAGGCAAGGTATAAATGTAGGTGTTATTATTTGTTGTAACCATAGCAGCAGTAGGCTGGAGGAGCAAACAAGGGGCGATGATTCAGAGAATATGATTCATGGCACCAGAGCCAAATTAAATCCTTCTGTGTGTAAACTTCAATGGTCAGTAGAATGGGATCTTTTGAGATGTTAGTTGATGCACTAGAGCACTGATTTTTGAGTGCAGCTTTTCTTGTCCATTTGTACCAATTTGCTCAACATAGCACCATCACAGTATATAGATGAACGGGAGGAAGTTAATATTTGGTAAGAGCACAGGTATTTGATATGCAATAGATTAAACTGCAACTTTGCTTTACATATAAGGTGTTTCACATCTCAATATGTTTCGTAATCAGAAACAAATGACGAGCAATGGTTTCAAGTTTTTTTTTAAAGTCTTGGTTGGTTTCAAAGATGTGCTGCTGAGTTTACTGCAGTCTTCTTGCATGACGTTGTGCTGTGTTCTGGGTTTATGGATCATTATTATTTCCTCCACCAACACTTTGTACCTGTTCTGCTTCCCCCTTACTCAGCATGTTTGCAATGAGTGCAGGGAAGAGCGTCACATTTTCTAACCACAGTTTAACAAGCCGGCAGTTGGAAACCATTAAATTGGACTGTTTGGTGTAGTGTTAGGTCCTTACTCACCCTAATCCTTTTTTTTACCCTGATCATTCCAACAGAGCAGAAATCACGTCTTAAAAATCTCACTGGTGACGCTAAAGAATTCGTCTTAGCCAACTCGTGTCTTCCAATTCAGCCAGCTTTCCCCTTCTAACCCCAGGTTGCGAGAATGGCTGGTTGGTTATGGTGACAAGCCATTGTGTTGGACGATGGCGATTGTCTGTCGTCTAGGTGCATCCAAAACTCTGTGGGATGTTGCCAATTTGAATGGTTCCAAAGATGTGAACATTGACCTGGAGTCCTTGTGAAATCACCTGTGCGTAAACAGTGCAAGATAGGAACATCAAAAGAAGCATCCAGCCAGGCACTGTCTTCTAGAATATAAGTCAGACAGGGAATGTTGAAAGAAAAAAAAGGCTTGCATTTATTCATGACCTTAATACCCCCGAGTACTTCTGAACAACAATGACTTGCATTTATATAGAGCCTTTAGCATAACCCAAGGCACTTCACAGGTTTTTTTCTGTTTGTTCATGGGATGTGGGTGTCACTGACAAGGCCCGCATTTATTTCCCATCCCTAATTGCCCTTGAACTGAGTGGCTTGTAAGATGAGTTCAGAGAACAATTAAGAATCGACCACATTACTGCGTATCTACAGTCACGTGTAGGCCAGACAGGGGAAGGATGGTAGATTTCCTTCCCTAAAGGACATGAGTCAACCAGGTGGATTTTTAAATAAAATATTTTGATAATTTCATGGTCAGCGTTACTAAGATTAGCTTTTAATTCCAGATTTTATGAATTAGTTGAATTGCCATTGTGGGATTTGAACCCACATCCCCATAACATTAGCCTGGGATTCTGTATTACTAGCCCAGTGACATTGCCACAATGCCGCCACCATCTTCTGATGCATGTTCAAACAAAGCATTACACTGAGCCACATAAGATAATGTGAGGTTCACTGAGCAAAAGTCTGTTGAAGAGACTGGTTTTAAGGAGCATCTTAAAGGAGCGAAGTGAGGTAGAGAGGTTTATGGAGAGCATTCCAGAGTTTAGGACCTCGACAACTGAAACACGGCCACCACTGGTGGAACAATTAAAATTGCAGGTGCATAAGATGCCAGAATTAGAGAAGTACATATTGTTATATGATGCTGTATGTGCCATTGTGATATTAGATGCTCAGCAGAGCAAGGGTTAAAGCGGGACTGGAGAATAGCACCTCCTGCGGTATGATGTATAGATTCACATGGTAATAGACTGAGAGGACAGTCTAGAGAGAACACTCTCAAACCAGCCTACCTGCATGGAGTAGCACCATGCATGACAGCAGTAGCTGGAATCTGTACATAGTTGAAGGTTAACAATAAGCGGTTCGTGTTTAAACATACAAGTCTTGGGATTTCATCTTTGTGCCACCACAGCTGGGACAATTAACACAACGTACTCAGCTGTGAAAATACAGCATGGTGAGCAGTGGTGTTAATACAACATTTATTCATGACCTTATCTCAGAGGGTTGTGGGGCTGGAGGAGATTACAGAGTTGACTTGGGGCCAAGAGGGGAAGTTGGGTGATCAGTTTAGTGGGAATGGGATCAAAGGAACAAGAGGTGGGATTCATGGATAAGATGAGCTTAGAGAGAGCATAAGGGGAGATGGGAGGGAAACCAGAGAAAGATATGAGTTCAGATCTAGGGCAGAGGGGGGAGCACCAGGGGAAGTTTGACCAGGTGGGCCAGTAGAAAGGAGGGACACAGCAGAGGCAGCTGATTGTATTGTCTCAATCTTAGTGACAAAGAAGTTCATGACCTCATTTCACTTGTTGCTGGAGGTGAGGGCAGAGGGAAACAGGGGTTAGCGCACTGCAGTGTCTGCCTTGATTTTTTACTGCCATCCCTGGAATGAGGGTTGAAACTACAAGCTTATGACTTGAGACAACTACCCACTGAGCCACGAGCGTGTAGAAATAAAATCCAACGTAATAAAGAGTGCAGACGAAGGATAGAATCTATAGCATGGACTGATGAACATATTATAAGAGCTGGGATGAAATCTGGTAAAATACATCCACAAATCACAATCATAATGGAGACCATGATATAGATTACTGTACAGCATGGTGCTGTTAGAATAAATACTACTTTTACAGCTTCTTTTCATCAATGTTGCTCCCTGCTTTCAGCCTTTCCACCTGCAATTTATTACTTTTGAATTGGGTTATGTGACATTTGTAATTTTACAGACTCCAGTCAATGGCATTGCTGCTCTGTACTGGATGACAGGAGGTTCTATCCACAGGTTGGTGGGGAGGGAGGAACGACCACATCAAGTTGGCACACTGTGGCTGGAGTATGTACCATCTACAAGATTCACTACAGCAGCTTTCCAAGGCTCCTTCGACAGCACCTTCAAAATTCGTAACCTCGACCTAGAAGAATAAGGGCAGCAGATGCCTGGAATGTAGGAACGTGGGAAATAGCAGCAGAAATAGGCCATTTGGCCCCTTGAGCCTGCTCCACCATTCAATTAAGTTGTGGCTGATCTACCTCAACGCCATCTTCCAGCACCATTCCCATGTCCCTTGATGCCTTTGCCATCGATAGGTAGGGTTCTGCCTGAATCACTCAGCTTCTGAGCTCATCACAGCCTTGGTTCAAATATGAACAAAAGAACTGAACTCCAGAGGTGAGGTGAGAGTCACTACCCTTGAAGTCAAGGCAGCATTTGACCGAGTGTGGCATCAAGGAGCCGGAGCAAAGTGGAGTCAATGGGAACTGGGAAAACTCTCCACTGGTTGGAGTCATACCTAGCACAAAGGAAAATGGTTGTGGTTGTTGGCGGTCAATCATCTCAGTCCCAGGACATCACTGCAGGTGTTCTTCAGGGTAGTGTCCTAGGCTCTTCAGCTGCTTCATGAATGACCTTCCTTCTATCATAAGGTCAGAAGTGGGGATGTGCAATTATCAGCGAACAATGTTCAGCACCATTCGCGACTCCTCAGATGCTGAAGCAGTCCATGTCCAAATGCAGCAAGACCTGGACGATATCCAAGCTTGGGCTGACAAGTGGCAAGTAACATTTGCGCCACACAAGAGCCAGGCAATGACCATCTCCAACAACAGAGAATTTAACCATCGCCCCTTCCCATTCAATGACATTAAAATCGCTGAATCCCCTGCTATCAACATCCTGGGGGTTACCATTGATCAGAAACTGAACTGGACTAGCCATATAAATACTGTAGCTACAAGAGCAGGTCAGGGGCTAGGAATCCTGTGGTGAGTAACTCACCTCCTGACTCCCCAAAGCCTGTCCACCATCTACAAGGCACAGGTCAGGAGTGTGATGGAATACTGTCCACTTGCCTGGAGAGTGCAGCCCCAACAACACTCAAGAAGCTGGACACCATTGAGGACAAAGCACTCTGCTTGATTGGCACCCCATCCACAAACATTCATTCCCTCCACCACTGATGCACAGTGTGTGCCATTTACAAGATGCACTGCAGGGACTTACCATGGATCCTTAGACAGCACCTTCCAAACCCATGACCGCTACAATCTAGAAGGACAAGGGCAGCAGATAGATGGGAACACCACCACCTGGAAGTTTCCCTCCAAGCCATTCAACATCCTGACTTGGAAATATATCGCCGTTCCTTCACTGTCGCTGGGTCAAAACCCTGGAGCTCCTTCCCTAACAGCACTGTGGGTGTACCTACACCACATGGACTGCAGCGGTTCAAGAAGGCAGCTTACCATGAGCTACTTGAGGGCAATTAGGGATGGGCAATAAATGCTGGCCTAGCCAGTGACACCCACATCCCATGAATGAATAAAATATAAAACAATTCCCATGAATGAATAAAAAAACGAATCACTGCCTTAGAATAAACAGCTGGTGTTCACCTGTAAACAAATTCCCAACATCAGAATGTAATTCTTATACCAAGCTTAAGGGTAGGGGTTCAAACTCCCGCCATTTTAATAGTGAAAGGCAACTGGATAAATCTTGTGTCGGAATGGAGGCCTTGACCACTGGCCGGAGATCCGGCGAGAGCCCTGTGTTGGTTTTCCCCGGGAAGGCCGGCTGGTATTCCAAGCCAGTCAGGTAGTTGAGAGGCCATCGGGCCTCTCCCCGGGATCGGAACCCTCAGGGGCGTAAGTCCTACCTCCTGAGAGCTGCTGGCCAATTAGGGGCCGGCAGCTCTTTTGAACAGCAGCGCCCCCGGGGAGGGGGTGGCTGCTGCTGGAATGGCCTCCACCCGCGGCCCAGGAGACCCCCACAGGTGAGTGGCGGGTTGGGGTTCGTGGGTAGGGTTCACCAGTGTGAGGGGAGCCGGCAGCCAGGGCAAAGGGTGGCTCTCAGCCAGCACCGCCCCCTTCCCGATGTTAAGCCCCTCGATCAGGCACTGAGTGCCTTTTTTAATGAGGGATCCCCATGGGAGATGGCAAGCAAACCAGGCCAGGTTTGGTTTGTTATGCATGCTGCTAGGCGAGCCCACTGTGCACTGCCGGGTTAATACCAGCGGCAGCAGGCGGTGGCCCTTAAGGGCCTTAATTGGCAGTGGGGCGGGAAGGCCATCCTTGAGCTTTCCTGCCACAAACCTAACTGGGATGGGAACAGGAAGACAGTGGGCCTTCACCCACCACCCAAGCGCCCAATTAAATGCCTCTTTGCCACCCAACTCACCTGGGTGAGGGCACCAGGTTCCATCCAATGTGTTTAGATATTCAGAATTGTAGGTCGCATTTGCACAACAATTGGCATTTAACGTGGTAAAACATTTGCAAGAAAACAAGAATGCAAGCAGACAAAAGTTGAAGCCAAAGAAGGAGTCATTAGAACAATTAATTTTGGTCTAGGAGCATTATAAAGAATAAGGGACTCAGATTTTGGCTAGGTAATAGATCTTGGGACTAATACAGCTGGTGGCACAACAGCCAATGATGGACAATTTCTACTACCTAGAAGGACAAGAGAAGCAACAGCAAACAGCACCATGAGTTTCATCTTCCCCTTGAAGCCATACACCAGCCTGACTTGGAACTATATCACCGTTTCTTCACTGTCGCTAAACTCTCCCTAACAGTGCTGTGGGTGTACCTACACTACAAGAATTGCAGCGGTTCAAGAAGGCAGCTCTTCCCCAACCTTTTCAAGGGCAATTAGGGATGGGTGACAAATGCTGACCCAGCCAACGACGCCCACATCCCAAGAATGAATTTAAAAAAGGCGGAAATTGGGGATGCACCAGAGTCCAGAACTAGAGGAATGTAGAATTTTTTTTGAAGGTTGTAGGGCTGGAAGATGTTACATAGGTAGGAAGGGGTGAGGCGAACTGAATATCAAAGAGCAGCAAATTGTAAAAACCTCTGACCCGATCACTATGGCCACAAAGAAAATCCCCAAAAATATGGTTGACCAAACTATGTTTACATACTTGTAGTGGTCACATCTCACCACTTGTGAATAATTACTCCTTTAAACAAGGGAATGAATGAGAAAGTGTGGACTAACTTCATAGAATACTAGAACTATACAACACAGAATGAGGGCCATTCAGCCCACTGTACCTGTGCTGGCCCTTTGAAGGTCCATTGAGTTAGTTCCGCTCCCCTGCACTATCCCTGTAACCCAGCCATTCTTTTCTACCAATACTTTGTTTTTGGTGGCTGGAGTTCCTGCTGGGGAGAAAGGGGTTAAATAGGAGAGTCTGTCACCATTTTGCATGAAGTCCTGGACAGATCTGATCAAAACGGTGAAGTTTGGGTGGACAGCTTGATTTTGGTCCAGTAAGAATGCGAGTCAAATAGAATGAGATGCCTGGAAAGTATTGCTTTTTACATAGCTGGAATAACTATGATGTTTGCTGTCTGTTCTGCCTCTCTGTAATCTGCACTGAGGTAATACTGTGGGGCATCTGCCAGGTCGGAGGACACTAAGAAACACATCTCACACAATTGTCTATCGGTCAGACCGAATTTTTCAATGTCTTCTAGCCAAGTGAGGACTCATTTTGTTTTCAAAGAGATTAAACATTAACTATCATTGGAAGAGTGTTTGTACAATTTCAGCCTCTGCAGTGTAAATTGATTCCAGCTGTAGCTGCTTAAAGCTTTTGGCTATCATTCTACTGGGAAGAACTCTTTGGCGTTCCACCATAATGGCTCTGTTATTCCATTACTTCACTGGATTTTGTTGATGACAGCTGCTATTGTTTCGTGAAGTGATGTCAGTGTCCAATATAGTGCACGGCTTTGTGCAGAAAGTGCAAGATTTGGTATCGAGTTCAACAGTGTCACCTCTCAAACCTGCACACAAAGACACTGAGTAGAAATGCAGCTTCAATTTCTTTTTGCTGTGAATTTGGCACTCCTGATTGTGAAGGATGCCATTGATTAAGGAGTTCCATTTTTAGCACCCAGTGTTGGCATCAAACATTCCCATAGCAGGTAGAGCGTGGGCTTGTTAAGATTGCGAAATAGCTGAAGCTCGGAGATTATGCAGGTCCCTCTTCAGTGCTGAGTTGGCCACTTCAGCTTGGATGACAATAGAGTCGTTTTAGTGTCCCTGCATTGACTAGGGTCCCAGCTCCTGGATAGTAAGCCTTGCTGGAAATTAATTCAGCTTGGCTATGCTGAACTGGAATTGGAATAGCACCTTTCACAACCTCAGTATGTCCCCAAGTGCTTTTTGAGCCAATGAAGGAGTTAATGTTGGAAAAGTAGCAGCCAATTTGCACACAACAAGCTCCTTCAAACAGCAAAGTGATAATGACTAGATAATCTGTTTTTGTGATGTTGTTGAGGGATATATTTACCAGATCACCAGGGAGAATGCCCCTTGCCTTTAAATAGTGTCCTGGGATCTTTTGCATCCACGTGAGAAGGCAGATGGAAGCCTCCATTTAACGTCTCAATCGAAGTACTGTGATTTCCAAATTTTGCACACATTACAAGCCATGTGTGATAAAGGTGTACTACTCAATGTCTCAGTACTTGTCTTTTTGTAGAACTGGTAAATTAATGGATCTTTCTAGCTTGGGCATCTCAATTTTGCTGCAAAGCTTTCTCACATAGTCATCCTTTTAAAAGCAGATTAAGCTTTGAGAGCGACCTCACTACTTTTCCTTGATTTATTTTAATTTCTTAGAATTTTCTCCTGTTTCTTTCACTTGTTTTTCCAGATAGGTGGGCAATCAGGAGATATTGCTTTTGGCAAAGGCACCATTAGGTCTGGGGAACTTGTCAGTCTTTAGCCCCATTAGCTTTCCCTATGCCTTTTCTCTTGTAATGGTGATTGTTCAAAGCCCTTCCCTCCCTTTTTGACCCTTGATTTTCTATTATTCTTGGGGTGATTTTAGTATCTTCTACTGTAAGACAGATACAAAATACTCGTTCATAATCTCTGCCATTTCCTTGTTTCCCATTACCAATTCCCAGTCTCATCGTCGGAGGGACCAAAGTTACTTTAGCTATTCTCCTCCTTTTTTATATACTTAAATACTTAGAAGCTCTTACTGTCTGTTTCTTGACACTTAACCCTCATATTCTAATTTTTCCCTCTCTTTTTTGTCATCCTTTGCTGGTTTCTAAAATTTTCCCAATCTTCAGGCCTGCCAGTAATCTTTGCTGTGTTGTACGCCTTTCCTTTCCGTTCAATACCATCTTTAACTTCCTTAGCGAGCCACAGATGGTGCATCCTTCTCGTACAGTTTTCTTTCTCAACGGAATATACCTTTGTTGAGAGTTATGAAGTATCTCCTTAAATATCTGTTACTGTTTAACTTATTCTCCTCGTCTATTTTAGTGAACTTTGACTTGATACCATTGTAATTACCTTTTATTTAAGTTCGAGACACTAGTTTCAGACCCAAGTTTCTCACCCTCAAACTGATTGTGAAATTCTACCATGCTTTGACCACTCTTCCCTCGACGATCCTTTACTATGAAATCATTCATTAATCCTGTCTCAGTACACATTTCTATTCCATGTGTGCTCTGCCTTAAGTAGGTCCTAGGTTCATTGTCTGTCTGCTGATTCTTCATCCGGAGTCATTTTCTTGACAGTTTTTGTCAGTGATGGTTTACCATTGCCTTTTACGCTCAGGGACAGGGCAAGGAGGCAGGTCCCAAATTTACCTCAGCTGGAACAGGAATCAAATCCTCTTTGTTGGCGTTATTCTGAACTACATTTTAGCTATTTAACCAACTGAGCTAACTGTCTCTCCTCATTATGCATTACCAGGTCTAAAATAACCTGTTCCCTGGTTGGTTCAACAGCATATTGTTCAAACAAGCAGTCCTGAATATATTCTATAAACTCATCCTCAAGACGATCTTTACCAATTTGATTTGTCCAATTCATAAGAAGATTAGAATTGCTGATGATTATTGCAGTACTTTTCTTACAAGACCCCATCATTCTTGATGTATACTCAGTCCTACAGTGTAGCTACCGTTGGGGGTACCTATAAACTACTCCCACCAGTGAGTTATTTCCTTTGCTATTTCTTAACTCCATCCAAACTGATCCTACATCTTGATCTTCTGACCCAAGATCATTTCTCATTACTATACTCATCTCATCCTTTATTAACCCACCAGGTTTTCCTTCCTTCCTATCATATTGAAATGTCAAATGTCCTTGAATATTCAGTCCCCAGATTTGGTGACCTTGTAACCACATCCCTGTAATGGTTACCATATCATACCCATTTATTTCTATTTGAGTATTGCTGAAATAAAGATATATTTTGTCAAAGCTTTTTGTCTTGCACTCATCAGGACAATTTGCAAGAATACCAAATGTAAAGGGAACAAGAAGTTATACTTCTTCATGAGTTTAGTTTGCGCATCTTCCCTGTGGTCCCTGCTCTCGTTCACATAAGCTGCAAGAATCTCGAACCGTTGATCAATTGAAAGGGCTGAGGCTCCTGCATTGCTGCCTTCTGTGTGCCCATACCTGCCCCTCCTACAGTCACACCCTCCTGTCCCTGACCATGGACCAAATCTGAAATATCTAACGTAAGAAGTGTGGCTTCTTACAAAAGAACAAAGTATCCAGTAAACTTTCTCCCTCCCTGATGTATCGCAGTGTCTGCAGGCTATGCAAATAGAAACAATGCATGTTTTATGCATTTAAGTGAAATCCTCTTGTCCCCTGTTTAAAGAGGACATTCAAATTAAATGGAATAATGCTGTTTAAAATAATGGACAAATATATTTCGCAGGAATGTGCTTATCTATTAGTTGCACACAACATAATCTTGCGCCTCTTTAGGGTGGTAATGTGCGTAAGGTTTTAGATCGAAGCAAAATTGGTTGTTCTCTGTACATTATTGTATGTTCATGGGTGATCCCAAATTCCCAACATTTACGGATATCCCAGTTAATGAATTGGGGATGTAATGTTATATCAGCTGAGACTTAGTGGGAAGAGCTCACACCTCTGAGTCCAGAAAGTTGTGGTCCAAGACATGGGCACAAAAATCAAGGCTGACACTCCATTGGGGTGCTGCACTGCTGGAGATGCTATCTTTCGGAAGTGATGTTAAACTGAGGTCCTCTCCGCCCCCTCAGGTGGACGTATTGTGAAGAAGAGCAGGGGGGTTATCACTGGTGTACTGGCCAATACTTATCCCTCAATCAACATCAGTAAAGCAGACTACCTGGCAACCATTGCATTCCTGTTTGTGGGAACTTGCTGTGCACAAATTGGCTGCTGTGTTTCCTACATTACGGCAGTAACTGCATTTCAGAAAGTACTTCATTGGCTGTAAGGCACTTTTTGGGACATCCTGTGGTCTTGAAAGTTGCTCCATAAATTCAAGAACTTTTTATCTTCCTGTGTCCTTGGCTTCTATGCAGCAAGCTCAGTGTTATGTAATCGTCTCATTTTCAGAGATGATCAAATTACTGTATTTTTGTCAAATTCCCTTCCTTACTGATTGTCGGTAATTCCATTGTGTTGCATGTCATAAAATTCCATTGCTGTATATCTGCAATATTTCAACCCTTTGTTATTCCTGCACCTCGTTCTCCCTCCACTAGCTTATAGGCAGAGCAGGAATGACTGCATGGGGTCGAATTGCAATGGAAGAGCAAGATGGGGTGTTGGGGGGGGGTGGTGGGGTGCGGAGGTGGGAATTACATTTCTTAGATATGTGAGATTCAGGAATGGAGCCCAGATGCTGGTTTATTGCTGAGTGCACCAGGCTGCTCCTTGCCTCAGACCAGCAGCTGAGGTGGATTAAGGTCAGTTCAGAATCTTGGCAAAATTCCTGTGTCTAAGTACGTTTACCGTTCCAACTCAACACTGGATTTGAACAGAATGTGCAAACCTGACAACCACTTGGGAGGTCATGCAACGTATAAGATGCAATATTTCCTGCCACTGTGGACATGTGTGCGGGGCCAGTGTTGGCTGGCATTCAAGTTGAATAGACTGCCCAACTCTAGTCAAGCGATAAATCAAAGAGTGCTTCATGACTCAAGGGTTGGTATGAGTATCTATTTTAAACAATAGGTGTGGGTGGTTCTCCCGTATACAGCCACAGAGGATCACCAGATTCAGCATATACTTTGTTGTCATGGTTGACTACAACATTGGGAGTTAGCCTTCGAATTGGTGATAGAATTCCCAGCTCTGAGTCAGAAGGTGAAGAGTTTGAGCATCGTTCCAGACCGTACTAGCGAGAACGAACTGCAATATGGTTTCCAAATACTGGGTTGACGTCCAGTGGGACGGAATGATCACTGGCTCAGTGGTAGTACACCCGCTTCTGTATAGGGGTGGTTGGGTTTGAGCCCCACTTCAGTCTGCTGTGGCCCTGAATACTGTGTTGCTTTTGAGACGAGGAGTACTTGTGTCCACTGATTTCATCCTCTGGCACATTTTTTTGCCAGCCGATTTTCTTTGAAGAGAAATCCAGGTAACCAGGCCAAAAGCTACGTAACTCAGACTTGCTTTTAACTCTCTGCAATCCTGAGATTGATGGCTTAAGTCAGTGGTTCTCAGTGCATGGTCCGCGAGGGCCCTCCAGGTGGTCCATGAGCTGGTCCAAAAGTCAAGCCACTGCAGCTGCTATTTGTTAGGGGAGATGGTGGCGTAGTGTTAATGTTATTGGGCTAGTAGTCCAGAGATCTAAACTGATGGTCTGGGAACATGGGTTCAAATCCCGCCATGGCATCTGATGGAATTTAAATACAATGAATAAACCTGGAATATAAAGCTAGTCTCAGTAATGGTGACCATGAAACTATCATCAATTGTTGGAAAAACCCATCTGGTCCACTAATGTCCTTTAGGGAAGGAAATCTGCCGTCCTTACCTGGTCTGGCCTACATGTGACTCCAGACCCACAGCAATGTGGTTGACTCTTAACTGCCCTCCGAAACGGCCTAGTGAGTCCACTCGGTTCAAGGGCAATTAGGGATGGGCAACGAATGCTGGTCTTGCCAGCGACACCTATATCCCGTGAAAGAATAACTGAAACAAAAATTGGCACGAAAGGTTTGATGGACTTTTGGCTCTACGTTTAGCATCCTGCACTTACGACATGGCTCTGAAGCACTTGCTGCCTTTCCAAACAACATACAACCGTGAGATTGGACTTTCAGCACTTGAGGAACCCCCTGGATGCAGAGCCTGACATATGACTGCAGTTCTCCTGCTTGGAACCACGCATTACCTCACCAGCGTCTCATCAAAAGCAGCTCCATTCTTCCCATTAATTCTGGTGAGGTTTTTTTTTGCTATGGCAAATGAAAGCGTTTGGGGTAGAACTGCTAGGTGGTCCATCACACCATGCATTAGAGGAGGTATTTTGTGAGTAATGAATCTATATAATTTTCCTCAGCATTTCAGTCACATAGCTTATCACAAAAGCACTCTGCTTCCCCTTTTCCCCCCACCCCACCCCACCTCCCCATATTGTTCAAAAGTCCACTGTCTGCTTTGAGTAGAAACTGTCAGCGAGGATAGAAGTACACGTTACAAAGTATTTCTTTTGTTTCTGCTTCCCTCCCTTCCCCAACCACCCCCGCATACATATTATTGTTTCACAAGCCCATTTCCTTATTGTCCCTGCCGCCACTCCATAGATGTCCATCCTGCACCTTCCATCAGCCTGCTAAGCATTCTGGGTGTTTCACCTCCCTACACTTCCCATTATTTTTGTACTTTGATTTTTCTCTGCACACCCCATTAATAACTTTACTGATCTGATTTCCTTTTTTTTTTAATGTGTGGTGATGAAGGGTAAACATTAAGGAAACACTATAATTGCTGGAGAACATTGGGATGTGAGCAAGTATTTTCTTGAATCAAACATTCCTAACTACAAAAGCAGAGGAGTCAAAATAATGAATGTGGCGCTAAACCGAGACGTTGTCTGTTCCAGTGGATAAATGAGTGATAAAAAAAATCTCCATTTCATTATTTGAAGAGAGCAGGGAAAACATTCGTCATTGTAAATCTGTTTTTCTGGTGTTGGCTGAGGAAGGAATGTGTCTGGAATTCAGGGAGCCATTCTCCGTTCCTACTTTATTAAATGCCTCGACAGTACAGCACTCCCTTGGTACTGCCGGGTAGTGTCAGCGCAGGTAATGTGCTCAAGTTATGGAGCAGAGCTCGAAGGCACCACCTAGCGAGAGTGCTACCACGGAGCTAAGCTGCAATGTTATAAAAACTAAACCATTGCTGCAGTGGCCAAGTCCTGGCCATCCAACCAATCATATTATACTTGACATATTTTGTATTTATTGGTTTGTTGTTGGAATCTTGGGCTGGAAATTGGAAAGACTTGCTGGTGGGGTTGGGCTGGGGGGTTGCAGACAATTTTTTTATTATTCATTAGCGGGATGTGGGTGTTGCTGGCTGGGCCAGAATTTATTGCTCATCCCTCATTGCCCTTGAGAAGGTGGTGGTGAGCTGCCTTCTTGAACTGCTGCAGTCCATGTGGTGTAGGTACACTCACAGTGCTGTTAGGGAAGGAGTTCCAGGATTTTGACCCAGCGACAATGAAAGATAAGTGATATATTTCAAGTCAGGGTGGTGAGTGGCTTGGAGGGGAACTTCCAGGTGGTGGTGTTCCCATCTATCTGCTGCCCTTGTCCTTATAGATGGTCGTGGTTTTGGAAGGGTAAAAGCTAGGAATGGGAAAGCATTGGAGAGGGTGCAAAAAAGGTTCACGAGGACAAATACATGAATAGGATGGGAATAGAGGGATACGGACCCCGGAAGTACAAAATGTTTTAGTTGACAGGCAACATGATCGGCGCAGGCTTGGAGGGCCGAAGGGCCTGTTTCTGTTACTTTTCTTTGTTCTTTGTTCTTTGAGAATGGTTCTGGGATGAGGAACTTCAGTTATGAAGATTGACTGGAGAAGTTAGGACCATTTTCCTTGGAGAAAAGAGGCTGCGAGGAGATTTGATGGAGGCATTCAAAATCATGAGGGGTTTGGACAGAGTCGATATGGAGAAACTATTCCCACTCGTGAAAGGATCAAGAACAAGAGGGCACAGATTTAAAGTAATTGGAAAAAGAAGCAAGAACGACATGAGGAAAAACTTTTCCACACTGAGTGTGGTGGAGGCAGTTTCAATCGAGGCATTCAAAAGGGAATTAGACTGTTAATGAAAAGGAAGAATGTGCGGGGTTATGTTGTTATGGTTATCTAAAGAAGAGGTTCAGAGGGAAAGAGTCTGAACAATAACTATTGTAGAACATAACTTTGTACAGGTATAGAAGACAGTGGGCTTTAGTCCAAGCCATGAGCTTTCTCCATTCAGACTCCTACCAGACGACTGCTAGTCATGTGACTCCTCTTACATCATCATGTGTCGGAATTGTTTCCCCAGTCCTACATTCACCATTTCAGCCCTGAACACCCTAAAACTACACCTCCCCCCACCAAGTCTTTATATTTATATGCCACCCCTTGTTCCGCCCCCAAGTCCTCTGACTTCTTAGGTTTAAATGGTCTGGAGGCTTCACGACTCTCCCCGATCATGTTCTTTTTGAAAAGTTTGGAGGATCGGTAGTCTCAACTTGGATCTCTTTGTACTAACTTGGCTGTTCTTCAGTAGAAGCTGCAGTACTTGGTGGTTTGTTTGTTTGAGGTTCTACATCTGGTTTGCCCAAATGTATGATCGAAGGTTCTCCTTGAGGAATGTGGACAAGGCTTCTCCTGTTCCTTCATATTGTGTCTTCTGGGCTATGTATCAAGTAAGGTTGTTGTTGACCTTCATCCCTGAGGACAATGATGTCTTATCTGCTGAGGTCTGTGATCCAAACCTCGTCTCCTTTGTCTAGCCTGGGCAGATTTCTGGTATGGTACCTCCCTACTGCAAGCGGAAACTTGTAGGACTGTTCTCGGTCCGGAACCTTCTGATAGTCCCGAGTGCTAAACCTGGAATTCACTTCTTGGGCAGCACGGGAAGCGGAGTACAAAGTTTTCTGCTCATTAGCAGTTCAGATGGTGCCAATCCACATTGCAGTGGCGTGGACCAGTATGTCGATAGTGTGATTGGAAAACCGTCATTTTTCTTTGAGGGTATCATTAGTCCAGATGCCCCTTTCTGGATACTTGTGGATATCTAGGGGAGCTGGTGAGGTGTTGAAATCCGTAGATCTCGGCAAAATGAGTGAAGTAGTCATTAGCGAATTGCGGAACATTGTCAGACATCACCTGGTCTGGAATGTCATGTGTCACAAAGACGTCTTTCAGTGACCTAGGGGGAGAATTTTCTCCCTGTCGGGGTGGTTGGGCGGGAGCGGGCGTGCAATCAATCGCTGCTCGCGATTGGCTGCTTGCCGCCATTTTGCGTGGGTGGGCACCCGGAAGCGCTGTGCGCTCCCTGTGCGGGCAGGGGGGGAGTAGGCTGAGTCGGGGCCTGCGCTCTTTCAAGCCTGCGCGCGCAAAAGAGCGCAGAAATCTCCGGGGCACAGGGCTGCCTCAGGGAGATTAGTTTGAGTTCCAAAAATTTGAATAAAGAAAAAGAAAAAAAATTTACAACATGTCCCCTCGTGTGAAAGTGTCACATGACCTGGGACATGTCTATGAATTTTAATGAAAATCTTTATTTCACTTTATAAACCCTTCATGAAACCTCATCCCGCCCGTGGATAAGGTTTCATGAAAAATGTGAAGGCCGCCTGGGCTCTTCGCCTGCCCCCCCGCCAACCTTAAGGTTGGATGGGCAGCTATGTTAAGTGGTTTAATTAGTTTTAAAATGGCCTTAATAGGCCTTTGACAGTTCGGAGGGTGCCCTATCTGACTCCGGTGCGTGCCCGCCGAACTGAAAATTGGAATGACGCGCAGTCACGTCGGGACGCACACCTGACGTCACCGTGCGTCATTTTACGTGTCGGAGAGTGGGGGCATGGCCTGAAGACCTGAACGACTCTGTGGTCGTTGTGTGTAAATGCCTCAACTAGAGAAGTAGACGACAATGATGAGGAAAGATTTACTGTTGTGCATAAGGAGATCCATTCCCAAACGTTCCCACGGCCTGGTAGGGAACTGTGTGGGGAATAAGGGGCTCCCTCTGGACTGGTTTGTGCAGCGCGCACACCTGGCAGTTTAAGATCATCTCTCCGATCGCTCTTGCTATTCCCGGCCACCACACTGCAGCCTGGGCTCGTGACCCGCACTTTGTGATGCCCAATTGGCCTTGGTGCATTCGTTGCAGAATCTCCAGTCAGAGTAAGACGGGAATAATCAACCGCTCACCGCGCACCAGTAGATCATCAATTATCGTGAAGCATTTCTGTTGTTCGAAGTGTATTTTCATGACAGTTGTTGTGGCCAACTTTTGTAGGCAGTACTGACAGACACAGGTGGCTCTCTTCACCTTGCATCTGCTCTTGGCATATATATTGTAGCTTCTTCGAGCTCGCTGACCATTGTGCTGCCACAAATTGGGACTAGGACTCAACTTCTTTTACCAGCTTAACAGTGTCTCTGTGTCTCTGGATGGTCGTCTGTGGCCCTGGACAGTGTGTTCACAGCTGTTTGATGCTTCCCCTAGATGTAAACTGCCTCGTAAGCAAAGCGCATGAGACGCAAGTGGAATCTCTGTATTTTGGGGGGTATTCTGGTGAGTTCCTTCTCATCCAGTAGTGAGACTAATGGTTTGTGGTCTGTCTTGTTGACCACTTTCAGCCCAATGATATAGTCAGGGAACTTCTCACAAGCCCATGTGACTGCGAGAGCCTCTTTTTCTAAAGCACGTTCCTCATCTATGTGTCTGATAGCGCCCTAGATGTGTAATATACTGGTCGGTAGCATACATCCAGCTGCTCTTGGAACTGGACTTCCCCGAGTCCTGTTGATGAGGTGTCCGCTGCGATTGTGATTGGCAGGGATGGGTCAAGGTGAGCCATGGATAACTGGTGAGAGCAGCACGTCTTTGATCTGACAGAACGCACACTCCTGGTGTGCATCCCAACTCCATGCTTGGGCCTTTTTCAGTGGGTGTTGAGAGGGCTCCATGACTTGGTGCCAGGTTTGGCCAGAATTTTGCGAGCTGGTTTACCATGCCCAGGAATCTTTTGGAGATCTGGAATGGATGACGGGGTTGGAAATCCATTGATTGCCTTAATTTTATGTGCTCTGCCATCATTCCTTTGTTATTCTAAATATGACCTGAAAACAGAAAGAAGGTTTTAGAGAATTCAAACGTATTGTTCATCGATAATGCAAGCGATTCGAGACAGTCTTGAGTTTCATGCCGTGCTCCTCGACAGTCATTCCATTGGCAAGGACATCGTCAACCTGGCAGATGACTCCTATCAGGTCTTGTAAGATGGCTGTCATTGTGCACCGAAAACTCTTGTGTGCCGAGGTAATGCCGAAGGGCAAATGATTGAAGCAAAATCTGCCGAATAGGGTGATTAAAGCTGTCCGCAACTTAGATTTTTCATCTAACGGTACCTGCCAGAAGCCGCTGGTGGCATCACTGTGGTCTTAAGAGAGCTCGGACAAGCAGTCGTTCGCTGAGGACATCGGGTGGATTTCCCTCGCCACAGCCTTGTTGAGTTGTGTCATGTCGGGTGGATTTCCCTCGCCACAGCCTTGTTGAGTTGTGTCAGGTCGACTTGGTTTCACAACCAGGATGTCCCCGTTCCCCTGTCCTGATAATTTAGGACTCTTAAGCTAGGTATTAAGCTAGTAACCTTCTTCAGAGCCTTTTCCAGAGCTTATATATTCACCATTATGTGAGAGGGCCAAAACTGGACCCCGTATTTGAGAGGTGGCCAGACTAAGGTCCTGTACAAAGAATGTTTAATGCTTCTTGCTTAATACTTAATTGTCCTTGCAATCACCCTGTTTGCTTTTGCAATAGATCCATGCATTGGTCATAGACTTTCAATGACTCATGCACTGAAATGCTTATGTCTTTCTTTCACTCAGCAGCCTTGAGCACACTTCCGTATATGGCATACGTATAACCCTTGCCAAGTCCATCATGCTATATTTGTCCACATTAAGAGAAAGACAGCATTAATTTCGACCAACAAAGCCTTTTTCTGTTAATCTTCTGCCGATATTACGGCGAATGATTGATTGATTGATTGGGAAATTCAACCCTGTTAAATGAAAATATTGTCACGTACATAATGGAGTGTATGAGCAAGATATTAATAGTAATTAGTTTTTTAGCTGAATGTTTGTTTATAATCTGTTATGGGTATACAGTGGCCTATAGTGATCATAATCCTTGAGTACAAAATCCAGACTGACGCTCCAGCGCAATACTGAGGGTGTGCTGCACTGTCTGAGATGCTGTCTTTCAGATGAGACATCCAAGCTATGGCCACACCACCTTCGCAGGTGGGTACTAAGTATTCTGTACCACATAATTAAAAACCCACCTTGTTCACTAATGTCCTTCAGGGAAGGCAGTTATGTGGGATGGCCTATATGCGACTCCAAACCCACAGAAATGTGGGTTGCCTCTTAGCTGCCCTCTGCTGAGATGGCCCTAGCAAGCCCCTTAGTTGTATTCAAGTTCAGAGTTTAATCCAGGCAAGGGGGCTCTTGTCTTGGCAGCTGCAGCCCCGCGTTGCCTCGTTTGGGGAAGGCTCGCCATATTAAGGGGCAGTAGGCAGTTAAGGGGGCAGTGAGGGCCCTTGCCAAGATAAAGGACCTGAGGGTGCAGAGATCCCGACTCCCGTGAGCTGCCAGGCAGTAAGAGGCTGGCAACTCCTTGGCTCCGCTGCTGGTGATGTATGCCCAGGATCAGCGAGGGACCAGGCCACAGGCGAGTGAGGGCGGGATGGGGGTCAGTCGGGAAGAGGTCGATGGTTGGGGGCCGGGTTGGATGAAAGGGCGGGACGGTGGCCCCTTCCTGATGCCGAGTTCCTTGAATGAGGGGCCCCACCCCCCCTTAGAGCCTGCAGGCAAATTCAACAAGATTTGCTTTTTGGGCTTTCATTAACAGTGGATTGAGGCCCTTCGATGGACATGAATTTCCCCCTTAAGGGGCAGTTGGCATCAGGGCAGAATGGTCGTCTAAGAGCCTTGTTGCCCTGGACTTAATTGGGGCAGTGGTGGGAAGGTGGTGGGGTCCTCCACCTGGCACCCTCCCACCTGATTAAATGCCCCCTCCCCCACCTGCAAACTCAGAGTGAGGGTGGGGGGGCATTAAATTCTGTGCCAAGAAGGCATCTCGCCACCATCTTCATGGGGACAATTAAACATTGGCAATGATTGCTGGTTTTCCCCAATGACACTCACGCCCCACGAATGATTAAAAAACCATCAACGAGCATTAAGTTCGTTCTCATCGATGTCTTGGCCAACATTTGTCCCTGAAACAACATCACCAAACAGCTTAACTTGTCATTTATCTCACCAATCATCTGGGCGATCTGATTTACAACAGTGACTGCGCTTCAATTGGCCGTGAAGCCCGTTGGGGTATCCTGGGGATGCGACGGGCGCTACTTAACTGTAAATTCTAATCTTCTTGGGCAAATATAAGAACTGCCAGGATACTCGTCTCCGCATTGTCTAGTCTTGGATAGGGAAGACCATGTGGAAGCTGAGCGTCGGAAGCCTAGGGCTTTGCAAACTGGCGAAAGCAGCAGGAAGACTTGAGGCTGAAGCCTCTCTGGCTCCATTAGTCGTTATGTCTGAAACTCTTTCGAGTTATCAACAGTCACAGATTGCAACTCTTTCGAGTACAATCACAGTTCTTGGTTTCCGGGAGTGGGACATGAACCCACAACCCTCTGATTCAAAGGCGAGGGTGCAATGAACTGAGCCACAACTGACACCTCCCATTAGCCGTTATATTGCACCTGCTTTTGAAGTTCTGCAAATACTAGATCTGGTTCTGGACTGTCTGAGGCAGACCGCAATTCTGGAATTCATTCCCCTTAGCAAGCAGCCATGGCAAATCCACATGAATCAAAAGAAATTGGTTATATTAGCACTAACACATTGTTATCTAACCGTTGTTCCCCAAGTGTGGGATGTGGTCTTTCCAGATAAGCCACAGAAAAACCCATTGACTGTTCCACGTAATGGCTTTTTTGTAGGATACAACCAGGATGCACTCACTTTCCTGCACAGTGGGGGATAGTTTTGAATGTGTGAGCCATTTTTAAAAAACTTTTTTGCTGGAAATGTTCTGGAGCATGTTTTACAGGAAGAGAATCTGGTAACTTGCTGTTGTGATTCACTGAGTATAAATAGCCATTGATTGAATGACAGCAGCACCCAAAACAGGAACACAGAAAAAATGGTGGTCAGGGAAAGAACCACTGGCCCATTCAACTCGCCCCACACCGTTTTGGCATTTGGCACATGCTCTATTTTAATTGCTGTACCATTCGCGACTGTGCCTTCACCTTCTGAGGTGCTGAAAATCCTCGCTAATCACCTCCAGCTCTCTCTCTCCTCCTCCTCCTTTAAGACTCTTCTTAAAATCTACCTCAATGACCAAGCTGTTGGCCATCTGACCTAATATTTCTTAATGTGATTCAGTGTCAAATTTTATTGTTTAATTCTCCTGTGAAGCCCGTTTGACCTTCTGTTACAATAAAGGCGCTATGTAGTTGCACGTTGTTGCTCTCACCAATGGCCATTATCTTGTAACTGGTCCAGACTTTATTGCCTGAATTTTTCGGATGGTGGGGGGGGTCTCGCTTCCCACCATGTTCCCTGCGTGAGCGTGAAGTGGCTGCGGGCGGGACTTCCGCCCACGACTTGCTTCGCTCGGGAGGAAATCCCGCCTTTAGAGAGCTGCTGGCCAATCTGATTGGCTGGCAGCTCTCCAGTCCCTACAGCAACGAGAGCTCCAGTGGACCCAAGAGGAGGTAAGTGAGGATGCCTGAGACTTAAGTCCGGACACTGGAGACCAAGGTAATGTTCAAGAGGTCCTGGGGGTGGAGGAGGGGAGAGAGGACAGGGGTGTCCCTGGATACAGGTCTCAGGGGAGAGGCCAGGGGTAGAAGGAGGCCACTGGACTTTTAAGGGGGCTTCAGATGGAGGCGCCCCGCCTCCTATCCCCTTCCCGTCTGATATCTAAGTGTGTTGATGTTTGGACTTCCCCCCCATGCAAGTTCAATCCTCCCGCCAGCCTAAAAATTGAGGCTGGGCTGGAAACGGCCTTTAATTGACCACTTAAGGGCCTCAGTTGGGGCAAGGGTAGGCTTCCCATCCGAGGCCTTGCCTGCCCCAGCATAAAATCGCTGCGTGGTCAGGGCGGACCCAGATGGAACCCCGTTCCTTCAATTTTACACTCCCCCCCCACCCCCCCCCTCCTAAAAACCTGCCGGTGGGGGAGCATAAAATTCTGGCCAATGAATTTAAAGGTACAGGCTTCAATTAAACACCACCACGGACTTATACATCCTAGGTAATGAGGTGCAATGCTGTTATCAGAAAAGGACGTGTCCTTTTGACCTCCTGTGAGGGGCGCGGCAGACGGCCTACTCAGACAGGCTTCACCCTAGAGGAAATCATGGGAGTGCAAGGGATGAAAGGGAAGATTTTCTGTAACATCTTAATTGAAAGCCTGTTTTATTAATGCCTGCCTTAAACTTGTTCATCAATTTACAGTGCTTTATCCTTCCTGATGTCTTTATACTGCTCGAGCTTTACAAACCAATAGGTCCTATGTTCAATCCCTATCTATTATGGGTCAACTAACTAGAGGGAGAAAGAGAGAGAAGAGTGTCTGTGTGTGTTGGTGTGTGTCAGTGGATGTATTGGTGTGTCAGGGCGTGTGTGTGTGTGTGTGTCAGTGGATGTATTGGTGTGTCAGGGCGTGTGTGTACGCCTGTTGGGACGTGTATGTGTGCGTGGGTGTGTTTGTGTCAATGTTGGGATCGTTATTCTAGCCCAGTCTTGTGTTTTGCAGCAACTTCTAAATCTGAAGAGTTCAGAAATTGAAATTGTTCCATTAAATTCATCAAATTTATCTGCCGGCTTCTGTCCTCACTTGGAATGTTGGAGGCTGGCCTCATCTGCTCTCCTGATTCTTGCCCAAGCAGCTGTTTTCCAGGTGTTAGCTCACTGACTGACCTGACTGACTGACTGACTGTTGGTGAGCTCTTCAATCGGGGGTGGGAACAGCACCACGGCCAACACTCTCCTGTCCTTATCCAACCTTCAACTGCTTTCTATCCAGCTGGGACCACTGGCTAGCAAACAGGAGCGGGGAACCTGGTCCAAAATTTTTTATTCAATCTTCCCCCTTCCTCATCTCATGGCCAACGGTCACAAATTTACTACCCTCCCTCTCTTTTCCCGTTGACTTATTACAGATGGTGTTCGAACATGGGGTCTTCTGCTTTTATAAAACCCATACAACAGTAAGACATCAGGAAACTGAAGGTCTGAATCTTTGAAGAGTAGGATTAAGGCAGGCATCTACTTTAATGAAATGGATTTTAAATAAAGATGTGACAGAAAATCCTCCCTTCTGTTCCTCATAATTCCATGTTTTTCTCTTGTGTTGAGGTCTGTTGAGTGCAGTGCACGATAGATTTGAGTATAATGACAAATGTGTTTGTTTGAGAATTTGTCATTGATTGCTAGGAGATACTTTGTGCGTTATAGGTATTGGCTTGAGCCAATGCTGGAAGTGCCAATGACATTAGAGAGACATGGTCATCTCTTTAGGGAGTTTAGGGTTGGGTTTGGTTGGGTGCTGATCACTCGAAATCACTGCTGGCTGTCTGCTATTCCAACTGGTGCTGCAGTATTTTCCATAATATAAACTTATGCAATCTGTTTTATTTTTGCACTTTTTAATCTGAAGTTCCAGCACACGATTTACAGTGACTTTTATTTCTCTGTCTACTTTGGCTCAGTGGTAACTTTCCTGTCTCGAAAGGTTGCATCTTAAAGTTCCTTTTGGGAACTGGGGCACATATCTAAGTTGAATGCAGTGTTGAGGGAGTGCTGCTATGCTGATGAAGCATTAGACAAGGCTCTGCCTGCCTCACAGACTTGGATGTGCAAGATTCTGTAGCTGGCTCTTTCCCTGCTTGAAGAGGAACAGACAAATCTGTTAGAATTCTTTGAGGAGGTAACGAGTGGGTTAGACAAAGGAGAGCCAATAGATGTTATCTACTTGGACTTCCAGAAGGCCTTTGACAAGGTGCCGCACAGGAGGCTGCTCAGTAAGATAAGAGCCCATGGTGTTAGAGGCAAGGTACTAGCATGGATAGAAGATTGGCTGTCTGGCAGGAGACAGAGAGTGGGGATAAGGGGGTCCTTCTCAGGATGGCGGCCGGTGACTAGTGGAGTTCCGCAGGGGTCAGTGTTGGGACCACAACTTTTCACTTTATACATTAATGATCTAGATGAAGGAACTGAGGGCATCCTGGCTAAGTTTGCAGATGATACAAAGATAGGTGGAGGGACAGGTAGTATTGAGGAGGCGGGGAGGCTGCAGAAGGATTTGGACAGGTTAGGAGAATGGGCAAAGAAGTGGCAGATGGAATACAACGTGGGGAAATGTGAGGTCATGCACTTTGGTAGGAAGAATAGAGGCATGGACTATTTTCTAAATGGGGAGAGAATTCAGAAATCTGGAGTGCAAAGGGACTTGGGAGTCCTAGTCCAGGATTCTCTTAAGGTTAACTTGCAGGTTGAGTCGGTAGTTAGGAAGGCAAATGCAATGTTGGCATTTATTTCGAGAGGACTAGAATATAAAAGCAGGGATGTGCTGCTGAGGCTTTATAACGCCCTGGTCAGACCACACTTAGGATATTGTGAGCAATTTTGGGCCCCGTATCTCAGGAAGGATGTTCTGGCCCTGGAGAGGGTCCAGAGGAGGTTCACGAGAATGATCCCAGGAATGAAAGGCTTAACATATGAGGAACTTTTGAGGACTCTGGGTCTATACTCAATGGAGTTTAGAAGGATGAGGGGGGATCTGATTGAAACTTACAGAATACTGAAAGGCCTGGATAGAGTGGACGTGGGGAAGATGTTTCCATTAGTAGGAGAGACTAGGACCCGAAGGCACAGCCTCAGAGTAAAGGGAAGACCTTTTAGAACAGAGATGAGGAGAAACTTCTTTAGCCAGAGAGTGGTGAATCTATGGAATTCATTGCCACAGAAGGCTGTGGAGGCCAGGTCATTGAGTGTATTTAAGACCGAGATAGATAGGTTCTTGATTGGTAAGGGGATCAAAGGTTACGGGGAGAAGGCAGGAGAATGGGGTTGAGAAACTTATCAGCCATGATTGAATGGCGGATCAGACTCGATGGGCCGATTGGCCTAATTTCTGCACCTATGTCTTATGGTCTCTTATGGGATTCCCCCAGGTGTCTTGATCAGCGTTCATCCTTCAACCAACATCACCAAAGCTCCTCTTTCCTGGCTTAGCTGCCATTCATCTTATTGCTGTTTGTGGGACCTCACTGTGCACAAATTGGCTGCAGAGTTTGCCTGCAAAATGTATGAGCTGTGAAGCGTTTTTCTATAGCTTTTCTCGGGTTTTTCTTTCTCGTGGGAAAATCTGTTGTCGACGGATCCAGATTTAAGTGGGAATTGGAACTGGTTCCATTAGAGCTACTCCCAGTCAGCCAGATGAGCTGCTCCCTGTTGGCCAGTTGAGGTGCTCCCTGTAGGCCAGTTGAACTGTCCCCAGTTGTTCAGTTGAGCTGCTAAGGGCCAATATTAAAAATCTGTAAACCCATCATGGAACATGCTCAGTTCTGTGATTATTTTGCAATGGAGTAATGGAGTTAGGTTCTATATCAGTGAACAACTAATAATAACTGATACATTTTTATATCTTGGTAAACCTGGCCCAATGAATCCTTAATAACAGGCAACCTGAGTTCTTGAAAAATGGTGGAGACCCATTAATGGAGGAGAGCAATTATGCATATTTCACAGGTGACTGAAGAACGCTGAAATAATCTGTTTGTGCCTTCATTGTTCATATCTGAGCATAACCTACACAGTTATTATAGAATCAAAGAAAATTACAGCACAAAAGGAGACCGATTGGCCTATCATGTCTGTGTTGGCTTGAAAACAGCTATTCCAACCTAATCCCACTTTCCACAGCGAGGTTAACAGGGCAGCTAGAGCCTGAGTGAACCAGGCAAGCAACAGGCTATCTCTTTAACAAACGAGACTTAAATATTGGGAAATAAACAGTGCAAGGACTGAGCAGGAAACCTAACTTAGAGTGGGTAAATTTAATATCAAGTTATGTGCAGAAAGAGAAATGAAGAGAGGGGGGGAAAAAAAAGAGATTTTAACAGAGGAAAAGTAATACAAAATAAAAGAAATTAAATTTAATATTGGACATTTTTTAAATCTCTCAAAAATTCAAGGAATGGGACTCTACACTTATAATTAATTTTCAGTGCCAGAGAGGTTGAGAGACAGTAATTAGCAATTATTGCTCAAGGGTACGGAAACCTGATAGTTATGGTATTGGATGAGCAACTGATAGGTCACAAGTTCATATCCCACTGTGGTGAAATAAGGAACTAAACTCCATTAATTGGGTGGTTCAGGGACTGAGAACTAGGGATTATATACACAAATCTTTACAGGTAGCAGGATAATGTTGAGAAGGCTGTTTTAAAAAAAGCATACGGAATATTGGTTTTGTGAATAGAGGCATTGAGTACAAAAGCAAGGTAATTAGTCACAGTCCACAATGGACCATGGATATCATTTTCTGTTAGAAAGAGAGAGACAGGTCATATAGCTTGAGGGGCACCACTCCACATCAAGCGTGAGGCAAGGTGAGGATGTCTTCATGAACTACCACAGCCAATCCAGGTGTTGACCCCACACTATTGGTGTGATTCTGCACCACACTCTAGCCATCTAGCCAACTGAGCTAATCAACCCTCACAAAGAAGTTATGTGAACCTTTTAAAACACGTGAGGCCTCAGCTGTTTGAGTTTGAGTTCATTTCTGGGCACCACAATTTTAGGAAGGATGTTGAGGCCTTGGAGCAGGTGCGGAGGAGGTTTACTAGAGTGGTAATAGAGATGATCCATCTCGAAGGCCAAGGGCACCAGACGCATGGGAACAGCGCCACCTGCAAGTTCCCCTCCAAGCCTCACACCATCCTGACTGGGAACTATATCGGCGTTCCTTCACTGTCATTGGGTTAAAATCCTTGAACTCACACTATGGGTGTACCGACACCACATGGACTGCAGCAGCTTGAGAAGGCAGCCTTCTCACCACCTTCTCGAGGGAAATTAGGGGTGGGCAATAAATACTGGCCTAGCCAGCGATGCCCACATCCTGTGAAAGAATATTACACAAAAGGACTCCAGTTATGTGGAGAAGCTGGGGTTGTTCTCCTTCCACCACAAAAACAGAAAATGCTGGAAGCTCTGACAGCGTCTGTGGAGAGAGAAACAGGTAACGTTTCGAGCATGTATGACTCTCCTTCAGAGCTGACACTCCAATGAAATTCTCCTTCCAACTGGATAAATACTTGGCAGGGATAGGGAGGAGAAGTGAATTGGATAGCTCAACCAAAGAGTCAGCACGGACATGTTGGGCTGAGTGGACCCTTCTGTGCCGTTACCATTCTACCTTGTCATTAAAAGGGTACGGCATAGTGGTATTATCACTGGACTAGTATTCCCGAGACCCAGGGTAATGCTCTGGCGACCCGGGTTCAAATCCCACCATGGCAGATGGTGAAATTTGAATTCTTTAAAAAGTCTGATGACCATGAAACCATTGCCAATTGTGGTTAAAAACCCATCTGATTCACTAATGTCCTTTAGGGAAGGAATGTAGACCCGTGGCAATGTGGTTGACTCTTAACTTGACCCTGAATAAGGGCAATAAATGCTGGCCGAGCCATGATTACTGGCTCTAAACATCTACGACCGGGGTTGGTTTGCATCTACCGCACAAATAAAGCTAGTGAGCCTCCCCTTCGCGAAATGGAGTGGTGCAGCTCAGCTTTTGGAGATTTGCCATCAGCCACGAAGCTGTCCCTTGCCTGAATTTGCTGGACTATTTTTGCATAAATAACAAGGAGAGCCAGCAGCCTCTCTCTCTTTTCATAAAGAGTTTTTATTGAAAAGGGAAGAGCCGATCCTTTCACATTCCTGAAAAAGTGTAGTTTGTATATAACCATGTACAAATGCAAAACTTGTTTGATGTAGGGTTAAAAAGATTTGATCCCTTGTGAAACCAGCAATGCAATATATCTGGAAGTAAGTGCCACTGTTATGCTACCTGCTGTGAAAAGACGATGGTTCAGTCTAACTACTGTGGTGCTCCAGCAAGAGAGAGCATGATGTATTTATAGGATGACATGAATAGCTGAAAAATGATGCCCTTGCAATATTTTTAGGATGGATCATCAATTATGCTATGATTCTGTAATGAAGAACAGTGCTCAACTCTGCAAAACACATGTACTCCCTGGGTGGTTCAGCAAGTTTAGCCAGTGAGTTGCCAAACCTTATGTACCAACGTCTCGTCTGCGCTGTTCAGCTAATCGCAACCGGGTGACAACAGGGACATGACGGTTGGCTTTGAGGTTTATGGTCGGGGAGGGAAAAGTGGGGAAGCTCGCTCTACAGGACCCCCTACTTTTTCCCTTTTATTCTTTCACAGGATGTGGGCATCGCATTTGTTACCCATCCCTAACTGCCCTTGAACTGAGTGGCTTTCTCGGTCATTTCAGGGTCAGTTAGGTATCAACCATATTACTGTGGGCCTGGAGTGACATGTAGGCCAGACCTGGTGAGGACGGCAGTGAACTAATGGGTTTTTATGACAATAGATGATAGTTTCATGAGACTAGCCTTATATTCCAGATTTATTAGTTAGTCAAATTTAAATTCAACCAGCTGCTATGGTAGGATTTAAACCTAATGTGCCCAGTGTATTAGCCTAGGCCTCTGGGTTTCTAGTCCAGTGACATTAGCACTGAGCCACCATCTTCTCCCTATTGGACGTCTCTATGTTAAAGACAAGGGAGGGCTGTGCCATCTCTCAGTATTCACTCGCCTCCTCAAAATATCCTTTGATTACACTTTCATTCACCTCCTCGAACTTTGACATCTGACCTTTCTTCCCCCTCGAGAAAAACATTCGGACGTTTTTCTCCATTAAAGACAGTGTGCGAAAGTTAATAAAAGCAGAAAATGCTGGAAGTGCTCAGCAGGTTTGGCAGCATCTGTGCAGAATGAAACAGAGTTAACGTTTCAGGTTTGTGACCCTTCGTCAGAAGCGGGAGTGCTCAGAGTTGCGACCCGTTTTAAGCAAGGCAGGGAAAGATGGGGCGGAGAAGAATGGGAAGCCCCTGGGGGTAGGGTACAAGACAAGAGAAATTAATTGACTAAAGGGGTGATGGTGCAAGGCAGAAGGAGACGAGAAAAGAAACAAAAGATGTGCCTCGGGGAGCTGTCAAAGGGAAAAGCAGAATCTTGCTGCCTTCCAAAACACAAACTGAGCAGAGCTTATGATCTGAAATTTGTGAACTCAGTGTTGAGTCCGCAAGTCTGTGGAGTGTCGAAAAGAAAGATGAGTGTGCTGTTCTTTGAGCTTCTTTGGAACAGTGTAGCAGACCGAGGACAGTGAGGTCAGAGTGGGAGTGGAGCAGACAATTAAAATGACAGCCGATTGGAAGTTCAGGGTTACTGAATGGAGGTATTCCATAAAGTGCTCACCCAATCTGCGAGTGGTGAACCCAATGTAGAAGAGACTGCACTGTGAGCAGCGAAAATGGTTTGCTAAACTGAAAGAAGTACAAGGGAAACAGTGATTTATATGGCTTCTTTCTATGCTATAAGATTCTATATTTCCATGATTCTACTCATCACGCTGTCTTCAGGCAGTCATATTTGATGGTGTGTATGTAGGAGAGAACAGGATAGCTTGGGGCAGGACTAGGCTCGAATCACTGGGCTCTGCGTTCATGTGGAACACGCACATTGAATCACCTTCAGGGAAGAAATCGGGTACTTGCTCGACCCTGGCCATTGTTGGGTCACTCCTATTGGCAGATGGAAACTGCCAGGATTCACAGCCAGAGGCTGGAGCTCCATTGTAGAGTTTGTTACATAATTTTGAAGTTTGTGGAGGATGTAAAACTTGGTGACACACTAAATAGGGACCGGGATAATATTGGATTTCAGGACCGTAGACTGGTAACATAGGAACATGGGAAATAGGAGTAGGCCATTGGGCCCCTTTAGCCTAGCTGTTCGCCATTCAGCTAGATCATTGCTGATCTTTTTTTATTCATTCATGGGATGTGGGCTTCACTGGCTGGGCCACCATTTATTGCCCATCCCTAGTTGCCTTTGAGGAGGTGGTGGTGAGCTGCCTTCTTGAACCACTGCAGTCCATGTGGTGTAGGTACACCCACAGTGCTGTTGGGGAGGGAGTTCCAGGATTTTGACCCAGCGACAGTGAAAGAATGCAATATATTTCCAAGTCAGGATTGTGAGTGATTTGGTGGGGAACTTCCAGGTGGTGGTGTTCCCATCTATCTGCTGCCCTTGTCCTCCTTGATGGTAGTGGTCGAGGGTTTGGAAGGTGCTGTCGAAGGAACCTTGGTGAGTTCCTGCAGTGCATCTTACAGATGGTACACACTGCTGCTACTGTGCGTCGGTGGTGGAGGGAGTGAATGTTTATGGATGTGATGCCAATCAAGAGGGCTGCTTTGTCCTGGATGGTGTCAAGCCTCTTGAGTGTTGTGGGAGCTGCACTCATCCAGGCAAGTGGGGAGTATTCCATCACACTCCTGACTTGTGCCTTGTAGATGACAGTCAGGCTTTGGGGAGTCAGGGGATGAGTTACTCGTTGCACGATTCCCTTCCTAACAGCACTGTGGGTGTACCTACAACACATGGATTGCAGCGGCTCAAGATGGTGGCTCACCACCTTCTCCATCTCAAATTAGGGATGGACAACAAATGCTGGCCTTGTGCACAACGGTCACATCTCATGTAAAAAATAATTAAAAATAACTTTTACAAATTAGTGGTTAGCCTCAGCTGAAGCATCGTGTACAATTCTGGGTACTGTGCTTTCGAAAGGGGGAGATGGTGGCACAGTGGTAACGGCCCTGAACTAGTAACCCAGTGGTCCAGGCTAATGATCTAGGGGCATGGGTTCAAATCCCACCACAGCAACTGGTGGAATTTGAATTCAATTAATAACCTGGGTTTGAAAAGATAGGAACAGGAGAAGGCCATTCAGCCCATCAAGCCTGTTCTGCCATTCAATACGATCATGGCTGATTGAACACTTCAATGCCTTTTACCCGCACTATCCCCATAACCCTTTATGTTATTGTTAATCAGAAATCTATCAATCTCTCCCTTAAACATGCTCAATGACTGAGCTCTCACGGCCCTCTGGGGTAGAGAATTCCAAAGATTCACAACCCTCTGAGTAAAGAAATTTCTCCTCATCTCGGTCCTAAGTGGCTTCCCCCTTATTTTGAGATTGTGTCCCCGGTTCTAGACTCCCCAACCAGGGGAAACACCTTACCTACATCTACCCTGTCTATTCCTTTAAATATTTTGTATGTTTCAATGAGATCACCTTTTATTCTTTGAAACTCCAGAGAATACAGGCCCAGTTTCCCCAACCTCTCTTCATAAAACAGTCCCGCCATCCCTGGAACAAGTCTGGTGAACCTTCGTTGCACTCCCTCTGTGGCAATGATGTCCTTTCATAGGTAAGGGGGCCAAAACTGCACACAGTACTCCAGGTGTGATCTAACCAAGGTTCTATACAATTGAAGCACGACTTCGCTACTCCTGTACTCAAACCCTCTTGCGATAAAGGCTAACACTCCATTAGCCTTCCTAATTGCTGCTGAACCTGCATGTTAACCTTCAGTAACTTATGGACAAGGACACCCAGGTCCCTTTGTACATCTACACTTTCTAATCTCTTACCATTTAGGAAATACTCTGCACATCTGTTCCTTCTACCAAAGTGGATAACCTCGCATTTTTCCACATTATATTCCATCTGCCATGTTCTTGCCCACTCACTAAGTCTGTCCAAATCCCCCTGTAGCTACTTTACATCTTCCTCACAACATACATTCTCGCCCAGCTTTGTGTCATCCACAAACTTGGAAATATTACATTTGGTCCCCACATCCAAATCATTGATATATATACTGTGAACAGCTGGGGCCCAAGTACTGATCCTTGTGGTACCCCACTAGTCACAGCCTGCCAACACGAGAATCACACGTTTATTCCTACTCTCTGTTTTCTGCTTGTTAGCCAACCCTCAATTCACGTCAGTATATTGCCTCCTATCTCATGTGCTTTTATTTTGCTAATCAACCTCCTGTGGGGGACATTTTAAATTATCTTCAGCACAACAATCTGGTTCCTCCTCGACCCTAGCCATTGTTGGGTCACTTCCATTGGCAGATGGGCGGACTGCCAGGATATAGTGCCTGAGGCTGCAGCTGCACCGGAGAGCTTTCGGCATTGTTCCTGGTCTCAGCGCTCTATCTACTTTCCAAGTTTTAATTCCTGCGATCCTGAATTG
The DNA here is from genome assembly GCF_964194155.1 of Cetorhinus maximus. NCBI lineage: Eukaryota > Metazoa > Chordata > Chondrichthyes > Lamniformes > Cetorhinidae > Cetorhinus > Cetorhinus maximus. Next base: position 13,978,262 of record NC_135908.1, on the reverse strand, counting down.
GCATTGGGCCATTCTGAAACCCGCACAGCATTTCCACCTTCTTTGTTTTCTTGACTGACAGCGCCACTCACCGCCCTGTGCCCTCTCCCAGCTTGGAGGGGCATGGTGCAGTTGGCAGAAGGTGGGGGTTTAGATTCGGTGGGTGTCAGCTGTTCCCCACCTGAGATGTTAGCAAACTTGGGGCATTATCTCACTTGAGGTAAAAGTCCAAAGTTTGTGGTGGGATTAGGTGCAACCAAATTTAGTGCATGTCTGTCCCCCCCAAATGGAGTATCCATCTAATGCAATAGTCGAAGTGAGATTCTGTTCCATAGACAGTGGGGAGCTGGTGTCCACTCACAGGGATGTTGGAGGCTCCTGCAGCTGGTTGAAGGGGCAGCACAGTGATTCAAATACTTGCAGCCAATTCCTGATGAAACTCTTGAAGCAAAAGTTCCCATTTTGTGCTGCTGTGGTCTTTGGAAGGATTCCTTGTCCATCTCACCAGGATCAGACAATTCCCGAATGCAGGATCTCGAAGATCACCTGACCGTTCTGCAGTCAAGATAGGCAAGCGGAGTTTGGGTAGTACTAGTTTAAAAATAAGGGGTCGCCCATTTAGGACAGAGATGAGGAAAAATATTTTCTCTGAGGGCTGAGCATCTTTGGAACTCTTCTTCCTCAAAAGGTGGTGGAAGCAGAGCCTTTGAATATTTGTAAGGTGGAGGTAGATAGATTCTTGATAAGCAAGGGGGTGAAAGGTTAATGGGTAGGCGGGAATATTGAGTTGTTTACAAGCAGATCAGCCGTGATCTTATTGAATGGCGGAACAGGCTTGAAGGGCTGAGTGGCCTATTCCTGCTGCTAACTGGTATGTTTGGGAGTCCGTTTTATTTAATAGCAGGGAATTACCTCGGAGTTTCGAGAGAGCCTACGAGTGTCAGAGATGCCATATTACATTGCTGTTAATCCAGGACATTCAATAATGAAGGGTATCCTATGGAAATTTAAGGATATCGACTTTCCAGTTGCTGATCAGTTGATGTAACTTCGGGGGAACTCTGGATAGGCCTTTGTGAATGGTTTTTCTGCTGGCATTATATCTGCTAATTGGGAGAGATGCCAATATTCTTAACTATGAATTATTGGAGCCTGAGAACCGATTGACGTCATGAAACACATCTCGAGTTGTCCCCAAATGCTTCACAGCCAATGGAACACTTTAAAGCTATGGTCGCTGCTGTTCTGTAAAGAAATGCTCAAAGAGCTGCTTAGCACACAGCACCACAACCAGGCATGATGTGAATGTCAAAATGCTGGTGTTGGTTGAGGTTTGAATGTTGACCAGGACAATGGGAAAACTCCTCGCTTGTCTTAAAATGGCATCTTAGTTTAGTAAGACGGCACCTTCAGTAATGTATTGCTGCACTGAAGCATGAGCCAAGACTATGGGCTGCAGTCCCAGGGCCTGGTTTTTCAGGCCCTGCTGGGGGCAGGTACAGAGGCGGGTGGGTGATTTAAACCCATTGAAGGCCAAATAAGGCCTGTGAATGCAGCCCGACTGGGATCTTTTCTTGATCAGGTTCCTGGATGCGGCGGGGGTCAGTTTAACTGCCTGGAGGTGGCCTCCCAGCGCCAGACCTAGGGAGGGGGTGTTCCAACACTCCAGGTAGGCTGAGACGCCCTCTCTGCCTGCTTGGGTTCAGCAGCATCTGCAGGACACCTTGTAGAGATGATTCTGCAACCCCGCCCCCCCCACCTCCTCCGCCATCCCCACACCCTCCAACCCATCCCTAAAGCGGTGGTCTGGCTACAAAAAAATATCTTTATTTAAACGTTAAGCCCTCCCTTTCGTACACCTTGAATGGTACTCTGGCTCCATGGCAACGCCTCCACCAGTCAGAGTCCGCTTGCCAGTCAATCGGCACTCTCTTCTCATGAAGTATAAATTGTTGTTCCCCCTTTTCTGTTGGAAAATTCTTGAGAGCTATTCTGATGAGTGCAAGACGAAAATCTTTGATGGCGTGTCTCTTTCTTCAGCAATACTCAAGTTCTGTACTGCAAATCAATTATAATTGGGGATCGTCAACCCTTCCCATCCATTATCTCCAGAAATTAATAATTGACCTGGGCACTGCTGCTGACTCCTGGGCATAAACCTTCCCCAAGGTTCAAGTGCCAGGACCACTGCTTTTTTATTTGATTTGTATGACTTGGATATATTGGAATACGGAGTAAAATTTCAAAATTTGCCATGATACTAAAGTTGAGGTGTGGCTAACTGTTGAGGATGATACCAACCAACTGCAACAGGACATAGGTGAGAAGAATGGGCAGCCAAGTGCCAGATGGAACATAATAGAGAAATGTGAGGTGATCTTGTTCATTCTTCAAGGCAAAGATGACCATGTTCATCATGTAGGGTTCTGGTGGGTACGTAGGGGACTACCAAGGCAGATCTGTAGGAAGGTTCTGTAGGTGGGCGATGGAGGCATCTTTGCATTCTTGCAGGATGGTTCCTTGCTTCCACATAGACTAAAAGAGTTCACTGACCTTCTTGAATAGGCCTTGACCTCCAGCCTTGCAGATCTCAGCTGGGATAACATCAGCTCCTGGAGGTGGTGCACTGGGCAGAAGGGATGGGGGAAACAATATGGAATAAATCTCACAGTTCTAAAGAGTGTACAGGCACAGATGGACCTGGGAGTTCCTGATAATAGATCTTTGAAGGTTTCAGGACCTATTGAGAGAGCAGTTGGCAAAGCAGATTGGATCTTAGGCTTCCTTAAATCAAAGTATTGAGTACTAAAGCAGGGAAGTTATGCTGATGCTGTACAAAGCTTTGGTTAGGCTGCATCTATTGTATTGTGTCCAGTTCTGGTCACCACACTTTAGGAAGAATGTGAGGGTCTTTTTGAGGAGATTTAACAGAACGATTCCAGGGATGGGGGATTTTAGCTACAAGGTTATGTTGGAGAAGCCGGGGTTTTTCTCCTTGGAACAGGATTAAGGGAAGATTTGATAGAGCTGTACAAGATTATGACAGGTTTGGAATAAGTAGACGAAGAAAATTCCCATTAGCTGACTGAACAATGGCTAGGGGACATGGAATTTTGGACAGGAGATGGAGAGGGCAATATGAGGGAGTTAAACTTACAGGGCTAGGGGGTTAGAGTAAGGAATGGGACTGATTGGATTGCTCTACAGAGAGCCAGCATGGCCTTGATGGGCTGAATGGTCTTGTTTTGTGCTGTAATGACTCTGGCTCCAGGCATGTCATGGCGAGATTAGAACTCCTGCTCCATTTAGGCCTCTGGATCCTGCTGTGCGGCAGAGGCTCCAGTGTAAACTCTTTCACAGTGCCAACAGTTCATGTAATGTACCCCGATTGAGTCGATGAGATCTGCTGCAGACGCAATGGGCAGAGACATCCCAGATTTGCACTAAGTGCAATAGCGGGCGGGTAAAACGTTATTCTATCCGACGGCCGCCATGACGGGTTTTCACGCCGTATTGTCCCAAACCCGCCACATTACTTACGCATTCCCGGGAAAGACGCCGTTTCAATGGCGGGCGGGCTCTCATTTGCCCGCCCCACCATCGCCTCGCCACTTCATCACACCAGGCGCCATATTTAAAATACGCACACATCTCAGGGCTTCCAGCCTGTGACTGCTGCAGGGAAGATGTCCAAGAAAGGTAAAAAGACTGCAGACCCCAGGTTTTAATGACGCGTCATTGGAATGCCATTTGGACACCGGGGAGGCCCACCATGATATCCCCTACCCCCCGCTCCGGCTGCAGGAGGGGCAGCAGCATCACCACTCCAGCATGGCAGGCGGTGACAGTGGTGCTCAGTGCCAATGTTGCACAGATGAGGTTGGACATCCAATGCAGATGGAGGATGAATGATCTCATCTGTGCAGCCAGGGTATGGCAATCATCCCATCACTCTAAACTCACACACTCAAGCCCATCGCACATTCACTGGCATCTCACTCACTGCCAGCTCAAGGGGCATCACCACCCCATTCTCACATACACACACCCTCACATGTCCATCTGGCCTCATCCCCTCTGGAGGCTGCCTCCTCAACCCTCACCATCTTGAGGCCACTTGCACAGATCAACATGTGCCCCCACACACACCCTGGGATACCCTCCTTCCCCAGTACAGCCCTCACCCTGCAGCGTCTTCCCTTACCTGAGGCCACTTCTCCCACTTCCCCGAGCAAGCCCTAGCCCTGCAGCCATTGAACAGCAACCCACATATGGCTGATCTGGTAGGTAGAGACCTGCCTATGAGCCCCCCTATAAGTGATGTGGTGCTGCGTGTGAAGCCTGGCGCAGATGACTGCGAGTGCTGCCCGAAGCAAGGTAGGCAAACAAACCTTGAAGTCCCGAGTGAAGTGCAGCCCGCCAGGTGCATGTCGCTTATGTGCTGTTGTGAAACACATCGACGTGTTTTCCCGCTGATGTGGGCAGCCTATCTAGCAAGAGGGGGGTTGGTGGTGGGTCGATGAGTCTGGCGGGCTGGCCTTATAATGATTTGCTGATGTATTACAATGAGGCTTCCGATGTCCGATGGTGGGGAATGGGCTGAGCGGATTATCGCAAACTGGTTTCACGGCGTCCAGAAACCGATCGCGCCATATTGTCTGCGCATGCCACCGAACATGGCCGACACCGGTGGGCGCAGAAAATCCCGGCCGACACCTTCATTTAAAATGCCATGTGGTAATAATGATGCTGCATTCCTTTATCACAACAGGGACGACCTCCGACAGAAATTGGTTGAAATGTCATCAAGTCAAACAGGGCGAAATATTCACAATCCCTCAAAATCTTGATGGTGTTTTCTGTCCCTGTGAATAAATCGATGGTTCGGGTATCTCGCTTGTCAGTTTCTTGTGTTACACTTTGTAATAAAATGAAGCAGAAAAAAAATGCGGTTTTCGCGAAGTAAAGAGAAACGTTCCCAGCAACAGAAAATGCTTTCTAATTCACTTTGGCCCCACAGTCAAAATCCAGATGTGACGTTTTGTAAAAGGTCAGTCTGATCATTGATCGATTTTCCACTTAGTTAACAATTATTTGGTTTTTATTGATGAAAAGGTGTCACAATTGCGGTATAACCTCGAAGTATCTAAGCTGACACTCCAATGCGGTACTGAGGGAGTGCCATCCTGTCAGAGGTGCCATGGTTGGAGGAGATATTAAATCCTCAGGCAGAGATATATGGCACTATGGCATGAGAAACTGCAATTCCCATCCTCGTGAGGCACTGCCACATGATGACACCGCATCCAGCCTCAGCGCCGCCCAATCAAATTCAAACCTTAAACCAAAAAGAAAAAGCCACGGTGAAATCCGATTGGCTGGGATCTTGGTGGGCTGCGATGGGATTGGTGAGGTTTGAGTTTCATTTGAGGGATCGGCGCGAGCAGCGAGTGTTAGTCCGAGTACGATGGGCATGAGCGAGTGTTCAGATCATTTCACTTCATTAAAAATACAGATGGAGAGAAAGAGAGGAATAAATATATTGCCTCAGTTTTTGCAGCTTTTAGTTTCCCTATTTGAAACCGTGGCATTGGATCAGGCATTGAGCCCCTTGAGAATGAGTAAAGCTTTTTCTTCCTCCAAACTTTAATCATTACTCATCCTTGCTGCAAATTCGCCCCTTTTTGCCCAGTTAAAAGTTTTTCCTCTCTCGCACTCCCTGAGAACCTGCATGTGTCACACCCCCCCTGGCTTTCCGTGAAATCACTTCCGCCGACGTCTCCTGGAATAGGTCCAGCCAGAGTCGGCAACCCTACTGGTTAGGAGTTTTTGCAGACCAGTCAAGAATCAGCCTCATTGGGGTGGAACTAGAGTCACTTATGAGCCAGACCAAGTAAGGATGGTAGACCTCCTTCCCTAAAGTGCATTAATAACGGCAATCAAAAGGCTTTGTCGTCACTTTTACTGACACTTGTGCTTTTTATTTCCAGATATTTTTATACCGAATTCAAATGATCAAAACTGCCTTATTATCCATCAATTAAGATCACAAAATCAGACTCTCTGGCCATTATCACAGTGCGCACAGCAAGGACCCAAGAACAGCAATTTGACTGCTGTGTTCCTTACATGACAACTGTGACTACTCTTCAAGCGTTCCTCATTTGCTGTAAGGCTCATCGGGCCTTCCTGAGATCATGAAAGGGGCGATATAAATTCAAGTTTTTTTCCAAAAGGTGCACATTGGGCAGAATTTTTACCTCGGTGGGCCAGGCGCGTGCCTGACCCGCTCGAGCGCAAAATGTCGCGCGTTCACATCGGGCGAGCTTAGAGTCACGGAGGCCCACAGCACAGAGAAAGGCCCTTCGGCCCATCGGGTCTGCGCCGGTCAAACGAGTACCTAACTGTTCTCATCCCATTTTCCAGCACTAGGCCCATAGCCCTGTATGCCAAGGCATCGCAAGTGCACATCCAAATGCTTCCCGACGTCAACGCTTAGTCACGCGATATTTCGGTCGGCGGCGTGGGAATCGGCAGCGTGTCCGCCATCAGTTAAAATGCCTATTAAGGCCATCAAATGATAATTAGGCTAAATTTGTCGCTGCCCGTCCGACCTTATGGTTGGCGGGGCAGGCGAAAAGGCCAAGTGGCCTTTGCGCTTTGTAGGAAACCTCATCCACGGGCGGGAGGAGGTTTCCAACAGCAAATAAGAATAAAATAAAACATTTTACATTTCGTTTTTAACATGTCCCTGCTGACAAAGTCACATGAGGGGAGAGGTTTTATAACATTTTAAAAATCTTTTATTTTCTTTCTTTATTTTTTTGGAAAACTGTTCATCTCCCTGGGTCCGCACAGTGCCTCAGGGAGATTTTCAAGCGCGCACTCCCGCGCGTGTGTGAAGCGCGCGTCACCCTGAGCGCTGCCACGCGGGTTTCACGCTGGGGCGGGCCTTAATTGGCGGCCCGGCCCTGATCGGGGGTGGCTGTCAGCTTCCCGACCACCCCCACTGAGCTCGCCCACCGAGGGCAAAATTCTGCCCATTAATTACCCAGCAGTGCTTTAGCAAGAGAAAGGTGCATAACCTTTGCTGTGTAAAAAAAAAACAACAAACAAACCCACCCAGCTATTGTCAGCAATACTATGGAAGATCAGCTAGGAATATTGGTCACTTTACAAAATTAATGATTTACCTATGGATCCTATACTACCTGTCATGTGATGCAGAACATTCTCAACTCTTAGGCCATCATTAGCTTTCTTAACTATATCGTGCGTCACCAGGTGTAAATGTACTTGGTCCAAAACTATAAGAAAAATAGAAAAGGCAGCATTTTTACACTTTTTAAAAAAAAGTCATCTCTTGTAGTTTGTGGAAAAATATTACTTAATTGTCGCTACTCTTACCCTGTAATTCTGTCTCTAACTGCCTCACAGTCGTTCTTCCTTACCCTTGTCCAAGTGTGTGTGTGTCTGTCTTAAAATGGAAAATGCTGGGAATACTCAGCAGGTCAGGCAATATCTGTAGTGAGAGAAACAGAACTAACGTTTCGAGTCAAGGACGTGTCTGTTGCTGCATTTGTGTCTGCCAGGTCCTGTTTCTTAAATGGCCAAATCCCAATTTGCTCCATACTGATCAGGATATTTAAAAAAAAAAGCTTTTGTTTCATTGCTTTAATCAGCTTCAATGTATATCTGAGATTGGATTTCTCGAGGCATAACTCCAATGTGGACAACCCTAGGCTTCACTGCTGCCATTGAGATACCACTTTGTAGCTTCCGCTTTGTCGACTCCAGGTACATACAGTCTGGCTGGTGCTGAACACCTCTAGCCACTCACACAGCTGAGATGAAGGACTCACTGTGGAAGGATGATTTTTGCAGTTCTCCAAAACTTGTACAGGACAAAGCAAAGATGTAACGCTCTAATGATATGAGTCCACTTCACTGAAGTCATCATTGCACAATACTTATATAGGGATTCAAACGGTACACAAAGATTTACTCAAAATACTCTCCCTCTCTCCCCCTCTCTCCCCCTCTCTCCCCCTCTCTCCCCCTCTCTCCCCCTCTCTCCCCCTCTCTCCCCCTCTCTCCCCCTCTCTCCCCCTCTCTCCCCCTCTCTCCCCCTCTCTCCCCCTCTCTCCCTCCCCCTCTCTCCCTCCCCCTCTCTCCCTCCCCCTCTCTCCCTCCCCCTCTCTCCCTCCCCCTCTCTCCCTCCCTCTCCCTCTCTCTCCCTCTCCCTCTCCCTCTCTCTCCCTCTCTCTCTCTCTCCCTCTCTCTCCCCTCTCCCCTCTCCCCTCTCTCCTCTCTCTCTCTCTCTCCCCTCTCTCCCTCTCTCCCTCTCTCCCCTCTCTCCCCTCTCTCCCCTCTCTCCCTCTCCTCTCTCTCTCTCTCTCTCTCTCTCTCTCTCTCTCTCCCCCCCTCTCTCTCCCCCCCTCTCTCTCCCCCCCCTCTCTCTCTCAATTCAACATGCCAATCGGACACTTAAAAATCCCTCAGTTCCTCATGGAGTTATTTATCATTCAAACCTCCCTGGGCAACAATCAAGATTGCGGAAGAAGAGGACTCTATTTCCTATTCTGCCTCTTCCTTCCTGACAGGATCTTCTAAAAGTGTGAACAAGTGATGAATGATGCAGCTTTTAGCCTCATTGTTCTGAGTGGTCTGCAGGAGATTCTTGGGCTGCAAGCAAAGGCATGGCTTAGAGTACGCTGCTGCTCAGTGTGCTGTCTATGCCTTACTTCCGACTCCTATTGTCATAACTCAGTATAAGTGCTAACAGATGTTGCCTGACTTCAGCCTCTGTCGGTGCTTCATATCAGTTTGACACTGCCTGAACAATCATTCCCAGGAAACCTATTGGCTGGGTGTAGCCAGCAACAGCTGAACTGGAGAAGTCAGGAGAATTCAGTTTGTAAAATAGCTGAGCTTATGAAGGCAAATTGAAAACATTGAGTTCCTGCAGACAATGTGCATTGCCTGCAAGTGAAGCAATTTCTCTGTCACACTTTCCCGTCATTTTTACTTGCTTTAAGAAAACAATGTTTGCCTTATTCTGTGACTTAAATCCACAGCCCTATTGATCAGTGAATTACGTGGCATATAGCACTGTTTTTGTAAATGTAACCCCTGCGTTTGCTGTAACACTACAGGGGATCAGTCAGTATTGCTAGTAAAATGTCTTTGATACTAGTTATGCAGGATTATAGTTGGATCACAGGTATGCCCTATTTCATTTTTTCACACTGGAGTGCTGCTTTGGGCTGCAGTAGAGTGCTAAAGTTGAAGTTTGGTGACTGAGGAAATTTGAGGGTTAATTTCTGTCTAAAGTCTAGTCTTTCCTTAATTCAGTAATTAACTAAAAGTTGCTGTTTGGGTTGGAAGAAGGGGAGTTTTAGGCCAGCTTTAAAACAAGGTTTATACAGGCACCGCTTGCAGCTATAACTAATTAATTAGATAACTGGCTTAAACAGGTTTTCAGAGGCTAGATTCAGAGAGTATAAAAACAGGCCATCTTACAGCGCTGACTTTGTCTGCACTGGAGTGCTGCGTTGGGCTGCAGTAGAGTGTTTAGGTTGGAGTTTGGTGACTGAGGGAGTCGGTGGGCAGGGAATGATCCTTTGAGTATGGTCGGGTAAGTATTTACTACTTTTATCACATAGTTTTTAAGGTCTTATTTTGTGGTTCATCGTTTGTAAGGGCTATATTCTGTAACAACGAGGAGCAGGGAAGAAGGGCCCGAGAGTAATTGATATTATTTGATGTTAAGTATCTTCCGAAAGGTTTAGTTTAATTTAAAGGGGTAAGTCATGGCAGGAGAGTTCAAAGCCGTGGTATGCTCCTCCTGCTCTATGTGGGAAGCCGGGAACATTTCCAGTGCCCAGGGCCAGACTGTGTGCGGGAAGTGTCTCCAGCTGCAGCTCCTGGAAGCCCGGGTTTCAGAGCTGGAGCGGTGGCTGGGGACACTGTAGAGCATCTGCGAGGTGGAGAGTATCGTGGATAGCACGTATAGAGAGATGGTCACACCGCAGGCTAAGAGTCCACAGGCAGGAAGGGAATGGGTGACCACCAGGCAGAGCAAGAGGACTAGGCAGGCAGTGCAGGAATCTCCTGTGGCTATTCCCTTGCAAAACAGATATACCACTTTGGATACTGTTGAGGGGGAAATAGCCTCTCAGGAGAAAGCAGCAACAGCCAAATTTGTTGCACCACGGTTGTCTCTGCTGCACACGGAAGGAGTAAAAAGCGTGGGAATGCAATAGTTATAGGGGATTCAATTGTAAGGCGTTTCTGTAGCTGCAAACGAGACTCCAGGATGGTATGTTGCCTCCCTGGTGCTAGGGTCAAGGATGTCTCAGAGCGGCTACAGGACATTCTGAAGGGGGAGGGTGAACATGGTCATGGCACACATTGGTACAAATGACATAGGTTTAAAAAAAAAAGGGATGAGGTCCTAAAAGCAGAATATAGGGAGTTAGGAAGTAAGTTGAAAAGTAAGACCTCAAAGGTAGTAATCTCAGGATTACTACCAGTGTCACGTGCTAGTCAGGGTAGAAATAGCAGGATATATCGGATGAATACATGGCTGAAGAGATGGTGTGAGGGGGAGGGTTTCAGATTTCTGGGACATTGGGACTGGTTCTGGGGGAGGTGGGACCAGTACAAACTGGACGGGTTACACCTGGGCAGGACCGGGACTGATGTCCTAGGGGGAATATTTGCTAGACTGGTTGGGGAGGGTTTAAGCTAAAATGGCAGGGGGATGGGAACCTATGCAAGGAGTCAGAGGAGGGGGAATCAAGGACAAGAACAAAAGACAGAAAGGAGAATAAGAAAAGTGATAGGCAGAGAAATCAAGGGCAAGAATCAAACAGGGCCTCAGTGAAAAATAGTGGGAACGGGACAAGTAATGTTAAAAAGACAAGCCTTAAGGCTTTGTACCTTAACGCAAGGAGCATTCGCAATAAAGTGGGTGAATTAACCTCGCAAATAGATGTAAACAGGTATGATATAGTTGGGATTACGGAGACATAGCTGCAGGGTGATCAGGGATGGGAACTGAACATCCAGGGGTATTCAGTATTTAGGAAGGACAGACAAAAAGGAAAAGGTGGTGGAGTTGCATTGCTGGTTAAAGAGAAAATTAACACAATAGTGAGGAAAGATATTAGCTCCGACGATGTGGAATCTGTTTGGATAGAGCTGAGAAACACTAAGGGGCAAAAAACGTTAGCGGGGGTTGTATATAGACCCCCAAACTGTAGTGGTGATGTTGGAAATGGCATTAAACAGGAAATTAGAGACGCATGCAATAAAGGAACTTCTGTAATTATGGGTGACTTTAATCTGCATATAGATTGGGCAAATCAAGTTAGTAACAATACCATAGAGTAGGAATTCCTGGAGTGTATACGGTATGGTTTTCTGGACCAATACGTTGAGGAACCAACAAGAGAACAGGCCATCCTCGACTGGGTATTTAGTAATGAGAAAGGAATAATTGGCAATCTAGTTGTGCGAGGTCCCTTGGCGATGAGCGACCATAATATGATAGAATTCTCCATCAAGATGGAGAGTGATGTTGTTGATTCTGAGACTAGGGTCCTGAATCTTAATAAAGGAATCTACGATGGTATGAGGCGCGAGTTGGCTATGATGGATTGGGAAATGGTACTAACAGGGATGACGGTGGATAGGCAATGACAAACGTTCAAAGAGTCCATGGGTGAACTGCAACAATTATTTATTCCTGTCTGGCACAAAAGTAAAGTAGGAAAGGTGGCCAAACCATGGCTTATACAGGAAATTAAAGATAGTATTAGATCCAAGGAAGAGGCATACAAATTGGCCAGAAAAAACAACAGACCTGAGAATTGGGAGCACTTTAGAATTCAGCAAAGGAGGACCAAGGGATTGATTAAGAAGGGGAAAATAGAGTACGAGAGTAAGCTTGCGGGGAACATAAAAACTGACTGTAAAAGTTTCTATAGGTATGTGAAGAGAAAAAGATTGGTGAAGACAAATGTAGGTCCCTTACAGTCAGAAAGAGGGGAATTTATAATGGGGAACAAAGAAATGGCTGACCAACTAAATACATACTTTGGTTTTGTCTTCACAAAGGAGGACACAAATAACATACCAGAAATGTCAGGGAACACAGGGTTTAGTGAGAGAGAAGAACTGAAAGAAATCAGTAGTGGTAGGGAAATGGTGTTGGAGAAGTTGATGGGATTGAAGGCCCATAAATCCCCGGGGCCTGATAATCTACATCCCAGAGTACTTAAGGAAGTGGCCCTAGAAATAGTGGGTGCATTGGTGGTCATCTTCCAAGATTCTATTGACTCTGGAACAGTTCCTACAGATTGGAGGGTAGTTAATGTAACCCCACTATTTAAAAAGGGAGGTAGAGAGAAAACAGGGAATTATAGACCAGTCAGCCTGACGTCGGTAGTGGGAAAATTCTATAGTCCATTATAAAAGATTTAATAGCTCAGCACATGGAAAACAGTGGCAGAATCGGACAAAGTCAGCATGGATTTATGAAAGGGAAATCATGCTTGACAAATCTACTGGAATTTTTTGTGGATGTAACTAGTAGAGTTGATGAGGGGGAGCCAGTGAATGTGGTTTATTTGGACTTTCAGAAGGCTTTCGACAAAGTCCCACATAAGAGATTAGCGTGTAAAATTAAAGCGCATGGGATTTGTGATAGTGTATTGAGATGGATAGAAAACTGGTTGGCAGACAGGAAACAGAGTAGGAATAAACGGGTCTTTTTCCCAATGGCAGGCAGTGACTAGTTGGGTACCGCAGGGATCGGTGCTGGGACCCCAGCTTTTCACAATATATATTAATGATTTAGATGAGGGAACTAAATGTAATATCTCCAAATTTGCAGATGACACAAAGCTGGGTGGGAGGGTGAGCTGTGAGGAGGATGCAGAGATGCTTCAGTGTGATTTGGACAAGCTGAGTGAGTGGGCAAATGCATAGCAGATGCAGTATAATGTGGATAAATGTGAGATAATCCACTTTGGTAGCAAAAACAGGAAGGCAGATTATTATCTGAATGGCTATAAATTGAGAGAGGGGAATGTGCAATGAGACCTGGGTGTCCTCCTACACACAGGTAAACTGAAGGTAAACTTGCAGGTGCAGCAGGCGGTAAAGAAGGCAATGGTACGTTGGCCTTCATAGCGAGAGGATTCAAGTACAGGAGCAGGGATGTCTTGCTGCAATTATACAGGGCCTTGGTGAGACCACACCTGGAATATTGTGTGCAGTTTTGGTCTCCTTATCTGAGGAAGGATGTTCTTGCTATAGAGGGAGTGCAGCTAAGGTTTACCCGACTGATTCCTGGGATGGCGGAACTGACATATGAGGAGAGATTGAGTCGGTTAGGATTACATTCGCTGGAGTTCAGAAGAATGAGGGGGGATCTCATAGAAACCTATAAAATTCCAACAGGACTAGACAGGGTAGATGCAGGAAGGATGTTCCCGATGGTGGGGGAGTCCAGAACCAGGGGTCACAGTCTGAGGATATGGGGTAGACCATTTAGGACTGAGATGAGGAGAAATTTCTTCACCCAGAGAGTGGTGAGCCTGTGGAATTCGCTACCACAGAAAGTAGTTGAGGCCAAAACATTGTATGTTTTCAAGAAGGAGTTAGATATAGCTCTTGGGGTGAAAGGGATCAAAGGGTATGGGGAGAAAGCGGGAGCAGGCTATTGAGCCATGATCATAATGAATGGCGGAGCAGGCTCGAAGGGCCGAATGGCCTACTCCTACTCCTAGTTTCTATGTTTTCTAAGTTTCTATGTTTTGAACATGAATCTTTAAAGGTGAACCATTTGTACTCGAGCATGCTCTGCACAAATGGGCCTAGACATTACAGTTCAGCAGACACTCAATGTCTCCCGGTGACTTTCCTCTATCCACTATTTTAAAGCCCGAGACAACCTGTTCATTTTGAGTGGGTTAATGCCTCCACTAAACAGTAGATAACTTAATAGCAGAGAAATGCACTAGGCGTTTACTATTAACAGTGGTTGAGCACTATAGTCGCTCGTTTGCAGCAGTCAACAAAAGTTAGTGTGGGAGCCCAATTCACTTGGAAGAATTAATGGAACATTGAGAGGAGGCAGTGGCATAGAGGAATTATCACTGGACTAGTAATCCAGCAACCTAGGGTAATCCCCTGGGGACCAGGGTTCGAATCCCAATGCGGCAGATGGTGAAATTTTGAATTCAATAAAAATCTGCAATTTAAAGTCTGATGATGACCATGAACCCATTGCCGATTTTCATAAAAAACCCATCTGGTTCACTTTTAAGGAAATCTGCTGTCCTTACCTGGTCCGGCCTACATGTGACTCCAGACCCACAGCAATGTGGTTGACTCTTAAATGCCCTCTGAACAAGGGCAATTAGGGATGGGCAACGAATGCTGGCCTTGCCAGCGATGTCCACATTGAATGAACGAATAAATAAAATTTAAAAATGCACATGACTACAGGTATAGGCCACAGAGAGGGGCAAAAGCGTTTAATCTAAATTAAAAGAAAGACCTTGCATTAACGTACCACATTATTACACCCTTATGGTGTCTCAAAGCATTTCACAGCTATTTCACTACTTTAAAAGTGTAGTCACTGTTTTCTTGTAAACAAATTTAGTGATCAATTTATGCACAAGGACCCACAAAGAGCAGTGAGAGGGATGATCAATATTTGGTGTTGACTATGGCCGGGTCACCAAGGGCATTGCCTGCTCCTCCAATAGTGTCATGCAATCTTTTAGGTTCATGTGAACAGGCAGATAGGAGCTTTGTTTCATCTCTGGCAATGCTGCAATCTCTTTGTCCTAGATGGGAGCGATTATCTGCTCAAGTCTTAGAGTGAGGCTTAAACTCACAAACTCCAAGTTGAGGACACTATCACTGAGCCTTGATGTTTCCTATCTTCAAGGCATTACCTTTTTCTGCTTTCTTGAAATTAACCTGTATTGAATTTGGGTTTACTTCCAACATGTAGATTGATGGCTTGAGAGAGAATTGCTGTCTCTTAACGACTCTGATGATACATGATTGTGGGCAAATGATCTGACTTGCTTAAATAAACCAATTGAATGTATGATTATCTTGTTGACCAGCGCATGAATACAACGTAATGTGTGGCAGTTAGAGGTGTTGCTCCGACAGTTATTAGCTAAAGTTGTATTAAGTGCATAGTGTTGGCGTTTGAAGTTTGTGGGAAAGTTATTAACAATTTTAGAAGACTTGTGAACTGAATGTAGATCTGCCTGATTTGGGCCTGATTTGAAGAGAGAATTCCATTGCTATTTCCTATTGTCATTCTGAGTAACAAGGTGTTGCCTTTCTGTGATCTTTGTGCTTGTAATTTGTGCTGTTGGTTGAAAGATACTATTGGCCCACGAGTGTCTGTTCTCTCAGTTCAGCGAAACAGCATTTAACAAGTGCAACTGCGTCCACTCAGACCCTGGTTCTGTCACTGAAAAGATTTTTTTGTATCCTTGTTGCTGGCCCTGTCTTCAAGGCTTTTGTTAATTGTATAAAGAAAGAAAGACTCACACTTATAAATCACTTTTCATGACCACCAGGCATTTCCAAGTGCTTTACAGCCAAATGAAGTATTTTTGAAACAGTCAATGTTGCGAAGTAGGAAAATCTTCTGCCATTGACCATGTAGAAGCTAATCTATCATGGACTTTAAGGGAAGGCAGCACTTGCTGCATGTCGCAATGTAGGAAACTTGAAGCAAAACGCCAGATAAATCACGCCACTTTTGGAAGGAACGGGTAGGTTTGTGAAAAACCAATGACTGTAATGTCGGACACAATCGTCAACCCATTCCTCCCACTGAAGGAGCGTGACGTGTGAAGTTGACATTCAGTGATGGTGGTACAGATTGGAGTGGACGTGGAAGATATCCGTGTGGTTCACCACCAGTTTGTTGGAGGCTTGTGATTCCATGCGGCAAGCTAAATGAACCGCAGTATGATAACTATCATTTAAGACTTTGCTGATGCATGTTTTTAGTTGTCCCAGTCATCTATTATGTGGTGGCACCCGTGCCCTCCTTCCAGGGATGTGCTTGTCGTTGTTGAAGTGCCATTAATCAAAGCAACACCACTTTCTGATTTGTGCAAAAATGATACACTCATTGATGTTAACAACATGTGAAAAATATCCAAGTTTGATGCAGGCAGCTTAGAGACTTCAAGGTCACAAGATTGGACTGTGCACTATACTGATTGATAACAGTCGTGTAAATATATTAGCTCCATCCTTTGGATTAAGATATTAAAAATAGATGTTTCAGATGCCCAACACATTGCGACCTTATGAATGCAGTCACTCCGCAGTTTGAGGGATGCTGGTGGGTAGAACCTATCTGACACCCAGGGCGGAATCTTTATTTGGGCATCGGGAGCCTCGTCTGCCTGCTGAAGAGCCGGCATGATACTTGCATTGCCTCTTTTTCGGAAAGCCCGCCGACCAATAAGAGGCCAGCAGCCCTTGTGGTCAGCGGTGCCAGTGAGGAGATGTGGCCGCTGCCCGAAAGATAGGATCAGGATTGCGGAGCGACTCAGGCCACAGGTAAGGTTAAGGTGGGGTGGGGGTGTGGTTCAGGTGTTCCACAGGGTGGGGGTCATGGGGAGAGGGATACAAGGGGGACCGACAGCAAGAGCAAGGAGGTGGCACTCAGCGGGGCCAATCCTTCCTGATGCCCAGTCCCTCGATCAGGCACCGAGAGTCAAACCCCTCACCCCCACCCCCCGTAGAGGTGACATGCTGGCCGCACAGTTTTACCTGTCGTGCACACCGCATGGTTACAGCCCCACCTGCAGCTGGGTTAATACCAGCGTTAGCAGGATGAGGCCCTTTAAATGGTCATTCATTGGCCACTGAAGGGCCTCAGTTGGCAGTGGGGCGGGAAGGTTGACCATGGCCCTTCCTGCCCAGAACTTAATTCTGGCAGAGATGGGAAGACGGCGGGGTTCTGGTAAGCCACCATCCCACTGAAGTAAACGTCCTTCCCGCCTCTAAACTCACCAGCACCAAGAGCACATGAGTCCGGCCCTCATGTCGATATTGTAGGCCCCAAGGCCTGGTAGAGCCTAACCAGCCTTCGAACAGAGCTCCTTCTAACCTGCTTCAATAATGCGGTTTCAACTCAACTTCGGATGAACAAGTTCTGCCTTTCTGGCGTCCTCTCTGGGCAAGATTGACGAAACCGCACCAAACAGTGACCACTTTTGTGTTCTGAGCCAGTCCACCACCCGTAGCTGGATTTGAAGCCACTCACTCATTCTGCTTACAACGCCTCCTATCTGGTATAGAGAGAAAATCTCAGCATTGTCAGTCTGTGCTGGTTTTTAAGTCTAGGCCCCACATACAAAAGGAGCATGTGGTAACCCCCTGCAATATTTCTAAATAATAGTATTGTAAATGTCCATCTAATATATGACAATATTAAGGATAAGCCATAATGACAATAGGTCTGAAAGACAATTGTACCAATTGCTTAATTTTTTTCAGAATCATGGCACCATTTTTTTTTCAATAAATGACTTCATTTCTACAAGTTTTACATAAAGAGATTTCATTTATATAGCACCTTTCATAATGTTAGGATGTCCCAAAGTACTGCGCAGTTAATTACGTACTTCATTGTTGCAGTATGGGGAAAAATGGCAGCCAATTTGCGCACAGCAAGCTCCCACAAACAGCAATGAAATAAATGACCGGATGAATTGTTTTAGCGATGTTGATGAGGGATAAATATTGGTCAGGAAACTGAAAGAATTACCTGCTCTTTCTCAAGGTGCCCTAAGATCTTTTGCATCCCCCCCAAGAGGGCAGACAGGGCCTTGTCACAAGTGCAACCTATTTAAAAATGAAACAAAAACAAAAAGGGCTGGGAAAGCTCAGCGGGTCTGGCAGCATCTGTGGATGGAGGAACAGAGTTAACGTTTCGAGTCCGCGTATGACTCTTCTATTTAAAAATGGAATGTGTTTATGCATTTCCGGACAGGGCAAATTGTGAGAAACTGTTCCCACTCAAGAGAACATGATGAACTGGAGGGCATAGGTTCAAAATAATTGGCAAAAGGAGTGAATGTGATGTGAGGAAAAAGATTTTCACCCAGAGGGCGGTTGAAGTCTGGAAGAAACTTCCTGAGAGGGTGGTGGAGGCAGGTTCGATCGAGGTATTCAAAAGGGAATTGGATTGCTACCTGAAATGAGAGAATGTGCAAGGTTACGGGGACAAGGCAGGAGAGTACAGACTCGAAGGGCCGAATGGCCTCCTGCACTGTAACGATTCTGCGACACTTGCACTGTCAAATACTTCAAAAGTTTACTCCTACCACATGGTCACAAAGTACTTGTAATTATAACTGTTAAAACTCTTTCAAGCTGCAGCAAACGTTTGGATGTAAGTGCTCAGGATCTGCAATATTTCAAAATGTTACTTGATCGCTTCAATATTTACATTGCTGACAGTGGAATTGAGAGTTTTCTTTGATACAAGACGCAGACAGGCAAAGTTGAAAAGCTGTTACGCCACAGAAATGCAAGATAAAAGCTAACTTTTTTGTTTCGAATGTCCCATGGAACAGATAAGGCTTTGCTACTCCAAACATTGTTTTGTGGTCAAACACTCCTGTTGTTTGCAATGGCCAACACCACAAGATGATGACCTGTGCAGCCTGACTCAAATTCTGGCTCCGCTCCCAAGCTGTAGTAATGATTTCCTTTGAACAAGTGTCTGACTAAGACTGCTTTTGTCCAGCTGTGAGGGTGCCATCTTGGAAATCTTCCACTTCTCCCCCCACCCCCCCCATCCCCCTGGCCACCCCACCGCCCACACTTCCTGTTCAGCAAAATGCAGACTATGTCATAAGTCACAGATGTGGCAAGGTTTCAACAGCTGGTCTGGAAATGAATGAGGCTTGGGCAGGACTCCGAATTAAAGACGCACGGGGCAGATTTTCCTGCTCTGGTGCCTGGGTTTGTGAACAGGACAACATCTGGGAGGGAAGGTCACAACTCTTAAGGGAGTCTGGCTTATATTAATGCATTCAAGGAGAAGTGAGATAAGTATATGAAAGAGCAAGGGACAGATGGATATCTTGATGGGAGGAGATGAAAAGGGATGGGAGGATGAATGGGAAATGTGGCTGACCTCTGTAAATGGGCATATGATGCTTGCCACTCAGCTGTCCCTCTGTTTGCTGTGCCCTGGTGATTGGTTCGCCCAGTGGCAGCAACAGGAATATCTATCTTGCTGACCTTTGTGTTATTCAGACAGGATCTTCCTGTCTAGTCTGAGTTAGCTACTATCGCAGGAGCAGCAACTACTGTACGATTATTGGTTAGAGAAAGAGAGACAACCTTGCCTTTTATATAGCACCTTCACAACCTCAGGACATTCCAAAGCACTTCACAGGCAATTAAGGACTTTTGGAAGTGGAGTCACATGTAGGGATGTACAACATGCCACAGTCAATTTGTGCTGAGCAAGATCCCACAGGCGGCAATGCCATAATGACTGGACCTGTTTTGAGGTATTGGTTGAGGGGATAAATTTCGGCCAGGTGACTCTGCTCTTCCTTGAATTCTTGCTGGGTAAAGCGATTCTGAGGAGAGGCAGACAAATCGTTGAAGGTACAAATCAACCATGGCCTTATTGAAAGCTGGAACTGGTTCGATGGTCTTAAGGGATTGACCCCTATTCCTGTGCGAACCTCATTGTGAAATATTTCAACAGCATAAATTCTGCCAACTTTGTAATGTGAAAATTATTGCTCCAACATCTGTTTATTTGTCTTGTCCACAGGTATGAAGCTGATTTTTATAAGGGAATCATAAAGGCAAGGCTGTAGTTGAAAAAGGCGAATCACCCGAAGCCACCTTTCTCGCTCTTTGCTCCTGATCTATCACTAGGCCCAAAGATGTACCCTACCATCTTGTCTGCATGCTTTGCAGTGCATCTGCTGCTGGGACATTGTAGAGGTAAGGCCTCAATCTCACGTTGCAATAGCATGGGGGGGGCACTCAAACTAAGACACGGTCCATATACAATCGATGGTAAATGCAATACAAATACACAATGGGTTCAGAAGGATACAACGCAACAACAAAGACACTTGTGATACAAAGTGGGACATTATAACCTGGCACAGTAGAAGCCAAACATTTTTCAAAAGTTTCTGTCAATCTGGTACAACGCTTTGTACATCAAAGAAACCCCTGATACATTTGCATTGATATTGGCTTTCAGTTCATTGACAGTGCTGCATCTGCACTATAGAACAAGTGTACAGAACACATCAATGAACCTTTTCATTAAATTACTTGGCGCACAATAATGTATGGATAGGATTGTATCGATACAAATTTGTATGAATACATTGATGCATATATTAATGCATTCAAGGAGAAGCGAGATAAGTATATGAAAGAGCAAGGGACAGATGGATATCTTGATGGGAGGAGATGAAAAGGGATGGGAGAAGGCTCATGTGGAGCTTAAACACTGGCATGGACTTGTTGAGCCAAATAAACCTGTTTTTGTGCTGTAAATAATATATAGATTTGTATTAGTGGATCTTATCAAGGTGCTTACCCTCCCACTTCCCAACTGAAGGAGAGGTTTGCCAAGCAGATTTTTCTGATTCTTTTTAAAAAAAAAAAAAAAATTCTTTCACAGGATGCGGATGACACTGGCAAGGTGATGTTGCCCATCCCTAATTGCCCTTGAGAAGGTGGTGGTGCTGGAGTCCATGTGGTGTAGGTACACCCACAGGGCTATTAGGGAGGGAGTTCCAGGATTTTGACCCAGTGACAGTGAGGGAATGGTGATCTAGTTCCAAGTCAGGATGGTATGTGGTTTGGAAGTGAACTTGTTCCCATACATCTGCTGCCCTTGTCCTTCTAAGTGGTAGAGGTTGCGGGTTTGGAAGTTGCTGTCAAAGGAGCCTTGGTGAATTCCTGCAGTGCATCTTGTAGATGCTACACACTGCTGCCACTATGTGTTGGTGGTGGAGAGAGTGAATGTTTAAGGTATGATTTGGTGAGTATGACTATGTCAGGCTGTTGGTTGAATAGTCTGTGGGGCATCTCTCTGGCTTTTGTTAGTGAGGAGGACTTTGCTGGGTGAACAGGGCTGGGTGTATGCTGCTGTCGGTGTGAGATTAATGCCTCGTGGTCCATCTGGTTTCATTCCTTTTTGACTTTATGGTGGTCTGATACAACTGAGCGGCTTGCTAGGCCGTTTCAGAGGGCAGTTAAGAGTCAGCCACGTTTCTGTGGGTCTGGACTTGCATGTAGGCCAGATCAGGTAAGGACAGCAGATTTCCTTCCTTGAAGGACACTAGTGAACCAGGAGGGTTTTTATGACAATCGATAGTTTTGTGGTCACCATTACTGAGACTAGCTTTCCTATCCAGGTTTATTAATTGAATTCAAATTCCACCAGCTGCCATGATGGGATTTGAACCCATATCCCCACAGCATTAGCCTGGGCCTCTGGATTACTAGTCCAGTAACATCACAACTGTGTCTTGTGGTGTTGTGGTAGTGTCCTTACCTCTGGGCCAGAAGCTCCAGGTTTGAGTCCCGCTTCAGCACTTGATGGCCACAGAGGGTGTGTTTATAACATGGCCAAACAGGTCAGTTATCAGCCTGTAAGTCCTTCCAACATGCCTGTTGGCAGGAGGTAAAGAGTGGGAGAGTTTCCTGGTCAGCCATACTGCAGGACGCAACAGCAAACCACTGCAGTACTTTGCTGAGCATAATCATGGACCAATCCAATGCAAGTCCATGGTCACCAACGCCCTCTTAGGACATTGTACCTGAAAGAGGAGGAGGAACATTACCACTATGCCACCGCATCCCCTAATTTTTCTGATAGCATAGCTTTCCTTCTGAATATACAAAAATGTTGGATAAGAAAAGATTGGCTTGCCCATCTAGTCCATCTTTCATAGTTGTGATGTTTTGTGCATCACAAACTAAACGCTTCCTACCCCAATGTAATCTCCTGGGAGGGTAAAAAGCAGAAAAAAAAACAAGCTCAAGGCTTGTGAACCAGAAAACTCCCCTCCGGGTGTTTGAGGAGATTGAAGCTAGACCAGGGGATCATGTAGACCATGGCTTCTCTTGATCCACCTGTACCAATCTCTTGTATGGCATGACCCCTATTCTATTAGGAACCAGTACAGCACTCTTGGAGGTATTCAGTGAATCTTCACCCACCGCACAAGCTGGGAACTTGTTTTGTAGCTCCATTATTCTCTGGGGAAAGTACTCATTGTAATGAATAACCTGTCATGGTGGTGTAGTGGTCATGTCACTGGGCTAGTAATCCAGAGGTCCAGGAAATGCTCTGGGGGCCATGGGCTCAAATCCCACATTCAATGAATAATTCTGGAATGATAGCTAGTGTTAGTGATGGTGACTGCGACAACTATTGTCATAAAAACTCATCTGATTCACTAATGCCCTTTAGGGAAGGAAATCTGCCGTCCTTACCCGGTCTGGCCTTCATGTCACTCCAGACCCACAGCAATGTGGTTGGCTCTTAACTGCCCCCTGCAACGGCCTTGCAGCCACTCCGTTCAAGGGCAATTAGGGATGGGCAACAAATGCTGGCCTTGCCAGCAATGCCCACATCCCATGAAAGAATAAGTGCACGTTAGCTCTGGTTCTCAGTGTCTTGTACCTTCATTACTTTATAAACCTGATACAAAATACCCCTGTGTCTACACTTGTCTAGAATATACAAATGCAGCTTTTAAAAAGTGTAGTGTTTCACACTGGAATCAAATATACTGATCCTCCTCCAATCCTTTTTCACAGCCTCAGTATCACTGTCACGCGAGCAGACCAAAACCTCTGAGGCAGCAAAGGGCAAACAGCCCAGAAGGGAGACTTGGCAGATTTTGGAATGATAATAGTACTTCCTGCATAGTTAAATTAGAACACCCATCGCAAGGTTTCTCTTCAGAAATCCCTGTGGGAATAGAAGTTCGCTCATGTCCAGGAAACCTTGAAGTCAGATAGGTTTTGCTGATAAATTCCCTCCGTGACAATTTAGTAAACAATGATTCATAGTCATTTGGCAGCACAGAACTTGAGTATCGTTGAAAGAGGACACATGTTGTCAGAGCTTTTTGTCTTGCACTCATCAGGACAATTCACAAGAATACCAAGTGTAAAGGGAACAACAGCTTCTCTGCATGAGAAGAGGGTGCCGATTGGTTGGCAAGTGGACTCTGATTGGTGGAGGTGTTGCATTGGGCAATGGACCAGTTAAACGATGACTGACAATTAACTGCCAAGCTTTGTTTAAATTCACACCAGGCAGGTTGACTCAGATTGATCAAGGCATTGGCCTGGGGAATGAACCAGAGAATGGCTGTCACCTATTTTGTTTAGTTGAAAAAGGCGTATTGTATGTACATGTTCTTTTTTGTCAGCAAAGAACAGGGTTCTGTGTATTAATATATGTAGCTTCTAGCACATATAAGTGAGCCACACTATGAGTCTGACGATCTTAAATGGGTTGTCAGCATAATTCTTAGTGCACTCAGGACATGTTTAGCAAATGTTGTCCAATCATGGAATCACATCTAATGTTGGAAACTATGTTTTGAGTTTTGCAAGCACGGGCTAGTAGGGGTATCATTGGTACCTTGCCTGTTGTGAACAGACAAAGGGACATGCTGTTTGATTTCTTGGTTCCGCTAACTCTTCAGAAAGTGATGCACAGAATTGTGAGTACAGCACAAACATGTGAGTTCATAATCCTGTCTGGTTGCTCCCGTACAGGATACATACAAACCTGTGAATTAGAAACAGGAGTGGGCCATTCGGCCCCTTGAGCCTGCTTCGTCATTCAATAAGATCATGACTGATCTCCACTTACCTGTCTACTCCTGATACCGATTGACTCCCTTGTCAATCAAGAATTTATCTAACTCAGCCTTAATAATATTCAATGACCCTGCCTCCACTGCTTTCTGGGGAAGAGAATTCCACAAACTGACAACCCTCTGAGAGGAAAAAATTCTTCTTGTCTCTGTCTTAAGTGGGAGACCCCTTATTTTTAAACTGCGTCCCCAAGTTCTAGTCTCCCCCACAAGGGGAAACATCCTCTCAGCATCCACTCTAAGTCCCCTCAGGATTTTGTATGTTTCAATAAGATCTCCTCTCATTCTTCTAAACTCCAGCGGATACAGGCCCAACCTGTCCAACCTTTCCTCATAAGATAACCCCCATCCCAGGAATCAGTTGAGTGAACCTTATCTGAACTACTTGTAATACTATTATATACTTTCTCAAGTAAGGAGACTAAAACTGTACACAGTACTCCATATGTGGTCTTTCCAATGCCCTGTACAGCTGTTGTTGCAAAGCTTCCCTGCTTTTATATTCCATTTCTCATGCAATAAATGACAACATTCCATTTGCCTTTCACTCACTTCCTGTCCCTGCACGCTAACTTTCTGTGATTCATGTACCACGGCAGCCAAGTCCTTCTGTATGGCAGAATCCTGCAATCTTCCTCCATTTAAACAGTGTTCTGCTTTTCTATTCTTTCTGCCAGAGGGAACAAATGCACATTTTCCCGGATTATACTCCATCTGCCAATTTTTTACCCACTCTCTTAATCTATCTGTGTCCCTTTGTGGGCTCTATACATCCTCCTCACAACTTACTTTCCTACCTATCTTTGTGTCATCAGCAAATTTAGCAACTGTATGTGACATGCCTCTAAGCCATAAGAGATATAACCAGTCTCATATACACAGCTATGGCACTTATTACATTGAAATAACAATTTATTACCAATTTCGGAAAGAGTTCCTGGTGTTGAGTGGTATTACTATATTGAAGATCTTATGATAAGACTTTAAAAAAAAGTAAAGTTGTAGCAACATCTTGAATTGATGTCATACATGTTTAATGCTTAGCAAGTTCCAATGGGTTTCGCAAAGAGAATAGGTCAGATCACAAATAAACAAGCCATTGGAGGAGAAATTAGAAGGGGTGACCAAAAGTTCGCTTGAGAAGATGGATTCTGGGAAGGTTTTTAAGGGTAGAGATGTGTTTTAGCATTTTACACTTAAATAAGGGTAATAACAAGGGTATCAAGAGAAAGCTGGCTAAAGTGAAGTGGGAAACTTGATTACGGGGTAGGTCAGTAGCGATGCAGTGGCGGACATTTAAGGAGCTATTTCATAAAGATAGATTCCAGTGAGAAAGAAGGACTGTGAGAAAGATGCAGCATCTGTGGTTAACTAAGGAAGTTAAAGATAGTAACAAATTGAAAGAAAAAAAGCGTACAATTTAAAAACCAGCAAAAAAAAAAGACAAAGTAAAAATAAGGAGGGAGAAATGAGAGTGTGAGAGAAAGCTGGTTAGAAATATAAAGACAGATAGCAAGAGTTTCAACAAGTATTTAAAAGAAAAGAGTAGCTAAAATGAACATTGGTCCTCTAGGGAGAGAGTCTGGGGAATTGATAGTGAGAAATAAAGAAATAGTGGAAGCGTTGAACAGATATTTTCTGTCTGTCTTCACTGCAGAAGACACAAATAACACCCCAGAAATAATTGTAAATCAAGAGGTGAAAGGGAGAGAGGAAGTTAAAACAGTTACAATCACCAGGGAAAGGGTGCTGAGAAAACTATTGGAACTAAAGGCTGACAAGTCCTCAAGACTTGATGGACTTCACCCTAGGGCCTTAAAAGAAGTGGCTGTGTAGATAGTAGATGCATTGGTCATAATTTTCCAAAATTCCCTAGTTCCTAGATTAGAGAATAGTGAATATAACTCTTTGGTTCAAGAAAGGAAGGAGACAGAAAGCAGGAAACTACAGGCCAGTTAGCCTAACATCTGTCAGAGGGAAAATGCTATTAAGGAGGTTATAGTAGGGCACTTAGAAAATCTCAAAGCAGTCAGACAGAATCAACATGGTTTTGTGAAAGGGAAATCGTATTTGACTAAATTTATTGCAGTTCTTTGAGAAAGTAACAAGCAGTGTGGATAAAGGGGAACCTGTGGATGTTGTGTACTTGAATTTCCAAAAGGCATTTGATAAGGTGCCGCATCAAAGGTTATGACACAAAATGAGAGCTCATGGGGTAGAGGGTAGCCTATTATCATGGATAGAGGATTGGTTAGCTAACAGGAAGCAGAGAATAGGGATAAATAGGTCATTTTTGGGTTGGCAAGATGTAACTAGTGGAGTGTCAGAGGGATTAGCACTGGAGCCTCAACTATTTACAATCTATATTAATGACTTGAATGAAGGGACTGAATGTATGGTTGCTAAATTTGCTGATAACACAAAGATAGGCAGGAAAGGATAAGCCTTCAAGAGGACATAAGGAGCCTGCAAAAGGATAAAGATAGGTTAAGTGAGTGGGCAAAAATTGGGTAGAAGGAGTATAATGTTGGAAAATGTGAACTTGTCCACTTTGGCATGAAGAATAGAGAAACAGCATATTAATTAATGGATAGAGATTGCTGAACGCTGGTACAGAGGGATCTGGGTGTCTTGGTACATGAATCACAAAAAGTTAGTATGCAGGTGCAGCAAGTGCTTAGGAAGGCAAATGGAATGTTGTCGTTTATTGCATGGGGAATGGAATATAATAAGGAGGGATGTTTTGCAGCAGTTATACAGGGCGTTGGGCAGATATGCTTGTGCTTGATATGTGGGATATCCTTTTCCAACTAAACAACTTGCCAAGGCTCCATTGACAGCAGCTTGTAGGTGACCTCTGCACCTAGAAGGACAAGGGCAGCCAACATATGGGAACACCACCATCTGCAAGCTCCCCTCCCCCTCCAAGTCACACCCCATTCCTGACTTGGAACTATATCGCCGTTCCTTCAGCATCGCTGGGTCAAAAATCCTTAAACTGTGGGTGTACCTACACCACATGGACAGCACTGTTTCAAGAAGGCAGCTCACTGCCCCCTTCTCAAGGGTAATTAGGGATGGGCAATAAAAGCTGGCCTAGCCAGCGATGTTCACATCCCCATGAGCGAATTAAAGAAAGTTATAAAAGGCAGGTCTCGCTGATTTATCAGACAGCAATTTCATCTGTCTTCCTTTGTCACAACAGTGCAGCTGCTGCCAGAAATAAAAATGATACTGCAGTTTCGATGGTTTTTTTGTGTTGTTTTTCAACTTGGAAATAATTCCCTTGCTGTTATTGCAGCTTGTTATCAATCATCAGATTGTACTATTTGCAGTTCTAACGTCTCACAACTGTAGATCCTCCGCCTTCAGTCCCTGTTGCCTTTGCTTTCCTGACCTTAACCAAGTTTCCAGTTTTGTTTTAAGACCACAGTGTATTTTATAAGATGAAGCATAATGGAGGGCAAAGGCTGACTGAAAGGCCAGATTCCAGGCACCACTCGTAAATCAGCCGAGCTTTGTTTCTGTGAGTCTGTGACTCTTTTTGAATCCCTCAATTAAAGAAATGCCTTAATGTTCACTTTGGTTGCCTGTAATCCCAGTGGGTTTTTCATGCTTAACCAGGGTGTATTTTCCCCTGTTTGCTTACGCTAGTTCTAAAATAAGAATTGGTGTGAGAACAAAGCTAGCCTTTTCTCTCATATAGCTTTTTCTCTTCATGGTTCATAGCGAACGGAAGAAAATATTTTCCAATTAAGTTCTGGCCAAATTCATTCACTTGATTTTTCCAACAATAGATTTGATAGAATAGGTAGGGAGAGACAGTTTCCACAAGTGGGGGATGGGGGACCATTGACTAATGGACACAGATTTTGGAAAATTGGGAGTTCCAGGGCTGGAGATAGAGGCAACCTTTTTTTTTTACCTAGTGATTTATGATCTGGATTGCATTTGCTGTAAGATGAGTCAAAAGTAGCGTTCAAAAGGGAATTGGATAAATACCTGGAAAGGAGAAATTTTCAGGACTGTGGGGAAAGAACAGGGAATGGGACTAATTGGATAACTCTATCAAAGAGCCAGCATAGGCACGATGGGCTGAATGTACTCACTGTGATTTACCTGGGGAAGGGATAATACATAACAGAAAATACGTGGCTAGGTTTTCTAAGTTATCCTTTAATTCATGTTAAAAAAACAATAGAATTTCAGATCTATAAATAACCAAGAAAAACCTTAATAAACCAATCAGAAAACCAACCCCTGCAAATGCCTCAATTCTGCCTGTCCCACTTGCAATTATGGGGAAATAAACTGGTTGCAGAGACACATATATCTCACCAGAGCTGAATTGCTGCCCCCTTATGTCTCACCACAACTGCTGACTTCCATTATGATATTGGGGTGGAATCATCCCAGATTTGCACTAAGTGTGGTAGTGGGCCATTTTACACACCCTCCCCAAGCTACAATGGCAGTTTCTCACGCTGTGTTGTCCAAAACCCAGCACATTAATTATGCATTCGCGGGAAACACGCTGTTTCCATGGCGGGCAGGCTCTGATTCGCCCATCATGCCATCACCTCGCCGCTTCATGATGCCGGGCGCCACGTTTAAAATACAACGAGGTTCCTGACCTCCCGGTGGTGGGAACTGCGGCCCGCCATCAATGGGCTGAGCGGATGGTCAGGAACTGATCTCATGACGTTGTGAAACCGCTTTTTGACCTTCTCGCCATATTGTCCACTCACACCGCCAAGCAAGTGCGTGTGTGGGATTTAATTCAATTGGAGACAGCTGGTCTGGAGGCTTTGACTCATCAGAAGAAGCTGGCTTTGAAATACTAAAGCCTAGATGCTCGGTATTGGCAGGTCATTCCGCCACAGAGTCCAGTCATGTTTTTACTTGACGTTGATGCAGGGGTTCCAGGCTGGGGTCTCCGGAGACTGGGCGATGAGTATAAAACCCAGCTCTGATTTTCTTCCACATCTCCCCTCTTCTTCACTGAGACCAATTCCAGACAACTGCAGCCTTAGCTAAGACATGCTTACTCACCACAGGCCCAGGGTTGAAGCTGGGACCAAAGAGCCAAGTCTCGTTGGCTCAGCCGCACATGAGGGTGTAGTGCATACTTGCCCACGGCATTGGTCAGGAGAATGATGGGCAGCAAAGGGGGGAGGAAATGAATGTGGAAAAGAGAGGGCATTACATACACATGTTGAAAGCAGCAATGGTTGACATCTACTTTGAACAGTTGAGAGCAGATAGACTCGCACAACTACAAGTCGAGAGGTTTGACTTGCACTCTCCTTCCTTACTGTTGGCTGACTATTTCATATCTGTCTATCTCACCTCTTTGGATTGTACTAATTCCCTTAATATTCCTTGGCATCGGTGGCTCAGACTTGGGCACATTCCTTGCTCATCTTGTTTCAGCTCTATCTTCATTACCTTGGCCATGTCCTTGTTTTCAGCTGTTGATCCATTCCTGGAAACATTTGGCTCTTCCACTTATTTATAAAAGAAGTAAAGCTACTGTCAAGGCTGATATTGCATCCAGCAATTGCATCAAATGCCTCTTGACTTTTAATTGGAGACATTGACCAGTTTTATATAATTCTCGTGCTCAAATCCCCCACAGTCTTGCCACCCCTTCTGCCCGTAACCTCCGCTAACTCTACAACCCTCCAAGACCTCTGCGTTCCTCCGAATCAGGCAGCTTGTCCACTACCTGTTCCTTTTTATTGCCGTCAGCCGTCTCGATGCTAACTTTGGATCTCCCTCTACTGCTCTCCCTCTCTCTTCTTTTAAGACGCTCCATAAAACCAACCTCTTTGATCTTTTAATGACCTGTCCTAATGTTTCCTCCTTTGCCTCGGTGTCGATTTTTGTCGGATTACGCCCCAGTGAAACGCCTTGGGACATTTTACTATGTTAAAAGCGCGGTACAAATGCAAGTTGTAAATGCACCTGTTAAAATGGCGCAGAAATGGAATTTGATAAGAGTGTGTAAGCTTTTAATGTTTTAATATTGGCAGCAGTAATTCCTATCCTTTCAAGGCATACAAATATAAGCATGTACACACTCATGGATGGCCTGCATGACAGAGGTTACGGACAGAAGGAGTGGCGAGACTGTGGGGGATTTGAGCATGAGAACTATATAAAACTGGTCAATGTCCCCAATTAAAAGTCAAGAGGCATTTGATGCAATTGCTGGATGCAATATCAGCCTTGACAGTAGCTTTACTTCTTTTATAAATAAGTGGAAGAGCCAAATGTTCCCAGGAATGGATCAACAGCTGAAAACAAGGACATGGCCAAGGTAATGAAGATAGAGCTGAAACAAGATGAGCAAGGAACGTGCCCAAGTCTGAGCCACCGATGCCAAGGGATATGAAGGGATGGCTTGCTTACAGTAAATTGGATGATGTGCTATTGTAGCACAAAGGGGCTGTGTGTTATCCCATTGCTAAGGCAGAGTGGTATTTAGATCTTCCTGCCCCATTAACCTCCAAAGTCTAATTGCTATGAGTAAATGTGGTTGGGAGGTCAGAATTTGTTGCTGTGGGAGATGCGCAGTTGGAAAATTCTCGTACATTTCTGGCTCCAGGTCTGGCAAAGGAAAACCAACAGGCAATGATCGAGGTTCCTTCCCCTTGAAGCTTTTACACTTTAAGACGTGATATTCAAAGTGCAATGGGTTCTCTCAAAAGCTGGTTGCCCTCTGACATGGGTGTGAAAGATCGCGCAGCACTATTTCAAAGAGGAGGGGAGTTATCCCCCCCCACCCCCCACTGTGTTCTGGCCAATATTTATCCCTTAATCAACAGCACAAAACCAGATTACCTGATGATTTATCACATTGCTGCTTGTGGGAGTTCGCTGTCTGCAAAGTGGCTGCTTTGTTTCTTATGTTTATGCCGACAATGGCGGGAAGGAGCGAGAACACGGAGGGAAATAAAGCAGATATTCCACCAGGAGCTGGTCTGTGGGTTCAGGGCCTTGTGTTCAGAAAGAAATAGTGAAGTGTGACATCACAGGGAAGCAGATAGATGATTGGCTGGCGAGTATTCTCTATTTTAGCGAAGTTAGGGAATAACCTGGTGAATCTTACCTTTCTTTTCCTTAAGGTAAGACTTATTACTACTAGTAAGGCGTATGAATTATTAATGAGGTTTATTAGTATTGGTCAGGTATATTAATAGTAGTAAGATTTATTAGTATTGGTGAAGCTTTATTAGCAGTAGTAAGGTTTATTAATAATGGCATGGTTATTAACTAATGGATAAAGAAATGACAGGGCTGCACCCGACCTTTAGAGTGCACATCCTGTGCCTTGTGGGAACTCCAGGACACTTCCCGTGTCTTGGATAACCATTTGTGCAGCAAGCATTGTCAGTTGCAGCAGCTGGGATCACTGAGGTGCACCTGTGAGGTTGAGAGATTTGTGGATAACATGGTTATATATGTGGTCACCACACAGCTTAACAGTATATAGGGAGAGAGGAAATGGGTGACGACCAGACAGTCAAGTAGAAACAGTCAGATAGTGCAGAAGTCTCCTGAGTACATCCCACTCTCCAACCAGTATTCAGTTCTGAATACTGATGAGAGTGATGGTTCATCTGGGGAGTGCAGCCAGAGCCAAGCCTTTGGCATCATGGGTAGCTTAACCATGCAGGAGGTATAAGGAAGACTGGAAGAGCAATAGTGATAGGCAGTAGCACAGTGGTATTGTCACTGGACTAGTATTCCAGAGACACAGGGTAATGATCTGGGGAACCTGGGTCTGAATCCCACCAGGGCAGAAGGTGAAATTTGAATTCAATAAAAATCTGGAACTAAGAGTCTAATAATGACCATGA
Source organism: Cetorhinus maximus (assembly GCF_964194155.1). Classification (NCBI taxonomy): domain Eukaryota; kingdom Metazoa; phylum Chordata; class Chondrichthyes; order Lamniformes; family Cetorhinidae; genus Cetorhinus; species Cetorhinus maximus. The sequence continues at coordinate 13,946,455 of NC_135908.1, read as the reverse complement.
AACCGTTGCTGATTGTTGTAAAAACCCATCTGGTTCACTAATGCCCTTTAGGGAAGGAAATCTGCTGTCCTTACAGGGCCCTTAAATGCCGTCTGAACAAGGGCAATTAGCAGTGGGCAATAAATGCTGGTGAAAGAATTTTAAAAAATTTAGTTAGAGTTCACTTTTCTAGCAGCCAGAGATGTGAGCCTCTCCTTAAACCGTGTTGACATACCCGCTGCTTGGATGCAAGGCCAGTTGTTTCTGACATTACAAGCAGTGCCAGAAGGATTTGCAAACGCTTTGTCCCAGTGACCAGTGAGAAGCTCGCTGTGTGATACTGCCGTGCTACAGTGCTGCTTAAAACCAGAATGTTTCAGTAATAGTAGCTGCCCCTATTTAATTTGCTGTAAAATATTCCTTATAATTACCCACTTTAGCAGGTGGTGGGAATTAGCTAATGGTCTGCTGTGCAGCTGTTAATCAATGAGTTACCATAATTTATTTAAAGACATAATGGCTGTCAGATGTGAAGGATCCAAGGCGTCAGTGCCTCAGACTGAGAAATGGCTTCTCGCTTTGGATGGATTCATTTGTAGACTTTCTAAAGAGGGAAAAGTGGAATTCATTTGTCGAGAGGGGTCAGGGCCGATTTACACCCCGCTCCCCCTGAACGATTTATAAATACCTTGCTGTAAATTAGTTCTTGAGCTCTCGGGGTGGATGGGAAAGATTTGACACTTTTTTGCTGGGCTTTTCAGAGAATGTTTTCAGCCAGAAGGGAGGATGTGACCTGTCGCTCTCTGAGTGACGTCACTCCACTCGGGTCGCATTCCCCTCTGTTTGCCCAGCTTATTTTTCGTTTCTGGTTTCGGACACGTTTTCCACATGAACCCCAGACAGTGAGTGACAGCAAGCTACTCAACCTTGGCAGTTATCACTACGGGATCTGACTGTGCCTGTACGTGACATGCGCAGCAGGACTCCGAAACTCATATCAAACAGGCCTAATGTCAACCTGTAGGTTTTCACTAATTCAAAAAGACAGAAAAAGCCTGCGTCTTATAGCACCTTTCAGGACCTCAGGACACCCCTATGTGCTTTATAGCCAATTAAGTACTTTTGTATGGAGCTCCTTTTAGTCCCTGACGGGGGTGGGTGTGGGCACGGAGAAAGGTGGGCACCATCCCACCTTGTGCCATTTTCGAGGAAGCAAGATGGGAGGCTGGAAGGTCAGTCTGTCCACAAGGGGAGGGTGTAGCCAATTAAGGACAATTTAAAGACCTATGGTCAGAGGCTGCCTGGAATTTTCCAGTTGGCTTCCAGATCACTGGATGTCGAAGGGACTAGGCCAGCTGTCTGATGGCGGCTTCCTGGCGGCAGACCAGGGTACCAGTGCTCTAGGCAGGCTCTGAGGCCTTCCCAAACTGCCTGGCCTCAGTTACAACTGCAGGCCGCCTTGTGGAGGAGTTGGCTATTCCACTGTGGTGGCTTGGCTGCTGGTTGGCCCTCCAGCTTTGAGAACCCGCCCACCTGCCCTCTGATCGCTAATTGGCCAATTTGGGGAAAATCACTGCTGGGCGTGGGATTGCGACCCCCCGTTTGACCCTGGTGTCAGGTCCCAACCCAAAGGGCAAAATCCTGCCCTGCTGGCACAGTTGCCAAGTAGGAAAACGTGCCAGCCAATCAGCATAGAGCAAGGTCCAACAAACAACAATGCGATCATGACCAGAAAATATTTTTTCTAAGACGTGAATGGAGAAAGAAATATTGGCCAGGAGGAACAGGAAGAGTTCCCAAATGAATGCAAACCATTCTGAGGGGCTTGAAAGTATTTTAACCACACAAGGCCATAGCCCATCAAAGAAAGCAACCTGACAGTAGATGAGATGACCCAGTTTGGTGGCTGAGTGGGTGTTAGGGTGAGTCCTTTTACATCTTCCACTTGAGTTTGTTTCTAACCCAATCTGGGATGAGGGTCTTGGGTGGCGTGAGTTTTGGGAGTTTTAGCTGGTTTTTGTTGTCCCCAATTTGACAACGTCACTTGGGCCAGGCCACAAATTGGGTGAAGTGGGTGTTTGAACTGGTAAAGTGAGGCATCTTTCTTTCACGCTGGTGTTAAGGCATGGGGTAGAGCTTTCTCTTAGCCTGGTATCCAGGCTAAATATTTGGTGATGCTGGATGGAAAAACTGGAAAAGTGATCCAGCAAAACCCTCAGTTTTTCCAGCACCATATTTGGCCTTCCCAAAGGAAATTGTATATTGGGGTGATGGACTGAATGGAACTTGAGCTCGCCCTGAATTTTAGGCGTGCACCTCTTTGTCTCAGCTCCAAAACTGAATTGCAACTTGAGCTAAACTGATTCCTGGCTGACAAACGTACTGATCAAACCGTCCGACTGCTGCTATATGAATGGCCTTTGGGAACGCATTCATCCCTCGCCCCTTTTTTTAGGTCAAAGAAAATGCTTCTTGTCTCAACTGGAAACACTCAAGCAAGCACACGTGCTGATGTGCAACAGAGGGTTGTAAATTTGAGCAGTTGGACCAAGGCCTTGGGTGCAGGATCTTGGCTGTCTCTGTCTCATTAGTATACTTGAGAGCCAATGCTGTATTTGCATACTGATTTAACAAGGCAATTTTACTTATCAATTAAACAAGGCAATTTTAATTATCAATTACAATTAGCTACAAATAATAACCAGACGCTGAGTACAAAAGATGGCTATTACCCCAATCCTTTGGCAAGGCTGGTCACAAGTTGTCTGATTCACTCTGATTTATAGCAGTTCCTGCTCTGCTCACCCCCTCTAAGGCGCTATTTTATATACTGCCAACTCCATGAGATATCCATGTGACCATGACCTGATCCATTCTGGACCAATCAGCGGGGCTGCAGCCTTGATTGCCCATGTCTTCAGTTGGCTCCTCCCTGATTCTTTACAGCGTTTTTTCAGCAGAGACCAATTTAGGCAAGTTGGGCTACGCGTGATGGCAGGTGCCATTCTTTGGCGAGCTAGGAAACTAGAGTCCTGTCTCCCTGTTGGAGGGGCGTATTGTGAAAATGCTGGAGTTGGCACTCTGGAGGCACCAGCTTGGATGGGGTGGAGGAGGCTTGTTGCTCAAAGTGCACCTTTCTTTTGGAAAGGAAGGGATTCTGCGTTCATCCAATGCATGATTTAGTTTTCAATGCACCATCGTTTGACATTTACGGCTTTGTAAACTGTAGTGTTTCTGGTGCTGCCAAGCTAAACCTACTCTAACTGATGTGAACGATCACAGATTCAGGCAGGTCATTACTAGGGCAACAGACACAACCGTTACAGCAGAAAGTGTATCAGCTTCCCTCTCCACCCCTCCACCCTTGCCTTTAATCACAGCTCCATGTCCAGCCAATTATCTTGGCCCAGGTAGATAATATTAATAGGTTATTCACCGGATATAGAATGAGCAAGCATGAGATGGGGTTGCCACAGGATGAAGTATGGTAAGGTCAGTGCTGAAAGCTTTACAGTACGAGGGAGTGCTGCACTGTTGGAGGTGCTCACAATCTACGTGGCCAATGAGATGCTGCATTGGTAAAAGGCCGTTTTATCAGTCAAATTAGGTTTGTGGTAGGGGATTTATCACTTGCTAACAGAGATTAGAATATGGGAAAGGGGAAGAGTTGGGGGTGGGTGGGAAGTAACAGTTTATGATGTTATAAATTATCTTTCCTCAAAGTGGTTTGCCATTGAATTGCTTATATTGAGATTACCAGGTGAATGCGGATCATATGTGATTCTGAGGTTTCTATGTATAACAACATCACTACTGGGCATTTGAATAAAGAGAAAAGGACGACTTGCATTTATACATCGGTTTTCGTGACCACTGGACACCTCCAAAGTGCTTTACAGCCATAAAGTAATTTTTGAACTGTAGCCAGTGTTGCAATGCAGCCAATCTAGGCACAGCAAGCTCCCACAAACAGCAATGTGATAATGTGCAGATAATCAGTGCTTGTGATGATGATTGAGGGATAAATATTGGCTAGGACACCTGGGATAACTCTCCTGCTCATCTTCAAAATAGTGACATGGAATATTTTACACCCGCCCAAGCAGGCAGATTTTGATTTAGTATCTTGCCTGAAAGATAGCACCTCCAACAGTGCAGTACTCCCTCGAACTGTGAAGAGGGCTTTAAACTAAGTTGTTGGAGTGGGGTGGTAGGAGTGACAGGGGATTTGGAAAGTTAAAGAGGAAGGACAAAGATAGTGATATGGGTAATAATAACCAGAGCGTGACAGGAAGGGACAGAGCATACAAATACAAGAGTGCACCAGCAAATAAGCTCAGAGTAGGGAAAAATGATTTAAAAAAAGGTAGAATTAAAGGCTCTTTATCCAACTGCATGCAACATTTGTAACAAGATGGATGGATTGATCGCACAAATATAAATAAATGAGTATGATATGATAGCTATTATAGAGACTTGGATTTTTAAAATATTTGTTCGTGGCATGTGGGTGTCACTGGCTAGGCTAGCATTTATTGCCCATCCCTAAATGCCCTTGTTCAGAGGGCATTTTTAAGAGTCAACCGCATTGCTGTGGGTCTGGAGTCACATATAGGCCAGACCAGGTAAGGATGGCAGATTTCCTTCCCTGAAGGACATTACATCATTAGACTTTTAATTCCAGATATTTATTGAATTCAACTTCCACCATCTGCCTAACCTGGGTCCCCAGAACATTGCCCTGGGTCTCTGGATTACTAGCCCAGTGACAATACCGCTACGCCATCGCCTCCCCACACTATAGGAAGGACGTGAACACGTTGACGAGGGTACAGAAGAGGTTTACAAGAATGGACACAGGGATGAGAAACTTCATTATGGATAGAATGGAGAGTTCTGGACTGTCCTCCTTGGAGAGAAGAGGGCTAAGAAGAGATTTGATAGAGGTGTTCAAAATCATGAGGGTGGCTGGACAGAGTAGATAGGGAGAAGCTGCTCCCACTTGCAAAAGGATCAAGAACGAGAGGGCACAGATTTAAAGTGAGAAAAAGCTTTCTCACAGAACGAGTGGTTCGAGTCTGGAATGCACTGCCTGGGAGTGTGGTGGAGGCAGGTTCAATTAAGGCATTCACGAGGGCTTTAGGTGATTATTTGAATAGAAACAATGTGCAGGGGTACAGGGAAAAGGCAGGGCAGTGCACTAGGTCATAATGCTCATTTGGAGAGCTGGTGCAGACACAATGGGCTGAATGGCCTCCTTCTGTACCGATAAAATTTTGCGATGACTAAAAAATAATAAGGGAGAGATTGTTGTATGAGGGAAAACTAGCAAGAAATGTAAAATCCTCTCCAAGTATATAAAAAGGAATAGTGTAGCTAAAGTGGCCCCTTAGTGGGTGATCTGGGATTTAACAATGAGAAACGAGAGACGGAGTTCCATTGTGTGGGAGGGAGAGCAGTTTTTGAGCGAGCTCTTGGGCACTTGTTAAAATGTAAGCTGGACATCGAAGGACAAATTTTCCTTCCTGTAGCTTGAGTGAGGAAGTGAAGCAAGGAAACAGTTACACTGGGATTTTCCACAAGAGCTGACACTGGGCACTGAAGTATGTGGGAGTGGGGGTGGGTGTGGGGGAGCCTCCAGAGTTTGTCTCTTATATTCACTTTGGGGATATGGGCGTCGCTGGCTGGGCCAGCATTTGTTGCCCATCTCTAGCTGCCCTTGAGAAGGTGGTGGTGAGCTGCCTTCTTGAACTGCTGCAGACCCTGTGGTGCAGCTACACCCACAGTGCTGTCAGGGAGGGAGTTCCAGGCTTTTTTGATCCAACTACGGTGTTAAAGCATTGTTGTTACAAATCTCAAGACTGCAGAGAAAATAATGGGCAACTGGGAAACTAAGGTAATAATTTTGAAGTCGCTCTTGTGAATCCATTTTGAAATTGTATGTTCTATGACTTATTCAGGGCTACGTTTTATTGCAAATAATAAATAAAACAGAAAATGCTGGGAAAACTCAGCAGGTCTGGCAGCATCTGCGGAGAGTGAAACAGAGCTAACGTTTCGAGTCCGAATGACCTTTCTTCAGAGCTTCTCTACCTTGAAGAGGTTTTGCTTCCGTACTTTTTATTATTTGATGCCTGGCATTCTCTAACCTCGTGCGTGAAGTGCTAATTACTGTGACATAGCTCGTGCAGCTTTAGTGAACGGTAATGAGCTGTTCATTACGGCAAAATAAGACTGGGGATCTTTCCTCTCTCAAACAGAAAGCTGAGAGGTGGCCTTTACGATCGTGCCAGGGTTTGACGGGGCAGACGTTGAGGTGAGTTTTCTGTGCGTGGCGAAGACCAAAATCGCTGACCGTAAAAGATGAGGGAGCCTCCAATGAATTGGATGAGGAACTCAGGAGAAACTTGCCTGCCCCGAGATTCGTTAGAATGTTGAACCCACTACCACACGGAGCAGTTGAGGCAAATAACGTCGATGGATTTAAGGGGAAGTTGGATAGGCACATGAGGGAGAAGGGAAGAGAAGGTTGTGGGGATGGGTTTAGATGAAGTAAAGTGGGAGGAGGCTTGTGAGGAACATAGACACCAGCACAGACCTGTTGCTGAAAGGACTTATTTCCGTGCCATAAATAATTGGAGCTGGATATTTTTCGAGGAATTTCTGGTTAAAGTTTCATGGTCTTTGCACAGGGGAGACAGGTTTCACAGGTTATGCACAGACCTTTTTATATCGAATCAGAGTGAGTTCCTTTCCCCGAGACCCTGCTGTTTCTACATCTCTCGCTGTAATCCCCTCCTCCCTCCCAAACCCACCCTCTGGAGTATGGATGCCTCTGGATGTCCAACAGCTCCGACCTCGTGCTTTTCCACATTCACTAACGACATTGAGCCTTCCAGGCTCTCTGCAATCGAAGAACAATATGTTGGTGAGAGAAATAATGGGCGGAACTTTCCCTTCTGGGACTGGAGTCCCCGTGGGGAGGGTGGGGGCGGGGAATGTTTCCTGCCGCGGAGACCACCTGGAATTTGCGGCGTATTGCACGACCATGGCTTCATAAATTATGCAGTCGGGGGGCTTCCTGACATTTTTACGCGACAGGGTGGGCTGGATGGCGCGTGCCCAACTGCCATACCCGGGCATCATGTTTAAAATGCGGCCAGACGGCAACTTACCCACCACGCCGACTGGGGAGTCACAGAGGTCTACAGCACAGAAAAAGGCCCTTCGGCCCATCAAGTCTGCACCGGTCAAACAAGTACCTAACTATTCTAATCCCATTTTCCAGCACTCGGCCCATAGCCTTGTATGCCATGGCATTGCAAGTGCACACCCAAATACTTCTTAAATGTTATGAGGGTTTCTGCCTCTACCACCCTTTCAGGCAGTGAGTTCCAGATTCCCACCATTCTCTGGGTGAAAATAATTCTTCCTCACATCCCCTCTAAACCTCCTGCCCCTTAACTTAAATCTATGCCCCCCTGGCTATTGATCCCTCCACCAAGGGTAAAAGTCCCTTCCTGTCTACCCTATCTATACCCCTCATAATTTTATACACCTCAATCATGTCCCCCCTCAATCTCCTCTGCTCCAAGGAAAATAACCCCAGTCTATCCAATCTCTCCTCATCACTAAAACTCTCCAGCCCAGGCAACATCCTGGTAAATCTCCTCTGCACTCTCTCTAGTGCAATCACATCCTTCCTAAAATGCGGATTCCAGAACTGCACGCAATACTCTAGCTGTGGCCTAACCAGTGTTTTATACAATTCCACATAACCTCCCTGCTCTTATATTCTATGCCTCGGCTAATAAAGGCAAGTATCCCATATGCCTTCTTAACCACCTTATCTACCTGTCCCGCTACCTTAAGAGACCCATGGACATGCACACCAAGGTCCCTCTGATCCTTGGTACTTCCCAGGGTCCTACTATTCATCGTGTGTTCCCGTGCCTTGTTTGTCCTGCCCAAGTGCATCACCTCACATTTATCCGGATTTAATTCCATTTACCAGTGATCAGCCCATCTGACCAGCCTGTCTATATTCTCCAGTAATCTAAGGCTATCCTCCTCACTGTTTACCACCCCACCAATTTTCGTGTCATCTGCGAACTTACTGATCAACCCTCTGATCAATGATATAAATCGTTTATATATACCACAAACAGCAAGGGACCCAACACTGATCCCTGTAGAACCCCACTGGACACAGGCATCCACTCACAAAAACACCCCTCGACCATCACCCTCTGCTTCCTGCCCCACAGCCAATTCTGGATCCAATTTGCCAAATTGCCTTGGATCCCATGGGCTCTTGCCTTCGTTATCAGTTTCCCATGCGGGACCTTATCAAAAGCCTTGCTTAAGTCCAAGTAGACTACGTCAAATGCATTCCCCTCATCTACACACCTGGTCACCTCTTCGAAAAATTCAATCAAATTGGTCAGATATGACCTCCCCTTAACAAAACCATGCTGACTGTCCTTGATTAATCCCTGCCTCTCCATGTGTAGATTAATTCTGTCCCTCAGAATTGCTTCCAATAGTTTGCCCAACACTTGAGGTTAGACTGACTGGCCTGTAGTTCCCTGGTTAACCCCTTCCAGAAGAGGGCAAGGAACTCCGGTACCCAACTTTAGCGACACCTCCCTGGGTGTCCTCCTCTGCCAGGTGGATGCCAGGAGGGGCATCCTCTTTCCACTGGATGGGAGGAGGGGGGGGGATTTGAATCCTGCGTGGGAGCAAGTCTCCAGGGCAGTCAGTGCCCAGGGCCTCCAGCAGAGGACTGCCTTGCAAGGCCGAAAAATTATGAAACAGGGGACGTGAACCCTCAACTGCCCACACTCAGTGTACGGTACAGGGGACATGGGCCCCCGTGGCAATGTGATAAGGCCATGCCTCATAGTCCCACTGCAGTCCAGCTACTCTGCAAGTGGGGAGGCCACTGTGGCTTCCTCACCCTTACACACAGAGAGCTCACATGCCGTCTGGGTGTGATTGGCGGGGGAAGGAGTTCAGGCGTTGAGGGCAACAGCAATCACCGGGAATAACAGCTCCAGTTCTGCCGAAGGGCCATGAAGGCTCGAAATGTTAACTGATTTCTTCTCCGCCGGTGCTGCCAGACCTGCTGAGTTTTTCCAGGTAATTCTGTTTTTGTCCGGGAATAACGTTCCTCTCTGAGCTTTATCCTTCTATCTGCATGGCCTCACGCTCTGGAGGGTGCTTCCCCAGGACCCTTCTGGACAACCTGCAGTGCATCACAATCCAGTGGGCTATGTGTAAGACTGGAAGCATGGGAAAGATACATGAAACCCAATTGCTCTCAACCCCTTCTTCTCTCCTTGCTCAGTAGATGTTAAGCCATAATCAGAGAGAGAGAGGGAGAGAAGATGGGAGGGGGTCAGCCACAGCTGACTGAGTCCGAGGAGCAGGGAGCCCAGCTGGCAAGGGTGGAATGGGACAGATCCTTCGGAGATGGGCTGATTGGCTTGTGGCCTCCATCCAGTGAGGATCTATGCATGTCATGGAAACCTCAGGGTCAACGGTCCCTCCATGTCAGAAGCAGCTCATGCTCTCCCCTCTTACAGGTGCCGCCAGGAAGAGGGCAAGGCCTGGAAGTGAGGAAGCCCTGCCTAGCGTGAACTCAAACCCGGAGAGGAGCGAGGGCATCACTGATGAAGAAAGTGCATCTGTAGAGGTGTCACAGCAGACACCTGCACCCTGCACCAGCTAAGAGAGACACACCTTGGTGGAAACTAGTTTAGGAAGGGTCTCACGTTCTGGTGGTCAGTGTACGGATACGCGTCCACAGCAGGAGAAGGCAGGGTCAGCCAAGCTCACCGGCGCTTGGAGGAGTGTTGGGGAAGAGGGAATCTGTGAGGCTCACGCCCAATGACGGGATTGGAATTGGCCTTCTCAGAGAAGCTGGAGAGGCAGCAGAAGGCAGGGGGAAGTCAGGCAGAGATGTCGGAGGCCCACAACAGAGTGACACACGAGGTGGAGGAATCCTTCTGCTTGCTGGCTGATGAACGGGCGCAGACACGTGCAGACATGGGGGTCTATGTGGGAGGTTGGCGGACTGGGTCCACCAGATTTTGCCGGAGATGCACGCAGACCTGCACTCCGTAGTGGTAGCCTTGGGTGGGCTTTTGCAGTTGGCTGCACGAGAAGGGGGACGGGGCACCTCAACCTCCCTCCAGAGGTGCCCTTTCCCCTCAAAGAGTCAGGCAGGGGCCTTCGGGCACCCAAAGGAAGGAGGGGTGGCAGTTGGACATCCCCCGGTATCCGGTCCTTTTGAACCTCCCTTTCTCTGTGACCCCCTTCAGCCTCGTCCTCTGTCGCTACAGAGGGAGAAGCTGCCCCACAGCAGGACAGCCAAAGTAAGCCTGGGCCCTCCAGGCCTCTGTTCTCCATGGTCACCGAGGTCATCCAAGGCAACAGGGCCAATGGATCAGCAGGCTGCCCCACCCCTGCTGTGGATGTCAGGGGAGCACCTAGAAGAAGTGTTAGGGAAAGAAAAGTTAAGATGATCTGAACTTACAAATGGTTGCACGGGTTGTTACACATATGAAACTTTTGTAAATATATTTCACCTGCACTTGAATCATGCCTGATGTGGATCATTTGCGATAGTCCTTAAGGCTTTGCACCCAACCCCACCATCACCCCTCCATCCCCCACCATCGTCCGAGGGCCATCTCATGTCCCCTGGAATCAGGCATCTGCAGGGAGGCAAAGGTCTTTGCCAGGGCCCTAGTGAGCCTCCTGCACAAGCTGAGCCTTTCCCCTTCACGGCCTCACCTGTCCCAGGGCCCGAGCATTGTAAAAACTACACGCTGAGGTTCCTCTTCAGCTGTCCAGCCTGAATGGCCTGTATCTCCGCCCACCCCCGATGACCCAACTCCCGTGCAGCATCTCGAGATCCCCACCAGGAGGCTCTGCCCCCCCCCCCGCCCTCCCTCATAACCATTGACCCCACCCTCCCCTTTCCAGGAAGCACTTTCGACCTCCCCAACTTCACCCTTCAGCCCTGTCCCATCGCCTTCCGTCCAGGTAAATGTTGAAGTTCCCTTCCGGAAATCCTGCCCCTGTAACAGTAGACGTGCCCGCCCTCATCCTCCTGACGCACCCCTCTTCGAATTCACGTCCCCTTCCAATAAGCTTCAGTGCCCCTTCACATGACATCATCGTGCGGTCACCCTCCCATCCTATCATCTCCCACTGCCCCCTTTAACCGTCACCAACCCCTCCTACAACCGGTACCCTCAGTATGCCCCCCTGGCGGGAATCCTCCGCTGACTCCCCCTGTACCCCTCTGTCCCCCCTCCCTCCCCCCTCACCCCACCCTGGTAGCACCCCCCATGCCCGTCCACAACTTTTGCACATGCAACCACCCCTGCCCGCAACCCAACACGGCCCTTCCCGCTCCGTACCAGCTCACCCATTGTGAGAGCCTCTCTCTCTTTCCCCCGACCACCCTCAACTCCCCTCAACTCCCCCCTCCCCAATAACCCCAGCACAGACTCTCGCCCGCCCAACAGCGCCTCCTGCAGCCTTCCACCTGCAGCTCGATGACTCGCCCGCCCGCCCGGCGCTACGCGTAGTGTTCCAGGGCCCTCCAGGTCGCTGGAGGCCGCCATCTTCCCCTCAAACTCCGCCAGCCGCCCCATGGCTTCCGAAGATAAGTGCCACGTTCGCCCGGACGTCCTCTGGACTGGCGTGATTCCCAGCTGGCGGGGCGGACGATCAGGCGTGGCGACGGGGGAGGAGGAGGGGGTGGTCAATTCCAGTCAGGCCTTCACCTGCATCTCCATTCGCGGGATCATTTTCACGCTGGCCTGTGGCGGGAAATGGTGGTGGCCGGGAGCGGAATTGGCGGGAAACCGATTTTTGAGCTCCCGCTGCGCTGCCCAGCCTGCCCGCCAATAAACCCGCCGCGGTGGGCAGGGTGTCTGTAAAATTCTGCCCAACGTGGTCGGTGAGCGTTGGAATCTAACTGGCCGGACTCCTCCTGCCCCTGACCATCCCGGCCCCAGAGTTTCAGCTCCAAATCTTCCTCGTCAGAAATATGGTCCCTAAAGATATTCCAGTGAAAACTGATCTTAAACCATTTTGTTGGCAAGAGGAGGAACCTGTAGAATAAAACAAAGTGCAGCACATCATAAATTTACACCATGGTCACATGGGCAGATAAGTGGCAGATGGAATTTAACCCTGGAAATCGTGAGGTGATACACTTTGGAAGGAGTCATTTGACAAGGAAGTATTCAATGAACGGCATGACACAAGGAAGTTCTGAGGAACAAAGGGAGCTTGGCTTGTGTGTCCATAGATCTCTGAAGGCGGAGGGGCATGTTAGTGGGGTGGTGGAAAAGGCATATGGGACACTTGCCTTTATCAATCGAGGCATAGATTACAAAAGTAGGGAGGTCATGTTGGAGTTGTGTAGAACCTTGGTGAGGCCACAGCTGGAGTACTGTGTGCAGTTCTGGTCGCTACATTATAGGAAGGATGTGATTGCACTGGAGGGGGTGCAGAGGAGATTCACCAGGATGTTGCCTGGGATGAAACATTTAAGTTATGAAGAGAGGTTGGATAGACTTGGGTTGTTTTCGTTGGAGCAGAGAAGACTGAGGGGCGACCTGATCGAGGTGTACAAGATTATGAAGGACATGGACAGGGTGGATAGGGAGCAGCTGTACCCCTTAGCTGAATGGTCAGTCACGAGGGGACACAAGTTCAAGGTGAGGGACAGGAGGTTTAGGGGGGATGTGAGGAAAAACTTTTTTACCCAGAAGGTGGTGACGGTCTGGAATGCGCTGCCTAGGAGGGTGGTGGAGGCGGGTTGCCTCACATCCTTTAAAAAGTACCTGGATGAGCACTTGGCACGTCATAACATTCAAAGGCTATGGGCCAATTGCTGGTAAATGGGATTAGGTAGGCAGGTCAGGTGTTTCTCACGTGTTGGTGCAGACTCGATGGGCCGAAGGGCCTCTTCTGCACTGTGTGATTCTGTGATTTAAACACAAGAGACATTGATTCCAAACACACAGAATGAAAGGTGCAATTCTTCTTTCAGCCACTGGGTTGCACTGCAGCTAAAGGAATAGGCAAGTTGCTCCAACTTGCTCATAACACAGCACTTCTCAAACTATTTTACAAATACCACCCTATTTTGACAATTGAAAGTTAATGAAACCTTAGATGCCAATAAAAAAACAATGAAGCAGTATAATAACATTCAATATAAAATTATTGAAGTTCACCTATTATAGGTCAACATATAATAGTACGAAAACCTGTGCTTTTAAGGTACTTTGTGAAATGTTATTATTTTATGTACTCACCAGGCCACAGGTTTGAATGTTGTAACACAGTTTCTTAAAATCTGGCAGTACAATTGATAGTGCACACCTAATCTCCAATGTGACATCCGGGGCTGATTAATAGTGGGGGAGGGGGTGTTGATGCAAACATGTTTGCTAAATCCAGCTTTTACATCTTGCGCTCACCTTGCAAATCATTACTGCACTTTGAAGACAGAGCGAGACTAGTGTGATTTTATTTCTCACCGACCTATTCTCTGTGCCTGCGACCCCAATCGAGGTCATGCCCCACAGTACTGGAGCTGCTGCCTCAACAGTGGTTTAAGAGGTAAGGTTATAAATCTGAGCACCTCCTGCTGGAAACGCACTTTCGAGTCTCTTCATTATTCGTTCTCGGGACCTTTGTGCCTCTGATGAAGCTGTTATCTATCGCTCTGATTATCTGGTGCTCTCTACGTTTTCTCGTGGCAGTTCGCCACAACCGAGCGGCTTGTTACTTCGGAGTCCGCCACAGTGGTGTGGGACTGGAGTCACGTCTAGGCTTGACTGGGTAAAGACGGCAGGCTTCCTTCCCTAAAGGACCAGTTGGATTTTTGTGATAATCCGGCTGCCAGTTCTGCTGAGTTTTTGCCAGACGTTTTTTTTTTTTGGGACCTGAATCCAATTCCTCAATGCCGTGCTGGGATCTCGTCGGCTCAAAGAAAGGTACAGCGCAGGAGGAGACCATTCGGCCCATCGTGCCTGTGTCGGGCTCTTCAAGGGAGCAGCTACGCGTCCTCCCGCGCCGCCATTTTCTTCTCCCCAGTGCTGCGAGTTCCTCACCCTCGAGCACCAGTCCGACTCCCCTTTTAAATGACTTATGGGATCAGCTTCCACCAGCTTTTTAGATAGAATGTTCCAGATTCCGACAACCGAGTGAAATAGATTCTCCTCGAGATCTTTTGCCAGTGCTTTTAAACGTGTGACCTCTGGCTTTGACCCACTTGCCAGTGGGAGTAGAGTAGGTAAACTATTAAACTATTTAATAAACTTTTAAAACTATTTAAACTATTAAAACCTCCCACACTCTCATTCGTTAACCTTTAGTCCAAGGTGGGCACAGCTAACTTTTTTGACCCCTCAATGGGGTTTTAACTCATATTTCTTGAGTTATTAGTCCAGGATTGGACAGCACTGTAACCAGGGCCGTGCTTCACAATTCCTGCTCTTTCTTTCTGCCTGTGCTGGACGATTACATGGCTTGGGGGGGTAGTTGTTGGGGGGGAAGGAAGGAAGGAAGGGAGGGAGGGAGGGAGGGAGGGGGCGAAGAGCTTAGCTACAATGCTCAAACCGTTATGAGTGTGGGGCGAGCTTGGTGGACCAGCTGGTCTTTTACTGCCCCCACCCCCCACCGTCAGTTTTGTATGTTCTAGCTGATGAGGTAAGGTCTCTTACAGCTGCAAATGTCCCGAAGGTTGAAATTGTGGTAGCAATCTCACAAATCACGATTGGTGAAATCCTTGCTGTTTTACCGAAGACACAAGTCCCTTTGTTGTAAGGGGCTCACTTCTCCGAGCCCTCGGCCCCTGGGTGTGAGGTCTTGCCCACTGGGCACCTGTATTAGCAAATCTACCGCCTGCTGCTCGATGTTTTCACCCCCGTTAATTAATTGAATGCAACATTTCAGGTCATAGGCTTGTGCGACCCTGAGGTGCCTATCCAGTTTTCAAAGCTTTTTGCAGCCAGGGCGCACTTGGAAAATTCCCCCTTCTTCAAAACTGTCTTCTTTTTTATTGACAGAAACAAAAAAATGCTGGAAAAGCTCAGCAGGTCTGACAGCATCTCTGGCGAGAAAGACAGAGTTAACGTTTCGAGTCCGCTATGTTAACTCTGTTTTTCTCTCCACAGATGCTGTCAGACCCGCTGAGCTTTTCCAGCATTTGTTGTTTTTGCTTTTAATTTCCAGCATCCGCAGCATTTTGCCTTTTTTCCTTTTTTATTGAGTTACTTTGAAAAGCTATCATCCTGTGCTTTAAGTTGTTCATGTTCGACCTGCTGCTGTTCTGATTCTCAGTGTGGATGGATGAGCTGCAGCCACTAGATGGCATCAGTTGTCCATCAGAAGGCGCACTCGCTCATGAGGACAAGGTAAACGGTAACACTTAACTTTTTGGGCATTTCGCCAGTTATGCACTCAAGTAAGAGCGACTCTACAAGTCAATCTTGAGGGCAGGGCAAATGCAAAAGGGGGGGAAAAAAAAGAAAGAACTGCATTTATGTGGCCTCTTTCTTGACTTCAGGATGTCCCAAAGCATTTTCCAGCCAACGACGCACTTTGACAAGTAGCCCCTGCTGTGAACGTAGGAAATGTAGCAGCCAATTTGCACACAGCAAGATCCCACAAACATCAATGTGATAATGACTGAATCATCTCTTTTAGTGATGTTGCTTGATGAGTCAGGGGACTGGGGATAAGTCCCTTGCTCTTCTTGGATGTGGTGTCGTGAGACCTCTTGCATCCACCTGAGAAGGCAAAGGGGCCTTTGTTTAAAAACCTAAAGACGGAAGCTTTGGCAGTGCAGAACTTCCTCCGTATTGACATTCCTGGAGTGCAATGAGCAGGAAAGGCCACTGGGCCTCCTGATCCCTGCCCTTCTCCACCCTTGTCCCTTCATCATTGGCCATTGCCATTTGCTGACTAGAGAGGGGGAAAGGCTGACTGGCTGTTGCTGTTTAAAATCAGCCAGGCCTCCTAACCAAGACTAATGAGCGGGATTGCCCTCCGCTCTGGCTGCCAGAGTTGGATTGGACCCTCGATTGTGGCTCAGTATTCCTCTTTTGTACAGGATATGGAGACGTAGAAATGTGCTGCCTTTCTTTTAATTGAACCAAGGGTTTTTTTTTAATCCTTTCACGGGATGTGGGCATCACTGGCAAGGCCAGCATTTGTTGCCCATCCCTATTTGCCTTTGAAATGAGTGGCTTGCTTGGCCATTTTGGAGGGCAGTTAAGAGTCAACCACAGCAATGTGGTCTGGAGTCACAGGTAAGGATGGCAGATTTCCTTCCCTAAAGGGCATTAGTGAACCAGATGGGATTTTAACAACAGTTGATGATAGCTTCATTACTGAGACTAACTTTTAACTCTAGACTTATTAATTGAAATTAATAGCTGCCATGGTGGGATTTGAACCCATGTCCCCAGAGCATTAGTCTGGGCCTCTGGATTACTAGTCCAGTGACAGTACCATATGCTGCCATTTCCCCCCCAGGGTGATGGGTGTAGAACTACAACTTCCAACTGTATCAAGGTTCGAAAGGATAGGACAGAAGATGAGGTAAATAGAGAAGCATTGGTTAAAGTACCTCAGGAACATAGGAGGAAGGAGCTAAGGAGAGCCTGGGAAAGAATGAGTTATAATTGGAGAAAATATTTTGAGTCTTCCATCTTCCTCCTCCTCCTCTTGATTCTCTTCCCGCATCTGGAGACAGATGAGGCACATGTTTCCGTCGCTAGATTTTCCTGGAACAGGTTGCTGGTATGTTACCAGGGGCTATAGGTTGAGGGGAGGGGGCACTCCGCATCAAGTATGGCTGACCAGGCAACTCTCCCGCTCTTCGTGCCCACCATAGGTGTATTGGAAGCACTTGCAGGTTGATAATCAACCGATTTGCAGGTTCTTAACCAACCGATTTGGCCACGTTATGAACGCACCTTCTGAGGCCATCATGTCCTGGAGTGGGTCTCGAACCCAGAACTTCCGGCCTCGATTCCCATCCAATTTTGAAATTGTCACGACAGTCGATCCTCCATTTTGGAGGCCTAGGAGCCCCGCCCCTTTGCTGGAGTCTCCTGGTGCATTTCCAAATCTTAACCTCGCAGCAACAGCCTAGACGCAAAAATATAGACAAATAAATATAAAAACAACAGGGGCTGTCGAAAGAAGCAACCTCTTTCGCCAAAATTCAGCAGATAATCGGAAAGCTAGATCATTACAGAGCAGAAAAGGGGGGAGGTACTGGCCCAGTGGTAATGTCATTAGATTAGTAACCCAGGTGCTCAGGCTAATGCTCTGGGCGCATGGGTTCGAATCCCCACAGTGGCAACGGGAGGAATTTAATTTCAATTAATAAATTTGGAATTAAAAGCTAGTCTCAGTCATGGCCACCGTGAAACTATTGTCATAAAAACCCATCTGGTTCACTAATGTTCTTTAGGGAGGGAAATCTGCCATCCTTATCTGGTCTGGCCGACATGTGACTCCAGACCCACAGCAATGTGGTTGACTATTAACTGCCCTCTGAAATGGCCTAGCAAGCCACTCAGTTGTATCAAAACTGCTATAAAATCAACAGAAAGGAATGAAACCAGATGGACCATCCAGCATTGACCTAGGCACCAGAAACAACATTAGCAAACCCAAAGATAAAAACAAAAAGCTAAAAGTTACTGCGGATGCTGGAAATCCAAAACAAAAACAGAATTACCTGGAAAAACTCAGCAGGTCTGGCAGCATCGGTGGAGAAGAAATCAGTTAACGTTTCGAGTCCTCATGACCCTTCGGCAGAACTGGGTATAGTTAGGAGAAAGGTGAAATATAAGCTGGTCTAAGGTGTGGGGGGCAGGGGGAGAGAGAAGTCGAGGGTGGGGTGATTGTGGAGATAAGCAAGCAGTGATAGGAGCAGATAATCAAAAGATGTCACAGACAAAAGGATCAAAGAGGTGTTGAAGGTGGTGATATTATCTAAGAAAAGTACTAATTAAGGATGGAAGGCAGGATACTCAAGGTACAGCTCTAGTGGGGGTGGGGTGGAAAGACTAACAAAGTTTTAGTTTTAGATTTAAAAATAATGGAAATAGGTGGGAAACTGCAAAGTCGCCCTTACTAACATCTGGAGTCTTGTGCCAAAATTGGGAGAGCGGCCTCACAGGCTTGTCACAGTCATACTCTCAGAATCATACCATATAGACAATGTGCCAGACACCACCATCACCATCACCATCCCTGGGTCTGTCCTGTCAGTGGGACAGGGGTCACAGCACACTGGTACAGTCAGGGAGGGAGTTGCCCTGGGAGCTCTCAACATCGACTCTGGACCCCATGAAATCTCACGGCATCAGGCCAAACATGGGCAAGGAAACCTTCTGCTGATTACCATTTACAGTTAAGCCCCCCCTCACCACTCCCCTACCACCATCAGCTGAAGAATCAGTACTTTGGTGTTGAACACTGCTTGGAGGAAGCACTGAGCATGGCAAGGGCACAGAATGCACTCTGGGTGGGGGACTTTAATGTCCCTTCTTCACATTGAAAATACCCTCCATCATGTTGTGTGGCACTACCACCATGCTAAGTGGGATGGATTCCAAACAGATCTAGCATCTGAAAACTGGGCACCCACGAGTCGCTGTGGGCCATCAGCCGCAGCAGAATTATATACAAACACAGTCTGTAGCCTCATGGCCCGGCATATCCCCCACTCTACCATTACCATCAAGCTGGGGATCAACCCTGGTTCAATGAAAAATGCAGGAGGGCATGCCAGGAGCAACACCAGGCATACCTAAAAATGGGGTGTCAACCTGGTGAAGCTATAACACAGGACTACTTGCGTGCCAAACAGCGAAAGCAGCAAATAATAGACGGAGCTAAGTGATCCCACAACCAACGGATCAAATCTAAGCTCTGCAGCCCTCCCACACCCAGTCGTGAACAGTGGTGCACAATTAACTAACAGAGGAGGAGTCTCCATAAATATCCCCAACCTCAGTGATGGGGGGGAGCCCAGCACATCAGTGCAAAAGATATAAGGCTGAAGCATTTGCAACAATCTTCAGCCAGAAATTTCGAGTTGGCCTGTTCCTGTGGTCCCCTGCATCACAGATGCCAGTCTGCAGCCGATTTGATTCACACCACATGATATCAAGAAACAGCTGAAGGCACTGGATACTGCAAAGGCTATGGGCTCTGACAATATTCCACCAAAGTACTGAAGACTTGTGATTCAGAACTAGCTTCAACCTTGGCTAAGCTGTTCCAGTACAGCTAGCATCTTCCCGGCAATTTAGAAAACTGCCCAGTTTCACAAAAAGCAGGACAAATCCAACCCAGTCAATTGCCGCCCCATCAGTCTACTCTCTATCATCAGCAAAGTGATAGAATCTGTCATCGACAGTGCTTTCAAGTGGCGCTCATTCAGCAATAACCTGCTTACTGACACTCAGTTTGGGTTCCGCCAGGGCCACACTGCTCCTGAGCTCATTACAGCTTTAGTCCAAACATGGACAAAAGAGCTGAACTCAAGAGGTGAGGTGAGAGTGACTGCCCTTGACATCAAGGCCGCATTTGACTGTGTGTTGAATCAAGGAACCCGAGCAAAACTGGAGTCAATGGGAATCGGGGGGAAACTCTCCACCGGTTGGAGTCATACCTAGCACAAAGGAAGTTGTGGTTGTTCGAGGTCAATCATCTAAGCTCAGGACATCACTGCAGGAGTTCCTGAGGGTAGTGTCCTTGGCCCAACCATCTTCAGCTGCTTCATCAATGACTTTCTCTCCATCATAAGGTCAAAAGTGGGGATGTTCGCTGATGGTTGAACAATGTTTAGCACCATTCGCGACTCCTCAGATACTGAATTCTGAAGAGAGTAACTCACCCTCTGACTCCCCAAAGCCTGTCCATCATCTACAAAGCATAAGTCAGGAGTGTGATGGAATACTCCCCACTTGCCTGGATGAGCACAGCTCCCACAACACTCAAGAAGTTCGACACCAACCAGGACAAAGCAGCCTACTTGATTGGCCACCACCTACAACATTCACTTCCTCCACCACCGGTGCACAGTAGCAGCAGTGTGTATCATCTACAAGATGCACTGCAGAAACTCACTTAGGCTCTTTTGACAGCACCTTCCGAACCTGTGACCCCTACCATCTAGAAGGACAAAGGTAGCATACGACCACCTGCGAGTTCCTCTCCAAGCCACACACCATCCCGATTTGGAAATATATCACCGTTTCTTTACTGTCGCTGGGTCAAAATCCTGGAACTCCCTCCCTAACATCACTGTGGGTGCACCTACACCACATGGACTGCAGCGGTTCAAGAAGGCAGCTCACCACCACCTTCTCCAGGACAATTAGGGAAGGGCAATAAGTGCTGGCCCAACCAGCGAAGACCTCGTCCAGTGAAAGAATAAAAAGAATCAAAGTTTCTCTATGTCCAGAAGTTGTGTCATCGTCATGTGCAACACCCCTGGTACTTGGAGCTGATGGGGTCTGTATGAATTTTCTTTGTAAAGTGACACAGCACTGTTAAAGAATTGATATACCAATTAGACTGCTAGAATTTCAGTAAAGACGCTTTTCCTTTGGTTCCGTTAGCATCACCTTTTTCAAGTCCTAAGGTGCTTCACTGCAGCGTGAGAAACTGGACATCACCATTAGGTGATCTCTTGTTGATCATGGTACAGGGGTGGAAGAGAAGGGGTAGCTTCTCTTCACGTTCCTGACGGATTGGTTTCTACATGGGTCTGTGGCAGAAGTATTTCCTACATTCCAACCTTGACTGTGCTTCAGAAGGTCCTTAACCGACCGTGAAGTGGTTTGAGACATCTAGTGGTGGTGAAAAGCTCTCTCTAAATGCAAGTCATTTTCCTTATCCAATAATTTTGAGTCTGTTTTGCAGGGCGTAACATTACATTATTGCCTTCACTGGCTCTGAAGTGCTTTTGGACACCCTGCGGTCATGAAAGACGCTATATAAATGCAAGCCTTTCTTTCCATTTTTTTCTGCTATACCTCTTTCTGGTGCCTACTTTTAGGGAATGTATTCATGTGAGAGCAGTAATGAAGTACTTTTGAATTCACTGATTTAAATATCACATTTTATGAGCTTGTCACCCAATTGACTGAATAGGGGTCACAGGTGCCAGGCTGGTAGCTCCAAGATGCAGGAAGCCTATTTCAGACAGAGGAAGGTGTTGAGTGGGTGTTCTGAATGTGGCCTTGTGATCCAGAGCCATTTGTAGTAGTATATCTCAGATTTTTATTTAATATTCATTATATAACTTGCTTTGGAGCAGCTATCATCACTAAAACTGAGATTTGCAATTAGAATGTGTTTCCGAAGTGCTGCCTGAACTCATTTTAATTCATTCCAAATTTAAATTGTATTCTTTGAGTGCCCGTCTCATCAGTGGAGATTCTCCAATACCATTATGACATCCAATTTAATTTTTGTCAAGAATGGTTCCTCCATAATCTGTTGCTTTAAGTGCTGTATTTCATAAATTGGCCATCCTGTTTTGTGTTGTAGTGTCTGTGCCTCTATCTCAACAATGCTTATTAGGTAATGTAACTGAGAAACTCAACCAATATCCAATAAAGGGTGCGTAGAGAAGAGTGGTACGAGACAGCATTGTCTTCACTCAGTCTTTCTTTGCGAACAGAGTTTTGTTCCATTTCTAACCATCGAGATACGTGGTAATATGCACTATTGGTGACCCAGTTTTCTGTTGAAGGTCTCGACATGTGCTGATGTCTGTCAACTCGATCTCCAACGCTAACTGCCTCCCCTTGACATTCAACACCATTACCATCCCTGAATTTCCCACCGTCAACATTCTGATCAGAAACTGAACTGCACCAGATGTATAAATACTGTGGCTACAAAAGCAGGTCTGAAGCTGGGAATTCTGCAGCGAGTAACTCACCTCCTGAGTCCCCGGAGCCCATCCATCATCTACAAGGCACAAGTCAGGAGTGTGATAGAATACTCCCCACTTGCCTGGATGAGTGCAGCTCCAACAATGCTGAAGAAGCTTGACACCATCCAGAGCAAAGCAACCTGCTTGATTGGCACCCCATCCACAAACATTCACTCCCTCCACTGCCAACACACAGTGGCAGCAGTGTGTGCCATCTACAAAATGCACTGCAGAAACTAACTAAGGCTTTTTGGACAGCACCTCCCAAACCTGCAACTCTATCACCTAGAAGGCCAAGGGCAGCAGGAACACCACGAGCTGCAAGCTCCCCTCTAAGTCACACATCGTTCTGACTTGGATGTTATTTCACTATTGCTTTATTGTTGCTGGGCCAAAATCGTGGAACATCCTCCCTTACAGGGCACCTACAGCAAATGGACTGTAGCGGTCCAAGAAGGAAGCTCACCACCGCCTTCCTGCGGACAATTAGGGATGGGCAATAAATGCTGGCTGAGCCAATGCTGCTCACATCCCATGAGTGAATTAAAAAAACTACTCATTGTGGTAGTTAGTTCTACATTCTACCCGCTGCCTGGGTATAGAGGTTTTTCCTGAGTTCCCTGTGGGATTTGTTGGTGAGTATCCTATATTTATGTTTAGGTGGTATTGCTTCAGTTGTTACAGAGCAGGCAATTACTCTACTTATTATTTTATGCCAAGGTGAAGGGGGTCAAGGGCTGAAGCACACCATCATGTTTAAATGGGTAGAGCAGAAAAGAGAGGCTGGGCGATGCCAAGCTTCAAATGTTTTAAATGCTTAACGGTTGCTGGAGATAAGGACTGAAAGAAATAAGAAGTGTGTTTTTCAAGGTCTCAGGCAGAATGGAGAATGTACCCAAGAGTGCAACTTGGCTTGATTCAACACAGCTCTCATGGTGGCAATTCTGGAGGATAGAAGGAGTTGGAGGCAGGTTCAGAGGGACACTAGCCGTGGCAGTATTAGAGAAGACGAGGGAACATTGCAATGGAGAAGGACAGATTTTTAGGTTGGCGATGGGAAAGAAATGGCTTGGCGGCCAATGAGCTTTCTCCCCTCTGCTGTGTCTGAAACATCACATGGTGTTGGGGTCGATGGCGATTGGCTGAAATCGATGAGATGAAGAAGGAACCGAAGGGGGAGAGAGGACAGAGTCAGAGAGAACCCCTGAGCCAAAGAGAGGAGGAGCCAGCAACCACAGAGTGTAAGGACTGAACTGATAAACTATGAAGATGTTTCCAGGCCTGGATGGTTCAGTCCCATGCTGTACGGGAGCTGAACCATTAGAGGAACTTAGGGTCTACCATCTTGTTTTAGGTAGTGATGAGCTCAGTTGAATTTTTGAGAACATTTGTTGCGTGTTTCCACTCATTAAATGTCTTTACATCTTCTGTAACCAAAGGAATGGTGCAGGTAAACCAAATCATAAGCCCATGCCAGTGCCATAGGAATGTAAGAACAAGATGAGGCCAGTCTAGTTGTTAAGTCCTTGAAAATTGAAGGAACCAATCTTGAAGAATGTATTTCTTTTATTCCCACCCCTAACCACCATCCAAGAGCTCCTTGATAAATTAGGAATCAGTCCAAATCTCATTAGAATGCATTAAGTCAGCACGTAAATGATTGTGAAAGTTTCAAAGAGTTGCTAATGATCTATGCGCTCAGCAACCTATTAAACATTAAACATTTGGGTTCCTTTCCAAATATTTTCGCCTGGAAATTCATCACTGAATATTCACTTCATGATTAAACTAATGCTCTGCATGTGCTCCAGATGGTGTTGGGTTGGGGTATTCAGAAGATGAGGAATCTGTTGGTTCATTGGCAAAAGCCCAATTATGTAAATAAAACAGAAGTCAACAAAAGTCAATCCCAGACTGTTTCTAGAGAGAGAAAACAGTTTCCCATCAGAACAGATCTGGGGAGGGAAAAAAATAAATCAATGCTTGAGGAAAGACTACCATTCGCGGGGATCTGGGTAGTGCCATGGACAGGGCTGGTGTATCTTATTATTTAAATGATTTCCAGCAGCAAGCTTTTGTGAATTTAAAAATAAAGATTATTTGTTAGCGCACACTTTCCCCAGAGGTTTAAAACGTGATGTCTCGCACACTATCGCAGACATAAAGATTAGATACAGATGAAGAAAAAGAAATGAATTGTTTCGGTCCCTTTCATTGCAGGCCTGCAGCTCCTTAGATGATTTGATGCTTTAGCTGGAGTGGAGATCTTGTAAAATGAGAGGATTCTCAGGAAATTGTGAGGCCTCTGGTAGTTGAATTGTTAGGAGATCAGATCCTCAGGTGAACTGAAGGTTAGAGCAGGTTGTGGGGAGAGCCCTTCTCCCACTTTAAGGGTGTGGCTGTATATTACCTTGGCTATGTAGCTGTCTTGCTGCTGGTTCGATGTCTTAGATGGTGTTTCTGGTGGTGTCCGTTTTTGAACAGCTTCTGCTATTACATTTTAAAGGGCCGGTACCAAACATGGCTGCCTTACCCATGTGACAAGCCCAAAGCCCTTTTCCAAATAAGGTTGGTGTGTTAGGCCAGTAAACATCCCATGTTGTGGCCTTTCACAATGAGAGATTCGAACAGCTGAGGTCTTTGTGTTAGGGATGCAGAGCCATCACGATACAACGAAAGGTCGGTGAGATCCATTTCATATTCACCTAGCACCCATTTGTGTTTCGATGTCTCTTGTCCATGGTCCATCCTTAAGGTGCATCCTTAACAAAGGGTTGTGCGAAACTCAGCAGTGGCAGGGATTGTCCATATGGTAATTAGGTATTTGCTTGCGTTTCGGGACGGTCTGGAGCTGCACACTGCCAAGTCACATGATACGCTACGGCCGTATTAAGCAGCTTTTGGTGTGCACTTTTAAAAATATAGGTTTAAAGTTTGTAATGTCCTTGCGGGCATGACAGTAGCTTTTGAGTAGCGGTGCATTCTTTTCCAAGTGTTGCTATAGCTTGCATTGCAGCTGTAATACCTGGAAAGATGTGATGGGAAGCGTGTGATAAATATGACACTGTAGAACAATGACAGAAATAAAGGCATCCTAGACGTGCGTGTAATTGTGTAGTTTTCCAGTTAGAGAGGTATTACCCCATTCACCAAGATAGTTTCACAAGCTTAGACACGGTATACTTGATAAGATGAACAAGAGGTCCTCATTATAATTTTATATGGGGAACACCCAGCACTCGATCTGGAGAGCTTTCGGAGTGCTATACTATAATTATTGAATCACCTCCCTGCTGTGTTGCACATGAACTGTAATTCCTCATTAATTACCCAGTAGATTTAAAATCAAACATAAAAATACATAATGCCGGAGAGTACTCAGCAGACCAGGCAGCATCTGTGGGAAGAGAAACATTTCCTGCTTTTATTTCTGATCTCCTGAGTCCGTTGTGTTTTGCGGTAGTCTTGGACTTAAGATCAGGTTGTATGTGCTTTGTCGGGAATGTGCTGTATTCCGTTGTTGCCCTACGGCTCCATGTTTATTAGCAGCCTGAGAGTCTCTTATCATTCTGGTTTCAATCAACGTTTCTCTGGACTGTAGATGTGAAGCCGATGCGAAATATGCAACAAACTGATCGTCAGCCTTAATTCACTCTCTGTAATCACAAGATAGATGAGGGGTGAGATTTTCTGGCCTTGCCCACCACTGGGCTCATCCGGTCCCACCAAAGGTCAACGGACTTTTGGCTGGGCCCGCGTGGTGGGCCCTGCCAGAGTGGGGCTGGAAAATCCCGGCTGAGGAATACTATTTGGCCCAGGAAACCTCATCCACCCATCCCTTCACCAGAACCTGCAGCCATCCTATCATGGCATCTTAAACGATTAAATCCAATCTCTGTGGCTCAGCCCGATAGCCCTGTTGCACACAATTATCACTATGTGAAGGAAAAAAAAAACTCCTTAACACCTGTCTTCAACTTGCTTTTGTTGTCACCAGTGCCACCTTGCTCCCTAGTTTAGCCTGAAGTTGTGCTTTGTATGGATCTGTCCATATGCTGCACTGAGAGAAAATTAAATCATGTAGCAATTAAATCATAGCATCTAGATCTTGTGATTACCTTCACATATCCCGATGCGCTGCCAAGATTGAATTGGCAAATGTTAGTCTATTTTGCAGTCATTTTCTGAAATGCTCAGTATGCATGACTACATGAATGCCTGTTGGTAGCTACTTCTTACAGCTCCCTCTTTACTTCACATCAAGTCTTAATTCCTTTCAAAGCCGGGACTGTGAAGTCTGCCGTTTTTAAAGCTGTGTGATTGTCCTGTCTGGAACTTAAGAAGGCTTCTGTTGTTTGCCTTGGCACCATGAAAGCACAGGTTGACAAAAACAATGGGATTACAGTACCTAACACCCTACCTATCCCCCCACTTTGAGCACAGCTCAACGAGGCACTCAGTTTAAGAAAGATCTTGAATTTGTACATTACATTTAATAACTTCGGGACATCAAAAGTGTTTCACAATCAATTAGGTGCTTAACTCCTTGGAAGCGTGTTCACTGTGAAAATGTAGGGAAGGTGGCATGCAGTTTGTACAGAGCAGCATTGAGTTAAATGACCAGATAACCTGTTTTTGGCGTTGGTTGAAGTGTAAGTATTGGCCGGGATACCAGGAGAATTTCCTCTGCCCTTTGAACCCGAGACAGCAGGCTGGGCTTCGGTTTAACATTTCGCTTTAAGGATTTGCCCTGTAAAGTGTGCAGTGAGAAAAGTTTGTTCCTACTCCATTGTGCACATGCCCACCAAGGACATTGTGCAGTTAGTTCGTGTGGATTCTATCCAATGCACGAGTTTCTTGCAGGAGGTTAGTAACCAATCACAGGCGAAAGCCTCATGAAGTTTCCCTTTTGATCTGTAAAGGCCAGATAATTGCAACAACTTACATTTATATAACACCTTTCATGGAACGAAATGTCCCAAGTCTCTTCAGAGGAATGTTATAAAACAAAGTAAGACATGAAGGGGATATTGACCAAAGCTTGGTCAAAGAGGTAAGTTTTAAGAAATGTCTAAAGCAGGGAAGTGGTGTAGAGAGGAGAGGTCTAGGGAGAGGATTCCAGAGCTTGGGGGGCTAGACAACTGAAGGCACTGCCACCAGTCTGGTCGAACGATTACAATTGGAGATGCTCATGGGGCCAGAATTAAAGGAGTGCGGATACCTGGAGGGTTGTGGGGCTGGAGGAGATTACACAGATAGGGAGGGGCGAGGCCATGGAAAGATTTGAGAACTGGGATGCGATTTTCAAAATCAAGACATTTCTTGAATGGGAGCCAATGTCGGCTGGCGAGCGCTGGTTATAGGGGAGTGGGATTTGCAATGAGTTAAGAGTGAGGAATTAAACTTCAAGGTATTGATCTGGACTTGCAATCTCACATCCTCCTTTGTTGATGGCAGCCTTAAGTTGACTGGGCAATTCCAGTGAATTTCCCAGTCAATACGTTTTCTGTCCTAGTTTTAGGTTTCCAGTTTGTGGATTGGACACTGCCACTGTGTCCCAGGATATTTGATGCTAAGTCCAGCAACAGTGACATGACCATAAGGGAGAAGAGAATGATGAGACAGAATACTGAGAAGTGGCTCCTTCACCTGAATACATTCATCCCTGGTTGATTTTCCTCTTTAACACTTAACCCAGGCGATTAAATTCTTACAGGCCTAGTTTCATGTAAAGCCCCCTGTATGTGTACCAAACGATTATAGATACAGCTTCTAGATCAGAAAAGATCTCCAAGGGTTATCTCTATGAAGCTCAATAAACAAAAAAAGGCAAAATGAAGAGATTGGAAAAAAAAAAATAGATGGAGAATTGTTTGCCTGGTGCCAAAGGCTCTAGATTTTTTTGTTTATTTCTGCGAAAAATATACTTTATTCATAAAATATTTGAAAGAACATTACAAAACATTTCCAAATGGCCATTACAGCACAATAGTATTCAAGTTTTCTACATAGATCATGTTACACTCTGAGGGGCTTCAACACAGTAAAAGAAACATTACCGATATTTCAAGATGGTTGCGACAGAAAGCGCAATGGTATTTAAGTTGTCTACTTAGATCATGTTGCACTCTGAGGTGCTTCAATATAATTGTAATACACGTAATATTCACTGCGTGCATTCACTGTTGAGTCATACAGCCCGAGGGGGTCTACACAATTCCTAGCCCCTCGGTGCACTATAGCTGAAAGGTCTTAGACAGCGACCATTTCACCCATTGTGCCCCTGCGGTGGCTGCCCCCAGTACATCCCTCAGCACGCAGTCCTGGACTTTGTAACCTTTGTACACCACTCAGATAAGGTTCCTGTCATCATGGCATCGCGTTCTAGCATGTTGTTAACTTTTCTGTCATATATATTGTGTTACGCTGTGTAGTCATGATATTGCAAGTGTGCGTTGGGCGGTGTGTGTGTGTGTGTGTTGGGCGGTGTGTGTGTGTGTGTTGGGTGGTGTGTGTGTGTGTGTTGGGCGGTGTGTGTGTGTGTGTTGGGCGGTGTGTGTGTGTGTGTGTTGGGCGGTGTGTGTGTGTGTTGGGCGGTGTGTGTGTGTGTTGGGCGGTGTGTGTGTGTGTGTTGGGCGGTGTGTGTGTGTGTGTTGGGCGGTGTGTGTGTGTGTGTTGGGCGGTGTGTGTGTGTGTGTTGGGCGGTGTGTGTGTGTTGGGCGGTGTGTGTGTGTGTGTTGGGCGGTGTGTGTGTGTGTGTTGGGCGGTGTGTGTGTGTGTGTTGGGCGGTGTGTGTGTGTGTGTTGGGCGGTGTGTGTGTGTGTGTGTGTGTTGGGCGGTGTGTGTGTGTGTGTGTGTTGGGCGGTGTGTGTGTGTGTGTGTGTTGGGCGGTGTGTGTGTGTGTGTGTTGGGCGGTGTGTGTGTGTGTGTTGGGCGGTGTGTGTGTGTGTGTGTTGGGCGGTGTGTGTGTGTGTGTTGGGCGGTGTGTGTGTGTGTTGGGCGGTGTGTGTGTATGTGTTGGGCGGTGTGTGTGTGTGTGTGTGTGTTGGGCGGTGTGTGTGTGTGTGTTGGGCAGTGTGTGTGTGTGTGTTGGGCGGTGTGTGTGTGTATGTTGGGCGGTATGTGTGTGTGTTGGGCGGTGTGTGTGTGTGTTGGGCGGTGTGTGTGTGTGTTGGGCGGTGTGTGTGTGTGTTGGGCGGTGTGTGTGTGTGTTGGGCGGTGTGTGTGTGTGTTGGGCGGTGTGTGTGTGTGTTGGGCGGTGTGTGTGTGTGTTGGGCGGTGTGTGTGTGTGTTGGGCGGTGTGTGTGTGTGTTGGGCGGTGTGTGTGTGTGTTGGGCGGTGTGTGTGTGTGTGTGTGTGTTGGGCGGTGTGTGTGTGTGTGTTGGGCGGTGTGTGTGTGTGTGTGTGTGTTGGGCGGTGTGTGTGTGTGTGTTGGGCGGTGTGTATGTGTGTGTGTTGGGCGGTGTGTGTGTGTGTGCGTTGGGCGGTGTGTGTGTGTGTGTGTGTGTGTGTGCGCGTGTGTGTGTTGGGCGGTGTGTGTGTGTGTGCGCGTGTGTGCGTTGGGCGGTGTGTGTGTGTGTGCGTTGGGCGGTGTGTGTGTGTGTGCGTTGGGCGGTGTGTGTGTGTGTGTGTTGGGCGGTGTGTGTGTGTGTGCGTTGGGCGGTGTGTGTGTGTGCGTTGGGTGGTGTGTGTGTGTGTGTTGGGCGGTGTGTGTGTGTGTGTTGGGCGGTGTGTGTGTGTGTGTTGGGCGGTGTGTGTGTGTGTGTTGGGCGGTGTGTGTGTGTGTGTTGGGCGGTGTGTGTGTGTGTGTTGGGCGGTGTGTGTGTGTGTGTTGGGCGGTGTGTGTGTGTGTGTTGGGCGGTGTGTGTGTGTGTGTTGGGCGGTGTGTGTGTGTGTGTGTGTTGGGCGGTGTGTGTGTGTGTGTGTGTTGGGCGGTATGTGTGTGTGTGTGTGTGTGTTGGGCGGTGTGTGTGTGTGTGTGTTGGGCGGTGTGTGTGTGTGTGTTGGGCGGTGTGTGTGTGTGTGTTGGGCGGTGTGTGTGTATGTGTTGGGCGGTGTGTGTGTGTGTGTTGGGCGGTGTGTGTGTGTGTGTGTGTTGGGCGGTGTGTGTGTGTGTGTGTGTTGGGCGGTGTGTGTGTGTGTGTGTTGGGCGGTGTGTGTGTGTGTGTTGGGCGGTGTGTGTGTGTGTTGGGCGGTGTGTGTGTGTGTTGGGCGGTGTGTGTGTGTGTGTGTGTGTTGGGCGGTGTGTGTGTGTGTGTTGGGCGGTGTGTGTGTGTGTGTGTGTGTTGGGCGGTGTGTGTGTGTGTGTGTGTGTTGGGCGGTGTGTGTGTGTGTGTTGGGCGGTGTGTATGTGTGTGTGTTGGGCGGTGTGTGTGTGTGTGCGTTGGGCGGTGTGTGTGTGTGTGTGTGTGTGTGTGCGCGTGTGTGTGTTGGGCGGTGTGTGTGTGTGTGCGCGTGTGTGTGTTGGGCTGTGTGTGTGTGTGTGCGTTGGGCGGTGTGTGTGTGTGTGCGTTGGGCGGTGTGTGTGTGTGTGCGTTGGGCGGTGTGTGTGTGTGTGTTGGGCGGTGTGTGTGTGTGTGCGTTGGGCGGTGTGTGTGTGTGCGTTGGGCGGTGTGTGTGTGTGTGTTGGGCGGTGTGTGTGTGTGTGTTGGGCGGTGTGTGTGTGTGTGTTGGGCGGTGTGTGTGTGTGTGTTGGGCGGTGTGTGTGTGTGTGTTGGGCGGTGTGTGTGTGTGTGTTGGGCGGTGTGTGTGTGTGTGTTGGGCGGTGTGTGTGTGTGTGTTGGGCGGTGTGTGTGTGTGTGTTGGGCGGTGTGTGTGTGTGTGTGTGTTGGGCGGTGTGTGTGTGTGTGTGTGTTGGGCGGTGTGTGTGTGTGTGTGTGTTGGGCGGTGTGTGTGTGTGTGTGTGTTGGGCGGTGTGTGTGTGTGTGTGTGTTGGGCGGTGTGTGTGTGTGTGTGTTGGGCGGTGTGTGTGTGTGTGT
Organism: Cetorhinus maximus; assembly: GCF_964194155.1. Classification (NCBI taxonomy): domain Eukaryota; kingdom Metazoa; phylum Chordata; class Chondrichthyes; order Lamniformes; family Cetorhinidae; genus Cetorhinus; species Cetorhinus maximus. Next base: position 13,915,486 of record NC_135908.1, on the reverse strand, counting down.
TGGGCGGTGTGTGTGTGTGTGTTGGGCGGTGTGTGTGTGTGTGTTGGGCGGTGTGTGTGTATGTGTTGGGCGGTGTGTGTGTGTGTGTGTGTTGGGCGGTGTGTGTGTGTGTGTGTGTTGGGCGGTGTGTGTGTGTGTGTGTTGGGCGGTGTGTGTGTGTGTGTGTGTGTGTTGGGCGGTGTGTGTGTGTGTGTGTGTGTGTGTTGGGCGGTGTGTGTGTGTGTGTTGGGCGGTGTGTGTGTGTGTGTTGGGCGGTGTGTGTGTGTGTGTTGGGCGGTGTGTGTGTGTATGTTGGGCGGTATGTGTGTGTGTTGGGCGGTGTGTGTGTGTGTTGGGCGGTGTGTGTGTGTGTTGGGCGGTGTGTGTGTGTGTTGGGCGGTGTGTGTGTGTGTTGGGCGGTGTGTGTGTGTGTTGGGCGGTGTGTGTGTGTGTTGGGCGGTGTGTGTGTGTGTTGGGCGGTGTGTGTGTGTGTTGGGCGGTGTGTGTGTGTGTTGGGCGGTGTGTGTGTGTGTTGGGCGGTGTGTGTGTGTTGGGCGGTGTGTGTGTGTGTGTGTGTGTGTGTGTGTTGGGCGGTGTGTGTGTGTGTGTGTGTGTGTTGGGCGGTGTGTGTGTGTGTGTTGGGCGGTGTGTGTGTGTGTGTTGGGCGGTGTGTGTGTGTGTGTTGGGCGGTGTGTGTGTGTGTGCGTTGGGCGGTGTGTGTGTGTGTGTGTGCGCGTGTGTGTGTTGGGCGGTGTGTGTGTGTGTGCGCGTGTGTGTGTTGGGCGGTGTGTGTGTGTGTGTTGGGCTGTGTGTGTGTGTGTGCGTTGGGCGGTGTGTGTGTGTGTGCGTTGGGCGGTGTGTGTGTGTGTGCGTTGGGCGGTGTGTGTGTGTGTGCGTTGGGCGGTGTGTGTGTGTGCGTTGGGCGGTGTGTGTGTGTGCGTTGGGCGGTGTGTGTGTGCGTTGGGCTGTGCGCGTGTGTGTGTTGGGCGGGTGTGTGTGTGCGCGTGTGTGTGTTGGACGGTGTGCGTGTGTTGGGCAGTGTGTGTTCCTCTTTAAGTACAAAGGCTTTGCTACTGGGTTATTTCAAATTGAGTTACTCATGGCAAGGGTAAAATACACACACACACACAAATACACAGACACAGACACACACGCAGAGCCGGGGAAAGCAGTCTCTCGGCATCCATCCCGTTGAGCCCTCACTGAGTTTTATGCACGGAATTGAGTAGTTGTACAGATCGACCTCCTCAAAGAGAAGCAGGGAATTTCTGCAGGTATGTCTCCCTCAGTCAGAGAACCCATACCCTCCCCCTGCCCCCCTACCCCCAAAAGTGCATTAGCTGGACATTCATCTCCATGTCTGTTTAGGAAATGTCTCTGGTGCAAGAATAATTTGTTGCTAAGGTGTTTTGATGCTGTTATGTAAATACAAATAGTTCTTCTTCCGTCCTATGTAAACTATTCCTACTGAATAGATAGCAAATAAGGGTACCATCTACAAGATGCACTGCAGGAACTCAACAAGGCCCCATAGAAAGTACCTTCCAAACCCATGAAGGACCCAGAAGGACAAGGGCAGCAGATAGATGGGAACACCACCACCTGCAAGTTCCCCTCCAAGCCGCTCACCATCCTGACTTGGAAATATATCACCGTTCCTTCACTGTCGCTGGGTCAAAACCCTGGAACTCCCTCCCTAATAGCACCACATGGACTACAGCAGTTCAAGAAGGCAGCTCACCCCCACCTTCTCAATTAGGGATGGGCAATAATTGCTGGCCCAGCCAGTGATACCCACATCCCTTGAATGAATAAAAAAACTGATTAAATGTGTGGCTAAATGTTTGCTCTTAACTTGCAGTTTTAGATATGAACTCCTTCACTGCAGTCACTGGTCCCTCCGCTGGGTTCAAGCGGGGTACAGGATTCATTAGGCTGTGTAATGTCTCATAACCCTGAGCTGATCTGGACAACTCTGTGTCCTCCATCTGCAGCATATCTCATTCCACCGCTGGAACAAAAATCTCCTGATTTGGGGCACTTCTTACCGAGGCAGGTCCGCGAGTCAGGAGATTCCCCGCTTGAGCTACTTGGCTTGGTAGCCAAACCTTGTCCCTAAGTGTTAAGTGCACACTGCTCTCATGGAGATTGTGTTTGTTTGAGGAGGAGCAAGTTTCATTTTTCTTATTTTCACATGACCCAAATGTTCATTTTGACATAAGAGTGAGTGCGTGGAGGTCAGGGTGCATGTGTTTGGCCTTTCCTGAGCATGGAATGCCTTTTACAACAAGACACCTTAGTGATACTTTGAGTGCGCAGCCTTCATTAGCTATCTGAATATCTATAGAAAGATGAAAGAACAAACACTTGGTGTTTACATAGCGCCTTTCACCTCCTCAAAGCATCTCAAAATGCTTTACAGCTCATGGAAAAACTTTTAGAAGTGTAGTCCCTGTTGCAATGTAGGAAACACAGCAGCCAATTTGCACACAGCAAGCTCCCAGAAACAGCGTTGTGATATTGGCCGGGTTATCTCTTTTTTTTTGTGATGTTGATCGAGGGATAAATGTTAGTCAGGATCCCCTGTTCGTCTTTAAATAGTGCTATAGGACCTTTTAAGTTCACATGAGAGGGCGGACAGGGCCTTCATCTGAAAGATGACACCTCTGACAGTGCAGCACTCCCTCAGTATTGTACTGGAGTGTCAGCCTAGTATTTTGGGCTCAAAGTCACTGGAGTAGAATTTGAATCCACAGCCTTTTGCCCCAAAGAGGCGCGTGTGCTGCCATTGCAGATAAGCTACCTTATTACGCTGTGTCTGAAAACAAAAGCATCCTTCAAACGTTGATTCGTGAGGACAGTATTCCTTTGATTCCTCTGTGTATTACTTTAGTCAGGGCACTTCACCATGACTTGTTTATGATTATAAATCTGCTCTACAGATTGTACAAGATGACATACAAGATGTTGATGGTCACTTCCCTCTTTCTGGAACATCTACATCTCACTGTCCACCTCCATCCTTCAACCTTGGGAATGGTGGAAGTTGAGAAAACTACCCTCTAAACTGAGAGATCTGGGAGTCTGTCCCTGGTAATTCAGCTCCCCCCAAGTGATTGAACAAATGGTTGAGAGTTGATGACAGTGCCGCCTTATGTGGCAAGGTTGGACATGATGGACCCTCCCAGGAAATGGCCATAGTCCCTGGATTAGTTTCTGGTACTTTGACAATGCTTCAGGGATCTGGGGCACACCAGTGCAACGCTTCTCAATGTATGTGCTAAAAGGACTGAGTGACCTTCCTCATCTCTATCTCCCTGGTGTACTTGTGATTTGCTACCCAATGTTTTCCTTTTATTATTTGTTCTTGGGACATGAGTATCACTGGCAAGACCAGCATTTATTGCCCATCCCTAATTGCCCTATGAGGAAGTGGTGGTGAGCTGCCTTCTTGAGCCATTGTCATCCATGTGGCGAGGGTGCACCCACAGCGCTTTCTGTAGCGGTTTGATACAACTGAGTGGCTTGCTAGGCCATTTCAGAGGGCAGTTAGAAGTCAACCACGCTGCTGTGGGTCTGGAGTTGCATATAGGCCAGACCAGGTAAGGACAGGAGTGAACCAAATGGGCTTTTATAGCAATCCGGTCGATCCATGATCATTATTAATGAGACTAGCTTTTTAAACCGGATTTGCTAATGGAATCTAATTCTCCCAGCTGCTATGGTGGGATTTGAACTCGTGTCTCCAGAGCATTAGTCCAAACCTCCGGATTACTAGTCCAGTGACATTACCACTATGCTTCTATCTCCCATTGTTATTGGTCTTCTGGAAGAAGAATCTTACTATTACTCTTAATTCTCTGTTGGCGTTAGCACCGATCCTTGCTTGATGCCGACACTGCCTGAAATTGGAAAGTGCCCCATTCCTTAATGCTAATAACCGCTCTGCCTCTTAAATCATTTACACACGACCTGACGTTGACCTCTTGTCTGCTCACTTTTGCAACCAGCGCCTGTGGAGCCATGGGAGATCATTTTTGATGATGGTCCCCCCAAGATGGAACCTCTCTCGCTGAAAGGGCCGAGTGTAAAGCGGTCTGCACATGCTCTGGTGTGAGCTGGGAGGGTCCGTTACCACAGAGCAAAGCCTTCGAAACCCTTGCATCCTGGCACCTCCACTAGTGGTATGGCAGGGGGAAACGTCTGTCTGACTCCTGAAAGGATTTTATGGGTTAATGGTGGCGGAGTTAATATCCTGATCATAGGGTGACCTTGTTTAATCTGCGCAGTTCCAAGGTTTACAGAATTCTGAAATGAAGGCTGTTCGTACTCAGAGGAATGAAGCACTTTCCAAATTCAGGCACTTTTGGGAGCAAATTTTAACCCAACTCACCTGTCGAGGAACTGATGGGATTGCGTGAGATGCTGGTGTTATTGAAGTCAGTCCCAGGGTCAGTGCTGAGGCCATGAGGGCAGCAGGCGCATGGGAACACCGCCCTCCAAGCCACTCACCATCCTGACTTGGAAATATATATCGGCTGTTCCTTCACTGTCGCTGGGTCAAAATCCTGGAACTCCCTCCCTAACAGCACTGTGGGCGTGCCTACACCACAGGGACTGCAGCGGTTCAAGAAGGCAGCTCACCACCACCTTCTCAAGGGGCAACTAGGGATGGGCAATAAATGCTGGCCCAGCCAGTGAAGCCCATGTCCCGTGAATGAATTAAAAAAAAGTGCTGAGCTGCCACTGACTGAACAAACAGGCTTCCATATCCACATTTGCTCCATTTCCTGTTTCTATTTCAGATCTCCAGCATCCCTGGCATTTTTTTTTTTACATTGCGTTTCTTAAGGGGGTTAATAATAGATCTCTGCTGTGGCAAAGTACATTCTGCCCATCTAACTTCATCCAGCTCCTATCACCTTCACTCTTCCCCACAACATTGAATTGTTTCTTCAATGGTCCCAGGTTTCTGCTCGCACTATAACTGGAAGTCTACTCTCTGTAGTGTGTTGTGAAGAGTTTCCTGATCTCTGCCCTAAATTTGCCTTTTACTAGTTTGTCCCTTGTCCCTTTTGTTCTGCTCTTGTGATTTAATTTAACATGAAGTCTGAATAAACCTTTAGCAACGTCTGATTTATTGCACCAGTTGTGAAAACCTGACAGCCAAAATTCTGGGAAACTGCCCAGGTGAGGACACCAATCTGTTCCTGTGTGCTTATTGTGCTCATTTCTCAACGACTTTTCAGTAGTTGTCAGAACGCGCTGATGAAAGAACATCATTGACCTCTCGCACTGCTCCACAAGTCACCTTTCTTGACTGGCGAGAGAACTGGTCCATTTACATTGTCGTGAGGGGAAGATTCTCTCACGTTGACCCAAGAGCCTTGCCACGTAATGGCAACCTGAGCAGAGGCCTAGTCGACTGAGTGCCACACGAAGGTAATGTAGTCTTCAGGCGTAAATCACGATGGCTTGAATCAGAAGGAGCAAACCTATTGTATAGAATTCACACCCCCGTCTTCTGACAACATAAATAATGATTTATGCTGCGGGTGCTGGAAGACTGAGTTAAAAAGAGAAGGTGCTGGAAATACTGGCAGCATGCGTGGAGAGAGAGAGAGAGAGGGATAGGGTTAACATTTCAGGTTTGTGACCTTAGTGAGGCCCTGAAGAAAGGTCGCCAGCCCCAAACGTTAACCCTGTTCAGCGCCTTGCCTCTACCCCTTGTGGCTCTCTTCCCAGGAACCTGCGCCCTGAGGCCCTAAAGCTGCGGCACAGAGCGGCAAGGCTGCGGTTTACAATTGCAGTCAGTGGCGTAGGCCTGGGCCTTAACGCGGACTGGGAGGCCTAGGCCGTAAATCCAAACAACCAATCTGGTGTTGCTGAAAATGTGATGCTAAGACCAGATTATAAGGTGGTGGGGGGGGAGTGGGGCTTCAGTTTTCATAGATGGCATGAGTGAGCTTGATTGGGTGGTCACAGTACAACAAAAACTTCCATTTATATAGCGACTTTAACAGAGTAAAACTTTCCGAATTGCTTCACGGCAGTGTTATCAAATGGACTATGGCACTGAGTCACCTAAGGAGATGTTGGGACAGAGGGTCAACAGTTTGGTAAAAGAGTTGGGTTTTAAGGAGCATTGTAATGGAGAAAGGGGAGGGAAGGAGGTGGAGAGGTACAGCGAGGAAATTCCTGAGCTTGGGGCCCAGGCAGCTTTACTGATTCATTCAGCGAATGTGAAGTATCTGGGTGTAGCAGTAACAGCAAGTCCAGCATTTTTTGCCTGTCCCTAATTACCCTTGAACTGAGTGGCTTGCTCGGCCATTTCAGAGGGCAGTTAAGAGTCAACCACATTGCTGTGGGTCTGGAATCACATGTAGGCCAGACCTGGTAAGGATGGCAGATTTCCTTCCCTCAAAGACATTGGTGAACCAGATGGGGTTTTACAACAATTGGCGTGAGACTGGTTATTCCAGGTTTTTTTAATTAACTGAATTTGAATGCCACAGCTGCTGTGGTGGGATTTGAACCATGTCCACTACAGCATTAGACTGGGCCTCTGGATTACTATTGTTTCATCTCCACCTTTTAGCCCATTTCGATCCCTTCCCCCCCCACCCCACCCACACTAGGGCCATCTGCCACTAGCTTGCTTCCCTTAATGTCCCCATTAACACATCCTTTACATAATATCACCACCGTCAACACCCCTTTGTCCTTTTGTCTCTGACATCTTTGGCAGTCTCTTCTTGGCCTCCACCTATCACTGGCCCCCTATCGAGCTCTCCTGTCCCACCGCCCTTCTACCAGCTTATATTTCATCTCATTTCTATATGTCTTAGTTCTGATGAAGGGTCATGCGGACTCGAAACATCAACTGTATCCCTCTCCGCAGATGCTGTCTGACCTGCTGAGATTTTCCAGGTATTTTTGTTTCTTTTCCTCTGGATTACTAGTCCAGTGACATTACCACTACACCTCCATCTCCCCCTGAAGGCTTAGGGGCCATTAAAATTTGGGGGTGTTCAAGAGGCCAGAATTGGAGAAATGCAGGTTGTAAGACCTGTGAGGATAGGGAGGGGGGGGGTTTAAAAATCAGGAGGTAGACTTTAAAATCAATGTAGCGATGTTAGTGATGCAGCTGATAAATCCTAACACCAAGAAGCTATGTTGTTCCTAGGATTAAAGGAAAGAAGGCACATGGTAAAACGCAAACAAATTGGCTAACTGACCAAGCAGTTTTCTTTTAGTTTTAAGGAAAATAACTTTCCAGGGATTGAGGTTATCAGATCAAACTTGGTGGGAGGGAATTAAAACTGCGCCATGCACCCGAACGGGTAGTGGAGGATAGGGTGGTTGATGGGTGCAGTAGTAACAGCAAGGACTTTCTCACCCATGCAAAAAAAAAAGCCAGAGGCCTTTAGTGCTGTTGAGGATTTTACAGTGCATCCAGGGCAAAGCAGCCCGCTTGACTGGCACCCCCACACCCCCAGCCACAAAAATTCACTCCCTCCACCGCAGTGTGTACCATCTACAAGATGCACTGCAGGAACTCACCAAGAGACAGCACCACCCAAACCCACGACCACTACCATCTAGAAGGGCAAGGGCAGCGCATAGGTGGGAACACCACCACCTGGAAGTTCCCCTCCAAGCCACTCACCATCCTGACTTGGAAATATGTCGGCCGTTCCTTCACTGTTGCTGGGTCAAAATCCTGGAACTCCCTCCCTAACAGCACTGTGGGTGTACCTACACCACATGGACTACAGCGGTTCAAGAAGGCGGCTCACCACCACCACCTTTTTGGGGGCAATTAAGGGTTTGGCAATAGAGGCTTGCCTAGCCAGCGACGCCCACATCCCATGACTGAATAAAAAGAAATGATTCTGCTGGAGGTCCAGAATGTGGTAAAGGTTCAAAATGGCTTCTTTGCGCCACTCCTCGCTATTGAGAATGATGCTGGTTTGGCAATACAGCAACATAGGGCAGAATTTCGCCCATGTCGGGTGGAGGCGGGTGGGGGAGCGACCGCCCCCCTGTGATTGGGGCCGGAAGGCGATCTGACGCTGGTGGGCTAATCAAGGGCTACCCGGCATGAAATGTGAGCGGCCATGCTCAGCGCTGGCTGTGTGGGCGGGGGAGGATGGTGAGCGGGGGCGATCAGGAACTCTGTGCATGCGCGCTTGAGAATCTCCCTGAGGCTCAGAGACGCCTCAGGGAGATGAAGATTTGTATAAAAAGATAATAAAGAAAATAAAAATGTCATGAAACATTCCCCATCATGTGACTCTGTCACGTGAGCAGGGACATGTTATTAATTAAATTAAAAATTTTTATTTTATTTTTTACTTGCTTTAGGAAACCTCATCCCGCCTGTGGATGAAGTTCCCTAAAAAGTGCAAAGGCCGCTTGGCCTTTCCACCAACCGTAAGGTTGGACGGGCAGCGAGAAATTCAACTGAATTGATAACTTAATGGCCTTAACAGGCCCTTTAATTGTCGGCGGGCGCCATGCCAACTCTGGTGCCCGCCTGTCGGAAAAAAAACATCGTGCGACTGCGTGTTGACATCGAGACGCTCGCCTGATGTCAACACGCGTCATCTTGCGCTCGAGTGGGTCGGGCGCGTACCAGCCCGCCGAGCCAAAAATTTTGCCCAGAGGGTTGATGGCAAAACCCAGCCTTTTGAAGCAAGCCTGGATTTCACCCTTCCTGGAATCAGAGCTTCCAAAACCGATCTGTCTGACGGCCTTTGCCCAGGTGGAGGAGCGGTGCCCTGCAAGTCATTTTGTTCATTTATCTCATGACTCTCTGGAATCTGAGTATTCACCCATGGACCGGGGACCCATGTGAAACTCGCCCACTTTTCTGGAACCGCTTCATCCCGTTCAGGGCCGTGGGGGACTCGGCGCCGATCCTGACAGGCAATGAGCGCTAGGTGGGGTACACCACAGTCCACCACAGGGCGCACACTCACACTAAGGGGCAATTTACTGTGTCCAATCTGCCTAACCACATCTTTGGACGGCAGGAGGCAACTGGAGGAAGCCCACACGGGCATGGGGAGAATACCGACAGACGCAGGAGGTCAGGATCGAACCTGGGTCCCTGTGAGGCAACAGCGCTAAATGCTGCGCCACCCTGCTTCCCACCATGTGGAACTCAATATATTTAATTAATTTCAATAATCTGTATCAATAAATCAAAGCCTGGAAATAACAGGCCCTATTAGCTTGACTTTAAATATAGGCAAATTACTGGGAAGGATCATTAGAGACAACTTGTAAGATTACATTGAAAGACTGTGTGTTATAGGGGGATTTCCGCATGGCTTCCACACACATTAGAAGGTAAGAAATTGGAGTAGGCCATACCACCCCTCGAGCCTGCTTCACACTTCAATAAGATCATGGCTGACCTCTGACTTCAAATCCACTTTCCCATCCTTCCACACGTCCTTTATCGCCGAAAACCTGTCAGTCTCAGATATAGTGGACACACAAGCTTACGACCATAGCAATAGGAGCAGGAGTAGGCCATTCGGCCCCTCGAGCCTGCTCCGCCATTCAGTGAGATCGTGGCTGACCTGTTTGTGTTTCGAGTTCCACATTCCCATCTAGCCCCGATATCCTTTGACTCCCTTGCCTCACAAGAATCCATCTACCTCTGCTTTAAAAATATTCAATGACCTCCGCCTTCTGAGGTAGAGTTCCACAGTCGCACAACCCTCAGAGAAAAAAAAATTCTCCTCACCGCTGTCCTATTAGGGCGACCCTTAATTTTAAAATAGTGCCCCCTAGTTCTGGACTCACCCACAAGAGGAAACATCCTTTCCACGTCCACCTTGCCAAGGCCGTTCAGGAGTTAGTAGTAGATAGTCAAGGATTGAAAGGCCACAGACCTCCTGGGGGAGGATTTTCCCTTCGCTGAGAGGGAGCGGCTGTGAAACGGGCCAATTAACGGCCAGCCGGTGTGGAACGCGTGCTGAGAGCCTCAGCGCTGCCTGGGGGTGGGAGGAGCACGAGCGCTGAAGTCTGCGTGTGCGCCGGGGCTGCGCTCACCGACAGCTCCCCGAAGGCACAGAGCTGCCTCAGGGAGCTGAAGGATTTAAAAATGACATATAAAGATTTGAAAACTAAGTGAAACGCGTCCGCACCACATGACTCTGTCACACGACCGGGGACATGTTGACAATGAGTTTAAACGTTTTTTTTATTGTTATTTTATTCACTGTTGGAAACCTCATCCCGCCCATGAAGGCAAAAAATGCAAAGCCCGCCTGACCTACCCTCCTGCCCGCCGACCTTAAGGTTGGACGGGCAGCGAAAGATCCGGCATAATTACCAGCTTAAGGGCCTTAATAGGCCTCTTAATTGTTGGCGGGCACGCTGGCAACTCTCGCCCAACCCCGCCGCCCGAAATATTGCACGATGACGTTGGGTCGCTGGCCCGACGCCACCACGCGCTATTGCACGCTTGGGCGTGTCAGGCGTGCACCCGCACGCTGAGCTGAAGGTCCATCCCCTGGGGTGGAGTGTTCCAAAGATTCACAGACCCAGTGAGCGTAGAGATTTGTCAACTGGGTGTCAAATGGCTGACCCCTTATCCTGAAATTATGGGTGGGATTTCCCGGTCGGCGAGCGGAGGGGGCGGGGCCTGCTCGCCGACGCGTAAAATGACGCAGGATGTTGTCGGGCGGAACTCCCGACGTCACCCCGCATCATTTCAATATTCAGGTCAGCGGGGGCACAGCCAAATCAGCTGTGCGCCCGCCGACCTGTCAACGGCCTACAGAGGCCATTGACAAAGTAATTGCCCCAGTTAAAGGACCTGCCCATCCAACCTTAGGGTTGGCGGGCAGGCCGGGAGCCCTGGCGGGCATCAGAGAAAGCATCAAACCTCATCCACGGGCGGGATGAGGCTTCATGTAGGTTTCTAAAAACATAATAATAGTTCAACTAAAAGTGATGGACATGTCCCAGCTCATGTGACCGTGTCACATGAGGGGACATGTCAGGGAAATTTTATTTTTCTGTTTTTTTTACATTTTTCAATTTGGCGCCATCTCCCTTAGCCTCAGGGAGATGAATGCGCTCTATCGTGTGCATGCGTGAAAGAGCGCACTCTCGGCTTAGGGAATCCCACCCCGCCCATACAGCGCTTCCTGGTGGATGTCACGCTGGGCGGGCCTTAATTGGCCCGCCCACGTAAGATGGCGGAGGGGCGCCGATTGAAGGCGAGCCTCCAAGCGCCCACTCCTGAACTTCCCCCGCCCCCGACAGGGCAAAGTCCTGCCCTATGACTCCTAGTTCCCATCTCTCCAGTCGGGGGACAGAGCGACTCAGCCTCCACCTTTTTGAGAGCTCCAAGAATTTTATAATTTTCAGTGTGATCACCGCTCATTCTCCCAAACTCCAGAAAATATAGGCTCAATCTCTCCTTATTAGGCAACCTTCTCGTCTCTGGCAAAAGTAATATCTTGCTTCATCAAGTTGTTGAATTCTTGGTAAAAGTTACATGGTGTGTGGATGAAAATCATCCAGTCAACATTAAGTAGGTGGAGTTCCAAACAGCCTCTGAGAAAATGATGCGGAAAAGTCTATTAAGCAAGGTTTAGTCTTGTTGGATTGGCAGGCAGATGAGAAACTAGTAATATTTTCAGAGATGGAAGGTAGTTATTAATGGTAGTTGTCCTGCATGAGACCAGTCAATAGTGGAGTCTTATAGAAACACAGGAACTAGGAGCAGGAGTAGGTCATTCGGCCCTTCGAGCCTGTTCCACCATTCAATATGATCATGGCTGATCCTCTATCTCAACGCCGTACTCCCGCTCTCCCCTTACCCCTTGATGCCTTTAGAGTCTATAGGAATTAGTGTTAGGGCTGTTATTCTTCATCCTCCTCCTCAATGGCCTGGATATATCTGGCACACATGTCTTCCACACCCAGATCCCTATGTTGTCCCTTGTCGGGAAAGACATGAGTGCATTGTGTTCCTATGGTCACTACAGGTAGTGATTACTTTAAACAGATCCCACTGCATTTGACGTTATTCACCTTTGCCTTCCTTGTTGCGGTATTTGCATTGTTCAGAGGTCAGAAACCTTTATGCTCCGTAGGGCACCCGGCGCTCGGAGAATACCTATCCTTATAAGCCTCAATCCTGTTCCGATCCAGATGTTTTGCCAGCTGTTTCCTTTGTGCCTAATTAACATAGTATTAACTGAATTTGCTGGGTGTCTGTTCCACTTGTCTGTGAGGAAAAGAAATATTCTCATCTTAAGTTGCGCTTTAATGCTTGTTAATTTTACACTTTTGCTCTCCAGTCTGTGCTCACAATCCCAAGTTAACTAATCAGCTTACACCTACTGTAAGTTGTCCTTTCTTCTCAGTATTTTGTGATTGGCGGTTGCACCTCTTTTCAATCCACTTCAAAATAAAATTGGCTTGTGTGAGTGTCTCTGAGCGACTTGGATCCTTAAATTTGTGCACCATTTCCTGCACTTTGGGCTCCTTCCCAACACCATTAACTTGTATTTGCAGCGAAAATAGGCAATTTCCATGATTAGCCCCATATCTCCAATGAAACTTGCAATGTCGTGGCCAACTTGAAGGAGGTTGCATGCCCCAGGGCCAATTCTGACTTTTCTATCACAAAATTTTGCTACATGGCAGCCCACTGTAATCTACTGTTCACTTTGGAAGGCGGTAAATATCTCACCGTTAGACGATATATTCAGGCTAAAATTAATGGCGCATTTCTCTACAAATGAGCTAATTATACAGAAGCAAAAGCTACACCGCAAGTAATTTGTAACATAATATGTATATTGACTTGGAATGCACACACTGTTCCAGAAACAAGGAAAAGTCCAAACCTTTGAGTTCCTCGCAAGAATCATTAAGCCGCAGCTCTGATTTGTTATGGGGATTAAACCTCCACAGAGCAGCGTTAGGCTGCCTCTGCTGGTAACAGAAAGTCATAGCAATTGAATCGTAGAATAGCACAGCAGAGGAGGTCAATGGGCCCAATGAGTCTGCACCAGAGCAGTAATCAGATTACTACCCCACTCTTTTCCCACACCCCTGCAATTATTTTTCTCTTTCAAGTATTTATCCATTTCCATTTTTTGAAAGCCACCATTAAAAGCTTAAATGAATCTCCTGTCCAGTTGTAAGGGATAACTCCCCCATCATATAATCCTAGCGGAGAAGCATTGCTCACAAGGGAATACTGGTTGCAGAGAGGGAAGCAACACTGCGAGTGTAGTTCTCAACTTGTAGAAGGGGTAAAGCGGAGGGCGGAATCACCTCCACACTCTTAGCTTTCTTCAGAACGGAACTGATTCATTGTCAGCCATCTGATAACCTCTATGTGAATTGTTTCTACCACTCAGGCAGACGACGAGTGAGAAGGGTCTGTTGGCTGCCTGCCAACTCGATTGTTTCTGCACTAGGCTGTGTCGGAATGTATTCACTGCCTGATAAGTCAGCACGTGGGATGGCCCTGACAACCTTGACCTCATTATATTCTCTTTGCCTTCCCACAATACTTGTTATCTCTTGACAGTTTGGTGTAGTATCTTTCTCCCACACCTTAGGAATATAGTTATACCCAGACAGGTGTTAAATCATAATGGCTTTTTTGTACAGAATTTCTTTCCTGTTTAAACCATGACCGACCACTATGACCATTCCCCATCCTGCTGCTCATAGCCTCGTGTTGATCTACGTAAAGGTAACTATGTGAAACCAGTTAGTCCAAAGGAAGAAAAGTGTTACGTTTTTACAAGAGACTTAATCAATAAACTTCGAATTCTGAGTAAGGCAGGAAGAGACATCAAGATTGAACCACGATGTTGTTCCTGGTGTCGACCGTGTTCTCCAGTCCCTCTGGCATCCACCAACTGCAGAAGGTGTCAGGTGCACTGGCGGACACCCCAAGCTCCCTCTCCACGGCCACTCGGGTGCAGATATAGCCACAGAAGAAAAGCCAGGCAGAATGGCCGAAAGATCACCCCCACTTGACTGCCCGCTGCCTGGACCATGTGGATGGCCACCTTGACCAGGGCCAGGGGCAGTCCAGCAATGGATAAGTTCTCCAACATTCTCACTCTCGTTGGCACATTATGGCCAAAGATTAAGAAGGTGGGGATTGAAGTGCAAAAAGAAATTCGGGAGCAGATCCATCAACTAATGGACAAGAGGCTGGAACCTCTCTGTGCGAAGCCAAGACAACCTGTTTTGACTTAGACAAATGACCTTGCACTGTGCCCCAGTACATGATTAGCTTTATTGATAAAAGTCTCACATCGATTGCGTACTCTGGACGGTCAATAATTGCACTTTAGCTCTTTCATCAAGTGTCTAAATGCGACGAGGGAAAAAAAAACCTTTGCCGGTTTCAGGAATATTGCACTCGGAATGATGCAGGATGGGGACGATGAACATCTTCCAATAACGGGCTGGAAAATCTGCCAATTGTACCCCGATAACTTCCACCGGCATTTTACAGGCTGGATAAAGCATTGAAAATAACGAACGCTGCTCTTCGTATGTGACATTTAACTAAACATGCACAGTGAAATGCATTGGTTTCAAAACTTCTTAAAGCATAACGTTGCTGAAATTTCAGATTTCAGGTTCATAATAAATAAAAATGGAGACTTTTTCATAAATATGGTTCGCTTTAGTGACCTTTCAATTTTTCCTGTCAGTGCACAAATACTGAATATTATTTTCCCTTTAAGTTAAAGCATGGACACAATGGGCCGAGTGGCCTCCTCCTGTGCTGTTAATTCCCTTTGCTTCAAAGAGGGGATAGGAGCAACTTCTTTAGGCAGAGAGCCGTTAAAACATGGTTTGAGTATCTCAGTGTTGGAAAGAGACTGTTGCGTATCTTGAAGGGGAAAATAGAGAAGCGTTTAGAACAGAGTGGGAGAGCAAGGCAATGGGATCAGCTTTGGGTTGCTCTAAGGACCAGCATGGGCGTGATGGGCAAGATAGCTCCAGAATGTGAAGGTTCAATACAGGGGAAAATAATCCACATTTAATCAGTGTTTACTTGAGAAGGTAGCCCTTTCTACATTGCTGCATTGGGCGATGCATGGCATAGCTTTATGCCTAGATAATCCTTTCTAGTGCACTGCACTTGATTCGTGACTTTTTATTCACCTCTAGCCACATCTCCTGTCTAAACTGCCAATATCCTCATTCTCCTGCTTCTCCACTTTTCTGCCCTACATACAATTCCGAGATGTCCTACATTCGATGTCCTCCCATACTGGGCAGCATTACATTATATATATATATATATATATAGGCTGGAGGTGCTGTGCAGCTGGCTTGTGAACCTTTGGAGTTGACACTGCGATCAGTGTTCCTGGCTCTACAATGGCCTGTAATCGACACCAATGCCCCTGGTCTCCCGTGAGCAGATTAATTTGGAATTCAGCATTATACCACTCCCGGTTTAGCACACTGTCTTCACCGCTCACAATGCAGTCTGCTCTGCATTGGAGAGACCAGACGTAGATTGGGTGACCACTTTGTGGAGCATCCCCATTGAGTTTGAAAGTGCGACCCTGAGCTTCCAGTCACAGGTCGTTTTAATTCTCTCTCATTTCCACTTTGACCTCTCTGTCCTCAGCCTCCTACACCAAGCTCTGCATAAGCTTGAGGAAGCCCACGATCTCTACTTGGTATCTTCGGGGTTTCGGGTGGAGGGTGGGGTGCAACGTCCAGACTAGATGGTGTGCAAATCCCGGCTGCTATTAGCAAGTTGTAGATTAGCGACACATTGTTCCTTGGAGGGGCCTTTCAAGCAACACTTAGGATCGTGGTCCTTGACAAAAAAGCTGGGGAGACTGCGGTGTGTTGGTGCCTGAAAGAAAGAAAGACCTGCATTTATATAGTGCCTTTCACAACTGCAGGATGCCACAAGGTGCTTTCTAGCCAATGAAGTACTTTGGAAGTGTAGTTATCTGTTTAATGTGGCAGTCCATTTGCCCGCAGCAAACTCCCACAAATAACAAAGTAATGATGACAAGATTACCTGTTCTACTGGAGTTGATCGAAGGGTACATGTTGGCCAGGCCACCAGGGTGAATTGCCCTGTGCTTAATAGATCCCATGGGATCTTTTATGCCCACCTGAGAGAGCAGACCATGGCGTTCTTCAGTTTATTGCAAACTTACCAATCATACAAAAGGGACTGGTAAAACGATCATGTGGGTTCTTTATTTGAAGATGAGACCACATCCGTAGAATAGTAACTAGGAGGTTATGTGGACATGCCTGACCTGCAGGACTGCTGCTCTCTTCTGTCTACAGAATCAGGGGATTATACACCCTGTCTCGTGATGGACAGCAGTTTAAGATGCATCCCTTAAAAGATGCATGTACATCACGACATTTTAACATCTCACCTGAAAGACAGCACCTCTAACTGTGCAGCACTCCCTCAGTATTGCACTGGAGTGTCAGCCTAGCTTCAACATTCAAGCCCCTGGAGCGCGATGTCCAGCCAATGGAGTTCCTGCATCTCTTTACCGTTTATCACTTATTTCCTGAACATGCCCCCACTTATCATGAGAGTCGGCAGCCAGGCCTCTCGCTGGGGTCTTGCAGCTGGATGAAACGCGGTGGTTCATGAAAAAGTTAAGGCATTGAAAGCTGCCTCTGTCAGGACATTGGAGGTTGAAATGGAATTCATGATGGGCTGAGTGCTTTTGTCTGTATTAATAATTAAACTAGCTGTGCCTCTCTCGAGAATGAATGAAACAGGACATGGTCCAGAGGCAAAAGGACAGAGGCTTATCCAAGTGGGAGAGGGGCAAAGATGCAAATGTTTTGTCAAGTGGCACCAGTGTTTGTTGGACCATAATCCTTGACGTGCTCCCGAATTGTTCATCTGTGTGGTCATCATTGGTATTTGGTGCTGTATGTTTTCTTTTTATATATATAAAAAAAATCTAAAACTTACACCTGTACGTCGCTGTACTTCAGGCCCTGAGAATGCCATCGAACATTCGGGTTATTATCAGGGCCAGAGTGACCTCCTTGACAAGTTTCGGTCAGAGAGGCATTTTCCGGAATTCTTTATCCCGCCCCAAATCAGCCGTGTTTTTCTTTTCTGTTTCATCGCGTGTGTTTTTTGGGAGGAGCGGAGAGCGTTTACATTGTGACGCACAAGGTATTTCTATTGTTCAGGACAGGCTGGATGGACCAGAGTTGTTGTTCTTGTCTGTCGAGTTCTTGTTGCTCAAGCAGCCATTTTTTTTATTTCTAAACCAGATGTCGATCAGTAAAATAGCACATGTTAAAAGAAAGACTTTCATTTGTATGGCGCCTTTCGCAACCTGGGAATGCCCAGAAGTGCTTTACAGCCAATGAAGTCCTTTATGAGGTGAGGTCACCTTTGTAACGTAGAAAATACGGCAGCCAATTTGCGCACAGCAAGCTCCCACAAACAGCAATGTGATGGTGACTGTTCCTGTGATGTTGATTTAAGGGATAAAAATTGACCAGGACAGCCCGTTCTTCTTTGAAATAATTCCAAGGGACCTTTTTACATCCTCCCAAGAGGACAGACTAAAGACCGCACCTAAAAAAAGTGAGGAGGCATTACAGCCTCTTTGTGTCCTTGTTCAGTTTCTCAGCAGTGGCCGTAGATTAGCGATCAGGAGTGGGAGCGACCCTGGCTGGTACTACGGTCAAGTGTAACACATCCACCACTACCTTGTTAAGGTCAATACGGGGAGACCCAAAGGTTGGAATAGGGTTCAGTCCCACCAAACTGAGAATTTTCCACCAAAACTTCAAGCAGAAGAGGTTTGCTTCTTAACAGTGTGAAAATACAGTGCACGCGGTGTTTCCATGTGTTAATAAGCCCTCTCTTTTCGGTAGTTCTTGAGCGTTATTGTTTGTTTCCTGGCGAGATCAAAGATTCTGTGCATTTCACAACCCAAAGACATTGGCCAGAATTTTACGCTTCCCTTCCCCACCCCTCCCGGCGGGTTCTAAGGCGGAGAGGGGGTGAGCGTGAAATTGCATGGACGGGATTCCCCCTCGGCTCCCGCACCCACCCACCTGGTCACTGGGATAGGCAGGGCTTCGGGCAGGAAGGCCACTCTTGCCCCTGTTGAAGTCCCGTAAGTGGCCACTTGAGGGCCTTTTCTGGCCCAGCCTCAATTTTCAGGTTGGCGGGCAGATGACAGATCTGTGGGGGGGATCTGTGGGGTGGGGAGGGGGGCGAAACCTGAAAAGGAAGAGAGTTCAATCTAGGGTGGGAAGGGAGCAGGCAGGGGCACCTCCATCAGAAGCTCCCTTCTGACTGGGGGCACCCTCCCCTTAAGGCCCGATGACCTCCGGACCTCCCTCCCCCCCTATCCCTTGGGACCCCGATCGCACCCCCCACCCCCTGGCAACCAGGGCACCTCCCCGCCCTGCCACTTGCCTCTCCTCCGGTTTCTGCCACTTTGTTCCGGGCAGCTCCCTGCAGTGCCTCTTCTGGCCACTTCTTCCCTGTGATGGCTAGAAATCCCGCCCTCTGCCAATGAGCGTTTGTTAGATCCCAGCCATCCTGAAAATTTAGGCCATTGTGAAGAACCTGGAGTGTAACTCAATAGGGATTTCACATTGGGGGGGAAAAAGCTCTCAATCCATGGAAAGAGTAACACCCTTTCATGAACCAGTATCCAAGGGGCTCCTTGGTATTTTAGTTGCACATTGGCATTAAGTGTTACAGATCCTAGACAGATGGATGGATTTACAGAATCACAGAATTGCACCAGCGCAGAAGGAGGCCATTCAGCCCATTGCGTCTGCACCAGCTCTCCAAATGAGCAACTCAGTTAGTGCCATTCTCTTTGTAACCCTGCACATTCTTCCTTTTCAGATAATGGTCTAATTCCCTTTTGAATGCTTCGACTGAGCCTGCCCCCACCACGCTCTCAGGCAGTGCACTCGAGACCTTAACCACTCCCCAAGTGAAAAAGTTTTTTCTCATGGTGCATTTTCTTCTTTTACCTGTTAGTTTAAATCCGTGCCCCCTCGTTCTCGATCCTCCCACCAATGGGAACAGTTTCTCCCTATCTACTCTGCCCAGACCCCTCATGGTTTTGAACACCTCGTTCAAATCTCCTCTTCGCCGCCTTCTCTCCAGATCAGCCATAGTCTAATTGAATGATGGAACAGGCCAGAGGGGCTGAATGTTCCTACGTTCTTGAAGTTTACAGTAGAGGAGACAGGTTGACCGTGTTGTGTTAATGAAAACAATAGACTCTTTTATGGACATGCATCCAGTGGAAAATTTATGTTCTCCACTGCACCTTTTAAATTATAAAGAACAGCGACACTGGAGACCCAATTTCCCGCAGCTCGTGTGAGGTGGAGCTGTGTTCAATAGCTGTGTTTCTGAGTGGAGGATGGGAAAGCCAAGGTGGGCTTGAGAATTCTTGAACAAGAAGAAGGTAAAATAACCTGGAGCTAATGGAAATGAAATTATTCTTCACGACACACACCAACAACGTAAGCAGAGAGGAATCCTTGCCTGATCATGTAGTCCGTGGTATTGTGGAAGGGTGCACGCAGGGCCACAGAGCTACCATTGATGACCTCCCTGTCCTTCTGCTATCTTGTTCGTCTAGGCAATAGCACAGCTCTCTCCCGCTGTTAGTTGTCTGCTGGGAATGGGGAGGAGCAGGGGCAGCGGGTGGGTGGAAAGAACTTATTTGCCTGAATTGAAAAGAATAAAAAGCATCGTTCACCTGCTTTATGCAACAACGGATTGACTGACTAAATTAATCATGAACACCTTAATTATTTATATCTTCTCTTTGAAGAAATTGCCAGCATTGGGATGTTGTGTGTAAACTACAGAAGGTTAATGGGCCGATTCCATTGCACACCCTTAAAATAATTTGCAGCACAGAAACGTGCTACTCAGTCCAGTGCTCTTGTGCTGTTTATGGTCCATAAGGCGTTCTTCCACCTCACTTCATCTATCCTGAACTCTAATCCCTCCTCTCCTTTCTTCCTGAGGAACGAGTTAACTATTAAATGTGTCTGTGCACCTGGGACTACATAACACATGCAAAGCCTTTAGATCTCACAAGCTTTTTCATTTTTTATTTTTCAGGAGCCTTGAAGATCAAAGTTCCGGAAGTCCCCGTGGTTGCCATATTTGGAAAAGACGTCACCCTGAACTGTTCCTTCACCACAGACACTAACTTTTCCCTTGGCGACCTCAGTGTCATATGGCAGCTCACTGAGACTCGCAAGATGGTGCACACGTACTCGCTCCAGCAGGACCAGCAGTCGGACATCTTTGTGAACAGGACGGAGCTCTTCACTGAGGAACTGGCAAAGGGGAACGCCTCCTTACTCTTGAGGCATGTCCGGATCGAGGATGAGGGCAGCTTCACCTGCTTTGTGAGAATTGAAGACCACCAGAGCGCCCCCATCAAACTCCAATTGGCAGGTACGACCCCAGGAGATTGCGACATCAACAACCTGCTACCTTCACTGGCGCCCAGTCCGACAGTGCCTCCATTTAAAAAATTCAGATCCCTCCATTGGCCTCGCTCTCTCTATCTCTGTAAGCCCACAATCTGGAACCCCCTCCCTAAGTCTTTTCACCTCTCCTTCCCCCTTTCAAAACAATCTTTAAGACCAAGAATTTGACTGCCTCTTCTGTTGGCTCCATCTCAGTTTTCGTTGTCTTTTAATACATTCCTGAAAAGCTCCTTGGGACATTTTAGTACATTAATGGCTCTGTATAAATTTTGTTTCAGGGCTATCTTATATTACAGGGCTGACACTTTGCCTTCTCATGTGTATGAGAAGCACTACCAGTAACATGGTAAATGCCTCACCCCCACAAAACAAAACTCCACTGGTACGTGGGAGATGGGGGGGGGAAAAAAAAAATGACAAAACTAGGAATAAAATTCAAATTCGGGAGTGGGGATTGTGTCAGTCACGGGGGTGCTGGTGGGGGGGAAGATGTTGGCCAGTTGGGGTTGTGGGAGTTTGGGGGGGCAGGGGGTCAGGTTGTGCAGGGCCTGGGGGAGGTATTCGCGGGGGGTGCTGGAGGGAGTCCCATCGTTGGAGGGTGGTGTCGGCCACTCGGGTGGGGTCGGGCACTCGGGTGGGGTGGGTGTCGTGCACTATGGAAAGGTGGGGTGTGTTGGGCATTTGGGGAGGCCGGGGGTGTTGCGCACTCGCTGAGGGTGGGGAGGTGTTGGCCAGTCGATGTGTGCGGGGATGGTGCCGGCCAGTTGGGTGGGGGGGGGGGGCATGTGGTTGGGTTGGGCGGGGCCTGGGGGGGTAGTCGGGGTTGGAGGGAGTCCCATAAAAGGGGGAGGGGTCCGTAGTTGAGGGTCCCTTTGTGGGGGGTGGGGGTGGGGGCGCCCGTGAGGGGGTCAGTCTGGGTCTGTACAATAGTTACCCAGAAGCTAGAAGTTGTTTCAACTCTTCTAACTTTTTCTGGGTAACTATTGATGTAACAAAACCAGAACCATCTGAAATTTGCGATTTAAGTTGCGTTTTCAGATATGCCCCAGTGCAGGGCAGTTGTCCATTTGGAAGTTTGCGCTTCCTAAGCAATTGCCTCGCAATCCTTACCTGGGAACTTTGGCCGGGGGGGGTGGGGGGGTGAAGGGTAGGGGTGGCGTACCCCAAAGATGCGCTGGAAACAACAGCTCCCGGGCGCCGGAAGTTACAGCCCAAAGTGAAAATAGGGCCAAGCCGCTCGGACATCAGGAATCGGACTGTCAAGGATCCACAGCTTCTATTTGACACATAGGATGCAGAGAGATTGGTGGGAGTTGTAACGATCTCACAGAGCAAAACATGTCGACGTGTTGAGAGTGTGCTCGCCAGCTGATATTTTTCACCATTTGTGTTGCTCCAGCGTCATACTCCAAGCCCAGCCTGCACCTGGAACCCAACAAGAACCTGAAGCCCGGCGACGAGGTGGCCATCGCTTGCCACTCTTCAGGGGGCTATCCCCAGGCCAAGGTGCAGTGGCACGATGGGAAAGGGAGCAACATCACGGAGAACATCACCACTTCGCAAGTGGCCAACGAGGAAGGCCTGTTTGACGTCCGCAGTGTGATCAGAGTGATACTGGAGCCCAACAGCACCTATAGTTGCCTGGTGAGGAACGAGCTACTGAATGAGGAGACTCAGGCCATGGCAACCATCACAGGTCAGTCGCACATCACTGGCTGCCGGCTTGGCAATTTGAGGCCGGCGCTACTTTGAAATATAATAGAGTGTTGTAACAGCATAACTTACACAGCATCCATTCCAATTACTGAGCGCTGCCTCCGAGGAGTTCTGAAGTGTTTGAAACATCTGTCCATTCATTCTGCTCTGTAAGCGTACCAGCCGAAAACCACTCAACATCACAATAGGATATCGGGAAAACATGTTTCGAAATTTTGATGGGCAATTTTTCTTTTCTCTAGCAGGGGGAGGAGTGGGGGATATTTCGGCCTTTCCAATTCTGGAGCAATTTAAGCTTATTACGAACCTGGAAAATGATGGAAATATACCATAAGTTTGGCAGTTTCTGCACCAGAGAGATTGGTTGATGTCTGAAATAGGACCCTGCCTCAGAACGTTTTATCTGTTCACCTTAAATCTGTTTTAATTTACAGATAGTTACATTCCTTTTTTTTTTACTTTGGAGGGTTATGAGGTGGATCTGCTGTAAAGGAGTTGAATCGAATGACTGTAGAAAGCGTAACAAAGGAGAAACTGTTTCCAATGGCAGGAGGGCCGGTAACCATAGGAGACAGACTGAAGATAATTGGCAGAAGAGTCTGAGGAATGATTAATTTTTTTTTTTAATGTAGTGAGTTGATAGGAGCTGGAATGCTCTGCCTTGAAGACTGGTGGAAGCAGGTTCAGGGTAACTGAAAAGGAAAATAAATGGCAGCATCCTGGGGAGGCAGGGGTAACTCTTTCGAGTTACCAACAGTCACAGATTGCAACTTCTTTCAAGTACAATCACAGTTCTTGGTTTTCCAGGAGTGGGACATGAACCCACAACCCTCTGATTCAAAGGCGAGGGTGCTATGAACTGAGCCACAGCTGACACCTCTATGGTAACTCTTTCGAGTACATTCACAGTTCTTGACTTTTTTTTCCGGGAGTGGGACATGAACCCACAACCTTCTGACTCAAAGGCGAGGGTGCTATGAACTGAGCCACAGCTGACACCTCTGGGGAGGCAGGGGAGTTGGACTGAATGGATAGCTCTACCGAAGTGCCAGCACAGGAAGGATGGGGTGAATGGCCTCCTTCTGTGCTGTATCATTCTATGTTAAGATGGCAGGGATGGATATGTTTACAATTCATAATCAAACCCTCATACCGCAGGTCTTGCTTATTCAGTCACACTTGAGTCAATGACTGATTAACTAGAGATTTTTCAATTCCTTTTGGGTATAGTTAAGGCTACCTTAATTTAACAATTGGAAGCTGTTAACCAATAATTTGGAACAAAGGGAATTGTACAAACAGTTCAATGTTTGCTGAACACTTGCGATTTTCCTTATTTAATCGGATTCTGAAAATAGCCTTTATTGGACAAAGTTAAATGCTATTTCACTATGTCTTTGCAAATGAGGTTAAAAATGCAGACTTAATATAAAGCCATCTTGAAAATGCGATTAAATAGCAGGTTGCTTTGCGATGTATTTGTACTGGCCTTGTCAGATTAATGTTAAATTGAAGGATTGACAGATTTAACCTTCAGGCTCATTTGTCAATCATTGATCTTGTCCTTAATTTAGCAAGACAAGGTTCTATATGTGCCCATTATTGGTTAAGTGCGTGACCTCCCTAACATTAAATGTCATTGACTCGCCAAATGTTAAATAAGAGAAGTTGACAGTGATATATTAGAATTTTTATCCTGGTAAACTTGAATTTCAATGAGGAGATTTAAATACATTACTGAACCTGTCCCAGAAGTCACCTTTCAGTAGAAGGTACACTTCAGTCTCTGCCTTTATATTGTTAATGTGCATGGTGATTAACTGCTAACAAAGGCTAGATAAGTCTTTTATTCTTTCCGGCAACCTGGGCATTGCTTGCAAGCCCAACATTTGTTGCCCATCTCTAATTACCCTTGAACTGAGTGGCTTGTTAGGCTTCTTCAGAGGGCAGTTAAGGGGCCAACCACATTGCTGTGGGTCTGGAGTCACATACAGGCCATCCCTAAAGGGCATTAGTGGACCAGACCGGCTTTTATGACAATTGATGAAGGTTTTCTGACGCCATTACTGAGTCTGGCTTTCAATTCCAGTTTCTTTTATTTATCAAATAAAGTGAATTTATCAATTAACGGGTTTCAAATTTCACCAGCTGCCATGAGGGATTCAACATAACATCCCCAGGGCATTAGTCTGGGCTTCTGCCTGGATTACTAACTCACTGGCATCACCACTACAACACTGTCTCCTCACATAAGTAATGCAAGTTAAAGGAGCAATGAATTTTGAGGGGTATTTGAACGTGTGCCAAACACTCTCGAGTTGGCTCCCTTACTCAGCAGAATGAAGTTACAGATAATTCCAACTCTTCGGAACTCCTTGAGGCACTGACAGGCGGGAATGAAGGCCCACTGGCCAGTCACCGTGCGGAGAAGGGCATCGGGTAAGGTTTCAAGACGCGGAGACCACATTGTAATATATTAATTCGAAGAGAGAAATGGGAAGAGTGTCCATGGTATTGCTGAGATCACAGAAAGGGTCTTTGAAATTGTCGATGATCTAGATGCTACCCAGCTTCAATACCATTGTTTCAGACCTGTCTATAAACCTGATCACAGAACTTTTCTTGCTTCCTAACTTGCTTCCGCAGAAGATTGTGGGGCTAAACTCTGGGAGCTGGTGACATCTCCACTTCTCATTGCACAGCGTTACAGATGAATGCATTGTACTTCCCTCCTTACATAAAGATCCACTTGCAAGGATGATAATTCTTCCCAGTCAAGAGTTTATGTTGACACACAAGTGGTGGAGTTTAGAATACTGTTACCACCTCTGTAGAGATGGGTTAAAGAAAATTTCAAACTACTAGCTGTTAGTTGAAAGGATAGCAAGTCAAGATTTCACATTTTAAAAGAAGTGTTAATGTATTAATGACTAAAGACAAAACACTATTAATTAAACACTATTAACTAAACACTATTAACTTTTCGTAGACAACTTGATGGAATTCATTGCCACAGAAGGCTGTGGAGGCCAGGTCATTGAGTGTATTTAAGATCGAGATAGATAGGTTCTTGATTGGTAAGGGGATCAAAGGTTACGGGGAGAAGGCGGGAGAATGGGGTTGAGAAACTTATCAGCCATGATTGAATGGCAGAGCAGACTCGATGGGCCAAATGGCCTAATTTCTGCTCCTATGTCTTATGGTCTTATAACTTATACTTTAAACTACTGAACCAAGACTGGCACTTTCTATTTTTAATGACAACCAAAAACCCTGATTTTGTTACACTACTTTTGTTAGTCTCTTCAGTAGATGTTCAATTTTCTGGAACCTATCCAAAGTATATAGCAGCTCCCAAAGGTTTAATACTTTTCCTTTCCCAATAAAATTTTCCATTGTGAGAATTTCATTTCCCTAGGGATTCTTCCTCTGGCTTCAGCTAGGCAAATCCTCCAGCCTGGCTTTAACTTCTCACAAATTTGGTCTTCGAAGTGAGTGCGTGTTCTTGCCTGCTTTTGCATGGTGAACAATAGAGTCAGCATTTTCTCTGCTTAAAGTGCAGGCTAACATCTATCTTTTGTTCTCTGACTCCCAGTCAGACTATAGAACTCCCAGCAGACTGCACAAGACCAAAAACTGCAACTGCCTCTGTTTGTGATAGGTCTGGGTTTATAGGGAAGCCTGTAACCCAATCTTAAAATGGCTTCCTCTACCCTCCATTCCATGGCAACGGGAATTATACTTGACTTGTATCCAACTAAAAATGTTCATCGGCTACCTTTGATTACAAAGCCTTTTAGTTTAGAAACAAAGAGACAGTTTCCAGCAAAGCTCTTAGTACTGGAGTATTGAAAACAGCTTTCAGGAGAATTGGAGTCTTCCCATTGTGGACTTAGAAACAGCTGTCATTGTTCGCAAGAATTAACATTTGGCACCTCCTTTTCAATAACACAATGACCTGGATTTTTGCATTCGGTTCAGGAGCGCAAAGTCGGGACATTTCCCGGCTCCGCACACCTGACCCGGGAGAAAGTGCCCCAGAAGTTGGGATTTTCATTTTGGGATGGCAGTGTTATCTGGGAGTCCGGCCTGCTGTCCCTGAAACCAGCATGGAGGCTGCCGGCTGTGGAGACGGGCTGTGGGGGAAGGCCTGCCTCTGTGCTCTGGCACTGTGTCCAAAATTTTTGAAAAACAATAAGACAAAAGAACAGCCCTCCAGCCCTCACTCCGCACACCCCCACACACTCCTCAGACCCCCTCACCCCCATACACTCCCCATGCCTCTTTTATGCCAACCCATGCCATATCCAAGTCAACTCATGCCCTCTACCCACCCCTTATGGCCCCTCAGACCTTCCCTGCCAACCTATGCCCCTCTATCCACCCCATAGCCCCTCATACCCTCTATACCAACTTCTACCCGCTCCCATGGCCCTTCCTACCCGCCATGCCGACCGACCTATGTTCTGCTACGCCCACCATTGCCCTTTATAGCTCCTATGCCAGCTTAGTGTCAACTCATGCCAACCTATGCCCCTACTCATCACCCTTTTCCCTGACACCCACCCATGCCATCTCACCGAGTATCCATTATGGGCAAACCTCAGAACCCATGCCAAAATTAAATAAAATAAATTTTTGAGTGTCTATTGCAGATTTTATTTTTAAAAAATCACTCTCATTCATTCAAATCCATTCACCATATTTATGTCCCTTCAACTACATCCTTATAAAAACAAACATTTCATTCAAGCACTTAGTCCCTTATAAAAATAAACATTGGAATTCATAATCCCACTTCAAAGAGCCCATAATCTCTTGTAGCTGTCAATAAAACTGGAATGGAAGGCATCCTACTGTGATAATTGAAGGTTGTGAAATCAGTTATGTAGCGCTAGCATAGTAATGGTAACCCTTTTGTCAACAGACAGAATCAAATAGCAAGCAATGATTTTCTTTCAACACTCCAGACATTTTCCCAAAGAGTTAAACAGCAGGTGTTTTAAATGCCTTTACAGCATGACAGTTGCCTTTGCAGTTCATTTTGACGCTTTTGACAGTCCCAATGATCTTGATAGTTAATGAGTTTATGGATTTTTTATGCACATTCATGGCTAGTTTTAACAATCCCAAGGGGCACCTGACCTCTCCCGAAGGGCAGCTGACCTCCCTGAAAGGCATCCCGGGACCATACCCAAAGGAGTACCATACCTCTCTAACAGGTTACCCCACCTTTCCAAAGGGACTCCACAAAGTTCAGACCTGCTCCTACCAGGGTCAAACCTGCACACATCGTGATTCACACACCTGGGTTACCAAAATATATGATATGAATGAAGGCAGCTGCCGATTTATATGGGCATCTGCCTCTGCAAAACGCACATGCACAAATTGCAATCCAAGCCTGTTCATGCTCTCTCAAAAATGGTGTGTGGAGGGGGGGGTCTTCTGATTTTCGGTCTCTTCTGCCATTTTTGCATCACTCGGTCTTTGTGAAAGCCGTGGCCAATGTGACTCCCTTCGTTTAGCCTATCTTTAAAGATACAGTCCTAAACTATAACACTCTTACGAACCAAAAGATATAGCCCTGAAACTTAATAACCATTTCAACTTCAAATACTAAATAAAGCTAAAATGAAAACAGATAATCCTGGAAATACTCTGCAGGTCAGGTAGCCTCTGAACTAAACTCTTGATAATGAGACATTCCTGGTAGTCTAAGATACAATAAAGTTCTTTGGTGTGCAAGTTCTTTTTCAGGTATACTGACAAATCGATTATTTTGAACTACAAAATGTCCAATTTTTGTGACCCAGAATATCACTTTTTTTTCTTTTGCCGTGGAATTGTATGTTTGCAGTCTAATAAATCTAAGTGACTGCCCTGAGGGTGACCAGAGAAAGTTATAGCTGCTCGACCCGTGAGTGCACAGTTTAAGTCACCTTAGAGATAAAGGAGGAAAGTTCAAGTGTGATTGCTGAAACGCGCAATGTGTGATACCATTACCCTACATGCATCCAGTAAGATTGTCAGCCAGAACTGTGGGCGCTTCAGGAGAGATTGAAATCGGAGCATTGTGAAAGCTGGTAATAATTATAATGTGTTGCCACACTCTGACTGACTGAGGTTTTCCCTGAAGACTGCTATCTTGTTGTTGTGCAAATGTTCAAAAATCTATTTTTATAGCACTGTCGGAGTTCGTCGCTAGTTGCCATGTGTTAGTGATATTGTAAACTCAGTGGGAAGAATCCCTCTGGCTGTCATGATTTTGACTAGAAGTGCTCACCATACAGGAGACTTTCTTATATATACTATCCTAATGATACCACTAACCTGGAGCAACCAAAGGAATCTTCCTCCCACATTAACAGATGGAACAGAAATTGTTGCCATTTACAAGAGCTGATTTTCCTGAGTCAATGCTGCTGATTTTGTATCTTGGGAAATTACAGGTCCACAAACTTCTGGCAATATTAAATCCAACTAAGTTTATTAGGAAGGCAGCAACCATTCAAAACGCTAGTTCCAAAAACAAATTGTTGGCTTGTGTTCCTTATGCCAATCCTATATAAAACACAACTCCGCCTCAACGTTGATATTGTGTCCAGTTCTGGGTACCACACTTTAGGAAGGGTGTGAAGGTACTTACCACACATGTTGCCAGGCTGAGGGATTACAGTTACACGGAGAGATTGGAGAAGCTGGGATTGCTCTCCTAAAGAGAAGAGAGGGCTAAAAGGAAATTTGATCGAGGTGTTTCAAAATCACGGTGGGTTTTGAAGGAGTAATTAAGGAGAAACTATTTCCACGAGAGGCCAAAGGGCACACATTTAAGATTGAACCATTGAAGCACTACAATTTGCAAATGCCCTAAAGCCAATAACAATTTCCTCACACTATCAGTCAGCAGCTCCTCTTAGTTAGTTCTTAGTTCCTAGTTATGTCATCAGCATTCATTGTTCTAATAAAAATATTTACAGTAAAAGGTTTTTTAAACAATATATGTAGATTATTTCTAACCATTTCCATGTCAAGATAAGTCCTAAGAACAGAGGGAAACTTGGCAGATTTTGAAGCCCAGTTATTGTTCCACAGACTATACAGAGTTATCTCACAAACTCCCTCCTCACCAATTTAGTTCATGGTTTAAATCCCATGTGACTGCCGAATACAATCATAGAATTACAGAAAAAGGCCATTCAGTCAATCAAGTCTATGCCAGCTCTTTTGAAAAGCAATCCAGTCAGTCCCAATCTCTGCCCCTCCCTCCATATTTCGGCAATTGGAGGGCAGATTTCCTTCCCTGAAGGGTATTAGTCAACCTGGTGGGTTTTTGTGACAATCAATGGTACATGTCAGGGTCACAATTACTGGGATTAGCATTATATTCAAGATTTTTTAACTGAATTTAGATTCTACCAGCTGCCAAGGTGGGTTTTGAACCCAACCCCACCTGAGCATTAGCCTGGCCCTCAGGATTACTAGTCTAGTGACATGACCACTATGCCACTGATATAAATGCAAACTGTTATGATATCTCCTTGTGTTTAAACAATTTGGTGTCATCAATTTTGTCAACTCCTCTCCTTATTGGCCACATGAGATAGGGTCCCCTCACCACCCGCAGGCCCCTTACCCTAGTATCTGAAATTTCAAATCTCAGGCGCAGGCACCTTAATCCTATTAGTACTTCTGTTTCTTATTAAGTTTGTAGTTTAGTTCATTTGAATTGTGTGGGCCTGGAGGTCTGAGCAAGGCCGTTCTTAGCATTGTTGTCATTGTAGGTGCTCAATAACACCAACTTGCATTTTTATAGTGCCATTAACATCGCAAAAGGTGCAAGGTGCTTCATGGAATTATATCAAACGCAGTTTGATGTTGAGTCGCTTCAGGAGCTATCAGGATGGGTGGCCAAAAGCTCGTTCAAAGAGGTAGGCTTTAAGAAGCATCTTAAATGAGAAGAGAGAGGTAAAGAGGTTCAAGAAGGGAATTCCATTGCTTAGGACTTCAGCAGCTACACTGGCAAGGCTAACCTTTACAGCTCACCTCTAATCTATTCCCACCGCGCTGTTAGGTAAGGAGTTCTAGGATTTTGATCCAGCGCCAATGAAGGAATGGTGATATATGTTCGAGTCTGGATAGTGTGCGAGTTGGAGGAGAAATTGGAGATGATGGTGCTCCCATGCACATGTTGCCCTCGATCTTCTAGATGGGGCTGGTTGAAGGCTTGGGGGTTGTTCCTTGTTAACGGGATCCATGCCCATTGGTGAAGTCAAAACTAAGACACAGAGGCCTTCCTTGCTTAGGGAGTTTACTGACTTTGTTCAGTATCGACACTCCTCACATCCACACAGGTCTCCCAGCTATCACCTATTTATATGTGCTTAAATGCCCATCACCTGTTTTCCTTAACAATGTCATTGACATTGACAAACCTTAACAATATAATTGATGAGGCATTGACATTGTCGAAGAAAATTTTGGCAAGTTGCAGCAAATGCACCGCAGCCACAGTGCATCAGTATGGAGGCAGTGGATAGTTAAACAAAGTAGATGGGCTGCCAATTAAGCTGACTGCTTTGTCCTAGTGGTGTTGGGCTTTCTGAGCCTTGTTGGAGTTACATCCATCCGGAAAAATGGAGAGTATTCCATTGCACTCCAGCCTTGTGCTTTGTTGGTGGTGGAGAGCCTTTGGGGAGTTGGGAGATGAGTCACTTGCTGTGGATTAAGCAGACTCTGACCTGCCCTTGTAGCTACGACAATAATGTGGCTGGCCCATGTGAGATGCTCAGAGCCTCTGAATCACGAAGTCCTAATTTTCCTTTTTCTCTTCCATGTTTTTGTGCCAATGTTTCCAATTTTACAGCAGAGCATAAGTGCGTGAGGAGGCGGTTAAGGGAATTATCAGACAACCCACCACTAAGCTTCACGCACAGGCTGTTCATAACTCCTACGTTTGTGAAATGTTGGCATGAGATCTTACACACTGCACCTCTTTTCCCTTTGTCATCTATTGTTGGAAAGAGTGGAATGGAACAACGACTGTCCCTGGGCTAGTAATCCAGAGGCTCAGGCTAATGCTCTGGGGACATGGGTTCAAATCCCATCACGGTAGCTGGTGGAATTTGAATTCAATTAGTGGTCTGGAATTGAAAGCTAGTCTCAGTAATGGTGTCCACGAAACTATCATTGATTGTCATTAAAAGCCCATCTGGTTCAGTAGTGTCCTTTAGGGAAGGAAATCTGCCATCCTTACCTGGTCTGGCCTACATGTGACTCCAGACCCACAGCAATGTGGTTGACTCTTAACTTCCCTCTGCAATGGCCTAGGAAGCAACTCAGTTCAAGGGCAATTAGGGATGGGCAACAAATGCTGGCCTTGTCAGTAATGCCCACATCCCATGAAAGAACAGCACAAAAAACTCCTACTGTATGATATCGAACCAAGGTTAGCATAGTGCTGAAA
Source organism: Cetorhinus maximus (assembly GCF_964194155.1). Lineage (NCBI taxonomy): Eukaryota > Metazoa > Chordata > Chondrichthyes > Lamniformes > Cetorhinidae > Cetorhinus > Cetorhinus maximus. The sequence goes on along the minus strand of NC_135908.1, from coordinate 13,883,802 downwards.
TTTGGGATAGCTGAGAAAAGTCATTCGACCCCTGGTCCAGTTTTTATGTTATTTAGTTCGCTGCTCAGTGATCTTTCACTAATGTCCTGGTTATAAAAGGAAGAAGAAAATAAAACTGTTCACTTTTAAGAGGAGCAGAAGTAGGCCATTCGGCCCATTGAATCTGCTCTGCCATTCAGTGAGATCATGTCTGATCTGATAATCCTCAACTCCACTTTCCTGCCTTTTCCCCATAACCCGGGATTCCCTTACTGATTAAAAATCTGTCTATCTCAGCCTTGAATATACTTAATGACCCAGCCTCTACAGCCCCTTGCGGTAAAGAATTCCACAGATTCACTACCCTCTGAGAGAAGAAATTCCTCCTCACCTCTGTCTTAAATGGGCGACCTCTTACTCTGAGATTATGCCCTCTGGTCCTAGACACCATCCCACAAGGGGAAACAACCTCTCAGTATCTAACCTGTCAAGCCCCCTATGAACAAGGGCAATTAGGGAGGCCTAGCCAGCTATGCCCACATCCCATTAATGAATTAAAGAAAAGAATCTTATATGTTTCGATAAGGTCGCCTCTCATTCTTCTAAACTCCAATGAGTACAGACACAACCTACTCAGCCTCTCCTCATAAGAAAACCCCTCCAAACCCAGGATCAGCCTAGTGAACCTTCTCTGGACTGCCTCCAATGCCAGTATATCTTTCCTTAGATAAGGGGACCGAAACTGTTCACAGTATTCTATATGTGGTCTAACTAGTACCTTGTATAGTTTTAGCAAGACTTCCCTATTTTTATACTTCATTCCCTTTGAAATAAAGGTCAATATCCGATTTGCCTTCCCTATTACCTTCTGAGTTTGTATGCTAGCTTCTTGTGATTCATGCATGACCCACACATCTTTCAGCCAAATATACTTCAGGATGTAGTAAGATTGCTAAGGCCTTCATTAAAAATAACTGACAAAGGGATCCTACATGGGTGTTTAAGTTATTATTCAATAAAAGTTGAACCCATATCTGCTAAATATATTGTCCGCCTCTCTCCCATTTGTTCCGTCATTCTTTCTGATATTCGATCATGTTTGCAATTCTGTTCCACTAAATTCTACGATGAGGTTAAAAAAAAACAGTCACCTATTAGAATATAATGTCAGCTGTGACTCAGTTGGTGGCGCACTCATCTCTGGATCAGAAGGTCCCACTCCAGAGGCTTGAGAGCATGAATATCCAGGCTGATGCTCCAGCGCAGTGCCGTCGGAGTACTGCATTGTTGGAGGGCTCCATCTTCCAGGAACGATGTTAAACTGCGGCCTTGTCTGGGTGAATGTGAAAGATTCCATGGCACTACCTCAAAGTGAAACAGCTGAGCCCTCCCAGGTGCCCTGCCAATACATATTCCTCAACCAAAATCGCAAAATGAGTGAAATATCTGGTTATCGGCTTGTGGGACTGTAATAAAAACTGGCTGCCTCATTTTCCCACTGAACAACATGTCACATGGTATTACCTGTGAAACACTGGGACATCCTGAGGTCGTGCAAGGTGCTGTATAAACGCAAGTCCTTCCTTTGACTCAACAGTGACTTGACAGCTTTTTAGCGGGTGCTTTGAGGCTGTCCCACATGAGCATATGTTGTGAGCTATTAACATTCAGTGAAGTATGGCAGTATTAGCAGCACCCTGGACATAACACTGCTGATCTCGCCTGACAGTGATATGCCTGGCTTTCTTTTCTCACTTCCTGCTCTGGTGGTCTGGCAAATCAAAGGCTACAGCATCCGTTTTGTCAGTGATACAGCCTTTTGAGTTTATTAAAGCTGAAGCTCGCTTTCGCAAGAGAAATTTAAAAAAAAAAATGGAGAATGAATTCACAAAAGAGTGGTCGATGGGAAAAATTTAAAGTAACGCCTTTTCTTGGGCAGACTAGTGAGCAAGTATTCTCTGGTTTAAGTGGCTTCTCCACCATTCTCTTAGCTTTGGTTTGGTTGTTGCTGATTGCCTTTCTGGTATCTTGTCCAATTCAACATGTGTGACCCTAGAACACAGGGCTTGGGAACTGAACATGACAAGAAGAGCCATTTTTAAAAGTTTAGTCCAAAATGCAACATGTTAAGAGCCGTGATACCGTCATTCAAGTGTCAATAATGATGAAAAACCAGACAGAGACAGATTAAGGATGCCTGCTTGTTTTCCTGTTTCAACTAGGAGTCTGTTTGTTTCCAGTTTTTGCATTTTTGGATGAGAAACACATTTCAACAACTATTTTCTAAAAATTGATAATAAGGTAAGAATGGGTTCAGCTGGGAGCTACTGCTGACAGGTCTTTGAAACCTTTGAGGTGAGTTGCTCATCACAACCGAACCTGATCTGAGCATTCAGGCTAATTCTAGTGCCCTTATTCCTGTCTGCATCAACACACAGTGGAGGTTAACCCTACAACCATTGTGTGAACGTATGTAGCTTCTAGCATGCATAAATGAGCCACACTGAGAGCCCAACTGATGATATTAAATTGGCTGTCAATGTAATCCTTAGCACAGTCAGGATTGTTAAGCAAATGCTGTCCAATCACGGAATCACATCTAATGTCGGACACTATGTTTTAAGTTTTGCAAGCACGGGCTGGTTGGGTACAGTCATTACCTTTCCCTGTTGCGAACAGCTAAAGGGACATGCTGTTCGATGCGATCTGCTAGTCTTTGGGACATGCGGCCTATATACCTGGCATTACACTGGCACTGAAATTCATATGTCACATTACTCATTTCTGTGATAGGCGGAACATCTTTTTGGTTTGACGGCAGCATCCTGTAGGCGGAGAACACCACTTGCATTGCTACTGCATAGCAGCAGTGTGAAACGGCTAGCTTCACCTATTTCTCAAATTTGTGAGACACCCTACCTTTCCAGGGTCATCTGAGGTAGGCTGGGCGCTTTTCAGGACCGGAGATGGTGGCCTTAGGACCTTTCGCGCGATATACAGTGAACAATGATCTGAGCAGGGTAGCCATTATCCCGCAGGATGGCTTTGATGTGTCTTATTTCAGCATCCAATGATGAGCAAATGGCTCAGGCTTTATTTATGATATTGCCAATAAGGCCAATCTTATAACATGTGGAGCTGTCAAGAATCCCAACGTGCATATTGACCGGTGAGGTAGGCTTGTAGTAGGGAATCCACTGGCAGGTTTCTCAACTAGCACTTCGAGAATAGGGAGCTCACTTGACTGCCCCATTTCAAAGGTGAATCTGAGTGCAGGTTGGAACCCATTGAGATGTTGCAGGACTCTTCACCAATGTACTGCTCAGGGAAGCCATAGACATTTTCACCGCGTCACTATATCATGGTAACCTAGATGCACCACCATTGCCTGAATCTGTTTTGATTGAGTTTATGATCTCAGCAGCTCATGGGGCAGAATCTCGCCCTTGTCGGGCGGGATCGGCCGGGAAGCCGACCACCGCCCGCAATCGGGGCTGGAAGGCGATTTTACGCTGGCCAATTAAGCGTGAAACGTGAGTGACAGTGCTCAATACTGCCTGTGTGAGCGGTGAGATTGGGGGGGGACGTGCGAGCGCACACTTGACAATCTCCCTAAGTCACAGAGCTGCCTCAGCAAGATGAAGAGTTATATATAAAAAAAAATTAAAGACATTAAAAAGATAATAAAACATGTGACTCTGTGGACGAGGTTTCCTAAAATGTGCAAAGGCCGCTAGGCCTTTTTGCCTGCCCGCCAACCATAATGTCGGACGGGCAGTGAAAAATTCTATTTAATTGATAATTTAATGGCCTTTTAATTGTCGGTGGGCACGCTGCTGAATGAAATACTGCGCGACTGTGCGTTGACGTTGGGGCACTCGCCCGACATCAGCGCAATTCCTTTTACGCTCAAGTGGGTCAGGCGCACGCCCGCCCACCGAGCTAACAATTTTTCCCATGCAATTGGGTCCAGTTTTAACAACCCCCTGTATGCACAATATAGTTGGTGTTGCCATGGTTTTCCCTCAAGGCCCATTTCTCTCAAACATCTCTGTTGGTTTCTACGAGAAATGCGGTTTCAATGGAATGACCCCTAACCTCATACCTGTTGCACATTTCCAATAAGTAGATGATACATTTGCGATATTTGAATTCGCAGCTGCATGTAAGCATTTCCTTACACACTGTAATGGGCTCCATCCTGTGTTCAAATTGGCCTTTGAAATGGAGCAGTCAAATGAGCTCCCTTTCCTCACCGCGCTAGTTGTGATATCTGCCTTAGGGTTCTCTAGTACTGCCTACCGCAAACTTACCTTCACTGGTCAATATATGTGTTGTGATTCCTACATTTCCACACACGTATTGAAATAAGGAAACACATGAGAAAATGTATCTGCTTCTAAAGGCAACAACAGACCAAAATGTAGACATGCCTTGTTCCACAGTCCATGGCAGGGTATTTGAACAGCCCCTGTGCACTAGAGACATGGTGCAAATTCTATTTGCCCTGCACAAAAGGGAATAATGGCATTTATTTTCAATACAGTTAATGGTACAACTCTTCAAGGTCTCTGCTTTCTGCCAGTTTGGCCTCTTGAGGATTACTTCACCATTGGCAGCTGTGCTTTCAGCTTCCTAGACCTGAAATTCCCTCCCCAAACCTCTCAACTTCTCCCTCCTTCTTTAAGATACCCATTAAAACCTACCTCTGAGCAAGCTTCAGTCGCCTGTCCTGATATCTCTATGTGGCTCAGTGTCAAGTTCTGTCGATGCTCCAGTGAAGCATCTTGGGATGTTTTACCATGTTAAAGGCAACCGTATAAATGTAATTGTTGCACAGTTGTGCTTGTGCAAGGCCTCACTTCACTCGTGTGCAGGAAAAGGTGGATTTCCGACTGCCACAGAGAGGGAAAGTGGCTAGTTCCACTTACCACAAAGCCAATTGTCCTGGGAGCACGGGTAGGAGCCATGAGGACAAAAAATCACCAAATTTTAATACACACATTGTGCAACGTTAGTTTTAATAAATTCATTAATGACCTTGTGGTTATTGTTAGGATTTTCACATCATCATTTACTCTTAGTGGCTTAAATGAGCGTTGAAATCATCTCTCTGAGCTGTGAATTGAAGTGATGCTGATTGTCTCATCTGCACCAAGACTGAATTAAGGAAATGATAATGAGGGACTTACTTGAGGATGTAATAAGGTGCTTATTCAAATGTGACTTTCCTTCCCCCTGCTTTATCTTGACATCGGAATTATAGAATTATACAGCACAGATGGAGGTTGTGTGGCCCATCATGTCCATACTGGCTCTTTGGTAGGGCTCTAATTAATCCCACTCTCCTGCTCTTTCCCCATGACCCTTAAAAATTTGTTCCCTCCAACTATTTGTCCAATACTCTTTTGAATGTCACTATTGAGTCAGCTTCCAAAATGGCTTCCTTAACGTCTGCTCAACATGACTCCTAACGAGGGTAATTGCCTGCCTGACTGGTGGGGGACAGTGGCCTCCCTAGGTCCTGAACCCTCATGATCAAAGAGGCCGACATCAGGATCATGCCCTTTGCGCATTGGGGGCACACCCACGCTCACTCCCCTGAGAAGATAGTACCCACTTTCCTTCCCACCCTTTAAAAAAACATTTTATTAACTGCCCGCAGCTGCCTGCCTGCTCATGCCTACCTTACTATGACATGAGCAATGCAATATTGGGGGCAATTGGCTCGTAAACCGGTTCAATTGATCCCTAATTATTTAATTACATATGGCGGGTGCCGCTTTTGGTGCTTTCCCACCACCCCCTCCCGCCCTGTGTTATGGGGATAGATGTGGGGTGGGCGAGAAGGTGGTGGGCCATCCACCTCTCATATTTTACGTTCCCCCCTCCCCCCGGCAAAAAAAAAACATCCAGCAGGGTAGGTGGGGGGGAGGGGGGAAGTGTAAAATCTAGCCCAAAGGCTCCAAACTCCCTAGTGCTTTTGTCGCTATCAGTTGACCATCAGCTCTGGTCATGGAGGTCAGAGGGTATGCTGAGGTGGTTTTAAATCATGAACTGTAAAGCCTTGCATACCTCTCCGCCCCTCCACCTCTCACTTCCCCCCTTTAAAATCCTCCTTAAAACCTACCTCTTTGACCCTTTTGGTGACCTGTTGTGATGACCTTTGACCCAGAAGCAGTACAGTGAGGAAAATTTTTAATTACTTTACAATGTCTGCGGGGTCTGGAATTGGTTTTAAGAATTTTGAAAAGAGTTTGCATCAATTGTAAAGGGATCAATTGTAATTTTGTGGTTAATGAGAAATACTGTTCCATGTGACCTGGTGACACCTGACCTGGAAGCAGTACCAACATGTATGAAGTTAAGACAGAGGCTGCGTGGCAAAGGCTCAAACATGAAGGAAAGCTACAAGCAGGAGAGCTGGAGGGTGTGAAGACAATCAGCACACAGATGCAGACACATAAAAGACAGACAAAGCCACAGCTTTAAAGAACAAAGGGGAGCTTAAGCAGAAAGGAGAATAAAACAGGCACATTTACAAGGAGCTGCATATGCATAATACAGTTAAATGGGATGGAAACCTGAAGACAGTGTTAAATCAGGGATTGTGAAATAATTTTACTGCTGCTATGTGGTTTTGCCAGAGCTGGCCAGACTGTTTAATGGGGTTTATTAAAGAGCTTGGATAAAGGAGTCTCTGGGGAATCTGCACCATCAAGACTGTCATGAACCTAGCTAAGGTATGCCGTTTGGGTGAGAGCTGTCTTCAGGGACCTTGGATAGAATACAGCTGCTGATGAACCTGACTCAAGGGCCAAATCCATTGAATAGGAAAGTGAGGGATCCTATGTACCAGAGGCTGAGTTAAAGAACTTTGGAACTGAACATTGTACCATTTTGTGCAGGGAGTGATGAGGGCTCTCGTGGTTGTGTCACACACACAGAGTGATCAAAAACCGGATTGGACGCTAATTATTTGGAATGAAAACTTTCAAATCACTAGAGAATCAATTGGTTGTGTATCTTTATTATATCAACTATTTAAAGTAAAATTAACCTTTTTATTTAAAGTATCATTTGCCTGTTTAACTTATGTTGGTTCTGATTTGTGATAAAGTAAGAGACTAAGTACAAAAAAGTGGTATTTTGTTGGTAATTTCTTCATTTGGGTGTCATTCACTAAATTTGGTTAATTTGGTTTACAGTTCCCCTATGGGAATAGTTACACTGTCTTTATGTGTCTTGGTGTCAAATATTATTTGATAATGTTCCTGTGAGGCACCATGGGTTGCTTTGCCACGTTTACAGGTGCCATATAAATACAAGCTGTTAAAATCACGCACAAAGGAATTTGGTGTTGGTTATGAGGAAACATTGGAGAAACATGAACTTCTTAAACTTGGAAAGTAACTATCTTCAAGATGATCTTTACAGAGATATATAACCCAGTTAGGGGAATGGACAATGTAAATCCATCACTTTAAATTGTGAGAGTACAGCAATGGAATATGGTTTCAAACTGCTAAATCAGGAGGTCATTCTTCACATACACACTGATTAAAAACTGGCTTGGGCTCCATTTACCCAAAGTGAGAACTTTCAAATCATAGAATCAGTTGTATAGATCATCAGGTGAGCTGTGGGCTCCATCTATATGGATGAGTTACAATGGAACAAATGACTCTCCTCGTCTGTCAGCACCTTGTGACGTTAATACTTTGCCGTATCATAATAGTGGTCCTGTACCGCAAATGTCCTTACCTCTGAGACAGAAGCTCTGGGTTCAAGTCCCACTCCAGGACTTGATGACCAAGGAAGATGCATTCAAACAGGTTGAGTATCAACTTGTAGATCCTTCCAACACATGCCAATGGCAGTAAGTAAGAGCAGGAAAGATTCCTGGTCAGCCATGTGATAGAAAGAACATTGGAGCCTCTATCATCACTATCCATAGCTCTAGGATACAACATGCATGCAGAAGTGCATGTTGCCACAGCAACTTGGACTCCTTGCTGGGGGCCGGTTGCTTCAGTTGGCTGGATGGCTGGTGTAGATCAGATTGCTCCCAACAGCACGGGGTTTAGCCCCTGCTCTGGCTGGGCTCGATTCGGGGCCTCTGCCTCCTTGCCCTACCTGTGGTGGAGGTCACGATATTGTGGGTCAGACCTGCCTTTGGGCAGGGAACTCGGGAAGAAGAAGAAATGATATTATTTCCAGCATCATTTCCAAGCTATATGTAATATTAAGTTCTCCTGTAAATCTACCCAACTTAATCATGCCCGGTAAGACTGTAATATGGTGCAGGTAATGCAGTTAATATAAATTAGCGGGCTTAAAGATCCATAAAGCTTGCACATAAAAGGAAGCAATTATGTATCTGTGCTGGTGCCCACTATACAACTGAAGCTATCTCCTCTAATCCCATTTCTCTGCCCTTTCCTCCGAGGCTTTTATATTCTTTTTAAGTTATGCAGTGTGTGACTCATTCTTCCATCCATCTTGACATGAGGCAAGCTGGAAAGTTAAAGGAACCATCTGTGCTTAAAAGCACAATGGATGCGCGTCATCAAGGTTACGTGGGCATTTATATAAATTATATAATTATAATTAATTTATATAAATTATATATAATTTATATAAATGTCGCTTTTCCGATTTTTCTGGGTTTTTTTTTGCTTTTCTCCTCCCAGCAACTCCTTGGAAGTCATTTTGCTTTCACAGTAGCAGCTCCCAAGGCTCAGCAGTGAATAGCTTGGGGGCTGGGTGAATCTGTGCATTTATCTGTAGGATTTTGTGCAGGCTCTTCGTCAATCAGAGCCCATTGGCATCCTGGTCTATAATCCAATGATGAATGGGGCTAGCTTATTCCAGGTCAAATAATGTAACTGATTGCCACGATTAAATGCAACCATTGGCGCAGCGGAATTATTTAGATCCTGTTATCAAATGTAGTGCTTATTTACGGCTATCTTTATTTCCTTAGGAGAAGGTTATAATCACAGCAAACATCTCCATATCACCCCAGAAACAGGTACCTTTATCAATGCATTCATTTGCCCTTGCGGGCTGTGCTTCTGATTGCACACACAATTCATTAATCTTTGTAACGTCTCCATCGTGAATTTTATACAGGTTCTAGATATCGGATGTGCTGCTAATTTTGGAGAAGGCAATTTGAGTGATAAATTGGCTTATTCCAGCGCAGTGACAGTTAATGACTCTTCACCTGAAAAAGCATTGCAGAGATTGTGGTTCCTTGATTTTAGTCCTTTATGAGAATTATGCATGCAGTGTACACTGTTCTGCTTGGTGCACTAGCAGTTAGCGTTCTCATCCTGATTTTTGGCTGCAGATTTGAGAGCATTGGCCATCACTGTGTAATCTTGAAAATACAAGATCCTGAGGAGATACTTATGTGAGTTTTGGGGCAAAGAAATTTCTTTTCTCTTAGCAAGAGTCTGAATAAAATGAGTTTGATGTCCCTTCTTATTTAGGCTTGGGCTAGTGCCAATGTCTTGTTTCTGTTATCCTACAGCACAAAGGACAAGGAAGTCATTCAGTGTGTAACGTTTAGAAAACTGGCGCAGATGCAATGGGCTCCTTCTATGCCGGATAGAATGTGGGGAAAAGCCCCTCCTTTTTCTCGAAATGGAGGAATATTTCCTTTGCTCTCTCAGGGTTATTGGGATTGTAAGGAATGCTGGGAAACCTCCTCTTGGTCAATTTCTTTGGAAGGAAGTGTTGCCCTTTCTTTAAGATGTCATATTTAAAATCAAAATCCTGGAGCTCCCTCTCTGACAGCACTGCGGGGTGTGCCTACACCACATGGACTGCAGCGGTTCAAGAAGGCGGCTCACCACCACCACCACCATCTCAAGGGCATTTAGGGATGGGCATGAGACGCTCAAGCCCCAAGAACAAATTAAAATTATCCAAAAAGGAAGAATGTGCAGGGCTATGAGGAGATGGCGGGCGAATGGCACTAGGCAAATTGATCATTCAGAGAGCTGGCACAGACACAATGGGCCGAATGGCCTCCTCCTGTTCTGTAATAACCCTGTGATTCTGTGAGAATAATTGAACATGGTGATTAAAGGCACTCTCTATTGACCCCCCCCCCCACCACCTCAGCACAGCAGTTGCTGCCGAACTCATGCTGGAGAGGAACTATTTCTCTTGGTGGAGGCAAGGCAGAGTAAGGTAGTGTAGCTTTAAATTTAGAGCCAGGTCATTCAGGGGTGATGTTCAGAAGCACTTCCTCGGGGTGGTGGAAACCTGGAACTCTCTCCCCAAAATGCTGCTGAGGCTGGGAGGTGAATCGAAAACTTTGAAATCTGGGATTGATCGATTTTTGTTGGGCAGGGGTATTTAAGGGTTACCAAACCAAGGTGGGTGGGTGGAGTTCAGATGCAGATCAGCCAAGATCGAATTAAGTGGCAGCACAGGCTCAAGGGGCCAAATGGCCTAACCCTGTTCCCATGCTCCTTCCCAGTTACATTTGGCATAGGCTGTGACTTCGTGTTAATCTGCCAATTGAATGCCAGCTTACGCACAAAGCCTTGCATTGGCAACTCGAACAGTAGGAGCTATATTAAGAGTTGTGCACTAGTTTAATGTAAAACCCTGGCAAAAGTAAGGGAGAAGGGACTTGCATCATGATGTTCAGGCAACATACGTACATCGCTATTTGCTTAATATAGAGATAAATCACAGTCTCAGCTGTTGTGAAAAATTAATGAATTCAGAACTGTTTTACATACTGAATTTTAACTAAGATATCCGAAGGGTTAACTGTTGAAATTCCCTCCAGAGAGAGAGAGGCTGGAGGGAAAAAATTGCCCTAATTAGATTGTATGATGGCATCATAAGCACACGCTTCTTGAATTCATTTGTGACACTGCTTTTTTTTTAGGCCATTTGGGGGGGTTTGACAAACCACCAGTTTTGGAGACTTGATGGTCTCCAAAACAAGCTACTGAGAAATCCTCTTGGGTAGATTTTCCACTTGCTCCGTATGGATTGTGGTCCCTTGCCTCACAAATCCATCCCTACACACTTAGGTGCAGAGGACTGAGGCAGAACTTGGGAAGAACGAAAACTTAGGAACTCCAAATAGTAGTACCATTGGAGGCGGTGGCATAGTGGTATTGTCACTGGACTAGTATTCCAGAGACCCAGGGTAATGCTCTGGGGACCTGGGTTTGAATCTCACAGAATTCAATAAAAATCTGGAATTAAAAGCCTAATGATGACCATGAAACCATTATAGATTGTCATAGAAACCCATCTGGTTCACAAATGTCCTTTAGGGAAAGAAATCTGCAGTCCTTACCCGGCCTGGTCTACATGTGACTCCAGACCCATAGCAATGTGGTTGACTAAGTGCCCTCAGAACAAGGGCAATCAGGGGTGGGCAATAAGTGCTGGCCTAGTCAGCGATGCCCACATCCCATTAAAAATAAATCAGGTACAACCTCATAGAAAAGTTTCCACTTACATGTCCAGTCAGGACCACCCTGCCCATTCGGGAGTTGGCATGTGGGTCATTTTAAACTGAATGGGGAGCATCCTGGCTCCCAAGTGACTGGCTCACTCTTCCAGATCCTTTTGGGTGAATCATCAACTGTGCCTTGAACTCTGGACTGCCAGGGTCTCGGACTATCGAGGCTGCCACAGAGGATTGACAGAGTTCCAATCATTTACCCACAAGGCTTGTTATCTTTGATGAACCTCAACTCTGAAGAAAATCCATCTATCTTCCCATGTCACCCTCGGTCCTCTGGAGCATTGTCAGCAGCAATTTGATGATGGATATGAATAGATTTCTGCAACCAGGATAATTCTACCCTTAAATCCTGATGTACAACCATGTTTATTTTTCCTTCATTCTTCCTTTTCTGACAGTCTTCTCCCATCCCTTATTAGGAAATTATTCCACAGGCATTGAGCATCCTTTAGTACTATGCCAACAGGTCAATCACCATTTCTGAGCACAGACCATGAGATGTGATGGATTACTTAGCCATTGCGAGTCTTACAGAATGGCCCAACACTGTTATGTATCCCAACGTGCACTAATGGCTTTGTGCTTGCTGATTTATGTTGGTTTCTGGTCTAAAACTGCCCCAATTTTAAAATTCTTATCCTTGTTTTTCAAATCCCTCATGCCACCTTCCTATCTTTGTAATCTCCTCCGATATCTGTGTTCCTCCAATTCTGGCCTCTTGCGCATCTCTGATAGTAATCTCCCCCCTGTTGACGCCTAAGCCCCAAGCGCTGGAACATTCTCCTTAAACCTCTTTGCATCTTCCACCCCTCTCTTCCCCTTCTTGAAATCTACCACTTCCGCCTGTGCTAATATCACCATATGTGGCTCATTGTCAAATTGTGCTTGATAGCAATCCTGTGAAGTGCCTTGGGATGTTTTACGTTAACGACGCAATGTAAACATAAATGATTGTTTGTGTCGCCTTCCTTGAATGTACATAGAGATAGGGGTGGCAGGCCTGGCTGATACTCCCTTCATTAGTGCAAGGATGCAATACTTAATTGCCCCACCATATTATTGCCTCAACTGAGATGAGTTAATCTAGTGTAGAACTGGTTTGAACCTGATGCTTTCCTGCACTGTATGGCTCAACTATTAACAGGTTTAACCAGCAGAACCATCAAGTGACCAATCTAATAAATCCTCACGGAACCAAAGTGCTTCAGAGACGTATGAATTTTTTTTTGCTTTTTTGTTGCTTTCTCCAACCCCCTTTCTTGCACTCCCCTTAGTGCCAGTGTTAGTTTTGTTTCCTGTCTCAGCCATTATCGTGGCGTCTCGGAGGAGAATAATGCTAGGTTAGGGCATTCTTTGTGCTGTGGACTGCGCCTACTTAGAATGGTAGGTTGAGACCCCCTCCCCCCTGACTTTTCTCTCCTTGGACCCTAATGAATTTTAAGGAGATAACTTACTCTCTATCTCTAAACCTCTGGTTATGGGATTTTCAAGGTGGCAGCCAAGGACCTCTGAAGCTACCTGACATTGTATTCACTTTTATGGCAATGCCTTAAATTTAAGTATTGTGGAAAAACGACATGCTGTCAAAGCTTTTTGTCTTGCACTCATCAGGACAGGTGCAAGAACACCAAATTTTAAAGGAAGCAACAATTTACATTGCATGAGGAAAGGATGCTAATTGGTTGGTAAGTCAACCCTGATTGGTCAGAATTGCCATGGCGAATGCACAAGGAAACTATTGCACCCGTGCTTTTGTTTAATTCAAAAAAAGAAAATTTCCTGAACATGTTCCTTTTGCCTGCAGATTACAGGTCCCTGTGTATGAATGTATGTAGCTTCCAGCAAGGTTAAGTGAGCCTGTCTGATAATCTTAAATTGGTTGCTTTCCAGCAATGCTCAAGCCCTGAACTTAAAATTAAACGGAAGAGATCAAAACTGGACAATTTTGAAAGACGTTAATTATTAATTTCAGACTTAGAGTTACATTCATGGAGGATATAGCCCTATAGACAATTTTAAGACAAATTAGTGAGGGTTATGTATAGAAGATAGCTCTTGGTTTGATTGAGTTGCAACATTTTTTTATGGATGAAATATATATAATTCCGAGTCATGAAAAGTGTTTTTAAATCATGGGGTTTCAAATGAGTGGGGAACAAATACGTTCAGAACTCTGGTTTTTGGTAACAATGGATTTGCTGAGTGGGTGACCTGAAGTAAGGAGGAATATGTGGAGCATAAATACCAGCATAGACCTTTTGGGCTGAATGCTTTGTTTCTGTGCTGTAAATATGAAGTAGAAATACAGTATCTGAACCTTCCTCTGTGCTTTCTAATATCTATCACAGCCTTCTGAATTCTGCCGCGTGTCTTGTTCAGTCCATCATCTCTTGACTGTGGCCATTTCCATTCTAGCTCCCAGCTCTCTGTTCTCTCCCCTTCGACTTTCGCTTCCCTTTCCAAGGTGTTGCTCGCTCTGCCCGAGCTCTCTGATGCTCCTCCCAGCTCCCATCTCACGCCAGCTGTGCTTCACGTTGCCTTGACTCTGTGAACCTTGTCCCAGGAGTTACCTTCATTCAGTCCTGCTACTTGTTGTCACTGGCTCTGTTCTCATTGTCCCTCCTCCTGCCCTGAGACTTCCACCACCAGCCCATGGCCTCTCTCCTTGTGGAAGTGAGCTGACTGCCAGTTAAGGGGTTTCAGCAACTATTTGGGAGGATTTCCACAGATCCATGTTATGATGCAGAGGAGGAGAAGCAGAGAAAGTGAAATGTAGAATGAAGTGGAGGAATGGAAAAGAATAAAGAAGTTGAAGAGAAGGGAAGACCAGCAAAAAGGAAAATGAAACAGAAACTGCATAAAAGCCAAAGAATAAGGAAAAGAATAAATAGGGATTATGCACCAAATCAAAACAAGACTTCAGGCTATTCTTTGTTTTTAAGCACTTTTACTAATTTATTAAGTATTCTAGCACTTTGCTTAAAGAGAGGTCATTTTAAATATAGGCCTATGTTAGTTTGGTCTTAATCGGGCTTATTTTTTTCTTTATTCATTCATGGGATGTGGGCATCGCTGGCCAGGCCAGCATTTATTGCCCATCCCTAATTGACCTTGTTCAGAGGGCGTTTAAGAGCCAACCACATTGCTGTGGGCCTGGAGTCACATGTAGGCCAGACCAGGTAAAGACAGCAGACTTCCTTCCTTAAAGGACATTAGTGAACCAGATGGGTTTTTTGTGACAATCAACAATGGTCATCATCAGACTTTTAATTCCAGATTTTTTATTGAATTCAAATTCCACCACCTGCCGTGATAGGATTGGAACCCAGGTCCCCAGAGCATTACCCTGGGCCTCTGGATTACTAGTCTACTGGCAATACCACTATGCCACCGCTTCCCCCATTGGTTTTGGTTTGCTGCCGTACTCTCTCAAAGTTGTGGGTTCAAGCCCCACCATTGATTCGGGCAGACAAACGCGGTTAATTATTGAGAGTGGTACAGAGGGAAAGCTGTGATGTTCATGCAGTGCTTCATCTGCACGTTCAGGTGGATGTGTAAGTTGGGACAATTCCCTCACCGCGGTGGTGGAGGGGGAGGCAGTGCCGGAAAATGTGGTGAGCTGTTCAAAAGTCCGTTGACTTTGGTGGGACCGGCAGAACTACCCCCCGACCCCCGGCAGGAGGGCCATAAAATTCCGCCCAATTGTTGTCTGAAACAATACCTTCAAAGACTGATGGACTGACCATTCTATTACCTTTTTGTGGGGACCAGATGCAAGCAAGTCAGTGTCTGCCTTTGTCTGTATAACATCGGCCGCGCCTCAATATCCACACATTAGTTATAAAATGCTTTTGGAGAATATAATGTGTGTTCAGTCTAAACTCTTTGGCCTGAATTTTTCCCCGCTTCGGGCAGACTCGGAGGGAGCGGGCGGGGGCGGGGGTGAGGGTTGTTGTGGATGCGCTCGGAAGAGCGTTTCAATCTCCCTGAGACACGGAGCTGCCTCCGGGAGATTGAAGTGCTTTCCAAAGAAAGTATTAAAAACATTAAAAATGTAAAGAAACATGCCCCCGCATGTGTGACGGTGTCACATGAGATGGGACATGTTTCCATTTTTTTCAGAAAAAGTTTCTATTCAAGTTGTAAAAGTTCTAGGAAACCTCATCCCCGCTCATGGATGAGGGTTTCCTAAAAAAAAAAATGCTAAGGCCGCTTGGGCCTTTTCGCCTGCCCGCCAACCATTAGGTTGGACGGACAGCGTAAAATTCAAGTTAATGAGGTTGCTAATGGCCTTAATAGGCCTCTTAATTATCAGAGAGTGCGCAGCTGAGTCCGGCATGCGCCCGCCAAATGAAATATCATGAGCCTGCGCGTGATGCATCCTCGGCGTTATTTTACGTTCTGGTGTGTCGGGCCTACCCCCACACGCCGACTGTAAAGCCCTGGCCTTTGTTTTTCCACAATTGCCTCTGTGAGAGGTTCCCCTGGATATCGATGGAGGTAAGATGGTGTAGACAGACTAAACTAGCTGACCCTGAAATGGAGACACGACCTTTATGCTACCATGGACATATGATATCCAAATATTAAGTACAGGATTGCACTGTTACAAGGAGCCTGTGAGGAATAGCTAATTTAATGACTATTGAGACCGTGTTTGAGAACGGGAGCAGTGGGCCCAGCACAAGGAGTGAAAGAGTCTTTGAATCTTGTGCAGTTACAATTGAAATTTCTTAAAATTAAATACTATGATTTAACTTTGCCCCTTCTGAGGCTTGAGCACAAAATATGGGCCAGCAACCCTGTGCTACACTGTCGGAGATGCCGTCTTTCAGGTGGGAGGTTAAACTGAGGCCCGCCTATTTTCTTGAGTAGATATAAACCATTTTGCAGAAGAGCAGGGGAATTCCCCCTGGTATTCTGACTGAATTTTATCCCTCCACCAACATTCACTAAAAAAAATGACTAGCACCTGAACTGGATCAGCCACATATAAATAATGTGGTCACAAAAGCAAGCCAGAGGCTGGGGGTTCCACAGCAAATACAAACATACGAAATAGGAGCAGGAGTAGGCCATTCAGCCCCTCGAGCCTGCTCCGTCATTCAATAAGATCATGGCTGATCTATTTGTGTTTCGAATTCCACATTCCCATCGACCCCCGATAGGCTTTGATTTCTAACAAGAATCTATCTACCTCCACCTTAAAAATATTCAATAACTCCGTCTCCACCAGCTTCTGAGGCGAGAGGTCCAAAGTTGCACAGCCCTCCGAGAGCAAAAAATCCTCCTCATTTCTGTCCTAAAGGGCCGACCCCTAATAAAACAGTTCCCCCCTAGTTCTGGACTTACCCACAAGAGGAAACATCCTTTCCACGTCCACCTTGTCAATACCTCCTGATACGTCCACCTCCTGACTCCACTGAACACCATCTACAAGGCACAAGTCTCTCTTTTTCTGTGTAGACCCTCAGGATCGAGGATGAGCTACTTCCACTCTGGTTGGCTGGGTTCTGAGATGGCTGATGAGTTCAGAGTGCGATCTGTAAACTCTGCCACAAGCAGGGGCAGGTGGTGATTGGAGAAAGAGTACACGAGTTGTTTGGAAGTTTGTGCACTCCCTCCGATGCCTCGACTTAGTCCCTGCATGTTCGCGATTAAGTCTCTCGATGTGATCGATGCCTCGCCGAGTAATCCCTCTCCACTTTTGGCGGGCCAGAGCCCAGGGACTCCCATGAGTTGGCGGGAGGTTTGATCTCTTCAGGGATGCTTTGAAGACATCCCTAAAGCGTTTCCGCTGTTCTCCTGTCATGAGCCAGTTCCAAATTGAGCAGTTACTTTGGGAGTCTAATGCCAGGTATATGAACAACATGTCCTGCCCAGTGGAGCCAGTGTTAGCGCCTCAATGCTGGGCAAGTTGGCTTGGGAAAGGACACTGCTGTTGGACTCCCTTGCCAGCGGATTTGGAGGATCTTGAGAAGGCAACGCTGGTTGTTCTTCTCCCGTGCTTTGAGGTCTCTGCTGTAGGTTGTCCAAGTCTTTGAAGCATATAGGAGCACAGCATTCTCTGCTGCCTAGTAAACCATGATCTTAGTCCTGGGATCTTGTGATCCCGGTCCTCAAATACTCCTTTCCTCAGTCAGCTGAAGGCTGAACTGGTCACGTTGGAGGTGATGGTGAATTTGCCACCTATGTCTGCCTTCGTCGAGAGGATCTGGAAAATTATCCATATTTTCCAGGATATTGCTATTGATTGAATCAATGGGAGAAGGTGTTTTGCTGTGAGAGCTGGTTGGAAGAGGATCTTAGTTTCTGGGTGTTTAGTAAAAAAAAAACCTTCTCATTTGCTTTGGAGAAGGAGTTGGCAGTGACCTCGAGCTCAGTTTCTGAGCAAACACACACACACCAGTGTCACCTGCATACTGCAGTTCAATATCTGAGGCTGGAGTGACTTTGGTTTTGGATTGAAGGCAGCATAGGTTGAATAGTTTCTCCTCTGTTCTATAGTTATTTCCATGCCTGTGGGTAGTTTGCTGGAGGTGAGGTAGGTATTCCAGTGAGGAAGATGGAGAAGAAAGTTGGTGTAATGATACAGCCTTGTTTGACTCCAGTCTTCACTGAGGTAGAGTCTGCGGTGGTTCTGTTGGTGAGGATCACAACTTGCATGTCATTGTGAAGTAGGCACGAGTTAAATATGATGGAATACTCTCCATTCGCCTGGATGAGTTTGGCTCCAACAATGCTCAAGAATCTCAACACCATTCAGGACAAAACATTGGCACTTCTTCCAACAGATTAAGCACTCACTCCCTCCACTACCGATGCACGTTGGCAGCAGTGTGTACCATCAGCAAGATGCACTGCAAAAACTCACCAAGGCTCATTAGACAGCACCTTCCAAACCCGCGACCCCTACCATCTAGAAGGACAAGGGCAGCAGATAGATGGTAACGCCATCACCTGGAAGTTCTCCCCCGAGCCACTCACCATCCTGACTTGGAAATATATCACCGTTCCTTCAGTGTCACTGGGTCAAAATCCTGGAATTCCCTAACAGCACTGTGGGTGTACCTACACCACATGGACTGCAACGGTTCAAGAAAAGAGCTCACCACCACCTTCTCAAGGGCAATTAGGGATGGGCAATAAATGCTGGCCTAGCCAGCAATGCCCACATCACCAGCGATGCCCACATCCCAAGAATGGAAAAGAAGATCACTTATCGCACTGAGTTTATCTATATTGCAACAGTGACTACACTTCGAAAGAACTTAACATTGGCTATACAGTGCTTTGGGACACCCTGAGGTTGTGGACATTGTTCTATAAATAGCACGTTCTCTACTTTATTTTTTCAGACTTTCTTTTGGCAAATGATAATGCAACTCCGAAGGAACAAATTTACTTAGAGGCTAACTGACAAATTGATAAATGAATCTAAGCCACAGTTGGAGGCAAACGTTGTTGTGTAACTGCAGTATATAGCACAAAACCGTACTGCAGCCTATTATTTCAGATCAATGAGGATTCAAGTTCAGAAAATATTTGACCTCTCAGCTTTGCCCTCCAAACCACTCTGTGCACTTAAGCCAGGATGCATCTGTTTTAATGCCGTGGCAAGTAACATTAGCACCACGCACGTGACAATTTCTGACAAGAGAAGAGAGTCTTACCATTTCCTCTTCACACTCGATGGCATTACCATGGTTAAATCCCCCACCATCAACATCCTGGGAGGGGGTCACCAGTGACCAGAAACTTAACTGGACCAGCCACATCTAATACTGTAGCTACAAGAGCAGGCCAGAAGTTGGCTATTTTGAAGCAAGGGATTATAAGGACGTGAGGAATAGGAGCAGGAGTAGGCCATACCTGCTCCACCATTCAATAAGACTGTGGCTGATCTGATACCAGCCTCGACACCACTTTCCTGCTTGTTCTCCATAACCCTTGACTCCCTTGTAGTTCAAAAATCTCCCTCACTCAGCCTTGAATTTATTCACTCGCTCAGCCTCCGCAGCTCCCTGGGGTAGAGAAGCTTCCAAAGCTTCGCGGCCCTCTCAGAGATGAAATTTCTCCTCATCTCCATCTTAAGTGACACGTCCTGACTCCCCAAAGCTTGTCCACTATCTACAGTGCACAAGTTAGGAGTGTGATAGAATACTCCCCAACAACACTCAAGAAGCTTGACCCCATCTAGGTCAAAGCAGCCAGGTTGATTGACACTCCATTCATCATGTTAAACATTCACCACTGACACACAATAGCAACAGTGCGTACCATCTACAAGGTGCAACTCACCAAGGCTCCTTCGACAGCATCTTCCAAACCCACGACCTCTACCACCTAGAAGAACAAAGTCAGCAGATACATGGGAACACCACTACCTGCAAGTTCCCCTCCAAGCCATTGATGATCCTGACTTGGAAATATATCGCCGTTCCTTCACTATCACTGGGTCAAAATCCTGGAACTACCACCCCCCCCAGCAGCTCTGTCGGTATACCCACACCACATGGACTGCTGCGGTTCAAGAAGGTGGCTTACAACAACCTTCTCGCGGGCAATTAGAGATGGGCAATAAATGCTGGCCTAGCCAGCGATGCTCACATCCTGTCAATGAATATTGTTGCACTTCTCATGTCCTTTAAGTACCAAAGTACTGTCTCTCGGTCAGATGGTTGTGGGTCCAAACATTATGAACATAAACTTCATTGCAGAACTGAGGGACTGCTGCATTGTCAGTAGAGCCTTCTTTCAGTTGTTAAACTGAAACCTTGTCTATCTGCTCTGTTGAGAGAAAAATAAAATTGGATCCATATTTGGGCCTTAAATTCCGCAGATTGGGAATGAGAGGCCGGGATTTTCTGGCCCCATTGTGGCGGGACCGCCGCGGGAGATTCGGGACCGCCGCGGGAGAACCTAGTGGTGGGCAGGGCCGGAAAATCCCGCCCAGAGTCGGATTGCCACTCCACTCCTAGTTTCTTACCTGGAACTCCAGCCGCTCCTTTCTCACCCGACCTCCTGAATCAGACCGGGCGAGACCTGTGTCGGGCAGTGCGCTCCTGAGGCCTTCAGTCCAGGGCTGGAAGGTAAGGAATCCATGTCCCTTGTTTTTATGGCACTAGCTGCTGTAAAGTTCAGAAGGCAGGGAGAAGGTAAGTTTGTAAGGTGAGTGGGTAGGATTGGGGAGTGGGGAGGGTCAGTTGGTTGGGGGTGGAGGTCAGACGGTCAGTTGTGGGACAGGCCGGTTGGTCGTTGGGAAGTTGAGTGGTTGGGTGGTGTTGGTTGGGCGGGAGGGGAGTTGGGTAGTGGGGTTGTTGGTCAGTCAGTGGGGTAGGGGGTTTTTGCTGGCAGGGTGGGTGGGTCAGTTGTGGGGGGTGCAGGAGGACTGTTGGCCAGTGGGGGAAGGGAGGGTTGGGTCTCGGGTGGTCAGCCACGAGTTCGGGTGATGGGGGGAGTGAGTCCGTCGGAGGTAGTTGGTCGGGGGGCATCAGTTGGGGGGTTGTCCATTGGCCAGTGGGGGGGGTTGTCAGTGAAGGCAGGGGTTGTGTTGGTCAGGGGGTTCAGGTGGTCAGTGGTGGGGTGGGATCTGTTGGTTGGGGGGGTGGTCATTGGGGCAGACCAGGTGGTCAGGGAGGGTCTGGTGTGGAGTCGGGGGAGGGGAGGGGTTGGCGGGGTGGGGTGAGTCCTCTGGGAAGTCAGGGGTGGGTTAGTACAATAGTTACCCAGGAGTTAGAAGTGGTTTTAATTATTTTAACTTTCCCTGGGTAACTATTTCTGTAAGACAGTTGGAACCAATCCGAAATTTGCGATCGTACTTTCGGATGGATCCAATTGCAGGACAATCGCCCAATGGAAGTTTGAGCCTCCCGGGCAATTGCTGGGCAATCCCTACCCGGGGCAGAGGGGGGGTTCCCCGGCGTACCTTTGGGGTACCCCCCAGTTAGGATGCCCCGAAGCTCAATAACTTTTATAGCCTCGGAACATCCCAACACATCCCCCAGTTCTTGAATTACTTACTGAAGCGTAGTGACTGTCGTTACATAGCTGCTTCTAAAAGATCCCAACCACGATTTGATGATAAGAAGGGGAGGGGGGGTGGGTGAGTTCCCTGTTTCTGGGTTAACATTCTTTTCTCAAACTTCTCCGCCACCCAATTAGCTGGCCATTCTGTCGTCTGATACTTTGGGATCTTGCTGTGCATGATTTGCCTCTGCGCTTCACCTGTGTAATTACAGCGGCTGCACTTTCTGAAGGGCCTTCGCGGGGACCTGAAGATGTGATAAGATGTGACATATATATGCGTGAGGTCCACCAACGCCTTCTCAAGGGCAACTAAGGATTGGCGGTGAATGCTGGCTTCACCAGCAACGCTCATATTCCAAGGCCGGGATTTTCCGGGGGATTCTGCGGCAGACCAGCCAAAATTCCATTGACTTTCGGCGGGACCGCAAGGTCCCGGTGGCGGGCAGGGTTGGAAAATGCCAGCCTGAGAATGAATTTCAAAATAAAAATCATTACCCCGCCTACTCCCATCGGTATATGTGGTTTACCCTCGCATTTAATCTGAAGCTGGTTCACTCGAGTGATTTGGGATCATTTGTTCGTGTGGAGGGAAATTACTTTTGAATAGGGTGCAACTCAATATTGTTTTGCAAGCCACATTTAGAGGCTAATTAAGATACTTAAAGACCTGCCCGTCCAATCTTAAGGCTGGTGGGCAGGCCAGGAGCCCCAGTGGGCTTTTGATAATACATGAAACCTCATCCACCAGCGGGATGAAGTTTCATGTCTGTTTTTAAAAAAGTCTAATAAAGTTTATATCATTTTTATTAACATGTCCCATCTCATGTGGTGAGCTGCCTACTTAAACCGCTGCAGTCCATGTGGTGTAGGTACACCCACAGTGCTGTTAGGGAGGGAGTTCCAGGATTTTGATCCAGTGACAGTGAAGGAACGGCGATATATTTCCAAACCAGTGGCTTGGAGGGGAACTTCCAAGTGGTGGTGTTCCCATGTATCTGTTGCCCTTGTCCTTCTAGATAGTAGTGGTTATGGGTTTGGAAGGTGCTGTCTAAGGGGCTTTGGTGGGTACCTGCAGTGCATCTTGTAGATGGTACACACTGCGGCTACTGTGCGTTGGTGTTGGAGGGAGTGAATAATTGTGGATGGGGTGCCAATCAAGTGGGCTGCTTTGTCCTGGTTGTTGTCAAGCTTCTTCAGTGTTGTGGGAGCTGCACTCATCCAGGCAAGTGGGGAGTATTCCATCACACTCCTGACTTGTACCTTGTAGATAGTGGACAGGCTTTGGGGACACAGGATGTGATTTACGCGCCACAGGATTCTTAGCCTCTGACCTGCTCTTGTAACCGCAGTATCTATATGGCTGGTCCCGTTCAGTTTCTGGTCAACAGTAACCCCCATGATGTCGATAATGGGAGATTCAATGCCATGGAATGTCAAGGGTGATAGTTAGATTTGGAAGATCGTGTAAGAGCCACTGTGGATAGTTCATTCAGTAGATGTGCTGCTCCTGTCCTGGGATCTATCATCCACTTTGGCACTTGTTCCGTACATTGGCATCCCTGAATCCCTTCAAATTTACTGAGCATGTTTATTGTTACAGAAAAACTGCATTAAATATTTTTATAGGGCTGCTATTTTCATGGAGCAGTTTAGCTTTGCTGATTTTATGGATAATAAAAATCCTGCAATTTTGATTCTCCAATGTATAGGTTACTCTTTGTGCTACATTACTGAATGCAAAATCCTATATTATTTTTTTAAAAAAAGAAACATGCACAATATTTCATTCAATTTTACAGAGGATAGCACTGAAGCAAAGCCCATAAAGGCAAAACAAGAAAGAAAGATTTGTGTTTATATAGTTCCTTTTATGACCTCAGGGGATCCCAATGTGCTTTAAAGTCAATGAAGTATTTTTGAAGTGTAGTCACTGTCGTAATGTGGGAGATGCAGCGCTCAATTTACACACAGCAAGCTCCCACAAACATCGAATGTGATAATGACCAGTTCAGCAGTTCTTGTGATGTTTGATTGAGGGATAAATATTGGCCAGGACACCAGAGAAAACTCTCTCGCTCTTCTTTGATATGGTGCCATGGGATCTTTTATGTTCCGCTGTCACCCCTGATAAAGCGAGATCCTACCAGCCATAAGTTGAATCCAAAAGGTGCACTTCCAATTGTGTAGCACTCCTTCAGTACTGCCCAGAGTTGCAGCCTAGATTTTGTCCCGGTCAGTATTTATCCCTTAACAACATTACCAAAAACAGATTATATGGCCACTGTCTCATCGGTGATTGTAAGACCTTGCTATGTCCAAATTGGCCACAACATTTCATTTTCTACATTACAACAGTCATTACACTTCAGAAGCACTTTGGCTGCCAAGCTCTTTGGGATACCCTGCTGAAAAGAAAGATATGTTGAAGCTTTTCATCTTGCACTCATCAGGACAAATGCAAGAATGCCAAATTTCAAACAATCACAACAATTTCTACCACAGTTTGAAATCTGGCATTTGTGCATTTGTCCTGATGGGTGCAAGATGAAAAGCTCATCAGGACAAATGCAAGAAAACCAGATTTCAAAACGATCACAACCATATATACCACATTTGAAATTTCTTGCATTTGTCCTGATGAGTACAAAACTAAAAGTTTTGGCAGCATGTCTCTCTTTACAGCAATATTTAAGTTTTTAGGATATCTTGAGCTCGTGAAAGATGCTATAGGAATGAAAAACTTTTCTCTTGGTCTTGTCTGAAGTTTTCAAGCTTGATCAGATGGTCATATACTGTCCGTTCTGATCTTTTATATTTACCAAGTTCTCTGCATTGTGGAATTGAAGGAGGGGATTATGTGGTCCCAATATTGAGTAGGGAAAAATGTATTCCATCCCAATGATAGGTCGCTCATATTGAGGCTTCAGTACGCCTGTATTAGTTTGCCTGGCGCAGCACAATGGATTGTTTAATTCAACATGCAATTATATCTGCAATGCTGTTAAGCTTGTAATTTAAATCTGTGTTTAGCTGCGCAGAATAAATACACTTTGATTCCAGGGATGAATTTGTAAATTTACTTTTAACTCCCAACAATTCAAAAAGATTTGCTATCAAATTAATCTTTCCGTTCCATCTCAAAATTCGGAAAGATAACCACAACTCAGAGGTGCTCCTCCGTGGCCTGGCATTTAAACCATTGCAGGGAAAATTCTGGAACATTGCATACTCGTAGGAAAATTGGACCGTCCCATAGCTGGGAGGGGAGCAATGTGCCTATCATCCAGTTCTCAGGGCCAGCCAGAGATTCAGATTGCGCACACAATGAGCTAAATCTGTTTCGTGATCTCCCCAGACATCTGGATTCAAACCAGATGTTTAGCTTTGTGTTAAATTAAGTGTTTGTTATGAGCCGAGAGTTATCTGACCACCTCGGTCTAGATGCAATCCATAAGGTGGCCTTTGCCGTTAAATCTTGTTTGACTCTGATCAGCCTGCTCGTATTCTAGGAAGTCCCCCTTTGCTTTGCAAGATATACCTCCTCTGTATTTCAAACTCAACATTCAAAGAAAAAAGTTAAGCTACGGGGATGACTTTATCTTCTCATACATGTGGAGGGTGACATCAAAAGGGTGTAAAGGTGGGCGGACAGTTTTAGTGCTGTTGCAAATGTAATTGCCCTGTTTGGGGAAAGAAGCACATTAACACCAGCGTATTCAACTTACTTTCTTCAATTCACGGTGTGGATTATGTCAAAAAGCCTGATTGTAACATGGGGTGTAGTGAGGCGGGCTGTTCCGCATTGGGAAATGGTGCAAAATGCTTTCAGAGAGGGGTTTGCACCTTTACAAAGTTGTGGGGGGAGGGGGGAAAAAATAATTTCAAAATTCTCAGATATAAAAAGGACGCAATTGCCATGTTATTGGCAAAAAACCGAAATAATAATTTAATTGAAGTGGTTCTTAAAATTAAATTTGCATAATTTAGGTCTATGCTTCCATCTCCCTATACCAGGCACCAAGGCTGGTCTCCCTCTCCTGCTTCAAGCCAGAACTTGTACTTTGAATGTTTGCATTCGCTGCACCAAGTTGTTGCCTGTTCCAATCCAGTTTGCGTCAGCGGCACGAATTTGGCTGCTGGTCCACACCGAATCTGAGGTCATGCATCACCTTCAATAGCAGATGACCCTAGCCTAACTGAGTCTGTATTGGCCACACTAAATGGCTATCTGTTCTGACTACGCATTCCTTCAAGAGCTGCCAGCTCCTTATGCCAAGCAGAGTCGAGGCTGATGTGATCAGATTGATGGACGCAAACTCAGAGTGCAGACCTGCCAACTACAACTTTAGTGACATCAAGTTTCAAACAAAACTGGCGATTAGAAGAAAGGATTGTTCTTTTCTCCCCCCCAGAACATACAACAGCAGCAACACTAGCTTGCATTTATATAGCACCCTTCATGCGTCTTAAGACACTTCACAGACGTGCTACCAACAAAATTTGACACCCAACCACATCATGAGATAGGCAGATGACCAAAAGCTTGGTCAAAGAGGAGGTTTTAAGAAGAATCTTATAGGAGGTAGAAGAGTAGAGAGGTGGAGAGGTTTAGGGTCCAGGCAGCTGAAGGCATTTCCACCAATGATAGAACAATTAAAACAGAAAATGCTGGAAAAAACTCAGCAGGTCTGGCAACATCTGTGGAGAGAGAAACAGAGTTAACGTTTCGAGTCTGTAAGACTCTTCTTCAGAGTTGGATGGAAGAATTAATATTGGTGATGTGTCAAAGGCTAGAATTGGAGAAGGGCAGACATCTTGGATGTAAATGATGAGTATTTTACACATAGTAGCTTACAAATTATTTTTGATATCTTTGGTTAAGTGCTGAAGTAGAGAATTAAAGACTTGCATTTATATAATGCCTTTTGCGGCCTCCCAAAGCACTTTACAGACAATGGAGTACTGTTGACATCTAGTCCCCGTAATGCAGGAAATGCAGCAGCTAATTTGCACACAGCAAGCTCCCACAAACAATGTGTTCACAGAATCACAGTATAATAGGAGGCCATTCGGCCCATCAAGTCTGCACTGGCTCTCTGAAAGAGCATTCCACCGAGTCCCAACTCCCCCGTCTTATCTCTGTAACCTTGCACATTCTCTCTTTTCAGGTAGCAATCTAATTCTATTTTGAATGCCTCAATCGAACCTGCCTTCACCACCCCTCTCAGGGAATTTGTCCCAGACTCCAACCACCCTCTGGGAGAAAAAAAATTCCCTCACACCACATTTACTCCTTTTGCCAATTATTTTGAATCTATGCCCTCTAGTTCTTGATGCTCTCTTGAGTGGGAAGGATTTCTCACTATTTACCCTGTCCATATGCCTCAGGATCTTGAACACCCCTATCAAGTCTCCTCTCAGTCTCCAAAGAAAACAGCCCAACCTCTCCAATCTATCCTCATGGCTACAGTACTTCATCCCAGGAATCATTCTTGTGAATCTCCTCTGTACCCTCTCCAAAGCCTTCACGCCCTTTCTCAAGTATGGATAACCAGCATGGCAACAGACAATCTGTTTTCTTTAGTGCTATTGGGTCGAACTTTAAGCACTGGCCAGGACACTGGGGAGACCTCCCCTGCTCTTCTTCAAATAGCGTCATGGGTCCTTTATTGGCCACGTTACAGGGCAGAGAGAGCCTCTGTTTAACATCTCGTCCATCACCACTCTTTGCAACGGTTCGATTTCCTGAAAAAGCTGGCAAAGGCAAGACTCATTCTTTTAAGATTAGACATGTCTGGGCTTTGTAATTATTTTCCTTTTTTCAGAGAAATTAGATTAAGGTTGTTATCTCAGGTGTTGCTTCTTCTTGTCTTATCTCATTTACACTGCATCAATTTCACTAACTGGAGAACGCGCTTGATGCTAATCGCAGTGTAGCTCCATGGAATGACTCACTTCTTGACACATGAATTGTTGCATATTTTAAACACAAATCTGTGCCAGAGTTTTATGTGCAGCAATTATCCTTTTACTTACTCTTCCAGGCAAAGTGAAACTTGTTAACTTGGCCCTGTTGGTGGCACTGGCGTATTTTTGAAGTCTGAAGGTTGGTGGCGAACCCCACTCCCAGACTTGTTAATCTAAATTGACACTGATGCAGGATGGAGGGAGTGCTGCAGTGCGCAACCATGATGTCCCTGAGGGAATAAACTGCGTGCCTGCTCGGGGGTGTTTAAGGGATCCCAGGGCATTATTTGAGGAATGGCAGGGAAGTTATCTTGGGTAACATTCCCCCTGCATCCAAGAACATCAGCCAAAACCTTATTACCTGATTTGCTGATTGTGGAACCTTGTTGTGTTCAGAATGATTGCCGCACCTATACCTACATACCTATAGTGACTGCAGGTTGCCCCCATACTACTCATGTGCGACTAAGACCAACACATGGTGCGGGGAGAACCCACCATCTCATGAACCACTGGGGCTGATGTAGGCATGGGCACTATCTACTTGCCCACCCAGCGTGCGACAAATTCCCGACATGATTCAATGCAGTCACGACAGTAAGATTTGGGGGTGGGGGGTGGTGTGGCTCACTGCATTATTGCCCACTTAAGTGCTTCAATTAGCATTCGGCAGGAAGGTTGTCCACGAGTCCTCTCGCCCGGACTTAACTGGGGAAGAGGCAGGAAAGTGGTGGGATCCCTGCCCGCCACCTTCTAGCCCGATTAAGTACCCACTCCCACCCCGAGCCCTCTCCCCCCCGAGCCCTTCCCCCCCAACCATCATCAAATTCACCACTGGAGGGTGCATTAAATTCTGCACTGATATTCACACTGAGTTAAGCCTGAAATACTTTTCATTCACTTTGGAATGCAATACGAATAGTTTCTCTTTTCCTCAGCACAGAAGTATTTCCCAGGATCACTTGTCCTATCTTTCTTAACGCCATCAGCCTGTGTAGGCGATGGTAGCTGCAATTCACTCGGGGAGCCTGAGTTGCTGTGGCAACGTGCACTTTTACATCAATGTTGTAGCCTGGAGCTATGGATAGGGATGGTAGAGGTTTCAACGTTCTTGTCATCACATGGTTGACCAGGAATCTCTCCCTCTCTCTTATCACCTACCATTGGCGCGTGATGGATGGATTTACAAGTGGATACACAACCTGTTTGGCCACACCTTCCTTGGCCATTGGGTCCTGGAGTGGGACTTGAACCCAGAGCTTCTAGCTCAGAAGTAGGGTCGCCACCCACTGTGCCACAGGACCCCCTCTATCTGTGTAGACGTCTACATAATTATTCAGAATGGCCACTTTCCGATGACAGGGGGAGGTTTCCTGGTAGGTAAGATGGGGATATTTTGCGCACTGACAACACCTTTTCAGTTTTATGCCGAGAATTGTGAAACATTGCGTGTTGAAATTCAGCAAGTTGTTAATGATTTGCTTTGTTTAAATGCAAATGAATGAATGCGTGCGCACTCAATGAAATGGGATCCGATGGATCATTCTCTATTTATATCCTCAGTCCTTTACTCATGAGATTTCCACATAAAATATCTGCAGCTCTCGATGGAGGAAGAATGTATCCAGCTGATGTTGTTGTCATCTTCCAAGCAAATTCTTTTTTTTCTGCTCCTCACTTGAGTATCCCCTCTAAAATGCTGTATACATCATCCCTTAGAATTACACATTACGTAAAGTTACGTAGGCTGTAATTTAATGCCACCCTCTGAGGCGAGGTTTATGTTGGGGGGGCATTTAATTGGGCAGGAGGGTGGCAGGTGGGGCACCTCCATTTTCCTACCTCTGCCCCGATTAACTCCGGGGTGGGAAGGCTCATGGGTGACCTTCCTGTCCTGCCGCCAGTTGAGGCCCTTAAATGGGCAATTAATCGCCACTTGAGGGCCTCACCTTGCCACCACTGGGATTCACCCAGTGGCGGACTTGGAACTTGCCGTTGGGGAAGCCCAAAAAGCAGACCGTGTCGGGGTTGCTTGTGGGGCTCCAGGGGGGATTTCTTGTTTTTCGGCACTCGGTGCCTGATCGGGAGACCTGGTTGACAGACTGCCCCTGTGACGGCACCACCTCGCCCCCTTGCCTTGTTGCTGATACCCCTCCCACCCCTCTCTCTCAAAGTCCTCCCATCTCTCACCTGTGGCTTGGGTCCCTCGGTGACCCTGGTCCTCGGGTCAGTGCGTCGCTGGCAACTGCTGAGCAATGAAGAGCCGCCAACCTCTCACCTCCTTGATCCCGATGAAGGCCAAGTTGCTGCCCAATTAAGGGCCTGATTGGTGGTGGGCCTCCCCGAAAAGAGGCGACGAGGAGCGTTTGCAGGCTCTCCAGCTGGTGGGTGAGACCACTGTCGCCTGCATAAAACTCCGCCCACAGAACCTACAGCACATAAACCAGCTGTTATAAATATATGACAGTCACCAATCAAACCCATTAGAAAATACAAAATGTGATTTACCCAAAGTGTGGTTAGAATGTGGAATTTGCTACCAAATGGTGTATTTGAGGCAAATAACATTGATGCTTTTATGGGGAAGTCAGATAATTACATGAGGGAGAAAGGAATTGGAGCATATGCTGGTGGAGTTAGATACTAGTCTGACTTTGAATGATGACTAAAGCTTAGAATGGGATGTCTAGTTTGTTATCCATTCACTGACCTTCTGGGGAGTGAGGTGCTCCTTGCAGCAGACCTTATTGGCGGGTTGATGTGGTGTGTTTCATGGCCTGGGAGTCATGGCCATGATCACACTTTGGGTCATCCTTCAACTTCCACTTATGGAGCGGTTGGCTGCATTGTCCATGTCCTGTGTGGATTTGGTTGAGTTGCGGCCTAGTGCCCTTGGGGGAAGGTCGTAGTCCACCTGGATGGTGGGTTGGATACTTTGCTGCTGTTTCCCAGGGTGGGTTAGGTGAAGAAGGGTAGGAGGAGGCCTGTGTGGAGCAGTGACTGCAATCTTGGACCAGTTGGTCTAAATGGGCCTGTTTCTGTGCTGTGGACAGTTGGGTCACTAGACCGTACAAGTGGGGGATTGATACAGCAGATGGAATGCAGTCAAAACAGCAGATTGGCAAGAAGCGATTGGGACTAGGACTAGGATCTCATGAGACCTCAGGGATGGCAGCCACAGGCAAAACATGGACAAGCGGTGGTGGCCTGATCTGTGAGGATGAGAGTTCCAGCACTGCGTGACACATCCACAACGCCCACGACACAACAACTGACAATATCACGGTGATGTAGTTGTTCCCTGTTGACTTCGATAGAAATTGGAAAGCGTCCACAATGGCACTTGAGGTAGATGTTCCTCTGAGATTGGGACTTGCCGCTATCATCCAGCAAGAAGGCAGTGAAATTATTGATGATCAACAGTGGCTGTGCGTTAAAAGGCAATTGCTCTATTCCTTGTTTCAATCAATAGGAGCTGAGTTATGTGAGAGAATGCTGGCACTGTGTGATAAGGGGTGTATCAGGCAGCACAAGTAATTACTGAAGCTGTCAGGATAGACTTATTATCATTTATTAAAATCAAATTGATGAACAATCTTCATTTGTTGAAGTGCGAAATAGGATAGCACGCCGATAAAGATAACTAAATGCCAGTGGTAGTCTGCATGGTGTAATTGGTTTTACCAGCCAGGAAAGTTGCTGTCGAATTTGTGGGCCATCTATCTACATTGTGGCATGCACTTCGGCACAGCTCTCAACTCCCTCCACTTGCCTGTAAATTTCAGTCCTCTATCCACACTTTGCGTGAGATTGGTGAATTTTAAAATCTTGCCTAAACCTATAATGGCTCATCCTAAATGCCTGGCTTTCAAATTAGAGCGGTCAGAGGAAGGTGCTTAAATTGCTTTGTCCATGGACAGGGATTAAAACCTTATTGTACTTTGCTGTGTGCCTATGTTGACTCATTACAGGAGATAATAGCAGACAGAAAGAAAAGAGAGACTTGCATTTATATAGTGCTTTCCACAACCACCGGACTTCTCAAAGTGCTTTACAGCCAATACTTTGAAGTGTAATTTGTTGTAATGTAATGTATTTGCTGTAAATTCCCTCAAGCAGCAACATGATAAGCACTAGATAATCTGGATTTTTTTGCCCAAATCTCTAGGTTAAGACTTCTGACTAAGGAGGTGCTGTCATGGAGCCATAGCTGCTTTTGGGGGTGTAGTTGTTCAGAAATCCAGTACGAATCATATCATTTTCTAGAATCTTTTCCCCCCCCATTCATTGAATGCGGGCATTCCTGACCCATCCCTCAGAGGGCAGTTAAGAGTCAACGACATTGCTGTGGGTCTGGAGTCATATGTAGGACAGCAGATTTCATTCCATAAAGGACAGTGGCGAAATCGGTGGGTTTTTACAACAATCAGACTTTTAATTCCAGATTTTTATTGAATTCAAATTTCACCAAATGCCGTGGCGGGATTCGAATCCCAGGTCCCCAGAGCATTACCCTGGGTCTCTGGAATACTAGTCCAGTGACAGTACCACTGTGCCCCTTGTGTGCAGTCCATAACAGAAAATGAAAGTAAAGGTAATTTGATATATATTTAATTGAAGGTTTAACTACATACCAGAAAAATATAAGTGCTCATTACAATTTAACTCACTTAATTTATATTTATGGAAATTATAAGACATAATAAACCAATCTGTAGCTCATACATGATTCTTAAAAAAAATAACAATATTGGATTGGTTGAGTATTCAGGACATGAGGCAAGTAAACTGGAATGTTCATGATTCTGGTCATGTGTCCCATTTTCTTGATTGAGTTTGGTTAGAAGTCTAATTGGTGAGAATTATATTCATCAGTTCTTGATAAATCCTCTTAGTTAAAAATATCCACTTCATGGTAGATACCTTGTCAGTGCATCATGAGCTTGCTGCAGTTTATAAAATGCTCTTGTTCTGCAGCTGAATTGAAGATTTGACTCAATCGGCAGAAACTTCATGGAACCAATTTGGAGTCTTCGAACATGGCAGTAGCCAATTAAGGCACTTGGTACAATAATTAACTTTTAGAACCAGTTCAAAGGGCAGAGTTCAAACTGAGACCGCTGAATAAAACAGCCCGAGCCGATTCCTTTAGTTTCATCCTTTTACGCAGTGAGATTACTTCCAACAGTTCTGAACAAAGTGCCAAAGATGAACTGGGATGATGCAGCGAGTTACTGACTGCCTGATAACCTCTAGAACCTGGCTGTACAATCCATCCCAGGGCGTTGGATCAAACATTGAAAGTTCTGGGAAAACCCCGCCGCTCTTCCAAAGAAGAGTCACGTTTGACTCGAAATGGTAACTCTGTTTCTCGTTCCACAGATGCTGCCAGACCTGCTGAGTTTTTCCAGCGCTTTCTGTTTTATTTTGGATCTCGAGCATCCACAGTGTTTTGCTTATGTTTTAGTGTTGGATGAAACATGTTCTTTTCTCTGATGGTCATAGGGTAGTACATGAAATTGATTTTAGCAAAACCTTAAACCAGATCCTGGGGTATAACAGGATTTGTCCGGGATGTGTCAGCTGTGGTTTGGTGCATTGCACTCCAACCTCTGTGTCAGAAGGTTGTGGTTCAATCTCCACTCCAGAGAGTTGGAGCGCGATTTTCAGGCCCCATCCACTGCCGGGAGCTTCCAGTCCCCTGAAAGTCAATGGACTTATGGCTGGTCCGCCAAATCTCCCACGGCAGCTCCCTTCACGACAAGGCCGGAAATTCCCAGCCTTGTGCACATAATCTTGGCTGACGCTCCAGTGCAGTGTTGAAGGAGCGCTGCCATGAGGTGCCAGTTATCTGTTAGAAGAAACTGAGTGGATGTCTCGAGTAGATGTCGAAGATCCTGCGGCACTGTTTGAAGAAGAGCAGGGGGGGGTTCTCCCTGGCGTTATCGTCACCTAAAACGGATTCTCTAGTCATTGTCACATTGCTGTTTGTGGAACCTTGCTGTGCACAAGCTGGGTGCTGTGTTTTCTACATTACAAAAGTGAGTACACTCAAAAGGAAGTACCTCATTGGCTGCAAAGCACGTTGGGACATCCTGAGGTTGTGAAAGACGCTATATAAATTAAAGTCTTCCTTTATTTTTCTTGTAGTTAGCACTAGGTTGTCAGCCTTGGCTGGACAAGCCGAGAACGCAAGAACATGAGAAACAGTTGATCTGAAAAACCAAAGTGCCATATTGGTATGGGTGAAGGGACTTCTTTCTAAGCTTTGGGCGAACGGACATTGCTGGGTCAGAGGAGACCTTTGCACTTGACCCGGATAAACACCTGAACAAATTTCTTGATGGCACTGGTTACATGGAAAATATATCATCTCAGCATTGACATCTTCACCTCAACCAGCAGTAAATTCACAGATAGCAAAAGCAGGAAAAGGTCCTCCCCACCCTTTCCATTTACTCTGGCCTCGCGCCCAACTGCATACAGGGTCAGGACACCCTACCAGCTGTTTTCATCTGGCAAGCCTGGATTGGGTCCTATTGAAACTGTTCCAAAATAAACATTAAGGCTGACTATCATTGGAAAGCTCTGAAAAGTTTCTGTCTTGCGAATTTGATGATTGCGAGGTGGTGGACTCCCTTTTGAAGAGTCAGCAGTTTTTTGTTTCCTTAAGAATAGCGGATGCTACCTGTGTGGATAATTGCAATGGCTACACATACAACAATCAGCCTATTCCCCCTTTAAATAAGCAAGTAGACCTTTTGATATGTCACAATGGATAATGTCTCTATTCCCCTTTAGTCTAAATGTATTAAAGGTTGTGTGAAGGGGGAGCCTTCAGAAATTCAGTGACTTTTTATCATCCTTCAGGTTATCTTTGGCATTGCTCTCCATGAGTTGGGATGATGCGTTGCTTCATGACGAAAGGAATGTTGTGACAACCATGCCGGCCTACTGATCCCTCTTATCAGTTTCCTGGCTTTTGACTTGCAAACTCTTCACCTCTCTTGATTCCGTTCTACTTTTGAGGTATTATATTACTTTGAGCTGTTCGCTAAAACGTGGCAGCTGAATGCGAAGGCCAAAGTGTGGCAGGACGTGAGTGTGCCACTTCTGTGATGTGTGTGTGCTTTATACAACAATTTGTAAAGTAGATCTCCTGAGGTGCTGCTCATGGTGGGTCAAAGATCACGCAGCTCTATGACAAGAAAGCATGTCAACAAATATGATGAAATAAGTACAGGAAGGGCATAGCATTGAGGGTGTGCCGCACTGTCAGAGGTGCTGTCTGTTGGATGCAAAGGATGCCCACTTGGGTGGATACCAAAGGCCCTATGGCGTTATTCAAAGAAGAACAAAGGAGTTCTCTCCAGTGGCCTGGTCAAAATTTAACCTAAAACAGATGATCTGATCATTATCACCTTGTGTGCAAGTTGGGTGCTGTGTTTTCGACATTACAAGAGTGACCACACTTCAGAGGAAGTAAGTACTTTATTGGCTGGTCATATACTTTAAATACATTATCGAGGGAGAGGGAAACAGGACACCTCTGCCTATTGTCAGTCTGGTTTTTGTGAGACTCATTGGTAAGTCTGAGCCCCAAAGCAACCTTGAACAATGCAGCCTTTCTGTTAGCATTTTAACCAAAGGCTAACTTGGAGTATAAAATTTCATGTCACCAACTACTGGGGTAGAATTTTATGGCCCCCATCGCGGTAGGGGGCGGGGCTATAAAATGCAGCAAGCCATTCAAAAGCCCAACTTCAGCAAGACTGGAGGAGCATTAAATGTAGATCTTAGCAAATGCATATCTCAACCATGTGCACTTTTAGGTTCATCCCAGACTGCAGTTATGTAGTGTATCAAAAATTGAAAACCTTCCTTAGGAAAACAAAAACTCAATATAATTCTCTGACCTTAAAAGGCACCTCGACGAGATTGACTTTCCTGAGGGAAATTCCTTGTTGTTCTCTCTATGTTTAAGGTCACCTAGTATCCTACCTCCTTGCTGATGTCAGATTCATGATGTCAGTGGATGTTAATTGTATACTGTTTAATTGTGTGCATGTGGTGAGTATTAATTTGGGTTGCACTTGAGCATACATAAAGACATACTTATTAAAACTGTGTGCGGTTGAGTTAGGAGGTGTAAGCTTGTAATGTTTAACTTGGTAAATAAATGTGGGACTGAGTAAAGATTGGCTCCAGTACTATCCTTCACCAACTGGCCTTTTATAAAGTAGTATTGAATTGGCCATTAATAGATGTGTAAGTTATCTAAACATACTGTGCCTATATAAAAAAAACTGTGTTTTGTGTACAAGTTCATATTAGAACTACACAGCGTGTTGAAGCCTCACTGTAGTGTGTACGGTGGACAAATGTGTGCGATGTTGTAAAGCATGAGTTGCATCATTGAAAGGACCTCATTGAGCTAATGGACGAAATGATCAGAAAACACAGTTTCCTCTGCAGAGGATGTATAGGTGGATGATGAAAGATTTAATTGACTGGGAATGACATGAGAACAAAATTCTCCTAGTCTTTCAGATCCATTTTAGATGCAACAATGCTGTCTATGTTGGAGCTAATTGAAGAGGTGAGCAGCATGTCAATAAAGTGATCTCTTTGTTGAATTCCCAGCACATACTGGCTTGGTTCTATTCACCACCAAGGCAGGCTTGGGATGTCAAGAGTGTTCTACTTGGAAAATGAAGCATTAGAAATCATTACCACTTGGTCTGAATAATACTGCTAATTTAAGAATGATAGTAAGGCTGTATTTTCTTTAAAAATCAAAACCTATTCATCACAGAAAGCAAGTGCAAATTGCTTTATAATGCACCCAGGACATCCTTTTACTTTTTGAAACAATGACAGGGCAAGCTTGTCCACAGGGCACACATAGCCAGGGTGAGGAGAGACGGGTGATACTGCCTTAGCAGTGTATTTGAGCACAATTGCATTTGAGAATGCCCGAGAAGTAATAGCATGCCTGGATTCCAATTACTTAGTCATCAATCTAGAGAGCAAGTACCGTCTTTCACTTCTCGATCCTTCTTCCCTTCACCATTTCTTGCTTTGAGTTTCCAAAGCACTCTGTTTTAGAAGTTTACCTGCCTCAGTCATGTCGTCACCTGTATCAATCTTTTCCCCTCACCTAATAGAAACCCTTTTTATTTGCTATAGCCTTCTAAAGTAGCATGACGTAAATCCCCTTATGTACACTGATGACATCAGCTCTACCGCACTAACATCGCTCTTGGCCCCCTTCACTCCCCCTGTGTTGTCAGGCATCTTGGAGGAGCAAAAATTTCCCGCAGTTAAATTTTTTTTTTGAAAAATATACTTTATTCATAAAATATCTGGAAAAACATTACAAAACATTTCAAAATCACCATCACAAAAATACAATCAGATTCAACTTTTACACATGGATCGTGAGGTGCATCAATACAATCGATGAATATTACAATCATTACAATTACAATATTACAATATTACAATATAATCATCATTACAACCATATTACAATATGGTCAATGCAGACAATCAGACAAAGGTATTGGAGTTATCAACATACATCATGTTGCACTCTGAGGTGCTTCAATACAATTATAATACAATTAGCATTCAATGCATTTCATTCAATTCATTTAAATGTCAGGAAGACCAAAGCCATTAGCTTTGGCCCTCGCTACAAACTCCATTCCTCAGCCACCATTTCTATTCCTGTTCCTCACCCCTATCTCAGGCTGAATCACATTATTCAAAATCTCGCTGCCCTAGTTGGCCTTGAGCTGAGTTTCTGCTCCAATATCCTCTCCGTCACTAAGCCGTAATATTGCTGGTCTCTGCTTCAGCCCATATGCAGCTGAGACTCTCTTCCGTGCTTTGGTAACCTGCCTGACTTGACTATTCCAATGTTCCCTGGGTTGGTCTTCCACCTTTCCACCTCAAATTCATCCAAAATTCTGCTGCCCATATCTTAACTCACCCCAGGCCCTGCTCACTTGTCACCCCTGTACTTGCCGACCTACAATGGTTATCGGTTTTTAACATCACAAATTTAAAATTCTCATCCTTTGTGTTCAGATCACTCCATGGCCGCCATCACCCATTTAAGACGGAGATGGGGAGGAATTCCTGTTCTGAGTGTCATGAATCTTTGGAATTTTCTATGTCAGAGGGCTGTGGAGACTGGGCCAATGAATTTATTCAAAGTGGATGTAGATTCTTGAACAAGCAGGCCGTTGAGGATTAGGGGAACAGGTGAGAAAGTGGAGTTGAGACCCAAGCCTTGATCTTATTGACTGGCAGAGCAGACCTGAGGGACTGTATGGCCTACTCCTGCCCCAGTTTCTTATGCCCTGGACTGTGGTTCAATGTGTGCGATGTAAAGTGTGAGCTGCCTAATTAAATGGGCCACACCGAGCTAATGGATGAAAGGATCAAAAGAACGCAATTTCCTCTGCTGAGGGTGGATAGGTGGATGATGAGAGATTTAATTGACTGGGAATGACACGAGAACAAATTTCTTCTAGTCTTTCAGATCCATTTTAGATGCAACAGTGTTGACTAGGGTGATTCTTTAGTCTGTGTTCCCATCCAATAGGACTGCACAGGGAGCAAAGGCTCACTGTTGCACAGTAAACTGAATCTAGTACGTTCGAAAAGGTGGCTCAATTCTCTCACATGTTCCACATCCTGGGGCTTAAACACTGGAATTCCCTCCCTACACCTCTCCGCCTCTCTGGTTTCCCCCATAAAGACACTCCTTAAAACCTACCGCTTTGACTGAGCTTTTGTTTGCCTGACCTATTACCTCCTCCTGTGAATTGGTGCCATATTTTGTGTTCTGATACTCCTACAATGTGCCTTGGGGGTGTTTTATTACGTTAAGGATGCTATATAAATCTAAGCTGTTGTTGTTGTTTCTCATTGATGCTGAGGGCCTTAACGTGGCCCCTCCAATTCAATACCCACCCCCTCCTTAACCTCCCCTCACACCCAGCCTCTCAAACCCAGCCTCCAACCCGTTGGGGCCTACCAGCCAGGCCTTGCCCATATGCTGGTCTTACCTTCAGTTCGGCCTCCCTTTGGAGACCGGCTGTAGTCCCAGCAGTGACCACCTTTTGAAGCTGGTGCTGCTCGGACTACAGAGCTGCCTGCCAATCGGAAAGGCCTGCAGTGATTTGAGGTGTGACCTCCTTCCCAGATGGGGGTGGGGGGGGTGGAAGGCTTGCCCCGAACCGATGAGCGCCCGGCCGAGTGTAAAATTGGATGCAGGGGCAGCTGGCTTTTTCGTGGGCGAGCTCCCGACCAACTTTTTAGTCTGGGGGCGGGAACACGGTGTCCCTTAAAATCCAGCCTACAATGTTTGTGGTGAATGTGAGAAAGCTTTCCCTGAAACCTTACAGTGCTCATGGTGACTCTCTTTGAGATCCAGATGTGACGATATAAAGTTGGGACCCCAAACGCGCAGCATCGGTTTGCTGCTATTTTTCTACACTGAAAAGATCCGAGAGTGGGGAAGAGATTACTAGTAGAGGCTACTGAATCCTGCTTCTGAATAAACCTGGACCATGATCAGGCTATTGGTAAATGGAACTCACTTGTGAAACCAAAGTTTGGATTACATAATTGTCCCTTTCTCTCAGTAAATTGGGGCTGGCAGCTTGAATGTATGACTAATCGGATTGTGAGATCTTGCTACCCATCCCCTTTTGAGTAGCTATTGAGTGCTAACAACGGGCCTGACCGTGATGTGGCACTGATGCCAGGCGCTGTTGTTGCCTGTGCACAGGCTGCTGGTTTCTAATGGCTGTGTGGGATTTGAATGTCACAACTCAGTGATTACACCTGATTGCAAATGTATGCCTTTTCCCCTTGTTGTTGCAAAGACAACAGAAAATGGTCTCTATTGAGGTTTGTGACAAAAGTTAAATATATTTACTGGATAGGTCTCTGCCTGGTCCTAAAGACTTGGAGTCTTCATACAAGCATAAAGCTCAGTTGCTGCTCTGTTTGTATTGCTGCTTGAACAGAATAGCCCAGAATTGGCTAGAGAGGGGTATCTCACGGTGTGCCCCCTCGGTTAGCCTTCCCCCTGCCTTTTAGCTTAGTTTTCTTTTGCTCTGTAACTTGCTGGAAGTGTGATCTGGTAACGGTGCAGCACGGACAAGGGGGCCATCCGAGACTTTAGTGAACAAGTGGACAGATGGACCGTCTCCTGAATCAAGACTGAAGGATTGAGAAAGGAAGTGAGAAATGACAGAGGTGGCGATTGAGCAAACTAGAGTCAAACCAGGCACAGAAAGTAATAGAAAGATTGCATTATCAAAGGGAAAAAAAGAGAGACAGAAAGGAATAATAAGAAGAAATATTTAAAAGATCTATCAGAACAGTTTTTCGACATGGAGACAGCACAGCTTAAATTGTTCCCTTTCTGGGCCAGAGAGGTTGATTGGCATTCCAGAAACATAAGTCCCCTAATTAAAAGAGTACTTGCGCTGTAACTAGTGAGGTGAGTTTAGTGGGTGATTAATGCCCAAATAGATGAATGGTGAAGTGGCACAAACCATCAAGCCACTGGTGGCAGTTTGCAATTCATGGGCATCTCTCCTTCGCCACAATTTAATGATTGACTTACACTGGCCAGCGCCATTAGCCATTGGCCCAACTCATGCTGCCAATGTGTCGCTGCTGGGGAAGGCTGTCGGCTAAGCGGTCTGTTGCTACTGAGTGTCTCTCGTCAATTTGGTGATTAAATTGTAGAGGAGTGCTGACCGCTGTTAATTTTGGTGGCGTAAACTAGGTAAGGGTTTTGACGTAACAACTGTAAAAGAAAGGTCATATATCTCCAAGTGGGGACTGGATGTGACAAGGAGGAGGAGAACTTGGAGGGGGTGATATTCTCCTGTACTAGGATGGTGGGGGGGTCCCTTGTGCCCATCAGAGGCCCCCTCCAAATCAATACCCCCTCCCCCCCCAAAGCCTCTTAAACCCAGCCTCCGACTCGCTGAGGCCTATCAGCTAGGCCCCGCTGATATCCTGGACTTATCTTTAGTTTGGCCTCCCTTTGGAGACCGGCTGTAGCCCCAGCTGTGACCACCTTTTGAACCTGGTGTTGCTCGGACTGCAGAGCTGCCCGCCAATCGGAAATGGCCTGCAGTGATTGGAGGCGGGGCTTCCTCCCCAGGTAGGGGCAGAAGTCTCGCCCCCAAACCAATTAACGGCTGGCCAGATGTAAAATGGCTGCTGGGCAGCCGGCTTTTTTGTGGGTGAGCTCTTGACTGACTTTTTAGTTGGGGGGGTGTGGGAACACGGTGTCTCTTAAAATCCAGTAGTGAATGTGAAAAAGCTTTCCCTACAACCTTACAGCGCTCACCGTGACTCTTTGAGTTCCATATGTGACAATATAAAGTTGGGACCCAAATGCACAACATCAGTTTTCAGCTAAAAGTGGGTTATCTTTATCCCACTTAAACTTACTGTTGTATCTCAAGAGAGCGGCACTGACCCTGAATCTCCTGAAACAGTAAGTTTGCTGGAAATATGATAAAATCTTTGTTATTGCACTTTCCCCACACTGACCTATGTTTAGCTTCTCATCCTTGTTTTCAAATCTCTCAAGGGCTTTGCCCCCACCTCTCTATCCCTGTAATCCCCTCCTGCAAACTTGCGCTACCCTACCACCTCCAATATCTGCACCCCTCCAATTCGGGCTTCCTGCTGATTTTTATCACTCCAACGCTGATGCCCGTGCCATCAGCTGCCTGGACTCTAAGCTCTGGAAATGAGTGGGCAAAGATCTGACAAATGGAGTACAATGTAGGGAAATGTGAGGTTGCCCATTTTGGCAGGATGAATAAAAAAGAGGCATATTATCGAAATGATGAGAGATTGCAGAGCTCTGAGATGCAGAGGGATCTGGGTGTCCCTCACTGAATCTCCCCCTCCTTTCTACCCATCTCCTTTAAGACACACTCCTTAAAACCTACCTATTTGGCCAAGCCTTTGGTCACGTGACCTAATCTTGCCGTGTTTGGATCCGTGCCAAATTTTGTTTGCCAACAACTCCTGTGAAGCATCTTTGGGTCATTTTAGGATGTTAAAGGCACTATATAAATGCAGGTCGACCTTATCATTATAAATTGGATTTCTAGAATGCTTTCAGTGCATTTACTGTGGTAGAGTAATAAGGCCGAGGGAATTCAGGGCTGTTGTCCAATTCTTACTCCCATTGCTTGCTGATTTTAAATAATATTTCCTTTGTCTAGGCACACAGCCAATATTCTGTAAATGATTAGAAGTTGCTCATTACTTAGATTATCTCCCTATGTTTAATTTTTAACGTAAATGTCCAAATAGCTGCCTTCAGAATCACAACATTCATATGACCTCAACAATTCCAATGTTCCTGTGTTGACGTGTTGGTTTTAATTTTCCAAAATTCACTAGATTTGGGGAAGGTTCCATTCGATTGGAAAGTAGCTGATGTAATTCCCTTATTCAAAAAGGGAGGGAGACAGGAAGCAGGGAACTACAGGCCAGCTAGCTTAACATCTGTCATAGGGAAAATGTTAGAAAGTATTATTTCAAAAGGTTATGGCAGGACAGTTAGAAAAATTCAAGGCGACCGGGCAGATTCCACTTTGTTTTTTTGAGAGGGGAATCGTGTTTAACCATTTTATTGGTGTTCTTTGAAGAAGTAACATGCTGTGGATAAAGGGGAACCAGTGGATGTACTGTACTTTGATTTTCAGAAGTCATTTGATAAGGTGCCACAACAAAGGTTGTTGCAGAAAATAAAAGCTCATGGTGTAGGAGTAACATATTGACACGGATAGAAAATTGGTTAGCTAACAGGAAACAAGAGAGTCGGCATAAATGGGTCATTTTCTGGTTGGCAGGATGTAACGAGTGGTGTGTCACAGGAATCAATGCTGGGGCCTCAACTCTTTACAATTTATACGAATGATTTGGATGAAGGGACTGATGGTATGGTTGCAATATTTGCTGATGACACAAAGATAGGTAGGAAAGTTATGAAGAGGACATAAGGAGGCTATAATAGCATATAGATAGGTTAGATGAGTGGGCAAAGATCTGACAAATGGAATATAATGTAGGGAAATGTGAGGTTGCCCATTTTGGCAGGATGAATAAAAAGGAGGGCATATTATCTAAATGATGAGAGATTGCAGAGCTCTGAGATGCAGAGGGATCTGGGTGTCCTAGTGCATGAATTTGCAAAAGGTTAGTATGCAGGTGCAACAAGTAATTAGCAAAGCTAATAGAATGTTATCATTTGTTGCAAAGGGAATTGAATACAAGAGTAGGGAGGTTATGATTCGATTATACAGGGTACTGGTGAGACCACATCTGGAGTACTGTATACAGTACTGGTCTCCTTATTTAAGGAAAGATGTAAATGCATTAGAAGCAGTTCAGTGAAGATTTACTAGACTAATGCCTAGAATGGGCGGGTTGTCTTATGAGGAAAGGTTGGGCAAGTTAGGTTTTTATCTGCTGGAATTTAGAAGAGTAAGAGGCAACTTGATTGAAGCACATACGATCCTGAGGGGACTTGACAGGGTGGATGTGGAAAGGATGTTTCCTCTTGTGGGAGAATCTAGAACTAAGGGTCACTGTTTAAAAATAAGGGTTTCCCCATTTAAGACAGAGATGAGATTTTTTTTTTCTCTGAGGCTTGTGTGGCTTTGGAATTCTCTTCCTCAAAAGGTGGTTGAGGCAGAGTCTTTGAATATCTTTAAGACAAAGGTAGATAGATTCTTGATCAGCAAGGAGTTGAAAGGTTATTGGGGGTAGGCAGGAATGGGGAGTTGAGGTTAAAATTAGACAAACCATGATCGTATTGAAGGGCGGAGCAGGTTCAAGGGGTCAAGAGGCCTACTCCTGCTCTTAATCCGTATGTTTGTATGTCCTCTTCCTGCTGCTTAACAGCACAAGATGAAAGAATGCCCATTAAAAGATTAGTTTGGAAGAAAAAAAACCTATCAAAATTTATTCCGATGTAGTCAAAAATGCTAAAATATTCATGAATACCCACTCCTGTTTCTGTTTACATTGTTTCCCGGTCATGCAACATCTTGATTTTCAAATTCTCAACCTTGTTTTCAAATCGCTTCATGGCCTCCCCCCTCCTTATGCTCCAGCTGTAATCTCCCAACAACCCCAAAACCCTCTGAAATATCTGCGCTTGTCTAACTCTGGCCTCGCTCCACCACTGGTGGTCACACCCTCAGTTGCCTAGGCCCCAAGCTTTACAATACCCTCCCTATCTTACTACCTCACTTAAAACCTACCTCTTTGACCAAGCTTTTGGTCATCTGACCTAATATGTTGCGTGAAAGGTGCTATATATTAATATAGGTGGTTCTATGTTTTAATTTCTTCTGAGTTAAACTTGATGAGATGAGGCTTCATGTCACGTAGTTAAGCAGTTATATTTTAGAGGGAGGTGGATCTACAGAACAACAGTAATGAATCGTGGTCACATTACTCAACATGTACATCTCAACTTCACATATTAATAGAAAATAATGAGCATGCCATGTTTCCCTCCATTACTTGACTTCAAGAATTTGGCTTTTGACCATCCTCCAGCATTTTTCACTTATCAGCAGAGCTGAAGTTTCCCTTTAAAGAACCCGATTGCCATTGAAGGCTTCCTTTTCCAGAAAAAAATCTCTCTGTCTGCGTCTAGGTCTTTATTTCACCTCTTGCTGCATTGTCTAGACTTCAGTGGGATAAACAAGTATCAAAATAGCAATAAAAATAGGTGAGCTAAGAATTGCAAATTATACACTTAGGCAAGTCATATTATTATGTAATGCACTACTTGCAAACAGCCTTCCCTAAAGTTAAGCAGGAAGTTATTTTGAGCTCCTGCATTAACATGAGACTGAAAAAGTTTGGTTGGGTTTATCTTACCCAGCAGTTTGACAATGGCGATCTTATTGAAACTTGTTGAAAGGATGTTTCCCCATGTGGGAGAATCTAGAACTACAGGGTTTTAAAATAAAGGGTCTCCCATTTAAGAGGGAGATGAAGAGGAATTTCTTCCCTCAGACGGTGGTTGGTGTTTGGAATTCTCCCCCCCACCCAGAGAGCAGGGGAGGCTGGGTCATTTGAGTATACTTAAGGCCGAGTTAGACAGATTTTTAATTGACAAGGGAGTCCAGGGTAATGGGGAGGCAGACAGGAAAGTGGAGTTAAGGCCACATCAGGTCAGCCATGATCTTATTGGCTGGCAGAGCAGACTCGAGGGGCCGAATGGCCTACTCCTACTCCTGTTTCTTATGTTCTTATGATTGGAAGGTTTGGGGCGGCCTTGTCCTGTCTTTAGCTCATTAGAGGTGAAGGGTTTTTA
This sequence comes from Cetorhinus maximus, assembly GCF_964194155.1. Classification (NCBI taxonomy): domain Eukaryota; kingdom Metazoa; phylum Chordata; class Chondrichthyes; order Lamniformes; family Cetorhinidae; genus Cetorhinus; species Cetorhinus maximus. Next base: position 13,838,920 of record NC_135908.1, on the reverse strand, counting down.
GACTATTGGATCACTGAGGTTTGGTAAAGTATCCAACCCTCCTGGGCTATTACAGCTGAAGTTGATCCCAAAATATATGCACTCTAAGCAATGGTTCAAGAAGGTCTACCACCACTTTCTCAGGACAACTAATGATGGGCAATAAGTGAAGCCTTTCTAGCATTACCCATGCCCTGAAAGCAAATATATAATAGAAAAGCAAGCTTAACACTACATGAGAGGCTACTCTTCGGACTTTGAATGATATTAATAACCAATTACAGGTGGCGTAGTGTTAATGTTACTGGGTTAGTAGAGATCCAGACTAATACTTTGGGGAAACAGGTTTAAATCCCATCATGGCAGCTGGTGGAATTTACTGTCAATTAATACTTTTGGAATTGAAAGCTAGTCTCAGTAATGGTGACTATGAAACTATTGTCAAGTGTTGTAAAAACCCATCTGGTTCATTAATGCCCTTTAGGGAAGGAAATCTGCCGTCCTTACCCGGCCTGGTCTACATGTGACTCCAGACCCAGAGCAATGTGGTTGACTCTTAACTGCCCCCTGAAATGGCCTAGTGAGCCACTCAGTTTAAGGGCAATTAGGGATGGGCAACAAATGCTGGCCTTGCCAGCAACACCCACATCCTATGGAAGAATAAAACTCATGAGATTGTCGGAGCAACCCCTACCCAACCTGATTGACTAGGGTCTGAAGGCCGAACACAAACCCACGTCCTGATGGTCAGGTTATTTCTGCCTCTGCCCTCTCCTTCTGCCATGGAGCGGCAGCTGTGACTCTGTTGGCCGCACTCTCGCCTCTGAGTCGTGAGGTTCCGGGTCCAAGACCCTCTCCGTGGCATAATAGCAAAAAAAATCAAGGCTGACCCTCCAGTGCAGCACTGAGGGATTGTTTCACTGTGGGAACTGTCACCTTTTGGATGAGGTGTTAAACCGAGGCCCCAGCTCACCTAGATGTAGAAGATCCTATGGCACAGGTTGGTTCTTCTTTTTAAATCTGTGGGTGGGGGCTGGTGGGGGGGTGGGGTCATTGAAGAATCCCCGACTGGGCAGGCGCATCTAAAATATGATTGGGCCCTTCAGTAGGTCCCTGTACATATAATGGGCATTGCACCTGGGGGAAATAAAGGGCTGCTTTAATTTAGCTGTAGGCCCAACAGCCAAACAGATGCCTCTCCACTGCTGAATTAGTTTGTCTTGCACCCGATTTGCGCCCAAAAACTGAGTACAATCTTACTATCTGTAAACTCTCCGCTAAATAAGCATTATCCTGGGTGGCAATTTGCTCTGTTTACCAAAATAGTAATAAATTGACTGGATTGGTCAAGTGTTTGATTCTTGCATACCCGAGAAAAGCAACGTTGACGATAATGACAAAATGCAATTAATGGTGATGCGATAATTATTGGAATGCTGACAATAATTGATCATTTATAGTGCTTGCTGAAGTAAACTGACTAGGCTAATGAAAAGTGATGATTCCATCACTGATAAGACTTATGTCCCTCTCACATTAACTCTCTGCTGCTTGACATTCATTTTAAGGCCCACGCATTTTAAAGACTGATTGCCCTGGAAGGTACCCATGAGCCGACAGCATTCCCATAGGAATACTGTCACGTAGTCTGGCCTCCTGATATTGTGGAGTATTCTACACTGCCACTTACTAGGCTAAGAAGTGTTACCCTTCAGAGGTGCATTGCAATCATGTTTTTCTGCCAAGCAGCTCAAAGATGCTTCCAATAAGACGCGTGAATGTGGAGTAATGGAGCATTAGGGAGAGTTCTGTGCGGTGGAGGGATGGAGGGACCAGACTGAGTGGAAGTTAAGAGAAGGAAGGGAGAGGTTTTCTTTTTATTCATTCGTGGGATGTGGGCTTCGCTGGCTGGGCCGGCATTTATTGCCCCTCCCTAGTTGCCCTTGAGAAGGTGGTGGTGAGCTGCCTTCTTGAACCGCTGCAGTCCATGTGTTGTAGGTACACCCACAGTGCTGTTAGGGAGGAAATTCCAGGATTTTGACCCAGTGAGAGAGAAGGAATGAGTTGCACTTATACATAGCCTTAGGATGTCCCAAAACACTTTACAGCCAATGATGTGTTGCAATGTTGGGAACCAATCTGTGCACAGCAAGGCCCTAAAGACAGCAATGGGATGAAGACCAGGTTATCTGTTTTTAGTGATGCTGGTTGAGGGATAAATATTGGCCAGGACACCAGGGATAAATCTCCTCCTCTACTTTGAAATCATGCTGGCACCTTTTGCATTCACCCAAGAGGGCAGATGGGGGCTTCAGTTTAACGTCTTAGCCGAAAGGCAGTGTCTCCAACAATGCAGCACTCCCTCAGTTCTGCACAGGAGTGTCAGCCTAGATTTTGTGCTCAAGTCTCTTGAGTGGGCTAAGGTTGAGAGACCCAGTGTTACAGTAAGGTCTCGCCTACATCTAGCAAAGAGGAAACATTTATTCGTAATACCTCACATGTTCGTAGTGTCACAGGATGGGGGAACATATGATTCCACCAGTTAGTTTTTATGTGAATTTACGTTTTTGATGGCCTTTAAGCATGTAAAGATGTTGCACATTTTCCAGTATAAACACGGGACAACTCGCAGCGGTTACAGAACGTAATCAGAAAAAAGGATGAAGCAAATATGTACATCAGTCTACTCTCTAGTCTAAGTTTTGTGAGGATATGGTGAACTATCTAATCTTGAGAAGGCACATTGAAGGGAAGCTGCTTTGGATGAAATTCTTTGACAAACCTTTTTCTTTCTGCTCTACATACTAGTGTAATTAAGTTACATAAATTGCATGGCAATGCTGGGCTGAGGAGGACCTGGGGCATGACCTTCAGGTGCCCTCCCAACCAGAGTCCCCTCTAATTTTGTTTCTGGAGTGTGCAGGTAATGGCCCTGTTAAATCTTTTTGTGCGCACACCCACTTAAGAAGCCATTCTATGTACGGCCAGCGCAGGGACTTTTGAGTTACTTCTGAGCGGCTGTGCGGCTTAGAGGAGACAGGAGCCAACACTGCCGTGATGGTAAGCACCTCCTTAAACTCAGTGAGGGCAATGATGCCAGCACTCCCTCCCACTGGTCGGCGCTCTCTCACGCCTGTTGTGCCAGCTTGGCCTGTGTGAAGCTTAAAGAAAGGAATGTGATGAGAAGGGGTGGAGCAGGGATTGGGTGAGATGCATGTCCCCTGTGTGTGTGTGGTGAGCCCTCCCCAGAAAGGACAGAGGATGGAGTGTGAGCAACATGATCGATGGGATGGCAGTGATGTGAAAGTCTTGGTGAGAGAACGAGTGTTGATATGTGTCTCCCGCTAATGGTTGCGTGAGATCCCTGAAGAGAGTAGCCGTTTGAGTGCATGGTGCCAGGATGAGAGTTTGATATCGGAGGGAGATGAAGGATGACTTACCCTGGCAGAGCGGATGAGATCATTCCGAGCATTTCGGGCAGGGTCGCCAGTCGCGCTGACCTGCTCTGCGATGGCATCCCCAGGCCCGAGAGGTGAGGCTGTTGCGCCTCCTGCAGCCATCCCTGGGATAGAGCACTTGCCTGTGCACCTGCACCCCTCGGATCAAGGCCTGGAGGGCCTGTTGGGTGAAGCGGGGTTGCTGCCTCCTTCTTGAGGCTCTTGGCCGCCTTTTTCTGGCTGCCAGACACCCCTGGTGGGCTGGAGAGAGCGAGATTGGGCGTCGGACTGGCCTTTAAATATGGCGCCCGGACCTTTGAACCCGCCGGTTGACAGCGGGCGGACAAATCAGCTCCCGACCCACCAGGTGATTCGGACCGACACGCGCCTTTGCATAATTAATGACCCTCCGAGCGCGGGATCGCGGACGCGGGTTCCCGCCATTCCGGCCAGCGGGATGGGCATTGCTGAAACCACCCACCGCACTTTGTCTCGTCAATGGAAAATTTCGCCCATAAAGTATACAAGTGGTGGGGGGGGATGGGCAGAGGCGAGGTGGCTTTTATGTCAAGCGCCAGACTGAACCAAGTTTCTGAACGGGCAAGATTGTGGGGTCAGAGGACACGGAAAGCAACCATGATTGCGCCACCTGCCTCGAAACAGGGTAGGGGAAGGGGTTTCAGTTTCCTCCTCCTGCTGCTGCTGCCGCCATGGACTAACAGCCCCTTTTTACATTTCCTGATCGTTCCTGGGACCGCCACGCATCAGGGGTAGAAAGAGGGAAAGCTGAGTGGTTTGCCGGACCTCACTTTCCCTGCAGTTATTTCCAAGTGGTAGGGCGGTGAAGAGAGTGCCAACTGCCTTCTCCGCTGGAACCTTGGTGGGGGGAGGGAGTGGGTATTGGTTTGTGGGGGGTGGAAAGGAAGGTCCAGGTTGGAGTGAGATACATTTGTGCCCCTTTACACTCCAGCATTGTTCAATTTTGGGTAATATAATGGGGGAAATACCACCCTGAGCACAGTGCTGTTAGGGTGAAGGTTATCCACCGTCTACTCTCTCCCTCAACAAAAGGTGCTTTTACCTTGTTTTAGAGAATTGCAGCCGCTGTCTCTCTTCTGCTTTGCTATCCAGCAGCTACAGTCAGAAAAATGCACTACCCCATGTGCTTTATTCCACTGCCTCGTTGGCTATCGGTGATTTTACTGGGCCCATTCCAGTGGAGAATGGTTCTGAGTCATTGAGTTAAAAACGGGGGAAGCCAGGAATGCCAGTGTGCTGCATGTGGAACTGCAAACACCCTGAGACGACTGGTTAAGCAAACACTTCCTCACGAACGCAGCGTTCCTTTTCAAACAGCCAGTGTGGCAGCACCAAGTGTTTTGCATTCACGTGGCAAAGTAAAATGTGATGTCTACAACCTCTAATTGCCTTTAAGAGAAGCTAGTTACAAAAGCAGCAGGGGTTGGAGAGAATAAGAGGCAGGGTCATAAAAATGTGACAGAGGATTCGCGCACATTAATACATGAGCACCCGGCTAATTACACTTCGATCAGAAAACTATTGAGACCAGGACGTGTGTCTTCAAGCCTACAGATTCTGCGGCTTTGCCCTGATTCTCTGCTTGCCTTTGGTCAATCGGTTCTTGAAAATACTGAAAGTCTGCAGATTCCTGGAGTTTGAAGCTAGCCATAGCTTAGCCTGCTGATTACAACAAGAGCTTCACCTTTTACAGCTGTTTGATTGGGTACCAATGCTGTGGTTGGCATCGGGAGGGGGCTTACTGCTGCTTATGAGGAAGGGCATTGTATTACACTTAAACGTCTGTAGTGTATCTGCCCTGCTGTTTACAGAATTGCCCACTAAGGGTTTGTAGAAGGAGACTGTGAGTATATTAGTCTGACTGTGAAAAATGGTTATTTGGGTGAGAATCTGGTGGCATTTGGTACTTGGTAAGGTTTTCCTCTGTAGTCTTTCACGGGGAATTTTGGCAGGAGGTGCGCAATGAGTGCGCTCGACGACTACGCTCATTTTGTTACAAACAATTACCCGGGCGATTCATGTATCTCTCAGTTGGTCACAATGCTAAGCTGGGCTGAGGAAAAGCCCATAGGGTTGATATGCCTTTTATAACATTTTGAATGAGCAATTAAATATTGCTAAGCAGTTCATGAAGCCCAAAAGCAACTGAGCTCCAAGGGTTTATAACCAACAGCTTCGACTGCATACACCCCAAAGAGCTTCCTTTGCGAATTCCCTTCTCCCAAGATTAATTAAAGACTGGAACAATCTTCCATAAGCCTTAATCTCCATTCCATCTGAGAATTCATTACAGGAAAATCTGGTGGAACTTTTTTTAATTAATGTGGACCAACTTGTATGGATGTTTTCCTCAGGGGAGGAGGAGACCAAACCCTTCCCTTCCCATGGCACCTTCCCATTGCAAATGAACTCCTGCCCCTTTTCCCTCCTCGTTCCCCGTTTTCCAGGGGCCCCAAGCACCACCCTCCAGGTGAATCAGCCATTGACCTCTACTTCTCTCAATTTATTATACTATATTCACTGCTCACAATATGGTCTCTGCTACACTGGGGAGATCAAACGCAGATTGGGTGAGCACTTTGCTGAACACCACCATTCAGTCTGCAAGCCTGGCCCTGAGCTTCCAGACGCCTGTTATTTTCATTCTCTGTCGCGCTCTGACCTCTCTGTCCTCGCCCTCCGACACTGTTTCAGTGAAGCTCAATGTGAGAACCTCCACCTTTGGGATTAGGCACTTTATTCAGCTTCCCAAACTCAACACTGAGTTCAACAACTTCAGATCATAACCCCTTTTTGGAAGGCAGATATTGGTGCTGATTCTGATTTTTTTGCCACTTACCCCTCCTGTAGACCTATTTTTCGTTCCCTTATTTGCCCCATTACCATCGCTTTTGCCTTGCACCATCATCTGTCCTGTCATTCAACCTGTCTTCCACTCCATTCCAGACCTTCCCTTTTGCTCTCTTCCTTCCCCCCCAACCCCACCCCCATTTCACCAACTCCGTCCCTGCATAAACACACAAATGTCATTGACCTGAAACGTTAACTTTGTTTCCCTCTCCACAGATTCTCCACACTTTCCTGTGGAGAGGAAGCCAGAGTGAACGCTGTGGCTTGTTGTGTTTACAATGGTGACAGCCAATTTGCAAATAGCAAACCCATCCAACCACATTGAGACAAACAAATAGTTCGTGGTGGAGCCTGAGGGATGAATGTAGAGCAATGCTCAACCTGAAAGTCTCCCTCCGGGCATTGAAAACTCCTCATGTGAAAGGATTCACCTGAGCAGGCAGAGGGGTACATTGTTCAACAGGAAAGGCTGCACTCTATAGACAGTGCAGTACTTCCTCAATACTGGGGGGTCAGCCCAGATTTTGTGGCAAATCCCCGATATTAACACCCTGGGGGGTTACCGTTGACCAGAAACTGAACTGGACTAGCCATATAAATGCTGTGGCTACAGGCACAGGTCAGAGGCTGGGAATTCTGTGGCGAGTAACTCACCTCCTGACTCCCCAAAGCCTGTCCACCATCTACAAGGCAGGAGTGTGATGGAATACTCCCCACTTGCCTGGGTGAGTGCAGCTCCCACAACACGCGAAGCTCAACACCATCCAGGACAAAGCAGCCCACTTGATTGGCACCCCTTCCACAAACATTCACTCTCTCAACCACAGTGGCAGCAGTGTGTACCATCCGCAGGAACTCACCAAGGCTCCTTAGGTAGCACCTTCCAAACCCACGACCACTACCATCTAGAAGGACAAGGGCAGCAGATAGATGGGAACACCACCACCTGGAAGTTCCCCTCCAAATCACTCACCATCCTGACTTGGAAATATATCGTCATTCCTTCACTGTCGGTGGGTTATAATCCTGGAACTCCCTCCCTAACAGCACTGTGGATGTACCTACACCACATGGACTACAGCGGTTCAAGAAGGCAGCTCCCCACCACCTTCTCAAGGGCAATTAGGGATGGCAGTGATGCCCTCATCCCACGAATGAATTTAAAAAAAAAAAAATGTGTTGGTGAAACGCAGTGAGAGCCGAGTGTGGATGCACAACTCTTCCTGGTGCCAGGTTGATCCATGTGAGGAGTTACGTTGAACAGAAAAACAAGGGAAAGCAGAGGGGAAAGCAGAGGGAAATGGAGCCCGAGGAGCAGCTCTGACATGGGGTTGGAACTTAAAGATCCCCACTGGCGTGTACAAAGGCAGTTTGTAGGGGGGTGGGGTGGGATCCTGCCCCCATCACCTTCCCACCTGACCTGTCTCCCATTTGGCAGGGGCTGTGGACAGCCAGCCCACCCTTGGGCCTATTGAAGCCCTTGTGGCCAATTAATGGTCACTAAAGGGTGCAAACCCACCTCCACAGCTCTCTTACCTGTGGCAGGCAGAGGCCCATACCAAGTGTCAGCTTCCACTGCGCAGGCTGGTGTCGGGCAAGAGGGCTGGGGTGGGAGAGACCTCCTCTGGGGGCGTCCCCTGTGCCCTTCAGAGGCAACCCCACCTCTCTCCCGCACCCCCCCACCCTGCCGCTCGGACCTCCTCCCCTCAGCTGCAGGGGCGACAGAGCCGCTGGTCACTCAGAGTGATACACTCTATCGTGTGGGGCAGACTGGGGCACAAGTTTCATCCTGAGCCAATTAACACTTCTCTGAGCGTAAACGGCCCGTGGTGCAGCTAGCTCTTTGCCCACGCTCCCAAACGACTTTGTAAGTTGGAGGTGCAGGGAATGGGGTCCCCTGTAAAATGCAGCCCATGGAGCTTACGCCAGCACTATTGGCTGGATGACCTCTTTGGGGACTGTAGCTATTAATATTTGCTTTCAGCATTACGCAGTCTGCCTCATGTATACTCAACATGAAGTGCGATGGGTTTCTGAAAGAGACCAATTCTTTTTTGTGATAGGAAATTTCACCCCTCAGTTCAGTGAAAGTCTATTGGTGCAGTTAAAATGATTGGGTCTCCTGCAATTCAGAAACAAGTCTTCTTCCAATTCTCTTCTTGCCTGTAAAACTGCTCATGGAAATAATTTGACTGGCATGGTTTGGTTTGACACCGGTATTTACTTTATAATGTTCTCGTTACCTGGACACATTTAGCACCTCTCAATATGTTGTGTGGCTGGCCTTATCCATATAGCTGTAAAAGGGAGAAATTCATTGATAATTTGCCATAGAGTGAGTGCAGCGAAGGTTTACCAGACTTGTTCCAGGGAATGCGGGAGTGTTTTATGAAGAGAGATTGGGGAAACTGGGCCTTTATCCTCTAGAGTTTCAAAGAATGAGAGGTGATCACATTGAAACCTACAAAATACTTAAAGGAATAGACAGGGTAGATGCAGGTAAGATGTTTCCGCTGGTTGGGGAATCTAGAACCAGGGGACACAATTTCAAAATAAGGGGGAAGCCGCTTAGGACCGAGATGAGGAGAAATTTATTTACTCAGAGGGTTGTGACTCTGGAATTCTCTACCCCAGAGGGCCATGGGAGCTCAGTCATTGAGCATATTTAAGGGAGAGATCGATAGATTTCTGATTAATAACGTAAAGGGCTATGGGGATAGTGTGGGTAAAAAGCATTGAAGTGTTTGATCAGCCATGATCGTATTGAATGGTGGAGCAGGCTCGATGGGCTGAATGGCCTTCTCCTGTTCCTATGTTAAGTCTCCCCTCGGCCCCTTAAACAGGCCAGAGAGTCGGGTAGTAATTTGCTGCCAGACATTTTGCCGCTGGGGTGTACATTAGGAAGAAATATTTTCCTTTATACAAAACCTTTCATAATGTCATTAAGTACTTTGCAGCCAATTATGTACTTTTCAATTGTAGCCACTTTTTGGGGGACTGTGACAGCCCATTGTGCAGTGCAAGCAGTCACAAAACACAGAGATAAATGAGGAGATGATTTTTTTTTCCTTCTTTAGTGGTTTGAGTTGAGGGAGAAACATTAGCCAGGACTGCTCTCTTCTCTTATTGGAGAGAGCGCAAAGGGCTTTTTGACATCCACCTGAGAGAGCCTTGGCTTGGCACTTCATCTCTGACAGTGCAACACTCCTCGGTACTTCACAACAGTGACAGCCCAGACTTCCTATTCTAGTCTCTGGAGTAGGACTTGTACTGACAATCTTCTGACTCCAAGCTGAGACTGTAACTAACTGAACCATGGCTGACGCTCGATTAGCTGGTCTGTGTAGAATTTAAAATAACAATGGGATGGAGGAACAAGGGCTGCATTCAATTAATTATACAAAGGCTGTATAAGTTGCAGCCGAAGGCCCAATTCTTGGCCATAGCTGTCCAGCTTGGATGGGCGGGGCGGGGGGGTGCATCATGACATAATGTGAAATTGATAGTGGCCATTGAATTTTGATCTTCCCTTTAGTCCAGTCTGAAACATGGAGACCGTCAGTCTGGAAACTCTATAGCCTTTAGGCGTTGGCCCATCCATCCTTAAACAAGGAGATGTGTGAATTCCACAAATGGCTGTGAGGTCCACTCAACCATGTCCATATTTAACTTAAGTATTCGTCGGGGACTTGTTACTGCCTGAAGTCCAAATACCAGAAGTCACATGATTTGTAGCAGCCATCTTAACAGCTGCTTGTGTCCAGTTTTTATAAGTATTGACTGGTACGACACACTTGTACTGGGCATGACACGAACTAGACTGATACTTGGTGCAGTATTGGCAGAGTGCTACATTTTTAATCTACTTACAGAGTGTGGGCTTGCTATATAAATGCAAATTCCTTCTTTTACACAAGTTATCAGATGTTTATTGTTCTTGGAATTGGATTCACAATAACTGTACTTCAAAGGCTAAACTATTAGGAGATTCCTCTGATTAGGATTTTCTCCTCCATTGAGTAATTTTAATTCTATTTTTTAACCTATTTATGGGATGTGGGCTTCGCTGGCTGGGCCAGCATTTATTGCCCATCCCTAATTGCCCTTGAGAAGGTGTTGGTGAGCTGCCTTCTTGAACCGCTGCAGTCCATGTGGTGTATATACACCCACAGTGCTGTTAGAGAGGGGAGTTCCAGGATTTTGACCCAGACACTTCACTCTCACTGGCCGCCTACAAATAGGAGATTAAGTATAAGAGGTGCAATGTCAGGGAATGCTTTGTGACACAGACTGAGTCATCAGTAGATGCACAATTGAAGAGATTCAGCAACACTTTTTACATTTAGTGCAAATAATCTGACAGGCAATTTCTGTTTTGGAGTACACAAGGGAAGTGAGACTTAATGGGAACAGTTATTACAATTGATGTGAAATTAGAAAATTATTGTTGACTGTAGTCACCCTGGTGTGTTTCTCCTCCTGCTTCCTATACTAAGTTGATTGGTGTGCAACATACACAAAGGCCCAGAACCTCTGATCTCTGGGGGACCTACATCCGGGAGGTACCCCAGAAGATGCGCTGAGCAACCCCCCAGAAGCCCCCAAGCAAGGACTGCACGACAATTGCCTGGGAAATTCAAACTTCTGATGGGCAGTTACCCTCCACCAGGAGACTTTGACTGGTTCTGACTCTGTCAGCAGAATAGTTACCCATAAAATTTAGAAAGATTCAAACCACTTTTAACTCCTGGGTAACTCCAACCCCCACCCCCCTCCACTGGACCACCCAACTACCACACCGACCCCTGACTATCCGTCCGACCCCCAACAACAGCAACAACACTTTGCTTGCCCCCACCTCCTCACTCTGCCCAACCCCCCCTCCCCCGACCAGCCTCCCAACCCCTCAACTACCTCCCTGCCCCCAATTACCATCCCACCCACCAGGCTGCCTTGCTGACCCTCTGCCTACCCTCCATCCCGTCGCCTACCCCCTGACTACCCTCCCCATCTGCCCGTCTACCCCCAACCTCCTGACTACCCCCACCAGTCCCCTGATGATGCTCTGGCTACACCCCCAACACCCCAAACCCATCCTACTACCACCTCCCCTCCCACCCAGCCCACCATCCTACCCACTTACCTTATACACTACCTTCTCCCTGGCTTCTCAAAATGGCTGGGACCTTTGAATGCACTGCTTTGCAGTGGCTGGCACTGTAAAAAGGGGGTTCACTCAGCCCGAGGCAGCTGCCCTTCACTGAAGGCCTTGGGAACCCGCTGCACTGCATTTTTCGCAACTGGACTGAGTCATACACAGTGAATGGTAGGGCACTGAGGAGTGCGGAGGAACAAAGGGATCTGGGAGTTCAGATACATAATTCCCTGAAAGTGGCGTCACAGGTAGACAGGGTTGTAAAGAAAGCTTTTGGTATACTGGCCTTCATAAATCAAAGTATTGAGTATAGGAGTTGGGATGTTATGGTGAGGTTGTATAAGACATTGGTGAGGCCAACTTTGGAGTATTGTGTGCAGTTCTGGTCGCCTAACTACAGGAAGCATATCAATAAGATTGAGAGAGTGCAGAGAAGATTTACTAGGATGTTGCCGGGTCTTAAGGAGTTGAGTTACAGGGAAAGATTAAACAGATTAGGACTTTTATTCCTTGGAGCGTAGAAGAATGAGGGGAAATTTGATAGAAGTTTACAAAATTATGAGGGGTATAGACAGAGTAAATGCGAGTAGGCTCTTTCTACTTAGATTAGGAGAAATAAGCATGAGAGGACATGGCTTTAGGGTGAAAGGGGAAAGGTTTAGGGGGAACTTCTTCATTCAGAGAGTGGTGAGAGTATGGAACAAGCTACCATCTGACGTGGTAAATGCGGGCTCACTCTTAAGTTTTAAGAATGAATTGGATAGATACATGGACGGGAGATGTCTGGAGGGTTATGGACTAGGTGCAAGTCAATGGGACTAGCGGAATAGTATTTCAGCACAGACTAGAAGGGCCGAATGGCCTGTTTTCTGTGCTGTAGTGTTCTATGGTTCTATGGAAGGTCAAGCGAGAAGTGCGCAACTGTGGCAATCCGACTATGATTGCTACTCCCTGGAACTTCTGGCCCAAAGTTTTACTCTCCTTGCTGTGTGATAGCCACTCAAATTATGAGGGGAGATTAAGGAAACTAGTCTTGCTCTCTTTTGGCTTTGAGAGGGTATAACTCAGGTTTCCAAACAACCCTCCATTGTACATTACGGCAAAAATTTCAAATACTTCAGAGACAAGTTCGAAGTTAGGAAGTATCGATTAAGAATGAAGTCTGATGAAAGGTTTGCAGCGTAACAGTATATATTTATGGCACTTTCACAATGTCACAAAGCACTTGACGGCCAATGAAGTACTTTTTAAAGTGCATTTACTGTTGTAATGTAGGTAACACAGCAGCCAATTTGCACATAGCAAGCTCCCACAACAGTAAAGTGACGATGATCAAATAATCTGCTTTAGATGTTGGTTAAAGGATAAATATCGACCACAACACCAAGGGGAACTTCCCTGCTCTTCTTCAAAATAAAGTGATGGGATTTTTACATCCAATTGAGAGGGTAGACAGTGCCATAGTTTAACATCTTATCTGAAAAGGCAGTACCTCCTACAGCTTAGCACTCTCTCGGTACTGCAATGGAGTGTCAGCCGAGATCATATGCTGAAATCTCTGGCGTGGAATTTAGTCCCATCACCCCCTGACTCAGAGGCATGAGTGCGACCAACTGAGCCACAGTTGGCACCTTAGCTAAATGTGTAGAGTGTTACTGGTGAAGACCATTGAACAAAACAAAACAGGAGTTAGAAGACAATTGGGAGCATCGATGGAAAAGGCAACACGACGTGGAGACAGGATTGCTCAATATTTCTTTTATCCTTGGGGTGTGGATGGCATTTATTATTTATCCTTAGTTGCTCTGGAAGAACAGTGGTGGACTCCCACCTTCCTGGTTGGCAGCTTTTCACCGGATTGGGCGATGTGCTTGCCCGCATTGGGGGCACTAAGGGTCAGTCGGCCAGTATGGAACTGCAGCTACGCATTGACCAGACTGACCTTCCCTGGCGGGCTCGAGTGAATCTGCCTGGGTGTTAGAGGCCGTTCAGCAGATTTCACAACCATTTTCCTTTTTGCGATGCCAAACAGCTGGATATTATCGAATTCAATTTTGCAACTTGTCATGGTGAGATCAGCACTCGTGACCTCTGGGTTGCCTTGACAATGGTAGGTGGAGGTGACCTGTCAGAGCTCGTTGGGCCTAATGGGGTTTTCTAGTTCCTAGAAATTCTTATTTTTTTTTATATACTGAGAGCATCGGTTTCCTCTATTGTTATCACCATGCTGATCATATGTTCTGTGGGTGATCTGCAGTCTCAGTGCTCGAGTATATTAATGATCTGTTCTAATGCTGAAAGCAACACTCGATCAGTGCAGTACCATGTTAGGCTAGTCGTGATTTATTCTCACTAGTTTGCATTTGTCAAAAATAAATCATGGCAGCAGCTTAAATTCCAGATAAAAAATGTCCAGAGCAAAAATAAACTTTGCACAAATTGGAAAACTAGACTAACAGTGCCAAAAGCAATTCAGAACTTCTTCATCCTCACTGCACTTTCTGAAATCGTTCCTCTTCGTATTTGTCATTTGAAACTTACAAAACGCTGTCGTTGATAAAATATTCCAAATCATTGACTGCTGTGTTGTTCCTTCCTGCTTATTGTGACTCGTTTTGAGCTGACTGATACTCTCTGCCAGGGATGCTGGCAATTTTAATCGGTTGCTTAAATATCCATCAAAGCAACGGGCCCACGTTTGAAGCTGCTCTCAAAGTTATAGCCACTGGAGGGTGCTGCATTATACCAAAAGTTCAATCGTCGGCACAGATTTCCGCCAGGGCACAGCACCTCACCGCCACGGTGAAATTGGCACAAGTGCCCGTTAAGTCGTAAGTCCCGCCCCTGAACGCTTCCCGTTTTTGCTGGGGCGGGAATGGGGGGCGGTTTGTGCATCGCCCATGCGCAGTTTAGGGGAGGCAGCTGCCTCCGCTGAGGTTGGATTTTTATACCCCAGGAGCGTGAAACCCGAAATGTCCGGAGTAGACCTGGTGAGAGCAGGTCCGGGCTTTCTGCGTTTCTTCGGGTGGCCAATTGGAGAGGTAAGGTACGCTTTTGGAGATGGCCCTGGCACATCTTTTGGGGGAGGTCAGGCGCCCATTTGGGGGAGGTAAGGCCCCATTGGAATTATTACAAGTTGGCATAGATCTGCGTGAAAGGTGCATTAAACCCATTAACTGACAAGCTGATTGGAACCGTCAACAGACTTGTCAAAGTTAACTGTCAGAAGTGTCAATATGGTGGACAGGCTTTGGGCAGTCTGGAGGTGAGTTACTCGCCGCGGGATTCCCAGCCTCTGATCTGCTCTTGTGCTCGCAGGGTGGGATTTACCGGCCCCGCCCACCTCCAGGATTGTCCGGCCCCGTCGAAAGTCAATGGACTTGTGGCTGGCCCACCGTATCACACATGGCGGGTCCCACCATGGCAAGGCTGGGAAATCCCAGCCACACGTCAATGGTAACCCCCAGGAGGTTGGAAGTGGGGGATTCAGCATTGGTAATGCCATCAAGGGGCGATGGTTAGATTCTCCCTCTTGTTGGAGATGGTCATTGCCTGGCACTTGTGTGGCGTGAATGTTACTTGCCACTTGTCAGCCCAAGCCTGGATATTGTCCAGGTCTTGCTGCACATGGACACAAGCTGCTTCAGTATCTGAGTATAATGTTACCTGTGTTGATTGAGGGCTAAATATTGGCAGGCACCAGGGAAAACTCCCCTGTTCTTCGAATTGTGTCGTGGAATGATTTACCTTCACCTGAAAAGACAGCCAGGGGCTTAAAAAAACGGCACCTCCGACATTGCAGCACTCCCTCAGCACGGTAATGGAGTGGTACAAGAAACACCACTCCACTACGGTGTAAAATCAATGCAAAGGGCAAGAAGGGAGCAGTGAAATACTGTGGCAGGGAACTGAATCTTCTGTTACCCTGAGAGTCACAACCAGTTATAAGAGGCATCCCTGGAGTATGTGAGGAGATATCTGGCCAGTTCCTGAGCCGGTTGCTCCAAGGTGGTGATGGGCATTGATGGCCCTTATCCAGCAACTTTGTAGGTTCTAGTTGGTGAAAGGCAAACCTAAGATGGATGACAGGATACATTTCTTCCAACAAAAAGTAACACTTAATTATCCTACTTGGAAATCTATCTTATGGGGGTCCAAAACCTCAAGAGTCCCTCAAGAGCCAGTTGGGTGTTGGGGATCCTGTGAGTTTATACTTCTGGGTGAACTGAGTAAAATCGAGGGTGAACTTTCCCTCTCTGTTTCCTCCTTCCCGCTGCGTCCATGTTCTTTCTCTTGTTTCTCCTTCCTCTCTCTCTCCCTCATCTCTCTTTTGCCTCCCCCCCACCCCCTCTGCTTGCTTTCTCTCTCTCCTCCTTCTCTGTCCCCTTTCTATTCCCATGTGAAGACTTCCAATACTTGGCAAAGAGAGAGAACGAGAGACTGCCTCTCAGAGAGAGGTGACCCGCTGAGCCATACTACGAGATCAGAAAATAATTTCAGTAGATGGTTCATTTCTTTAGGGGTTTGACAAGGTAGATGTCGGAACATTGTTCCCCCTGACTGGGGCGGGTGAGGTACTAGAGTTTTGGGAATACAGTCTCAGAATAAGAGGTAGGCCATTTAGGACTGAGAAGAGGAGGAATTTCTTCACTCAGAGGGTGGCGAATCTTTGGAATTCTCTGTCCCAGAGGGCTGTGGAGGGCTCAGTCATTGGGTATATTCACTGGATAGATTCCTAGATATTAAAGACATTAAGGGTAATGGGGATAGTGTTGAAAATGGCACTGAGGTAGAAGATTAGCCATTAACTAATTGAATAGTGGAGCAGGCTCAAGGGGCAGAATGGTCTACTCCTGCCCCTATTTCATTTGTTCTTCACACAGTCGTTTCGAGGACTCAAATTTCTCCTACTTTTGGGGGTCAAAATATCGTCGTTTCTGCAGCTGGGGAAATTGGGCTTCTTTTTTCTGAAAATCTCAGACCCTATGGATCTATTACTCATTTATATGATAACCTTTCTTTAAATCTCCCAATACTGACCTACATTTCTTGCTTTATGTGTGAGTTTGCACAGTACCAGATATTTGATTTGATCTTTGATGCTCAAGTAGCGAATTTAAAAAAAAATTTGTTTATGGGATGGGGGTGTCGCTGGCTAGGCCAGCGTTTATTGCCCATTGCTAATTGCCCTTGAGAACTGAGTACTTGCTTGGCCATTTCAGAGGGCATTTGAAAGTCAAGCACATCGCTGTGGGTCTGGAGTCACATGTAGGCCAGACCAGGTAAGGACGGCAGATTCCCTTCCCTGAAGGACACCAGTGAACAACAATGTTGAATTCAAGTTTCACCATCTGCCGTGGTGGGATTTGACCCCAGGTCCCCAGAGCATTACCCTGGGTATCTGGATTACTGGTCCAGTGACAATACCACTATACCATCGCCTCCCCTTGTGCTAAACACTGGGATGAGCAATAAATGTTGCTATCGCCAGTGACACCCATAGCCCATGAATAAAAAAAACCCCTCAAAATGCTGTAAAAAGGTTAATCCACAATGAATCAATGCCAGTGCTGATTGAGGTGAACTTTAACATTTCTTTTACATTTTAATTTGCAGAAATCAGTAAAAACTGACAGCCATCTGTGTTAATGAACCATCTTTATAAATTATTCTCAACAGGATGCTCTTGAAAATGCAATCACCTCCATTATAAAATTCTCATCCCTGTTTTCAATGGGTTTGCCCTTCTTGATCTCTGTAACCTCCCCCAGCTCCCTGGGATCTCCAGTCCTGGCCTCCTCCCTGATTTTAATCGCTCCACTATTGGTGGCCATGCGTTCCTGCTAACTGGACCGAAGCTCTGAAATTCTCTCTCTAAACCTCTCCGCCCCTCTACCTCGCTTTCCCCTTTGAAGTCGCTCCTTCTTGGTAAGCCTTTGGTTACCTACCCTAATACCTCCATTGGTGGCTTGGTTTTGTTTGGGAACACTCGTGTTAAGTGCCTTGAAATGTTTTCCTACATCAAAGGTGCAATGTAACGAAGCAAGTTGTTGCAGCACTTCTTAGTGGAGGCAACATAGGCCAGCTCATGGTGACTTAAAATGTGAGTTTCAAAGCTTCAGATTGGCGTTATGTCCAGTCACGGAGAGCCTGCACAAGCAAGTGCACAGAAATGGTCTTTGGCTCACATTCAGTTGGATCTAATGGGCTTGTTCTGCACCGTAAAATTCTGTGTAACAGAAGGGGGGATGCGGCATGACGATTGGCCACATCAAGCTCACCTTGTCCCAGACACGCAGAAACAATATCAGCATTCTCGAACCAGGCAGTGAATGAGGAAACTGGCTGGGTTGTATTGCTGGCCATCATCAAGCAGCCAGACTCGATCAACACCAATTCTCTCTCCATCTTCTGTCTGAAGGAATTCTCTCCCTGGTAGCTCGAAGCAAGAAGGACATGGCAGGAGCCTGCCCATGGAGTCTTTTAACGTGGGGAGGCCGTTGTGCTGGGCATGGTCTAACCAGGAATCTCTCCCGCTCTTAACTCCTGCCGTCAGCCGTATTGGAAGGGTTTACAGGCTGACAATCAACCAGTTTGGCCACATTATGAACACACCTTTTGAGGCCATTGAACCTGAAGCTTCTAGCCCAGAGGTAGGGACACTACCCACTAGCACCCAAACACCCCCCTGAAGGAATTAAACAGGCCTTAAAACTGCTACCATTCAGTTCCTAAAAGACTGGTTTTGATGCTTGGGACCTTTCTGAAGATTAGGCGATTGGGAAAGACTTGATCTATGGATTTGCCATGTTTTAAACTGGAGTCCTCGCAGAGTTACTGGGATGGATCGGATCAGTGACCATCCTGGCCACATGCAGACTACCAGGCCAGATAGCTCATTTGTTTTAACCCCTGTGTGCCCCATGTCAAATAAAAGGCCTGAAGTTGGAATTTGTGGTTGTTGTGGACTTTAGATTCTAGGTGAAAGGTTATACGAGTGTTTGTAGCTTTTTCCGTGGCCCATTGGTTAGATGCATGGCATTGTGTAGGAGCACAGGCAACACCACTCACACAGCCTTGGGGCTCAACCCCTGACCTATACCAAGTTAGCTGGTTTGAAGCAAGAAAGTATAGTCAGCATGCTCTGGTTGTCTTTAACACATATCGCCAAGAGAAGTGATTGAATCAGCTGCAAAACATCCTCCACTTCCTTCAGCCACCATGAGTGGCAATGCCTTCAATCCTCTAGGCCCTGTGCTCTGGAATTCCCTCTCGAAACCTCACCACTTCTTTCCCCTCCTTTAAGACGCTCGTTAAAACCTACCTTTCATCAGGCCTCCATTGGCTCGATGTCAACTTCTGTTTGCCCTCCTGTGAAGCACCTTAAGACCATTGTACTGCGTTAAAGGTGCTATATAAATGCCGATTAGTGCTTGTGATGAATTTTGGTCACACGAACATCAGAAATAGGAGCAGGTGTAGGCCACTCGGCCCCTCGAGCCTGCTCCGCCATTCAACAAGATGGTGGCTGACCTGATTGTAACCTGCTGCCTACCCCGATAACCTTTCGCCCTCTTGTTTGTCAAGAAGCTACCAACCTCTGACTTTAAAATATTCAAGGGCTCTGCTTCCACTGCCTTTTGAGGATGGGAGTTCCAAAGAATCACTGCCGTCCGAGAGAGAAAAAAAATTCTCCTCATCTCTGTCTTAAATGGGTGACCTCTTTTATTTTTAAACAGTGAAAAGACAGGGCCTTCAAGCGAAATAGGAGTGAGGGGGAGAATGATGAATGGGATAACATCTTTATGCAATACTGACAGATTGTCTGTGACATTGATCATGGAGCACTAATTAAGATTAGGAAGGGAATATTGAATCGTGTATCACTCTATTTTGCTAAGGTGATGCTATGTAATTCCTTACTGCTAGTAAGTGCATCCTGAGGTCAAATAGAAGCTAATTACTTTTGTTGATGGATGCTGCAGATTGCTTGTAAAAACCCTTAGTACTGCTCGGTAGAAATCAGTGGGAAGAGGCCCTTCTTTTTCTCTTCATACATTTTATAAGGTGCTCATCTGTGAGCATTAGGTTCTTTACTTTCCCCAGTTGTGTCCAGCTGTGGCTCAGTGGGTGGCACTCTCACCTTTGTCATCGCAAGGTTCTGGGTTCAAGTCCCACTATAGAGGTGTCAGCTGTGGCTCAGTTCATAGCACCCTCGCCTTTGAATCAGAGGGTTGCGGGTTCATGTCCCACTCCCGGAAACCAAGAACTGTGATTGTACTCGAAAGAGTTGCAATCTGTGACTGTTGATAACTCGAAAGAGTTTCCAGGATTTGAGCACAAAAAATCAAGGCTGACATTCCAGTGTGGTACTGAGGGAGTGCTGCCTGGTCAGAGGGACCGTATTTCAGATGAGAAGTTAAATTGCTGCTCGGGTGGATGCGAAAGATTCCATGGCGCTATTTTGAAGAAGAAGAAGGGAGGGTAGCCCTGCTGACCCGGCCAATATTTATCCCTCAATCAACAGCACCAAAAAAAAAAAACACGTTAAGGGTTGGCTGTGTGCAAATTGGCTGCTGTGTTTCCCACATTCTAACAGTGACTACACTCCAAAAATAAATAAGAGCCCTTCAAAAGTGGCTCATTGGCCACAAAGTGGTTTTGAGGCACCTGGCGATCGTGAAAGGCGCTATGTGAATGCAGGTTTTTTTTTTGTCTTATGAATGATATTTGGTCCAATCAGGATATTGGGTTCTGTTAAGGGTAATGTTGTATTTATGGAGGAAGAAACCTCACTCTTTGACGTGCCAAAAGGTATAAGTAACAGTTGCACTCTGCGACAGAATTCCATTCATTTGTCACACAATATTTACTTCAGGGCTCTTCACTGGTGACATTGAGTGTCATAATATCGAACTAGGCCTGTCAGATATCTATCATTCTAAATTTTAGAAAAAGGTTAAAAGGCATCTTGGGGATGTTGTAATGACTGCAAGTGGTTCGAGAAGGCAGCTCACCGCCCCCTTCTCAAGGGCAACTAGGAATGGGCAATAAATGCCTGCCTTGCCATTGACGCACCTACCCCAAAATAACCTCAGTGAAAGATTCTAAGTCGTTGCTTCGGCAGAGTTCATTACCGTACGATCATACCATTAGGCGGTGATTTACAGGTCTTCAGATTTTGCAGTAACCATGGCGACGTGAGCTAATTGTCAAGAAACTAAGAGGGAATCTGTTCATTCCAGTCAGGCACAGGTTCCACCTCTACGGCACCAATAAATGTTTTATCTGAAGTGCTTTCAGACAAAGAATCTTAGCTCCCTTCCTTTGAAATGTATATTCTTTCTTGTTTACTGCCTGCATCCTTTCATGTGCTCTTTATTCTACTTGATTATTCTGCTCAGAGGATTGACTCATTTTTCAAGGGGCATCGTCACATCCTTGGGTTACAGGCAGCGAGCTTCAGTCCCTCATGAGTGTGCTGAAGATTTTATTCTGGAGGCACTGAAGGTGTACTATATGTTAACGCTGCTCTTCTTTCAATAGAGCAAGCTTCGCAAAGCCCAAGACCTCCCACAATGGAGGAGTGCCAACCTAGAAATGTGCTGAAATCTCTGGAGTGGGACTTGAACCTGCAACTTTTTGACTGAGAGGCGAGAATGGTATCACTTAGCCGAGGCTAACTGCTGCTGCGCACGTCTCATTCCCTCAACTGTGAAGTGCACTGAGGCATTTTTGTGTTGTAGTTCCTTGCACAACGTTGCGAAAATGCGGAACTCACTACAACATGGAGTAGTTGAGGAATAAACGTGATTGAAGGGAAGCTAGAAAGCAACTGAGGGAGAAAGGAGTAGGTGAGAAAGAAAGAGAGAGAAAGCACGAGGTCATAATGCCCATTTAGAGAGACAGTGCAGGCATGACAGGCTGAATGGCCTCCTGTGCCATTACAATTCTGTGATTCTGAGCAGAAGCATATTCTATTATAGCCTATTGGCATTCTCAATTTTCATCTTTCTACCATTGGCAGTCATACCTTTAGCTTCCTAGGCCCCATCTGCGATTCCCTCCTTAAATTTCTATACCCCTCCCTGTTCCCTCACCCCCCTCAGTCATTATATATGTTTGGCTGAGAGCCCAGACAACAATTTGAGTACTAAAACACCTGCGCCCCACAGAAAAGATTGATCGACAGCTCAGGCTCTCTGCTGCCAAATTCACAGTGTTTGTTTGCACAAGTTAAGTGGTTTCAAAGGTTTAGTGGCTCTTGTTATTGATACTTTAAAGGGCCTGGATGATTGACACTTTATCAGCTTGTAGCGAAATGACTATTTTTCAACATAGGAGAAAGTTATGAGTGAATTACTTTTTTTTAAAAGCTATTTTTAAAATACATAACAAAATACACTATAGGGTTCGTTGGTTCTAGGCAGTGCATAGTGGGTCAAGGGGCATGGAAGTGTCATATTTCTAATCTTGTCCATCTTTCTAATCTTAATACACTATAGGGTTCATTGGTTCTAGGCAGTGCATAGTGGGTCAAGGGGCATGGAAGTGCCATATTTCTAAACTTGTCCATCTTTCTAATCTTGTACAGAGAAACTAATTCCCCTGGTGGGGAAATTGAGAACAAGCAGACAGGACCTTAGAATTAGATCCAAGCCATTCGGAAGCACAATCTGGAAATTCTCCTTCACACAAATGGTAGTGGAAATCTAGAGCTTTCTTTGCCTAGTTGCTGGATCAATTGGAACTTTTTCAAGAGCACAATATAGGTCTGCTCCTGACAGCCAAAGTTAGAAACTAAGAACACTGAATTATCCAGTAATTTCAGTTGAACGTTGAAAGTGACATGGCAACATAGGGCTTCCGTGCTTTTAAGAAAATGGAATAATCAGAGAAGTTGATTGAAAGTTTACTAAACTAATACCTGGAATGGGTGGGTTGTGTTATGAGGTAAGTTTGGATGGGCTTGACTTGTATCTGCTGGAGTTTAGAAGAGTAAGAGGTGACTTGATTGAAACATATAAGATCCTGAGGCGTCATGACAGGATGGATGTGGAGAGGGTGTCTCCTCTTGTAGGAGAATCTAGAACTAGGGGTCACTGTTTAAAAATACAGGGTCGACCATTAATTAAATTAATTGAATATTTTTAAGGCAGAAGTAGATAGATTCTTGATGAACAAGGAGGTGAAAGGTTATTGGGGGTAGGCAGGAGTTGAGGTTATAATCAAATCAGCCATGTACGGCAGAGCAGGCCCGATGGGCCGAATGGCCTGCTCCTGCTCGTAATTTGTATGTTCGTATGTAAACAGTTATGAATTAAACGGGTTAGCCTGTGAAGAAGGTGGCGCACCACTCAAATAAAAAGTTAACAAAAGACTTGCATTTATATAGCGTCTTTCACAACCACAGGACATCCCAAAACGCTTTCCAGCCAATGAAGTATTTTTTGAAATGTAGTCACTGTTGTAATGTAAAGGGCAGTCAATTTTGCGTGCACTAAGGTCCCACAAATAGCCATGTGGCAATCAGATAATCAGTGTTAGCGATGTGGGTTATGGGATAAATATTGGCCAAGGACCCAGAGAATTCCCTTGCTTTTCTTTGAAATGGTGCCTTGAGATCTTCGACATCCACTGAGGGGACAAATGGGGCCTCAGTTTAACATCTTTTCCAAAAAGATGGTACCTCTCTTTCTGAAGTCTCAGGCTAGATAATGTTTTTCAGTCTCTGAGGTGGGACTTGAACCCATGATTTTCTGACTCGGGCATGAGTGCTACCACTCTGCTGTGGCTGACACTCATCAGCGGACTTACCAACCCAGTTGGCAGTGACTGGGACCTCATGGAGGAGAGGTGTATGAGTTGGCTCGTGTCTGGCATGAGATGTTGCTACTCAGTGCTGTCTTGTCCACCAGTGGCTCTCACCCATTAGCAATGGGTCACCCCCACTTCCACACCAAGCCATTCTTCCAGATGACCATCGCAGGAGTCAGCTGTTTTGTTGATCTGGAGACGCGTTCCTCTGTGCCCAACGAGGGAACAGCAGCCACCACTGATCCAGCCGGCATCAAGCGACCTTTCTCAGTAAATGAATTCACGTTTTTTCAGTGGATGTGGTCTGGGTTTTCAGTATGCTTTCGTGCCGTGTTTACTGTGGTAACACATCCACTTTAATGTAACGATTGCTCTTGTGTGCTCCATATACTGCTCCCAAACAGAGGGATCTAAAGGTGCTTTGGGAAACACTCCATTTGTGTGTGCAACTAACTTCAAGGCCTCTCTCTAAGGGTGAAGAATGACCTCTACTGGAGTTGCTGTGCTCTTCATTGTCCTCTGAGGGACTGAGTGATGATGTTGTATAAATATATGGCTCTGTCTTCCCCTGTATTTGCCGTTCGCTTGAAGAGGGGCAGGAGTGATGTTGAGATGGTTAGTTTTTTTTGAGGCTTGTCCTGACCCCTTTCTTCCCCCATAATCATCTTGTCCCCGGCCAAGAAAGACCGTGTTTTGAGACAATGCGGTTGGAATCTTCAATGGCCTCTGGAGGTGAGGCTGGAGTGGGAGCTGGGATCGGAATTTCCGACTGCCGGCAAGCACGTCCCAGCCTCCGGGCTGTTTTCAAAGAGGCTGGGGTGAGCACAGAATGGCTACCTCCCCTACCCCCCCACCCCGCACCACCGCGAGTGGCGGGTATCCAATTAGGGTGATTAAGCCCCTCTCCCGCTCCAAGTGGAATATTGCACTCAGCAGTCGGGTCCCCAGCTGGGTCCGAAACATGGCCAAAAGAAGGGAAACTGTTTCCTGCTGGCAGATCGGGGGGAGGGTGTCCAATGCTGCAAATTAATTTAAACTCCCCCCACCCCCCCTCCGCCAGCCCACTGCTTCCAAAATGGCAGTCCAGCAGCTATGGCCATTTTTATTTTTGACACTTTTAAAAGTGCTGAGAGGGTGTTTCCAGCTAGAGGCAGCCCTCTCCCTGGCTTACCCGCATCATCAGGTTGTCGCTCTCTGTGCTAGAGGACGTCTTATTGGCCTTCAGTGCTGGGAGACTGGCCACCATCCTTAACTGGCTGGTGTTCAGGCCCTCCGGACCATAATTGACCATTCCTTGGAAAACCGTGTCAGGCGGCTGTTGCTGACAAGGTGCGAGGTCAAGGCCTGTATTTGAACCCGGCTTCGAGGTCCTGAGCCCAAAATAAAAATCCCGTCTTGAGCTCTGGAACTCTCTATAGACCCACCTTCCCTCCTTCACTTTGCTATATTCTCCCTCCAACCGCCATTCTACTACATTCCTCCCCCTCACTCGCTCAGTTATGTCTCCCACCCCCTCCCAGCATGCAACACTAGCCCCCCCTCACCATGCTATTGAATTGAAAACTAGAGAAGTTATGCAAAACGTGTATTGAACCTCGGCTAGACCCCACTTAGTAATACATGTTGTCATAGGATAGAGGCACTGGGGAGGGTGCGGGGAATATTTACAAGGATGATACCAGAAATGTGTGGGTATCCATATCGGGAAAGGACTGACAGGCCGGGTCTCTTTTCTCTTGAAAAGAAGAAGGCTGAGGGTGACCTAGTAGAGGTACTAAAAATTCTGAAAGATTTTGATCTGTTGTGGGGAACTAGAGGCCCCCAATATAAGAGAGTCACCGAGAAATCCAACAGGGAATTCAGAAGAAACTTCTTTACCCAGAGAGTGGTGAGAATGTGGAACTCGCTACCTCAGGAAGTGGTTGAAGCAAATAGTGTAGGAGTATTTAGGGGGAAGCTAGACAAACATATGAGGGAGAAGGGAATAGATGGTTACAGGACCACACAATTGCTTAAGCACAGAAGGAGGCCATTCGGCCCATTGTGTCTATGCTGAATCTCTGAAAGGGCAACTTAGCCAGTGCCACTACCCTGCCTTCTCCCCATAACCCTGCACATTCTTTGTTTTCAGATAACAATCCAATTCCCTCTTGAATGTCTCGATTGAACCTGCCTCCATTACACCCTCGGGCAGCGCGTTCCAGATCCTAATCATTCACTGCGTGAAAAAAGTTTTCCTCCTGTCGCCATTGTTTCTTTTGCCAATTGCCTTAAATCTGTGCCCCCTCATTCTCGATCCTTCCACCAATGGAAACAGTTTCTCCCCATCTACTCTGTCCAGGCTCCTCACGATTTTGAATACCTCCATCAAATCTCCTCTCAACCTTCTGTTCTCCAGGACAACTGTCCCAACTGCTCCAATCTTCCTACATGACTGAAGTTCCTCATCCTTAGGAACCAATCTGGTGAACCTTTTCTACGGTGGTCGATTTAGATGAGGGAAGATGGGAGGAGGCTCGAATGGAGCAGAAACACTGGTATCTGGTATGCACTAGTTGGGCCAAATGGCCTGTTTCTGTGCTGTGTGACAATGTTAAGAGTAAACCAGGTCAAGCTTCAGGGTGAATTGAGAGCAGGTGATGCTCATTGTACTTAAGAGCTGGGTGTTTCCCCAGTAGGGGTGGTCAGTAGCTTCTGGACAAGTAAAGGGGTCCAGAAGGGAAGAGTGGAGACTGGTACTTGTACTGAACTATAGCTTAAAATTAAACAGTTGTGATTCACAGAATGTCTTCTGTTGCATGAATCGGTAAATGGATATCCACCTACGAATCACTGTATGCCCTAGGTAATCCTTTTTATCCTCACCTTCCCCTTGCCCTGCTACCTTTTCCACCCACATTGTAAAAAAAACACCTGAGAAGTTACTTTTCTGGCCATGTTTTCAGACACTCCAGCTACCTTCCCTCATGTTCACAGCTCGGCCTGTATCATTCCTCCTGTATTATCCCACACGGCGTGTGGCACTGCCTCATTTCAAGCCAGCCCCTTCATTCTACTAGACAGTGCTGTTGACCATGGCCACTGATCTGTAAGAACGAGTAACTAATTCCTGAAGGCGTTTGAATGAAGCTAATGCTCCCTGCAACACACCACGGCCTTGTGACTGATCACACTCGCAAAGAGCGTCCGTGACCTGATTAAGACATCCTGACCTGTCTGCGCAAGCTGTTCATATTTTTTGTTCTGGGCAGCACAATTTTATCCAAAATGAATGTATAGCATGGACCTGACAGCTGGAAGGACTGCGACATAATCTCTGTGGAATATTGGGTGTCTGACCAGCATTATTACTCTTGTCAGATTTTGCCAGGCATACATTATTTTAAAGCCTGTGTCCTACTAAAAGCTGCCTGCTATTCCTGATACCCTGGAACTGCCACACTGTAGAATAGATGAAAGACTTGCATTCATACAGCGTCTCTTATAACCTCGGGACGCGTTAGGGCCAACTAAGCCCTTTTCAAGTGTAGTTACTGTTGTAATGGGGGAAATGTGGCAGCTGAAGGCCGGATAAACTATTTTAGTGATGTTTGTTCAGGCTTAATTTTTGTCCGAGGCACCAGGGGAAAACCCTCCCGCTCTTCTTCAAGAATGGTGCCAAGGGATCTTTTTACGCCCACCTACCCAACAGGACCTCGGCTTAACATCCCATTTGAAAGACCCAACCTCTGTCAGTGCAGCCCTCCTTCAGCTGAAATAGCAGCAACACCTGTCCTCGTGAGTTGACACCTCAAGGAGGGAGCATCGGCTTAGGAAAAAGGCGAATTAAAGACGGTGTCAAGCTTGTCAGGATTGCTGTGGCTCAGTTCATAGCACCCTCGCCTTTGAATCAGAAGGTTGTGGGTTCATGTCCCACTCCCGGAAACCAAGAACTGTGAATGTACTCGAAAGAGTTACATGCGATCTGTTGATAACTCGAAAGAGTTACACTGTGCCAAATATTTTAAGAGGTGTCAGCTGTGGCTCAGTTCATAGCACCCTCGCCTTTGAATCAGAAGGTTGTGGGTTCATGTCCCACTCCCGGAAACCAAGAACTGTGAATGTACTCGAAAGAGTTACATGCGATCTGTTGATAACTCGAAAGAGTTACCCTTTCCTTTTCCTGACACTGGGAAGCCTGGTTTCCCCCGGGAACTGAACAAACTGATAATTTCTCACTGTCTGAACCGAGCTCACCACCAACACACACATCAGCTGCATGGTAATTAGAGGGTAATGCTGCTTGTGTACCATTGCGGTCTGGGGGGGTGGGGAATTTAATTAAAATATATGGTGTTTGAAATGAATGCCCAATTGATGTGCAGGGACTAGACAAGCAGTAGTATGTTCGAACTGTACGTAGCATGCTGCTGGCTTGCTAGTGCATAATGATTAGAAAAAACAAGATTGCATTTTTGCTAAAGTACCAATTAGCTCCATTAGGATGTCATCCTTTTATATAATGCTGCTTTTCTTGAAAGATGTCATAATGCAGCAATTAAGCTGTTGGCCAGCAAGGCTGCAGGATTTTTTTTTAAGTGCATCCACATGAAAACTAGTTCAGCCTTGGGAAGAGAATGAACAAGAAAAAAGCACAATGTCTCGTGCTGCTAATTGCGGTGGTCAGCTAACAATTAACTGCAATCTCATTTTGTGTACCATTTCTGAAGTTATATAATTCATCCAGTTCAACGCTGGTTATAAAATAAAGTGTGTGGAGAGTAGGGAGAAAAACATTGATGAAATAGCAATCTGTTGACCGCTTTCATATTTATAACATCTGAATCTCACAGCGCAAAAAAAATCGAACTTTTGAAAGATAGCAGTGAATTGCATCTGAATCCAGGCAGGAGGGAAGGGCAATTAAGGATGGACAACAAGTGCTAGCCTTGCCAGCGACACTCGCATCCCATTAAAGAATAAAAGGAGTATGCTTTCAAAGTGAGATCAGTTTCCCTAATGATCGCCTGTGGAGGCAAATGCATCGCACGCAGACCGAGAAGTGGTAGGTCACCCTCCCTGGTCTCTGAAGTGCTGCATCTCAATTCGGGGCTGCGGCTGGTGGACGGCAGTGAACCTCGGCATCTCTGCACTAGCAGCGGAGGAATATAGCCTGTGCCATCGCTCTCCCTGCTACCGGTATCGGTCATTTGAGTCTCTCGCTGGGATAATGGGGATGTGTGTGGATGTCGACCCGTGGTGCCCTCTAGTCACGTAGCTTGTACCACCCATACTCACACACTTCAGAGACCAGGAAGAGTGACCCACCGCTCCTCGGTCTGTGTGTGATGCATTTGCCTCCACAGGAGATCATTAGGGATACCGATCTTACTTTGGGTGAAGTAATGGGCGATCCATGTGTAACTACTTTAAACCTGGAGGCCAGAACCTTCAGTAAAGGATGGAGACACAAAACATAGGCACGTTAAAACAATCACTTGTCTATGCTGTTTATTTTTCATTCATTTGTGGGATATGAGCATGGCCAGTAAGACTGGTATTTATTACCCATCCCTAATTGCCCTTGACAGGGTGGTGGTGAGCAGCCTTCTTGACTGCAACGGAGTAGCTTGCCAGACCATTTCAGAGGGCAGCTAAGACTCAACTACGTTGCTGTGAGTCTGCAATTGCTCAAATGGACTGGTTGGGCTGAATGGCCTGTTTCCATGTGTGACTGATTCAAAAGTGTATCACAAAATATATGGCAAGATTTCTTTTTTACTTTTGATTCCTTGCATCCAAGTGTTGGACACCTGAAAATTGGACAAATGAGACAGATAGTGGAGGCGTTAGTGGTGATCTTTCAGGAATCACTCGAGTCAGGGAGGGTTCCAGTGGACTGGAAAATCGCTAATGTAACCCCCCTGTTTAAGAAGGGAGTGAGGCAAAAGATGGGAAATTACAGGCCAATTAGCCTGACGTCGGTCGTTGGTAAGATTTTAGAGTCCATTATTATGGATGAGATTTCAGAATACTTGGAGTGCTCATCAAGGAGAAAATTTTAAAACTGAGGCCTTGCCGGACTGGGAGCCAATGTAAGTCAAGTGAGCACAGGGCTGATGGAGGAGTGGGACTTGGACCGAGTTGCGCTATAAGCAGCAGAGTTTTGATGAGTTCAATCTTATGTAGGATGGGTAATGGGAGGCTGGTCAGGAGAGTGTTGGAATGTTCAAGTGGTAACAAAAGCACAGTTGCTTGCCTTGTAGTCAGACCCATGTGCGTCTGGCCGTTCGTAGGGCTGAATATTTTCTCTTATTCACTCTGACAGGCAACAGACAGCACGCTGGAGTTGCATTGCACCTTACAGAGGAGCAGTGCCCTAGGGGTCTGCAATTGGCATAGGGTTGCCAATTCTCCAAGGCTGCTCTGGAGTCTCGAGGGTTTGAAGCTGAATCTCTTCCTGAGAGTTGCTCAGGAGAAAATTCCATAGGGCCATAAATAAATTGGTATGTTTGTTTCATCTTCTTGGATTATTAGGGATAACATTGATGCAGATGGGGGAAAGGCTGTTATACTGGTCAGGGTAGTTAGATACAGGAGGTCTCATGATGAAACCTCCTGGAATATGACCAAGATAAATGAGCAATCCCTATACTGGCTGCAGGTGGAGAATTGCATCCCAACATCTAAAGATTGTGCTGGAGATGGGGACTGTTTCCAATTCTGTGGTAATTGTATTTAATTGTATACAAAAGATAGGCAATACCTGGGGATTCACTTGTGCTGCTATAATTAGTAACAGGCTCCTTAATTTGTGTTTGCACTTTAGTGCTCCTGATGCTCCCAGTGCTCCTGATGCTCCCAATGCTCCTGATCTTTGGTCACCTAGCTCGGAGCGGGGTGGGCAGGTCAGGAGACCTCATTGTGGGGCTGCTTCTGGGCCTGGTCTTGGTAGCCAATGTCAAGGAGTCATTTGGCTCGACTACTTGCCTCTCTGCCATGGTTACATCTGAGCCCGGGTGCTCCTGGAGAAGGAGCACGTGGTGTCTGCTGATATGCTTGAGACCTTCGGCGACCAGTGGGGATTGGAGTACATTATCAACCCTGGGAATGTCATTTTAATTTGAGTTGCCAAGTTTCCTTTGAAGTTCTTTTTTTTTGTAACAATGGATTAAGAGACCCTTAATTGTTTCTGGCTTTTTCCAAAGAGGTATAAATAGGAGCAGAGTGAAACTGTTTGTTGGGTTGGGAGGCACATGCTTGTAACGTATAATCTGTTAGTAAATGTTTACAAAAGTCATAGAGTCACTATGACACAGAAGGAGGCCATCCAGTTCATGCCAGATCTCTGTAGAGCAATTCAGTCTGTCCTATTCTCATGCTCTAACCCCGCAGCCGCGCAAGTTTATTTCCCTCAAGTGCCCATCCAGATGTGTAAAAGATTGACTCCAGTTCTATCCTTCATTGCCTGGCTGTCTGGATTATAACAACATTCACTTTCCTGGAGCCACCATGAAACTTTGGAGTAGTCCTGGGACCACAGCTTAGTGCTACAAGTCTAAACTTAGTACAAAGCACCCCCAACAGTGCAGCACTACCTGAATACTGCACTCATGTGTGTGAAGTTCTTTGGAAGAAACAATAAGATATTCAGCAAGAAACATTCAGAATCAGAAAGCATATGCTGTTAAAAAATGCGTTCCATTTTAATTTCCTTCTAGACTCCCTCTGCTGGTATATGTGTATATGGTAGCCTTAAGTGGACAAAGCGCACAGTGTAATTTTCAGTGCATTACAACATGTCAGCCAAGGTTTTGTGTTGATGCTTCTGGAGTAGGACTTGAACCCACAACCTTCAGCTGACACTGGCAGGGAGCAAAGGTGTTTGCGGACTGGGGAGGATAAATGTGGCCGAGCTGGGATTTTGAGACGGTCCCTTGCGGACAGGAAGCGGGGTGGTGAGGGTGAGGGACGAGATGTAACAGCAAAACTTGAAAGCAGAAATGAAAAGCAAAATCTGTTGCAGGAGGAAGGAGGTGATTTGGTGTTGCTGGCTGAAGCAGTCCAAGTGACAAGCAGCTGATGACAAATTTGGTTGTAGGGATTGTGGAAAAATCACACCCGAAACGCTAAAGCCGACAAGGCACCACTTGAACTGTTGCTGGGCTTTTCTGTACGATCATTCACTTAACCCGTCACTCTCTGGTCGGGCAACAATTTGCTTCCTAAGTCAAATGGAAGGAGCCGGTGTGGAATTTTCAGCCCCTTAGTTTTCATGAGGACTCCATTGTTTTTGCACGGCTTTTGAAAGTGCGCTGTGGCTGTGGAGATTTACTTTGAGCCTCTGACAGGCTGAAGTCAGTAGATTAGATCGCTTTGGATTTTTTGGTAAATTTTAGCCACTCGAGTGCTGGATGCTCTTGGCAGCTTTAAAACGCCCCCCCACACACCTTCTCTTTACAATCTCAGTGAAAGGTAAAAAGCCTTAACCTTTTTAGTGAGTACGAAAACAAGATCTTGCATTTATATAGCACCTCTACTATTGTAAAACATCCCTTGGCATGTTCACAAAGAGGGATTAGGACAAGTGAACAAGTGCTCCGGTCAAAGAGGTGGGTTTTTAAGAAGCGTCTTAAAGTAGAACCATTGTAGAGTTATATGGAACAAAAAGAGACCATTTGTCCCATCTTGTCTGTGCTGGGTCTTTGGTAAAGTGATCCATAAGTCCCACATCCCTGCTCTTTCCTCAAAGCCCTGTAGCTCTCCAAGTATTTATCCAATTCCCTTTTGAAATAACCTATTGTATCTGCTTCCACCACCCGTTCAGGCAGTGCATTCGAAATGATAACAACTCGCTGTGTAATTTCCTTTTACCCTCATGTTGCCTCTGGTTCGTTTGTCAATCATGTTAAATCCGCATCCTCTAGTTACCAAGCCTTCTACCACTGGAGACAGTTTCTCTTTATTTACTCTATCCAAATGCTCTCCCTAACAGCACGGTGGGTGTACCTACACCATATGGACTGTAGCGGTTCAAGATGGCGGCTCACCACCACCTTCTCGGGGCCAACTAGGGACGGGTAACAAATACTAGCCCAGTCAGCAATGCCCCCACGTCCTGTGACGGAATAAAAGAAAAATCTTCATGCTTTTGAACCCGTCCATCTAATCTCCCTTCAATCATCTCTGCTCTAAGGAGAACAGTCCCAGTTTCTGTCGTCTCTCTACATAACTGAAATCCTTCATCCTGGTCTGTTATCGCGCTTTTATCTCAGGATCTGTTAACCTCTTACTCTAGAAGAGATCTTGGAGGCAATGGTCTTTTGTTAAAAGCACACTTGTTTACATACTAACTTTCTACAAAGGTTAAATAAGACCAAGACATAGCTGGAGCTATTGTCTAAGATGCGCTTCCCAGTCATCCTCTCTCAGTCAGTGACATCGCTGTGACATAGTTCCTTACGCACATGCTCAGTAGCTATCATTAGAGTTAACCTTTTACTCTACACCTGGGACCATTCCAGTAAATCCCCTTTACACCTTCTCCAAACTCTTGTTTTCCTTCCTAAAGTACGTTGCCCAGAATTGAACTCAATACTCCGGCTAAGGCCTAACCTGTGTCTTATAAGGGTTTAACATGACTTCCTTGCTTTTGTACTGTATTCCTCTATTCACAAAGCCATGGCCACCATATGCTTTTTTAATAGCCTTGTCAATGCGTTCTGCCACCTTCAAGGATTTATACACACACATCCTTTCTCTCTGTATCTGCATCCCTTGAAAATTGTACCATTTAGTTTATATTGCCTGTCCTCGTTCTTCCAACCAAAATGTACTATTTCACACTTCTCTGCACTAAACTGCATCTGCCATGCATCTGCCTATTCACCAGTGTTTTCATGTCCTCCTGAAGCTTGTCCCTATTCTCCTTGTTATTGTTGAAGAGTGAAGTAGACAATTAGAGAAACCTCTGATTATGAATCTTGCTGAAAAGAGAGACATGTTGTCGAAGCTTTTCATCTTGCACTCATCAGGACAAATAAAAGAATGTCAAATTTCAAACAATCACAGCAATTTATACTACAGGAGAAAAGGGTGCTGATTGGTTGGCAAGTCAACTCTGATTGGCCTAGGCATTACCATGGAGAAAATAACAGGGAACTATAGGTTCCTCAGACTCCCAGGTAATTCAAAGAGTGCACAAAGTTTGAACATATTCATTTTTTTTTTTGCATTGAACAGGTCCCTGTGTATGAATGTATGTCACTTCTAGCAAGCATAAATGAGCCAATTAATGAGCTCAACTGATGATCTTAAGTTGGTTGTTACTGTAGCTATTAGCGCATTCAGGATTGTTCAGCAAGTGCTGCCCAATTTTTGATTTTCATTATCCTACCACTGGTGGCCATCCCTCCATGCATCTCCGATTTTCACCGTTCCATCACTTACATCGCTGCCTTCACCTGCCTGGGCCCTAAGATCTCGAATTTTCTCCTTGAAAGCTACCTCTTAGATCGAGCTCTTAATCGCCTGCTGTAATATCCCCTTACGCGGCTCGATGTTTTGATACATTAAAGGCACAAGTTATTGCAGTAGCCATCTCCCCGAGAGCTGGTGTGGGTTGAATAGTCTCTTTCTGTGCTGTTTAACTAAAAAAAAAAACCCCTTAACCTACTCTTTCTGCGCCATTTACAGACTCTCTTCCCCTTTTAAGTGCATTCATGCTTTGCTCCAGCTGCAGATTTCACTTATTTTTTTATTTGGGTTATGCAAAAACGCTATTCCAATAAATTTCAGGCAGTCTTTACCCAGTTTCAGACAAATGAGAGTCCCAGAGCAGTAAATACTGGCCATAATTTGACACTAATCTTGCAATTGCACCCTAAGGGCCAATAAAAGCACTTGTCCTGGGAATGGAGTGCAAGCTACTCCGCTCATTCGGGAAAGATAAATTGCAATATTGTCAAAAAGGAGATTTCTCTGTGTGTAACAAATTCATTCAGGGATGTAATTAAATATTCAGTAATGAGTTTATTTAATCTCTGTATCTGGTGGTAACTAGCTGTGTCATTTAAGTATAAATTGCCTCCACCCCTCCAACTATTTTTTGGCAACGCTCCTGTTGGAAGGTAGCTGCAATTAGGAAGCTAGGCAATGGAAAGGGAACAGCAGAGGTCGGATAATCTCTGGTTTGGAGGTCATAATATGGAGTGGACTCCCTCTGGGTCGGTGTTGTGATCCCAAACTTTTCCTGACTTACCCAGTCTTGGACTGGGGAACTCTTTATTTTGATATGTCCTCTGGATGACAAGGTTATGTTTAGGATCAGCCCATGGCTCAGTGATAGCACTCTCGTTTCTGTGTCAAGAAGGTTGTGAGTTCGAGTTCCGCTTTGAGAGAATTGAGACCACAAACAAGGCTGACCTCCCCAGGTGCAGCACTGAGGGAGTGCTGCACTGTTAGATGTGCCATCTCGTGAATGAGATGTCAAACCAAGGCCCCATCTGCACTCTCAGGTGGACGTTATTTGAAGAAATGCAGAGTGTTCTCTCTGGCGTCCTGGCAAATATTTCTCCCTCAACCAACATCGCAAAAACCGAAGGTTTGGCCATTATCTCATTTCTGTTTGTGGGAGCTTGCTGTGCACAAATTGGCTGCTGCGTTTCCTATATTACAATAGTGACTCCGCTTCAAGCAAAGCACTTCATTGGCCGTAAAGTGTTTTGGAAGGTGCTGAGGTTGTGCAAGGCGCTACATAAACGCAAGTCCTTCTCTTTGGGAACCTTAGGCTCGCTGTTTAAAAGTTTTAACAATGGCGTGGATCAATTTATTGAGCCAATAACATAGTGAACTCTACGGGGTAAAACCGAAGGATGTTAGTACTTCATTGGCTGCAAAGCATTTTACTATGTTGTAAGGTGCTATATAAATGCAAGTGCTTATGACATTCTGTTATGCCACGCCTGCCCTCTGTTCTCAGCTCGCTGCTGCTGCTGCTTCCTGGGCCCTGCGCTTGTGCTGTTTTGTCTGGTAGCTGCTGGGTTTGGCTCACTCTTGCCCCCACCACTTCTTGCCCTTCCTTCACCTGTTGCTCTGCTTTGCCTGTACGATCCTAACCAGTTTCCATTACAGCACTGGTCCAGGTTGTAAACCCTGACTTTCAAATTTGTGCTTCTTTCCTGAGTGACCTTTATGGGCAGGAAGAGCTGGGCTGCTCCTCCGAGCCCAGCCAGAGCCCCTTTAGGTTATTTTGTTCTACACCTTCTAATTGTCCTGTGGCCTTGTGGCGCAGTGGGTGGCGTCCCTGCCTCTGAGCCAGAAGCCCCAGGTTCAAGTCCCACCCCAGGACTAGATGGTCAAGGGAGTTGCATTTGTAATGGGGCCAAACAGGCTGATTATCGGCCTGCAAATCCTTCCAGTATACCTGAGGGCAGGTGGCAAGAGTGGGAGAGCCTCCTGGTCAGCCGAGCTTGATGTGGAGCGGCGCCCCTCGGTCTATAGCCACAGGCTGGCAATCTGTTGCAGGAAAAAACTGGCCATGGAAACAGACATAAGCATGTGCTGTGTCTGCCTGGTGCCATGTACCACTAGGCACAGGGAAGTTCTAAGATTAACCTCCCTGTGCCTGATGTGCAGTTGGCCATTAACAATGGGGAGGTGCACGCCCGTCTTGGCAAAGGGAATGTGACCTTGGCATGATGCCCTTACAACTTGGGAGGAGGTCCTGGACTTCTTTGGTCACCGCAGAGTGAGACCTACCTGACTTAGACATGCCAGCTTGAGGGTTAATGGGCACTGTTGTGGGAACACTCTGCACTTAAGCCATGCCAGGTGCACAGCGCTGCCACTGAGCATTAAGATAATGGAAGGAAGCCAACCCTGATTCGAATGGTTTAAATTTGCACAATCCCTGGT
The DNA here is from genome assembly GCF_964194155.1 of Cetorhinus maximus. Lineage (NCBI taxonomy): Eukaryota > Metazoa > Chordata > Chondrichthyes > Lamniformes > Cetorhinidae > Cetorhinus > Cetorhinus maximus. The sequence continues at coordinate 13,802,749 of NC_135908.1, read as the reverse complement.
GTATGACTGCCAATGTTATACATGAACACCTTGGGGCCTTGTGTAGATCACAGACTCCACCAGCTGACCAGAGCGCTGCTGCTTATTGACTAGTCTGCTTTACTCCTGCTCGTGTGCCTTGGCTTCAGGCATAGGGTCAGTAATGCTGATTTATCGCAGAGAGAAGGAGCAGAGGCTGGCATTTTGAAAAGTGGGAACACATCCAAAAGCAGATTTAAGAGAAACCTTGTTTGAATTTTAACTAAGTCAATTTCAGTCTGAGCCAGGGTTTCAGTTCACTTGGGGCATTTGGCTCTTTGGTGTACAGAACTGAAGACAGAACAAAAATGTTCTGCTCAACATTTGAAGGCCAAAGAAAAATCACCCACTACCAAAGAGTTAGTAGCACCCTTGAAATATTAATCTCACCACTGACAAAAAATCCATATTGACAATCTCTAACCAACCATTAGCTGTGAACTGTAAATAAAGAAAGAACTTGCATTTATATAACGCCTTTCACAACCTCAGGCCATCCAAACATTCCAGAGCCATTGAGGTATTGTTGAAATGTTGTAACATGGGAAACATGGCAGCCAATTTACACACAGCAAGCTCCCACAAGCAGCAACAAAAACAGAAAATGTTGGAAAAACTCAGCAGGTCTAGTAGCATCTGTGGAGAAAGAAACAGAGTTAACGTTTCAAGTCCGTATGACCCTTAGGCCTCCACAGGAACCAAAGTGAAAAGAACCTCATTTTGAATTCGTAAGGTGAAAATACTTTGCCTGGTGTCTGGTTAAGCCTATACGTTGCCTTAATGGAGACTAGTTTGGGAATTTGTTAAATGTTATGATAGTAGTAATTTGTAGCTGTGTATATGTGTTTAATGTGTTGTAACTTAATAAAGTGTTTCACTTAGTTTAATATAAAACCTCTCGAGAACTGGTGGTCTGATTCCTGAATTTAGAGTTGCATTTCAAACATGCCACTTAAAAATATAGGTTATGACAGTTGTTTAAAGATTCCCTCTGGGATTTTTAAATTACTCAGCTTCACCAACTGCCGGGTTATAACAATTGGATTTACAAATACAAATTTAGGAATCAGACCACTTGAGTCATACGGACTTGAAACGTTAACTCTTGTTTCTCTCTCTGCAGAGGCTGCCAGACCTGCTGAGTTTTTCCAGCATTGTTTCAGATTTCCAGCATCCGCGGTATTTTGCTTTTATCCCACAAGCAGCAATTAAAGGTCCAGTAACCTATTCATTATATTATGGTGCTGGAGCTCCTCCAGATGTCACGACTCCGGCGCTGTAGTGCCGAGTGTTTATGAAATTTGAATTTAGTAAGCCTGGTCGTTTATGGGTTGGCAACAGGAATAAATAACTATGAAAGCTGTTTGAATTGTCATTGGAATGCAAAGGGCTCGCTAATGTCCTCTGGGGATTTGAACTTGCCACCCCTACCCGGCCTGGACCTGTTACGACTCCAGCCCCACGTGACGCAGGTTGACTTAACACTGTCTGAAGTAGGCCCGGATGATCACTAGGTTGTGAATACTGCCGCTGCCGCTTTCTCAGGGCATTTAGTTGGGGGCGGTCAATATGGCCTTGCTAATGCCACTCGAGTCCAAAGAATAAAGCAAAACCAATATGAGCAGCGATACACTTCAGAGTAAAGCTTCAGGCCAGCTTTATCTTAGGGGTGCCTTAGTTATAATAGTTAGTAAGGCTTAAATCATATTTAAATTGCCCATCAGTATGACTGGACGGACAATCAGAGTTGACCCCCCCACCCCTTGCCGTAGAAGCACATCAAGTGGACAACCAGGATCTCCCTGACCCAGTCACTTCTAGCTGAATCTAATTTCATGGTGGCATTTGGAGGATTAAGGGGTGATTTGATCAACGTTTTCAGGACATTAAGGGGAGCAGATAGGACGGATTGGGGGGAAATTATTTCTGCTGGTTAGGGAGTCTAGGACTAGTGGGCATGGTCTAAAAATTGGAACAAGACCTTTCAGGAGTGAAGTTAGGAAACACGTCTACATACAAAGGGTGGTAAAAGTTTGGGACTTGCTTCCCTAAACAACAGTTGATGCTAAATAAATTGTTAATATTAAATCTTGGGATTGATAGATTTTTGTTAACCAAAGGTATCGAGGGATTTGGGGCAAAGATGGGTATTTGAAGTTGCTCGTAGATCAGCCATGATCTCATTGAATGGTGGAAAGGCTTGTGGGACGAAATGGCTTCCTCCTGTTCCTATAGGAACATACAAACATACATATTAGGAGTAGGAGTAGGCCACTTGGTCCCTCAAGCCTACTCCGCCATTCCATTAGATCGTGGCTGATCTGATTTTAACCTCACATTCCTGCCTACCCCCGATAACCTTTCATCCCCTTGCTTATCAAGAATTTATCTATCTCTGCCTTAAAGATATTCAAGGATCCTGTCTCAACCATCTTTTAAGGAATGGAATTCCAAAGTCTCACAACCCTCTGAGAGAAAAAAACATTTCTTCAATTCTTTTCTAAATGGGCGAGACCTTATTTTGAAACTGTAACCCAAATTCTAGATTCTTCCACAAGAGGAAACATCCTTTCCACACTCACCCTCTCAGGATCTGTTATGTTTCAATCAAGTCACCTCTTACTCTTCTAAACTCCAACGCATACAAACCTAGCCTGTCCAGCCTTTCCTCATAAGACAACCCACCAATTCCTGGCATTAATCTAGTTAACCTCCTCTGAACTGCTTCTAATGCATTTACATCTTTCCTTAAATAAAGAGACTAATATTGTACGTAGTACTCCAGATGTGGCCTCGCCAATGCCTTGTATAACAGAAGCATAACCTGCCTGCTCTTATATTCAATTCCCCTCACAATAAATGATAACTTTCTATTAGCTTTGCTAGTTACTTGCTGCACTTGCATACTTTTGTGATTCACGCACTAGAGCACCCAGACCCGTCTGAATCTCAGAGCTCTGCAATCTCTCATCATTTAGATAATAACCCTCTTCTTTATTCATCCTGCCAAAATGGACAACATCACATTTCCCTACATCTTACTCCATTTGCCAGATCTTTACCCACTCACCTAACCTGTCTGTATCCTTTTGTAGCCTCCTTATGTACTCTTCACAACTTACTTTCCTACAAAACTTTGTGTCATCAGAAAATTTAGCAACCATGCCATCGGTCCCTTCATCCAAGTCATTTATATAAATTGTAAAGATTTGAGGCCCCAGCACTGATCCCTGTGGCACACCACTCATCACATCCTGCCAACCAGAAAATGACCCATTTATGCCTACTCTCGGTTCCTGTTAGCTAGCCAATCTTCTATCCATGCCAATATTCTACCCCTACACTATGAGCTTTTATTTTTTGCAATAACCTTTCATGAGGCATCTTATCAATTGCCTTCTGAAAATGTAAGTACATCTACTGGTTTGCCTTTATCCACAGCACATGTTACTTCTTCAAAGAACTCCAATGAATTGGTTAAACATGATTGCCCTTGTACAAAGCCTTGTTGACTCTGCCTGATTACCTTGAATTTATCTAAGTGCCCTGTTATAATGTCAGTAATAATAGCTTCTAACATTTTAGACAGATGTTAAGCTAACTGGCCTGTAGATTCCCGCTTTCTGTCTTCCTGCCTTTTTGAATAAAGAGTTACACTATCTATTTTCCAATCAAATGGAACCTTCCCCGAATCTAGCGAAGTTTGGAAAATTAAAGTTATCTCAACTATCTTACTAACCACCTCTTTTAAGACCTTAGGATGAAATCCATCAGGACCTGGGGACTTGTCAACCCACAATTTGCTCAGTACCACTTCCCTGGTGATTGTAATTTTCTTGAGTTCCTCCCTCTCTTCCAATTCCTGTTTACAACTATTTGGGATGTTACTTGTGCCCTCTATAGTGAAGACTGATACAAAACACCTGTTCAATTCATCTGCCATCACCTTATTTTCCAGTACTAATTCTCCAGACTCACTTTCTATAGGATCAGTGCTCACTTTGTTAGCTTTTTAAAAAATATTTATAGGAACTCTTACTATCTGTCTTTATATTTCTAGCTAGCTTTCTCTCATGCTCTAATTTTTACCTCCTTATTAATCTTTTAGTCATTCTTTGCTGAATTTTATATTCTGTCCAATCTTCTCACCTGCCATCCATCTTTACACAATTATATACTTTTTCTTTAAGTTTGATGCTATCTTTAACTTAGTTAACCACAGATGGTGGATCTTCCCCGTGGAACTTTTCTTTCTTGTTGGAATATATCTACTCTGTGTATTCTGAAATGTCCCTTTAACTGTCTGCCACTACATCTCTATCGACCTCTCCCTTAACCTCATTTGGCAGTTCACTTTCGCTAGCTCTGCTTTCATGCCCCCATAACTGCCCTTATTTAAGTTTAAAATACTAGCCTTGGACCCAGTCTTCTTTCCCTCGAACTGAATGTAAAATTCAATCATATTATGACCACTGCAACCTAGGGGCACCTTCACTATGAGGTCATCAATTAATCCTATCTCGTTGCACAATACCAGGCCTTGTAAAGCCTGGCCCCTGGTTGGCTCCAGGACATGCTGATCTAAGAAATTATCCTGAAAACATTCTATGAATTTGTCATCTATGCTACCTTTGCCCATCTGGTTGTTCCATTCTATATGTGAATTAAAATCCCCCCATGATAATCATCATACCTTTCTGACAAGCTCCCACCATTTCTTCTTTGATATTCCATCCTACCATGTGGTCACTGTTAGGGGGCCTGTACACCACTCCCACAAGTGATTCCTTGCCTTCATCATTTCTTATTTCTACCCAAACTGCTTCTATATTCTGATTCCCTGAACTTAGGCCATCCCTCTCTGTTGTGAGCTCATCTTTCATTAACAGAGCCACCCCTCCTCCTTTTCCTAACTCCCTATCCTTCCTAAAGGTCAATGTTCTCTTTATGTTCAGGTTCCAATCTATCCCGCCCTGTAACCATGTCTCTGTAATTAGATCGTATTTACTTATCTCTAATTGCACTATCAGTTCACCTGTTTTGTTTTGAATGCTACGTACATTCAGATATGGAGCCTTAAGTTTTGTCCTTTTATTATTTTTGTAACCTCTAGCCTTGTCTGTTGGTTTACTCTTAGACTTCTACTCTCTGCCCCTTCCTGTCATGGCCTGTTTATCATTTCCCTTCCTCTCTTACCTTGTCTCGACTCTTTGATATACCACATCTTCCCACATGTCCAAATGTTGAAGCAGTCAAGCCAAAACAGCTTTGAACCCTTACTTACTTATTTTGGGCCCATGCAATCTGCTGAATGGGGAATCCTTCAGCACATGTACACTCTGATCATGAACTTCAAACCGATTTGAACGCCAGTAGAAATTCCCATTGCTGTAACAAAACAATCGTCCAGTTTGTTGGTAACTTCTAAAGGTGAAGGATGCTGTTTTGGAAATTGGGATTTCTTTTTTGCAAGGTTGTTTTGCAACTGTGTTAATTTCCAAAATTGACTTCAAATTCTTATAAGTTGCCCACAAGAGGGACAAATAGTTTTTAAACGGTTTGACTTTGAGATTTTGAATAGAATGCTCGAGCAGTTGTACATGATGGCACTGTGCCTGATTTGCTTAGGGAGAACCCTGGCTTAATTAATGCAGAGCCGCAGACACCCACACACAATCTGCTATTATTTATGTGCCCCTGTGTGGAAGCTAAGGCAAGCTCCGAGCCTTAACACCCAGTGTCTCTGAGGGCACAGTGAAAAGCATTTAACATTTAAAAGATTTGCTTGGTGAAACCAAATGTAGGAATGGAGGGCTTGCCTTGTGTTGATGTGTGCCTTGAGTGGGAGACGATAGCTGGAACAACCTGCGATTATACACGGTTATGTGTTTGGGATTATCAGTAGTGGGCTAGAATGTGACAGGAATCATTTTCCAATATTTCTGTCTTTTTAAATTGTTCAGACGTTTCTCAGCATGCCTCATCATTGGCTTCTTTTATATCTGCTGTTGCAGAGATGCTTCAGTGTGATTTGGACAAGCTGAGTGAGTGGGCAAATGCATGGCAGGTGCAGTATAATGTGGATAAATGTGAGGTTATCCATTTTGGTAGCAAAAACAGGAAGGCAGATTATTATCTGAATGGTTATAAATTGAGAGAAGGGAATGTGCAACGAGACCTGGGTGTCCTCATACACCAGTCACTGAAGGTAAGCATGCAGGTGCAACAGGCAGTAAAGAAGGCAAATGGTACGTTGGCCTTCATAGCCAGAGGATTCGAGTACAGGAACAGGGATGTCTTGCTGCAATTGTACAGGGCCTTGGTGAGACCACACCCGGAATATTGTGTGCCGTTTTGGTCCCCTTATCTGAGGAAGGATGTGCTTGCTATAGAGGGAGTGCAGCGAAGGTTTACCCGACTGATTCCTGGGATGGCGGGACTGACATATGAGGAGAGATTGAGTCGATTAGGATTATATTCGCTGGAGTTCAGAAGAATGAGGGGGGATCTCATAGAAACCTATAAAATTCTAACAGGACTAGACAGGGTAGATGCAGGAAAGATGCTCCTGATGGTGGGGGAGTCCAAAACCAGGGGTCACAGTCTGAGGATATGGGGTAAACCATTTAGGACTGAAATGAGGAGAAATTTCTTCACCCAGAGAGTGGTGAGCCTGTGGAATTCGCTACCACAGAAAGTAGTTGAGGCCAAAACATTGTATGTTTTCAAGAAGGAGTTAGATATAGCTCTTGGGGTGAAAGGGATCAAAGGGTATGGAGAGAAAGCGGGAGCAGGCTATTGAGTTGGATGATCAGCCATGATAATAATGAATGGCGGAGCAGGCTCGAAGGGCTGAATAGCCTACTCTTGCTCCTAGTTTCTATGTTAACAGCAATTTGAATTTATATAGGACCATTAATGTTGGAAAATGCCCCAAGATGCTTCACTGGAATCTTACCAAATCAAATTCCATACTAAGTCACCAAGGGAGGTATTTTGACAGGTGACCAAAAGTTTGGTCAAAGTGAGGTTTTAAGGAGCATCATGAAGGAGAGAAGGGGATAGAGGCACTAATGTTTAGGAAGGGAATTCCAGAGTTTAGCACCTTGACTTCTGAAAGTATGGCCGTCAATAATGGAGGGATGAAAATTCCGGTTGCACAGGTTTTTATATAATTAATGGAAACATATACCTATGGGAAAAAGGAGCTGTTTGGAGAAAGTGCTATTTGTGTTTTCTGAGGCTAGAAGTGTGATTTTCACTGCAGAAGTGCCGCATTGTTGAAGGTGCTGCCTTTTGAATGAACTGAGAGTCTTGACTTATTGCTCCCATTGGCCATAGCACCATTTAAGGAGAGAACCCTCCCAGTACCTTGTGCTTCAGCCAACATCTTCCAAATCTGATTATCTAAGCATTCATTTATTTGCTGTTTATGGGACAGGTACTTTAAAAGGTGTTGCTAACTTCACATGTCACAGCGTAATGCTATATGATAAGTCAAGTATGTTTCTAATGCAGTGATTGATGATAGGGCTTTGTTTAGAAAAAGGAAGTGACCATTAAATTGACCAGCATTGTGAAAATAGAAAACTCTGCCGATGCATCAGATTAATTTATCCAGTGAATAAAGTGCTGGTTTGCATTAAACCGTATTGAGATTCAGATTTTACTTTGTCAATTGCCCCCTGTGCTTTGATATTTTCATTGATTGACAGGTAAGCCATCTGTTCAACCTTTGAAGAAGTGGAACAGATGGCCATTATCATGAAGAGATCTCAATGACTATAATGTTATTGGAAATTATTTTTGAATTGAAATTGTAGTAGGGTCTGTGTCTATGTGTGTGCCTATGTGTGGCTCAACTGGATTAAAGCCAGCTAGTCTGGGTGCTTTGATGTGTAGTAGTTTTGAGATGTTAATTAGATAAATGTAAGGAGGTAAAGTGTAAACTTGCATTTGTTGAATAAACCATTCAAAAAAATGGGTAATATCTTGCACCTAGTTGGGAGACACCAAGCAATGTGTTTATATTACTAATAAAATTAGTGGAATGAAAGGATTATTGTTAAGAGAAGTAAAATTTAAAAAAAAACCTAGTGATACAGTGAGAATTTACATTCAAAGGGGAAGCTAGGTATAAACAGAAAGGAGTCGTTTGTGTAAGGCAGAGGCATTTAAGATCTAACCAGCCTGTAAGCCAACAACTGTGTCTGCAAAGGAATCAATTTGTAAGGAACCTCATTTTGAATTTATAAGGCCAAATGTGCTTTGCTTGGCGTCTGTTTAAATTCTATGGGTTACTGTAGCCTTTGGTGAAGATTTACCTGGAAGTGACTAATTTGGGGATTTGTTTAAAAGTTATTATGGTAGTAATTTGTAGACATGTGTATGTGTTTATTTTTTTGTTAAATTAATAAATGTTTAATTTAGTTGTATATAGAAAAAACCTTGAGGCTCGGTGGTCTTATTCCTGAATTCGGAGCTGCATCTCAAACATACCAATTGAAAATATAGGTTATGACAGTTGTTCAAGTTTCTCTCTGGGATTTAAACAACACAGCCTTTACCAACTGCTGTGTCATAACACCATTAGCTCAGCAGGGGTTGTTGATACAGCTGTTGAGGGGACCTAGGGCTTTGTTTGGATTGATAGTTTTATGAGCTCCTAAAAGGATTTTATTTTTGTATGGCTGTTTCTTTTGACAGTTATTACAGGGCTGATGAGTTCTGGTGTATAGTGAGTGATTAGATCTGTGGTGTTGGTGTGGGGGGCAAGTGGGTTATGGGAAGGACATGGGGGATATGCAGGGCCAGGGGTGCATGGAGGAGGATATAGGAGTAGCAGAGGCATGGAGAATATTGAGGAGGTAGGGAGCATATGAAGAGGGAAGGGAGATGAGGGGGTGGGTGGACTAAGGTACCTAGAAAAAAGACATTCTTTCATTTGTGTAGCACCTTTCACAACCTCAGGAGTTCCCGAAGTGCTTTACAGCCGATGAAGTGCTTTATTTTTGGAATGTAGTCAGTGTTATAATGTAGGCAAGCTACCAGCCAACTTGTATGCAGACAGCAATGGCCAAATAAAATATTTTAGCGATGTTGGTTGAGGGATAAATGTTGGCCTGGACACCAGGGTGAATTCCCCTGCTCATCTTCAAATAGTGGCATGGGATCTCTTGCATCTACCTTAGAGGGTGGGCAAAATCTCCTAAAGGCTGCACCTCTGACAGTTCAGCACTCCCTCAGTACCCCACTAGAGTATCCGCTTGGATTATGTGCTCAAGCCTCTTGGGGTGGAACTTGAACCCAAGAACCCAAAAAGCGGGAGTGCCGCTGACTGAGACATGGTCGCCGACTGGTTCTGATGGCACTGATGAGGAGTGGCCACTTTTGGTGAGATGAAGGAAGGGAATTGGCCCATCAGAGATCAGCATCCTCAGTATTTGTTGATGCCGATAGGAGACTAGAGCAGAAGATCGGGAGACTGAGAAACTCGGCTATTCCAGGAATATGTATGACCTCATTGGGGATAGAGTTTAGTTTACACAGACTGTACAGCACAGAAACATTCAGTTTGACTGGTCCAGGTTAGCATTTATGCTCCACATGAGTCTCCTCCGATCCCGCTTTATCTAACCCTATCAGCATAACCTTCTATTCAAATTACAGGAACACTTTGACAAGGAATTAAACGTGAGCCGTCAGATGCACCGGCTCAGCAAGGAAGCCGTCACCGAGCTCCTCCACCTTACCGCTAACTTCTATCGCCCACTGATTTTCTCTCTGTATCTTTCTACCTCCAGGGCAGCATCTAAAGTTCCCCGCAGTTGCCTTATGGTTGACGATCGGGCTCTCCATCTGTCTGCTGGGGCTGCTGGCCGCCCTGGGGTTCGTGTGCAGACGGAAGATCCAGCTGAGCTGTGAGGAGAACGAGGCAGGTGGGTGCAGCGCCTGGGTGCCCCTGAAAGCCACGCGGCATCTCCCAGATCGGCCCCCTTGGGAAATTTCCTTGCCCTCCTTCCCGCCGCGAGCACTCTCGTTAATCGCTTGACGGGCACACCAATGGGTCGGCAGATTAACCCCATGCGCCTATTATCCACCACCATTTAGTGGTCACCTTAGTGATTCCCCACCACTGGGAGAAGAGCCATCACAAACTGTGCACAGTTTGTGATGACTCTTCTCCCAGTGGCGGGGAATCACTAAGGATTTTATATTTTATTTGTCTTTAAGCACGTCAGTTAATCTAAATAACTCCATCCTCTATTTCTCTAATGTGAAGCCAGTATGTTTGCTAAAGGAGATTGGATTGGATGTTAAATTCGCATTCGTTGGTGGGGGAGGGGGAGGGTGTATGTGTTGGGGTATATTTTAAAAATGGAGTACTTAAATGTGTTGTAGTCACTTCGACAAATGGGACCACAGGAGTCTCAGGTACAGGTCACGATCGTTTATTCGAGCAATTGTAAGGAGAGCACCATCTCAATGCAGCTTGAGACAGTGCTCTGCTAAACTACAAGTGTTCACCATATTTATACATTATTGGTCACGTACAAGAACTGTTTCCAGATTCCGATCTTGTCAACATATAGGTTTACATTAAACAGACAAGTCTCTGGTAACAGGTACATGCATCGTATGTCCCTATTTTTCACCCAGGCAGGGACCTTACCTCCTACCTAAACTAGGACCATCTGTTCTTCCCCTATCTGTTGAAGAGCACACTCAATCTTAGTTGTTATTGCCAATGCTCTGACTGCAGTCCGGCTCCCAAGGCCTTTCTGTTGTTTGCAGGCCCTAAGGCTGTGCAAGGTTCATCTGGTCACCTTTAACTGCCAATGTGCTTGGTAGCCCTGTTTGCCTGGAGATTTTAAGCCATTCATTCCTTTTCAATAAATTCTCCCTTACCATAAATTCTTATTTACTTTCTTCCCCCTAACAAATGTTTCACGTGAGGGGCAAGGCTGCTCAGCATTTGTGAGTTTCCGGGTTCGAACCAAGGGCCAGTTTTTGCTGCGGTGCTTTTTCTGACTGGCAGTGGCTGGTTTGAGGTAAATGAAGTGTTTGACTGATGTTGGAGATATTCAGACGCATGGACCATCAATCTAGCCTGGTGCAGCATGATTATAGACTGTGATATTAACCCGTTAACAGATGAAAAGTATCAAGTTATAGTACGTAAGTTATAAGGGGATGAGCTGACACAACCATGGTGTGGTCAACGTTACAGAATGTTGTAAATTATTTGTGGCACTGAAGCAGGTCATTAGGGAGGTCCTTGTGGCGCAGTGGGTAGTATCCCTGCCTCTGAGCCAGGAACCCCGGGTTCCAGCCCCAACCCAGGGGTGGAATTTCACTGCCCAGTCACAGCAGGGGCGGGGCTGTGAAATGCGGCGAGCTGCTCGATAGTCCATTGACCTCACCAGGACCGGAAAACCCCGCCGGTGGGAGGGGCTGTAAAATTCTGCCCGAGGACTTGATGGCCAAGGAAAGTGCGTTCATAATGTGGCCAAACAGGTTGATTATCAGCCTACAAATTCTCCCAACACGCCAACAGCAGGTAGTAAGAGCGGGAGAGTCTCCTGGTCAGTTATGCTTGATGTGGAGTGACATCCCTTGAGCCAAAGGCTCTGATGGCAGCTAGTGTCCTGTTCCAACAAAAACAAGCCATGGAAACAGACATACATAATGTATTTTGTCTGCCTCATGCATTAATTAGCAGTGGGGAGCTTCTAAATTTAACGAAGTAACCAGGGTGTTCAGCCCAACGAGTCCGTTCTTGTGTTTATGCTCCACACCTCCTCCCACCCCTCTTCATCTTACCCTATCAACATATCCTACTATTTACCCTGCATGTGTTTATCCAGCTTCCCCTTAAATGTATCTATGCATTTCACCCTCAACCACTCCCTGTGGTAGCAAGTTCCCCATTCACACCACTCTCTGGGTAAAGAAGTTTCTCCTGAATCCCCAACTAGATTTATTAGTGACTAACTTGTATTTATGGCTCCTAGTTCCTGTCTGGCACACAAGTGAAAATGTCTTCTCTACGTCACCCTAGCAAAACCTTTTACAGTCTTGAAGACCTCTATCAGATCAGCCTTCAGCCTTCGCTTTTGTGGAGAAAAGGGCTCAATTCTTCCCGATAGGCATGACCTGTCAGCTCTGATATTGTTCTAAATCTTTCTTGTATCTTCGCCACTGTTTCTATGTTCTTTTTAGAATCTGAAGACAGAACTGTTCTTTGTATTCCAGATGTGGTCTGGCCAAGCTTCCATGCAAGTTTAACATAACCTCTCTACTGTTCTGCCCCTCTTGAAATGAACCCCAATGCTTTGCCTTATTGACCTACGTTGCTACTTTAGGTGATGTTTGTATCTGTACCCCTGGATGCCTGTGTTCCACCAGCCCATTTAGGGACCTCATGATTATCCTCTGCTCCCCTCCAGTTTTCTTCACTCTTGCCCTGAGCTAGCATTGATTGGCTCCCTGCTGCAGCACAGTTCCGTGGGTCCTACCCCACAACCTCGCCCAATTAAGGTTGCCAACTGTGATCAAATGTATTCCTGGAGGTTTTGTCACATGACTTGCTCCCACGTTCCAGTGGTTAGTCAGCCAACACACCCACTCTTGTGACGCACTGCCTTCCTCCACCAATTGGAAAGCAAAAAGACTCATTACCCAATTGGATGACACTTGACTGTCATCCAAACAGCCTTTCTTCACCCATTTTCAATATTTTTATATCTGGCAAAGAGAAATGTTCAAAGAAAATTACAAAAAAAATCGTTGATTTTTCTGCAGGATTGTACGTAGCAGTGTCCTGGAGATTGACCTTCAGTTCTTGGAGGCTCCAGGCCAATCCTGGAGGGTTGGCAACCTTACTCCCAATTGGCCCTTCTTCATGGTTTAGGACTTGGTGATGGGTTTGGGCAACCTTGTGGCACAGCACCGCACCCACACTTGTCGTCTTTGTCTAAAACCAACACTTGCTCCTTTTACTGCAGTGGGCTCTGGGGAGGGGACAGGAGCAGTAGTCCTTCACTTATTTTTCCACTCCTTAGCCCTGATGTGCAAAAGCAGATGCATGGCCCATTGCCGGCACCCCGGTTGAAAGCAGGCAGCAGATGAGTCCTTGGACCTTTCCGTAAATATGTGTTGGGTTAACCCACAGAGCACACAAGACAACAATGGACAAATCCAGGCTAGTAAAATACATGGTCGTTTGGTAGTTCAGAACTTGAGTATTGCTGAAGAATAGAGACTTTTTATTGTTGAAGCTTTTCACAAGAAAAGACCAGTGTCAGGGGAAGCAACATATGAGGAGAGAGTACTGATTGGTTGGCAAGTGTACTCAGATTGGCAGAGCCATTGCCATGGAGAATGCACCAGTTGTTGGTGACTGACTGTTAACTGCCAAGCATTGTTTGCTGCCTTTCAAATATGTGGTTTCGCCTCACCTTGCTATGTTCTTGCGAATTGTCGTGATGAGTGCAAGGCAAAAAAGCTTCAACAAAAAATCTCTTTATTCAGCAATACTCAAAGAAAAAGATGTTTCACCTCACTGATGGTGCTTCCCCAGGACAACGCTCCCTTCTCTCTTTAACCCCTGTAGAACTCTCCCACTGATAATCACCCCCCTAGTGCCCTAACTCCCTCACTGTAGCTGCACCCCTAATTGACTTGTGCCTAGAATTGTGCGATCTTTTAGGCTGTGTATTTGCCTTGATGACCAGGCTGGGTGCTTCCCTGAGCACATACGAAAGGCTGGCAGTTTGCACCTGCTTCATGCAGGAGCTGTGTCAGCCTTACAGTGGGACTGGGCTCTCCTTCCAACTTAGTGATTCTCAAAATGAGCTGTGCCAGATAACGTTGTGAGCCCGGTGGGTGGGGGGGGGCGGGTGTGGCGGGGAGTGTGGGGTACCCGGAGTACCGTCGCTATGGTGAGCCGTGCGGAGTGAGCTGGGATCTCCCATCTAGGGAGGAGTGCTGAGATTGGCACAAAGATGGAGACCCGCAGTTGCCAATGCTGGTGGGCGGGCACTGGGTAAGTTCGGCCACGTTCATGAGATGGGAGGTTTTTAAACATTTTAAGTACTACGTAGGTCAAACACCCCGCACCAACGATAGACAGAATCTTCAGTGAGAAGCAGGTATATCCATCTCACTGATAATTGTACGTAAACGCAGATTTAAGACGATGGGTCAAAGGATCAGTCGGGACATGAGAAAAACTTCTTCACCCAGAGGGTGGTGGGTGTCTGGAATTCGCTACCTGGTTTGATGGTGGAGACAGAAACCCTCAACTCATTTAAAAGGCACCGGGATCTGCACCTGAAGTGCTGTAACCTGCAGGGCTACGGACCGGGTGCGGGAAGGTGGGATTAGAATGGGCGGCTAGTTTTTTAAAAAATTTTTCAGCCAGTGCAGACACGATGGGCTGAATGGCCTCTTTCTGTGCTGGAACCACTCTAATGCTTAAGAAAGATTATTAAAACCCTGTTTACATACAACACTTCCATATAATGGTCGTTATAATCATAGAATTTAGAGGAAGGTTACTATTTCTATTTGTTCATGGGATGTGGGCATCACTGGCTAGGTCAGCATTTATCACCCATCCCTAATTACCCTTGTTCAGAGGCTTTTTAAGAGACAATCACATTGTTGTGGGTCTGGATGACATGTGTAGGATGGCAGATTTCCTTCCCTAAAGGGAATTAGTGAACCAAATGGGTTTTTATGACAATCGACAATGGTTTCATTAGACTTTCAATTCTAGATTTTTACTGAATTCAAATTTCACCATGTGCTGTGGGTGGGATTCGAACCCCGGCCCCCAGAGCATTACCCTGGGTCTCTAGGATACCAGTCCAGTGACAAAGCAAAAACAGAAACAGAAATACCTGGAAAAACTCAGCAGGTCTGGCAGCATCGGCGGAGAAGAGCACAGTCGACGTTTCGAGTTCTCAATAGTCCAGTGGCAATACCACTACGCCACTGCCTCCCCCTCACTAATCCAACTGGTTACTAATCCCAAAAAGTTTAAGTGCCGCTGCCCTGATTGCTTTAGAAGAGACACAAGACGATACCGAAATAACAAGAACTGATGACTCGTACTGGATATTCTTTTGAAGAATGCAGAATCGGCGGGATGATTGGTCAGGCTCTTCACTTCATTCCCTGTCACTCCAGTTCAGGGTAGGCAATGCCTGCTGTAACACATTAATCATAACTTTCGCTTATGTTGGGCCCTAGGGTGAATCTGTACTCTCCACAGCAGGCACTAGCTGCTGCATAATCAGCTTCTCGTTGGTCTCTTTTTTTTTCTGCTGAATTAACTTTTTTTTTTCTCTCTTTTGGGTAGTTTATATAAAATGCTGCAATCAATTGATGACTTTTTTCAACTGATCCTTAAAGACGACGCTGGGTGTGCCAGACTTTTCACGTTTCCCTTTAGTTTAAGGAGGTACATTTGATAAAACCATTTGAATATCAATGTCGGGATTTTCCAGTCCCATAGGGATCTTTGCAGGGCTGGAAATTCCTGCCCAAAGCCTTAATTTTAACAAAGCCGTAAGGATGCCTGACAAAATGATCCTCATAGCGTAAGTATGCATGTCTATCAGGCATTGCATTCCCTCTGCTGCCCAGCAGTCATGGAAGGCTGTGAGCGTAACATTAGGCACGGTGTACACCCCTTCCAGTGCCACCCGGGCATGGATAAGACTGCGGAAGAAAGGCAGGCAGCCAAGGTGGGCACTACCTTAATGCCTCCGCCACCTTCTGGGCCACGCTCATCCTGAACCTCTGGATGGCCGTCTTAGTAAGGCCCACAGTTGGAGAAGTTTGCGAAGAGCGGTTTCCAATTTCTGCTCTAGGGCCTGAATTTTTTTCGGGTGGTGGACGGACTCGGCGGGAGTGAGCGGGGGGTGGGGGGCGGTCACGGAGCTGATCACCGCCATTTTTACCGCCAATTAAGGCCCGCCCAGCGTAATACATGAGCCGTAGTGCTCAGCGCTACCTGTGCGGGCCGGTGGGGGAGGAGCGAGAGTCGGGGCCAGCGCTCTTTCGTGCATGCATGCGATAAAGCACTTCAATCTCCCCGAGGCACGGAGCTGCCTCAGGGAGATTTGATCAACGTTCAGATAATTAAATAAATGGTTGAGAAATTTATTTAGACACGTCCCCTCGTGTGACAGTGTCACATGAGATGGGACACGTTTTTATGTTGAGGAAATGTTTTAAAATTGAATTAATAAAAGCTTTAGGAAACCTCATCCCGCTTGTGGATGAGATTCCCTAAAAAAATGTGAAGGCCGCTTGGCCTTTTCGCCAACCTTAAGGGTTGGACGGGCAGCGTTAACAATGACATCAGTTACTTCGTTAATGGCCTTAATAGGCCGTATACATTATCGGCGGGTGCGCAGCCGACTCTGGCGTGCGCGCCCGCCGAACGAAATATCGCGGGACTGTGCGATGATGTCGGGACCCACGCCCAACGTCATCAAGCGTCAGTTTACGCGTTGGTGTGTTGGGCCCATCCCCGCTCACACCAACTGAAAAATCCTGCCCTAGCTTTTTATTCATAGGAGCAGGAGAACACCATTCAGCCCCTCGAGCCCGTTGGCCACGGCTGACCTGTATCAGAACTCTGTCTACCCGCCTCGATTCTGCAACCCTTAAGAACGATTCTTAACAAAAATCCATCACTCTCAACTTTGAGATTTTCAATCAACTCCCAGGCTTAGCAGTTTTTTTCTTAAAAGGGCGGAGAGAGAGTTGCATTTCCACTACCCCCCCACATAAAGACATTCGCCCTATCACCCTTGAACTCTAACCTTTAAGGTTATGCCCCTTAATTCTGGACTCTCTCATCAGCGTTAATGCAGTAAGACCCCGCTTTGAGTTTGTTTTGTTTTAAAATTGTGGGCTGGAATTCCCGATTTACGTCTTCAGCTCCGATTTTACGCCGTTTCATGTTGTTATCGCTTGCCTTTCTCGGCGCCGCTCCCTGTGCCTTTTCACGTCGCCGTTTTGCATTGGTTTGACGTGGGGCACCATGCCCCCGATCGCCGCCATTCTGAATCGTGTGCGAGGCGAGACCTTCGTTGGCACGTGAAGGACTCGTGCATTTTTTTTTCAAAAGCCACGGAACAAGAAGCTCGGGATTTTAAAAAAAATTTCCTAAGAAGATGTTGAGGCCTGGGCTGCTCATTTCAGTGAAGATAAGGTCCAGTTCTTGACTCTGCAAGCTGATTTTAATTCCTGAACTCGGGCGTGCCTGCTGCATGGCTTTACTTCGGCTGAGGCAGAGAGACCATTTTAAAGTCTTCGAGGGAGAGGCACTGCATTTGTTACTGTACAGTCCAAAGGCAAAATTGCTTTCCTTCTCTTAGGGTTTGTTTGGGTGAAAAATACAAGTGCAATACTTACCCTTCAGGAGCCTGACTACAATTTTCTAATTAATCTTGGAGCCCAAAGTCTGGCCCTTGTTCAACTCTGCACGAGTTGAGACAGAGGTCATTTTAAAGCCAGTGAGAGAGCCAGCATCAGGGCATTAATCACTCTAAGCACCTCCACTGAAATGCTTTAGGGATGCCCTCAAAGCACCCTTGAAAGAGGTCAAACATCTCCACCATCTCACGGTGACTGACCAAGGTAGGAGGAAGCTCATGTGGGAAGGGACCGAGCACAGAGAGACTTTATTGGGAGCGCACGGAGGCTTGGTCAAGGACACGGAGAGAGTGTAAAAACCTCCAAACAACTCCAACCCCTCCCCCCACCACCGATCCTCCAAACAATCCCTGTCCGAAATGTGGCAGAGCCTGGAGATTGCTCATTGGTCTTTATCAGCCACCTCAGAATCCATCACACCGGAGTAGATGCAAGTCATCCCGAACCCTAGTGACTAAGAAGGACACTGGTGAGTGTTGTCTAATTTGAATTTATATAGTATTTCTTTAATGCTTCATGATTCTATTTTGCAAGCTGTTTCAGCTAGGAATGCACATTACTTCACATGTATGGTACAGTAGTTTCTATACACCCAATCAAACCCTTTAATCATCTTAAACAACTCCATTGGATCACCTTCTAGACTTCTATATTCTATCTATCGTCAATCCCTTGTTGCCAAGGATGGTTCTTCCTTGCGGAGGGCTGGGTTTAACTACGATGTTGATGTTGGCTTTTGGTTCGCAGATGGCTTATGAGCCCTATCTTACTCCCACAGGCTCTTTCTGAGGGCATTTGTTGTCAGGTGGTGGATTGTTGGCTCGAGCAGCTGTCCCCACTTCCCGTCTCTCTTTCCGTTCTCTCTCATTGGCTGCTCTTGTTGCTTGGTCAGTCTTGATGCCATTTTTAATGATGTGGTTGGCATATTGGTTGCGACTGGGGCATCGACTTCCCTAGTGTTGATGTTGATAGAGCAGACGTTTATGGAGGCTTCGGGGTTGCCTTTGGAACATTTCCTCTGGCCCCCGTGTGAGTGAAGCTCAGGGGACTTGTTTGGGTGGTCTTGTATTAGGCATGTCCCGTCCCTTGCAGCTGATGCAAGATTATCATGGACTCTGTCTGCATCTCGGAGAGTGCTCACGTTTGGTTTTTTGGCCCTCCTGCTTAATTCGCAAGACCCGTGTTAAGACAGAGCATTGAAGAGTTGAGTTCCAGCTCCTTGACATGATGCCTATAAGTTCTCCAACCTTCAGCACCATAGAGAATCTTGGGGGCAGCCACTGTCCAATGGGCTTTGGGCAGAATATTACAGGTTTGGTCTGCGGGCGTGAGCGTAAAATGATGCGCAGTGACGTCGGGCGTGCGTCCCGAATTCATCGCACAGTCTCATGATATTTTGTTTGGCGGGCGTGCACCGGAGTGGACTGCATGCCCGTCGATAATTAAAAGGTCTATTAAGGCCATTAACAATCTAATTAAGTTCAAATTTACGCTGCCTGTTCAACCTAATAGTTGGCGGGCAGGCAAAAAGGCCAAGCGGCCTTTACATTTTTAATGAAACAAGCGGGATGAGGTTTCCTAAAGCAAATGAACATTAAATAAAATTTCATTTTTTAATTAAAAACATGTCCCATCTCATGTGACAGAGTGACATGAGGGGACATGTTTTATTAAACTTTTATTCTCTTCATTATTTTTTCATACAGTGCTTCATCGCCCTGAGACAGCTCCGTGCCTCGGTGAGACTGAAGCGCTCTTTCTCGCGCATGCGCTAACTGCACGCTAGGCCCACTTGCCCTTCTTCCCCCCCGCCCCGCACAGGCAGCGCTCAATGCTGCCGCTCGTGATCCACGCAAAGTGGGCCTTAATTGGCCCGCCAGTATGAAATCGCGGTGCAGAGCCGACAGTGGGCGGCAGTAGGCTTCCCGACCACCCCGGCCAAGGGCAAAATCTTGCCCTTTGAGTTTAATGTCTATTCAAGGGAATACAAGCCTAGTCTATGCAAACTGGCTTCATAATTTAACCCTTTTAGCCCTGGTACAACTCTGGTGAACTCTTTCATGTTTGCTTTGCAGTCGTCACCATTCATGGCAGGCAATATCGTTTCTTTAATGATGATGCTATTAAGTGCATCTTTCTTTATGAAGAAAGGCACACCTAATAAAGACACACTCATAAAGAAAGACATACTTAATAAAGACACCATCATAAAGAAAGACATACTTAATAAAGACACCGCCAGGAAGAAAGACATACTTAATAAAGACACTGTCATGATGAAAGACATACTTAATAAAGACACCCTCATGATGAAAGACATACTTAATAAAGACATCCTCATGATGAAAGACATACTTAATAAAGACACTGTCATGATGAAAGACATACTTAATAAAGACACCCTCATGATGAAAGACATACTTAATAAAGACATCCTCATGAAGAAAGACATACTTAGCAAAGACACCGTCATAAAGAAAGACATACTTAATAAAGACACACTCATAAAGAAAGACATACTTAATAAAGACATCCTCATGAAGAAAGACATACTTAATAAAGACACCCTCATGATGAAAGACATACTTAATAAAGACACCCTCATGAAGAAAGACATACTTAATAAAGACACTGTCATGATGAAAGACATACTTAATAAAGACACCCTCATGATGAAAGACATACTTAATAAAGACACCCTCATGATGAAAGACATACTTAATAAAGACATCCTCATGAAGAAAGACATACTTAATAAAGACACCATCATAAAGAAAGACATACTTAACAAAGACACCGTCATAAAGAAAGACATACTTAATAAAGACACACTCATAAAGAAAGACATACTTTATAAAGACACCCTCATGAAGAAAGACATACTTAATAAAGACACACTCATAAAGAAAGACATACTTAATAAAGACACCATCATGAAGAAAGACATACTGAACAGCATCATCATATATTGTTCTGCCGACAAGACATCCGACAACAAAGCGCCTGAATTTTAGAGACAGCAGCTTCATTCCTTTCAGATACAGTTGGTTATTGTGGTCGAGGAGGGGGGGTCGGGGCGGGATTTCCACTTCCGGGGCCTTGATCCCGGGGAAGGCCTGTTATTGGCCAATTGTCTGGCATTTAATATGGTGGTCTTCCTCAAAGGACGCAATGGGGTGGGGTGAGGTGGTGGTGGAGGTGGTGAGGAGGGGGGAGATCTCCTCTCCCTGGCTCTCCAGCTGGTGGACGAGACCTCGGGGGTTAAATTCCACCCCTTATCTTGTGATTTTGTGGAAAGGACACCATCAATAAAAAAAGTCTCCTTCAATCAAACCCACCATTGTCACGTGTTTACTATCCAGCAGATGCCACTTGGTAGCAGTTGGAGGCAGGAGCTCAAGTTTATTTCTCTCATCCCCAATTTGGAGACTCTTCTCTTACGCCATTATTGATTCAGATCACCTCACACTGTACAGACTAATAGTTAAGGCTGGGACCGTCTGGTGTGTGAGACTTATCACCAATAACGGAACAGCAACATCTTGCAGTTATATCGCACATTTAGCATAGTAAAGATGATTCACAGGAATAGCTTCAAGCACAGCTTGACACATAAGGAGATATTAAGATAGGGGGTAGATGGACGACGCGGGGAATTCCAGAGCTTAAGGTCCTAACCAGGAGAAGGTACGACGGCCCCCCAGTCATAGAGTGATAAAAATCGGAGAGGTGTGAGAGGCCAGGATTGGAGTAGCACAGAGATCTCGGAGGGTTTCCGGGCTTGAGGAGGTTACGTTAGATTTAAAAATTTGGCTACCAGAGGAAGCCTGGAAACAGACATTTTTGCGCCTGAAATCAGGCGACATATGCAAAAGTGTAATTGAAAAGTATTAAGAAATATACCCAAACTAAAAATGCCGGGCTGGCTTTGCACAGTACAATTCCTGAAACTCACTTTCCTAAGATCTGCTCTCAACCTGAGGCTGCTTAACTCACGGTATCTTAAAAAAAAACTAATGCAAGACCAAGAGTTTGGACGGGGCCTGGAAGTGAGCACAATGCGTGCAATACGAAAACATCACGCTGGCTGCGTCTTTATATGATTGTCGTGTGCAGCCAGCATTGAGCCAGCTGCCGAGTGGCTGAAAGGGGCCCAAGTTTGTCGGGGACGCTGGCACCACTTAAAGCCAGCCCGTGGCTCTTAAAGGGGAAGCACCATCCTGCCCGGAGCAGGTGCTGGAACTCGCTGCGGAAGAGAGTGTGGGCAAGGAAAACGCTGAATGATGATACATCATGGGCAGAGAGCGTGCCACACCCTGCAGACTTCAGGAACTTAACGCTTTGACAATGGCGGCAAGAACAAGTGGCAATCAATCATCAACTTAACTGAAAGTAGTTGATGACCCCTTTTAAAAAAAAAAAGTCGCTGGTGGTATTGGGATGGGGGGAAGCGGGGGAGAGAGGCAGGTCCTTTCTGCTGCTGACTGTCTGCTCTGCTGTGTGAGATGGAGAGAGGGGAAGTTAGCTGGAGTATTGATCTCCAAAATGGCACCACCGGCTTCAAATTGCGCTTTTGGCTGTGCTCCCTGCACGCACGCTAGCACCCTCAACAAGGTGGCTCACGCCAGAAGTGCGCGCGCGTCTTGTAGAGGCCATTTTGGACTCAAAATGGCACCCCTAGCTCCAAAGAGCGCCAGGAAAGGGGCGCAATAGAGCTGAATCGCACAGCCTGATTCTTTAAACACTAAAGCTTCACCTTTCTGTGTCATTTAATGTTGTCTAATTTAACTAATTAATTTTAGCTCAAGAGCAATTTTGATTTATATATCTATGATATATGTATGTAATAATTTATTACATATGTACAAACATAATGTATACTTGAGAACAAACAAATTGTTTGAAGATCCCACGGGCTCTCTTGTTTTCTCAGAAATTGGGCTTCCTCATAAGTTAAAAGTAAAATGATCAAAAACCCCACATCAAAGGGCTTTTCGATTAAAGGTGGAAGTGGAACTGGAACAGTTCGCTGATCGTCAGAACATATCTGTGATCCCTCGAGTCCAAGAGATAATAGACTGATTGATGCTGAATAATAATTGCGGGCAAGGATAACCATATTTCCCTCGCGAGTGGCTAGGATCCAGGATGCACTGCCTATGTGGTGGAGGCAGGTTCAATCGAGGCATTCAAGGAGGGGAATTGCATTATTCTCTGAATAGAATGAATGTGCAACGTATGTGGGGGGAGCGGGGGGAAGGTGGGGAAATGGCACAAGGTGCATTGTTCATTGAGAGAGCCGGCACGGGTGTGATGGACCGAATGGTCGCCTCCTGTGTTGTGACAACCCTGTGGTGTCCTTATTTTCTGGGCAATCTACAGCCCAAGCCACTCAGCAATGGATAAAGCTGCAAGCTGCAGTTACATTTGAAAAAATAATTCAGGTCTTATTACCCTTCTTGGGGTGCCGCAGAAGTTGTCCAAAGCTGTGGTACAGGCTGGTCGGGGACAGGCCTGTGCATGTTGTTCCTCGAAGGCCAAGACCTTCCATGTTAAACCACGTTAAGCTGGGACTCCAGACTGGATCTTACATACGAAGGGAGGTAACATCATATCTTCAGGGTGGGAGAGAAGGATAAAGTACACTCAAGCCTGT
The DNA here is from genome assembly GCF_964194155.1 of Cetorhinus maximus. Classification (NCBI taxonomy): domain Eukaryota; kingdom Metazoa; phylum Chordata; class Chondrichthyes; order Lamniformes; family Cetorhinidae; genus Cetorhinus; species Cetorhinus maximus. The sequence continues at coordinate 13,779,618 of NC_135908.1, read as the reverse complement.
TCTTTCTACACAGATGAACTTTAACCATCTACAAGAACGAGACTCACATTTATATAGTGTGCTTTCAACACTGCACAACACCCAAGGCTTTTCACGGGAGCATCATCAGTCCAGATTTTGACACTGAAGCACATAGAGAGATACCGGGACAGGTTCCCAAAAGCTTGGCCAAAAAGACAAATGTCTTAAAGGAGGGGAGGGACGTGGAGAGGTTTAAGAAGAGAATTCTAGAGCCCAGGCAGCTCAAGGCATGGCCACCAATGGTGGAGTGAGGGAAATCAGGGAAGCTGAAGGAGGGCAAAATTGGAGGAATCTCAGCGGGTGGGAGGAAGTTACAGAGATAGGGAGTGGCGAGGCCATGGAGGGATCTGAAAACGATGAGGAGAATTTGAAATTCGAGGCATTTTCAGGTAGGGAGCTAAGGTAGGTTAGCGAAAGCAGGAGCGATAGGCGAATGGGGGTGCATTTGGCAATCTGATTTTCACGTACCCTAAGCCAACCCTTTGACCTGCATGTAATGAGAAGACGCAGTTGGGACTGCAGGCTGTAAATGAGGCCCAGCTGTTAAAATGGACGAGCGATCTCTCCCAGAGGCCCCTGGGCAAGAAAGTCACTGATTCCCAACCGGCTTCTTGCTCTGTAACTAAAATGCTGTGCATTCCAAGGTTGCGAGACCTCACCGTGGAGGGGAGAGAATGCTTTTAAAAATAACCTTAGAGAAATGTGATTTAACTAGTAGATAATGAGAAATGAGATGTTAAAATGATCCATGTGGTTGGTTAATTAACAGATCAGTGTTTGCAAAGGTATGAATTGGGGTCATTAATCTGATGCTTAAGCATTTGCAATTAACTGCATCATTCGATGCTTAAAATTAAAATTAACTTTATTGAACAAATAGCAGCGAGTGGAAATATTGTAGTTTTTTTTTAAAAACACATAAATCTAAATAGATTAAGTGCAGTTAAACCAACAGTGATGTGGAGCAGATGGCACTGAAAAAGGGCACCGACAAATTTCTGTGCAATCCTGCTGAATGATTCACAAGTAGAATTAGACAAAGCCTGTACTCACTGCTGAACTATCCTGCGTTAGCAACAGCGTCAGAATCCGAAACTGTTTAACCTGTGTTACCACCAGGATGGGAGGAGTGCGCAGATTATCAAACCCCGCTACTCTGCAGGCCGTACCATTTAATTAAATGTTTGATTTTCTCACCCAAATTCCCAGTTGTGTACCTTTACCTTTAGTGCCCAGAAGAAAAGAGACTCTGACCAGGCTTCTTTTAAAAAACTCAGAGCGATTAATTTATTTTAAGATAAATCTCCTTTTAGCAAGTTGCGAGTACTGGTTAGCACGCAACTGTGATCGGGAAGTGTAACTATCTCTTCCTAAAGAATCCCCATAGCGCACACACACACACACACACACACACACACAGGCAAACAAAGGACAAACAGATACAGTCTCTCTGCACAGATGGGCTTTGGAGGATGGGCGTTAGAAAGTAAGGGATAAAGTCCACAGGGTCTCGATGCTGTTGGCCTGGAGTTCTCATGGTGGGTGCCTGGAATTTCTCACCAACTCTCAGCTTTGCAGGCCCAAATGCAGACTGGTTGGTGAGGGTTTTCTGGCTACACTTTGATAGCCACGCACAATTTTAGGCAAGGTAGAGAGAGGGGAGCCAGTCAAGGTAGCCTTGCTTTCTCAGCTTGTTCTCCAACAAAACTGCCTTCCAAACAAACAGGTTCACAACTTCAGTTTTTTTCCCTCACTCCCATGTGACTGCCTTCTTTTGTCTCCCAGCTTTTCATTAATTAAAGGGCTTTGCAGCTCAACACAAACAAACAACAACTTCTCGAGCACCACACAGGTCAGGTGATTTCTTGGAAGAAGCCCGCTTATCTACAGTTCCAAGGTGAATTTATGACCTTCTTTATATAAAAAAAATCCCAGGTTAGAATCCACATGTCCAGATCATGTCAAGTCCTTCCATTTTGTAAAAGAAAACTTCAGTCTTGAGGGATATGATTCGAATGCCTGTTTTATTTAAAATGTGGGGCATTAACTGTGCCTCAGTCGATAGCACTCTTGCCTGAGTGATAAGTTTGTGAGTTCAAGTTTCAGAAGACTGAAAAGATAGTCTAGGCTGATGCTCCAGTGCAGTACTGAGGGAGTGCTGCACTACAGGAAGTGCTATCTTTTGGACAAATTGTTCGACTGAGGCCCTGTCTGCCCCCTCGATTGTGACCTATACCAAATTTTTGAACATTAGCTAGTGTTATTGCTGTGTTATTAAACCTGCACTTCACTACAAGATGGGCAGAAGAACAGAATGTAATATTGCAACATCAGATTCAGATATGCTAATGTCATTTAAACCCTTACTACTAAACTTCAAAATGCTGAATAACAAGTGCCATAGTGGCAGGACCTTTCTTATTTAGTAATCTCCAAACTCTATTATTTATTGCAAAAATATATTACCTTCTGGATTGAAAAAGATTAAAGCTTAAATTTGTTTTGAATGCACTAAGTGCAAAGTTTAAGTGATGTAATGAGGAGAACTGATGTCAGTTGAAAACCTTATTTTGGAACAATTATTTTCTGTTGCTGGGTTGATTGCCATGGTGAGGAGTGGACAGATAATTTTAAAATTTAAACTAACAGGCGTTAAAAGCAATTGTTACACGACAATATACTAAACTGGGTCAGAGATCGGAGATGGTGGCTGAAAGCGGTTTGATAAAAATGAATAGTGTGACCTCTGCAATAGAGCAATTACTGCATCGATAGCTTTCAAAAAAAATCATAATTGGTTGGTTTTGAGCTTGTTCCCATTTATGATTGGTAGATTTGCTGATCCATATTTGGGAAAATCCCTATGATCAGCTTTGTTAAGCCAATTAGCAAAAGTGTCAATTGGTCCTATCTGTTAGAGGCAGATTTACGTGGAGTGACATAGAAACACAGAACAGAGACAGGCCATTCGGCGATCTTGTCTGTGTCAGAGTTTATGCTGCACATGACCTTCCTCCCGCCCCTCTTCATCCAACCTTATCCCTATTTCCTTCTTTTCTCTTTTTCTCTTTTCATGTATCTTTTCTCCCTCGTGCACTTCCTCTTAAATGCATCTATGCTGCTCGCCTCAACTTATTCCATGTGCTAACAATTTGCACATTCTTACAATTCTCTGGGTAAAGAAGTTTCTCCTGAGTTGCTATTGGATTTATTAGTGCCTATCTTGTATTTATGACCCCTAATTTTGGCTTCACCCACAAGCGAAAACTTATCCTTTATGTCTATGCTATTAACCCCTTTCATAGTATTAAAAACCTCTATCAGGTCACCCCCTCAACCTTCTCTTTTCTGGCGTGTTGATGGCTGTAATCTGTCCGTTCCACTAGTAGGGGATTCTCGGACTAGGGGACATAGTTACATAATAAGGGGACACTCAGGAGGAGTTGAGGCCTGGGTCAGATCAGCCATGATCTTATTGAATGGTGGGGCAGGGTTGAGGGGCCGAATGGCCTACCCCTATTTCTTATGTTCTTATGTTATGATATCCTCCCTTGTTAAGCTGTTTTTGCACCTTCTTCAGTGCCTCTATCTTTGCCTTTTCTAATATGGGGACCAGAACTGTGCAGTGTCCTCTAAGTGTAGTCCAAATAAAGTTCAGTACAAGTTTAACATAACTTCTCTTGTTTTCAGTTCTTCCCTCTAGAAATGAACATGTAATGTGTGATATATTGTATATGAGACTCTCAAGTGTACAGCTTTATCCTTCTAGCTCCAGTTATTTATTTTGTTTTGACATATTTTTCTTTACACAATGCCCTGACACATTTTAGTCTGACTAACAGATAACTGGAGAGAGCTCTGGTCTGTGGAAGTGGGGGAGAGATGTACATCTTCACTGACATAATTTGTAAGACATCTTTCTTGGAAACAGTGCAACACTGTGATTGCTTTCTGGAAAAGAAATAGTGTTTGCCCTTATGTACTGCAAGCAGGTAAATAAATATTACAGTTGCATAGCCAAATACATTTCTGCATGTAACATGGGGGAGCCTATCTGTTTACAAAACATTTTTTGTAGCAACAAGCAAAACATACAAGTTTAAAAGTAAGACAAATTAATTTGCACTTTTACATTATTAATTATCTAGGCCACCATACTTATCTGAACATATGAATTAGGAGCAGGATAGGCTATTTGGACCCTTGAGCCTGCTCTGCCATTCAATAAAATCATATCTGGTCTGATTGTAACCTCAACTCCACATTCCCGTCTACCCCCCGATAACCTTTCACCCCCTTGCTTATCAAGAATCTATCTACCTCTGCCTTAAGTATATTCAAGGACTCTGCTTCCACCACCTTTTGAGGAAGAGAGTTCCAGAGACTCACGACCCTCTGAGAGAAAAAAAATTCTCCTCACCTCCGTCTTAAATAGGTGACCCCTTATTTTTAAACAGTGACCCCTAGTTCTAGATTCTCTCACAAGAGGAAACATCCTCTCCACATCCGCCCTGTCAATGCCTCTCAGGATTTTTTATGTTTCAATCAAGTCACCTCTCATTCTTCTAAATTCCAGTGGATTCAAGTCTAGCCTGTCCAGCCTTTCCTCATAAGATAACCCGCCCATTCCAGGTATTAGTCTAGTAAACCTTCTCTGAATTGCTTCCAATGCATTTACGTCCTTCCTTAAATGAGGAGACCAATACTGTACACTGGGCAGAATCCTCCAAGGTTTGCACTAAATGCAGTAGTTGGCAGGTAAAGCATTGTTTCACCCGCTGGCTGTGTTGGCAGGTTTTCATGCTGTATCGTCCCAAACCCGCTGCATTACTCTCACTCCCGGAAAACACGCCGTTTCCATGGTGGGCGGACTCTTATTCGCCCGCCACGTCATCACCTTGCCGCTTCATCACACTGGGTGCCATATTTAAAGTCCAGCCACGCGCACACACATCTCAGGGCTTCCAGCTCACAACGGCTGAAGGGAAGATGCCCGTGAAAGGCAAAAAGACTGCAGCCCTCATGTTCAACGACGCGTCACTGCAGTGCCTTTTGGACGCTGTGGAGGCCCGCCGTGATGTCCTCTACCCCCGCTCTGGCCGCAGGACGGGCAGCGGCTTCACCAATCCAGCATGGCAGGCGGTGGCAATGGTGGTCAGTGCCAATGCTGCACAGAAGAGGTTGGCCATCCAATGGCAGATAGAGGATGAATGATCTCATCCGTGCTGCCAGGGTAAGGCAACTATCCCATCACTCTAAACTCACACACTCAAGCCCATCACACATTCACTGGCATCTCACTCACTGCCAGCTCAAGGGACATCACCACCCCATTCTCACATACACACACCCTCACATGTCCATCTGGCCTCATCTCCTCTGGAGACTGCCTCCTCATCCCTCATCATCTTGAGGCCACTTGCACAGACCAACATGTGCCCTCACACTCACCCTGGGATACCCCCCTTCCCCAATACAGCCCTCGCCCTGCAGCCTCTACCCTTGCCTGAGGCCACTTCTCCCCCTTCCCCAAGCAAGACCTTGCCCTGGAGCCATTGAAAAGCCTCCCACATATGGCTGATCTGGTAGGTAGAGACCTACCCATGAGCCCTTCTATAAGTGATGTGGTGCTGTGTGTGAAGCCTGGCGCTGATGACTGCAAGTGCTGCCCGAAGCAAGGTGGGCAACCAAACCTCGAAGTCCCGAGCTAAGTGCAGCTCGCCAAGTGCACGTTGCTTATGTGCTGTTGTGAAAGATGACAGGCGAGTGATTCAGCGGCGGTGGAGTGAGACAGATGGGATGGCCTGATAATGATACGCTGATGTATTACAATGAGGTTCCCCACGTCCGATGGCGGGGAAAAGCGGCCCAGCACCAACGGGTGGAGCGGACAATCGCAAACTGGTTTCACGCCTTTGTGAAACCGATCACGCCGTATTGTCCGCTCGTGCCACCGAACACACCCAACGCCAGTGGGCACGGAAAATCCGGCCTGTGGTCTCACCAATGCCCTGTATAACTAAAGCACAACCTCCCTACTTCTGTATTCAATTCCCCTCACAATAATCAATAACATTCTATTGGCTTTCCCAATTACTTGCTGTTCCTGCATACTAACCTTGTGCGATTGGTGCACTAGGACACTCTGCATCTCAGAGCCCTGCAATCCCCCACTATTTAGATAATATGCTGCTTTTTCATTCTCCCTGCCAAAATGGACAATATCGCATTTTTTCCACATTTGCCAGATCTTTGCCCACTCACAGCCTATCTATATTCCTTTGTAGCCTCCTCATGCCCTCTTCACAACTTACACACCTTAATAAAGTCTGCTTAAGCTTTCATGTCTGAATTTCAGACTTTTACTCTGATCCGTCTTTCGAGTTTGAATAGTGGGATGGAGATTCATCTGTTTGCTGCATGTTTCTTTTTGTTGAGATTTTCCTCTCTCATATGACCATAAATACAAGAATTGTAATGGTAACTGTTTGGGATGCCTTACAAAATATAACCGCAACAACTTGCAATTATATGTAAGTAACAATAAATTGTGTTCAGAGAACAGCAACAACAATTTATACAATGTCAATAAAGCAGCAAAACATCCCAAAACACTTCACAGGAGCATTATCAGACAAATGTTGACGCCAAGATGAAGAAGGAAATATTAAGACAGGTGGGAAACACTTGCCCAAGGCAATAGGTTTTATGGAGCATCATATGGGAGGAGAGTGGTGCAGGGATTCATGGAGAGAATTCCAGAGCTTAAAGCCCAAGTAGCTGAAGGTACAGCCACCAATGAGGGGGTGAAAGAATCGGAGGAATACAGAGTTTCTGGAATTTTTTTTTAACCTTTCACGGGATGCGTGCCAGTATTTGTTGCCCATCCCTAATTGCCCTTGCGATGGTGGTGGTGAGCTGCCTTCATGAACCGTTGCAGTTCAGGTGGTGTAGGTACATCCATAATGTTTTGTTAGGAAGGTTGTCGGGCTAGAGGAGGTTACACCGATAGGGAGGGGCTGAGGCCTTGGAGGGATTTGAAAATGAGGGCCTAGGACTAAATAATCTCCAAGCTTAATTTGATGAATATGTAACCAACCTCTTGATTCCCTTGTTAGTCCAGAATCCATCTACCCCTCTCTGGGGTAGAGAGCTCCAAAGACTCATGACCTTCTGTGAGGAAAGATTTCTTCTCATCTCATCTTAAATGGGAGAGCCCTTATTTTTAAACGATGTCCCCTAGTTCTAGTCTCTCCCACAAAGGGAAACGTCCTTTCTGCATCTACCCTGTCAAGTCCCCTCAGGATCTTATATGTTTCAATAAGTTCACCTCCCATTATTCTAAACTCCAATGGATACATGCCCAGCCTGTCCAACTTTTCCTGTTAAGATAACTTCCCATTCCAGGAGATGGCCAGATCAGTGCCCGTAGGTACATAACTTGAAAGTGGCTTTACCATGTTAGTATTGATCCACCAGTGATTGGATTGTGTGCACAGAAACTGACTTCCATTTATCACCGAAATATGCTCCAGAGGGCAGAGACTCATCACATCTGTTGGGCTGGTTTCAAATACAACAACCAGAGAGGAGTGATAACTCTTAAGATGCTGGACTCTTGAGTATTGATGCTTCTTAATCAGAAGGTTGAAGACAGTATCAATAATGCCAGTGAATGAGTTTATTAAGACAATAATTTCCTTCAGTCTACATTGTTAATATTTGGAGCAAAGACCGAAAATGGCAGAAACGCTTTGCATCTGTGGAAAGAACAGGCAAGTTCCATTTCAGGTGTAAAGTCTTTGTCAGATGTGACAGAAGGAGTAAGAAAAAATGTTGATCCTCATGTTTGTGTTGGGTTCATTGTAGAAGGCCAAAGGGGGAGAGGTCAAACTAGCATTGGCGCAGGGCAGTGAACTGGCATTAGATAGGGAGGTGACACCTGCGAATCTAATGGAAATGGTCCTTGAAGTAGACACAAGATCTATGTTTGGCCTCCTCAGTGCAGAGGAGATTGTACCATGAGTAGCAAACTGCTATACCAGGCTAGAGTAAGTACATGCCAATCACTGTCTCACCTGGAAGGAGTGCTTTGGACCATGGACATTGGCACTGGAAGAGGTGAATGGGCAGGTGTTATATTTGTCGCACGGGGAGGTAACGGGAAAGGACATTAAATGGCAAGAGTAGTAAAAAGAATGAACCGTGGGATCATCATCAGAGGGGGAGATGTGTCTGGTTGTAGATGGTGGAGGATGATCAGTCAGATGCAGAGGCTGCTGGCCAGGGGGAACATCACAGTGGCAAATGGGAAAACCATTGTGTTATGATCCCTGAAGCGACTGATAACTTTCAAAAGAAGCATGAATTTCCCAACAGTCGATGGGGAGAATTGCCCAACTTGACTCAACAAGGTGAAAATGGCATGGATACAATCACGGGTAGAGTCTGTCACAGGGATGGTAAATCCCCTGCTGAAGAGAAAGGAAATTTCGGAAGCTTTAATGTGAAAAGCAGCATAGTCAAAATGGACGTAGAAATAGAGAGAAGCGAATTGCATCCTTATTGAGGTGGGAAGCAGTCTAATCCTGACAGTGATGCGAGTTTGTGGGTTTACCATGGGTCTCGGTTAAAAGCCATTCATGGAGAAATTTAAAGCAAAATTAATTTGTTTCCTTTTCATTACCTTTTTTTCTCTTCTCCTGTCTGATGGTTCAGATAAACTGAAGCACCAGTTGTTTGTTTACCACGTTCTCCACTTGCTCAATCATTCATAGCCCTAGAGTTGTCAAATTAATTTGCCCAGTGCACACGGGTTTGCAACAATAGAATCTGTCTCCACTATCGGAGCCGAACAGCAGCATCTGGTTTATAATATCATTAGCAGCTTTGCCTCTTCTGTGTTAAACGACTCGTTACGACGAGCGTGAGCTGCAGAATTATTCTCTTCTACAACTTCCCTAAAGGTTGTGGGATGCTGATGCAGCTTCTCAGATGTTTCAGTCACCGCGCTGATAATGTTACAGCAACTGGAGTGTCTTTCGTACAGGATAACCCACAGTTCAGAGTATATCACAAGCATTTCACAAGACAAAAGCCCGGGTGTTTGCTACAATGGAGAGCCTCCCGCTGTGGCAAAAATCTCAGAAATGGCCAGAAGCTCGAAGTCCCACCCCTGAGCATGACATGTTCCATTTTTGTGGGGGCTGTCAAGGAGCTATCATAGTTGTCAAGGAGCTGTCAAAAGATACTAGCTGTTGGCGTGGAGGGGTGAGGGAAAAGGAATGTGAGTGGGGGCATGGGTTGGCATGAGTTGGCACTAAGTCCACATAGGGGTATAAAGGGCCATGGGGATGTGGTGAATGTGTTGGCATGGGGGCATGAGGGGCCATGGGAGTGTGCAGAAAGGCATGGGTTGGCATAGAGGACATGAGGGGCCATGGGGGTGGGTAGAGGGGCATGGGTTGGCATAGGGCATATGAGGGGCTATGGGGGTTGATAGATGGATATGGGTTGGCATAGGGCGTGCAAGGGGCTATGGGGTGGCACAGGGAACATGAGGGGGGTGAGGAGTGAAGGCTAAAGCGGTGTTTTTTGTTTTGTTCTTTTATCTATTTATTTATTTAAACACAGTTTGGAGCACAGAGGCAGAACTTCCACCCAGCCCACACCCGCACTTGTTCTGATTCAGCCCACCACCCCCCCTTCACTCCCGGAACAAAAATCCAACCTTTTGTGGGCAGCTGTTTTCAAAGGTCAGGTTTGCAGAGCTGGGAATTCTCAGCATGCCTGACCCGGGAGCCAGAATCTGGGCCAAAGCCTGGGTGATAATCCACATATTGGGAACTATACAAACCAGGGTGTTAAATAGTTGGAGGATAATACAGATTGTAGTGATTATTACTAAATTAGTGGATTTTGTTTGTTGTTTTGAGTCAAATGATGATTGTCTTTGTTGCCTGAAAAAGTGATGGACAGTGCGCGAGTGCAATGGTAATATTTAGATGTCCTTGGGATGTCCATGATTCTGATATTTATTGTCCATGTTCCTTGAGCCACTCTACAGTCCTTGTGCTGAAGGTGCTCCGACAATGATATTCAATAGACTGTTTCAGGATTTTGATCCAGCGACAGTGAAGAAATGGCGATATATCTTTAAGCCAGGGTGCTATGTGGCTTGGGGGTGATTGAGAAAGGAAGGATCTTTCAGCATCTGGTGATGCATGTTAAGCGTCTTATAAGGTACAGAGTTCAAAAGGTGGATTGAAAATCTGTGCTCACCGCATCCTAACCAGCCCACTTAACCTGGGGCCATTTCGTGTGGGTCAATGAGCTGTAGTTTGTTGTGGATTTCCGATTATCACTAGATGTCCCTCATGAATGCTCAGAAGCACTTTGCAGTCAGATAACCGGCATTGAACCCAGCGAAAGAAATCTACTCCACAACACACTATCATCTGGCATTTATGCAAAAGAGGGCACTAGATTGCTAAAGTCAACTGTCCCGCTCCTGGGCCAAGAGGTTATGTTCCACTCCATACATTTGAGCACAGAATCATGGCTGACTGTCTAGTGCAGTACTGAAGGAGTGCTGTATTGGTGGACGTGCTGCCTTTCAGAAGTGACATTTCACCGAGGCATGGCTCGGGTCAACGCCCCAGGGCACAGTTTCGAAGAGCAGCGGAGGAGTTCTCCCACGTGTCCTGGCCAATATTCATCTTGTAACCAAAGCCCAGCGATCAGATTATCTGGTTGTTATCACATCCCTGCTGTAGGACTTGGCTGACTGAAAATTGGCTGTCATACTGCCTGTACAAACAGCTGTGCCAGCACTTCATGGATTTCATTGGCTGTAAAGTCCTTTGGCCCTGTGAAAAAGCCGAGAACAAATTCTTTCTTCCTGACCTGCTGACAAGACGGTTGAAAATTAGACTTTTTTTTTGTTGCAAAAATATACTCTTATTCATAAAATACCTGAAAGAATGTTACAAAATATTTCAAAATGGCCATCACAAAAAGTGCAATAATATTCCAGTTTTCCGCAAAAGGTCTTGCTGCATCCTGAGGTGTTTCGGCACAAGGAGATGAGACAGAAATGTGCAAGTGTAGCACGCACACTGTGTGACAGTAGTGGAGTGCCCCAGTGCTGCCTAGGGTCGCTGCTCTAACATATTACAGCAATCCTTGCTACGCACGATCGAGTCTTGATCTCGCCATGTTCTCGGTTGGAGCTGCCAACTGGAAAAGCATCGCATGAGTCACCCCAGACTGCAGCTGCTTGAAGGCCTAGTGCGTGTTTGAATGACTCCTGGCACATCTTCAGCCCTTGGCATCCAAAGAGAGATGCGGTCTGGTGCCCCGCAACGTTGTACAAATTGTACGACTGGGTCCTAGGGTTCTAACCGGAGTCTCATTTTTTTGGAGCAGGAAATTAAAATTACTTCAGCTTTCTTTTTCCCCTCCCAAATTCTAAATTAGATCACAAACTTCTGATTTCTCAATCCCTGTGTTCGGAGGATAAAGGATAAGGTTTTGATTTAAGCATCACACTCAAAAGGCTTTTTGATCATAAGAAATACATGAGTGTGGGGGAGGCAGGTTTACTCAAAGTATTCAAGAGGGAATTAGACTATTGTCTGAAAGGAAGGAATGTGCGAGGTTACGGGAACAATGGCACAAAGTGAATTGCTCATTTGGAGTGCTGGTGCAGACACCTGCGAAATAGGAGCAGGAGTAGACCATTCAGCCTATCTAGCCTGCTCCCCCACTCTGTAGGGCCCTAGCTTACCTGATTGTGGGCTTGATGACACTTTCTTGCCTGTGCTCCATAATCCTGGACTCCTTTATCAAAGAGCTGTCTCACTCAGCCTTGAACATATCCAATGACCCGGCCTCCACTGCTCTTGGTGGAAGAGAATTCCAAAGACTATCAACCCTTTGAGAGAAGATGTTCCCCCTGTTCTCCATTTTAAATCCCTATGTTAAAACTGTGCCTCTTAATTTTAGATTCCCCCACCGGAAGAAACAGCCTCTTAGCATCTACCCTGCCAAGTCCCCTCAAAATCTTATACGCTTGAATAAGATCAGCTCTCATTCTAAACTCCAATGAGTATAGGCCCAACCTGCTTAGTCTTTCCTCCTAAGATGACCCTTTCATCCCCTGATATGTTAAGGCTGCCACCTCTAAACACGTCACTCCCTCTGATGTGGTGATGGTGATGAATGGTCAATGCCAATCTGCTAGGCTTTGCTGGGGCTTCCTGACCTCGATTTTCCTCTTCGGTGTTAATCTTGTCAGAAGTGTGGCAGCATTCAGGCACGATGCCTGCTGTTGGTTCTTGACACCGACCCTCGTGCATTTCTTTGGGTTGTTTAAGTGAGATGTTAATGGGTGAGATTATGGCTGGACTTTCCTGGGATGACAGGGAGACCATTTTGGTGGGGGTTCTGGTTAAATGAGGGGAAGGACGATGTTCCAGAGCTTGAAACAGCTACCAACAGCAGAAGGTGCTGAAAGGGTGGCAACGCCATATACCCCGGACACCATTTTACATTCCTTAACTTGCCATTTGAAGCCATCTTCCCAAAATAGGCGCCACTTTTGAGATCCAAAATCTGGGATTTTTCTGGTTCCTGGATCTTCTTGAGAATGACCACTAGATGTGCCAATTCAGACTTAGCCCACTAGTTAATGATTAAAATCCCTCGATGTAATGCGTGTGATGAAGTTAGCCATTACATGTTATCACATCATTACTTCATGCATACACCGTGGTAAAAGTGGTCATGGATTTACTCGGGTTGAAACTGGGTGTTGATCTGACATCTGCCTCGTGTCAGTGTTGGGGAGCGGTGCACTTATGCCAGTCTCACGTGATTCATCAACATTAAAAGTGTTGTGGCTGTGCACATCTCCTGACAACAATTATTCATATACACTCCTACCTCCATGTATATAATGAAAACCTATGTAAACATATCACGCTGTAACCTCTATTCTCCACTGCAGTGCCGCCACTGGCAGGAGGGTATAATTGCAGTGTTGAAAAGGTTGCGTAAGCTGATTCTATTCAAACGGAAATATAAAAATAGTGATACAATGTATGATTTTAAAGTTGGAGTTATGTCTCCATGTTCTAATTCAATTATCCACTGACTTTAAACCGCACTTTATCTGAAAAGTCCACTGAAAGAGCTAAAGCAGTTGGTGCATCATCTCTTACCAATAATGTCACCTTTTTACTAGAACTAGGGGACGCAGTTTAAAAATAAGGGGTCTCCCATTTAAGATGGAGATGAGAAGAATTTTTTTCTCACAGAGGGTTCTGAATCCTTGGAACACTCTCCCCAGAGAGCGGTGGAGGCAGAGTCAATGAATATTTTTATGGCAGAGGTAGATAGATACTTGACTAACGACGGAGTCAAAGGTTATCGGGGGTAGGCGGGAATGTGGAGTTGGCCAGAATCAGATCAGCCATGACCTTATTGAATGGCGCAGCATGGCTTGAGGGGCCAAATGGCCTACTCCTCGTGATTTGCACGTTCATATGTAAATGCACTGCACTTGAACCTCTTCTATGAAATGCCTCGGACAATTGAGTAACACGAGAATACAGAGGCCTTGATTGCCCCTAGAAAATGATCCAATTGTTCCCTTTTGCGGTTGATCCTTTGAATGAAGCATGAGATGCCACCCGATAGTCTTGTTTGGTCTTATCTCAGCAACACTACTGCCCCCAGCAGTGGTTTATTTTCTCTGTTTATTTTTTCTAAGGTGTAATTTAGTCAAAATATAAAACTCAATAAATCACCGTTCAGTATTCGTCAGCCACAGCGGAGAAGGCTTGTGCCATGGATGGCCAGCAACAATCCTCAATTAAATTCTTCCGACTCCCTCCAATAAACCAAAATGACATTCCTTACAGCAATGCAAACATTTCATTTTTTTTTTCTTCTGTGTTTAATCAATTTGATTTAAAACAGTAACTTGGAGAGGAAAAATCAATGAAACAATGGAAAAACACCAATAAACCACACTCACTCGAAGATCATTTCTTCAATAGCTCTGTGAGAATTCTTAATAATCTCCTAGTTTCCACAAGGTCTTCTGGTCTGTCATCTGCTACCAGGTGGTAGATGGGTATTATGGAGTTGATCAAGTCAGTACACGATCTCCAGTGGCCTATTCACATTCAATTATTTTCCTTGTACACGTATTTAATTGTGCCTATGAAAAAGCAACTAATTAATTAGGTTTATTTAACACTTTGCACTACCTCAAGATGTCCTAAAGCACTTTTGTAGCCAATGAAATAGCCAATGACCCCGCTTCCAGCGTCTTCTGAGGCAGAGAGTTCCAAAGTCGCACAATCTTCTGAGAGAGAAAAAAACAATGTCTCCTCATCACTGCCCTAAAAGGGAAAGCCCCAACTTTAAAACAGTGTCCCCTAGTTCTGGACTCACCCAGCAGACTAAATATCCTTTCCACGCCCACTTTGTCGAGACCACTCGGGACCTTATATACTTCAATCAAATCACCCCTCTCTCTTTTAACCTCCAGTGAAAACAAGCCCAGACTGTCCAACCTTTCCTCACAAGACAACCCGCTCATTCCAGGTATCAATCTAGTGAACCTCCCCTGAACATCCAAGAACACGAGAACAAAAGAATTAGGAGCAGGAGTAGCCCATTTGGCCCCTCGAGCCTGCTCCGCCATTCAATAAGATCGTGGATGATATTTTCGTGGCCCCACTCGAGTCTACGCACAGTGGCCTCAGCAATTTGGCTGTTTATATTCCATCACTTTGCCAAATTTATAATACACTCAATAGTTGAGCAAATGTCCTGTCTGTAAAGGTTCACTTCTTATTGCCATGTTTTTGTCGTACTTTTGTGTTGGCTTTTCCACTGTAAATTCCTGTGCCCGCAGTTATAGGGAAACTATCCATGTAAACATGCTGTAATAACACCCTCCTGCTATTGGTGGCACTGTTTTACTTCAGTTTTAAACCTCCCAGCTCCTAAACCTGTACTGCTGATAAACTCCGATACCCCATCCAATTCAACTTCAACTTCCTGCCTTCTCAAATTATGGCTTTACCTCCAAATAATGGTCTAAAATAAAGGTATTGTATTTAACAGAATGTGTGACTTCAAAATACAGATTGATTTTTTCCCCCGCTCTCAAATACACTTGGACACAAATCCTTGTGTTGGATGCCACAGTTAAGGGCTTTCCTTCAGTTTAAATGCACAAGGGAACCATTCCAGAGGCAGCGGAGTTGCTAAGCAAATTTGTGTGAAGACAACTCACTCACCAATGGTCGGCTGCCACTATTGCTGAAGTCAAAAGGTCACTTCAAAACATCATTCAGAGATATTTAAATGACAATAACTTTCTTTCCCTTGTTAAGTTCCACTAAAAATGATAATGAGAAACAAGGTTTGGTTTTAATATGTTCATCTCTTATCAGTTGTAAATCACATGTTGTCTAGGCCTATAAAAGATAGTAAAGAATCCTGGCTATTACCTTTTTAAGTCCCTGTGATTCTTCACTGGTGGAGTTTGTGGTTTATTAATCAAAGACAAGTTTATATTTGAAATAAAAACAGATAATGCTGGAAAAATTCAATAGCTCTGGCAGCATCTGTGGAGAGAGAAACAGAGTTAAGGCTTTGAGTCCATATAGCTCTTCAGAGCTCTGAAGAAGAGTCATACGGACTCGAAACGTTAACTCTGTGTCTCTCTCCACACATGCTGCCAGACCTGCTGAGGTTTTCCAGCATTTTCTATTTTATTTCAGATTTCCAGCATCCGCAGTACTTTGCTTTAACACACAAGTTTATATTTGGTTGTGTTAACATCGAAGAACTGTTTTAGCATCCCCGTGAGATTGTGCAGAGGGTGGAGATAATGTTTAATTAGCTGCTTCTTTCACTTCAGGCATCTTTCCTGGAGAGTGGAGGTGTCAGCTATGGCTCAGTTCATAGCACCCTCGCCTTTGAATCAGAGGGTTGTGGGTTCATGTCCCACTCCCGGAAACCAAGAACTGTGATTGTACTCGAAAGAGTTGCAATCTGTGACTGTTGATAACTCGAAAGAGTTTCAATAAAATACACTTTGAGGTGTCAGCTGTGGCTCAGTTCATAGCACCCTCGCCTTTGAATCAGAGGATTGTGGGTTCATGTCCCACTCCCGGAAACCAAGAACTGTGATTGTACTCGAAAGAGTTGCAATCTGTGACTGTTGATAACTCGAAAGAGTTTCCTGGAGAGTGGATTAGAAGGTGTCTATTGCCATATTGAATGTCACCTGCTGCCCAACCAAATGCCATCTCCTGATCACTGAAAGACATCTACATCTCGACAATGTCTCACCTTCTTTAGTGCAGCTATTACTCCCAAGTTTCAGATCAATGGATCTGCGTAATTGGATGAACTATCGCCCCTCCCAATCTCTGTAATGCTCTCCCGCCCTGCAACACAGGGGTCTCTGCACTCCTCCAATTCTGGCCCCTGGAGCATCCCTGATTTTCTTCACTCCACACTTGGCAGCTGCCTAAACCCTAAACTCTGGAACTCCTGCCCTAAACCTCTCCAGCTCCCTACCTCTCTTTAAGATGTTCCTTGAAACCTACCACTGACCAAGCTCTAGGTCAACTTTCCTAATAACCTCCTTGTGTAGCTCAGTGTTAAGTTTTGTTTAATAATGGTCCGGTGAAGCACCTCAAGATGGCTTACCACATTAAAGGTGCTGGTTGTACCGGGATTCCAAATGATTCAACTCCTTTTCTTAAGGTGTTAAAACTTGCATGCAGCTGTGTTCTGGTTGGATTCCTAAAAGTGAAACGCGTGTTAGCACAGACCAGACAATGTGTCATTGTTGCACATTTAAAAAGACATTTGACTTCCAGGGACCAATTTTCCAATAAGGCTGCTAACTGCCCCACTCGATAACTAATCTCTTCCACTTCACATGAACTATTAACAAACTATTATGTTTCGTTAACCTTCCTTTGCCTGGCATAGTTATTTTGTGTATAATTGTTGCTTGAAGCAGGTTTGCCGCAAAGCTGCTTTGAAAGCCCCTGCCTACAATTTAGGGAAATAAACGCAGTTGTTTGACAGCATTTCCCAGAAAAAAAACAGCAATATTTCCATAAAGATCACTTGTGGAATGAGGGCAGGTTGGGGAGAAAATATGGCAGTAAGGTCACTAAACCAATACTCAGTTTGTTTTACCATTATCTCCTTTTTTGCCACACCATTAAATGTAAGATGATTTAAGCTGTGCCAGAGTCAGATCACGGACATTAACTTGTCTTCCGTAACTTGAGAATACAAAATTGACTTGAACCAAATCTTTCTCAGTGAGTTTCCATGGTTACAGCCTTTAGTCTTTTACCTCAGAAGCTTTTCTTGTGTAAAATGCCGAAGATGAGTTCTATAAGTAAAGTCTTCGCTGTTTATGAGGCAGCTTACTATCGAAGTGATCACAGCGAGCTTGGGACAAAAGCTTCGCTCATCCACTTATTCACTTCAGAACATAATCCATTGGCTGTCAGCCACTCTAGAGTAAGAGAAGAAAGAGCTTGTATTTATATAGTACCTCTCATGACCTCACAACATCCTGTTAAGGACAGGAGGGAGCACACACAGACATGCACACGCACACACAGACAACGCGTACGCGCACACACAGACAACGCGTACGCGCACACACAGACAACGCGTACGTGCACACACAGACAACGCGTGCGCGCACGCCACACACAGGTGCACACACACAGGCGCACACGCGCGCACGCACATACACATGTTTTTCAACGGTGTAACATGCACTAAGATCACTTAAAGTCCCAAAAGTCAATATTACTCCATTTCTCTAAGAAGGCCATCGAAAGTGTTGCAGGCCTGGAAATCCTCTTTCAGTTCACTGAAGAAGAAGAAATGAAGGGTAGAGGTTTCTGGTGATGAACTCACAATGACAATCCAAGTTTATGGCTTTTCAGTCGAAGCTGTGGTAGTCTCTGTAGTGAAGAAATATTGACCCAGATCTTCCGGTCTTTGGATGGTGGTTACCACGGAGATACCCCAGATGTGCTGGGGGACCCCTTGAAGGCCCCATGCACTGACTACATTGGAATTGCCCTGGAGGTTTCAACTTCTGTTAGGCAATTACCCTGCACTGGAACCCTCAGAAACCCTGGCCAGAATTTTTACCTTGATGGGCGGGCGGGCGGGCCAAATTATTAACATGTCCCCCTCATGTGACAATGTCACACAAGATGGGACATGTTAATAAGAAGCACAGAAACTTTATTGAAGTTTTTAAAAATGGACATGGGATGCACTTAGAATAAATAAGATATTTGCTATCTCAAGCCAGTTTCTGTCATGTGACAACAGCATTGATGTTTTCCGTTGCCCCCACAATGGGTTTATGGCAGATACAATTGTCACATAATGAGGAATAAATGACACAATTCACACCTGATTGTAATAAAGTAGTTCCTTTACATCCCTCTTTGTGAGGTTTCAAGTTTACAGACACCAATTCTGGGGCAACCATTGTATATTGAGTTTCCATAAATATCCAACCAATAATAATTGTAAATTTCTCAAGTGATCTTGCATCCTGATATTTCTTCAATGGAAGATCCTCCTCAAGGATCTTTACATTTTAATGACTTTCCAGAGGCATGTTCAGCCCTGAGTTAATCTTTGTCTCCTGAAGTCACCTGACACCCTGGAATCCATTTTGTCGAGGTAAATTTGTCCACATTTTATGCTCCTTTGAGAAAGTAAAGTGTCCACCCTCAGAGTAGGTTTCACAGGCAGATGATGTGACTATAACAGCCCCCCACACAAAGGAGAAAAACATGAAATTCCCTTTGTTACATCACGGAGAGGAAAACACAATAGCAACACTCAGACACAGTTATTCCCATGCACTCCTTCAGGTCATGGTCATTTACCTTCCGCAGCTTACTTACATTTTGCTTACAAGTTGGGTTATACATTTACGTTTAGATGAGGCAAAAATTAACATTTTCTTTTTTTTTTGGTTGTTACGTTTGGCAGTTAGGAAAGCTAGGAATAAAAGGGAAAGAAATTTGGCACCTTCCATGATCTATTCTACCTTTAAGTCTCTTTACGTATTGTCAAATGGCACCTGGTGGTTCTTCAAATACGCTTTCACCGGAGACCATGTGTTTTGGTGCATGCACGGCTTTGTGAAGCACCTAGATCCACGCAATGACTGTTAGCTTGTGACAAGAGCTGTTCCTGTCTCTTGCTCTTATGCAAATTGTGGTCACTGTAGCCCGGGGGAGACAGTGGCACAGTAGTAATGTCGTCGGACTAGTAACCGAGACACTCGGGCTAATGCTCTGTTAATATGGGTTCAAATCTCACCACGGCAGCTTGTGAATCTGGAATCAAAAACTAGTCTCAGTAATGGTGATCGTCAAGCTATTGTTGATTGTCATAAAAACCCATCAGGCTCACTAATGTCCTTTAGGGTAGTAAATCTGCCATCTGTAACCTGTCAGGTCTACATGTGTCAGATCTGTAGTAATATGGTTGACTATGAAATGACTCCGTTCAATTAGGGATGGGCAATAAATGCTGGCCTGGCCTGTGACATCCACATCCTATGAAAGAATAAACTTAAAGAAGGACTGTAGATGTTTTCCCTACGTGCAACTTTGCCTGAAAATACTTTAGCCCTTCAATTGCTGTCTCCACAACTCATGTTTCAGGCAAAGTGGTAATTCTTATTTTGAGGGTGAGTGGACCATCTGGATTAGTACACTTCAACTTGTCATGCCTGGATAAATCAGTACGTGGATTTGTTATGCCTGTTGCCATTGTGAACACAGCCGAAGCTGCAAGTGCAGAAGCAGAAAGGTCTAGTCATACATTTCTTATAATGGATAGAGATAAAGATAGCAACTCAGTGAAGGTTGAATCTGAAATAATGTTTAGCTACTGAAATCGGTTTGTTTAACATGAACCTTCTATGATACTCACCAGCTGAATTCACAATAGGCAACTAAACTGCCGCTGGAGGACATTTGGAGGAGATCAGGGCCAGGATGATAATTCCATGGCCTCGTGGATAAACCCATAATCCCAAAAGTGGCCATCTTATACATTTGCATGTAACCTGCACAGGGTTTAGTGCAACTAAAATAGCTGCTTCAATTAGGGTGAAAGGCTGTGAGCGAACAACCCAGACCTACATTGAAAATTTCAAAAACGAATCATATGTTGCAGAATTAACAATGGAATATTTACCATTAAGCAACACAACCAGGACATACAAAGCACTGTAATATATTTGCTCTTTGAACATGTGAATTATAGCACTTTTGATAGTAACTTTTGATGTAGTGTCCAGAAAAACTAGCTGTCATGTTATTATAATGATATAATACCTTGAGCTTTTTTACTGTACAAGACACAGGGTATCAAACGCTGATAGGGGATTTAGTAAATGCGTTGTAGGTTCATTCATTGAGACTAGGCACACGAGAACAGTTGTACAGAGGTATAAATTTTGACGGTATCAGAGCTGTGTGTGTGTGCGTGCTCTGTTCAAAGCAAAAGTGAAACTAAGACTGGGTCACAAGACACATTTCCCTTCTAGTGATGTCATGGTGATATCCCTTAAAGGTATATTACAACACCAGCAACCTTGGTGTAGTTTGGTGTGTATGCACTAAGCTAACTAGTCTTCCATCTGATTGCTTGTCGATATTGTCATCCACCCATGTTTATTTGCATTGAGTAAATAAAACTTATCTGTTTAATTGCAGGAGATGGTGAGGAAGAGGACACAGAAGCAAGGACAGGTATGTTTATGAGTAGCAATAGTAATTGTGAGTTTTGTTACATAACAGTGGCACTGCTGCATGGTGCCAGCACCCCATGAGGTAACTCATCCAAGTGACCACTTTTCACATGTAATGATGGACAATGAGGTTGATTTTGAGTGTCCTCACTTAAATCTGAATGATACACTGCAGCTGAATGATAATGGCCCCAAAATTGGATTGATGTCTACACCAACCATGTAGCTGGTGCCATTTTTGGGTGTCCAAAGCACCTGCCTGATCCAGGCGATAGGCCCCTGTGGGCCCATATTGCTATTTTAGGTCAGAACCGGTCTGAACCTGTTCAGATCAGGTTCAGATCAGTTCCATTGGCGACAGAAGAAACGTGCCCTACCAATGGTAAGTCTTAAACTATTTTCAGCCAATAACATAGATTTTTAAAATATAATCTCTGTTTTAATGTAGGACATGCAGCAACCAATTTGTTCACAGAAAGTGACCAGATAATCTGTTTTCAGTGTTGTTAGGCAACACCTAATGTTGGAATTCAAAAAACGCAAATATTCAGGGAAGATGATATTGGCATAAATGGAGCACATAGACTGAATGCTCAGAAAGTGAAAAGAGAGAACTTGTATTCATTTAGCAACTGATCATATCTTTGAGGTATGTCAAAGCATTTCACATCCACTGTATTAGTTTAATGTAGAGTGAGGTTACTCATTCAGAGTCTCTAGTTTAGCAATGATTTTATTTCAATACGGGGAATTGCCTCTTGGGAAATCTTGGATACATTCCCTGTATTATTTCCCAATATACACAGTTACTGACATCCCCACTAAATTGTCCCTTATGCCTCCAACAATTTGAAACAGATTGGGGAGGCAGTGATGTAGTGGTATTGTCACTGGACTAGTAATCCAGAGACTCAGGGTAAGGCTCTAGGGACCCAGGTTTGAATCCTGCCACAGCAGATGGTGGGTTTCAACTCAATCAATAAACATCTGGAATTAAAAGCCTAATGATGACCATGAAATTGTTGTTGATTGTACAAATCCATCTGGTTCACTAATGTCCTTTAGGGAAGGAAATCTGCAATCCTTACCTGGTCTAGCCTACATATGACTCCACAGCAATCTGGTTGACCCTTGTGTCAAACCACTAGAAAGTCAATAGGAATGAAACCAAACAGAGCACCCGGCATTGACCTAGGCACTGGAAATGACAATGGCAAACTCAGAAGTATTTTGCTGTTCCTTCACTGTCGCTGGGTCGAAATCCTGGAACTCCCTCTCTAACAGCACAGTGGGTGTACCTATACCACATGGACTGCAGTGGTTCAAGAAGGCAGCTCACCACGATCTTCACAAGGGCAACTAGGGATGGGCAATAAATGCTAGGCCAGGAATGAATAAAAAAATAATAATTTTATGTTGCTAGTTATATAAGAGGAGCAAGTCTTCCTGCTGACTTCAATGTTTAGGATCATAAATTTAACAGGAACAGATTTCCTCCTGTTGCTATGCACTAATGCCCTTCTAAACATTCTAGAAATATGCCTTTGTGAATTCACTAGAATAACAGTCAGAGGAATTTATTCAGATATGTGAATTTGTGACCCAAAGTAGGGAGTTAAGCAAAGCAAAAAGAAATTGAAAACAAATGATGCAATGATTGGAAAAGGAGCTGAACTTGTTTAAGACCATACATGTTTATTGCTGAAAAAAGAGACACTGCACATGTTTCAGCTAAACAAAATAAGTGATAGCCATTCTCTGACTTGTTCCTCAGGGCAATGCCTTGACCAATCAGGGTCAAGCCGCCTGGTTTAAATTTCGAACAATGCTTGGCAGTTAATTGTCAGTCACCATCACTGGTGTATTTTCCATGGCAATGCCCCGTGCTAACCAATCAGCACTCTCTTCACATACAGTATAAATTGTTGTTTTCCCCTTACATGGTATTCTTGTGAATTGTCCTAATGAGTGCAAGATGAAAAGCTTAGCAGCATGCCTCTTTTTTCAAGCAATACTCAAGTTCTGTACTACCAAATGACTATTTACCATACATTACAAAATTGTATCTTGCTAAAAATAGAGACATGTTGCTGAAGTTTTTTGTCTTACATGCATCAGGACAAACACAAGAATGCCAAATTTCAAACAATCACAACTATTAAGACTACAGGAGAAAAGGGTGCTGATTGGATGGCAAGTTGATCTGGTTGGCTGAAGCATTGCCATGAAGGAAGCACAGTTTGAAATTTGGCATTCTTGTGTTTGCCCTGATGAGTGCAAGATGAACAGCTTTGGCAACATGTCCCCTTTTGCAGCAATATTCAAGTTCTGTACTACCAAACAACTGTTTGTTTATAAAGCCTGGCATTTTATAACCTATTGGTGGCATAGTGGTTACTTCACGACGCAAGTAACCCAGGGACATGAATTCAAATCTTACCATGGCAACTGAGGAACTTAAATTAAGTTAATTAAATAAATCTGGCCCAACATGCTAGTATCAGAAATAGTGACCGATGGAGCTTCTGGATTGTCATTAAAGAAAACCATCTGGTTCACAAATGCCCTTCAGGAGAGGAAATCTGCCATCCTTACCTGGTCTGGCCTATATGTGACTCCAGACCCACAGCATTGTGGTTGACTTGTAATTGCCCTCAGTTGTATAGAGATGGGCATTAGATGCTGGCCTTTCCAGCATTGCCCGCCACATCCTCTGAATGAATCAAAGAGAAAAGGATGATATGTTTTTAGTCAAGGAAACCTGGCACTTTATTGAATGTTGGCCGACAGCAGATGAGTAGAAAATATCTTAGTTGATAACTGCCATAAAACCTGATCCCCAGTCGATCATTGCCTCATAATGACTCTCAGTGTTTCTCATTGAATTTTTTTTTTTATCTCTGCCAGTTTTGTAATGTAGACTTTTGAGAACTAATATGATGCCCTCGCTAAAATGTGAGCCTCTTGTTAAAGGAAAGCTAACAGCTATAGCAAGTGCCTTCAACAGTCATGGTCAGTTAAGGGCTTGCAGTGATTAACAAGTGACAACTCCATATGGGAGCAGACAAGCAATGCGAAATGTATCCCTGTTTATAGATTTTCGATCCTCATTAAGCCAAAGGCTGACAGGGTAGGGGAATGGAACATTAGTTCCACTTTGTTCCTGACAATATAAAGCACTTAATGTAGATTCCTCTTTGGGACATTGGTAAGATTTTCCGGGCCACAGATACCTAAGTAGGCAGTTGACTAGTCATAAGTAATTTTAAGATGGTTTATTAAGAAACAACAGTTTAGATACGATATATTAACTAATTAGATAGAAAAAGTATACAACCTGTAAAAGCTGTGATAACAGCATTCCACTCTCTAGTAGAAGTGTTAGGAAACTCTTCCCTCGATCTCTCGATCTTCCTTGTCCTCCTCCTCCTCCTCTGGTCCATCTCCTATCTGAAGAAGGCAGCTGCCCAGAGAGCACTGCCACCTCACCCACTTACTCAGCCGCTTACCACCAACCAATGGACACAGGACAGGTCCTCAAAATGTCCGAGTGGTCACCACCCGCCTTGTGCGTCACCCTGCTCGAGGTCAGCTTTTTAGTTTACATTTTGCCGAGGGTCATATCTTGGCCATTTTTTAAAAATTGCAATGATAAGGGGGTGCTCAAGACACCATCCTAACAGTTTAGGTGTCAACATGGCAGCCTGAACTAAGACTATTTAGAGGCCAAAGTGTTTAGAAATCCTTTTTCCAAGGATAGAATCAATGATGCTTAGCTAATCCCATAAAATGCAGAAAATATCCAGTTTTAAAGACCCCAATTTCTTGCACATTGTGCAAATAGATCATATGCAACTTTAACTTTGGTTACAGGGATGGCACTAAAAGCTACATGGTGCCAAAAACCACAGGTGCCCTGATGGACATAGAGCTCATTAAATTGCAAGACAGTTGGCTGCATGCATGGTCACATATCTACAAACTACATGGCCAGATGCAGTTAAGATAAAATCCATCCAATATTGTTTGAAATCTAAATAGATTGGCAGGACACAAAGAGAATTGCTGCCAGAAAGGTTCTTCGAATGGGGGACTACCCATAGAGTGTTTCTCGTTGATCAATATGGTCAATAAGATTATTCAACATTAATAAACAAGCAACAATAGCAGCATTATGTATGCGTGTCTTTAATGTAGAAAAACATCACATTGTGTTGACCAAGGCATAATCAAGAAAATAGTTTCCAAGCAAAAGCAGATGTTTGGAGCTGTGCCCTAAATCTTGGTCAAAGAGAAATGTTTTCAGGGGAGCCTTAATGTGTTAATGCCGGGGGTGCAGTATGTAGTGTAAAGGGTTAATGTTTATGTTAATTAGACAATGATGTTAATGATGATATAAGCATGGCATCAGATCAGATGACCAAGGGACTTGAAGGAGCAGCTCGCAGAACAGTCTGCGTAAAGAGTAGTGTTTCTTACCATGTGGACTTGGTTGTAAATAAATAGTCAAAAAAAAAGCTTAATACAGCCTACGCCTAAGTCACTCAGTGTTAGAGGAACCTCACTCAGCCCAAAACCAACACAAAGCACAGGACAATGACCCAATCTGCGATGGCAGCGCTGGACGAAGCAGTTTAAAAATAGCTGATGCCACAGATTTGAAACCCACAGGAGAAAACCTAGAAACATCAATTTAAAAGCAGAAGTTCGACTTCGCAAGGAAGAAGGAAGAGAAACCGAGACAAACCTTGGTTGGAGGCAGAAGGTGAACCAGGGCAAATGTCTGCATCGATTGAACATTCACTATCCCTTCCATAGCCCTTGAAACACATCGAGGGTCTGCAGCCGGGGCAATGACGGGAACGCTGGAGGCACCAGTTTGAAAGGTAACAAACAGCTTAAGGCTTACAGGAGAAGGCACAAAAGCACCAGGTCAGTACCCTTCTGTATGCCATTGGGCCCATAGCAGACAATGTCCTGATGTGGCATGGAGCCGAGGAGACCTTGGCATCCTACAAGCAGGTTCTGAGGGTGTTTTATACCTCCTTCAGCCCTAAGAGCTGGCAAGATCCAAACAAAGAAGCCAGAGGCTGTGTGAATCCATTAATTAATTTATCAATGACCTATACAGACTAGCCAGTAATTACAGCTACAGAGGCTTAAAACAAGAGTAAATCCGTGATGGCATAGTAGTCGGCATGCTTGATGAGATGCTATCAGACTTCTTACAAACTAAAGATGATTTAACTTTAGAAAAGGCTCTATAGTACGCAAGGCAGAAGGAGCTGCGGAAGCAGAATTGGGGAGACTCTGAGACTATGCGGGGGGGTTGATCCATTATGTAGGCTCAAAGTTGGGAGCCCTGCCCACCAGAAAGCCCACCAAAACAGCTGCAGGAATTGAAAGGACCATTTCATCCACTTCAAAATACTCCCAATGTGGTACCAAAACAAACCGCATCGCTGAGAAGAATGCTCAGCAGGGGGCGCTGAATGCATTCTCTGTGGCAAGACAGGACATTTTAAACAGTTCTGCAGGTCCAAAATTCTAAAGAAAGAAAGCTGGAGCAAGGTTCTAACAATTTCAAAGTCCATTAAATCAGGGATTATGCTTTGGAAGCTGTAGTTTTCCTGGGAGGAATAAAATATCCCGATAAGTCCTAGTCTGTCGAACTGGAAGTCAAAGGATACAGAGCAGAATTTAAAGTGGACACGGGAGCTGGAGTCACAGTCTTATTGGACAAATTGGAGCGGCTTAAAGAAGTTGCAATCCAACCATCCAAAATAAAACTACAAGGACCAGGCTGTTCACCCTCCCCCTTCAGAATGTCCTGCAGCCATTCAGTGACATCCCTGACCCTTGGCATGAGGGAGGCAATATACCATCCTGGTGTCACATCTGCGGCTGCAGAAAAGTTTATCTGTTCCCCTTACGATAGAATCCCCTGTCACTATTGCTCTCCCACTCTTTTTTTCTCTCCCCCACCAACCCCCCCGCCCCGTGCAGCTGTGCCACTCGTGATGCCACTGACTTGGCTCTCACTGCATTCCCCTGAGAAACCATCTCCCCTAGTAGTATCCAACAGAAAACCTGTTAGAGAGGGAGATGGACCCAGGGGACTCCTGCACTACCTGCCTAGTGCTTTTGCTCTGTCTGGTGGTCACCCATTCCCTTTCTGCCTGTGCACTTTTTACCTGCAGTGTGACCTCCTCACTGTACATGCTATCCGTGAAGATCTCATTCTTGCGGATGCTCCACAGTGACTCCAGCTGCAGCTCCAGCTCCGAAACATGGATTTTGGGTAGCCGAGGCTGGAGGCGCATCCTGCACACGTGGTTGCCCTGGACAATGGAAGTGTCCCTGACTTCCCACATCATACAGGAGGAGCATTCCACTTGGCCGAGCTGCCCCGTCACTGCTTACCCTTCAATTACCCTCTTTACTTTTACTTCCTCTAGTTTAGAGAATATTAAGGACAGAAAAAATACTCACCAGGTCCTACTTACCAAGGCCACTGCTCTTCTTACAGAGGAAAAGTAGAAAATGAAGGGAATAATGATCAGTGAGAGCAATGAGCTGTTGAAGCCTTGCGCTACTTAGTTATCTGGCATAGTGAACCCAGACAAGATAGACTGTTGTAAATTGGAATCCAAGGCCTTGAGAGCCCCAGTGACGGTATTCAGGATGGAAGTTATTCCAGAGCTTGAACCTTGGCGAAGGGGTTTCTGTCAAAGTCCCTGTGCAAGTGGTTTTCTGCAGCTTGGTCAGGCAGCAATAGTGGCTCCTAGAATCATCCATACTTGTCTTTGATCTACAAGCTGCTGGCTGCATGAAAAACTGACACTGAGCTACCAAACTATGTTCGTGTGCACCATTTATGTAGCCTCAGTCCCTGGGCTGAGCAGTTGAAAGAACTCATGAGTTACTCTTTGGCCAGCAGATTGCAACGTGCCCAATTTCACCCTGCATTTGCTCCTCCACACTTTTTTATTTATTCATGGGATGTGGGCGTCACTGGCAAGGGAAACTGGGCTTTGGAAGGATGACAATCCCAGCAGTGTAGCGCTCTTTCAAGTCTACACTGAAGTGTCAGCCTAGATTACATGCTCAAGTCTCTGAAGGGGACTTGAACCCACAACATTCAGTCTCCGAGTTGAGTGCGCTATTCACCAAGCCGCACGCCAAGCAGACGGTGATAAGGAGATAAAAATATGAAAGGGTCATATTAGCCATGTGCTTGGAGAGAGGCCACTGACTACATTATCACCACTGCACCTATTGCATTAGCACTCCATTCTTATAAGGCAGGGGCCTGCAACCTTTCAGAAGCGGCGTGCCAAATCTTCACTTATTCAGTCTAATTTAAGGTTTCGCATGCCAGTAACACATTTTAACATTTATAAGGTCTTTCTTTGTAATTAAACTATTGTTGTGAGTAAAGTAAATAAGGTTTTTAAAACGCTTAAGAAGCTTCATTTGAAATGAAATTAAAATGCAGATCTTACCAATTGCGTGTGACCCTTGCCCTTGCTTTCTCTTGCTTTTTTTTCCCCCCCGATGTCCGGCATGTATTTGGATATTTTAAGCTGCACACAGGCTTCTGGATGATCAGCTGTTAACACCTGCCCCGAGAGGGACAGAGGACTGACTTCACAGGCTGAATTTTACGGCCCCGTTTTGGCAGGGACAGGGCTGTGAAATGCGGCGAGACGTTCCAAACCCCGTTGACTTCAGCGGGAACGTAAAATCCCGCTGCCGTAAAATTCTGCCCCAGGTGTGAAAATACTTGTTCGCACAGGGATTTGGACCTAGATGCTGAAAGCATTGCAAACTCAATTTTCTTCAAACAGTTAAATTTCACCGGCAGGGACACCTAACAGGTCAGAATAGAGGCCCCGTGACCTCTCTTGGCAGCTTCAAGTGCGCTCCACAGATCTCTGAACCTAGATGTCCACGGTTCTGAACGGACATCTAACTTTGCTTTCTTCGAAGCTGACGTTTTGTCGAATGTACCCCTCAATTTACAGTGGGGACAACCACAAACGCGGTCCACTGTTCCGCATTACATGATACTGATATAATTGGGACTTAAAAACATCTCAGTAATGAACAGAGCACAGGCATTTGCTATTTACAAGCGATACGTCTGTTATCAAATAATCGTACCTTCGCGGGATAAGTAAATGACCAAATGTTTTCTTCTTCAGAACTTTGTGCCGTTAATTGGACTAGCAGTGTGGGTGCCACTCAAAGTCATCTCACTTGCCACCTTTGGCATGCCTGCCATAGATTGCCGAGTCCCATGAGATGGTGTAAAGGATGTATTGATGCTACTTCTCTTGCAAGCCGATTAGATAGTTTTACGTAGAATATACAATGTTGGAGGGGTGGTGGGGGGGGCGGACTTTCGTAGGCCTGCAAGAGTGAGAAACCGGGCGGGCAGGATGACTTAATCACGCGGGAGCTGAAATTTTGCTTTCTCGATGGCGGGTCCAAATTTAGAAATTCACTCCGCAGCGTGTTTGTGGCAGCTCAGCCTCGTGCTGTTATACGTTTGCGTGTCATGAGTTTGGAAGCTTTTTGCAATTACACCCGACCTTCCGGATAAACTCAGCTGGGGGCTCGAGAATCCCAGGGCATCTGGTTCGTGTTTGTTCAAAGGTGGCGCCCAACAGTCAGATTTGTTCAGCAGTTTTCCTGTGTTGAACAGGGGTGATGGGGGCCCGGGGGGCAGGGATGGTGGGGGTGGGGTGGGGATGGGGTTTTGTGGTTTGGAGTGGGGTCGGCAATGCGGCGGAGTGGAAGAGGGATCCAAGGCAGGACAGGGGACGGGGGGTCAGGGGCATGGAGGAGTGGAGATGGACGGGCCTTGGCATCCTGGGTGTGCCGGGCATGGTGGGGGCGGTCAGCCAAGGTTTGAAAATGAGGGGTCTAAAGGGCCTTGTCATTACTGCCCATCTCAGGGTGTTGGCTGGCAGAGTCGTCACAGGGCTTTGAGTTCACCTACAACTTTTCAACTACCCCTGCTGAGAGTGGTCTCCAACAATGAGCTTTACAAATGCATAGAAGGGAGGGAGCATGTCAACTTCCAGTATATTTAGCTCTCTGACTAAGCTAGCCTCAACAAATAATGATGACACACACCCTCAACTCTTTTATTACTTTTTTTTTATTTGTTCATGGGATGGGGACGTTGCTGCCTAGGCATTTATTGCCCATCCCTAATGGCCCTTGGGAAGGGAGTGCCTTGCTAGGCTATTTCAGAGTCAGCCACATTTCTGTGGGGGTCTGGAGACACCAGACCACGTAAGGACAGCAGATTTCCTTACCTAAAGGAAGTGCATTAGTGAACCAGATGGGTTTTAATGTGTTTGTGGCAGGTCAGCCACAATTACAACAATTGACAATGTTTTCAATTTTAAATCTGCAATGGTGGGTTTTGAACCCGGGTCCCCAGAGCATTACCCTAGGTCTCTGGAATATTAGCCCAGTGACAATACTACCTCACCACTGCCTCCCTTTGTTTAGCTTCTCCTTGAATACATCTATACTATTCGCCTCAACGTCTCCCTGTGGTAGCAACCTCCACATTCTCTCTACTGCCTAAGTAAAGAAGCTCCTTCTGAATTCCTTATCTGATTTTTGGTGACTATCACATATAGATGGCCTCTAGTTTTTGCTGATCCTCGCAAGTGGGAACACTGGCCAGGATTTTCCGGTCCCGCCAGTGGCCGGCAATGCCACGGATGGGACGGGAAAATTTGGAGAGAGGCCAAATGTGACCCGCTTTCCTGTCCTGCCCACAACACTGCCTGTCGCTGGCTGGACTGGAAAATCCCGCCAATTGTCCACTCTGCCAGCACCTTTCATAACTTTACAGATCCCGAATGGGTCACTCCCTCAGATAGAAATGGAACATCATAAGAAAGAGGAGCAGAAGTAGGCCATTCGGCCCCTCAGGCCTGCCCCGCCATTCAAAAGATCATGGCTGATCTGCCCCAGGCCTCAACTCCTCTTTCGTGCCAGCTCCTCATAGCCCTCAACTCCCCGATATTTCAAAAATCTATCTCCCTCCTCTTTAAATACTTTCAATGATCTAGCCTCTGAGGTAGAGAATTCTAGATATTCACTTCCCTCTGAGAGAAGAAATTCCTTCGCATCTCAGTTTTAAATGAGCGGCCCCTTATTCTGTAACTATGTCCCCTAGTTCAAGATTCCCCCGCTAGTGGAAACACCTTCTTAACATCTACCTTGCTAAGCCCCTCAGAATCTTGTACGTTTCAACAAGATCACCCCTCGTTCTTCTAAACTCTAATGAATAAAGGCCTAACCTGTTTAGCTGTTCTTGACAAATCAACTCCGTCACCCCAGGACTCAGCCTAGTGAATCTCTTTTGAATTGCCTCCAATGCCAGTATATCCTTTCTTAAATACGGGGACCAAAACTGTACACAGTACTCCAGGTGCGGCCTCACCAACACCCTGTACAGACTTTCTTATTTTTAAACTCAACCCCCTAGCAATACAGGCCAAAATTTCATTTGTCTTCTTAATTACTTGCTGCACCTGCATGCTAACTTTCTGTGTTTCATGCACAAGAACACCCAGATACCTCTGTGCTGCACTTTATTGGAGTCTCTCTCCATTTAATTAATAGTCTGCCTTTTGATTCTTCCTACCAAAGTGCATGACCTCACACTTTTCTACATTAAACTCCATCTGCCAAGTTTTTGCCCACTCACTCAACCTGTCTATATCCCCTTGCAGATTCCTTCTGTCCTCATAAAACATGCCCTTCCGCCTATTTTTGTATCATCAGCGAATTTGGATACATTACACTCTGCTCCCTCCCCCAAGTCATAAATATAGATAGTAAATAATTGAGGCCTTAGGACTGATCCTTGTGGCACTCCACTAGTCACATTTTTCCAACCTGAGAACGACCCATTAATCCTGACTGTCTGTCTTCTGTGTGTTAACCAATCCTCAATCCATGCCAATACATTACCCCCAACAGCGTGAACTTGCACAATAACCTTTTATGTGGCACCTTGTCGAATGCCTTGTGGAAATCCAAATACACTATATCTACCGGTTCCCTTTTATCAACTCTGCTTGTTATATCCTCAAAGGTATAAAGAGTATGAGGGGTGAAGTGTGCCATCCAAATAGTCAGACCAGCCACTTTGTGTGAGGGTACAGCACTTCGAGGGCAGAATTTTGCCCCTCGGTTGGCGGGTGGGCCCCACCAGCTCGGCGGTGGGCGGGCAGCCAAACTCCGCCGCCGAAACAGGGCCCGCCGCCATTTTGAGTGTGCGGGCCAATTAAGGCCCACCCTGCAGCCTGCCCGACAGGAAGCGCTATGTGCTCCCTGTGCAGGGGGTAGAGGGATTCCCCATCTGTCAAAGTGCGCTCTTTCGCGCGCATAGCGCACATCTCCCTGAGACTAAGTGCTGTCTCAGGGAGGTTACTGACAATCTAAAAAACTTTAAAAATAGAAAAATTAAAAAATGATTAACATGTCCCCCTCATGTGACAATGTCACACGAGATGGGACATGTTAATAAATATCACATGAAATTTATTGAAGTTTTTAAAAACGGACATGAAACCTCATCCCGCCAGTGGATGAGGTTTCATGTATTATCAGGAGCCCGCTGGGGCTCCTGGCCTGTCCGCCAGCCTTAAGGTTGGACAGGCAGGGCCTTTAACGACCTTAATTACCCTGTCAATGGCCTCAATTGGCCATTGACCGGTCGGCGGGCGGACAGCTGATTGCGCTGTCCGCCCGCCTTCCTCAATATTTAAATGGACCGGGATGATGTCGGGGGATCCTCCCAACGTCATCCCCCATCATTTTCCCGTCGGCGAGCGGGCCCCGCCCCCAAATCGCCGACGGGAATATTCAGGCCCCGGTGTCTAATGCTTGTTGCATTTCCCCATCTCGGACTGAACGTGCTGACGACAGTATGACATCGGCTGGTAAAACACAGGCCTGTGCGTACAGACAGTAGATGCACGCCTCTCAGAGTGCTTTTCAGTCGTAGTGACATGTTTCTCAGCTGACAGTGAGTTACTGTTAAAATGCCTTTTCAGACATTGTTAAATTAGGAAAAGTGTGAATGCACTTACCTTGGCAACCTTACAAAGTCAGCAAAAGGCTTCCATAGGGTAATACTATTTTTTGTGAGGAAGCAGGTAAAAGAGCATTAACTCACTGTGTTATCTCCCTCCAGGGTACTCTGTTGCTACTCTTGACTGGAAGGAGTTTCTCCCTTCCCTTTAGGAATATATTGGAATACGCCTTTCTGCTTTTCCATTTGACCGCTGCCATTTTGTACATTTGGAGACATTTCCCCTTGAAGCCTGACTTGCTGCAGCCCTTTAAGAGCTACTTAATCTGCCTCTAATCCCCGACATGCTCCCAGTATGTCATACACCCTATGCCAAGTGTGATGGCAACTTGTCAGTGCGCAAAGTGGTCTGCTCATCACGCTGTAGACTTGTGCAGCGCCAAGGGAGTCGTAGTCCCGTGAAGCTCCTTGAGACCTTTTTGCTCCATTAAAGGCGCTATTTAAATTCAAGTTGTTGCGTATCTCAGACCAATCCAAAACCAATAAAACATTGAACCAATCAAAGGGCAGAAGCAATGAACCAACTAGAAAGCTAAACGTGTGTCTACACTGAACCAGTCAGACATGTGAACAAGAGAAACAAATCCTTAGTCATTTTGGCTCCACCTTTATGTAGTTGGTTAACGAAGTCAAACATTTGTTTGTACGGCATCTCTCGGTACTATTAATTTATTCTCCAGAGTGCTTAACTGTCCTTTTAGGCAGTTAGATATCTCAGCGTGCCAATGAGATGTGACTGAGTAATCCATTTTAGCCAGCAACAAATTACATGCATGTGTACAAAATTGGAACTTTTGAAGGAGCTATGAAAATATCCTGAGCGGAAGAAATGGAGAGCTTCAGGATTAATTGGATAAGCAGCGAGTGGCAAATACCATTTTCACTGCCACTTTATCAATAGTGAATTTGAACTTGCTTAGTTAGTTGTTTTTATTTATCATTAAGCCCAACCTCGCAAATCTGACTTAAATATTTCAAAGGCTTCAGAACAGAATTGAAATTCAGTTAATGGAAGTCACTGAACTCTGGAATGAGTGTGCAAGTCAGAATAATTCACGTTGAAATGCTTCCAAAAATCGAAAGATGAACTTAATGCTTCTAAGATCCTCCCAATTTACTATCAATGGTCTGTTAGGGGGGAGAGGGCATTTAACTATGGGCACATGACAAGCCAACCCTTCTGTTAATTGACATAAATAATAATAAATATAAATAAAAACAGGCAATGCTGGAAAATCTCAGCACGTCCGACAGCATCTGTGGAGAGAGAAACAGAATTAACGCATCGAGTCCACATGACTCTTCTACTGTTAACTGTTTTGTTCTGAGATCCAGTGTAGACAGGCACCTATATTTATTAACAGCAATAATTCAATGGATCCCTTCATTTCCCTCCTTTGATCTATAGGCTTTTAAAACCAAAGCCATAGTGTCGCCTAAACGTGACTTCTTGTTTTATCCTCTCTGCCCTTTTTTTAAAGCTATCTTTTCCTTCACAGTTTGCCTTTGCCCCATGTTGCACCCTGTCTGCGATGGGTGGGTGGGGTAATGTGC
Source organism: Cetorhinus maximus (assembly GCF_964194155.1). Lineage (NCBI taxonomy): Eukaryota > Metazoa > Chordata > Chondrichthyes > Lamniformes > Cetorhinidae > Cetorhinus > Cetorhinus maximus. Next base: position 13,745,053 of record NC_135908.1, on the reverse strand, counting down.
CATATTTGCCAAAGCCAATGTAACCAGTAGTTTGGACCACGCGGCATCCCATTCGCTAAGGAGATGGCATAATCCAGCCAAAATCTTTACCATCCGAGCTGCTAACTCACTGGGATCTGGATTATTTTGTTCATCCCAGTCTCTACTGCTGTTTGACGCAAACATTTTTGCACTATTAACCCATCCTCATTGCTAAAATCTGTTACCATGTCGGAACTTATAGAGAGAGACTGACGCCAAGATGGTCAGGTCACATGCACTGGGCATGCTCATAACATGAATACATTAAAATTATAAAGGGAAATCATTGCAATGAATTATTTACAGATATATAAACAAATAAACAAGTCTCTTGGTTAAAAGCGGACTCTTTCCTGTCCTTTAAACGACACCTATGAATCAAGGCTAACAAGTGGTTAATATCTTCTGCGTCTAATGTGCTGGGGACTTCAGCATGGTGGTTAAACGTGGGGGTGGGAGGGGGAGCGATATCTCGGGGGGGGTCTCACATTATGGATAATGACACTAAGGATCGACTCATTGGGGAATTGATTTCGATTGTCCAACTCCAATTTTAAGACTATTTGCCAACGAACCGGTTCGGGGGTGGGGAGGGAATGAGGAACTTTTTATTTCCCCACCTGGATCTTTCTGATGAGAAACCGAGGCCCCATATACCCTCTCAGGTATGTGACTACGGCACTGTTTTGAAGAAAAGGAGGCGTATTTGGTGACCTGACCAATATTTATCCCTCAACTAACCTCACTAAAACAGATGATCTGATCGTTGTCTTGTTGCTGTTTGTGAACTTTTTTGCCATGTGCATATTTGTTGCTGAGGCTCCTACATTACATCAGTGGCTACACTCCAAACATTGGCTGTAAGGCACTTTGGGATATCCTGTGGTTATGAAAGGCACTGGAGGAATGTAAGTTCTTCATTCTCTCCTTTCATGAAACAGCTACAGCACAGAAGGAGGCCATTCAGCCCATCATGCCCTGCTGGCTCTGTGCCACTTCTTAGTCCCACTTGCCCATCCTTCCCCCCCGCTAGCCCTGAAAAATATTTCTCTTCAAATGCGAAGCCAACTCTCTTTTGAAAGCCGCTATTGAATCTTCCTCTGCCACACTCTCCGGCAGTGCATTCCAGATACTAACCACTCACTGAATTTAAAAAAAAATCCTCATGTTGCCTTTGGTTCATTTGCCATTTACCTTAATTAATTTAAACAAAAAAAGCCACCCGTGCACATAAAGTATCATTTGCACCCATGATATTAACCAACCTTCAGTTCAAAGAATCAGAAGCTGAGGGATTTGCAGCCACCTTGTGGTTCCAAAACCTAGCGTAACATACATTTCGACTGAAACCTAATCAACATGTATAACTATAATGGAACAGTCTTGTATATTCGTAACAGACCTTTACTCAACCCTGCTTTTTCTAGTGTTTCCAGGCACATACGAACACGAAGTAGAAGCAGGAGTAGGCCATTCGGCCCCTCGAGCCTGCTCTGTCATTCAATAAAATCACGGCTGATCCAATTGTAACCTCAACCCCACATTCCTGCCCACCCCCGACAAACTTTCACCCCCCTGTTAATCAAGATTCTATCCAGTTCTGCCTCAAAATTATTCAGAGACTCTGCTTCCACCACCTTTTGATGAAGAGTTCCAAGCCTCTGAAAGGAAACATTTCTGTAATTGAGTTTATATCCCACAAACAGCTATGGTGGGATTTGAACACATGCCCCCAGAGCATGAGCCCGGGCCTCTGGATTAGCAGCCCAGTGACGTTACAATTATGCCACCATCATATCCTTGAGATCTGCACATATCTGGAGAGGAGGGGGGATAGAGTTGTTGCTGGACTTTGAATCTGAAGGTGAAGTACAATGAGCATTATGACCATAAATGCACTAGCAGAATTTATTTACGAAATATAATCTGTTAATCTGCATCTTACAAAAACAGAGGTTCCATTTTATCATGACATTTCCTGAAATCTGGAGAAATCTCTTTTGAATGATCTGAATGAGGTTGATGGGGTAGAGGGAAACTATTTTCTCTGGTGTGGAGAGTTCAGAACAAGGGGGCATTACCTTAAAATTCAAGCCAGCCTGTTTCAGGCTGTGGGTGACAGGAGAGGGAAGCAGAAAATGGATGGTGGATATAATGGGCTGGATGGGGAATGTATAAGGGCTTCACAGGACAGACAAGACATGGAGCTCCATGGCACTAACCTTCTGGGAAGAAGATGATCAAGTAATTCAGGGGTGATGTCAGGATGCCCGTCTTCTCACAAAGGGTAGTAGAAATGTGGAAATCTCGCCCACCAAACTGCTATTGAGTCTAGAAGTCGTCGAAAAATTGAAATTTTTTTTGGCAAGAGCAAGAGCAAGAACACCACTCTGGTGGAAGCAGAGTCTCTGAATAATTTTGAGGCAGAACTAGATAGAATCTTGATTAACAGGGGGATGATGGAGTGATCAATCATGATTCGATTGAATACTAGAACAAGCTCGAGGGCCTCTTGTTCCTATGTTACTTAGCCTTTTGAGAGTTTGTGGGTCGCGCACTACATTCAGGAAAGTCAGCAGGTGTAAAACTGTGGAGGGGGGGGATACACTGTCAACTCAACTGTCGGTGCAGACTCGATGGGCCGAAGGGCCTCTTCTGCACTGTGAGATTCTGTGAACTGGTGCGCACCTTATGGACATTAGAAGGCAAAATTGTGTTATGGAGTTATGGAATATGATGAGCATGTACTGTACCTGAAGTACAATTGATGGCTGTTTAACAATTCCCTTCACTGTATATGATGTGTTGAAACCAGATGGTAAAATAAAACGAGAGAGCTGTTTCAACCCAGTTCTAATGATACCTCGAATACATAAATACAACACTTATTACTGCAGAGTGAATGTTTATAATGTTGTCTGGATGCCACATATGTTGGCTCTTTGCCAATTAGTGGTGTAGCAAAGGGGCCACTGAAATAACTATTCAAATTTATTTGCCCTGCTGTTCTGTTTTTCACTCAAGCAATGGCCCTCTTAGATTAACAAAGAGTTTCATCAGAATTCAGTTTCTTTTTAGTTTTATTGGCCAGAGTCAAAACTCCCAGGGCAGGATTTTCCAGCCCTGCCCGCCCCTTCTGGAATCTTCCGGTCCCGCTGAAATTCAGTCGACTTTTGGCTGGCGAGGCCCCCCACGGTGGGGCTGGAAAATCCTGGCCCTTTTCTACTTGCTCCAAATGAACTCTTAGCCCAATGGCTTGACTGATGGGTGGGGTTCTCCTGTGGAGCAAAGCGGAGATTGACCTTAAAAAAAAAAGTGCCTTACTTTGCTGGGACCCAAAGCGTCATCTTCGCTCAAATTCCCTCTCTATCCCCCTCTCCGGAATGAATTGAGTTCCTCGCTGATGTACAGTTTGGTAAGCCATGATTCTTCTCCGGTGCCTCATCCCAATTCCTTTCTTTTATTCGTTACTGGAATGTGGGCATTGCTGGCTCACCCAACATTTATTGCCCATCCCTAAATGGCTTTGAGAAGGTGGTTGTGGTAATCTGAGGTGCAATATACCTTTAAGAGAATGTGAGCAGATTGACCACGTGACGGTACGATCCAATAGCTGTGTAGCGCAGGCTACAATGTTAATGTTAGTCTAGAGTGGGGTCTGGCCGGAGAAACACACATCATGTTAGTGCTCTGTTGTCTGTGTAAATAAATAGCATGTGCTTCACCACATATTGGCCTCTGCGTCTGCAGTATATTGTTATCAACTCACCCGCCGACAGATTAGTGTGCAACCGATTCACGAGCAAAGTGACCCCACAGTAGAACAGAACAACTGGCAGCGAGGCAAAACACGACCAGCCGACCACACCAAGGAAAGCTGCGAAAATTCAACTGTAGTGAATCGGCCTTGCCCTGCAGGCCGATTGTAACTACAGCCCTCATCATAGTCGTCAAAGTCATCCCCCTCCAGTAGGCCACAATTTGGCCACATCGAGCCGTTTGATCAGATCGCCAATGACCGGTCACTGGCCTCGCGGTTTTCTTTTTGACCAACGACATATTGGGGGAGGAGAAGAGGTGGGAGATCCTCTTATCGACATGTGGCAGTAAAACATACGGCCTAATTCGTAGTCTAACGGCACCCAACGCCCTAGATTCCAAGAGCTTTGATGAGTTGGGTGAATCTTGTGAAAAGCCACTTTCAGCCGAAACCCTCAGTAACAATGCAACGTTTGAGATTCAATTCGAGGTGTCGCGCCCCTGGAGAGACAGTCGCTTGCTATGTAGCAGCCTGAAAACAATTAACAGAGCACTGAGAGTTCCGGATGTCGATTAACAGCATGTTAAGAGACTGATTAACGGATGTTTATGTTCATGTGGGATTAACAAAGATGCCATTCAAAAAAGGTTGTTGTCTGAAACAAATTTAGACTTCAGCAAGGTGCTGGAATTGCTGCTCGCAAGGGTGAGTTAAGCAGATTTTTGTCAGACAAGGGAGTCAAGGGTTATGGGGGAGCAGACAGAAAAGTGGGGCTGAGTTCACAACCAAATTAGCCCTGATCTTAATGAAGGGTGGAGCAGGCTCGAAGGGCCAAATGGCCTATTCTTGCTCCTATGTTCTTATGTGTCTCATCATCGATATAGTCAGCTCGAGAGAGAGAATGTGCTGCCGAGATAAGTGAACTTATTCACTGCTGACAGGTTCTGGTCATGGACTGAAACCTTGGGCTCAAGATAGGGCTCTTCTGGAGCAGGCTGGTACGTTACTTCAGTTTTCTTCATGCTGATCATAAAGCTGATGCTGTCTCATGCATTGGAGAACAAGTCTATGTTACACTGCATGTCCCAACTCTGAACTGGCAGCTGGTGCACAGTCATTGGAAAACAGGAAATTGCAAAGCGTGTCCTTGGAGACCTTGGTTTTTGCCAGGAGCCGTCTCAGGTTGATCAGCTTCCCGTCCAGGTGATACCGGATCGCGATGCCCAGATCACCATTAGGAAGTCATCGGAGAGCATGGCGGAGGGAAATCATTCTGAAGAGAGTTGGCGTTAGCATGCAGGCCTGTTTAACCCCATTAGTGACTTGGAATGCGTCAGGAGACTCACGACCATCCAGGACACGTGTGTGAACATGCTATCATGGAACCGTTGAACCATTGTGATAAATTTCTCAGGGCAGCCAAGTCTCTCCATTACCTCCCAAAGGTCGTCCTGGCTGAGTCAGTTAAAGGCCTTGGTTAGGTCAAAAAATGTGGTGTAGAGGTCCACGTTCTCTTCCTGACATTTCTCCTGGAGCTGTCTAACTACAAACACCATAATCAGTGGCTCCTCAACCTTTCCTGAAACCACACTGACTCTCTGGCAGCAGACCCTGGTCGAGATGTGGTACTAAGCAGTTCAGAAGGATTCTGGTGAAAAGGGGGTGAGGTTCCTCTGTAACTGTCACAAGATTAGCAAGTTCCTTTCCGCTAGGTGGTCATAGAAGCACCGTTGCATTTCTGCAGGATTATTCCTTGCTCCCACATAGACTGAAAGAGTTGAGTGAGCTTCTTGACCATGCATTGACCGCCAATAGGGGTGCCCCCTCCCACCTGGCCTCTCCATCAAGACCCACGCCCCTCTCTCCCCATCTCCTCAGGCCTCACTGCCCCACCCCACCTTGAGAGCACCTTCACTTACCCCTGGTGCTGGACTCTGGGACTTTGAATATGGGGGCGGATTGTAGTCCCAGTCCTGGCCTCTGCTGCGACTGTCACGTTGTATGTTTCTTCTTTCAATTTGATATTATCCTTAACTTCCTTGGTTAACCATGGCTGGTTTATCCCCTTGCTAGAATCCTGAAACTGTTAATGACCTACATAACATTCAGACAAAAGGAAAGGACCTTGTGTGTCTTTTGTAAACCATTCTCAACAACCTATTTTCTTTATAACTAGCATAAATATTTATGTAAGTCGTGGCTGGAAACGAATTGCTTTGATGCACTGGGTTTCTTTTTCAGTGTCATGTTTTTATTTATTCATTCATGGGATGTGGGTGTCAGCCAGCATTTAATGCCCCATCCCTAATTACCCTTGATCAGAGGGCATTTTTAAGAGTCAACCACACTGCTGGAGTGACATGTAGGCCAGACCAGGTAAGGACAGCAGATTTCCTTGCCTAAGGGACATTACGACGCTTTATGACAATCGGCAATGCTTTCATCGTCATCATCAGGTTTTCCAATTCCAGATTTTTTTTTAAATCGCATTCAAATTTCACCATCTGCCAGGGTGGGATTTGAACCTGGGTCACCAGTGCATTATCCTGATTCTCTGGATTACCAGTCCAGTGACAATACCACTATGCCAACGCCTTCCTTTATATACTTCACAATATATACTTCACAAATATACACCTCACAAATCACAGCCTACATTCTCTCAGCTCAAAGGTCAGGCCCCAAACTTTTTCCCAGGGCCAGACCCTTATATTATTTTCAGAACCACTCTTTTAGGCCTTGTTGATTTGTCAGCTTTTCTCAGTTTCGAGACTCCCTCTTGTCCCCTCACATCCTTACAGCCTTCGTCTCTCTTCTGCTATTCCTAAGCCCGATGCAACTGAACCCACCCGCAGTCCCTCTGTTCCTCACAGCCCGCATGCTCCCACCCGTACTCCATTTTGCGCCGGATTTCATGGCTTTCCGGCAGGGTAAGGGAGATGGACCCTGATGTGCGCAGTCCGCTCACTCCGGCCCCCCCGTGTCTCAGCACATCTAGCATCGGCTGACCAATTAGCAGCCTGTTGATAGGAATGAGACCAACCCGTGTTGTGAAGGGGAGGAGGGGGCTCCATGTCCATCTGGGCATCTTGGGCGGGACCTTTGGCAGGAGAGGGCTTAGACTGTTAACTGGAAGTCAGTTCCGTTTTTGAATTTAAAGTCCCCCTTCCCCCTAATTCTCTCCGTAATTGTTACGTCAGCCTAGAAAAAAATTGAACAAATAAAAGCCACCAACAGCCAAACGCTGCCACCTTCAGCAGCAGACTCTGCTGCTGTATGGTCACGCTTGCTGGCCTTCTCATCCACCCTTGTGCCGCCCCGTCATACCTGGCACAACTCATTCCCAGTGTCTTTCCCATGCAACTATTGGAAAAAGTGGAATTGGCCATGGAAAATTGCGGCCGATTGACTTTTTAACAAGCCCAATGGCTTGTTAATTGTTTTCTTTTTTCAAAATGGCGGGCGGGCTTTCAGGACGCTTTTGGAGACTGGCAGGATAACGTTGGATTACCAACTTGATCTCATCACACCATATTTTATTTAAGCGCAGGGGAGCGGCCTTCCCAACTTATGGCCATTAAAATCCAGCCCTATGTCTTTTCACTCCTCTCAGGCCCACACTCACTCCTATCACTTCAACCTTCCCCTGCACTCCTCCATCCCAGGCCCAAGTCCTCCACTTGTTCACCCATCCCTGCACGTTGCATTGGCTCCGAGACTGGCGCTTCCTATATGGGGCTCTGGCACCAGACCTATAACAGCCACAACACGTAGACCACCCTACCCATATTCTAGCTGGGGGGAGATGGTGGTGTAGTGGTAACTGGCTGATAATCCAGAGATTTAGCCTAATCATCTGGGGACATGGGTTCAAATCCCACCAAGGCTGCTGGTGGGACTTAAACTCAATTAATAAATCTGGAATTGAAAGCTAGTCTCAGTTATGGTACCATAAAGCTATCAATTGTTGTAAAAACCCATCTGCTTCAACCCTTTAGGGAAGGAAATCTGCCATCCTTGTCTGGTCTGGCCTACATATGACTCCAGACCCACAGCAATGTAGTTGACTTTTAACTGCCCTCTGAAATGGCCGAGCAAGCACTCATTTCAAGGGCAATTAGGGATGGGCAAAAAATGCTGGCCTTGCCAATGACGCCCACATCCTATGAAAGAAATAAAGCAAAACAAGTTAAATGTACCTCAGCTCCCACCCAACATAAGCCTCAATATTCATATCTTTCAAAGTTCTAGTCCACTTATTTTGACCAAACATTGGCTCCTAATTTCTCTCCTATCTGTGTTTGTTTCAGTAACTCCTGATACCCCTCCCCTTCAGGTCCAGACCTTAGGCCTTAATTACCTTTAACCCCACACCAGTCCCCAACTCTGATAGGTTGGTTGCCTCTGTCATGTTGCTGCATGTTAAAAGGTCAAACACATGAATGGAATAAGTTCATGAAACAACATAAATGTGAAATTGGAGAAGCTGGGGTTGTTCTCCTGTGAAAAGCAAAGGCTGTGAGGAGATTTGATAGATGTTGTTCAAAGTCATGAGGGGATATAAACAGAGTAGAAACTGTTCCCATTGGCGGAAGGCACGAGAGCCAGAGCAAACAGATTGAAAGCGATGGCAAAAAAAAAAATTCAAAGGCAACTCAAGGAAGAAACTTTTTTTTATCCAGAGAGTGGTTGGGATCCGGAATGCACTTCCTGAAAGCTGGTGGAGGCAGGTTCAATTGTGGCTATTCCAAGGGAATTGGGTAAGCACCTGAAGGGAAAACGTTTACGGGGAAAGGGCAGGGGAGTTGAGGTTAGCAGAGAGCTGACTCAGGCACGAGGGGCCAAATGGCCATCTCTGCACTGTAACCATTCCGTGATTCTATACCGACAAGAGAGGAGACGGATTTAAGGGAAACTAGGTATTGCTGAGAAAGAGACATTTTTTGCTGAAGCTTTTCATCTTGTACTCATCAGGGCAATTCACAAGAAAATACCAATGCCGGGGGAAACAACAAATGTATCCTGTATGACAAGACAGTGCTGATTGGTTGGCAAGTGGTCTCTGATTGGTAGAGGCATTGCCATGGAGAATGCACCAGTTGATGGTGACAGTTAACTGCCAAGCATTGTCTGAAATTTAAACCAGACAGCTTGGCTCTGATTGGTCAAGACATTGCAGTTAACTGTCAGTCACCATCAACTGGTGCATTCTCCATGTCAATGCCTCTACCAATCAGAGTCCACTTACCAACCAATCAAAACTCTCTTCCCATACAATATAAGTTTGTTGTTTCCTCTGATATTGGCATCTTCTTGTGAATTGTCCTGATGAGTGCAAGGTGAAAAGCTTCAACAAAAAAAGTCTCACTTTTCAGCAATACTCAAGTTCTGTGCTACCAAACAACTAACGATAAACTTAATTGAAAGAGGGAGACAAAAAAAGCTGGAGGAAAAGCATTGTCAACAACATTCAAAAATATGATAACAACGTGCAGAGAGAGTAAAACAACCACAAGCAACAGAAATGATTAGAGGGTGGATGGGACACAAGAACTGATACAGTTTAAATATGAGAGCCATCGTTTCAAGAAAAATGCATCATAACAAACTTGTAACCTTAAAAATATGAACAGACTGATACACTCGATAGAATAAAACTCAGTGTAATAATGTGTTCTGTGATGGAAAGAGCTCTTGAATAAACATGCCTATTTTTGACTGTTACAGTGATGAAGCCCTTGGAAAATGCAGATGATAAAGAAGGTAAGTTTGACTCTTCACAAATTTGCAGCTTAATAGTACAATCTGGTTTTCTGCAACATGAAACCAACGCAATCTCTATGGAGTGTTTGCTTGGGTAGGGCATCACGCTTTGCCTGTGTAGGTGGCTTGGGTTTAGGCCATGGAATTGGGAGTAACCTACCAGAGCTGTTCTCTGATTCAGCCCATCGTGCTTGAAGGGAGCATGGGATGGACGTGTGGCTGCACATGCACTCGCAGGTTCCTTGCGAGTATAAGTTTAAATCCACATTTCCAATTCATTTGCACCTACCTCGGGTTGGGGGTGCTCATGGGTCGTAGTGTTCAGATTGAGGATTGCCCCCTGGCAGAAGCTAGCCCCCTCCAAACCTCTGTGCCCACGGCACACACCAGGAACTGAGAAATATAAATACAAATAGACTTGAGTTGTCCACTGACTGATGGGTTAAACAAATTGATTGATCCAGTTGTCCAGTGCAGTAAAAGCCAGTGTTCCTGGCAGGGCCATCATTTACTGATGATAACAAGAAGCCATCTGGGATGTATGACCTTGAGCAGAATGAAGATCTTGACTGCTTCTCAAGCTTTAATCTGTTCGTTGTTCCTATTGATTGTCTTATTACTACAGTAAATTCAGTGTTCTTCCATTATGTGTCTGCAAAATAAGATCTTGCAACAATCACAATTCTTTCCCCTCCAAGACAGGCTGAAACCAACTTCTGGAATCAATTCAGGGGCATCCAAGATTTGTCTACTCGAATCAATTAGATGCTCACCATGAATCCTCAGGGGCGACATATACAGTTCACGATTGAAGGAAGCTGCCCTCACCTAATGTACACCTCCTCGTTAAAGTCTTTAGTAGGTGTCTTTAAAATAAAGGATTAAATTAAAATTAGGGTAGACCTAAGATGCTTCGACTTATAAGAAAGAACAAAGCTAATGGCCAAAAATGCCACAAGGGAATTCAAGAGAAACTTCTTTATTCAGAGAGTGGTGGGAATGTGGAACTGGCTGCCACAGGGAGTGGTTGAAGTGAGTGGTATGGATGCATTTAAGGGTAAGCTCAGTAAACACATGAGGGAGAAAGGGATATAAGGATATGTTGATGAGGGTTAGAGAAGCAGAGTGGGAGGAGGCTTGTGTGTGGAACATAAACATTGACGTGGACCAGTTGGTTCGAATGGCCTGTTTCAGTGATGTGTGTTCTATTCAAGTTGGTAGTTAATGAATGTGACCCATGACTGATTTTCTCCCTCTGCAGCCCAGGTACCCCAAAGCCAGGTGGAGTGGACACAGCTGCCACTCTGGGATCAACCAGATGAGCAGAGACCTGGCATCGAATTTTGCATCTTCCTGTTTTAATTTGACCTTGGGCAGATTACTTGCCAATGGAAGCCTCAAGGGTGCTCACAAGGGAGAGATTAATCAAAAAAGCTGCACACTTTTGGAAGATGTTTGAAGGGCAATGGGTCAGGGTCCTAGACAGTAGTCACCTGTATATTATAATTTTAACTCTACAGTTACTTAATCCAAGTGACAATCATTTGACACTTTTTTGGTATTAACTTCCCACTTTTCTTACTTTACTTATTTTTACTTTTCTTATTTTATTTACATTGAATTATCCATTGATTTGGATTAAATTATGTTTTTAAATCTCTGAAGAACAGCTTCAGATCACCAGGAATTGACTGAGTTCCACTTCCACAGGTCAACTTACTTCAATTCCCTATGGACTTGCAAACAATAGGTGTTGATATTTTAGCCCATTTTGCCAACAGGATTGCAAAACGATCAATATTCTGCTATTTTAATTACTGGAAATTAATGGCTAAGATTTTCTTGTGAACTGCAAGTTTCATTGACAAAGCAATAATCTGCATTTATATAGAACCTTTACGATTGTAAAACACCCCAAGTTGTGTCTCAGGAACTTTACTAAACAAAATTTGACACCACATCACATCAGGAGATAGGAGGACAAAAGCTTGGTCAAAGAGGTAGCTTTTAAGGAGAATGTTAAAGAGATATATATATATATAGAGAGAGAGAGAGAGAGAGCCGAGAGGTTTAGGAACGGAATTCCAGAACTGAGGGCCAATGCACATCAACGTCAGCAGTGGAGCAATGAAAATTGGCAATGTGCAGGAGGCCGAAATGGGGAAAGGACAGAAACACTGGAGAGTTGTAGGGCTGGGGGAGGTTACAGAGATAGGGAGCGGTGAAGCCATGGACGGATTCGTAAACAGGGAAGAGAACTTTAAAATTGAGGCATTACCTGCTGGGAGCCAATGCAGATCAGTGAGCACAAGGGCTGATAGGTGAATGGGACTTGGCGTGCGTAAGGATAGGGGCAGCAAAGTTTTAGATGAGCTCAATTTTACGGATGGTGCAAAATGGAAGGCCGGCCAGGAGAGCATTGGAATAGTCAGGTCCAGACACACAACAGCAGGTAGAGGCAGGGTTGGTGACTGTTGATGTTATGGAGGCAGAAGTGGTGGTGTTGTAAATTTTATACATCTCAGAACAATGCAGAGATGACACTAGTTTCTAAGTGTGCAAGAGGTTTATTTACAAGTGTTTTAAAATATCTCTGCAACCACAAAATGTCTGCATTCATGCTTCCAGCTCAGCTCCCAGTAGCTCCTGTGGTGTCTGTTTACTTTTCTTTGGGTGTCCACACCCAGGCTTAACCAATCAAGCACAATGAGCGTAGATCAGTTACCAGCCTCACAATCACACACAGAACAATTGAACACAACAGGCGGTTTTGGTGGTGGAGCCAATGGGCAGTTGGAAGCTCATCATGGGTTAAGGGTGAGAACGGTCCGATTCAACCTCAGATGGTGGTCAGGAAGGAAGGAGCTGATGGTTTGAGAACAGGGACTGAAGACAATGGCTTTGGTTTTCCCAACATTTAGTTGGACAAAATTTCTGTTCATGTGGAGGTCAGCCAGGCAGCATGACAAATTAGAGATGTCGGCAGTGGCGACGGTGAGACAGGCTAGGTGCCGTCTCTGTTTGTGTAGAAGCCAACCTGTTTTCGAATGATGTTGGCAAGTCATAGCAGGTTGTAGGTCGTTAGTAGGTCTGCTTTGATTAAGTTTAAATAATTTGCTGATGTTCAATTGAGAAATGACTCTGGGAATAAGGGGAAAAATTTCAACAAATACCAGCAACATCACACTTGTTTTTTTTAAATTATGCTGTTTAGTTGGTCCCTTTTTGAGTTTACTGATGCTTTGTACTTTGACTCAGCTGGAAGTCTGTAATTTCAAACAGAAGGGCCCTTGAGGGCACCATGAGAACAAAGCTTAGAATTTTAGGACACTCTTGACATTAGGATCTAGGTGAGGTATCGTAGTAACTGTGTGAAGCTTTCAAAATAGGAATATTTTACAACATGGTACTAATATGACAAAGTTTTCATCTGGCTGTCAATACCAGAACTTAAGGCCCACCTTCTCCACATTTTTAAAAATTAGTTCTCTAGATGTGGACATTGTTGGCTAGGCCAGCTTTCATTGCCGATTCCTCATTGCTCTTGAGCAGTTATTGGTGAGCCATCTTCTTGGACCACTGCAGTCAGTGTGGTGTAGTTACCTGGTCAGTGCACGATTTGACTCAGCGACAATTAAGGAGGGGTAATATAGTTCCAAGTCAGGGTGTTGACGATCCCATGTGTCTCCTTGGTGGTTGAAGGAGCCTTAGTGAGATACTGCAATGCATCCTGTAGTTAGGACACACTGCAACTATAGTGCGCCAGTTGTGGAGGGAGTGAGTATTTAAGCCAGTAGACAGACTGCCGATCAAGCGAACTGCTTTGTCCTGCTTGGGGTCAGGTTTCTTGAGTGTACTTCCAGCTGCACCCATCCAGGCGAGTGGAGGGTATTCCATCACATTTCTCCTGAGTTGTGCCCCCAAGAACCAGGAGAATGCTTGGGGAGTCGAGCAGTGAGCCACTTGTCACACAATCCGCAGCCTCTGACCTGCTCCAGTAGCCATTGTATTCAACTAGCTGGTCAATTCCCCATACACAATCCCAATGGAAACCTCCCTTCAGCAATGTAGACAATTAGAAAGACGACTCTGCCCAACCTAAAACAAGTATACAGCAGGAGGGAAATATACAGTTGTGTAGCTGAGATTCATAAAAATAGCACAAATATTATTTTTGCATGGGCGAAGGTGGAGTAATTTGGGTCATTACTAGTCCTTAGGGACTCATTACCATCTCTCACTTCAGTTGTGCCTGCTTTGGTCATCCCAAGGTCAGTAAGACTATAACACTGTCCAAGTAATTATTCTCCTTTAGAGCCAGCATTTGTTATGAACTCAAGGCATTTGACCAACATGTATAGATTTTCATCAGCGCTTTCTTCGTGTTGAGCTCTGCTACTGATTAATGATGAACTGGGTTCGTGGTAACATTCACAATGATGGGCTTGTGATAACAGATTGGTAATAATGAAGTTCTACTGAATTCCACTCATGTCAGATTTCCAGATTTATTGATCCAAAGTTCTAATTCTGCATTCTCACCACTTAATGGTCAGTATCAGGGCTAGCCGTTATAGAGTCAACTTGCAAAAGCAATTGAGATTCTATCAGGAAATGTGTGCCCACAGAAGCACCAGAATAAATCACCAGTAATGGTAACTTCCAGGCATTCTTCAGTTTGTGCGATAGGCCATCATTTCTCACTTGTCCTTGCTGCACTCATGAGGAATGGGTCTTTCACACTTTGGATAGAATTGCCTTAACTCTCTGTCACAAATTGGATCTGCTGTGCTGTTGCTTCTATTTAGGCTAGGTGAGTGTAAGTGAAGAAAGCATGTCTATAATCTGCAATCCACCAATTGTACCAGAAAGGATTTCAGGTCGGCAAATCGATGGGGACCTGGGTTGGAATCTCACTTCAATACTTTGGAGGTAATTTAACTCCATGGCTCAGGTAGATACACTGTTGAAGTTAAGGTGAGGAAGCATGATGTGTGTCCTGAGGGTCCTCTCAGATTCTGGGATCTATATGTATTCAAAAGGGACAGTAGTCAATTATCACCATTATAATGGAACAGAAAATACATGGTTGAGAACAGCAAATGTGGATCTATCGTTTTATCTTTTTAAATGACAAACTATTTTATAGGAATGTTGTATCATGCAACTCATAATGCATCATCATAAAAACAACATGTCCATGGGCGATTTGAATTTTAATTATTCTTCAAATGTCGATGATACTGATGAGGCCACATTTATTGCCTTCCCTATGTTCCCTGAGAAGCTGATGGTGAACCTTCTCTATCTATTACTTTTTGCAACTAAATGGTTTGTTAGGCCACTTCAGAGCGCATGAAGTGTCTACCATGTAAGTGTGGAATTGGTGTCACAAGATGTCAGTGAACCTTTTGGATTTCATGGTTGGATATTTCCAACATGGCCTCCAAATGATTGGATTGATTGAATTTATTCAATTTGCTATCTCCCATGGTGCAATGTTAACTCCTGATCTATGGTCTGCCAGCTAGACCATTGCCATTACCAGACCCTATTACTTCATATAATAATAACGCATTCAGTAAAATCTCTTACTCTGAGCGGTTAGACTGTGGAGCTTGCTACCACATAAAGAAAACAGTATAAATGCAGAAAAAGGGAAGCTAGGTAAGTAGTCAGGAGAGAAAGGAATAGTAGGATGTGTTGACAGGGTGAGATAAAGTTAGATGGGAAAAGGCTTGTCAACTAGTTGGGCCAAATGACCTGTTTCTGTACTCTAATTTCTATGTAATTATTAGGATCGTCTGAACTTTTTTTTTAAAATAAGGTTTTATTTGGGAAATTAGAAATTTCAGTTACTGAAAAAATGGCAAACAACGCTTTTACAAAAAATGTTTAAAGTGATTCGATCAATTTGCCTTTTTCCCTGATTTCTTTTGATTGACAGGTTCTCTTGACTGTTCATTCAGGATTGATTGTTCTCATAAATCATTAGTTATTTCTCACTGGTAGTTTTAGCCCTCTTTCTCATTCCATTCACAAGTTTCCTACTTCTTCAGTTCTGGTTTACTACTGTTTTACTGTGACTTGACCAATTAAATGATGGCAGAATGTTGATGAAAAAAGTGTGATGGAAATAATTTTCATGAGGAAAAGGAGGCCAAAAAAAAAGTGACAATAAAAAGTAAGGAGCATATATTACAGGAAGTGCATGCTATACCCAAGAGTTTTAGTATGTTGGATGTTACCTCTAATCTGTGCCCTCTGGTTAGCAACCCTTCCACCATTTACTCTATCTAACCCCTCATAATTTGAAGCATCTCCATCAAATCTCTGCCAAGCCTTCTCTGCTCCAAGGGGAAAAATTCCAGTTTCTCAAGACAGTCCACGTAGCTGTACTCCCTCCTTCCTTGGACCATTCTAATAAGTCTCTGGGCTGTGCTTTTTTAGCAACCTAAGTCCAAATAAAGTTGTCAATAAAGCATCAAGGTCAACTTTACAATCGGTAAAACTGAAGGACCTTTTTCCAAGTGGCTACATCATTTTGAGGAGCTTTGGGCGGGATTATTCGGCCCCACCTGCCACTGGGATTGCCCTGCCCCACTGAAAGTCGATGGGTTTTTGGCTGGGCCATTGTATCCCCCCCCAGCAGGTCCCGCCATAGCCAGAAAATCCCGGCCTTGGATCCAGTTCCGTCTAAGTTTTAATCTACTGGGGATAATGAGAGTACAATGGATACAATCTGGCCAATGAAGCACTTTGGAAGTGTAGTCAGTGCTGCAATGTAGGAATTGCAGGAGCCAATTTGCTCACAGCAAGCTCCCACAAACAGCAAGGTGATAATAACCAGTAATCTGAAACAAAAACAGAAAATGCTGGAAAAACTCAGCAGGTCTAACAGCATCTGTGGAGAGGAAAACAACAGAGTTAACGTTTTGAGTCCGTATGACTCTTCTTCGAAGCTAAAGAGAAGTAAAAATGTGATGAAATTTATACTGTTTAAGAGGGGGTGGAGCAGATGGAGCTGGAGAGAAGGCCAGTGACAGGTGGAGGCAAAGGGGAGATTGCTGGCGATGGACAAAAGGACAAAGGGGTGTTAATGATATTGATACTGGCTAAAGGAGGTGCTGATGGTGGCATTAAGGTCCGAAAGCAGAATGTGATAATAGCAGGGCAAGGGTAAGCACCCTGGAAAGAACAACATGAACAAGTGACAGATGGCCCTTGTGGGGGTGGGGTGGGGGGAGGGGACAGTGGTGGGGAGAAAAGATTGAAAATAGGATAAAAGGTGGGGATAAAACAATGAATAAAAATGAAAATAAGCAGATAAAAAATAAAAATTTTAAAATGAAAAAATAAATATTAAAAAATTAAAACGAATATTGTAAAAAGGGGATAAAAAAAGGGGGTGAGGATGGAGGAGAGAGTTTATGGTTTGAAGTTGTTGAACTCAATGTTTTGCTTTCATATAACCAGTAATCTGTTTTTCTGCAATTTTGATTGAGGGATAAATAATGGCCAGGACATGAGGGAGAACTCCCCTGCCCTTCAGAATTGTGCCATAAGATCTTTTACATCCAGCCTCCAGTTAACGTCTCATCCAAGACACCACTACCAACAATGCAGCACTCCCTCTGTACTGCATTGGAGTGCCAATGTTAATTTTTGTGCTCAAGCCCTGAGAGGGGGGGTAGTTTTTAGCTCGGTGGGCGGTCGCGCACCCGACCTGACTGAGCATGAAATGATGCGCGATGATGTCGGGTGAGCGTCCTGACATCATCGCACACTTGTGCGATATTTCGGTCAGGGGACACGCGCCAGAATCGGCAGTGCACCCATCGACAATTAAAAGGCCATTAACAATGGTAATGGTAAGAAATCTTTGCAACCTTACGCTTGACGGGCAGGTGAAAAAGCCAAGCGGCCTTTGCGTTATTTTTTTTTTAGGAAACCTCATCCATGGGCGGGATGAGGTTCCCTAAAGCAAATAAAAATAAAATAAACATTTTAAAATTGAATTAATAACATGTCCCTGCTCATGTGACAGAGTCACATGAGGGGACATGTTTTATAACGTTTTAGCAATCTTTATTTTTTTTGTTTCGAAAACTCTTGTCTCCCTCGGGCAGCTCTGTGCCTCAGGGAGATTTTCCAGCGTGCACCCGCCCACATGTGCCAAGTTTGGGTTCGCCCTCCTTTCCCCACCCACACAGGCGGCGCTGGGCGCTGCCACTCACCCTTCACGCTGGGTGGGCCTTATTTGGCCCGCCCAGCGTGAAATCGCAGTCCGGCCCCGATCGCGGGCCAAATACCCCGATCCCGCCAAGCCTGCCCGACAAAGGTCAAAATTCTGCCCCTGGAGTGACACTTGAACGTGGAATCTTGTGACTCAGAGGTAAGCGTGCTACCCACTGAGCTACAGCTGACACCACCATGGAAGGAAAGAGCGAGAAAGGCAGAAGATCTGATTGTGTAACTTTTTTTTTCTATCCTTTCATGGGATGTAGGCATTGGTGGACAAGGCCAGCATTTGTTGCCCATGCCTAATTGCCCTTGAACTGAGTGGCTTGCTGGGCCATTTCGGAGGGCAGTTAAGCGTCAACCACACTGCTGTGTGGGTCTGGATTCACATGTAAGCCAGACCAGGCAAGGACAGCAGATTTCCTTCCCTAAAGGAACCAGATGGGGTTTTACGTCAAATGATGTTAACCATGATCACCATGACTGAAACTAGTTTTCAATTCCGGGATTTCTTTTCCGAATTAATTGAATTTAAATTGCACAGACTGCAGAGGTGGGATTTGAACTTGTGTCCCCAGACCATTTGCCTAGGCCCCTGGATTACTAGTCTTGTGATGTTAACGCTATGCAGGCATTGCCCCAGCTTCATTTATGAAAGCTTTTAATTAATTAATACTACATTCCTGTGTGTACTGTTTACATAATGTTTTTACACAGACATTAACATTTACTTCTGAGGAAGAAATGTTACTTGGAGGAATAATGGTTGAAAGAGAGAGAGAGAGAGAGAAAAGTGATCAAGGTCCCTACTGCCCTGGAATATATTATTTGAAACTTTTATTGTTCAGCAGAATTTAATCTAACCTGAAACTTTTCCAGGAATTCTGCCAAGTTCTCACTTCACAACCGTAGGAGGAGGAGGTTTGGGACCACTTAGATTTAGGCCACATCTGGCCTTTTTTAATATTCTTTTCACAGGATGTGGATGTCGCTGGCTGGGCCAGCATTTATTGCCCATCCCTACTTGCCCTTGAGAAGGTGGTGGTGAGCCGCCTTCTTGAGCCGCTGCAATTCCATGTGGTGTAGGTACACCCACAGTGCTGTTAGGGAGGGAGTTCCAGGATTTTAACCCAGTGACAGTGAAGGAACGGTGATATATTTCCAAGTCAGGATGGTGTGTGGCTTGGAGGGGAACTTCCAGGTGTTGGTGTTCCCATGTGTCTGCTGCCCTTGTCCTCCGAGGTGGTAGAGGTCGTGGGTTTGGAAGATGCTGTGGAAGGAGCCTTGGTGAGTTGCTGCAATGCATCTTGTATGTAGACATTGCTGCCACTGTGCGTTGGTGGTGGTGGGGCTCAATGTTTAAGGGGGATATGGGGTGCCAATCAAGTGGGCTGCTTTTCGCTGGTTGTTGGAAGGGGTGAATGTTTCAGGAAGAGATCGTGTGCCAATCAAGCAGTTGCTTTGCCCTGATTGGTGTCAAGCTTCTTGACGCGTGGAGAGAGCAGTTAATAAAGCATATAGTATCCTGGGCTTTATTAATAGGGGCACAGAGTACAAGACCAAGGAGGTTATGCTGAATTTATATAAGGCGCTCGTTAGATCTCAGCTGGAATATTGTGTGCAGTTCTGGGCGCCACATCATAGGAAGGATGTGAACATGTTGGAGATTGTGCCGAAGAGGTTTACAAGAATGGTTCCAGGGATGAGAAACTTCAGCTATGAGGATTGATTGGAGAGGTTGGGACTGTTCTCCTTGGAGAGAAGAAGGCTAAGTGGAGATTTGATAGAGATGCTCAAAATCATGAGGGGGCTGGACAGAGTAGATAGGGAGAAGCTGTTCCCACTCGTAAAAGGATCAAGAATGAGAGGGCACAGATTTAAAAGGATTTGCAAAAGAAGCAAATGTGATGTGAGAAAAATCTTTTTCACACGAGTGGTTTTGGTCTCGAATGCACTGCCTGGAAGTGTGGTGGAGGCAGGTTCAATTGAGGCATTCAAGAGGACATTAGATGATTATTTGAACAGAAACAATGTGCAAGGGGAAAAGCCAGGGCAATGGCACTAGGTTATAATGCTTATTCGGAGAGCTGCTGCAGACACGATGGGCTGAATGGCCTCCTTCTGTGCTGTTAAAATTTTGTGATTCTGTGATTCTTGAACGTTGTTGGAACAGCACTCATCCAGGCAAGGGAGTATTCCATTGCACTTTTGAGTTGTGGCTTGTAGATAGTGGACAGGTTTGGGGGAGTCAGGAGGTGAGTTACTTGCCACAGAATTCCCAGCCTCTGACCTGCTCTTGTAGCCACAGCATTTATATGGCTAGTCCAGTTCAGTTTGGTCAATGGTAACCTCAGGATGTTGATAGTGGGGATTAAGTGATGGTAATGCCATTGTATGACAAGGGGACATGGCTAGGCTCTCTGTTGGAGATGGTCACTGCCTGGTACTTGTGTGGTGCGAATGTTACTCAAGGTTAGTGGAATCTGCCCATCCCTTCTCTGTGAGTTTTCTTATGGATGAACAGAAATCAGACCTGGTTTGCTGAATTCTCCTGAATTGTTCTCGTCTGAATTGTTGGGACTGTCAGTAAACCGATGGACCGAGATATAACCCCCTCAACCACCTGTTACGGGGACATAAAATGGACAGGATGGAAGCTCTATACTGCTCTAACTCCACCCACATTCCGACCAAGTTTCCAATGGGTGGGAACAACGACTGGTGGAAGTGTCCGCCCCTGACAGGCAAGAATTTCATTTGACAATTTAACACGGATGTGGGAGGGGAGGCGTTGGTGGGTGTCAGTCTGGCATCGTCCCTCTCACTTTCCAGTGATCAGGCAGCAGTAAACATATGGAACTGTCGGAAGGGACGGTAGTATTGTTAAGGAAAGTGTTTTCCTCAGCTGTTTCTTACCTGTTTTCCGTTGTTGCTCACTTTCCCTGATTATGAGTCACTTGAGCTTTTGTGCTAATGCTTTTTAAGTTTTTAAAAAAAAAATTTGGTGCCTGCACCATTTCTGACACCAGTGGGCTTCCCGATGGGGAATCGATCATCCAACCTGCTTGGGAAAAAGAGAGTGGCCTTCAGGAGGATGCCAGGCAGGTAGGCTTCCCAAGGCAAACTCTCTACTCAGTGCTGGTGCCCACGCAAACAGAATCGAATACACTTTAGTTTGGCAGATTAGCCAATGTGGAGGCTCCCCATCTCACTAGCGGATCTGATAACTCCCAACGCGGCCAAGTGTAATCACCCTGATCACTGTCTGATCTGTTAACAATGTTACTACATAAAAAGAGGCATATGGGTGACACTACCATACGCATTCCTAGAATACTCCTATCCCAATGGTTCCAACATTAACTCTAATATATGTTTCCAATGCACAAAATTGCCCTGTCATATTGTTCCCCAGATGAAAAAGCTTTCTTGTGAGTGTAAATTGCATTTGGCTTTGTAACAAAGATAAAATCAAGCCAATGCTCCTTTCATTTAGTTGCCTGTACTATTTGAGAACTCCCTAGTCAGCAGATTATTGGACAGCAGTGACTTCAAGTGAAACTAATGTCACAGTTTGCCTCCTTTAAGTCTTTCATTTCTGAGCACTGAGTGTTCACCCATTCTTTTTCATCCCACTGAAGCCCAGAGGTTACAATTGCCAACATTAGTGGCCGAGTGCTTAAAATGCCTGTGCCACGTTCTCTGTGCTTCCCTGAGGTTTAACTGGTTCAAAGTCTGCGCCTGTGGTAAAGCGGCAGGACCACAACGGGCCATATGTTCTTTGTTAGCACTTCTGCTGGCACAGATCACAGATCAATGCAGTCTTTAAAACTTTCTTCTATTTAAATTGATACATTGAACTCTAGAACAACTGGTCATACCCTTGTGCATCAGAGTATACACACTCGCCTTGACCTGGGAGAGGCAAAAAGACTAGATTAATAAAACCCAGCCCAAATTGTTGGGGTTGGGGTATGGAATTTAGAAATTCCTCCCCAGCCCCTTAAATGATGGAAATTAGCCCGGGAGATTGCTCTGAGACTGATCATTCTACCCCTTTGTGTTCCTGCTAGATTTTGCCTCCAAGCTTTCCTCCTCAGTCAGAGCGCAAGAGGGAACAATTCTCTGATTATGTCGCCAACAGTAATTTACGGACTCAAACTTGCTAGAATGCTTGTGTAAGTGTTCCTTTAGCGTGTTGCTAACCAAGTGGTTTATGCCACTAATTAAATCTGAACAGTAGCTCATCTCTCAGGCTTAGAAGTTATGAATATTTCATTACACCAACAGCAACATCTTCTCTATATAAAAGAGAGAAAGATTTGCATCGTAGCCTAAGGTTGCATCCCATAATGAAAATTGTGCACAGCTCGGAGTAGTTTTTTTGTGTGTGAGAGACGTACTGACCATCATTCCCTGTTATCCATTCCTCCTGTAAGGTAAAGGTTGTATTTAATCTTAATATTGCCCAATTATCCTTCTGTGCCTCATCCCTGCGAGCGTTAAGGATATCATTATAACTAATGGTGCTCCATCACATATTGGGTACGTGTCTTAGATTAAGTAAAGTTTTTTTTTTTGCTTCATGAGCTTTTGCTCTTGACCTACTTACACTGTAATCAAAGTTTGTAGAGAAATATTACAAAATTCTTCATCAAATTCTCTTCTGAGCAAATATCACACAATGTCATCAAAAATGATTCATTCATGTGTGTGACAGTGTGTATAAAAGGAGACAAAGAAGAATAATATCCCCCCTTAGTGACTATGTCAGCTACCAGCAGGCCTTTTGGTTCCTCGAATCTGTACCATCATTCAATTGGTTCATGGCTGATCATGGATTCTCCCAAGGCATCTGCATTTTGGATAGGATTTCCCAGACACGTTCGGCCCATCTGGTCTATGCCAGTGTTTATGCTCCTCACAAGCCTCTTCTCACTCTAATGCCTCTAACCTGATCACCATATCTTTCTCATATAAAAGCAAAAAAACTGCGGATGCTGGAAATCCGAAACAAAAACAAAAAATAGCTGGAAAAACTCAGCAGGTCTGACAGCGTCTGCGGAGAGGAACACAGTTAACGTTTCGAGTCCGTGTGACTCTTCAACAGAACTAAGGAAAAATAGAAAAGAGGTGAAAAATAAGCTGGTTTAAGGGGGGTAGGATAGGTAGAGCTGGATAGAGGGCCAGTGATAGGTGGAGATATCCAAAAGATGTCATAGATAAAGGGACAAAGAGGTGTTGATGGTGGTGATATTAGCTAAGAAATGTGCTAATGGTGACATTAAGGGTATTTTTCTACTCCTTACTCCCTCTTTTCTTTCCCTTAAATGCAAATGTTATTCTCCACAATTACACCTTGTGGGGCTCACAAATCACCCTCGGGGTAAAGAAGTTTCTCTTGAATATCCTACAGGGTTTATTAGTGACTGGCTTAGTGATGAGTTGCCAGTTTTGTTCTCCCTCATAAACAACTTCTCTGTGTTTACCCTATCAAACCCCTTCATCATTTTAAAGTCTTCTCTTTTCTGGAGAAGATAGCCCCACCTGTTCAGCACGGGGGGGCAGACACAAGGACCAATTCCTCTTCAGTCATTGTGTCTGTGTGTTCAATCTGTCCTTGTCTGTGCTCAGGCCTGCACCACTGTAGCCTATTAAGCACCCGTGAAGCCTGTCCAGGTGACTTGGACTATTATTGTTGAATGATCGCCAATTGTGTTAGATTTAACGGTTGTTTTGCATTGCGCCTTGCAATCTGTGGGGCCTGGGATTGAGAGTACCCAAACTCATTTTGTGTAGGAACCTGAGCAGATGCTTGAAAGGGGAGTTTGGCTGGAATACCATCTGTCTGGGCTAGATTTCAACCAATGCCGTGCACAGCAAGGAGCAAAGAGACAACAGTAGCAAAAACGAGCATTAAACCAGAGCCAAAATCCAAACCCTGTCTTAGCGATTCAGGCTGGGTGAGAGTGGAGTCAAAACTTCCCTCTTCAAAATGTATTCATGACAGCTTTGAAGCAAGGTTTTGCTGATTGTCCAAATTACTTTTTTATTCATTTAAGGGATGTGGGTGTCGCTGGCTGGGCCAGTATTTATTGCTCATCCCTAGTTGCCCCTGAGAAGGCGGTGGTGAGCTGCCTTCTTGAACCGCTGCAGTCCCTGTGGTGTAGGTACACCCGCGGGTGCTGTCAGTACTACGCTCAAACGAAGCCTTGGATCGAAGAGGGACCCAAGCCTCAGGTGGGCGGTGAGGGGCTGGGGGGTGTCGCTAGAGAGGGGACAGGGAGGTTGCAGCAGGGGCAGGTGCTGGCTGTCAATGGGCCATCCCACCTTCTGGATGCTGGGTCCCTCGAACAAGGGACACCCCTTTCCCCACCCCTCACCTCCACCCCGGAGCCGGCAGGTAACCCCTCATTTACTTGACGTGCACCCTGCATGGTGAGTCCCTCACCCGCTGCCGGTTAAATACCAGCACCAGTGGGATGGGGGTCTTAAATGGGCATTGATGCCCACTTAAGACCCTCAGTTGGGTGGAGGCAGAATGGTGGCAGGGTCACTACCTGTCAGCTTCCTGCTCGATTAAACTCGCCACGGTGGGGGGTTGGCGCAAATTGGTGCCCAATGTCTCGCTTGCTTGTCAGAGGAAAAGAGGGGTACCACAAGACATAAAAGATGCCAACGTCATTCTGTTGTGTTAAAGGAAAACGAGATTGAAGTACTTGTAACAACCTCAGTGAAATGTCTCTGTGTTGCAGGCATGGCATTGACATGCGTCATTCTATAATGAGAGTGAGGTTGGACAGACTGGGCTTGTTTCCACTGGAGTTTAGAAGAGTGGAAGGAGACTTGATTGATGTATACAAGATCCTGAATGGTCTGAGAAGGTGGACGTGGAAAGGGCGTTTCCTCTTGTGAGTGAGCTTCGGTGAAAGCCCAGAACTAGGGGGCATTGTTTTAAAATTAGGGGTCGCCCTCCTAGGACAGAGCTGAGGGGAAATGTTTTCTCTCGGAGAGTTGGAACTCTCTGCCTCAGAAGGCGGCGGAGGTGGTGGGGGGGGTCATTGAATATTTTTAAGGCGGAGGTAGATAGATTCTTGTTAGGCAAGGGAACCAAAGGTAATCGAGAGTAGATGGGAGTGTGCAACACAAACAGATCAGCCATGATCTTATTGAATGGCGGAGCAGGCTCGAGGGGCTGAATGGCCTACTCCTATTTTTTACGTTCTTATGTTCATCGCCAATCAACATGGTCTTTGCACCGAGGCAACAGTGAGAGAAGTGTCAGGAACTGGCACTCTTTACTTGGCCTTGATATATAGACCGGTCAGGTTGGCAGAAAGAGTCAATTACCCCCTGACTGGTGTGATCTTTCCGTGCAAAGGTGACAAGCCAGTACAACGATAATCAATCTGGCAGTTTTGAAACTCTCAGTGATGTTAAACAGAGATGTGGGTTAGTATATTGTTCTCCCTCTGCTTCCTTACCTGGTGTATTACTGCACACCGCATAAGAACCACTTGGCTAACCCTTCAGTCTTTGGTCCCGAGAACAAAATGTAAAATCAGCGCCTGTTGATAGAACTGCTTTTGGCTGACGATGCAGTATTTGTGTCCGTTTTTGAAGTGAAACTTGGCTCTAGCTGCTCATTGGATTGTAATGGGTTTTGGCTCTGCACGAGTTTAAAGAAGATGATGACCTGCGACATAAGGTGTTGACTGTACCAGAAGTTTCAGCGGATAGCACCATGCTTGACGGTGTACACAAGATCTCCTAGGATCTACATTGGATCATTTATTTCAAGGTGATGATCTAAACCCTTGCATTGGAAAGGCAGTAATCACATTCAGCAAATTGATTGTATGCGGGATATAAAAATCCTAGCGTCAAGGACTGAGATGCAGCTCCACCTAACGCGCCTTCTGAGCAATTTTTAGAATTCAGTCATGGGATGTTAGCATTACTGTCAAGGCCAATATTTGTTGCCCATCCCTAATTGCCCTTGAGAAGATGATGGTGAGCTGCCTTCTGGAACCGCTGTTGTCCATGTGGTGTAGGTACACCCACAGTGATTAGGGAGAGAGTTTCAGGATTTTGGCCCAGCGACAGTGAAGGAATGGCGATACATTTCTGAGTCAGGATGGTGTGTGTGGCTTGGAGCAGAACTTGCAGTTGCTGGTGCTCCCATGCATATGCTGCCTTTGCCATTTTAGGTGGTAGAGGTCGTGGGTTTGAAAAATTCTGTCGAAGGAGCCTCGGTGAGTTTCTGCAGTGCATCTTGAAGATGGCACACACTGCTGCCAATGTGCTTCTGTGGTGGAGGGAGTGAATGCTGAAGGTGGCGGATGGGGTGCCAATCAAGCGGGGCTGCTTTGTCCTGGATGGTATCGAGCTTCTTGAGTGTTGTGGGAGCTGCACTCACCCAGGCAGGTGGGGAGTATTCCATCACACTCCTGACTTGCGCCTTGTAGATAGCGGATAGGCATCGGGCAGACAGGAGGTGAGTTACCGGCCTGTGTGTTTCTGTATGGCATTGAGATCTGGACCACATACAGAAAGTGTGAGAGAAGTTTGATCTCTTTCCAGATTGTGCCTCTCCTGTATTCTGCATATAAAGTAGGAAGACACAGTACTTGATGCCAGAGCACTTGAGGAAAACTAAGTAGCCAAGGTTAATAACTTTTCTCAAACACAGATGCCTCTGGTTGCAGGATTATCTTCACCAGTTGGGAGATGGTTGTATTCTGCAGGGTATATTTCAAGGAGCTCTTGCAAGAGGTTCAGGGCCTCCAGTATAAAGATTTTCCAAGAGGGATGTGAAAACTTACAATATTGGTACCTCCCACGGGGAAGATATGGCTCACAATGGGCAACACGAGAGGGTTTTGTTAAATCGTGGAGTTTAGGGAGGTTGAAATGAGGCGACCGAGAGAGGGAAGCAAAGAGTGCAAAGCACCGGGCCTTGAGTGAAAGCCCTGTGGTAACTATTATGTGGCCTGTGATTTACATTGCAGCATCTGTGGCAAGGATTGTTGCTGGAGAAATGGATTTTTCAGCCTCTCGCAATGTTTCAGTGCAGAAAAGTAATTGAACTTCCTCGGTGCTTAAACTAGCGCCTCTGATGATGGACAGTCATGGTACGCTATAATCTCATTTGCAGCAGGTTGGTTTAAAAGAAAATTGTTATCACCAACAAAGAGATGAATTGCAAAACTGTGTCTCATCAGAGTTCATCTCTTGCATTAGATAATAGATTGAGTTCATTTGTCTCTTTAGATATTAGTTAGAGGCACTCTGCTTTCCAGAATAGCAAGGTGCACTATAGCTGCAGATTATAAATAGCACACAGCCAGACAGAAGTACTAGACCAAACATTACATATTGTATTTCTCTTATCTTTATTTTCGCACAATTTGCCATTAAACTTTATTGCTAAGCTGTTGAGGCCACCTTTAGTTCTTAACAGCAGGTGCAAGTATGCGGGATTTTTCCTTCTGAACACTTGGAAATATGTCACCGCTCCTTCACTGTCGCTGGGTCAAAATCCTGGAACTCCCTCCCCAACAGCACTGTGGGTGTACCTACACCACATGGACTGCAGCGGCTCAAGGCAGCTCACCACCCACTCAAGGGCCATGAGGGATGGGCAATAAACACTGGCCCAGCCAGCGACGCCCGCATCCCACAAACAAATTTTAAAAAGATGGGGCGCGATTTTCCGGCGGGATTGTCTGGTTCCGCTGAGAGTCAATGGAGTTTTGGCTGGGCCGCTGACTCTCTCGCCGCGGATCCTGCCATGATACAGCCGGCAAATCCCGGCCATTGTTTTAACAGAGTCACTGCAGCATAATGCGGCCACTTGGACTCCTGCAGCATCCCACACACATATAGGCAGCTGTTGCAAAGTGCTTCAGAAGAAAGTAGGGAAACGACTGCATGGAAAGTAAAACTTTGGTGGATCAAAGGTGCAGCCAAAAAGAAGGGTTTCGGGCAGGTTTCTGAAAGAGAAGGAGGTGGCAAAACAGAGCATTCCAGGCTGGGGAATAGTGGCTGCAAGTAATGGCTAGTGATGGACTGAAGGAACATCAGTCTAGGAATAGGGTAGGTCAATTTCCTGAGACAGGATGGACAGGAAATTCTGCTCAGAGCATTACATTGTTCCCACATTTCCTCACAATGCCTTTTGCCAATCCATTTCCCAGTGACTGATGCAGAAGCTTAATATGAACACACGAACAATCAAGAGCATGTAAAAGTCCCACAGGACAATCAGCCTCTCCCACATAATTATGTATCATGGCATATACATTCTCTACTGCCCCAGGGAGGGCAAATTCATAAAATTATCCCTCTGATGTATTGAAGAGGATCAACTGTTACAGTCTTCAATACAGGGGAAGGGGTCGGTGGTGGAGGGAGTGAATGTTTGTGGATGTGGTGCCAATCAAGCGGGCTGCTTTGTCCTGGATGGTGTCAAGGGCTGCTTTGTCCTGGATGGTGTCAAGGGCTGCTTTGTCCTGGATGGTGTCAACCTTCTTGAGTGTTGTGGGAGTTGCACTCATCCAGGCAAGTGGGGAGTATTCCATCACAGTCCTGGCTTGTGTCTTGTAGATGGTGGGCAGGCTTTGGGGAGTCAGGAGGTGAGTTACTCATCACACAATTCCTAGCCCCTGACCTGCCCTTGTGGCCATGGTATTTATATGGCTAGTCCAGTTCAGTTTCTGGTCAATGGTAACCCCCAGGATGTGGATAGTGGGGGATTCAGTGATGGTAATGCCATTGAATGTCAAGGGGTGATGGTTAGATTCTCTCTTGTTGAAGATGATCATTGCTTGACACTTGTGTGGCATGAATGTTATTTGCCCCGCTTGTCAGCCTAAGACTGGATATTGTCCAGTTCTTGGACATTGGAATTATTAACAAGGAAATGGTGGAAACATTGAACAGGTATTTTTGTATATGTCTTCACTGTAAAAGACACAAAAATGTCCCAGAAATACTTGAAAACCAAGAAGTGAAAGGGAGGGAGGAACTTAAAACAATCACAAACACTGGGGAAAAGACACTGGGAAAACTATTAGAACTAAAGGTTGACAAGCTCCTGGACCTGATGGGTTTCAACCTAGAGCCTAAAAGAAGTGGCTGCAGAGATGGTAGATGAAGTTGGTTGTGATTTTCCAACATTCCCTAGATTGTGGAAAGGTTCCAGAAGATTGAAAAATCATTGTAACACCTCTGTTCAAGAAAGGAAGTTGACAGGAAGCAGGAAGGAAGCTATAGGCCAATTAGCCTGACATCCACCATAGGGAAAATAGGAAAGGAAGTTGATGAGAGGACATAAAGAGTTGACCAAGGCTGGAATTTTCAGGTCCCGTTGGCGTTAGGGTGGGTGGGGACAGTACGGGACAGGACAATATGGCGAGAAGGCCAAAAATCAGTTTCACTCCAGCGAGGAATATCCGATGGTGTGCGCCATGGCTGAACAGCAATCCTGCTGAAGGCCGGCATGAACCCACTTTGCATCCCAGTAATAGGATTTAGCGTTACACTGGCAGAGAAACACACCAGCCTGGAACACGTCTAGACCAGTGAGTTGTGCAGAAGTCAGGACTTACCATTAGGGCCTCATTCAGATCATGGACATCCGAGGAGCAGAAGATGCTGGAGCTCTACAGCTACCGGACCCTGGATGAACACGTGCATTGCATGCTGGGTGGATTCTCAAGGGCATGGCTCCTTCACGAAGCAGCTCACGGAAGGTGGGAGGTCTCCGTTGATGCCTCGGGTCTGCTTCGGAACATCACGGTCTTGGTCATGGGCTGCAACTGATGACCAGAGAGGTGCGGGGGAGAAGCAGGCCCAGCTGTGAGTGGGAGAGGAAGGTCTACCGGGGGTTGGTGGGTGGTGAGGGGAACGAAGGTTGGGAGGAGGGGAACAAAGGTGCCGGGGGGGTTTGAGGTTGGGAGGCAAGGGACGAAGGTGTGAGTGGGTGGTGAGTTTTGGAGAGGGGAGGAGAACGAACAGGAGGAGGAGGGTGTAACGGGGAGAAAGCGGGAAGTGGGGAGGTAGGTGTAAGAGGAGGAAGGTGCAAGGGAGGGAGTTTGGAGAGGGGAATGTGTCCGTGGGGAGAAGGAGTTTTGGGGGGGGGGAGAAGCTGTCCGGGGGAGGTATCTGGGGAGAAGGGAGTAAGGGTGGAGGAGGGATAAGAGGTGGGAATGTCCAGGTGAACGTACAAGGTGGAGTCAATGCCTCCTGGGGAGCGAACTGAGGGTGGGCGTGGTCACAGGGAATGACAAGTATGAGAGGGGTCAGAGGGAGCCAGAAGGGTGGGAGGGTGAGAGTGTGTGGGTAGCAGTAGGAAAGGGACGGCGAGGGTGGTTGGCGGGGACTCAAAGGCAGACCCGGAGCCTGGGGGTGGGATGGAGGAGGTCGGGGATGTCAGTGTGGAAGGAGGTGGGATTGTCAGGAAGATAGGGAAGGTGCACATTCACTTGCACATACTGGAAAAACAAGGGTTCAGGTTGGTAGGTGACATTGGGGAGGTGGAAGGTGGTGCCAGGCGGGTTGACAGTGATGGGGGAAAGGGTGTGGGTGACTGGCAGAGGGGAAAGGACAGGGGAGCTGATCCAGAGCTTGACTACGAGCATCGTTGTCAAAATCGAAAGTGAGTGGAGCCTTGTGGTGGACGGGAGCAGGTGCTGCCTGGGAGTGAGGTCAGTGGGTGGGCGGAGATGTGGGTCAGCTCAGATGGACACCTGAAAGGGAACCCCAGCAGGCAGCATTGAAAATGCTCAGGACAGTGAGATGAGTGTGATGGAGGAAGGATCCATCCTCCCCATGGAGACCTCCTTACGCACATGTGGGCATCACTTCACCATAGAGCAGTCGGACGCACTCCTCCAACTCGCGTGCCACTCTGTTGAGAGCTTCCAATAGCTCTGCCTTCCCCTGCCTTCTGCTGACTCTCTATGATGAATTAGAAGGGCGAATCCAGAGGTTCACCATCTGACCCAGACCCCACAGATGCCTCTTCTGCAGCAGCCCTCTGAGTATCGGCTGCACCAGCCTCCTGCTGCTGCGGACGTGTGTCTGGGTGGTGACCTCCAGATTGTGAACCCGAGCCTGCTCTAGATCTAGGTCCCACCGAGGTGTGTGTCTCTGCGCTGGGGGAGGGTGTGGGGAAGCGCTGTGACGGGTCTTCCAGGCTGCTTATTCCCAGCTCTTCAATGGAGGAGGTTTCCTCTTGGCTGGAGGTGAGGATGTGGATGGAGCTGAGGGACTGTCTGGCTGAGGATGTCAGTCACTTGGCAGAGCTCCCTGTGAACTGATGTAGAGATAATTAGTGCAGGGCAGCAGAGTCAGAAGCAGGAGAGAGAGACACTCACATTTGCGTTGAGAGAGGGATGATGTGGTGCAGGATCCTCATGCCAACCTCAGCATTGCCGCAGGCATGGTCCACACCCTCACCAGTCAGCGCAAAGTGAGTGAGGGGCCTAATCTGGACTCCAGCCCCAGTCAGGGACCTCTCCCTGCTGTTGTGAGCCAGTTCCTCCTGCATAAAAACAGAGATGAGGAGGATTTTTTTCTCTCTGAGGGTTGTGCGACTTTGGAACTCTCTGCCTCAGAAGGTGGTGGAGGCGGGGACATTGAATATTTTTAAGGCAGAGGTAGATAAATTCTTGTTAGGCAAGGGAATCAAAGGTTATCAGGGTTGGATGGGGATGTGGAAATCGAAACACAAGAAGATGAGCCATGATCTTATTGAATGGCGGAGCAGGCTCGAGGGGCCGAGTGGTCTACTCCTGTTCCTATTTCTTATGTTCTTATGAAAAAAGATGGAGAGAGTCTCATGGACAGGATGAGGATGTGGGTTCGAGGGGATATGAGCCTGATGGAGATGTGGGGGTGTGTGTGAGAGTTAGTGGTGTTGTCCCTTGAGGTGTGAGATCCCTGTGGATGTGTGATGGGTTTGGGAGTGTGTGAATTGAGAGTGATGAGGTGGTTGACTTACCCTGGCGGAATGGATGAGAACATTCACCCTCCTCCTGCACTGGGTGGCTGACCTCCTCTGTGCTCTGGTGGCACTGACCGTCACTGCAATCGCCTCTCAGGCCGGATTGGTGACTCTGGCGGACCTTATGCGGCCAGAGCGGGGGTAGAGGACATCACGGTGGCCTTGCGCTGAGGTCCAGCAGGCGCCCCAGAGAGGCGTCACTAAATTTGGGGGTTACTGTCTTCTTTGCTTTCGGGGCTATCTGTTGCCTGGAGCAGCTCTGTCCTCTAGACGTGAAGCAGGCTGCGCTCTGGTGCACCTTACACATGGAGCCGGAGTAAGGTAGTACCGAGGTCACGGTGTGGCGGGCAAATCTGAGCCTGCCCGCCAACGATCCAGAATGTTTCCCGTGAATGCATCATTAATGAGTCGGGAAGCACCAGGAATAGCGCGAAAACCCGCTATTGCAGCCGACGGGTAAAACGGCTTTTTTCTTGCCCGCTAACGCATTTTGTGAAAATCTGGGATGATCCCGCCCCCGAGGGATTGAGCAAGGTTAAGTGAGAGGGCGAAAAGTTTGGCACATGGAGCTCAATGGGAAAATTTGGGAACTTGTCCACTTTGGCAGGAAAAGCATTCCGTTATTTGAATGGAGAGGGACTGTAGGGCTGTACGGTACAGCAGGATCTGTTTCCTGGCACATGAATCCCAAAAGGTTGGTATGAGGTTGCAACAAGTAGTTAGGAAGGCAAAATGGAAGGTTACCGTTTATTGCAGGGGGGAATCGAATATAAAAGCAGTGAAGTGTTTTCCAGCTGTACAGGGTCTTAGTTCGACCACATCTGCAGAATTCTGAACAGTTTTTGGTCTCCCTACTTGAGAAAGGGTATAACTGAATTGAGGGTTCACTCAACCAATACCTGGGATGAAGGAGTTATCATATGAGGAAAGGTTGAGCAGATTGGGTCTGTACCAATTAGAGTTCAGCAGAATGAGAGATGATCTTATTAAAACATTTATGACCCTGAGGGCACTTGATAGGAAAGTCGAGTTCAGACCTCAATCGGATCAACCGTTATCTTATCGATTGGTGGAGTATACTTGAGGGGCCAAATAGACGACTACTGCTCCTATTTCTCATGCCTTTAGGTACGCTATCAATTCCCCTTAATGCTTTGAAAATTTTGATCAATTCATTCCTTAATCTTTTATATTTCAGTGAATTTTTTTTCCTTTATTCTTTCATGGAATGTGGGCCTCACTGGCTAGGCCAGCATTTGAGGCCTATCCCTAATTCCCCTTGAACTGAGTGGCTTGCTAGGACATTTCTGAGGGCAGTTAAGAGCTGACCGCATTGCTGTGGGTCTGGAGTCACATGTAGGCCAGACCAGGTAAGGATGGCAGACTTCCCTTCCCTAAAGGACACCAGTGAATCAGGTGAGGTTTCGTGACGATTGATGATGGTTGTCATGGTCACCGTGACTGAGACTAGCTTCAATTCCAGCTTTACTAATCGGATTTAAATTCCACCAGCTGCTGCGGTCAGATTTGGACCCATGTCCCCAGGAAATCAGCCTAGGCCTCTGGATTGCTAGTCCAGTGACCTTACCATTACCACCGTCTCCCCGAATAAATCAGAATCAATGGGAAGAATGTTCGGGTTGGCGAGTGGGGGCGGGGCCCGCTTGCCGACACATAAAATGACACGTGGTGACGTCAGGCGGGCGTCATTTAGATTTTCAGTTCGGCAGGCGTGCAGCCAAGTCGGCTGCGCACCCGCCGAACTGTCACAGGCCTATTAAGGCCTGTTAAATAGTCATTAAAACAATTAACAGAGCTGCCTGTCCAACGTTAAGGTTGGCGGAGGAGGGGGCAAGTGAAGAGCCCAGGCGGCCTTCACATTTTTCATGGAATCTCATCCATGGGCGGGATGGGGTTTCCTGAAGGTTTCATTAAAATAAAATAAAAATTTTAATCAAAATTTATGAACATGTCCCAGCTCATGTGACACTGTCACATGAGGGGACGTGTCTTAAAATATTTCCCTTTTCTTTCTTTAAATTTTTAAACCTTAAGCTAATCTCCCTGAGGCACCTCTGCCCCTCAGGGAGGTTGCTGCTCTCTCTCGTTCTCATGCGCGAAAGAGCGCAGGCCCTGACTCAGGGAATCCCTCCCTCCACCCTGCCCGCACAGGGAGCGCTGAGCACTTCCGGGCGCGCGTCACGCTGGGTGGGCCTTAATTGGCCCGCCCACGTAAAATGGCGGCACGGCCCCAATTGGGGGCGCCGATCGGGTTCGCACCTGCTCCCGCCCGCCTCGCACAACCCCTCCTCCTTCCCCCCCACCCCCGACAAGGGGGAGTTTCTGCCCCATGTCACAGGGACTGGTCCAGCTTTAATAAACGACAAAGAAATCTAGGGGGTTGCAACTGTATTTTCTTCTATGAAGAGGAAAACACTTTGAACAAAAAGAGCTCCCCCAATCTTGGCCTCCCCCTGTTTAAAGAGAATTTTTTTACTGTTCCTGCCCAAACAGCGATGGATGAGCCTTTGATGTAAATGTTGAAATTGTTGGAACTCAACGCGACGAACGTTCTTGACCTTTAGCTCTGGCACCTCAGCAAAAAGCCCACAAAGCAAATCCATCCCTAATGGAGGAAGCTTGAACCTGCGAAGCTGATTGTTTTAGCATAAAGAAAAATCCATCCAGGAAGCATTGTTCAATAACTGTTGCAGCAGTTTTGTTAAAAATTCCACAACAGTGACAGCCCCAATTATAACTGCACGCTCAGAGAAAGTGAATATCTCAATTTTACAGCTTTTCACTTGGCATTCATCCTTTACACCAGACAGTGAATAAAGCTGATTTGAAAAAAAAACAATTTATTAAGATCCAATTTCTGTAGAGCTGCAGGGTGCAGATTAAGCAGAGAAATAGTTTTTTTTTTAATACAATTCAAGACTTGGATGGTAATTCATGAATGTTATCTAACCCAACTTCAGTTTCAAACATATACTCGTCATCCCGCACAAAATTGAGCACGAGGAATCAAGGCAAAGTGGAACAGAGTTAAGGATTGTAGATTAATTGGACCTTTTTAAAGTCATTTTTTTTAGATTTCCATGATAAGTTCCTCAATTTGTGCACTTAATGGAGATTCTGGACCTAAATTTGTCACACTGTGATCACACTATACCACCATTGATGGTGCTACAGCTTTATAAACGTGTGTGTAGGAACATAGGAGCAGGAAGAGGCCATTTGGCCCATCGAGCCTGCTCCACCATTCAATAGCACCATGGCTGACCTGGTTGTGGTCTCAGCTCCACTTTCCTGTCTGCCCCCCATGCCAACCGTGCATGAAGGATTGGTTAACACCAAAAAGGATCTGAGAAGTTGGTAGCAGTATTACAAAGTTGCTGGACTTGTACACGTCTTGGTCGGTAGCTTCCTCAGAATGAACGGAAACTCAGTCTGGATCAGCTGATACATTGCATCATTTCCCCTTCAGTCATTATACAGAAAACATAACCGCGCCCACTTAAAGGTATACCACAACCACATTATATCAGTGACTACAGTTCAAAGTTGCAAGTATTTTTTTAATTGTGTATATAATTTATATGGTTCTTTGTATCACTGGAGTAGTAATCCAGTGGCCCAGGCTAATGCTCTGGGGACATGGGTTCAAATCCCACCACGGCAGCTGGTGGAGTTTAAATTCAATTAATAAATCTGGAATGTAAAGCTAATCTCAGTAATGGTGACCATGAAACTATTATCGATTGTTATAAAAACCCATCTGGTTCACCAATGCCCTTCAGGGAAGGAAATCGGCCATCCTTACCCGGTCTGGCCTACACGTGACTCCAGACCCACAGAAGTGTGGTTGACTTTTAGCTGCCCTCTGAAGTGGCCGAGCAAGCCACTCAGTTCAAGGGCAGTTAGGAATGGGCAACAAACGCTGGCCATGTCAGCAATGCCCACGTCCCATGAAAGAATAGAAGAGGTTAAAAGATGAACGATGGGCATGGCTTTTGATTTTTCAAGTTTTGTTTTGCCCCCTATTGTTATGCCTCGTCTCCGGATGTGCTGAGGTATATTGGTTCTGGGACTTGGTCCTATGGCATTGATGGTCGTCCATTCCTCACTTGGAAGTCTAAGTTAGGTGTGAGTAACAGGTATCAGCAAACTGTTCAACGGGATGGGATTGATGCCAAGCTTAGCCTTGACCTCACCCACTGTCCACACGCAGGCACTTGGCAGTACCCTGCCTTCTCTGTTGCCCAGGCTTGCTGTGACGGTCCCACCTCAGCCCTTACTGAAATCATGTAACAACATGGGCTGAGGGGTTAATATTGTGTCCAATTATTTTTCGGTCTGGATGGCTCAACTTCTCACTGGAATAATCTGATTGAAGGGTCAACTAGGAGGCATTCCGACGTTAATATTTTCTGTTTTATGCACAAGTGTTTGACTGCCATTTTGAGCTACACGGTTAATAATGTTGACTCTGTAGCAACCTTTCGGGCAACCATATGGAAGTATATTTAGACTGTATGCTCTGACATCAATCAAGATGTGAAGAGCGTAGCCCCATAAGTCAGACAACATCATGGTCTGCCAGCGATCTGCCTCACTTTGCTCGGTAGGTTTCACCACAGGCTGGCTGAGGGTGTATTTCTGAGATTTCGCGTTCTACAAAATAAGGAAGGAAGATAGCCAATTAATTTAGTGAGTGCTTTCTCTAATGACACCTATAAGAAATAGTTGGACTAGTAAAGGACTGGGATGCAATAACAATAAATACAGATGGTTAGAAATTTTACAACTATGATTCTGAGTTACATTGCCAATTTAGTGCTAAGTTGTAGACAGCTTTATGTGACGCATCTGGATGTACAAGGAAATGAGATGAAGTTGCTCCAATTAATTTCACGTTAATGGCAGATAGATGGATTTAAAGCTTCTCCTTGTGAAGCAATCACCAAACACCCCTCCTACTCTATAACTAGGAATTTATTAGGTTCCTCATTCTTTCCAAGGCGATTTGACTGACTGGGAAGAATTGCCTCCCTCAGGGGCTATTTCGAAGATTTAAGCACGTGGAGTTCACAACATGATCCGAGTTTAGATATCCCCGGCAGCAGCTGTAACGAATCACTCGAGGCTGGTAGTCCCTCAACTGGAGGATCTTGTGGCTCAGTTGGTAGTGCATATGCCTTGGAGGCAGAATCTCCAAGTTCATGATACATTCCAGAGGACTTGTTGGCCATGGAAGGAGTGTTCATGATGCAGTTCAGCAGGCTGATAATCAGCCTGCTAACGTTCCCCACTACTCCCAAAAGGGAGTGTAGTAATTTTGGTTTTATTTAGTGTGTAATGTACCTTTAAGAATAGTGTTAAGAAAGATTACATGATCTGTAGTAACCAATAGGAGAGTAGTGTGGGCTACCTCAGCAGTCAGTGTAGAGGTAGAGTTGGAGTTGAAAGCACACATGTAGTTGCTGCTGAGTATATTGCAAATAAACTTAAAGTTTCCACTCAAGAGGTGTCTGCAGTTCAACTCTATCGTAAATAGCACAACTCGGCCACCCTACAACAGGGAGAAAAGTGTGTGCGAAGGCACGAAATAAGCAAACCAATTCCTCGACAAATGGGACACAATGTGCGCAATGTTTTAAAATAGCATTGTCATCGACAATAGCATCAGTAGCAATCTCACTCTCCAAATATACAAAGTTTAAATACAGTTAGCATGTAGGAAAAGACTACACCTATTAATTATAAACTTCAGATTGCTTAGTTTGGGAACCCTTGAATCAGTGCTGTTCTTCAATAGCTTTGAGGTTGTGCAGTACTAGACTGATTGCTTATAAATTATAGTAGTTTATACAAATATAAATGAGAGAGTTTTAATTTCCTGTGGGGTGCATCTTTTTCCACTGTGAATAAATTATTCTCTTTTGTGTGTAACAGCTGTTGTCGTCGCTTTGTTTTGAAGGGCAGGGGTTATTTTAATCAGGGTTGTTGGTACTTGTAGATTTTGTGCCCTAAGATTTGGAACGCTTGTTCTTCCTATCACAGGCCATACGTAGGTTAGAACATAGGGATTAGGAGCAGGAGTAGGCCATATAGCCCTTTGAGCTTGCTCCGTCACTCAGCAAGCTGCTGGCCGACATTCCATCTCTGTTCCACTTTCGCACCCGATTCTCAAATCGCTTTATTCCCTCAGCGTCCAAAAATCAGTTGGTCTTGGTGTTGAATATACTCAATGGCTGAGCATCTCCAACTCTCTGGGCTAGAGAGTTCCCCAAAGATTCACAATCAAATTTCTCCTTATCCTAGCTCTAAACCCCACCCCGGCCCTTAACCTGAGACTGTGAAGCCTTGTTCTGGGCTCTTCAGTGCAGGGAAACAGCCTCTTCACATCCAGGGTTGTGTAAGTGTAACTTTTGTTTTGTCTTACACATACCCCTTGGTGCAAATCAATTCTGAACTGAAATGACTAAAGAGGCAGCTTGAATTAGTTGGCTCAAGAGAGATCTCTGCATTTAAGTAGAGCCTTTCATGTCCTCAGAATGTCCCAGAGCATTTCACAACCAATTGATCACTTCTGTTGGAGCGCATGGTCACAGCTGTAATGTAGGACACTTTGGCTGCCAATTTGCACAAGCCAGATCTTATTGGATTAAATGATGGAGAGTTAATCTGTGTTGTTGGTATTTGACGGATACACATGGACAGGACACTGGGTGAATTTTCTGTCCCTCTTTGAATCGTGCTGTGGGCTCTTTTATGTCTACCTAAACTGGATTAAACAGGAACTGGATCAAATGCCTCATCCAAAAAGACGGCACTTCTAACAATGTCCACGCCTTTATGCCTGCGCTGAGGTGCCAACTTAGACTTTGTGCTGGAGTTGTATCTGGACAAGGGCTTAAACCCACAACCTTCTGACCCGGTGGAGGATTGTACTACCAGTTAACTCATCTCTGAAGGGGCATTATCACTGCCCGCTTAGTGAGAAGTCATTTCACACTGACACTAAACCGGCAGTGTAAATCCAGCATTAGAGTCTGTTTGGACACCAGGGTAAAGCTGAGTGAGAATTCCTGGAGTTAGGTACTCACCCTGCTTGAGTTTGGCAACGCACCGAGAGTAAATCTATCAAACCGGAGATAAAAACCAAAAATGCTGGAATGACTCAGCAGGTCTGGGAGCATCACTGGAGAGAAACAGAGTTCACAAAATTCAGGTCTGTGACCTTTCAACAGGGCAGTTCTGTTGCGAGATCAGTGACTTGAAATGTTGGGTTGTGTTTTATGGCCCCACCCTCCCCACCGGGGGCGAGTTTGAAAGCAGTGGGGGTATTTAATCGGGTCAGAGGGTGCAGGCTGGAGATGCCGCTGCCTTCTCAACTCAACCTGATTAAGCCCAGGGAGCGAAGGTTCATGGACGGCTGAGAGACACACCACCCCTACCCTTTCTCCTGATTCCTTCCCCGCCACCCCATCCTGCCCTCGCTCATCCGTGGCCCGTGTCCCTCGTCAACCCTCGGCCTCTGGTGGGTGCATTACTGCAAGCAGCCACTGCTCCTGGTGGCGCTGATGTGCATTGGAGAGTGTCTAGCATAGAAAGGGTTAATGGAGGACTGGGTACGGTACCGCCACACTGTGATGTGAAGACCACTTGACCCAAATGTAGAGGACAGTCATGTACTGGACAGAGACGTGTGTAGAGGTAAGCATGGAGGCAGCTCATACCTTAGACCTTATACTGTACTTATGTATATAGTTACAAGTAGTTAATAGACACTTACTTTTAAACTATACAAGACTCAGAACCTCTTCATGAGAACAACTGAACTACACACATCTTACGACAGATCAGAGGCCGGCAGCTCTTGCAGGGGCAGGATTTCCGCTCCTCGGATCATAAATCACAGGAAAGGCCCAACGCTGGCCAGTTAAGTGCCTGATGGGCAATTACTATGGCAGGCCTTCCTCAATTGGGGGGAGAGGGGGCGACACAGGGCCCCTGTCAGCTTTCCCTGTTGCCAACATTAAATTCTGCCGTTAAATTCTGAGCTCTGAAGAAAAGTCACGGACTCAAAACGTTAACTGTTTCTTTCTCTACAGATACTGCCAGACTATCTGAGATTTTCCAGTATTTTCTGTTTTTTGCTTTATATCATATTAAATTCTGCCTGTTAATTCTGCTCCTCTCTCCACAGGTATTGCCTGACCCACTGTGTATTTCCAGCATTTACTGTTTTTTATTTCAGATTCCCAGCATGTGCAGTATTTTGCTTTACTGTCAAGTGTTCAGGAGAATCCCTGATCTACCCTTATCCAGACCGTGCCATGCTTTCTTCCTGAAGTGGATATAAAATGCCTGCCAAGCAGTGTAGACCACAGGCTTCTGCCTGGCTGGAACCAAGCTAAAAAACGAAAGACTTGCATTTACATAGCGCTTTTCAATCCCACCAGACGTTGCAAAGCACTTTACAGCCAGTGAAGTACTTTTAAAGTGGTCACTGTTTAATGTAGGGAACGTAGCAGCCAATTTGTGCACAGCAAGCTCCCACAAATAGCAATGTGACAATGACCAGATAATATTTTTTATCGAGGGATAAACTTGTTCTTTTAAATAGTGTCATGGGATCTTTTGCATCTACCCGAGCAGTTAGATGGGGCCTGGGTTTAATAACTCATTCAAAAGACTGTGCAGCACTCCCTGGGTACTCCACTGGAGTAGTCAGAAGGCAATCAGTTAAAATCCTGTTGCAGCGCTGGAGTGCCTAGGATTACCCTGCCTTGTGATACAAGGGAAGCAATGGGTCAGATATAAAAACAGAAAATGCTGGAAAAACTCAGCAGGTCTGACAGCATCTGTGGAGAGAAAGACAGAGTTAACCCCTCGAGTCCGTATGACTCTTCTTCAGAGCCTAAAAGAGGGAGAAGAGGGAAAAAAGGGAGAAGGAGAGTCATATGGACTCAAAGCATTGACTCTGTCTTTCTCTCCACGGATGCTGTCAGGCCTGCTGAGATTTTCCAGCCTTTTCAGTTTTTTGTCCCAGATTTTCAGCATCCGCGGTATTTTGCTTTTTATCAACGTATCAGAGACGTTGTGTTTTTGATGACACGTCAAACCAAGACCTGTCAAATGGCTCAAAGATCCTGAAGACTCTCTCAAATTCGATTTTGATCTCTGAAATGTTAACAGGGAGCCAGATGTCCCAAGGCATCTTAACGTTAACATTAAAATGGCTTTTGTATATCAGCGAGCGGAAGACTGTCTGGGCACGTGCAGGTTCCCGGGTCAGAAAGAGACGCAGCGCTGTCAGTATAACTCTGGTGGCCAGCCTCACCTTTAACAGGTGCCTAAATACTACCAGTAAATTCTTTTACTATTAGCGCTGTTTTTGGTTAAGAAGGAAAATGAATACTTTCTCTTTTGGAGGAAAATTGTTGCAGCAATAAGAAATTCTGATGGAAGAAATAGCACAAGGAAATGTGTAATAAGATTGTAATTTATTTTTTTAAAAATTGAAATGACTCAACATTAAATCTGCTTATCCTGACTATATTCTGACAATACTGAAAAGATTTGGCATCTGTCGTTCTTGACCATTTTTTTTTTTACGAGGAATATCTTTTGTCGGTTTTCCTCCCTCAGGGTTACCACTTACGCATGTGCCAGCCGTCTTTCATCACAAGGATGGCACAGTCTGCCGTGCCAACTCCTCCACAGCCGCTGTCGATCATCATTACGACCGGCTAATCGGAGCAGGCGCTCCAGCCTGGTGCCTTCTGTGAGGTCTTTCCGATCCTCGGGCAAAACGCAGCGTTCCTGAAACCTGCCTCGCGTTGGTCGTGCGGCCTTTGTGCCCTGTCTCTCTGCCAGGTGGCCGGTGTGTGGAAAGGGGCAGCTCTTCAGCCGCCGTACCCCGTGCCCTCTGGTGCTCCTCCCAGCCTCGTTCCCAGCGCCTTCCTGCCTCGCGTGCCCCTTTGGAAGATTTTCCCGTCTCTTTGCCACGTTTTCCCTCACCCTCGCTTCATGGCATTTTCTCGCTCGCTCATTGCTTTTCCTGATTGGCCTTAAGACGAAGCTTTGATGTTCCTTCCCACCTCTACACCTGTAGGCGTGATCCGGATTACAAGTTATTTTTGAAGAAAACGATCTTTTACCATTCTGTCACCAGGTGTAAAACGTGCAAAGGTTGAACTTGCATTTATATAGCACCTTTCTTGACCTCCGGCTGTCCAAAAGTGCTTTACAGACAATTAAGTACTTCGAAGTGTCACTACTGTTGTAATGTAGTCAGCAGCCAATTTGTGCATAGCAAGATCCCACAAACAGCAATGTGACAATGAACAGATAATCTGCTTTTAATGAAGGATGAATATTAGCCCAGGACTCTGAGGATAATTCCCCTGCTCTCCTTCAAAATAGTGCATACAGCTTTTGCTTCCACCTGCGAGCATAGACAAGGCCTTGGTTTGATGACTCATCCAAAAGATGGCGCCTCTGACAGTGCAGCACTCCCTCGGCACTGTACAGGAAGGCCAGCTTGGATCAAGACTCTGAAGTGGGACTTGAACCCACAACCTCTGGGCAGAGGCAAGAGTGTTATCACTGAATCAGAAATTAACTTTAGATTAGAACAATGCATGTGCTACACTTGTTTGTATGTACAAGTGTGTGTATATGGTTCTTTCTGCCAGAGAGATGCTTTAATGAGTGTGTGCAAATTGTAGAGTGAGACAGAGCGAACCAGAGAAAATTAGTAAGTAAGAGACCAGTGGGTAGAGGTAGGGAGGTGAGAGTGACTGCTCTTGACATCAAAGTAGCATTTGACCGAGTGTGGCATCAAGAAGCCCTGGCAAAATTGAAGTCAATGGGGAAACAAGGAAAACTTCTCCGCTAGTTGGAGTCATACTGAGCATAAAGGACGATGGTTGTGGTTGTTGGAAGTCAATCATCTCAACCCAGGACATTGCTACAGGAGTTCCCCAGGGTAGTGTTCTAGGCCCAACCTTCTCCAGCTGCCTCATCAATGACCTTCCTTCCATCATAAGGTCAGAAGTGGGGGTGTTCGCTGATAATTGCACAATGTTCAGCACCATTAGCGACTCCTCAGATACTGAAGTAGCCCATGGCCATTTGTAGCAAAATCTGGACAACATGCAGGCTTGGGCTGATAAGTAGCAGGCATTGACCATCTCCAGCAAGGGGGAATCTAATCATCCCCTCTTGACATTCAGTGAGAATTGTTTTTCCCCTCAGGGTAATGAGTCTTTGGAACTCGCTTCCTCAAAAGGTGGTGGAAGCAGAGTCCTTGAATATTTTTAAGGCAGAGCTAGATAGATACTTTATTAACAAGCAGATGAAAGGTTATCGGGGGTAGGCAGGAATGTGAGGTTACATTCAGATCAGCCATGATCTTATTGAACAGCAGAGCAGGCTCGAGGGGCCAAGTGGCCTACTCCTGCTCCTAATTTGTATGCTTGTATGATATTACCATTGCTGAAACCCCCACTATCAACATCCTGGGGGTTACCATTGACCAGGAACTGAAATGGACTATCCATATAAATACTGTGGCTATAAGAATAGGTCAGAGACTGGGAAACCTGAGGCAATAACTCATCCCCTGACTCCCTCCCCACCACCACCCCAAAAGCCTGTCCATCATCTACAAGGCACAAGTCAGGAGTGTGATGGAATACTCTCCACTTGCCTG
Source organism: Cetorhinus maximus (assembly GCF_964194155.1). Classification (NCBI taxonomy): domain Eukaryota; kingdom Metazoa; phylum Chordata; class Chondrichthyes; order Lamniformes; family Cetorhinidae; genus Cetorhinus; species Cetorhinus maximus. The sequence continues at coordinate 13,701,529 of NC_135908.1, read as the reverse complement.
AATGAGTGCAGCTCCAACAACACTCAAGAAGCTCGACACCACCCAGGACGGAGCAACCAGCAACTTAAAAGTTCACACCCCCCCTCCACCGACGCACAGTATCAGCAGTGTGTACCATCAAAAGATGCACTGCAACAACTCATCACGGCTCCTTCAACAGCACCTTCCAAACCCACTACCTCTACCGCCCAGAAGGACATGGGCAGCAGATGCATGGGAACACCACTACCTGCAAGTTCCCCTCCAAGTCACACACCATCCTGACTTGGAAATATGTCACAGTTCCTTCATTGTTGCCAGATCAAAATTCTGGAACTTCCTTCATAACAGCAATGTGGGTGGCACCTGTACCAGATGGACTGCAGTGGTTCAATAAGGTGGCTTGCCTCCACCTTCTCAAGGGCAATTAGGGATGGGCAACTAATGCTGGTCTTGCTATAGACATCTACACCCCAAGAAACATAGTTTTCATGTGTTTGTTATCAAGGCTACAAAAGAAATCAATTAGTTTAAAACTTCTGTGCACATTTCTTCCATTATAAATTCCTCTCTCATTTGTCATAGCAACAGCCTGTGTAAAGTTGCCACTCTAATCACTTTGTCATTTCCTTTCCATTGAAGTGCTTCAGTGCCTCTAGTGGTGGGACAGTGTAATTAAAGCGTGACATGTTTACATACACAGTTCCCATTTTAAATGTGGACATGTTTTACTTGAACTTGATTCCCTATGTTCAATGCCACAAGATAGTAATTAATTAAACAAAATGGTGATGTTATCCTTTAGCGATGACTTTTTAGCCAATGCTAATTATGTAACTATTTCACCGTCCTTTGCTTCCCATCTCATTGGTTGCTAATAACTGTGTGATGGATCCAATCATGTTATGTTTGATTGACAGACCTCCGGAACCAAGGCGGGAATTTGATTGGACTCAGTTTAAGCATGAAAGATTATTGTGGCAATCCACAACACTATTTACAATTCATTCATTTGGAAAGCAGCACAATTAAGGTTAATCATGTGATTTGCCCATGTGAATGGACATGCAGATAAGATTCACGAGGTTGGTTCCAGGGATGAGGAACTTCATTTACGTGGATAGGTTGGAGAAGTTGGACAGTTCTCCTGGAAGAAAAGAAGGTTGAGAGGAGACTTGATAAGAGTTATTCAAAATCATGAGGGCATCTGGACAGAGTAGATAGGGAGAAACTGTTCCCATTGGTGGAAGGATTGAGAATAAGAGGGTTACAGATTTAAGATAACTGGCAAAAGAAGCAATGATGACATGAGGAAAAACTGTTTCACACAGCGAGCGGTTAGGATCTGGAATGCATTGCCTGAGAATATGGTGGAGGCAGCTTCAATCGAGGCATTCAATAGACAATCAGATTGTTACCTGAAAAGGAAGATTGTGCAGGGATACGGGAAGAAGGCCAAGGATTTGTGGTTCCATAGCTGGTGAAGAAATGGAAATGTTTCAGAGTGACTTTATTTTACAGTAACTTAGTGCAAGGCACTTTAGGTTTAGGATAGAGGCACTGCAGCTTTGGTTGCCTGGCAACGACATTGTTAAGCAACATACATTGCTCTTATGGAGAGCTGGCACAGGCACAATGGGCCAAATGGCCTCAATGTGGCTTCAAAACCCCAAGCCTGGGCTCCCTGTGAAGTGGAAGATAAAGACAAGCCCCAAGACTGGTTGGGTTTTGAAGCCAGCTTCTCTGTAATGTCATGCTGCTGATTGGTCAGGTAGCTGAGTTACCTGAACAAGGAATGTCCAGCACTGGAGAAGACCATTGAAGTCCACGTGCCTCCTAACTCAATGGATGCAGCCTTGTCCACCCTCCGCCCATCCCTGGAACAAATGTTGAAGTCCAGATCTTCCTGGAAGTATAACGGAGTGTTGAAGACGCACACTGTTATTGACCAACAGATTGGCCAGGATGCCCAGGGGGTGAAAAGGTATAAGCAAAAAGCAAATTACTGCGGATGCTGGGAAACTGGAAACAGAACCAGAAAATGCTGGAAAAACTCAGCAGGTCTAACAGCATCTGTGGAGAGAAAGACAGAGTTAACGTTTCGAGTCCGTCATACGGACTCGAAACGTTAACTCTGTCTTTCTCTCCACAGATGCTGTGAGACCTGCTGAATTTTTCCAGCATGTTCTGGTTTGGTTGTGAATGAAGGGATGTGCCAGGAGTTACGAACCTCCAGAACTTTCTCCATGCCATTTCCATTGCTCAAATCCCATCTTGCTCTTGGCCTCCCTGCTATTTTTAAGAGCTTTCTGGATTTGTACAGAGTCCATTACATTCTCTGCTTGTAATTAAAAGAGTAATCAACCCAATCATTGCTCATGCAATGCCAACCAACCTCTCCGGCCCAGAAAGGGGATAACTTAAACAGTCGATTCTCATTCTTTCAGATAGTAAATTGTTCTTGGAGATTTTAAAAAGCATTCTTTTTTTATTCTTATTTCCTTTCTGTGGTTTTTTTTTCCCCTCTTGATCCAATTTTTCCTTCCCTCTCTTTGTCTCTTTCTGTCCCTGATTTGACTCTAGTTCACCCCATTTCCTTCTCGGTCGGTTCCTCGGTTTCTTTCTCAATCCTTAAATTCTCAAAGATTAAGGAGACATTTTCCAAGGTCGCAGATGCTCCATTGCCATCATCGCGCTGCTTTGAGCTTGCACTTGCAGAAAGTTTGGGAGCAAAATATCCTGGAGGTGATGAGTGAGGGGGGAAAAAGTCTAACAGGAGATACCGGACGCCAGAATATTTCATTCCATTGCAAGGATGCTCCTAACTGTAGTATTATACGCTTTTGTTAACACAGAATCCAAATTGTGGTTCCATAGCTGGTGAAGGGATGGAAATGTTTTAGAATAACTTTATTCGACAGTACTTTATTGCATTTTAAGTTTAGCATAGGGGCACTGCAGATTCGGTTACCTGGCAACAACATCGTTAAGCAGCGCACGATCCACGGACTGGTTTCCTTAACTCTATATTTGTCAGCAATAACCTTAGTTAAAGGGAATTATTCCGAAGCCCCTGATAAACTCCCAGTTGAACTCGGATCAGATCCTTTCACCATTCTTCCTCAACCACAGCGACTTGCATTTACATCGCGCCTTTAACATAGCAAAACTTCTCATCAGGAGCAAAACTTGACACCGAGCTACTTAAGATGAGTTGGCTCAAAGCTTGGACAGAGAGGTAGGTTTTTAAGGAACGTCTCAGAGGAGGAAAGCAAAGAAGTGAAGTTTAGGGAGGGAATTCCACAGCTGAAGGCACGGCCGCCAATTGTGGAGCGATTAGAGTCAGGGATGAACAGAGTGCAGAACTGGAGGAGTGAAGAGGTGTTGGAGAATTGTCGGGTTGGAGGAGGTGACAAAGACCGGGGAGGGCCGAGGTCATGGACGAATTTGACAACGAGCCGGAGAATTTTAAAACTGATGCATTTGCCGGAAAGGGAGCCAACGGGGGTGAGCGGGCGCGCGGTGATGGATGGATAGGTCTGCTGCGAGCTGGGATATGGGCGGCAGGGTTTTGAATAAGCTCAAGTTTACACGGGGTGGAAATTGGGAACTTGGCCATGAGAGCTGTTGTGACCATAAAGAACCCGAAAATGTTATTAAAAGCCAGCAATATTTTATATCTGGAACTTGAGAGAGATTTTTTTTCTCATCCACAGTATTCTCCCCTCATGTTTTTTTATCTGGAATTGCAAATCCCTGATCATTTTGCTCTCCTGGGGTGAAGTCCCATTGACTGCAGCCTTCTGGTACCCTTGCTCAACTTTCCATACTTTATGGCCAGGATTTTACCTTCCCTGCCGGTAGATTCGTAGGCAGGGTGAGGGGTGGTGACTGTAAAATTTCTCGGATGGCCTTCGCACTGGGTGCCCAACCACCCCGACCTCGCCCCAGTTTTACTCTTGGATGGTTGAGGCCTAGGCCGTCCTGCCCACTGTTACCCCAATGGGGGGCTCTTAAGAGGCCAATTATTGACCACTCCATTTTCAGGCTGGTGGGAGGAGTTCAGGGTCAAGGGGGAAGGCTGAAAATGGACTGTGTCCAGGCCTTGGGCAGGGAGGGAGGGAGGGAGAGAAGGCCGCCTCCATCAGATGCCTCTGGACCGACCCCTGCAGGTTCTCCTTGCCCCCACTCAACCTCTCCACCAACACCCCCGCCACCACCCTCTACCCACTCCCTTGGGCTTCTCCACCCTGCGCTAAGAACCCCAAAACTTACCTGGTCCTGAACTCCCAGGAGTTAGGCTGTAGGGACTGCTCACCATCCCAGTCCTGCCCAATGCAACCTCTGGTGCTGCTGGGACTACAAAGCCACTGGCCAATCAGATTGGCCAGCAGCTCCCTGAGGTGGGACTTCTTCCCAAGTGAGGGGCGGAGGTCCTGCCTCCAGCCAATTGACATGCTGAGGGGGGTTAAATGGCTGCTGGGGCACGTGGTCTTGGCGGGGATGTGTTCTCCACCGAATCTTCCGATTGGCAGGAAGGGAAATCCCACCATCTCGGCCCACATCTGAGCCAAAACACTGGGGCGGCAGGATTTTTCAGATGGCAGGATTTCTGCCCCGCCACCGAAACAGGCAACCCTGTGGCTCCCTCGCTCGGGAGGGAGTCCGGCCTCGGAGAGCTGTCCAGCAATCTAATTGGCCAGCAGCTCACTAGTCTCAGCAGCGCCAGTGGAAATAGTGGCCAGGACTGGGACTGCAAGCGGCCCCCAGATTTCAGTCCTGGAATCCAGGACCAGGTAAGTGCTTGGGTCTCATAGCGGGGAGAGCAGCTAAGGCTTGAGGTGGGGGGGTAGAGGGTCTTTATATGGAGGCTGGGTTGGGGGGGCGGAGGGGAGACATCTGCAGGGGGGTAGACCGTATGGGGAGGGTGGGTGGGTGACATGCCCGATGTAGAAAGGAGGCCTTGAAGGAGGTGAAGCCCCCACTTCCCCACTCCAAGGCCTGAGCAGGGTGACTTTCTGGGCTTTTCCCCTGTTCCTGAACTCCTCTCGCCAGCCTGAAAATTGAGGCTGTTTGGGAAATGGTCCTTAAGGGCCTCAACTGGGGCAGGGGCGGGAGGGCTGGCCTAGGCCTCACCCACCCCACTGCAAAAGGGAGGACTTTGGGGGTGACATCCAAGGAATTTTATGGCCTTCCCCCCCTCCCCCCCCCTGTCCATCACCCCAACCCAACCATCACCCCATCCCACCCTGGAAACCCACTGGCGGTGGGCTGTAAAATCCAGCCTTGGATGTCAGCGAACTGTTTGACTCCTCGGATCCAAGCATGAGCCTGATCCTGTCCCCATCAATCCCTGTCCTTACCAATAAACTCCAAACAAACCAGGGAATGAACCTTTCCAGCTGCATTGTTTCAGTTCCAGAAGGATCCCTTTGTCACCTAGTTTGACTATTTCAATGCACTCCTGACCGGCCTTCCACATCCTACCCTCTCTAAACTCGAGGTCATCCAAAACTCTGCTGCCCCTTACTTGCAGCTAGCCTCATTCACCATTCAACCTGCTGACCTACATGGGCTCTTGGTTAAGCAATGGTTTGATTTTAAAATGCTCCTTGTTTTCGTGGCCTCACGCATCCCTGTCTCTATAAATCTCCTCCAACCCCACGTGAGATATTTGCGTTTCGCTACTTTTGGCCTCTTGAATCCATCCCCGATTTTAATCGCTCTACCATTGGCGGCCGTACCTTCTGGGCCCTATACGCTCTGGAATTTCCACCCGAAACCTCTCCTGAACTAGAAGCCTCTCCACGCACCATACAGGATGAGCTTTGCTCGCAACCCCCCCCACCCCCCCGTTTATTTTTCTTTCTCCTCTTCCCCTTCTCCTTCTCCTGCTGCTGCTTTTTAATCCTTTAATGTTGCAGTAGTTTATTTGCTTCACATCGTCAAGCCTTCATTCTGGTGCCCTGGGCCTTTTGACGAGGCTTCAAGCATTGTGATGTGATGCACATTGCAGCAACTTAGTGATGTTAATGTAGGTGACAGTTCACACTTGGGGCAGTTTAGCTCCAGAGGTGCCTCTGTAAGTTGTGCGTTTTTCCCCTTTCAGCTGTTTCTCTCTCTTGTCACTCAGGGGATCCTGATTCTGCGACGATTCTGTGGAAGGGAGCTTTCATTGGGAAAGAGCAAACTTTAAGCATTTTTATAATTCCTCGGTTCGTTATTTATATTTGCATTTTCCGTGAGGAAGTGCTGTCCCTTGGGGGCCAAACAAGTGGAGCCAAAGGACAATCTAATTGGCCAGCGGCTCACTAGTCTCAGCAGCGCCAGTGGACGTGGTGGCCAGGACTGGGACTGCAAGCAGCTCCCATAGTTAAGTCCTGGAATCCAGGACCAGGTAAGTGTGTGGGTCTCATAGCGGGGAGGGCAGCTAAGGACTTGGGCCGGGGTAGGGGGTCTTTATATAGAGGCTGGGTGAGGGGAGGGAGCAGCTGCAGGGGGGCAGACCGTGTAGGTAAGGGGGGGCACGCCTGATGTAGAAAGGAGGCCTTGAAGGAGGTGAACCCCCACTAGATTTTTGGCTCCACTCCACTGGGGAAAATCCGGCCTAGTGTGATCCATGAAGCCTATCTGTTAATTGAGAGTGAGCTTGGTTCAAAAACACCCAGTATACTATACTTCCATCCAGAAGACCCAACCAGGTAAGGACTCAATCGTAACATCTAGTCAACATCTCAAATAATGAACCTTTTTCAGGGCTTAGCTTCTTTATAATGCCATTCTGGCTGTTTCAGGGACGATAGCCCATAGTGTGGTAGTCACAAGTTGATGGAGCCACCATAACATGAGGGAGATACAATGGGAGGGGATTTCCGCCCCCTCTCTCCTCCACCCCCTTCCCGGCGGGATCTTCCGGTCCAGCCAAACTCAATGGAGATTTGAATGGCTCGCCGCATCTGTCGCTGGAAATCTACCACAGCCGGGCCGGAAAATCCCAGCCAATGAGTGATTGAAAGAAAAGGAAAAGAAAGATTTGCATTAATATAGCATTCTTCATGACCGCTGGATGTCTCAAAGAGCTTTACAGCCAATGAAATACTTTTGAAGTGTAGTGCAGGAAATACGGCAGCCAATTTGCACACAGCAAGCTCCCAAAAGCAGCAATTGATAATGACCAGATAATCTGTTTTCCTTACGTTGATTGAGGGATATACATTGGCTAGGACACCGGGGAGAACTCTTCTCCAAAGTAGTGCCATGGGCTCTTTTAAATCCATCCGGACAGCCAGATTGGGCCTCAGTTTAACGTCTTTTCCAAAGGACAGCACCTCTGACAGTGCAGCACCCCCTCAGCACTGCACGGGAGTGTCAGCCTTGATTTTTGTGCTCAAGTCCTGTAGGTGGGGCTCAAAGGTGAGAGAGTTACCAACTGAGTTACATGGCTAAGGAAGATACTTTAAAAAAATAGTATTTAAGCTGTGATTTCTGTATTCTTTATTCACTCTGGTGATTTCCCCCTTACAAAACCAACTGGCGATTTCTTCTGGATTCCCTCAGCCTAAGGCATATAAAGGAAGACCTTGCATTTATATAGTGCCTCTCACATCTCAAAGTTCTTTATAGCCAACAGATTACTTTAAGCATTATTGCTGTTGTTTTTTTTAAGCAGATGTGGCACCGAATTTGTGCACAGCAAGATTCCGCAAAGAGCAATATATAAAGGACCAGATATCTGTTGGGTTGATTGAGGTTTTTGATAAATTAGACACAGAAGGCCAGATTTTTGCGGAATGAGGAAGAGTCTGTGGGCATTTAAAAATGGCGGACGGATTCAGAAGTCCCACCCCCATTTCTGACAGATCCAATTATTGCCAACAGGGGAAGGGCTTGATTCACACAGGCAGGAAATATGAACTCAACAGGGCCATTTGAACTTAGTGCTGAGTTCAAACAGACCCCATTTTAGCTGTTCCAGTGGCTTTAACCCTCAGTGTTGGAGCCATGAATTGATGAAATAGAAATAAACACTCTTGAAGGGTGGACAAGTCTATTTAAATGTCATGATCAGAATTTTAAAAAAATCCCTTGCTGTTTAAACTTGGAACAAAAATAGGCAAAAGCTGTCAGTGAGAGTTTAAAAAAAACACTTGTCTGCTCGACTACTTTGGTTGACAGGCCATCTGATGTAGGCTGGAAGAAAACATTACCACCTGTTCCATAGTTTCAATAGAATTTCTTGTTGATATTTCCCAAGGGCTGTTATTATTGTCGTTATGAATGCATGGCTGGGTTTCAAAAACTACAGAATCATTATCTCAGCAGTGGGTTCTGAGTTCACAGTTGAATAGGCAATTTAAAGAGGTATTAAGGGATTACCTGTCTTTAATCTGGCAGGATAGCCAGGATGGATGCAGCTCCAACAACACTCAAAAAGGTTGACACCACCCAGGACAAAGCAGCCCATGTGATTGGCACCCAAGTAACCACCTTCAACATCCATACCTTCCATTACAGATGCACTATGGCAGCAGTGTGTACCATCTACAAGATGTACTGCAGCAGCTCACCAAGACTCCTTAGACAGCACTTTCTAAACCCACAACGTCTATACCCTAGAAGGACAAGGGCAGCAGATGCCTGGGAACACCACCAACTGCAAGTTCCCCTCCAAGTCACACACCATCCTGACTTGGAAATGTATCACAGATTCTTTACTGTCAATGGGTCAAAATCCTGGAACTCCCTCCCTAATGGCACTGTGGGTGTACCTACACCACATGGACTGCTGTGGTTCAAGAAGGCAGCTCACCACCACCTTCTCAAGGGCAATACGGGATGGGCAATAAATGCCAGCATCACCCACATTCTGTAAAAGGAATTAAAACAAAACAAATGATCTAGAGGCAGGAGTTAAAATGCCATCATGGGAGTTGGGCAATTTAATTTCAGTTACTTAAATAAATCTGGAATAAAAGAACTACTATCCATAATGGTGTCCATGAAGCTACTGCATTTTTGTTACAAATCATTTGGTTGATCCTTTAAGGAATAAATTCTGTCGTCCCTGCCTGGACTGGTCTATAAGTGACTCCTGACCCACCACAATGTGGTTGACTCTTAACTGCCCTCTGAAATGGCCTAGTGAGCCACTCAGTTCTCAAGAAGGCAGCTCACCTCCATCTTCTTGAGTTCAGTTAGGGGTGTGCAATAAGTGCTGCCCTTTACAACACTCCCCACCTCCTGTGAATGAATAAAAGAAGAGAATAGCCTACATTGTGTGCTCAAGTTGCTGGACCAGGGACTTTGAGTCACCCTAACTATAGCTGAGCACATTTCAAATGTTGATCGCTCTTTGTGTTTAAAAAAGAAACTTCCTGAATTTATCTTTTACCAGTTTGATTCAGTCTCCCACCGGACAATCACACGGCTTTGATCTACAAATCGGAAACTGGTGAATAATTTAGAAAGCCCCTTCTGGTATTTTTGCATAAATTAATTTCTTGATCTGACGGTTCTTTTATTTCCTGCGCACGTACGCAGCTTTTCAAAACCATGTTGGGAATACTGTTGAACTGTTTATAAAATAATCCCCTTAAGTGACCTTAAACGCTGTGTGGAGCGGGTGGAGGGGAGGGGGGGCGGGGGGCAGTTTTATGTCCTCTCCCATGGCATGTTTGGAGGCGGGGAGGGCATTTAATCGGGTGGGAGGGTGTGTCGTGTAAACATCCCGCCCCCTTTCTTGCCTCCGCCAAAGTTGAGTCCGGGGTGTGGAGGCTTGTGGACTTCCCCCCACTGCCGCTAGTTCAGGCCCTTAAGTGGGCTATTAATGACCACTTAAGTGCCTCATCCCACCGCTGCTGGTATTAACCCAATGGCGTGCAGGTCTGCCGCCACTCTGGGACAGTATGGGCTGTTTGTGGTCTCCTGGTGGTGGGGAGCATCCCTCATTCCCTGATCGGGCAGCCCAGCGTTGGAAAGGAGGTGGCTGCCTGCTGAGTGCAGCCCCTGTCCTTGCTGCCTACCCTCCTCGCCCACCCCCCTCACTCCCCCCCACCCCCAACCCGCACAACTCCCCCCCAACCCACGCATGTCCTACTGCCATAACTTACCTCTGGCCTTGGTCACTCCTCAATCCTGGGCCCCTGGTGATTGTTGTTCCTGCAACAGCCACACCTCCCCGGTGACTCTGGTGAGCAAAGGAACTGCCGGCCTCTGACTGACCGGCAGCTCTTAGTCGACAGGATTTCTGCAGCCTCCCCCAAGGTCCTTGTTGCCAAGTCCCGCATGTGACTGCTTAAGTGCCTAAGAGGCCCTCAATACTGCTGGGGTTCCCAGAGGAGGCAATGTGAGTCTGTTGTTGGCTCTGCAGGCAGCTGGCGAGACCCCCTGATGTCTCTATATAATCCCCCCCACCCCGCCCCACACAAGGGTGATCCTCTGCCTGTCTCTGCATCTCCATCAGTTTTCTTACAACGTTTCCAGAGGCACTTCTTATGCACGGGGCTCAGTATGAGCCTGGCCTCTGGCCTGGTCCTCCGACCATCAGGGACCTCAGCTGTTGCATCCTCCATCAGCTGCGAGGACATAGATTGTGTCCCCCAAGTCTAATCATGAAAGCGTAACCACTGGGGTGAATGTCTTTGCACTGGGGTGTTCGCTGATGATTGCACAAAGTTCAGCACCCATTCTCGACTCCTCAGATACTGAAGCAGTCCATGTCCAAATGCAGCAAGACCTGGACAACATCCAGGCTTCGGCTGACAAGTGACAAGTAACATTCACGCAACAATTGCCCAGCAATAACCATCTTCAATAAAAGATAATCCAACCATCTCCCCTTGACATTCCATTACCATCGCTGAATTCCCCCACTATCAACATCCTGGGGGGTGACCATTGACCAGAAACTGATCTGGACTGGCCATACAAAGGCTTTGGCTACAAGAGCAGGTCAGAGACTGGGAATCATGCAACGAGTAACTCACCTCCGGACTCTCCAAAGCCTGTCCACCATCTACAAGGTACAAGGCAGGAGTGTGATGGAATACTCTCCACTTGCCTGGATGAGTGCAGCTCCAACAACACTCAAGGAGCTTGACACCATCCAGGTTTGATTGGCACCCCAGCCACCACCTTTAACATTCACTCCCTCTACCACCAATGCACAGTAGCAGCCGTGTGTACCATCTATATGATGCACTGCAGGAACTCACCAAGGCTCCTTGGACAGCACCTTCCAAACTTGCGACCCCTACTACCTAGAAGGAAAAGGGCAGACACATGGGAACACCATCACCTGGAAGTTCACCTCCAAGCTACTTACCATCCTAACTTGGAAATATATCGCCGTTCCTTCACTGTCGCTGGGTCAAAATCCTGAAACTCCCTTCCTAACAGCACTGTGGGTGTATCTACACCACATGGACTGCAACTGCTCAAGAAGGCATCTCACCACCACCTTCTCAAGGGAAATTAGGATGGGCAATATAAATATTGACATAGCCAGCGATGCCCATGTCCCGCGAAAGAATGAAAAAAATGTGTGGGGCCACTCGTTGTTGGCTCTGAGACATCGCTCCAGAATAGCAGGTGGTAGCAGCAGTTGTATTTATCCAGTTTGGGGGTGGGCGGGTGGGCAGGGAGAGATGAGCAGATGGTAGCAGTAGTTGAGGGTACCTGGGGAGGTGGGGGTGAGATCAGAAGATTCCCGCAGGAGCTGTCACCTCAAGGCATCCACTCACACAGCCAGACTGATGATTGATGCTACAGGATGTTTGATGCTACAGCAAGATTACTTAAGGAAGGATATATGTATATTGGAAGTAGTTCTGAGAATGTTCACTTGGCTGGATACCCCCTGTGGGACGTAGAGGTTGCCTTATGGGGAAAGGTTGGGCCTATACTCATTAGAGTTCAGAAGAATGAAGGGTGATCTGATTGAAACATATAAGATTCTGAGGGGGCTTGACCGGTTAGATGCTGAGAGGATGTTCACTTCGTTGGGGAATCTAGAACCAGGGGACGTGGTTTAAAGATAAGGGCTCTCCCATTTAAGACGGAGATAAGGAGGGATTTCTGCTCTCAAAGGGTCATTAGTCTTCCGAATTCCCTTTCACAGAGAGCAGTGGAGGCTGGGTCATTGAATATATTCAAGGATGAGTCAGAGAGATTTTTGATCTGCAAGAGAGCCAAGGGTTATGGGGAGCAGGCAAAAAAAGTGCTCTTAAAGTCACAATAAGATCAGCCTTGTTTTTATTGAATGGTGCAGCAGGCTCGAGGGGCCGAATGGCCCACTCCTGCTCCTATTTCTTCTCATCTTATGATTCCAGCCAGGATTTTAAAATTCGAGCTGGAACATTGACGAGTGAAATCAGGGAACATTTTGTTTTTTTTCCCCCACACACAAAGTGTATTAGAAATCTCTCTCCCTAAAAGGCTGTGGACACTAAATCAGTTTGAGCTCTCGGGACCATGGTAGATTTTCCTGGTGACAGTTCTGATGAAAGGGCCTTGGGCCGAAACACTAACCCTGTTCCTCTCTCCACAGACGCTGCCTGACCTGCTGAGCGTTTCCAGCATTTCTGCTTATATTTCAGATTTCCAGCCTCGGTGATACTTTACCTTTTAGCGGGTAGATTTTTCTCGGGTAAACCCATCGAGCAACATGAAGCAAAGATGGGCAAAGCGAAGCTGTGATGTTGACCTTCCAACCCTTTTTGTCTTTCTCTCCTTTTCAGCAGAGGAGGAAGTACTTGAATGACCAGAAAGAAAACCTGAAACAAGCCAACGGCCATTCCACGAGTGCTTTTGCCATTTTGCTGCCTTGCCCACAGCTGTAACCATTAAGTATAACCCAACCGAGCAGGACCTGAGGCTGGATTAACTGGGGTCCGAGTTCCACAGCGGCGTTGAGCTAAATCCTTGTCCCTCTACGTGTTTAGCCGAACTGTTTGCTCCAACGATCCTGGGGATTGCTGCAGATGTCACTGTTGAAAGCTAATATGATGTCAAAAATTAAGAATGTGGCTTAATTACCTTCTGTGCGAGCTGTTGGCCTTCAGAGGCCAACTCAGCCCCAGGAGAACAAAGATCCTTGTTCGGAAGGTAAAACAGTGTTGAAGCAGAATGTAATTTTTCGACTGGGAGATATTTTTTAATCTGTAGAATTGAATTGTTCTTTCCTTGGCTTGTGTTGTGATTTTTGTTGCTGTTGAATATAGTGATGCACACATAACCAGCTGTTGGCTTCAATAGAACATTTGTGCTCTTTTTGCAATCATAGTCATTCTGGCTGTTTAGTCGCAGCCTTCTTTGCTGCTAGTATGTTGAGGGACCTCCACTTGTCTTCAATCTCGCCCTTAGCACATTTCTAACTGTCACGCGGTAGAGGGGAGCGTTTTGCCGTGGGAATGACAGTGAAACATTAGCCGCCGTTGCTCTGCTGGAACACAATAGCCAAGTGGAGTCTGCACCTACACACAATAACATGGAGTCCAGAAGTGGCTGTCAGCCTGTCCTGAGGTTGTGGTGTTGATGATTTCCCCCTGCCAAACCCCGCCAGCCCCCAAGGCTGTAATCAATGGGGAAATCAATGAATTGACCAGAACTTGTACTCTTACACTGTTAGCCTCGCAGTAAAATCCCTTGGGAAAAGTATCATATTGTTTAATGGGGCGTAACTGGATTTTTAATGGCGCACTAACTTGATAATTACTGCCAAACACCTTCAGTGGCCCTGAGAAGCTAGGTTTATTTTTGTCAGACGTCAATGTCAAATTTCTCCATTATGATAAAAAAAAACACACATTTTCAAATAATTGTTTTTCAAATTTCTTCACATTGATATCTTGGCTTCTATCTAAATCCACTCAATCGCTTGTGTCACTGTCTAAAACTATAAATTGCAAGTGAGGGATCAAGTGCTTTTAACTGTCCGGTTTGCTGTCTGTGGGAATTCATCAATGTGATTGGCTGCTTACCCTGCTCGCTGACATCACAGCTGCTGGATGCCCGGAGATCCCCTTGGCTTAGCATCATGTTTTGAACGGGAATGGGGGAAAGCACAACACCGAGATCGCGAGCCTTTAAGGTGAGCGTTGTTCCTGTGCTGTGGGCTGCAAAAATCAAGACCGCTGAAAGTTAAGAAAATCCAGTAAAATTAGCGCGATGGTGCCAATTCTTTGATCGGGAGCTCCGAACAGAGAGGGTGACGTTCAGGATATTGCAGGCCCATAACTCCCTATTTCCACCCGTTAGTTAAATTGACAGAGGCTGCTGGCTGGCTCTCTCTTCAAGCACTGCTCCTCAGCAAAAGCAACAGGCTGTGGGATAAACCTTACAGCATTGAACACCACTGGATTGTGCCACGGGGGCTTGAAGAGATGTTTCCCCAAAGTCGCCCATGTAGTCGTACGCGCGTGTGCACTTTCTTACCTGTGGAGTGAGAAATTCTACCTTAAATAACTCAGCAGCAATGTCTTTTGCTTAAAAAATGAAAGCTTAGTTTAATCCACTGTACTGCTGTGGAAGTTCTTTGAGAATAGATAAAGCTACTAACGCATTACACACACACACACACACATACAGATTAGTTACAAATAAAGATAACATTATACTTCCAAAAAGTGGATCAGTTTAGTCCATATTTGGTGCAGCCCTGAAATTTTTGAACCAAAATGTTTCGTTCTCTGAAGTGAAGGTTTTGAATCTGTATGGTTGTCTCTGCAGCTGTGATGGCCTCCACGATCGAATGGCCGGTGGTTGTTTTAACAGGTGAGCTTAGTAGGTGGAATCAGGTTTACAGGCAGGAGGCCTGTTATGCAGGCCTGGCACTTTTAGCTGCCTAATTATTTTACAGCGGACCCAGATGCATTTCTCTGTCTCCCCCTGGGTTGAAACTTCTTCAAGATGGTTCTCTTTCAGTGCCTTTGGCAGGTAAGCTAAGCTATCATGTGACCTGCACAAAAGGCCAAGTCACCTCCCAAATAAAGCATCGACACTTCAAGTAGCTCTTCTCCCACCTGTGGTTCTTGGCTTTTGTCCTGACCAAGGCACAACTTACATTCTTACAATGACGCACCAACAAAACTTTGTTATCTTCTGGATGAGACTACAGTGAACCAGAATTAAATTAAGGAATGCCTTTCGTCTTCTCGGAAGAGGAGACCCAGTCTGGAAGCTACAATTCTGTCTGGCAGCTTGGAGCCGTTTTGAAACAGTCTTTAAACTCAGCCCAAGGGCCAGGGTTTTAAGGCCCTGCTGTGGCAAGTCTCCACCCCCAGCGGACGTGGCGAGCCATTTAAACCTGCATTCGGTTTGGCGGGGCCGCAACATCCTGGCCCAGGTTTTTTTTTTAAGAACAGTTTGTCTAAAAAAAAGGGTAAGATCATAATTGCGCAGCGTAACAATTGCATCACGAGGCAACGGCACATCGAGGGCTCAGGTTACATCAAATTCACCCAGGGCAGAATTTTTCATCGTGCGCCTGACCCGAACGGGAGCGAGAAAGTGCGCGATGATGTCGGGGCAAGCGTCCCGATGTCATCGCGCACTCTCGCAATCTTTTTTTCGGCGGGGGGGCACGCAAGAGGCAGCAGTGCACCCGCCGACAATCGAGAGGCCTATTAAGGCCCTCAAGTAATGAATTAAGCTACATTTTTCGCTGCTCGCTCAGCCGTTTGGTTGGTGGGCGGGCGGGCGAATAGGCCAGGCGACCTTTGCATCTTTAACGAAGCCTCATCCGTGGACGGGATGAGGTTTCCAGCGCTTACTGAAAACAAAAAACAATTTAAAAATTTTTAACATCCTTTCTCACCCGTCCCTCTTCATGTGACTGAGTCACGTGTGGGGTCCGTTAATTGGCCAGCCACTGTGAAATCGCAGCCGGGGCCCAATCGCGGGCAGCGGTCAGTTTAGCGGCTGCTCCCGGACCCGCCCACCATGCCCGCCCGATGAGGGGAAAATTCTGCCCCCAGTTGATTGATCCTTGTGATTGGCTTTTACTCCGTCAGTGTGTAGGCTATTCCCTCATCAAGCGCAGTGAAACAAAACTTTCAATGTGATTTGCACAAACCCATCTGATCCTTTCCCCCATGAGGTTCATCACCATCGAATTTTTTTTAAAAAAGAGGTCAGTTTTCAACTTGGAATGGGATATAAAAATAGGGCAGTTTTACTGCAGCTGTAGCGGCCTTGGCGAGACCACATCTGGAATACTGGGTACAGTTTGGTCTCCTTATTTGAAAAAAGATATAGCTGTTGAGAGAAGGTTCACCCAACCCATTCTTGGGGTTATCTCATGAAGTAAGGTTGAACAAGTTGGGACTATATCCATCGGAGTTTAGAAGAATGAGAGGTGACCTTATTGAAACATATAAGATCCTGAGGGGATTTGATAGGGTGGATACCGGGAGGACTAGAATCTGGGGACACAGTTTAAGAGTAAGAGGTGTACCGTTTAAGACAGAGATGAGAATTTTTTTCTCTCAAAGGGTTGTTAGTATCTGGAACTCTCTTCCTCAGAGAGCAATGAAGGCTGGATCATTTAATTTATTCAAGGCAGAGTTAGACAGGTTTTTGATAGACAAGGGAGTCGAGGGTTATGGAGGGGGGCAGATGGCAAAGTGGAGTTGAGACCACAACCACATTGGCCCTGATCTTATTGAATGGTGGAGCAGGCTCGAAGGGCTGAGTAGCCTACTCCTGCTCCTAAATCCTATACTCCTATGTGTTCCTGGGAGCCTGCTTCCAAGATGAGACCCACGTTGGGTCTCGGTTGACTTCAAGCAACTGCTCAGGCCTCAATTTCTATGTTACTGCTGTACAGGTAGACTCCATGTGAGCTGAACAGCAACTTCTGAAATATCCTAATTCATACAAATGGAAACCGCTCGTCAATGTACAACAAGCATCAAGTGACTCATTGCAAATGCTCGTGTATCCATTTGGTTGGGATATTGCCTACATCAAGATATTGGGCAAAGGAATTGAATATGAAGGGGTTACATATCTGTACACTAATATTCACCCGGTAAAGTCGCACAAGGCTAATCTTCAGTTTAGCAAAACTAGAGCAGCGTGGCATTAAGTAATTCCAACTTCAGTAGAGTGAGCTTTTATTTGACTGTTTGTATTATGGTTAGAAAAGTTAGGCATGTGCTGTAAGGCATTAACTCTTCATTAAGTCTGGATGATGTCTACAACAGCGAGAGCATAGCTCAAACAATGTAGCAATGTTGCCTGAGGTCCATAAGCCTGGAGACTGTCCTATGTGTTATTCATCCAGTATATACAGAAGAGCTGGTATTTAATGTTTTTACAAAGTTGATGGTGGAGTTGAGTGATAAACTTTGGAGGGTAGGTGCTTAGAGTGCACCACATGAATCTTACTGCACTGCTATTGCAACAGTGACTTCTAAAACAGTGCTGTTATACCACATGACCTGTGACAGTGCTGTGTGATTTAAATTGGCAGTGCTATTGTAACATATGACTCATGGTTTCACTAGGAATTTTTCGAAGCTTTTCGACTTGCACTCATAAAGACTAAGGACACTTCACGAGAATACCAATATAAGGGGATATTTGAGTGCAAGACTAAAAGCTTACACATGTCTCCCTTTTCAACAATACTCAAATTCTGTACTACCAAACGACTATATGAACTTTTATTTCAATGAATGTTGTAATTAACTAATGATATAGTTAGGCAATGGAAAATATAGTTTAGAAATTACCAGTCTCAATAAACAGCACACTGTAGTAATCATTTCTACAATTTCCAGTTTTGCCTCTGGGAAGTGTAAGGTGTTTTCCTATGTTTGGGGTGCTCTATTGATGCAATTTCTTTGAAATAAAATGAGGCAAGAAGGTAGAAACTTGCTGTTATTGTTGGATGTATTTCATTCTTCAGTGGAACTTACATTGTCGGAATATGGAACTAGATGTAAGCTATTGAGCTCATTGTTTAAATATTCATTCATGGGATGTGGGCATCACTGGCTAGGCCAGCATTTATTGCCCATCCCTAATTGCCCTTCAGAGGGCATCTTTAAGAGCCAATCACATTGCTGTGGGTCTGAAGTCACATGTAGGCCAGACCAGGTAAGGATGGCAGATTTCCTTCCCTAAAGGGACATTAGTGAACAAGATGGGTTTTCATGACAATCGGCAATGGTTTCGTGGTCATCATCAGACTTTTAATTCCAGATTTTTATTGAATTCAAATTTCACCATCTGCCATGGTGGGATTTGAAACCAGGTCCCCAAAAGCATTACCCTGGGTATCTGGATTACTAGTCCAGTGACAATACCACTACGCCATCACCTCCCTCATTAAGCCTGTTCTGCCTTCAATGAGATCCTGGCTGATCTGTGACCTAACTCCATATGCCCGCCTTTGTCCCATATCCCTTAATACCTTTGAGAAATTTTTTTGTTAACCAATCTTGGATTTAAAATTAACATCTGATCGAGCATTAGTTGCCATTTCAGAACAATCTTCTACCATCCTTTATGTGAGAAGTGTTTCTTCACCAGAAAGATCTGGTTCTCAAATTTAGCACTGTGTCCCCTAGTCCTATTCTCCCCAACTAATAGAAATACTTTCTCTCTTTCTACTATATTTGTTTCCCTTAATATCTTGGGTCAAAAAACCCTTTAAGTTTCAAAGTAATAAAATCCTAGCTTGTCCAATCTCACCTCATAGCTTGACCATTAAAGTCCAGGTATCATTCAGGTAAATCTACATTTCTCCAAAAGGCCCATATATCCTTCCTAAGGTGTGGTGCCCAGAACTAAGATCCTAAGGTTGTCCAAGATAGTCATCTGTAAAGGGCTGTCTTCTTCGAGAATTGAATAAGCAAGAACTGCAGCCATTAAAGGCAGACAAGATCAGCTTGTGAAGTCAATACAGGGTTTTGAGTTCTGAGAAACATGGACACCACAAAACTACCGCCACAAAATGATTGAATTATGCCAGATAAAAGTCGGTAATGAAACGAAAATAAAGCAGAATGTAAATTTGGGCTTCGGGTCGTTTCTGACACATCATATATGAGCCTCTGAATGGAGTAGTGTTTATAATACCACTCATTTCTTGCCTTTTGAAGCTGCATCTGAACGCTTTGATCTAGTCTATTCATACAAGTAAAAGCACACCACTCTCTAGCTGGCAGGCAAATCCTCTCTACTTAACTAAAATGGTCACATAAGGTATTGAAGCATGCCGCAAAAAAACAAGCTGATCTGAATTACGGTTGTAATGGAGCCAATGTCTGCTGTGAGGATGAGGGAATTAGTCTTGCGAATGCAACTTGGTAGAGCAAATTGTTTGGGTGTTTTAGTGTCTGAGTCAGTCAGAACCACCATCTCCCACTGCGCACTGCACCCTCCCCCACTCCTGACAACCCTCAACAACAAATCCTGGAGAAGTTCCCTTTGTCCCAGTGTTTTTCTTTTTTTTTCCCTCTTTTGGTATCGGGCCAGTAAACTTTGGCAGAGTTCTCTGTGTTTACAAGGAAGGTTATCCCAGGTCAAAACTAACAAATGAAGCAAGCCCCCCCCCACCCCCCAACCCCCCCACTAAGAGTTGAACAAAGTCATGAAGTGGAATAGCTAAGCTGTAAGGAGGAAGGTTCCTATGACTGGGTGTGTGGGATCATTCCCCAGCAATGTTGACCCCAGTACCAGTGCTGGAAATAGTTTCTAGCTCTGGAAGCTGCGAAGCCCAGCCTACAACAACAACAACAACTTACACTCATATAGCACCTTTACCACAATGAAATATCCCAAGGCGAGTCACAGGAGAATTAGAAAGCAAAATAAGACACCGAGGCACAGAAGAAGATTTTAAGAGGTGACCGAGAGCTTGGTGAGAGAGATTGGTTTTAAGCAGTATCTTAAAGGAGGCAGAGAGCTGTGCAGAGGGCATCCCAAGGCCTAGGCAACTGAGGCCTTAGTGACCAATGGTGGAGCGATTTGAGCAGCTCAGTCACTGAGCTGCTCACACTGCGACACATCTGGGAGGGGGAAAGTTACCTGGATGCTTTGTACCCAGAGGCAGTCACACCCCTTAAGATAGGGTCTTCTGATTTGAAAGGTGGTCAGGGCCAGGAGGGTGTGACTGCAGCTGAGGCAGATAAGGGGTCCCAGAGGGCAGGGGTGCAGGAGTATCAACCTTTGCAGTTGTCCAACAGGTTTGAGTTTCTTTCAGCTTGTTTGGATGAGGATGGGGGTTGCAGGGTGGATGAGCTGACTGACCATGGCACTGTGGTACAGGAAGCCATTTAGGTGGGTGGGAGAGGGAGAGCAAACAAGAATGGAGTGGTAGCAGGGGACAGTATAGTGAGGGGGATTGACACTGTCCTATGCAGCAAAGATCAAATGGCTATGTTGCCTGCCTGGTGCCAGGGTTTGGGACATCTGCTCAGAGCTGGAGAGGAACTTACATTGGGAGGGGAGAATCCAGTTGCCAGTTGTAGGTACCAACGACATAAACAGGACAAGGAAAGAAGCTCTGCATCATCAGTACCAAATTAAGAAGCAGAATCTCAAAGGTAATAATCTCTGGATTATTAACCTGAGCCACGTGCAAATAGGACAAATAAGATTGGAGAGATGAATGCGTGTCTCAAAGACTGGTATGAGTGAAGTGGGTTTTGGTTCACGGGGCACCGGCACCAATATTGGAGAAAGTGGGGCTGTACTGTTGGGATGGTCTATGGGGCTGGTGTTCTAGTGAGCCACATAACTAGGGAAGTAGAGAGGGTTTTAAACTAAATAGTGGGGGCAAGGGATCAAATTTGGAAAGATGCGGTAAACCAAAGAGTAGAGACAAGGCAAGAGAGAAAGGTACCAATAAAGGAAATGATAAACAGACTGTGACAGGAAGGGACAGAGAGTACAAATATGAGAATAAATCCGCAGATAAGGCTAGACATTACAAAAATAATAAAAGGAAAAAACTAAAGACTCTGTATCTGAATCCATGTAGCATTCAAAACAAAACAGATGAACTGATAGCGCAAATAGAAATAAATAACTACAATGTGACAGCTGTTACAGAGACATGGCTACAGGATGACATAGACTGGGACCTGAATGTTGAAGGGTATGTGACGTTTAGGAAGGACAGGAAGTTAGGAAAAGGTGGAGGGGTGCCTATGTTAATTAATGATGGTATTAGCACATTAGAGAGGGATGACCCAAGTTCAGGAAACCAGGATGTAGAAGCAGTTTGGGTTGAAATGAGGAATGATATAGACAAGATGTCATTTGTGGGAATGGTGCACAGGCTCCCTAATTGTGACTACATGATAGGACAGAGTATAAAGGAAGAGATAATGGGAGCTTGTCAGAAAGGTACAGCAATAATCATAGGGGATTTCAATCTACATATAGACTGGAAAAAATAGATGGGCAAAAGAAGTATAGATGAGGAGTTCATTGAATGTTTTCAGGATAGTTTGTTAGAATAGCACATTCTGGAGCCAACTAGAGAGCAGGGTATACTAGATTTGGTTTTGTAGTGCATTGAGGTAGCATTAATTAATAATCTCTTGTGAAGGCACCCCTAGGTAGCAGCAATCATAATATGATTGAATTTTACATTCAGTTTGAGGAAGAGGAGAGTGGGTCCAAAACTAGTGTTTTAAAATCAAACAAGGGCAATTATGAGGGTTGAAAGCTGAGCTAGCTAAAGTGAACTGGCAAGTAAATTTAAGGGAGCGGTCAATAGGGATGCTGTGGCAGACATTTAAAGGGATATTTCAGGATACACAAAATAGATAGATTCCAATGAGAAAGAAAAATTCCAAGGGGAGGACCAATCATTCGTGGTTAAAAGTTAAAGTTATCATCCCTCATCTCAACACAAACTTAAAGAAAAATCATATAATTGCACAAAGATGGGTGGCAGGTTTGAAGATTGGACAGAATATAAAGAACAGCATAGAATGACAAAAAGATTAATAAGGAGAGAAAAATTAGAGTACGAGAGAAACCTAGCTAAAAAATATAAAGATGGACAATAAGAGTATAGATATTTAACTAAGAAACAACTTAACAAAGTGAGTGGTGGTTCTATGGAATGTGAGTCTGGGGAATTAATAATGGAAGTAAGGAGATGGCAGATGAATTAAATAGCTATTTTGCATCGGTCTTCACTATAAAAGATACAAGTAACATCCCAGAAATAGGTGTAAATCAGGAAATGGAAGGGAGGGAGGAACTCAGGAAAATTATAAATACCAGGGAAGTGGTATTGAGCAAATTGTTGGAGCTGCGGGCTGACAAATCCCTGGATCCTGATGGACTTCATCCTAGGGTCTTAAAAGAAGTGGCTCCTGAGATAATTGGTGTGTTGGTTTTAATTTATCAACATTCCCTAGATTCGGGGAAGGTCCCACGAGATTGGAAAATAATAAGTGTATCTCCTTTACTCAAAAAGTGAAGGAGACAGAAAGCAGGAAACTACAGGCAAGTCAGCTTAACATCTGTCATAGGGAAAAATGTTAGAAGCTATTATTTCAAGATGTTATGGCAGGACACTTAGAAAAATTGAAGGCAATTAGGAAGAGTCAACATGGTTTTGAGAAAAGGAAATCATGTTTAACCAATTTATTGGAGCTCTTTGAAGGAGCCACATGAGTTGTGAATAAAGGGGAACCAGTGGATGTACTGTATTTAGATTTCCAGAAAAGCATTTGATAAGCTACAACATCAAAGTTTATTGCACAAAGTAAAAGCTCGGCAGTGCCACCACAGACCAAGCTGGCCGAATCCTAAAGGGCATAGCTGCTAGACTGGGTCTGAGGCAGGTGGTGAGGGAACCAACAAGAGGGAAAAACATACTTGACCTCATCCTCACCAACATGCCTGCCGTAGATGCATCTGTCCTTGACAATGTTGGAAGGAGTGACCACTACACAGTCCTTGTGAAGACGTAGTCCCACCTTCACATTGAGGATTCTCTCCATCGTGTTGTGTGGCACTACCACCGTGCTAAATGGGATAGATTTCGAACAGATCTAGCAACTCAAGACTGGGCATCCATGAGGCGCTGTGGACTATCAGCAGCAACAGAATTATACTCAACTACAATCTGTAACCTCATGGCCCGGCATATCCTCCACTCTACCATTACCATCAAACCAGGGGATCAACCCTGGTTCAATGAAGAGTGCAGGAGGCTGTACCAGGAGGAGCACCAGGCATAGCTAAAAATGAGGTGTCAACCTGGTGAAGCTATAACACAGGACTACTTGCATCCCAAACAGCATAAGCAGCAAGTAATAGACAGAGCTAAGCGATCCCACAACCAATGGATCAGATCTAAGCTCTGCAGTCCTGCCACATCCAGTTGTGAATGATGGTGGACAATTAAACAACTCACTGGAGGAGGAGGCTCCACAAATATCCCCATCCTCAATGATGGGGGAACCCAGCACATCAGTGCAAAAGATAAGGCTGAAGCATTTACACCAACCTTCAGCCAGAAGTGCCAAGTGAATGATCCATCTCGGCCTCCTCCGGAGGTCCCTAGCATCACAGATGTTAGTCTCCAGCCAATTCGATTCATCCCACGTGATATCAAGAAATGGCTGAAAGCACTGGATATTGCAAAGGCTATGGGTCCTGACAAAACTCCAGCAATAGTACTGAAGACTTGTGCCCCAGAATTTGCTGCGCCCCTAGCCAAGCTGCTCCCGTACAGCTACAACACTGGCATCTACTTGGCAATGTGGAAAATTGCCCAGGTATGTCCTGTACACAAAAAGCAGGACAAATGCAACCCGCCCAATTACCGCCCCATCAGTCTACTCTTGATCATCAGTAAAGTGATGGAAGGGGTCATCAACAGTGCTATCAAACGGCACTTGCTTGGCAATAACCTGCTCACTGACGCCCAGTTTGGGTTCCGCCAGGGCCACTCAAGCCCTGACCTCTTTACAGCTTTGGCTCAAACATGGGCAAAACAGCTGAACACCCGACATGAGGTGAGAGTGACTGCCCTTGACATTAGGGCTGCTTTTGACCGAGTGTGGCATCAAGGAACCCTAGCAAAATTGGAGTGAATGGGAATCGTGGAAAACACTTCACTGGTCATACCTCACATAAAAGAAGATGATTGTGGTTGTTGGAGGTCAGTCGCCTCAGCTCCAGGACATCACTGCAGGATTACCTCAGGGTAGTGTCCTTGGCCCAACCATCTTCAGCTGCTTTATCAATTACCTTCCTTCCATCACAAGGTCAGAAGTGGGGATATTCGCTGATAATTGCACAATTTTCAGCACCATTCTCGGCTCCTCAGATACTGAAGCAGTCCATGTCCAAATGCAGCAAGACCTGGACAATATCCAGGCTTGGGCTGACAAATGACAAGTAACATTTGTGCCACACAAGTGCCAGGCAATGATCATCTCCAACAAGAGAAAATCTAACCATTGCCCCTTGACATTCAATGGCATTACCATCACTGAATCCCCCACTGTCAACATCCTGGGGGTTACCAATGACCAGAAACTGAACTGGACTAGCCATATAAATACTGTAGCTACAAGAGCAGGTCAGAGACTGAGAATCGTGCGATGAGTAACTCACCTCCTGACTCCCCAAATCCTGTCCACCATCTACAAGGCACAAGTCAGGAGTGTGATGGAATATTCCCCTCTTGCCTGGATGAATGCAGCTCCCACAACACTCAAGAAGCTTGACACAATCCAGGACAAAGCAGCCCGCTTGATTGGCACCCCTTCCACAAACATTCACTCCCTCCACCACCAATGCACAGTGGCAGCAGTGTGTACCATCTACAAGATGCACAGCAGGAATTCACCAAGGCTCCTTAGGCAGCACCTTCCAAACCCACGACCATTACCACCTAGAAGGACAAGGGCAGCAGATAGATGGAAACACCACCACCTGGAAGTTCCCTTCCAAGTCACTCACCATTTTGACTTGGAAATATATTGCCTGTCGCTGGGTCAAAATGTTGGACCTGCCTTCCTAAGTAGGTATACCGACAGCCCATGAACTGCAGTGGTTCAAGAAGGCAGCTCACCACCACCTTCTCAAGGGAAGGGCAATAAATGCTGGTCCAGCCAACGAAGCCCACATTCCATGAATGAATAAAACAAAATGCACACAAATCATTGAAGCAGCAGGGCAGGTTGAGAGTGTGGTTAATAAAGCACCCAGGGTCCTGGTTTTTATAAGTAGGGGCAGAGAGTACAAAAGTGAGGAAGTTATGATCAACCCAAAGCACTGCCTCAACCTCAATTTGAATATTGTGTCCAGTTCTAAGCAACACACTTTAGAAAGAATGTGAAGGCATGAGAAAGGGTGCAGAAAAGATTCACAGTAATGGTTCCAGGGATGAGAAACTTCATTTTTGTAGGTAGATTGGAGAAGCTGAGGCTGTCCTCCCTGGAGAGAAGATTAAGAGGAGCTTTGATGGACGTCTTTAAAAGCAAGAGGCTTCTGGGCAGCATAGGGAGGAATGGTTCCCATTGACATAAAGATTGCGAACCAGAGGATGCCAATGTAAAGCGATCACCAAAAGAAGCTGTGGTGACATAAGGAAAGGTTTTTTAATGCAGCGAGGAATCTGGAATGCACTGCCCGAGAACCATGGCAATGCCACTTGCCACCCAATCAGCTCTCTCCTCACATACAGTATAAATTGTTGTTTTCTCCCTTATATTGGTATCCTTGTGACTGACCTGATGAGTGTAAGACGAAAAGCTTCAACCTGGCTTTCTTCAGCAATTCTATGATCAAAAAAATCTCAAAATGCAACAATCACAAAAATTGGAAGTCTCGTTAATAGATCAATAATATAATTGTATCTTGACCTAATGCAAGTGTTTTAGCATTAAAGCAACTAAATTTAATCTCTGGAAATATTTTCTTTAGCTGAAGCCCAACTACAGCACGTGGGTTAAGATAGATCTCAATTTCAGGGTCATCCTTTACCTCTCTCACTCTGTGACTCAATGAATGCTCCATTTTTGATAAATGTCCTTGTAGAAAAGGAATACATAGTGAAAAAAATAATGCTTTCTCATAAAACCATGAAAAACAAAAGTCAGTACCTGACAGGTTAATTTTTCAGTTGTGCTGGTGAAGAATTTTGAACTGGGAGACAGGCAAGTGGGATTTCAGACTCCTTAGGCAGAGGTATTAGTGCAGATGAGCTGCTTTTGATTTTTCCCTGAGGATATGCCCCATAAGACCAGCCCAGCTGAAAACTGTCAAAACTCATCATGTTTTTTTTTGAGGCAGCTTTGAATATTGACCTCTACTAGGCCTTGGATGTGCGAGTGTAGAAATGTGGATGAGTGCTTTATAAACAAGGAGGTCAGTGCCTCACGCCCAGGAGATCGTATACCCATACACTCCCTGACAGCTATCCATCAAAGACAAACTAAAATTGAATGCGTGGAGTTTGTGAAATGTGGACTAATGATGGAGAGTGTCACGAGACTAAAATATAATCGGAAAATGCTTGAACCAATCAACAGTTAAGGCAGCACATGTGGAGAGAGGAAGACTTGCATTTATATAGTACCTTTCATTAACACAGGACATCCAAAAGTGTTTTACCAGCCAATGTTGTACTTTAAGTGTAGTCAATGTAATGTAGGAAATGCAACTGCCAATTTGCGCACAGCAAGCTCCCACAAACAGCAACGTGATAATGACCAGATAGTCTGTTCTGATGCCGATTGATGGCCAGGACATCGGGGATAACTCCCCAGCTATTTTTCAAAATGGTGCCAGAGGATCTTTTACGCTGTCCTGAGAAAGCCTCGGTTTAATGTCTCGTTCGCAAGAAACAAGAGTTAACATTTCAGGCCAATGGCCTTTCAGCAGTATTGGAAGAAGAGAGTGACACTATAGGTTGTTGCTAGTCATTCAGTAACGTGTAGCCAAGCGGAATTGAAAAAAAAATGCATTTTGTACTGTGCTGGATAACCAATAAATTGCCATGGGGAAGCAGTAATAGGCATTAATTGCAGCCATGTTATTGAACACCAAATGATCGCCTCCTGTCACCACATTCTCCACTTTCGCGTGGGATGAAGCTACAGATCTCCCCATGGCTGCCAAGAATGCCGCTCCACAACTGACTGAGGTTACACTGGATATTAGTGCTCCCCACAGGGAAGAACTGTGTCTGGAAGATACTGCTTAGTTTTTTTTAGCTAAGTCCTCATAACTCATTTTATATCCTGAGCTGTTGCATTGATAA
This sequence comes from Cetorhinus maximus, assembly GCF_964194155.1. Lineage (NCBI taxonomy): Eukaryota > Metazoa > Chordata > Chondrichthyes > Lamniformes > Cetorhinidae > Cetorhinus > Cetorhinus maximus. The sequence goes on along the minus strand of NC_135908.1, from coordinate 13,674,297 downwards.
TGTAGGGTAGTGTCAGCACACCTGTAAATGTGAGATTCTTGAACATCCTACAGAGTGATTTTACATAGAATTTACAGAAACAGGCCATCTGATTTAACTGGTTCATTTCAGTGTTCATGCTCTATAAGAGTCTCCACCTACCCTCACCCTATCAGCACAACCTAGATTCCTTTCTCCCTCTTGTAGTTATTTAGCATTCCTTTAGATGCATCAACCCTATTCACCTCAACTACTCCTTGTGGTAGTGAGCTCCACATTCTCGCCACTCCTGAATTCCCTGTTGGATTTGTTTGTGTCTGTCCAAGATTTATGGCCCCTAGCTGTGGTCTCTCCCACACAAGTGGAGCAGCTTCTCCACGCTTACCCTATCAAACCCCTTCATGGTCTTAAGGATCCCCATCAGTTCATACCTCGACTTTCTCTTTCCTAGACAAAAGAGCTGCAGCCTGTTCGATCTTCTTTGATAGTTATAACCACTCGATTCTTATATCTTTTGTCAATCCTTATGCACGCCTTCCTGTGCATTCCCAGTGACTCACACCGTGTACTTATCATAAACTTTCAATAGCGATCTAAATATCACCTCCCTTTAGTTGTAGCCTGAAGAGTGACCATTCTTTGTAAAGTATGGATCAGGAGTTAAGGCAAGATCTGATTTTAGAAACAGAGTGAGATTTGCTCCTCTACAATAGTACTTGCAATTAGATTTAGATTAGGATTAGGAATAGATTTACAATTAAAATGATACCAGAAATGCGTGGGTATGCAAATCGGGAAAGAATGGGCAGAATCGTCCGCTCCCATTTGCGGTGAGTGTCATAGCGTGCGGGAGCGGAAAATATCGGGAATTCGGTTTCACATCATCGGAAAACCAGTTTGTGATCGTACACTCCACCCATCAATGGCAGGGCTGCGTTTCCCACCGATGCATATCAGGAACCTAATTTCAATACTTTAGCATCTCATTATAAGCCCTGCTCGCCGGAATCATCCCCCCAACGCTGGATAATCCAGGCCTCACGCCGACATGTTTCACAACTGTACATAAGTGACGTGCATCTGGCGGGCTGCACTTCACTCGGGACTTTGAGGTTTGTTTGCCTCCCTTGCTCCGGGCAGCACTCGCAGTCATCAGCGCCAGGCTTCACACACAGCACCACGTCACTTATAAGGGACCATCTGTAAGGTGGGGGTAGCTTTTCAATGGCTGCAGGGCTAGGGCTTGATTGGGGAAGGGGAAGAAGTGGCCTCAGGCAAGGGAAGAGGCTGCAGGGTGAGGTATGTATTGGGGTAGGGGGGTATCCCAGGGTGTGAGTGTGGGGGTCACTTGTTGATCTGTGCAAGTGGCCTCAAGATGGTGAGGGCTGAGGATACAGTCTCCGGAGGAAGTGAGGCCAGAGAGAGATGTGAGAGTGTGTGTGAGAGAGTGATGGGTGATGGTGAGCTGACAGTGAGTGAGATGCCAGTGAATGTGTGATGGCCTTGTGAGTTTAGAGTGATGAGTTGGTTGCCTTACTCTGGCGGCATGGATGAGATCATTCATCCTCTATCTGCACTGGATGGCCAACCTCTTCTGTGCAGCGTTGGCACTGACCACCACTGCCACCGCCTGCCAAGCCGGAGTGGTGAGATTGCTGGAACCCCGGCAGCCAGAGCGGGGGTGGAGGACACTGCGGCGGGCCTCCTAAAGGCATTCCAGTGACGGGTCACTGAACTCCTCCTGGCTTTTAGGACCATGCCTTCACTGGAGCAGTCCTGGGCTGCAAGCATTGAAAACTGTGTGCGCGGCTGCAGTTTAGATACGGCACCCGGAGCGAGGAGACGGTGAGGTAACGGTGTGGTGGGCGATTCAAAGGCCGCCCGCCAGTGAGACGATGCGTTTCCTGTGGCTGCGTAATGAATGAGACGGGAAGATGATGACATGGTGCGTTAACCTGCCAATGCGGCCAGTGGGAAAAACATCGTTTTCCATGCCCCGTGACCACAGGGTGCAATTTCTGGGACGACTCCGCCCAATGAACTGGCTCCCTTTTCTCTTGAAAAAAAGAAGGTTGTGGGGTGACCTAGTAGAGATCTTTAAACTTAGGAAAGCTTATGATAGAGTGTTTACAGAGAAATGTTTCCTCTTGTGGGAAAGAGCTGAGCTAGAAGCCACCAATATAAGATTGTCTCCTAGAAATCCAATAGGGAATTCGGAAGGAACCTCTTCACCCAAAGAGTGGTGAGAATGTGGAACTCATTCTCTGTAAGACTGGAAGTGGTTGAAGTGAATGGTATAGATACATCTAAGGGAAACTAGACCGAATATGGGGGAGAAGGGAATAGAGGGCTACAAGGATAGATTTAGGTGAGGGAAGATGGGATGAGGCTGGAGTGGAGCATAAAAATTGGTATGGACTCGTTGGGCAGAATGGCCTGTTCCTGTGTCGAACACCCTATATAATCCGATGTAGTGTTGGTGTGAAGCTGTGCTACCTTGCACCGAAAATACAGCTATGGTGTAAATACACCTTTAATGAATGCTATACTATGTTGGTCATAGAAGTTCCACAATCATTTGTAATTGAAATACTACTGCAGTCCCCAGAGAGTGAAACTACGAGGAGAGGAACTCATCCCTCTCCCAGGCCACTGAGGAGCTGGTTGCATTTTAGAGTCAGTTGCACATGTTTGTACTTTTAATCAAAATCGGCTCTTCTCTTGAGACTTGCAGAGAACAGGATCCATGTGAATTGTAAATGTAATTGATAGCCAAGCACAAACATCTCACTGAAAGACCAAGGTGTGGTTTTCTGGATCACCACTGTTGAGGATTGAAATGCACATTTACATGGAACTCAATCCTCTCACTTCTTTCATCGTTGTGTTTGGTACAGAGCACTTGGGTTGTGGTTGGCCACTCGCAGCACTTTATAAGCCTGGCAAGGTTTAACTTGATGCTTTTGCACTAATGCATATTTCAAAACAAGGATTGACGCTCTCAAATTGAGTCTCATTTTTATCGGGGAGCGATATTTTCAATCTGCAAAGAAAACGAGATAATATTCACTCTGATGGGTTAATGCCCATGTGGGTGACTATTTTTAAATGAAATAATGTCACTGACATGGACTAATTCAGTTTATTTACCACTAACTCTCTACAATGACTGAACATTAAACTCCAAGGCCACCGTAAAAATAGAAAATAAAGTAAGATCCATTTCATTTGACCGAGCTGAACTCTTTCCACACCATCTTTTAAGCGGGAAAAGCAAGTACGGTATCATGGTAGCAAGTAAATAAACAACATATTTTGTTGTCTTACCCGGCAGCTGTAACAAGCTGTTTCAGGCTCCATACTACCACAGTAAGGGCTCGTTTAACCTTGGTTAAATGAACATCATGCATTGGTTTCTGAATCCTAATTCATCTTAATTGCTCTCATTCAAAGCAGGCAGTGTCAATTTTACCCAGCGATCTGCCTGAAAGGGAGGTAGAAGCAGATTCAATATCAACTTTCAAAAGGAAATTGGACAAATACTTGAAGGAAAAATATTTAGTGTTATGGGGGGGATGCAATTAAATGGATAATTCAGCCAAAGAGCCAGCATAGGCACAATGGCCTCCTTCTGTGCTCTATTATTCTATAATTCTACATAAAACCACCTTCTTGGAATCACCATCAAGATGCTGGGACCCCTTAACCTGTGCTAAAGCTGATAAAATGTTGTCCAGTAAAATCAGATCAATGGAACATAAGAAAGTGTATGCAAATTAAAAGCTATTTTGATCATGTATCCTTCCACCAATCAGATTCAGTGGGGGATTTTAATGTCAGTTGTGGCTCAGTTGTTAGCACTTTCACCTCTGAGTCAAAAGGTCCTGGGTTCAAATCCCCCACCAGGGTTGACCACAAAAATCAAGGCTACCACTCCAATGTAGTACTGAGGGAGTGCTGCACTGTTGGAGGTGCCATTTTTCAGATGAGATGTGCTAGGTCATTTCAGAGGTATGATGAAAGTATAATAATTTTCATATTTTTCTGGTTTATTGTGAGGGAGGTTTATGGGGGTAAGTATAGGTGGTTCTGTGTGATTTAATTACATTTGGAGTCAAGTAGACTGCAAGCTTGAAATCATCAAAAGCTAGGTGTAGAAATGTGCTGGACATGCTAATGAGTAAACATGGATGCTGGCTTAGCATGTAAGGTGTGAAAGGAATTTGCATTTTTAGATAAATGAAGGAATTGTTGGATTTCAAAGGAATGTTAGTCTGTTTACAGTTAGCCAGATAAGCAAGGCTAATGAGTGTGTTTATTTTTCCCAAATGTTACTGCCAATATTGGCAACATGAAAGTTTTTATATTATGAAGACGATACAGTTTCAAAGACATATGGAACAATAGAAATTACATATTAAAGAGAGAGAAACATATATAAAGGAGAATGGAAGGTGGTGGTGCAGGGGAGATCGTAGCACAGTGGTAATGTTATGATGTTACTAGACACATAATCCAGAAACCCAGGCTAATGCTCTGGGGACATGGGTTCAAATCCCACCATGGAAACTGGTGGAATTTAAATTCAATTAATAAATCTGAAATACATCTCAGTGATGGTGACCATGGCAAACACCATCAATTGCTGTAAAAAACCATCTGATTCACAAATGTCCTTTGGCAAAGGAAATCTGCCATCCTTACCTGGTCTGACCTACGTGTGACTCTGGACCCACAGCAATGTCATTGACTCTTATCTGCCCATTGAAATGGCCTCCACCAATTCAGTTCAAGGGAATTGGGGTTGGGCACAAAATGTTGGCCTTGCTAATGATGCCAATGACCCATGAAACAATTTAAAAAAAACAGCAGAGGAATCATTATGCCCTTAGAGTATATGTGCATCTCATTCTTTATCCATGATGAGACAGGATTTTTACAGCTTCTCTTCTGCGTCAATGTTTAATGAGCTCCTGCTCCACATCCTCTGTGAAGTAAATACAATGAGATGAATTTTAGCAGCTCTTTGGAGACTAGATGTAAACCTGCTGTGGTCCCACTGCCAGGGGATATTTCCAAAAGGTGAAGTGGCAACAGTTCAGCTACCCACCAACTGAAGGCAGAAGGCCAATTAAAGCAATTAATTGCCTGCTGTTGGCCATTTTACCAGGCCACGGGGATTTTAGGAGTGTTTAAATTTCTCCCCTCCAAATAGCAAGTCCACCAGCTACTTCAAGGCGGCTTCCCACTGGCGTCCATGGGTGTCGGGCGGGTCTCCATTCCGCATGCCCTGAAGCCCATGAAGGGCGCCTCCCCCACTCCCCACTTCCCCCGTCCCCCTCCCCCATCCCCCCTCCCCCTCCCCCTCCCCCGCCTCCCTCCCCCCTCCCCTCCCCCTCCCCCTCCCCTCCTTCCCCCTCCCCTCCCTCCCCCTCCCCCTACCCCCTACCCCCTACCCCCTCCCCCTCCCCCTCCCTCCCCCTCCCCCTCCCCTCCCCTCCCTCCCCCTCCCCTCCTCCTCCCCTCCCCCCTCCCCCCTCCCTCCTCCCCCCTCTCCTGCCCCCCCCACCCTCCCTCCCTCCTGATTGGGCCAGCAGCGTGGAGAGTCAGGCAACGGGATGGGCAGCACCAGTGGCAGCCTCTTAATTGCCCATTGCTGGTAGAATTGCCTTGGTGGTCTCTCTACACAGGCTCTAGACCCGCCTTTGGTCCCAGTGTCATGTGCTGGTAAAATTCTGACCAATTTCTAGTTTTGCATGATGCTTATACCATTTAAATATGAGAGGCATGGGTGATGTAGATATAAACAAGTAACTTGCTTAAATCAACATGATCCAGGCTTCTCCTCACTTCACCATCTCGGGTCACGTGCCCACTCACTTTTTAAGCTATAATGGGGGCCGTTGGCATTTTTGATAGTGGCACAAAACTGGCAGCAGCAGAGCCACTGCCCATCATACCCACTGATGACAAGGTGTAGCAGTTGGTCCATCCTCCATCTTCAGTTTTCTACCACCTATTGAAAGCTGCTATTGGAGTCTCTCATAACCCTCAACCCTCTTTAATCCAACAAGGCACTTTTAAAAAGAGGGGACCCAAAAATCACACATAATGTTCTGACTTGGTCATGCCAGTCATCTGTACAACTCCAATAGACAAGTTCCTTGAGGTATAGACTAGGTTTTGATGACTATTTCACATTGACTGGCAACTTCTAGCAAATGACCATTAACCACAAGTCCACCTTCACTATATAAAGTTGTTAACTACGTTCTTTTGCAATGTTAATATTTTATATTAACAAATCTTTCGGAAATGTGATTTGCCTGATTCTGTTTTCCCTCTCAATTTACCAAACATGAAGAACATTCATATCAAAAACAAAAAGAAAGACGTACATTCATATGGCACTTTTCACATCCAGTGGACATCTAAAAGCACGTCATAGCTAACGAGGTGCTTGTGAAGTGGAGTAAGCGTGATCACTGTCGGAGACACAGCAGTCAATTTGCTCACAGAAAACTCTCACTAACAGCAATGTGATGATGGCCAGATCATCTGTTTTTATGATGTTGATTGAGGGATAAGGACACCGGGGAGAACCTACTCCTCTTCAAAATAGCATCATGGGACACTTTACATCCACCAGAGCAGGCCGATGGGGCCTCGGTTTAACATGTCTTGCAGAAGACAGAACCTCCGACTGCTGCAATACTGAGGGAGTGCTGCACTAAGTGTCCACCTTGATATCTTGTGCTCAAGCCCTGGAGGGGGACTGGAGTTGGAACCTCGTGCCTCAGAGGTGAGAGTGCTATCACCTGAGCCACGGCTGGTACTTGCATTGTTTGGATGGGATGCTAACCCAAGGCTCTCTCAGGTGGATATAAAAGAACCTATGGCACTATTTGTTGAAGATCAGGGGAGATATTCCAGAGACCTGGGCCAATTAGTATCTCTCAAGCAACATTAGTAAAGCATCTGGCCCTGGACCTTTTGGGCAAATTGCCTGCTGCATTTTCTATATTACAAGTGAGTACACTCAGAAAAGCAATTCACTGACTGTAAAGCACTTTGGCACATCCTGAGGTTATAAAAGGCACAATATAAACACATGTTCCTTCTTTGTCCTGTTCCCAGATGGACTTTTCTTACACAATAGCTGAGTTGCCCTCATTTATCTTTTACAGAAGTGTCTTCCTTTCCGCTATCTCCCTTTCGTCCCTTCATTATCTCCAGGCTTCACTTTCTACCGTCTCCTCTGCCTGCCCTTATCGCCACCATTATTACCAATTTAAATCAAATGAGTCTCATCACTCATTTTTATCTCCGGGCTTCATCTGTTTTTATTCGTTGAAATTCTAATTGGATCACTTAGAGAAGGCTCAAAGGCTGCCAACAATTGACAATTTCACCTTGCTAGGCATAAGATGGAAAACCATCATTTCATTGAAGGCTGCAAGTGAAATTTGCACATTTCTGGTCCGCATCCAGTTGTAATTCAGGGAAAAACATGTAACAGACATTGACTGTAATTAAAGAAGTCTTAAATTTTGCATCGCAGGTGTATTATCTGGACTGGTAGACCATCTGAAAGATTCCTGATCGGTAGCAACCTATCCCCCACACTCCCTCAAACCTGCCTCTCTTCATTTTTTAGAAGTCACTACAAGAACGTTCAAAAGGAACAGTCACAAGCGATAGCAAGGATCTTTTGTAGCTGGTCCACTAGGGAAAGCTGGAATTTTCGGATTGCAGTACTCGAGGCACTGATGGGAACACAAGAGCAGCGGCTTATGTATTCAGAGGAAGTCACATGGCTGATTGAGCCTCTTGCTTCCAATCGACTGCGTGGAGTTTGTAACTGCGGTGAACTCTCTCCAGCTTTAGTGAAGGTGCCTGACTATAGATAATTCTTTCAGGGGAAGACCTTTTTAAAAGCTAAATCTTCTCCCCAAAGAAACATTTGAGCAAACTGCACAACATTAAAAATTACAACTAATATTGGTTGTTTTCAGATTTGACTGATTTCCCATAAATACTTCTTCACTTTGAAATAATTGTTACCCAGTTTTCATTCATTCTCCACCCCGAAGCTGGTTGCTTTGTGTACCTCCCCAAAACAGGGTGATTTTATTTTTTTGACTAATGGGATTAAAGTTCCTCTGATCCTTTCCTGCTGTCATTTTATTCATTGATGAGGTTCTGTTCTGTTGTGAAATGCCCTTTAAGGGATATCAGCATGACATCATTAGAAGGGAAATGTGTCCTGTAATCTAGTCTTCGTTTCACTTTTGCTTTGAGCAGCCACACACACACACACACACACACACAAGCTTTATACCTATCTGTAACTGTTCTCATGTGCCTAGTCTTAACAAATGAACCCATAAAGTGCTTTCCCAATCCCTTAAGAGCAATTAGTGCCTTGTGTTTTGTACTGTAAGCCCAAGGTATTATATCATTATAATAATACACGTTCTGTTTATTTAACCTGATTTGGAAATATTCCTTCCAAGGGGTGAGTTCTCAATTTGGCAGTCCCAGTGGGAGCTGCATTCACAGGGAGTATCTGCTGTCTCTGACCAGAGTCTCAATGCAGTCATTGAATTAACTAATCTCGGGCTTCAATCCAAGCTTGTTGATTGTAATTATGGGGCGGAATTTGCTGAAAAATATAATGGTGTGTAAACGACACATGCTGGTATTAATGTGCAAATCAGACAGCAGCTTGTGGCAAGGAAGAGATACCCCAGGTATTGTGAGTTGCAACAAGTTGCTCAACTTGTTAACTGCGTTGTTAACTTTGCAAAAATAAGATAATAAGAAATAGGAGCAGAGAGAGGCCATTCAGCCCATCGAGCCTGTTCAATCCTTCAATAAGAACATGGCTGATCGGATTATGGCTGATCTGATTGTTGTCTGAACATCACTTTCCTGCCCGCCTCCGTGATGTCCTTCGACAACATCTTCCAAACCTGCGACCCCTACCACCTAGAAGGACAAGGGCAGCAGATGCATATGGGAACTCTACGATCTACAATTTCCCCTCCAAGCCATAAACCATCCTGACCTGGAACTATACCACCATTCCTTCGCTGTCACTGGGTCAAAATCCTGGAACCCCCTCCCTAACAGCACTGTGGGTGTACCTACACCACATGGGCTACAGCGGTTCAGGAAGGCAGCTCACCACCACCTTCTCAAGGGCAATTAGAGATGGGCAATAAATGCTGGGCCAGCCAGTGATGCCCACATCCCTTTTAGATCAAAAATCTGTCTGACTCCGTCAATGGCCCAGCCTCCATTGCTCTCTAGGGAAGAGAATTCCAAAGACTAACGACCCTCACAGAAGAAATTCCTCCTCATCTCCATCTTAGATGGGAGACCCCTGATTTTTAAACTGTGCGCCCGAGTTCTAGGTATCCCCTCTCAGCTTCTACCCTGTCAAACACTCTCAGAATCTTTTGTCTTTCAATAAGATCACCTCTCATTGGTCTAAACTCCAATGAGTATAAAGCCAACCCGGTCAACCTTTCCTCATAAGACAACACCTGCATCCCAGGAGTCAGTCTAGTGAATCTTCTCTAAGTTGTTTCCAATTTAAGTACATCCCTCCTTAAGTAAGGAGATAAAAAATGGACACAGTACCCTAGGCACAGTCTCTTTCTATCATCAGCAAATTTGGCTCTAGTACCTTGGGTCCCTTCATCCAAGTCAATATGGATGATAAACAGGTGAGTCCCAGCACTGATCCCTGTGGCACTCCACTAGTTACAGTTTGCCAACCTGAAAATGATCCATTTATCCTCACTCTTTGGGTGGAATCGTCTGCCCCCATTGGCGGCCGACAGCATGAGGGGCAGAAATCAGTTTCACGCCGGGGTGAAAGCACAGCGGGATCATCCGATGGTCTCCGCCGTGGCGGAACGCCAATCCCACTGGAGACCGGCGCAAACCCAATTTCAAAGTAAGGCCTGACCGGAATTGTCCCCCTACGCCCGATTTACCGTTACACCGGCATGAAAACACGCCATCCCAGAACACGCCTGGAGAAGTGTGACGTGCAGGAGTCGGGACTTACCCTTAGGGCCTTGCTCAGATCGCGGACATCGAGGAGCAGAAGATGCTGGAGCCCTACAGCTACCGGACCCTGGAGGAACACGTGCCTCACATGCTGGGTGGATCCTCATGGATGTGGCTCCGTGGTGAAGCAGCTCACGGAAGGTGGGAGGTCCCCGTTGATGTCTTGGGCCTGCTTCGGAACATCGTGGTCTTGGCCATGGGCTGCTATGGATGATCGGCGAAGGTGGGGAGAGAGGAAGGTCCAGCTGTGAGAGGGAGAGGAGGGAGTAAGGGTGGAGGAGGGAGTAAGGGTGGAGGAGGGAGTAAGCAGGAGGTGGATGTCCAGCTAAACATGAACATGCAAGAGAGGGGTCTGTGAGGTCAATGACTGCCCCCTGGGGTGGGTGAACTGAGCGTGGGTGTGGCAGGAGGTGAGTATGAGAGGGGACAGAGGGAGCCGGTAGAGCGGGACAGTGAGGGTGTGTAGGTTGCGGTAGAAGGGACAGCGAGGATTGTTGGTGGAGACTCGGAGGCAGACCCGGACCCTGGGGGTGGGGAAGGAGGAGGTCGGGGTGGTCAATGTGGATGGGGGCGGGATTTTCACGAAGGTAGGGGACGATTGCCCGGGCATCCAAAAAAATACAAGGGTTCGGGTTGGTAGGTGTCAGTGGGGAGGTGGAAGATGAAGCCAGAGGGGTCAACGGTAATGGGGGAGAGGTTATGGGTGACTGGGGGAGGGGAAAGAACAGGGGAGCTTACAACATACTTGACCACAAACCATGGTTGCTGAAATTGAAAGTGAGCAGAGCCTCATGTTGGACGGGCACAGGCGCTGCATGGGGAGTGAGGTCAGTGGGCGGGTGGAGACGCAGGTCAGCTCAGGTGGACACCTGAAAGGGAACCCCAGCAGGCAGCATTGAAAATGCTCAGGACAGTGAGATGAGTGTGATGGGTGAAGTATGTAGGAGAGTACTTGCACGAGGCTCCGAAAGGCCCTGCCACACACACACTTCTCCCTTCAGAATCACTCGTGGGTCAGTTGGGTGGAAATGAACTGCTAATGTGGAGCGGGGGGGTGGGGGTTGGGATGTAGTGGGAAGACTTGCGAAACCTGTTAATGAAGCTGAAAGACAACGTTACACATTATTGAGTGAAAGTGAATATATTTTCAGATTATAAAGTGACAAAATGTGTTCACCAGTGCAACCACTTGTGGTTAGAATTTGATAACTTTTCTAGGCCTACCGCTTCTTCTAGGTGCTGCCCTGACATCTGCAGCAAGGGTGGAGACAGCCTGTGCAATGCTTGTCCCTGTTGCCTCTGACGAAAGAGCCGAGGCCTTGAGGTCCCCAGTTTGCTTTGGCTGTCTTCTTGCGGGTCAGCTGCCCCCTCTGTGGTGACAGAGGATGAGATTGAGGGGCTCACAGGCGAAGAGGTCTTGGAGGGAGTGGACAGCCTCTGAGATCCCTGAGTGGATGACCCAGGGGTGTCCCACTGCCACCCCACCTCCCTTCAGGTGTCTGAGTGCCCTGGCCTGACTCCGTGAGTGGAAGGAGCATCTGGAGAGATATCGGGGTGCCCCATTTCCCTCTCGCATTGCCACTGTTGGAACCAGCCCATGGTTACTGCGATGGAGTGCGGGTCTGTGCGCATCTCCATGTTCTGCTGGATCAGGGTCTCCATGGCATCTGCCATCCTTCCCATGGAGAATCCCAAGCACCACATGTGGGTACCACCTCACTCAGAGAGCAGACGGACGCACTCCTCCGACCTGTGTGCCACTCTATTGAGGGCTTCCAACAGCTCTGCATGGTGCTCCCCAACTTTCTGCTGACTCTCCACGATGAGATGTAAGGCCAAATCCAGGGGCTCATCATCTGATTCAGACCTCAGAGATACTTCTTGCCCAGCAGGCCTCCGAGTGCCGGGGAGCTCAGCTGAACCTGCCTCCTCCTGCTGCGGACATGTGTCCGTGCGGTGCCCACCAGATTGTGAACCCGAGCCTGCTCTAGATCTAGGTCCCACCGAGGTGTGTGTCTCTGCGCTGGGGGAGGGTGTGGGTAAGCGCTGTGACGGGTCTTCCAGGCTGCTTATTCCCAGCTCTTCAATGGAGGAGGTTTCCTCTTGGTTGGAGGTGAGGATGTGGATGGAGCTGAGGGACTGGCTGGCTGAGGGTGTTAGTCGCTTGGCAGAGCTCCCTGTGAACCAAAGTAGAGATAATTAATGCAGGGCAGCAGAGTCAGAAGCAGGACAGAGAGAGACACTCACATTTGCGTTGAGAGGGATGATGTGGTACAGGATTCTCACGAGGGTGTTCGCTGCCGCTCTCAGCATTGCCGCAGGCACGGTCCACATCCTCACCAGTCAGTGTGATGGCACACTCCTCAAAGTGAGGGGCTTAACTGGGGCCACTCCACCCCCTGGTCTGGGACCTCTCCCTGCTGATGTGAGCCAGCTTCTCCTTCATGAAAACAGATGGAGAGAGTGTGAGCAGGACACATGGCACTGGGTGGAATGTTTGTGTGGTGAGTGGAGACACGGACAGGATGTGGACTCGCGCTCCAGAAGATATGAGCTTGATAGAGATGTGAGGGTGTGTGTGTGAGAGAATTAGTGGTGTTGTCCCTTGAGGTGTGAGATCCCTGTGGTTGTGTGATGGGTTTGTGAGTGTGAGAGCTGTGAGTGATGAGGTGGTTGACTTTCCCTGGCAGAATGGATGAGGGCTTTAATCCTTTTCCTGTAATGGATGGCTGATGTCCTCTGTAGCGCTGACCAGCGCTGCCACCACCTCCCAGGCTGGATTAATGATTCTGTTGGACCTCCTGCGGCCAGAGTGAGGTTAGAGGATATCGCGGTGGCTTCCACTGCATCTAGCAGGTGCCCCAGAGGGGTGTGACTAAATTTGGGGGCTACCGTCTTCTATGCTTTTGGGGCAATCTGTCACCTGGAGCAGTCCTGGTCTGGAGACATGAAGTAGGCTGCGCTAGAACAAGGAAGTGCTGAGGTCACAGTGTGGCGGGCAAATCTGAGCTCACCTTCCAGGGATCCGGCATGTTTCTCGTGCATGCATTATTAATGAGGCGGGAAGGGGACGATACAACATGAAACCCCACATTGCAGCAGGCGGTTAAAACAACCCTTTTCACCCCTGCTCCCGCACTTAATGCAAATCTGGGATGGTTCTGCCCTCTGCTTCCTGTTCGTTAGCTATTCCAGAAGCGGCTTTTAACTTTTTTTTTTGGAGTCAACCAGATAAACTAAATTAACAAAATCAGGGACAAAACAAACACAGCCCCTAAATTAGGGAACTGCAAAACCAAAGACAAATTTTAAAGGAAACTTACAAACATTAAATCAAAATGTGATGAAGGGGGTTGATAAAGCGCCCCAGCCTTCGTGGTGCTCACCGGGCACAGAAGGCCCAGAAGTGGCTTTTACCCTTACCATTTCTATGGGTTTCATGTACCGTCACCTCCATAAAATTCCCTCCTTTATTTTTTTTTTTCTGTACCTGACTTGATATCCATGCTGATTCACCTTCCTTCTCGGTCCTTCCAACACTTAGGCCGAGATTTGCCATGCCCGCTGGCATTGGCGCGTTCGGTGGCAAGAGCAGACCATATCGCAAGACATGTTTCACATATAAGGCATGCACTTGGCGGGCTGCACTGCGCTCAGGACCTCATTATCACATTGCCGTTTGTGGGAGCTTGCTGTGCACAAATTGGCTGCTGAATTTCCTACATGACAACAGTGGCTACACTTCATCGGCTGTTAAGCGCTTTGAGGGGCTTAGCGGTTGTAAAATGTGCTGTAGAAAAGCAAGTCGTTCTCTTTCGTTGAAGGGTGCAGGAAATGTCTGACTCATGGGCACATTGTGAAATACATCACTGCAACAAAGTTCAGCTCTTCCTGAAATATTGCACTGGCTGATATTAATAAAAAAAATTCATTAATGTCTCTTTGTATTAAATTCTTCTGCCCCTCACTGTATTGATGATTGCTACAATAGATTAGTTAATGCCCTTTTCAAATAACAGACAACATCATTTCTTACGGTTGCTTTAACATCATGTGGAACAACCTCAACACCATTGTTCACACGTCTTCAAATCCCATGACCAGAGTTTAAGATACATTATACGTCTACATCCAAGAAAAGCGTGCCTTTCAGAAAATTACAGGATCAAATTATAACTCCCTATCCTTACTCTTCAAGAATAACTGGCTCTGTTTCATCAACCTGTTTACACAATAGGATTTAGAATATCAACATCATCTCTTACATCCTTACATGACCCAAAGTAATACTAGGGCTAAAAGGGTTTAAATTATAGGGCCAGGGCTGCATAATTAGGCTTGGATTTCCTTAAGTCAAAAAGATAAAGGGGCCTGTTTAAAATTATTGAAAGATTTGTTAGGGTGCAAGGGGAGAAACTGACCATTAGAGCTAAGCTGTTCAGGGGCAATGTTAGGAAGCATGTCTCTATGCAAATGGTAGTGGAAATCTGAAATTCCCTCCCTCAAAAAACTATTGAGGCTGGCGGAGCTGGGGTGTGTGTGCGGGGGTGTGAATTTCAGAACTGAGATTGGTAGGTTTTTGTTAGTTAAGGATATTAAGGCATGTCGAACCAAGTCATGTGAGTTGAGTGAAGGTATAAGTAAGATATGGGGTGGAATTTAATGTAGGCGATGGAGGCCTCACTGGAGCCTCACATCGCCTACTGTGAGGAAGGCCCATCGCACTAACAGCCAATCAGGGCTTAACTGGGAGCGATGGGAGCTGCTGGTAATGCGCCTATCCGAGGCCCAGTATCGCCGAGGGACTCAGGCCACAGGTGAGTGATAGCGGGATGGGGGTCGTGGACTTGGAGGCGTGGGGGAGGGGACCGAAAGAAAAGGGCCAGAGGATGGCTTTCAGCAGGCCCTCCCTTTCTCCGATGCCGGGTCCCTCGATCAGGCACTAAACACAAACGTATCAATCACTATGATAATGACTGGTAATCTAAAACAAAGGGTTCTTTATTGAAGAATAACAGGAGAGTTCTTTATACACGTGGTACCTCCCCCAATTGAAAAGAAACAGTTTGGACCAGTATCCTTATTTCCCAGTTTTCACTGGTGTTCCATTTTAAGGTATTCAAGACTAGCTCGGAGCGATATTCTCATCTCCCAGTTTTTACTGTTATCCTGACCAACATTGCTCCAACTGCTATATCACATGTTAACTTGCATTCCTTCCTGTGGTGATGTATACCAAACCATTTACATATTCAGCAGTAGGTTAATCACCAGGTTAAACTACATACGCTACAAAGCAACATCACAACAGCAGTGAATGCCTTTGAACATGAGACGCCCCTCTCCTACCCTCCACTGGGATCCCGCAGGCAAGAACCACATGGCGAGTCTCCCACTAGCTGCTGGGTGAATACCAGTGGGGTGTGACCCTTAAATGGGCATTAATTACCCACCCAAGGGCCTCAGTTGGCAGTCAGGATGGGGAAGCCACCCATGGGCCTTCTCACCTCGGCCTTAATCGAGGCAGAGGTGGGAAGGGGCGAGATCCCCGCCCACCCGATTAAATGCCCCCTGCCACCAAATTCGCCTGAGGGAGGGCATTAAATCAGCCCATGACCTAATAGAATGATGGAACAGCCTCCAGCGTCTGAATGGCCTACTCCTGTTCCTATGCAAACCATGCACAGGTATAACAAATTTTACCAACGAGTTATAAAAAGGGTTAACATAATTTGTTGTGGCTTAGAATAAAATATCTGTGGGATATATTGATTGGATGAGCTTCATGAATTGCAAAAGCATCTCTATCCACCTCTCAGTTGCACATTCACCAACTCTGTTGTGTACGTGTTTTATACATCAATGTGTATTGTACTGCTGTTGTTCTTAAATCCGTTCTACCTGCAATTGCTCAATGTTATATTCATTTGAATGGGACCAATCTCTTTCAGCGCAGTGTTTCTGCTGTTAGACTACTCCAACAAGAAACTCACACGGGGACTGGAAACATTAAGTGGAAAATATCGATGGAGCGAGTGGGCTTTTGGCTTTGGATGTGCCACATCCAGTAACTTTTAAGAATATTAAGGTTAAGCACTGTTAATTTGCGCTGCAGGAATTCACCAAGGCTCCTTCGACAGCACCATCCAAACCCACAACCACTACCATCCTGAGGGACAATGGCAGCAGATAGATGGGAACACCACCACCTGGAAGTCCCCCTCCAAGTCACTCACCATCCTGACTTGGAAATACATCGCCGTTCCTTCACTGTCACTGGGTCAAAATGCTGGAGCTCACTCCCTAACAGCACTGTGGGTGTACCTACACCACATGGACTGCAGCGGTTCAAGAAGGCAGCTCACCACCACCGTCTCAAGGGAAACTAGGAATGGGCAGTAACTGCTGGCCCAGCCAGCGAAGCCCACATTCCATGAATGAATAAAAAAAAATAAGTGATTAGTGAGGACTAAACTAATGAAGGGCTATTATACATAAATAGGTTGAAAAATGTGTTAAAATAACATGCACTGGAATTTCATGGGCAGTATTTTTGGGTCATTGGGCGGGTCCATTGGTCGGTCATTGGGCGTGGCCGTGAAATGGTTCGCCGCCCACCATCACCCCCGACCGGTGACTTCACGCTGGCTGGCCAATTAACAGACTACCAGTGTGAAACACGCGCTGAAGGGCTCAGTGCTCCCACGGTGGGATAGGGTGGAAATCACAGGCATTGGGGGAGGGAGGAAAGAAAGCTCCCTGAAGGCAGAGAACTGCCTCGGGGAGCAAAAGAATTTTAAATACCAAAATAAAGGTTTTGAAATTCTGAAAAAAAAAGTGTCCACACACCCGACTCCCTCACATGAACATAGAGTATAAAAATTCTGTCAAAAAATTTACTATCGGAAACCTCATCCCACCCGTGGATGAGGTTTCCTCAAAAATGCAAAGGCTGCCTGGCCCATTCGCCCGCCCGCCCACCGTGACTTCGGACGGGCAGCGGAAAAATCTCTTAATTATTAAATTAATGGCCTCGCTAGGACTCTTAATAGTCGGCGGGCGCGCTGCTGACTCTCGCCCGCGCCCACCAACCGAAATGTCGCGCGAGCGTGCGATGACGTCAGGACGCTCGCCCAACATCATCGCGCGCTATTTTACGCCCGGTCGGGTCAGGCGCCCGCCCGCCCGCCCACGAGACATAAAATTATACCCCATGTGAAGCTTCCCAGAAGTGCTAATTAAAACATGTCCAAGGAACTAAGCTCTATTGTTTTCTCAACTATTATAGAAACCTTTGTGAGATAGCGTAGATGCCATGCAATTTAAACCTTAACACATGTTGGAAGCTATGGAATAGTCATTCTGCTTTCACAAGGTTAATTGGGATTTAATCTGGTTCACCAGTCCCGGTGAGGTTTTTTGGATTTTTTTTAGTCAGGCTGGGTAACTCTGGCAGCCCAGTTAGATCAGTTTTTGCAAGAGATTTTCTTATTGCATTGACAGATGGTGCTTTTAATATCATCCAGCATTATTAAAGGATTTTCTACCCAAAGCCGCGCTCCCTCAAGTGGCAACACAAAAACAATTGAATTTATAATAGCAAAAGGCTGTTATCAATTCCTTTCGTGTTGGGGGAATGAAAGTGAAAAGCTTGGCGTGTGTGATCTTAAAATGTGCAGCAGACTCTCAAATCCTTTCCAAGCAGGCACTATGTCTGGCTCAGATGATAAGCAGGGTTAATGCAGCACAGAGTTGGCAACGTCGCAATGTTAGCGGACTGACGGCATTATTTAACCGCCCAAGGCTTCATTCTGTTAAGGAGGTTTGAATCTCCCCCCTTCTCTTTTCGCTTACTGCTTCCGGGAGTAGGATTGCCAACCTTCCCAGAATTTCCAGGCGCGAGAGATGAACCTTGCAGTCAGGGGCCCTGAGCTTCGCAGGAGGAGAATCACACAGGGGTCATAATCGAAGGTCGTAGACGGGAAAAGGCCGCTTGATTCTCAGCTGAAAAATCATCCAGTTGTCAAAAGGAAGACCCCAGGCAGGCGGCACACCAGGTGACCAATGACGTGAGAGAGAGGAGTCACATATGTTGTGGATAAAAGGGGAACCAGTGGATGTGCTGTACTTCGATTTCCTGAAGGCATTTGATAAAGGGCCACATCAAAAGTGATCACTTCCCAGGGTATGGGTGCGATTTTCCAGCCCTGCCTGCCGCCTGGATCGTCCGCTTCTGCCGAAAGTCAATGGACTTTTTGGGCTGGGCTGCTGAATCTCCCACGGCAGGTCCCCACCACCAATCCCCAGTGAGGTTGCCAGACAAAACTTTGGGGTCGCGAGCTCCAAAGTAGTCATGGCAGCTGTAGAGCTTGGGCCGAGTGCTAAACAGCTGTGAGACCCCTTTAAATCCTTGCATCTTTTCCTATTGGTGGGCGTGGCCTAATGGACAGACCTTTGAGGTCTGATTGCTGCTGCAAAAAAAGCCCATGAGAAGGAAGGTGTTTTTTTTTTAAAGAAACCCTGCAGTTTAAATGACTCCCGTCACGCTGAACTTCCACCATATTATCTGCTCAGAGGCTGAAGCTGACCCACCTCCACCTCCACCCATCCCCCTCACCTTCATCCCCAATATCATGCCAAGTCTGAGTCTGGGCTCACCCTGGGAAAAAGTTTGGGAAACGCTAATCTAATGTTAGTCTATTAGGCAGAGAATGTTTAGCTTGTGGAACTTGTTACCATGGCTTAAGGAGAGTCTAGATAAGTACATGTGGGAGAAAGGAATAAAGGGATATGTTGATAAGGTTGGATGAAGAGGTGAGAGGTGGCAGGATGCTCATGTGGGGCAAGAACACTAGTGTAGACCATTTGAGTTGAATGGTTTGTCTCTATGCTGTAAATTCTATGCAATTCCATATGTGCGGTCACAACGCAATATCGATCCATTCTCAGAATCACAGATCACTGGATAGTGACCAGGAACTGTAATTTTACTTGATTGTTCCTCTGGATAGCCTGGGGGCTCTGGACTAACTGTAGTATCCTTACTGTTGTCCCCGGGCTGTGATCAGCTAAGTCTATACAAGCCCATTAGGGTATATTTTTCTTTAAGGGATGGTCACCTCCGAGCCAAATTTAGACATTAAATTAAATTAAATTCATTCAAAACTGGCCCAACTTGACTCTAGGGGCAGAATTCTCCCCCTGTCGGTGGGGGGGGGATGTCCAGGAGCGGGCGTGTGCAGGCGTGCCTCTGATCGGCGCCCCTGATTGGGGGGGGCGCCGCCATTTTACGTGGGCGGGGCAATTAAGTCCCACCCAGCATGACGTCCGCCAGGAAGTGCTATGCGCTCCCTGTGCGGGCAGGGGGGGTGGTGGGGGGGGTGGGATTCCCTAAGCCGAGAGTGCGCTCTTTTGCGCATGTGCGTGTAAGAGCGCACTCATCTCCCTGAGGCTAAATGCTGCCTCCGTGAGATCAGCGTCAAATTCAAAAATGTTACATATAGAAAAATATATGTGCCTGATGTCATCCCGCATCATTTTACACGTCGGCGAGCGGGCCCCACCCCCACACACTGAATGGGAAATCCTGCCCTAGGGTTATCAGTTCAGTAATGATCTTTACTTAAGGCCATAAAAGATTGCTCAAAGCGAATTTCGTGTCAAAGTGTCAACACTTCGTATATTACTCTTCACCCAGAGTAACTTCAAGGTGGCCATGATTCTGTCGAATTTATTTTCAAACATTTAAATGAGATGCTGAAGATGGCTTCAATCAAATTGAAGCACAATGAGAAACTCAAAACTAAATCATGCAAACCTCAGCAGCTTTCACATTATCCACACAACTATCTTCAAAAGCATTTTCTTCCTCCATCAGTGCACCTTTTTTGTTTATTTTCCTCGGATCTTTGCAAAATGACAATTTATCATTTTCCATTGCTCTGGCAGGGCCAAGGGCCTTCTGTAATTTTTAGCTTTAATTAATGTCTTGCTGGCAAGTTCTTGAAACAAATTAACAACTGGGAGTTGTTTCATGCGAACTTACAAATTAGAAGCCGGAGTAAGCCACTTTGCCCCTCGAGCCTCTTTTGACATTCAATAAGATCATGGCTGACCTGAATGTAACCTCAGCCCCACATTCCTGACTACACCTGATAAATAACCTTTCACCCCCTTGTTAATCAAGAATCTACCTACCTCTGCCATAAAAATATTCAAAGACTCTGCTTCCACTGCCTTTTGAGGAAGAGAGTTCCAAAGACTCACAACCCTCTGAGAGAGAAAAATTCCCCTCATCTCTGTCTTAAATCAGTGACCCCTTATTTTTAAACAGTGACCCCCTACTTCTAGATTCTCCCACAAGAGGAAACATTCTCTCCACATCCACCCTGTCAAGACCCCTCAGGATCTTAAAGGTTTCAATTAAGTTGCCTCTTACTCTTCTTAAATTCCAGTGGATACATGACTAACCTGTCCAGCCTTTCCTCATAAGACAACCCGCCCATTCTTGGTATTAGTCTGGTGAACCTCCTCTGAACTGCTTTTACAACACATTTACAGCTTTCTTTAAATAAGGAGATCAGTACTGTGCACAATACTCCAGATGTGGTCTCACAATGCCCTGTATAACTGAAGTATAACCTCTCTACTTTTGTAACCAATTACCCTCACAATAAATGATAACATTCTATTAGCTTTCCTAATTCCCCGCTTTCCCTGCCTATTAACTTTTTTTTGATTCAAGCACTAGCACACTCAGATCCCTCTGAATCTCAGAGCTCCTCAACCTCTCACCATTTAGATAATAAGCTTCTTTTTTATTCTTCCTGCCAAAATGAACGATTTCACATTTGTCCACGTTATACTCCATTTGCCAGGCCTTTGCCCATTCACTTAACCTATCTATGTCACTTTGTAGCCTCCTTACATCCTCTTCACAATTTACTTTCCTGCCTGCCTTTGTGTCACCAGCAAATTTAGCAACCATTCCTTTGGCCCCTTCAACCAAGTTATTCATATAAATTATAAAAATTGGAGACCCCAGCACTGATCCCTATCACTCGTCACATCCTGCCATCCAGAAAAAGATCCATTTATGCCAGCTCTCTGCTTCCTGTTGTCTAGCCAATCTTCTATCCTTGCCAGCATATTATCCCCTACACCATGAGCTTTTATTTTCTGCAATAACCTTTGATGTGGCACTTTATCAAATGCCTTCTGGAAATCTAAGTACAGTACATCCACTGGTTCCCCTTTATCCACAGCACATGCGACTCCTTCAAAGAACTCCAATAAATTGGTTAAGCATGATTTCCCTTTCACAAAACCATGTTGACTCTGCCTGATTGCCTTAAATTTTTCTAAGTGCCCTGCTATAACATCTTTACTAATGCTTCTAACATTTTCCCTATTACAGATAGGCCTATAGTTTCCTGCTTTCTGTCTCCCTTTATGAATAAAGGAGTTATAATTGTGAGGTTATCCATTTTGGTAGCAAAAACAGGTAGGGAGATTATTATCTGCATAGCTACAAATTGAGAGAGCGGAATGTGCAACGAGACCTGGGTGTCTTTGTACACCAGTCGCTGAAGGTAAGCATGCAGGTGCAGCAGGTGGTAAAGAAGGCAAATGATATGTTGGCCTTCATAGCCAGAGGATTCGAGTACAGGAACAGGGATGTCTTACTGTAATTGTACAGGGCCTTGGTGAGACCACACCTGGAATATTGTGTGCAGTTTTGATCCCCTTATCTGAGGAAGGATGTACTTGCTATAGAGGGAGTGCAGCGAAGGTTTACCTGACTGATTCCTGGGATGGCGGGACTGACATATGAGGAGAGATTGAGTCGATTAGGATTATATTCGCTGGAGTTCAGAAGAATGAGGGGGGATCTCATAGAAACCTATAAAATTATAACAGGACTAGACAGGGTAGGTGCAGGAAGGATGTTCCCAATGGTGGGGGAGTCCAGAACCAGGGTTGTTTTAATGTGAGCTAGGTTGGGTCACTCACCTCAATTAAACCTGAGTATCCCACTCAGGGCTCAAGACATTACATATCTGCGATGCCATCTTGGTCACCTCGATGTGTCACAGGGAACAAGGTGGCATCAGCCACCATGCAAATATGGCAGGAAAAACTATGGACCCTTACAGTCTCCAAATGTGTCATCATCTGAGCTTCACTGTCTTGCCTCTTGAATCATTAGCGTCTTTAATGTTTCCTTTCAGAGAGAAGGCAAAAGCAGATATGGATCCAGGGCTCAATGCCGCCTTTGTCAGGGTCCTAATGCAATGGAGGAGGCAAAGGATGGAGAGGCGACTCCGCGCGCAGCTCCAGCAGGAGGGACATGGTCAAGCGGAGCCAGAGCATGAGCAGGAGGGTCAGCAGGAGAGACACAAGCAATGGAGGTGACTCGCCAGACCTAGGGTTTATCGTCTAAGTGTCTCCTACTTGCAAATGAGTGAGAGGTAATGCTGTGCATGTATGCGCTTGTCCCGAGCTCTGGTACATCACATATGTCATATCCTTCGTGAAGACCTGATCCCATGTGGAGTTGGATGGTATTCTCTGCCAGTGGCTTTGAAGGTGACCGCAGCACTTAATATCTTTGCCTCTGGGTCTTTCCAAGGATCAACAGGGGACCTGTGTGGCATCTCTCAGTCCGCAACACATCAATGCATAAAGGAAGCCACAGATGCTCTTTCTAGGAATGCCCATCACTATGTCAAGTTTGCTCTGGACAAAGAGAGTCAGGCTGCAAGATTCACTGGCATCGCTGCCATCTCAGGCTTCCCAAGAGTGCAGGGTGCAATAGACTGCACCCATGGATGGGTTACATCTTAACAGGACTGGGGCTGATATACTCGCAGGGAGATTTGCTAGTGCTGTTAGGGTGGGTTTAAATTAGCTCGTCAGGGGGATGGGAACCTGAGGGGTGGCCCAACTTGCAAGAAAATAAAGTTGGTCACAGGAAGTAGTAGTGAGACTAGAAGGCAGGAGAAACAATACAGAGCATTGTGTATGCTTCGAATGCGGAATTATGTCAAAAAGACAAAGTTAAGGGCACTCTACCTGAATGCGCACAGCATTCACAATAAGGTAGATGATCTAAAGGCACAAATAGAGGGAAATGGATATGATATAGTTGCCATTACAGGAACATGGCTGCATGGTGAGCAAGACTGGGAACTGAATATTCAAGGATATTCAGCGTTTAGGAAGGACAGACCAGAAGGGAAAGGAGGTGGAGTTGCGCTGATAATAAGGGATGGGATCAGTGCATTAATAAGGGAGGATCTCAGATCGGAAGAACAATGTGTGGAGTCTGTTTGGGTGGAGCTAAGAAACAGCAAAGGGCAGCAGACATTGGTTGGAATTGTTTAAAGGCCACGAAACAGTAGTGGTAATGTGGGGCATGGTATTAATCAGGAGATAAGAGAAGCGTGTAGAATGGGCAATACAATAATCATGCGTGACTTCAATCTGCATATAGACTGGGTAAACCTAATGAGCATTAATGCTGTGGAAGACAAGTTTCTGGAATGCGTTATGGAGTTTTCTAGAGCAGTGTGTTGAGGAGCCTACTGGAGGACAGGCTATTTTAAATCTAATATTATTTAATGGAAAAGGGCTAGTTAATAATCTTGTTGTAAAAGAACCTTTAGGAATGAGTGACCACAATGTGATAGAATTTTACATTATGTTTGAAAGTGAGGTAGTTCACTCTGAAGCAAATGTGTTAAAGTTGAATAAGGGAAATTATGAAGGCACAAGGGGCGTATTGGCTGAGGTGGATTGGGAAAATACATTAAAAGGAATGACTGTACATAGGCAATGGATAGTCTTCAAATAACTATTACATAGTTTACCGCACCTATACATTTCTTCAAGGTGCAAAAACCCCAAAACAGTCAGTCAACTGTGGCTGACAAAGGAAGTTAAGGATTGTGTAAGATTAAAAGAAAAGGCTTATAAAATTGCCAGAAGTAGTAGTAAACCTGAGGATTGGGAAGTTTTTAGAATACAGCAAAGGAAGACCAAGAAATTGGTAAAGAAAGGGAGAATAGAAGATGAATGCAATCTAGCAAAAGATGGACTGTAAAAGCTTCTATAGGTATGTAAAATGGAAGCATTCGGCTAAGACAAATGTGGGTCCATGACAGGCAGAGTCAGGAGAATTCATAATGGGGAATAGAGAAATGGCAGAGAAGCTACATGATTACTTTGTGTCTGTTTTCACTGAGGAAGATACAGGAAATCTCCAAAATTTAGAGATCCAAGGGACTAGGGAAAATGAGGAGTTGAAGGAAATCAGTATAAGTAAGAAGGTTGCATTGGAGAAATTAATGGGACTGAAAGTTGGTAAGTCCCCAGGACCTGATATTCTGCATCCCAGAGTGTTGGAAGAGGTTGCTATGGAGATAGTGGATGTATTGGTGATTATTTTCCAAAATTCTATATATTCTCGAATGGTTCCTGAAGATTGGGAGGTAGCAAATGTCACCACACTATTTAAGAAGGGGGGGAGAGAGAAAACAGGGAACTACAGACCTGTTAGCCTTACATCAGTAGTAGGGAAAATGCTAGAATCTATTATAAAGGATAAATGGATACTTGAATAATCAGGATCTGATTAGGCATAGTCAGCATGGATTTGCGAATGGGAAATCATGTTTGACGAACTTGTTGGAGTTTTTTGAGGATGTCACTTACAAAATTGATAAAGGAGAGTCGATGGATGTAGTATACTTGGATTTTCAGAAGGCTTTTGATAAAGAGGTTGATTAGCAAAATAAAAGCACATGGGATAGGAGGCAATATACCAGCATGGATTAAGGATTGGCTAACAGGCAGAAAACAGAGAGTAGGAATAAATGGGCCATTCTCGTGTTGGCAGGCTGTGACTAGTGGGGTCCCGCAAGGATCAGTATTTGGGCCCCAGCTGTTCACAGTATATATATCAATGATTTGAATGTGGGGACCAAATGTGATGTTTCCAAGTTCACGATGATACAAAGCTAGGCGGGAATGTGTGTTGTGAGGAAGATGTAAAGCGGCTACAGAAGGATTTGGACAGACTTAGTGAGTGGGTAAGAACATGGCAGATGGAATATATTGTGGAAACATGTGAGGTTATCCACTTTGGTAGAAGGAACAGACGTGCAGAGTATTTCCTCAATGGTAAGAGATTAGAAAGTGTAGATGTACAAAGGGATTTGTGTGTCCTTGTCCATAAGTTACTGAAAGCTAACATGCAGGTGCAGCAGCCAATTAGGAAGGCAAATGGAGTGTCAGCCTTTATCGCAAGAGGATTTGAGTACAGGAGTAGTGAAGTCTTGCTTCAGTTGTATAGAAACTTGGTTAGAATGCACCTGGAGTACTTTGTGCAGTTTTGGCCCCCTTACCTCGCTGTAACTGTGATGTGGACATGTCTAGGGATCTCCTCCTCCTGCACATGTCTTTTCTTCCGCCACTACCACTGAGGAGACACATATGCCGCTAGATTATCAATGCTGATGAGCTGCCCTCACTTCAATGGTATATGTTCCTTGAGGAAGAAAGGTTAGAAACGCTTACATCACACACTTCCAATAAAGATTTAAACTCATCTCTCTGACATCGCACAAAGGTGCAGAGACTAGTTCAACTGAGGCTGACATCACAGGAATGTGAATCTCACAGTGGAACACTATCACTGAGTGGGGGGAAGGCTAAACCTCGAAATAAGAGGACTCCAAGGTACAAAATCACAACGCTTTCAGTTGACCAAGAACATCCACATAACCATCAAACGTATTCATAAAAGTGCAATGTCTTTACCGTTATTGCACACTCGTGACCCAAATGTGGCATCAAAATTTCTGAACTTTCCTAACTCTAGCGCTACATCTGGGAGCAGCCCCGACATCCACAGCAGAGGTGGAGGCTGCCTGCTGACTGCTACATCCTGATGTCTGCAATGACCTTGGAGGTCATCCTCTGGTGGTCCGAGGCCTGGAGGGCCCTGGCCTCATAAGGGTCACCTGTTCGGGGGCAGAAGTGCCCTCGGTGGCCTGAGAAGCTGGAGTGGATGGGGGTCACAGGCAGAGGGACTGTGAGGGGCTGCACCTCCTTGGAGTGTCCGGAGAGGAGGCCCCCGGGGTGTCCGGCTGATGCGCACCCTCCCTGTGGGTACCCGAGGGCCCCGTCCTGACTCCTGCAGGAGATGGAATGCCTGAAGAGGTGGGGGGCGGGGGGCAAGGTGCCTGGTCCCCATGTCGCCCACATTCTGATGGTGCCCAGCAGGGTCTGTGGCACCCTGTGCAGGGCTGAGTGCAAATCTGGCAAGACCTGCTGAACCAAGGTCTCCATGGTGATCGCCAGCCTTCACATGGTGACCTCGAGGCGCTCGCATGTCGGAGACACGACATCAGGCAGAACGCGGACGGACTCCTCCATTGTTCACTCTAGTCTGCTGAGCGACTGTTGAATCTCTGCCTGATGTTCCTCCGCCTGTCGTTGCGTCTCCAGCATTGAGTTGGCGGCCGCTTCCAGAGGCTCATCATCTGACTCGGACTGAGTGGGTAGGTGGTCTCCAGCAGCTCTCCGAGTGCCGGAGATCTGGGCTGTCCCAGCCTCCAACTGCTGTGGGGGTACGTGTCAGTGAGGTGAAAGTGAAAGGAGGATGTGAAAGTGAGCCCAAGCATAATCTACATCTGTGTCCCACCGGCGTGTGTGTCTCTGAGCTGGTGGAGGGTGTGTTTGGGTGTCGTAATCGTTCTTCCAGAGCTTCCTCTTCAGATGTAGCCCGCACTGGTGCTGGACTGGCTTGGAGACTTCAATCTGCTGCTGCCTAGAAAATAGAAAATAGAGTTTCAGTTGTTGAACATGAGCTCGATAAGACTGCACGTGAGTCACTGTGATTGTCAGGATTTGAGGAAGTGATTGAGTTGTGACCCGTACTAGGTTGCTGGGAGAGGCCGATCTCCCCTTCCCCACAGGAGCGATCCCTGTCCTCCCCCAGCCAGCTCTGCTGCAGCCCCCTCACTGAGGGCAATGATGCCGGCTGTCCCTCCCCCCGGTCTGCGCTCCCTCACGCCCATTGTGCGCCAACTTGGCCTGTGTGGAGAAGTAAGAAAGGAATGTGATGAGAAGGGGTGGAGCAGGGATTGGGTGAGATGCATGTCCCCCTGTGTGTGTGGCGAGCCCTCCCCAGAAAGGCCAGAGGATGGAATGTGAGCAACGTGATGGCGGTGATGTGAAAGTCTCGGTGAGAGTATGAGTGTTGATATGTGTCTCCCGCTAATGGTTGCGTGAGATCCCTGAAGAGAGTAGCCGTTTGAGTGCATGATGCCAGGATGAGAGTTTGATATTGGAGGGAGATGAAGGATGACTTACCCGGATAGAGCGGATGAGATCATTCCGAGCATTTCGGGCAGGGTCGCCAGTCGCGCTGACCTGCTCTGCGATGGCATCCCCAGGCCCGAGAGGTGAGGCTGTTGCACCTCCTGCAGTCATCCCTGGGATAGAGCACTTGCCTGTGCACCTGCACCCCTCTGGTCAAGGCCTGGAGGGCCTGTTTGGCGAAGCGGGGTTGCTGCCTCCTTCTTGAGGCTCTTGGCCGCCGTCTTCTGGCTGCCAGACATCCCTGGTGGGCCGGAGAGAGCGAGATTGGGTGTCGGACTGGCCTTTAAATATGGCGCCTGGACCTTTGAACCCGCCGGCTGACAGCGGGCGGACAAATCAGCTCCCGGCCCGCCAGGTGATTCGGACCGATACGCGCCTTTGCATAATTAATGACCCTCCGAGCGCGGGATCGCGGATGCGGGTTCCCAGCATTCCGGCCAGCGGGGTGGGTGCTGACAAAACCGCCCACCACCGCACTTAGTCTCATTAATGCAAAATTCCGCTCTTTGTGTGAACCTCATGTTTTAATAAGAGGCATTAATCCATTAAAAATGAACTGCTTATTACAATGTCATTTCCATAGTTTAACTTCACCGTCGGTTTAGTAACTTGAGTCTTTTACCGATGTGCATTCCTTAATGTGTAGCAAATTGAACCATTTACCAGTCAGTATTTATTTATCCGTTCTCAATTAGGTAACATGGTAGGAGTCTTGGTAATTCCAAGGCTTTGGGGAGAATTCGGATTCCAGTGGACACTTCACCTGTTCACTGCACGAGCACCTGACGTGAAACGTAACCAATGCGCAAAGGAAAAGCAGCAATGCTATCAGTGTGAAAGGCCTAGACTCTCCTCGTACTGAGATTTTGTTTTCCCTCCAATGCAGAATCAGTTAAATCCCCAAATTACTTCCAATTAATTTCTGCCTCTCCATTACTAGAGTGAGCGGTGCGGCAATCATTTCATAATGAAATAATAGCAATATTAATGCATAAATAAATTGTCCAATTAAAAAGCACACTCAGAAGACTCGTTATATTAATTAAAATCAGATATATGATTAAAATCACATTATCAGGATATAAATATCAGCCCTGATTTACTCCAAAGTGCACAATGTGCACACTGCTAGTCATCAAATCAATTAAAATTGCTTTCAATTATTTTTTGCCAAATAAACAACTTGCAGAATCTTGACTGTTTATTTTTTCTTTCTGTAATGTACTAACTTTGCTCTATTTCCTTTTTTACCTTTGATGCTTTTCCTTTGTCCCTCTTTCCCCCACCCCTGCCCACAGGAAGTAATTCACTGCTCAGGGGCCATAGTGAGGACATTAGTTTGTAGATTAGACTGTGCACCCACTGTAGAACGCGTCCGATTCTCACCCACTTTGAGCGGGGTCTATAGCAGCAGTTGACCTGGTCCAATATGCACCTCCCTAGTGGTGGGTAGTGGTGAAAATTGCCTCCTCAGGTTCCTTATACCTGGGAGTTTGGTAACTCAGCCTCCATTTGCTTTCATTGCTCTTTCCAGCTCTACGCACAACTGTCACATACCTGGAGGGTGAATAAAGCCTGGTGTTGGAACTGAGAGGTCCTCTCTCTTCCTGTCTATCCTTCAAGTTGAAGATTACTGTATTCATCAACCTGGTGCGTTTGGTAAGGTTGCTGTGCGTACGTAGGTGACTGTTAAGGACGGTCTGGACCCAGAAGGTTCTACTGTAAATAGGACAGGATACTACAGATGACGGAGTTTTGGATGAATTGCTGGCTCGGGATTTCCTCTCCTTGGTGTTTTCTCTCTGCCTCTGATATGCACTTGCTTTTGCAGGCACCGTTTTTTATTTAGTTGTACCGGATCCTGGATGAGCTTCTCCCAGGATTCGAAGTCGATATCAAAACTCCGAAGTGAAGATTTCAGGGTGTCATTGTTGCGCTTCCTTTGACCACCATGAGAGCACACCCCAAACTCAGGCTCTCCATATTCCCCCTTTGTTAAGTAAGCGTCAGGCATTCTGGCTACATGACCAGCCCCACTCAGTTGCGACAGTCTCAATATGGTGTGGATATTTGGCAAGCCAGCTCGGGTGAGCACCTCAGTGTTGGTATTTTGTCCTGCCATCTGATCTTCAGAAGCTTTCAAAGGCAGTCAATAGAGCGACTCTGTTGCCAACTCTGCTCTACGCATGCTAGACTTGGGGCTGTGTATCAGCGCCATGCCAAGGACCTCAACTAGTCTTGGGAGGTTACAACCAGCGAGAAAGAACGAACACGCTGGGGCTCTTTTCTCTGGAGGGAAGAAGGTTGAGGGGCACAAAACCAGAAAATGCTGGAGAAACTCAGCAGGTCTGGCAGCGCCTGTGCAGAGAGAAACAGAGTTAACGTTTCGAGTCCGTGTGACTCTTCTTTGAGGGGTAACCTGGCAGATGTCCTTGAAATTATGAAGGGTTTGATCGCGTAGATGTGGTGAAGTCGTGGGGGAATCAAATTATAATATAGTTGCCAACATATCCAAAAGGGAATTCAGGAGAAACCTTAACTAGAGGGTGGTTAAAATGTGAAATTTGCCACCATATGGAGCGGTTGAGACTGATAGCATACATTCATTTGAGGAGAAAGAAGGTAAGCGCATTTTATTTTTAATTCATTCATGGAGACTGGGCCAGAAACTGTTGCCCATCCCCAACTGCCCTTGAGGAGGTGGTGGTGAGCTGACTTCTCGAACTTCTGGGACCTGTGCGGTGTGGGAAGACCCGCAGTACAGTTAGGAAGGGAGTGGCAGGATTTTGACCTAGTGACAGTGAAGGAACAGTGACATAATTGGAAGTCAGGCTGGTGTGTGGCTTGGAGGGAAACTTGCGGGTGGCTGTGTTCCACGCATCTGCTGCTCTTGTTCTTCTTGGCGGTAGAAGTCGTGGGTTTGGAAGATGTCGTTGAAGGAGCCTTGATGAATTGCTGCAGTGCATGTTGTAGATGGTACACACTGCTGCTACTGTATGTCAGTGGTAGAGGGAGAAAGGAATAGAACTATATGCTTATATAGGTTAGTAGATGTAGGGTGAGAGAGAAGTCATGTGGAGCATGAACACCAGCACAGGCAGTTGGGCTGAACGGCCTGGGTATAAATTCCAAGCTGAAGGAAGTTGGATAACATGCACATAAGACAGATGGGGGAGGTGGGAAAGGGAAATCACAGAAACAGGGATATACTGGGAGAAGCTCTGAGAAAAGTGATATTATACATTGCTGCTTGTAAATAAGTTATTATATACAGTTTTAATAATTCATGCATTATGTAGCACTTTATTACACCAGTATGCCATCAGGGAGTTCCACACAGTGATTTACTTTGATGTGTAGTAACTGTTGTCATGTAAGCCATATTGCTATGGCAACATCCCACAAAGAGGAATGAGAATAAGATGAATAATCTGTTTCCAAGAGTTTGTTGAGAGATGGATATTGACCAAGAGATCAACAGAATTTTTTTCTCTTCCTTGAGTAATGCCAGAGGATCTTTAACATTCACTTGAACCATTGATACAGACATAGGGCTCTCTGTTTAACCCAACAAGTCCAAAAATCAAATACTTTGGACCATGCCTACAGAATAAAGCCACTTTGATTTTGAGGTTCACACACTTGTCCCATTTGCAATAAATGTGTTTCACAAAAACAGTGACTATGAGGAAACTTGTTGGGGAAGGTAAATAATTATGGTAATGGCTTAGGGGAGTCTGATATGTGTTTACTTTTGTGATGTTATAAGACCATCAAACCATATTTGTGCTAATTCCCAGAATATTGTGTAGAGTGTAACCCCCATTGACCCTGTAACATTTTCAAACTGTATGAAGCTACTGTTTAGGAGTAGGTCCTGAAATGGATTCAGTATATTTTCTGTAAGTATGAGAAGTGTCTTTAAAAAATAGCATTGATATTCAAGTTTTTTACTCAGTATTCCCTTTCCAGTTACCCAGCAGACATGTACTCACTCAAGAGCGCACACACGCAACAGGCAATGGACATCATTAGCAGGAGTCAAGACTATCAACTGTAATTTTGACTACGTTACATCAGTGACCACAGTTCAAAAGCACTTCGTGGACTCTAACTGTCCTGAGATTGTGAAAGGTGCTATATAAATGCCAGACTTTCTTCCATAGAATTAAGCAAATGGAACATACATTGGAGAGAAGCATCCAGTTTTGAAAATATTTAGCTCAACCCTGACTTGATGAATGTCTTTAGAACAGGTAGGAAGAAGAAACAAGGTGTAAATTATTCAGCGTAGTAACACATCTCCATTCATCGTGATGTACAATGGTGTGTTCCTTCTTGATGATGTCCTTTCTGTTAGTATTAGTTTGGTTGCACTCTTCCTCTGATTTAGAAAAATAGAATATCTATGGCACAGAATGAGACCATTCGACCCATCATGGTTATGCTGGCAATGAGCTATCCAGCCTAATCCCACTTCTCAGCTCTTGGACTGTAGGTTACAACACTTCAGAGATATATCCAAATGTTTTTTAAATGCTATGAGAGTTTCTGCCTCTAATAGCCTTTCAGGCAGTTGGTTCCAGATCCCCACCGCCCTCTGTTTTTTTAAAAAAAGTCCTTAATTCCCTTCTATTTCTTCTGTCAAATACTTTAAATCTATAGCCCCTGATTATTGATCTCTCTGCCAAGGGAAATAGATCCTTCCTATCTAGGCCTCTCGATTAAATCTCCCTTCAGCCTCCACTGTTCCAGAGAAAAAACCCCCTGGGCGTCTAATCTTTCCTTATGCCTAAAATTCACCATTCCTGTCATGATCCTCCTAAATATCCTCTGCCTCTCTGGTGCGATCACATCTTCTTGTAATGTGTGACCAGAGCTTTATGCAGTGCTCTAGATGTGGTCCAACTTGAGTTTTGTACATTGCTAGTGTCACGACTCACCGGGGAGAGAGCGCTGCAATATTAAGCCCCACAGCCCCCCGAGCCGTGACAAATGTGTAAAAATTTGATCAAACCACCTAATTGTTTAATTTAGGTGAACAGAATACGGGCACCAGGTTTGTAAACTTAAGAAGTAAATAACTGTTTATTGGACAAATTGTCTTTAACCAGTGACAAAGGGAAGAAATATGAACTGCTAATTTCTAACTCTATAACCTAAACTCTACCCCTTCTTAAATCCCGATACGCACACACACAGAGGGCAGGATTTTATGCTGAGTGGGTGGGTGTGTACCCGACCCGCTCAAGCACAAAATGACGCGTGATGACGTCATGTGAGTGTCCCAACGTCATTGTGCACTTGCCCGATATTTCGGTCGGTGGGCATGTACGGGAGCGCCCGCCGACAATTAATAGGCCTATTAAGGCCATTAAAGTCCCAACGGAATGTTATTTCTCGATGCCCGTCCACCCTTACATTTGGCGGGCAGGCGAAAAGGCCAAGTGGCCTTTGCACTGCTCAGGAAACCTCATTTACGGGTGGGATGAGGTTTCCAACAGTAATTAAAAATAAAATATAAATTTTAGCATTTCGTGAAGAGTATGTCCCTGCTCATGTGACAGGGTCACATGAGGGGGGCATGTTTTTTTTTAACAATTGTAAAATTGTTTATTTTTAATTCTTAAACTCCTCATCTCCCCGAGGCAGCTCTGCGCCTCAGGGACCTTTTCCAGTGCGCACCCACGTGCACGGGTGGAATTGCACACTTGCCCTCTCCACCTTCCCCACCCCCACACACACAGGCAGCGCTGAGGACTGCCACACGCGTTTCATCCCAGTGGCCGCGTGAAATCGTGGTCCGGCCCCAATCGCGGGCGGTTGTCAGCTTCTTGACCACTCCTGCCCTCCTCCAGCTCCTCCCCCACCCCTTCCCTCACCCCCATCATACCAAGCCTGCCTGACTAGGCAAAAATCCTGGCCATACAAGACACATAAGCCACACAAAAACTTGGATTTTAAGGGTGGGGTGAAACAGTTCACTAGCACCAATTAGGCCTGATCCTTGTAAATTGCCTCTGTCTCTCCAAGTGCAATCACATCTTCCTGTAATGTGTGACCAGAACTGTATGCAAAACTCTAGGGGAAAAATTACCCCCCCCCATTGGATAGTGGGGGAGCGGGTGTGGGTGGGCGCACCTCTGAGCGGCGCCCCTGATTAGGGGCGCGGCACCATTTTATGTGGGCAGGCCGGTGTGACGTCCGTCAGGAAGCGCTATGCGTTCCCTGTGTGGGCGGTGGGCGGGGTGGAATTCCCTGAGTCGGGAGTGCACTCTTTCACGCGCACTGACCTCCCTGAGGCTAAGTGCTGCCTCAGGGATATCGGCTGCAAATTAAAAATTGTAATACGAATGATAGAAAAATTTCCCTGATGTCCCCCTCATGTGACACTGTCACATGTGTTGGGACATGTCCAGAACCTTTTATGAAACCTTTATTAAAAATTTAAATACCCTCATGAAACCTCATCCCGCCCGTGTATGGGGTTTCATGCTTTTTCTGAAGCCTGCCAGGGCTCCCGGCCTGCCCGCCAACCTTAAGGTTGGATGGGCAGACCCATTAATGATTTTAACTGGTTTCTCAATGGCCTTAATAGGCCGTTGACAGGTTGGCGGGCGCACAGCTGACTCGACTGCGCCCCCGCCGACCTGAAAATGGAAATGACGCCGGGTGAGGTCGGGAGTTCCACCTGACATCATCCCGCATCATTTTACATGTTGGTGAGTGGGCCCCGCCCCTGCTCGCGGATGCGAAAATTCCTCCCTAAATGTGACCTAACTTGTGTTTTGTACATTTCCAGGATTTGATGGGTTGATTTTGATCGATGTCTTCCAAATACCTTTCAGTTCTTGTTGATGACACGAGGTGGTCTTCCCAGCACTTTCACTCTTTAGTTCACTGGTTGAGGGCTTGCTTTTTAATGTCTCTAACGGTGATTTTCCCCTTTTCCTCCTGACAGGGGTTTTTCAGAGAGAGAGCAGGTTATAGAGATATGAGGGGAAAAAAACCCAGCTAGCTATTATTGTAGAATTACGTAAATCTTACACACACAGGAGAAAGAGGCCTTAGGTCCTTTCTCTTTTCAGGCTAGGAGCTGCTCTCACATAAACCCGTCACCTGGTCAGCAGCCAATTAAAATGTTGTTGCTAGGCAGTTCCCCATTAGACTTGACTCCTCCTCAGTAACATCCTAACTTCCATGGCACACTCTGTTCCATGACAGTAACATTGTATATATCTCTCACACTGTTCTAGTAGACATGTCTTTCAGACTGCAGCCATTGTAATTTTAATCCACAGTCCAACAGAAATAAAAAGATATGTTCTTTACACTAGCATAACCTCTCTGCACTTATATTCTGTGCCTTGGTCAATAATGGAAAGCATTTGTATGTTTTAATCACTTTATGTACCTGTCTTGCTACCTTAAGGGATCAGTGGACATGGACTCCAAGGACCCTCTATTCCTACGTTTCTCAATGTCCTACCATTCATTGTATATTCCCTGCCTTGTTGCCCTCCCCAAATATAATACTACCCAAGAATGAATTTAATTTCCATCCATCTGACCAGTCCATTGATACCTTCCTGCAGAACTCCCTATCAACCAGACGGCCAATTTTTGTATCATCTGCAAACTCTTAATCATGCCTTCCAACATTTAAGTCTAAATCATTGATAAATATCACATAAAGCAAATTTTGGCTCAAGTCATATTCATTTAGCACACAATCTAAACTGACAATTCAGTGCTATACTGGAGAAGTGCTGCATTTTGGAAGATGCTTTACTCTGGATGAGATGTTAAGGTGAGATCTGCTTGGGTTGGCAGTAAAGAATCTACAGTAGCAGGGATTTCTCCAGTCAATAGTCTTCACTTGACACCATCGTCAACCAGGCCAACTTGTCCTTTATCTTGCTACTGTTTGCAGTCCATTGCTGCGTGCTAAATGGCTGCTTTGTTTGATCGCATATTGACATGTTCTTTATTTTCTTTTTGGAGAGTTTAAACAATCCAACCTATTCACAGAATTATAGAAACTTACAGCTCAGGTTGCCAACTGTGATTAAATCTATTCCTGGAGGCTTCATCACATGACTTGGCCCTGCACTCCAGCCATTTGTCAGCCAACACATACATCCTTATGACTTACATACGTACATACAAAATAGGAGCAGAAATAGGCCATTCGGCCCATTATGCCTGCTCTGCATTTCAGTGAGACCATGGCTGATCTGCTTTTACTAATTCCGCATCCCCATCTACCCCAGATAGCCATTGACCCCCTTGCCCAACAAGAATCTATCTATCTCCTCCTTAAAGATATTCAATGACCCCGTCTCCAACGCCTTCTGAGGCACAACCCTCTGAGAGAAAAAAATTCTCCTCATCTCCGTCCTAAAAGGGCACCCCTTAATTTTAAATCAGTGCCCCCTTAGTTCTGGACTCACCTCGCAAGAGGAAGCATTATTTCCACGTCCAACTTGTCAAGACCGTTCAGGATCTTATATACTTCAATCAATTCATCCCTCACTCTTCTAAACTCCAGTGGAAATAAGCCCAGCCTGTCCAATCTATCCTCATATGCCAACCTATTCATTCCAGGTATCAATCTAGTAAACCTCCCCTGAACCGCCTCTACTGCATTAACATCCTTCGTTAAATAAGGAGACCAAAACTGTACACAGTATTTGAGTTGTGTACTGCCTTCCTACGCCAATTGGAAAGCAAAAAGACTCATTAACCAATTAAATGATGCTTGACTGTCAGCCAAACAGCCTTTTTTCCCCTTATTTTCAATATTTTTATACCTGGTAAAGAGAAATGTTCAAAGAAAGTGACAAAAAGCAATAATTTTTAAAGTCCCAATGATTTTTCTCCACGGTTATACACAGCAGTGTCCTAGAGATTGATCTTCGATTCCTAGAGACCCCAGGCCAATCCTGGAGAGTTGACAAGCCCATTTATAGCACAGAAAGAGGTCATTCAGCCCATCATGTCTCTGATGGCTCTTTAAAAGAGCAGTTGTATTTAGTTCCACATCTTCACTTTTTGCCTGTAACTCTGTTGGCTTCTCATCCTCAAGTACCTGTCCAATGTCCTTTCAAAATTATTTATACAATCAGCAAAACTACACCTTTTTTTTAAGAGAGCAACTCTTGGAGTGAAAACGTCTCTCATCATCACCACTCAAGACTTTCTGCCAATGATGTTAAATCTGTGATCTCTGGTTATTAGCCCGCTCGCCAACAGAAATAGTTTTTCCACTCTCTCTCCTACTCCTTCCAGTACCAAGACTTAAGTGATCATTGACAACCACGGACTTCCATGGAATTGGTCCATGATTAAGCTTGGCAAAGTACTGTAGCGGTTTGTCGTATGGCTGACCCATGCTTAGCGCCTGTCATTAGGCATAGCGGAAGGATTTACAGGCTGATACTCAACCTGTTTGACCCACGTTATGAACGCACCTTCAGTAGCCATCAGGTCCTGGGGCAGCGTTTTACGACAGCGGGATTTTACGTTCCCACTGAAGTCAATGGGATTTCTATTGTCTCGCCGCATTTTATGGCCCCGTCCCCACTGAAACAGGGCTGTAAAATTCTGCCTCTGAAGTGGGACTTGAACCCAGAGCCTGTGGCCTAAAGGTGGGGAAGTGACCACCGCACCATAGGACCTCCTTCCTCGCTTTAGTCTTTGAAACCTCTATTAGGTCACACCTTGACCTTCTCTGTTCCCAGGGGATCAGTCCTAATTGTTTTTCGGACTTCTCCTCTGAACTGAAGACCCTGACGTTCGCAAGGCCTTCTTTTACCTCTTCAGGAGTACGAACGGTTCAATCTTTTCCACAAAGACCCTGCGGTTAAAACCATTTTCGGCAACTCTGCTGAGAAGATTATGGTGTTAAGGATCAGCGGATGGCCTCTTCGTAATGAGACTCCCTCACTTGGGGTAAACACATCAACCGGGTTTGAAAGCAATATTCAGAGAGCTATTCTCACAACTGCATTCTTATCTCCAGGAACATAGCATTCAGTAGGAGGTATTGTCAGCCTGCTGACAGCAACCATGACCTAGATGCTACAATACCTTTTTACTCATCTCTTAGTACAATTCCCCTTGAACAAGGTGACTCATATACAATCCCAATTATTTGAGTGAGGAGTTCTCCATTGCATCTCATGACTGGCTTAGCTGTGTGAGGTTGCAGCTTTGTGAGTTCAAGGAGAATGAAAATCGAGTTATGTTATCACCGATAAAACTCACTCCGCTTATGGCAAACAAGCCTCGGTTAGGGGAAGGGGGCCACAAATCCTTAAACATTCAGCTTCATTGCAAAGAATTTGCACTCTTTTAAAGGAAACTCATAGCATCTGCTAGCTGCTGTAAATATTTACGAGACATTTTACTCACTGCTTTCTCCAACCTTTAAAAAATGAAGCCACAATGCTACAGATGGGGAGTGACATGTTTTTTTCCTGTTTTATAACTTCAGGCAAAGAAATAAGGGCTTGTATTTATATAGCACCTTTCACATCCTCACACCCAAAATGCTCTACATTCAACGTTGGTGTGAAGTTAATGTTAGAACATAGGAAATGCAGCAGCTAATTTTACACACAGCTTTAGTCCCATGAACAGCAGTGAGATAAATGAGTAGATAATTTTTTTTTTAAATGATGTTTGTCGAAAGATAAATAGCTAGAAAATCAGGGAGTGCTCCCCTGTTCTTCTTCGTAGCTCCAGTAGATCCATTACATCCACCTGGGTGCTTGGGTTTAATGTCTCACCTGAAAGTTGGCACCTCCAACAGTGCAGCACCCCCTCAGTACCACACCGGAGTATCAGCCTAGATTTTGTGCTCAAGTGACTAAAATGGGACCTAGAACCTCCAATCTGACTTCAAGCTGAGAGTTCTACCATTGAGCTATAGCTGACAAACATTTTTATTTATTCATTCATGGGGTGTGGGCGTCGCTGGATGGGCCAGCATTTATTACCCATCCCTAGCTGCCCTAGTTCAGAGGGCATTTAAGAGTCGACCACCTTGCTGTGGGCCGGGAGCCACATGTAGACCAGACAAGGATGGCAGATTCCCTTCCCTAAAGGGCGTGAGTGAACCAGATGGGGTTTACAACAATCGACAATGGTTTCATGGCCATCATTAGACTTTTATTTCCAGATTTCTATTGAAGTCAAATTCCACCACTTGCCATG
This sequence comes from Cetorhinus maximus, assembly GCF_964194155.1. Classification (NCBI taxonomy): domain Eukaryota; kingdom Metazoa; phylum Chordata; class Chondrichthyes; order Lamniformes; family Cetorhinidae; genus Cetorhinus; species Cetorhinus maximus. The sequence continues at coordinate 13,635,627 of NC_135908.1, read as the reverse complement.
GGGGGATTCGAATCCGGGTCCACAGAGCGTTGTGCTGGGTCATGCGGCAGTAATGGTACATAGAAAGTGCTGATGGATCGTTTGTGCTTCTCTGGGGATTGCTCCTGTCCAAAAATGGCTTTGTTTAAACAACCAAAAAAGCGTGAGAGTTCAACGCAACAACTTTGTTCGAAGGGCGACCAAGGGAAACTCATGTATCACAGAAGGAAATGGAAATGGGGAGGATTCAACTTCAGTCAGACCAGGGTTAATGATTTTGACAAAAGCTAACTTTTGACATGTCACCATTTGCAATGATCAGAATAAACAGCAGAGAGGAACTCGCCTGCATGGAGTATGGATATAGTGGTTATTGACGGGTATCACACAGTGTAGTTATAGTTTGTGTGAACCCAGGTAGGGAGTACAGATCAAACACCGGCAGCGATTGGACAACAGAAGGAAAGACTCATGTTTAACATCAAAAACAATGAGCAATGAGAAGGCAGATGCACATCAGAAAAACTCCCCTGTGTGAGGAGATGCCCAATATAAGCAGATACTGCTGGGAAGAGAAAGCCAATCAATAATTAAAGCTTTCAAAAGAAAATCACAAAAGGCACCAATGATCTGACAGAGCTTTCAACGCTCCAGAAATAAAACACAAAAGGGCACAGACCCGGTGAGAACATACTTTGACTTACATCAAAATTGAACATGATTCCTTTGGCGTATTGTCTAATGAGCATAACCCCATCTGGCTTGGGAAATGCTGTCCTATCAACAAGTTGACCACATATTTCGTACTTTGCAGTCAAAGGCATAAGTGTAGGCTGAAGAAGGGTCTTTCAGAATCTCAGTGAAATGGATTAGAGATATTGTTAACAAGGTGGAGTTTTGTCACTGAAATCATAGAGCGTGATGAATAAATAAAGAGCAATTATTTTTTGCTGTCAAGTCAGTTAATTCTTCAGCGCTGCAACAGTTTATCAGTTTCTTAATATTTCTGGGTACATTCTTTAACTGATGCTCTGTGTCTGCACTAATCCCGACTAGAATGACCTACACATTTGGCATCAGTCGCTAGTTGTGTTCTTAAGTCCCAGCTTTAATTATTTTAACGGACAGACCAGATAGGGAGAAACTGATCCTGTTGGCGGAAGGATTGAGAATCAGAGGGCCGCAGGTTTGAGGGGATCGGCAAACAGAAGCAACGATGTGAGGAAAATCTGTTTTTATGCAGCGAGTGGTTAGGATCTGGAATGCACTGCCTGAGAGTGTGCCAGAGGCTTCATGGCCAATATGTTACGTTTGAATTGTAGCCGCTGTTGGCAATCAGTTTGTGCACAGCAAGATCTCACAACTATCCATGGGATAACTGACCAGTTAATCAATGTTTGACTCTGTTTTGGCTGGGGGAAGGATGTTGGCTAGGACGTTGGGGGTGGGGGGGGTGGGGTGGTGCGGGGAGAGCTCCCATGCTCCTTTTAAAAGCGTGCGATGAGATCTTTGACGTCCAGCCGAGACGGCAGAGGGAGCCTCGGTTTGTCACCTCATCCACAAGGCAACACCCGCCCTATAGTGCAGCATTCCCACAGCGCTGCGCTGATGTGTGAACCTACATTATGTGTTCAAGTCCTGGAGTGGGACTTAATCCAGCCACCTTGCAACTGAGAAATGAAAGAGACCAAAGCTGACAAAAGAGGAAAATTTAGCCCAGTAGCGCCATTTAAAAAATATATCAATTTTTCCATTTGATAGAATTTAACTACTGCACAACTACTTGATTACACTAAGAGTTTTTCCTTTGTTACATTACAACAGTGGCTACACTTTAAAAGTGTTGGATGCTATATAAACGCAAGACTATGTTTTTGGTCTTCAGCAGGTACAGGCTTAGTGAGAATTTGCTGAAGCTGTCATTGGATTTCCACTGACCTAGTTTGATAACTTCCGGCATCCACAATGCATCAATCTGCGTGAGCCAACTGTTGTGGAGGTCAGCAGGAGGTCGACGCATTTTACTGAGGCAAAACGCTCCCTCCAAGTTCCAATCGGCTCTTGCCCGAACGACCCCCACGCACAACAAAGACAAGGTTTGTGTTTGCGGGCTGCTCTTATCGTGATTAAGCTCCAAAGGCCCTTCTACCTAATGGACCTAGAGATGGTTTTCGGTTTTCCTGTGATGGTTTTTTTTTGAGGAGTTGCACAGCGTGAGAAAGCAGCAGGGTGCACTTGCAATTTACAGCACTCTCATTACCCATTCACTTGAAAGAGAGAGGATGGATTTTAAATGAGGCTTTGGCTGATCTTTGATCCTTTTACTTGGGGTTTTTTCTTTCCGCTCGAGTCTCTGTTAAACAGCATCAGCAGGCACAATAAACCCAAGGCGTATAACACATGAATCAGCTCCAGTTCCCACTGAAATGAGTGGGAAGTGTATTTTACCACAACTTGTACAGCATCACCAACTGTTTAAAGCTACATCTCAGCTCCAGCAGCTTTTACTCCTACATTATCATTTAAATCACTTCCACTTTCCCATCACTGCTGTTCCATTTTCTTACTGGCCTCCTCAGAGAAGTTTCAATACTCTTCGCACAAAAACATTTGGCTCATTCAATTCAACTAAATCTCCCTTAAATGAGTCATACCCGCCTGGTAGTCATTTTTAAAAATCCTTCTAGTGCTGTTGCTGGGTCAAAATCTTGGAACCCCACCCCCGGACCTAACGTCATTGTAGCTTGCGCCACATGGACTGTAGCAAGATGGTCACTCGTCAAGGCTCCTTGGATTGCACCCGCCAAACCCACAACCTCCACCGCCTAGAAGGGCCATGGTAGCAGCTACATGGGAACCCCATGAGTCAGACAGCACCCTGGGCTTGGATATACCTTTACTACATGGTTGCTGGGCCATAAAAACATGAATTAGGAGCAGGAGTAGGCCACTCGGCCCTTCGAGCCTGTTCCGCCATTCAATAAGATCGTGGCTGATCTGATTGTAACCTGAGCTTCCTGTTCCCGCCAACCCCCGATAACCTTTCACCCCCCCTTGCCTATCAAGAATCTATCTACCTTAAAAATATTCAAGGACTCTGCTTCCGCCGCTTTTTGAGGGAGAGGGTTCCAAAGACTCACAACCCTCTGAGAAAAAAATTTCTCCTCATCTCTGTCTTAAATGCCTGACCCCTTATTTTTAAATAGTGACCCCCAGTTCGAGATTCTCCCACAAGAGGAAACCGTGGAATTCCTTACTTAACAGCACTGTGGGAGCAACTTTGCTGCTACAGCAGTTGAAGAAACAGGCCCAGCACCTTGTCCAGTGACAAATCAGTGCTAGCCTTGCGCACGGTTCCCCTATCCCCAAATGAATTTTAAAAATCCTAAGGCCCATTTCCAATGCAAGGAAGCTAATAATTCATCAACTGTACCTCAAGACGTTGACAGAACAACCTTTCGTGTGATCTTAGAAAGGCAGTCACAATTTCCTGCCTCATGGACTGACCAAAAAAAAAAAAATCGAACCTAGGAATTGGATTCAGATCCTCACCGAATGCTGCTGTGGTGATGCAACAGATTTGTGTAAATCGAAAAAGGGCTATTTGCAAAAGCTGAGAGCCAGGCAGATTTGCATGCTTCCTGTTCATAGCCAAACTATAAGAGTGTTGGTGAAGATCCCCTCTGCCAACCTTTGTAACAAGATCAGGGGGCCCGTTCAAAAGGAAACTGGTTCCAATTTCACTTCCACAAGGAGGAAAGCCAGGACTTTCCACTTCTTTTCCCACCTGGCTCTGAATTTCCAACTTTAATGAAAAGGTGTTTATTCACAGGCCATTGAATGCAAAAGTGAATAAAACCAGTCAAAAACCTAATAAAGACACTTACAGTGTTGGTATATGCATAGCAATTGGTACAAGTGTTCGGCAGAGGGAAGCAAAGTGCAACCATAGATAGGCTTTATGGTCACATAGTCTTATCCAGCCTATGCTTTTTTATGTTCATGGAGATTTATAAGGATGATGCTAGAACTTCAAGGTTATTCCTATCAGGAAAGGATGAAGAGGCTGGGTCTCTCCGCTCTTGTGAAAACAGAATGCTGAGACTGTAGCACTCAATTGCGTTGTGTTTGATTATGTGAGTCTGGTAAGCAATCTATGCTCACTGTGCTTGATCGGGGAAGCCGAGGGCCGGAATTTTCCAGCCCCGACCCGCTCCCGCGGCAGGGCCGGTGAGCCAATGAAATCTCGGTCACGTGGGCGGGACCGGAAGCTCCCGCTGGCGTGAGGGGCTGTAAAATTCCGGCCTAGGTGTTGACTCAGGCAGAAGTTGCTGGAAGCTAGAACTGGGATAAACATTGTGCAGGCTGGTGATGGCAGACTTATTTTAAAACTCTTGTTAAAAAAAAACCTGCTGCACAATTAGAAACTAGTATTAACTCTGCATTGCTCTGAGGAAAATCCAATATTTAAAATATACAGCTGTGACCGAATAGGGATCTTTAAAATTCTGAAAGGATTTGATAGAGTAGACACAGGTGCTTCCATTTATGGGGAAGATAAAATCTATTCCCACCCTGGGTGGGGCAGCCCAAAGACAATCCATCAGGCCCAGTGGTGTCGAGGGCTGTCAAATAAAGGTCATACTGTGAGGTGGCAGTATCTCCATTTTGGGCAAGATCACAGAATAGAAAGCTTCTATTATGTAAAGGAGCAACTCTTGACTGCTGTTTCTTCTATGCATTAACTGATGATATAATCATGATATGGTAACATTTTTTATTCATTCATGGGATGTGGACATCATTGGCTAGGCCAGCATTTATTGCCCATCCCCAGTTATCCTTGAGAAGGTGATGGTGAGCTGCCTTCTTGAACCTCTGTACACCTACAGAGCTGTCAGGGAGGGAGTTCCAGGATTTTGACGCAGCGACTGTGAAGGAACGGCGATATATTTCCAAGTCAGGATGGTGAGTGACTTGGAGGGGAACTTCCAGGTGGTGGTGTTACCATGTATCTGCTGCCCTCATCCTTCTAGATGGTAGTGGTCGTGGGCTTGGAAGGTGCTGCCTAAGGAGCCTTGGTGAGTTCCTGCAGTGCATCTTGTAGATGGTACACACTGCTGCTACTGTGGGTCAGTGGTGGAGGGAGTGAATGTTTGTGGATATGGTGCCAATCAAGTGGGCTGCTTTGTCCTGGATGGTGTCAAGCTTCTTGAGTGTTGTGGGAGCTGCACTCATCCAGGCAAGTGGGGAATATTCCATCATACTCCTGACTTGTGCCTTGTAGATGGTGGACAGGCTTTGGGGAGTCAGGAGGTGAGTTACTTGTTGCAGGATTCCTAGCCTCTGTCCTGCTTTTGTAGCCACAGTATTTTTATGGCTAGTACATTTTTACACATACCAAGGTGTTGTCAGGAATTCGACAAGGATCACACTTAAATAGATTCAACGCTCTACAAAGAGTCAATTCCAAGGAAAATGCCTGCCTTTGAGAAGGTCATAACTACTGTTAGGAGGATGAGGCAAACTCTGCACAAAGGAAGGAGGCATCAACATTAACTATTCCACTTGTCAATGTATAATTTCTCCGTTTGTAAAGTGATACTATGAAAAAGACATTGAAGTCTCATGGGGGGATATTGTCAAGCTTATGAAAATAAAATGCATTTTCAGAGCATTAAGTGCATCCCAGCAACTCTCTCAACATATCTCCTTAATCCAGAATGAACACCATACCCGGAGCATCGGGAACATTAAACAGCACGCAGTATGAAGACTGACATGTTTAATTTGTGTCCCACACTTTGAACAAATTGAAACAGATGCTGTTAAAAGAATCCAGCTCCCCCACAAAACTAAGTTGGCAAGATGCATGAGGGACCAATGTTAGCCAATGTTAGCAGGGCCATACACTCGTGCCCCTCAGCGTAATGTAAGTCTGTCATATTTGGCCATGTTATTCCAAGAAGATTGTAGACACGTAAGTTGAATGATCTTCTCCATTTTATAGAATAATGGAACGATGCATCACAGAAAGAGGCCATTCTGCCCATCATGCCTGTGCCAGCTCTTTGGACGAGCTATCCAATTCGTCCCAATCCCTTACCCTTCCCCCATCACCCTGCAAAGCATGCCCCTTCGAGACAGAGAGGACTAACCTTACATTGTTGTCGTTCGGTCACTGTTACCTTCAAGTATTCATCGATTTCCATTTTGAAAGCATCTCCTCTGTGCTGTAAGGCTCTGTAATTGCAGGATAATGCACTACGTAGGCTTTATCCTCTACCATTCATCTGAAGGACACACGGCTTTTATTTACCTACCCTTAAATAGATCTTTATACGTCATTTTTTTTTAACCAAAACCCAATTTGAGATGATCAATGTCCCTATCCGCTTGTCATTCTCTTAGCGCCTTCGGGGCTTAGTATAAAAGGGCAAGCCTTGAGATGGCATTATAGCAATATTGACTTAATGCATTAACCTGACATTTTCCTGCTTCATTTGCACAGAGGTATTGGCCTGTTTTAAAAGGGTTAAGCTCTTTTTATAGCCCAGTTCCAAGGCCATTATCATTACAGACCCTCCAGGTAAAACATCAAAAGAAAGATAAGCAGCCCTTCCAATGGGTAGCAGTAGTCAAAGCAGTAAAGCTGGAGAACCTTCTAGACTCCCACCCTCGTACATAATCTCGATGTGGTTTTTATTAATGAAGCGGAGGTGGGAGGGAAGGGGGGAGCGGATTAGCGGCATTGATGGGCAATGGGACATCAGGTTGGAGTTTCCGCCTGGCTCCAGGGTGTAAGGGCCCAGTCACTGTTGAGTTGTCATGCGGTCTGCTCGTCTCTTCGAATGGACCTAAGGTTCTTTTCCAATGACTATAGGCTGGTTTATTTGCTCTTTGCAAGACCCCAAGTGGCCAGAAATGCCCTGAGAAAGAATGAGAAGGAAACTGAAAGCTAAAGGTTCAATTTTAACCCAACTCACTAGACCAGAAACCCAGAAGATCAGATGGAACAGCCCACAAAATATTACTCTCCATTTAATCCCCAACCAATATTACTCATGGGGCAGGATTTTCTGCCTGTCAGACAGTGTGTTCCACATTCCCAACACCCTCTGAGTGCAAACGTTGCTCATCACATCCCCTGTCAACCTCATGCCCCTCACCTTAAATCAATGCCACCAGGTTACTCGTTCCTCTGCCAATGGAATAAAGTTCCTTTCTGTCAACCCTATCTATGCCCCTCATAATGTTATAAAGCTCAATAATGTCACCCCTCAATCTCCTCTGCTCCAGGGGAAATAACCCCAGTCTATGCTCTATCTCCTCATAAGTCAAACTCTCCAGCCCAGCCAGCATCCTGGTCAGCGACCTCTGCACTCTCTCCACTCCAATCACATCCCTCCCGTGGAGCGCAGATAACAACTGCACGCAGAACTACAGCTGTGGCCTAGGCAGCGTTTTCTGCACTTGCAACATGACCTCCCTGTTCCTATATTCTATTCCTCAGCTAATAAAGGCAAGTATGGCATTTACCTTCTTAAACGCCTTATGTACCTGTCCCACTACCTTAACGGACCTGTCGACATGCACAGCAAGGTCCCTCTGATCCTCCTTACTTTCCATGGTCCTATCATTCCTCGTGTATTCCCCTACCTTGTTTGTCCTGCCCAAGTGCTTCACCTCACACTTATCCACGTAACGTTCCATTTGGCATTCCTTAGGCCATCTGACCAGCCCGTCTGTATCCACCTGTAATGTTAGGGTCTCCTCCTGACTATTTGCCACCCACCAATATTCGTCCCCATAGGTTCTGGAAGGTTGAGCACATAATGAGCCTGGGGGAAAGGGATGAAGTGTGTCACTGTGTGCACACTAACTGATCCACTGTCCTTGTTGTTCATTTCAGCATCATCAGAGCCTGTCCACCAGGAGGAATTCCAGATGCCCCCTCTCACACCTGAGGGCCCTGAACTTTCACCTGTGTCACACCATTTCTGTGAGGCAGGCACCAGCGCAGATACTAGCACCTCGGAGGGCATTGCAACATCGGCTAGTGTCCCGGGGCACAGTGGTGAGGGCACTTCACAGTCGCTGGAGGAGCTGGCAGAGACAGCGAGTGCCCATGGCGCCAGCAGTCGGAGGACTGCAGGGGACCAGGTACATGCTCAGTCAGTGCCTGATGATGGGCCTCTGGAGTCGTCCGCGATGCAGCAGCTGCAGGAAATGCGGCCGGGTGTGCGGGAGCATCTGGGGGTGATACATGAGGCTGTGCTTCACTTGGTGTCCATGGTGGAGGAGTCCACACGGAGCATCACTGATGCAATGAGCCTCATGGCAGAGCGACGTGCTTCCTCCATGGAGAGAGTGGCGACTCTCGTGCTGAGGGGTCTCCAGGAGAACAAGCAGCTTCTCCTGGGGTTACGCTCGGACCTGCAAGCCCTCACAGTGCCAGTGGCCACAGCTGGTCAGTGCCAATGTGGGAGATGGTGTGGGCTTCAAGCTTCCCAGCTCGTTGTCCATCCATTCATGGTGAGCAGGGAGGTCCGGGGCGACCTCACGTCGGTGTGCAGCTGCCTGTCGTATCTGCGGGCACCTCTCAGGGCGCTCCAGATGAGGGCAACAGCTCCTCCGCCCCTCTCCCAGTGATCGCTTCATCGGGTGAGGCTGTGATGACTGGGGAGATGCCGGCTGTGGAACTGGCAACTCCCTCCCAGACGGGGCCAGCACAGGCTCCACGGGCCAGAGGACGACCACCAAGGTCATCGAGGCCAACAGGACAGCAGAGTCAGCAGCTGTCTCAGATGCCACTCCCAGCGATGGGGCAGCACCAAGACATAGCACCTGAAAACGTAAACATAAGGCACCTTAGGCACATCACGGGTTTATCACTGGTGCTTTTGTGTTGGCCCAAGTTAGGGAATTACTATTTGTTTCTGCTTGAATAACGTTTTGTTTTGACCTTGTGTGACCTTATGATGGTGAAAATTAAATCCAGATGTGTTACCATGGCTGAGGGTGGCTCCTTTGTTCTGCATTTGTATGTTTTCCATACACGTCATGAGTGTTTGAGTGGCCATTGAGGTTTATGTCCAAAGCTCTTAGTTGCAGCTGATGACCTGGCAGATTTTGCACTTCGGTGCCGAGTGTGGAAGTGACAGGCAAGGCTGGTCCCCCTGACCCATTTGTGTGGAGCTAGCTGAAAGTTCGTTGGATTAAAGTCTCCCGGGTGTCCCTAACTCCCTGGTGTAATCCCGGGTCAGCGTTCCCCTGTGCTTCTTCGTCCTCAGAATCACTGCTGAAAATTGGAGAAAATTGGAGATGATTTAAGGGCCTTAACCAGCCCGTTAATTAATGGCGGGCGCGGGTCACACTTCATCACGCGCCCGCCCAGCGAAATATCGTGATGGCGCGCGATGGCGCGCGGTGACTTCGGGACGCTCGCCCAACATCACCGCCCGTTATTTTACGCACCGACTTGCGGGACCCGCCCTCCTGCACGTCAAACAGAAAATTCTGCCCATGATTTACTCCTCACCCTGATGGTCTAGCGGGTAGACTTTGACAGTCTCACCACCATAGTCCAAATTGATTCCTGGACAGGGAAGGGAACTTTTCCCAGTGCAATACCTATGGAGTGTGACACTGTCGGCAGTGCCACCTTTTGGATAGGACATTAAACCGAGGCCCCATTTTCTGTTCAGGTGTATGTAAAAGATCCCATGGGTCCCCAAAGAAGAGCGGGGTAGTTATCCGTAGTGTCCTGGCCAATATTTATCCCTCAATCAACATCACAAGAACAGATTATCTGGACATTATGACGCTACTGTTACAAAAGCAAAATACTGCGGATGCTGGAAATCTGAAATAGAAGCAACAAATGCTGGAAAAACTCAGAGGGCGGAATTTTACGACAGCGGGATTTTACGGTCCTGCCGGAGTGACTGGAGTTCAGAAGGGCTCACCGCATTTTACGTCCCCTCCCAGCCGCAACAGGGCATAAAATCCCGGCCAGCATCTGCGGAGAGAGAAACAGAGTTAACGTTTCAAGTCGAGATGGCCTTTCATCAGAACTGTTCTGATGAATCATCGTCCACCTGAAAAATTAACTCTGTTTCTTTCCGGGAAGGCGTACAGTCTTGCTGAATCTCCCCAGCTTTTTTTGTTCTTATGTCACATTGCTGTTTGTGGGAGCTAGCTGTTAGCAAATTGGCTGCTGCGTCTCCCACCCTCACAACAGTGACTGCCACTTCAAAAGTACTTAATTTACCGTAAAGTGTTTTTGAGGCTTTTAGTGGTTGTGAAAAGCGCTTAATAAATGCAAGCCTTTCTTGTATTTTGTCGTCCAATTTGACTGACCATTCACTTCAACGGGAAATAACATGGAGCGGGGTGTAAAATCAGAGTTATACCCGATTCCACAGCTTCCTGATGGGCAGGTTCGATGAAAGTTGCCCCCCCGGGCGTCTAACTGCGGAACCCACGAAGTTACCTTGTTCAAAGCAAAATACTGCAGATGCTGGAAATCTGAAACAAAATCAGAAAATGTTGGAAAAAACCCAGCAGCACCTGTGGAGAGAGAAACAGAGTCAACGTTTCGAGTCCGTATCAGCTCTGAAGAAGAGTCATACGGACTCGAAACATTAGCTCTGTCTCTCTCTCTCTCTCTCCATAGGTGCTGCTGGACCTGCTGGGTTTTTCCAGCATTTTCTGTTTTCGTTTCAAGTTACCTTGTTCACTGTTTAAAGGGGGCAGGGCCCCTTTAACAGGAAGTTTTGGGTGAAGGATATTGGCACGGATGCACCAAGCATTTGTGCGTAAATATTCTCAGCGCTGTTGCAAAGTCAAGAAGCCCTGAAAGCACGGTTCGTATTTTGACAGACCTTCACTGCTCATTTCCAAAGGACACTTCAAGGTAACGAGGGACATCACCATTGAGACAACAGCCTTGTGAAATGCATGTTGCTCAGAAAGCATCAGTGTACCAGCTCTCTGACTGTGGCTGTACAAACCTGTATTTTTCAGCACACTCTTGAGAGCCTGTCACTGGTAACCTAAATGTGAATCGATGTATTAAATCTAATTGCTCCCATTATTCACAAGGTCATGCTCCAAACTCACCAAAAATAAAAGACATCCTTCCTCGTTACAGAATAGCGATATGCATTCTGCTACGTTTGACCATATACGGAGAGCATCAAAAGAAAGGCTTTGACAAAATGTCTAGGACCTAATTAGTGGGTCACATGTTCTCTCAACTATAGTGGTAAAAAATTAAATGCTGGTTATTGTCTATAAGTTCTTAAATTGCATGTACCTTCTCATTCTTGTTTTTATTGGGTAGATGTTACAAAGTTATTACCTTCGTTAGAGTGAAATAGGAGCAAGTACAAGCTGGATTATGACACATGAATGGGTGCATAAGATGAAGAGAGATTGCAAAGTTATTTGGAGACAATCCTTCTCTGGAGTAGCCAGAGTCTCCAAACAGTTTTGCTAATATAGCGTTGATATTAATTATAATTAATTGGAATGAGTAGAATGGTTTATGAAGGCTCAAACATCAGGTATATTCACCAGAGTCCATGTCGGAGGCGCCAAGCAATTTGCTTTTCCCAGCGCTGATGAAAAAAATCCCAAGTTTGCTATTAAAGGTGTCTGTGGATGGACAGTAGAGGAAAAATCTGGGCTTTTCTGTGGTGCCAACAGCTGGAGGTGATGAATCAATTCTAATTTACCCTTATAGGAACCATCTGTCTGGTTATAATGAAAAATGCCTTCAGATCATAATGCTGCAAAACTTTTGTAAAAAGAAGTTAGTTATATTGGTTAAAAAAGGACAGCTGTTCTGAAGAGACATATACAGGATCAGTAATATTTCTTCAGGTATATAACACATGGATTTTTTTCACATGGGGAAATTGAAAAAGCAAAAGAAAAAGGTTAGTAATCTTCTTCTGCTTTCCTGACTCCTTGGAATCTATTAGCGGTTGGCAATTTGCTCTCTATTTGCACTCGTGATGTGCTTGGCTTTTCATTCACCCCCGTACGTGTCTGTGTTCAACAATTAGACCCTCAAGAGACAGGCCAGAGGGCACGCGGCTCAATCTGAGAGACAGGCCAATGCATTGTGGATTTTGGGGTAGAGTTCTGCTGTTTTTATAAAACACCAAGACATCTGTCAGGTGTCATAATGCTGGAGAACCCCTTCAACCAATCCTGTGGCAGGACCAGAACCAGAACCAACGCTCAACCAAGCAACTCTCAGGTACTTGACCAATCAGCTCCCAGGGTTCAATGCCCCTTGAACTCGTGCCATCCACCAATCCCTTCACAGAACCATCTCGGTAGCCATCTGGGTTAGATTTCAAAATCATTGACAGAAAAATCCGCGGGAGGAGATGAGGAGGATTGTTTCTTCTTACTCAGCGTATTGTTACGATCCGGGACGCCCAGCCTGAAAGGGAGGTGGAAGCAGAATTTATTAGTGATGTTAAAAAGAGGAATTGGATAGGCATTTGAAATTGAAAAAAAATTGCCAGGACTATGGGGAAAGAGAAGGGGAGTGGGGAGAAGAGCTTTATTAAGCACAGTTAAAAGAGGCTGACTGGGAGGTTCCAGACATTCTCCAGTTTCCTGATGTGATGGAGGCCGATTAACTGGCTGGAGGTGGGCACCCAGGCTGAGGGACCAGTGCTCCAGACAGGCCCACAGGCACCCCCTCCCTTGCCTTGGTGTGGGTACAGCCAAAAATTACCCTGTAGAAAGATTCCCACTTCCTTCCCCCCAGCCCCCACGCAGTGGTGGTCTGGCTGCTGAGCATGTCTTTTTATTTCAATATGTAAAGAAAAAATGGTGAGAGGTTGCCTCCATGTTGAAGCCCCCTCTCTCTGTTACTTACCCTCTACTGCAGCCTGCGGCTCCTCTCTAGCGAGAAGGCCTCCGATTGTCCCTCCAGTTTCAAGGACCTGCCTGTTACCCTGTTGCAGGGAACCTGTCTCCATGCCAATTAAGGGGCGCCTCCTTGCAAGTCTCAAAAGAGTGGCTATTTTCCCTCCCACACCACTCTCCAGGCCTGGTTGGGACCTGGAAACAGTCTGGGCTCTTGTTTCCTCTCCCAAAGTAAACATTCAGCCCTTAATCTCACATAGCGTCTGCTGCTAAAATTTATTGATGATTTATGCATTGGCTCCGTACAGCAGTAATGTTTAATATTGGCTCCGTAGAGCAGTAATGTTTAATATTGGCTCCGTAGAGCAGTGATGTTTAATATTGGCTCCATAGAGCAGTAATGTTTAATATTGGCTCCGTAGAGTAGTAATGTTTAATATTGGCTCCGTAGAGCAGTAATGTTTAATATTGGCTCCATAGAGCAGTAATGTTTAATATTGGCTCCATAGAGCAGTAATGTTTAATATTGGCTCCGTAGAGCAGTAATGTTTAATATTGGCCCACTGTTCACAAGCTGTAAAATCTAGCAGTTAAATAAATGTCACACAAATTGTATAATTAATATGACATATGAAACCAAAGTTACAATGCACAGTACTTTGGGCGTTTATAACTTTCAATATTGGCCACAGATGTTGTACAAAGCACTGAAGCCAGAAGATTTTTTTTTTTGGGTGATATTAGTGGCCACACATTGTATGGCATTCTTTGAAATGATATTTTAGAGGAGGCTTTAAGATGAACAGTTTGATCCTCCATTACAATGGTGACTACGCTTAAAAAGTACTTCGAATAGTTGTGAAGCCCTTTGGGATGACCTGTGGTCATGAAAGGCACTATATAAATGCAAGTCTCTCTTTAAAAGGAAAGAGAAGGGAATTGTGGTCGAAATGTGTTTAGCATTCATCAGCCTATAAGCCTGATTGGGTGTGGTGGCTGGTATCTAGTCTCAGGTCAGGCAACTGCCCATCCATCTGCTTTGGTACACCTTTAAGTGGGTGTGGTTCTGTTTTCTGCACATGTCACCAGAGGGGAAGTGATGCAATGTGTCATGTGATTCAGAGCTGGCCTCCTTTTGTTCTGCAACTCAGAGGTGTGTACAAGTTCTCCAGCTGTGTAATATTGCTACCAACTTCTCGAATCCTCAATAAACGAACCTACAGATTGTTGTGTTAACAAACCCCTTATGGGTGGTTGGTGCCTTGATGTTTATTTATTAAGTAAGCACAAGGGGAGGAAAATCACAAGACCATCCCACTGCATTCTCTTGGAGTTTGCAACGCCTGACTGCTTAAGGCAGGCCTGCTTCACGCCAACCTTGAGATTGGGATCTCTCATCAGGTTTGGTTGTTAAAGATTGCTGTCTTAACAGGATTACCTAATGGAGTAAACGGAAGCGAATTGGGAACCACTGAGGAATGATCATTGCTAGAGCATTCCGGGGAAGATTAGGAACTCTCATGCGAAGGACATCGGTAGTTGTTGGTGTGAGAGAGAAGGCAGCAATTTGTTCCAAGGATAACTGCTCAGTTTAAATTGTATCATGGTGCCAGTGAGATTTGAAGGTGAGTGAAGTAGAGATGATATGTCTGTCAGTGTATTTTAAATGTATTTGCAGTGTTGCAACAATTTGGATGACTTTCATCAAGTGTTTTTTTTTAATTCATTTACAGGATGTGGGTGTCACTGGCTAGGCTAGCATTTTTTGCCCATCCCTAATTGCCCTTGAGAAGGTGGTGCTGAGCTGCCTTCTTGAATCGCTGCAGTCCATGTGGTGTAGGTACACCCACAGTGCTGTTAGGGAGGGAGTTCCAGGACTATGACCCAGCGACAGTGAAGGAATGGCGATATATTTCCAAGTCAGGATGGTGTGTGGCTCGGAGGGGAACTTCCAGGTGGTGGTGTTCCCATCTATCTGCTGCCCTCATCCTTCTAGATGGTAGCGTTCATGGGTTTGGAAGGTGCTGCCTAAGGAGCCTTGCTGAGATTCTGCAGTGCGTTTTGTAGATGGTACACACTGCTGCTACTGTTTGTTGGTGGTGGAGGGAGTAAATGTTTGTGGAAGGGGTGCCAATCAAGTGGGTTGCTTTGTCCTGGATGGCATTGAGCTTCTTGAGTGTTGTTGGAGCTGCACTCATCCAGGCAAGTGGACAGTATTCCATCACACTGCTGACTTGTGCTTTGTAGATGGTGGACAGGCTTTGGGGAGTCATGAGGTGAGTTACTCTCCACAAGATTCCAAGCCTCTGACCTGCTCTTGTAGCCACAGTATTTATATGGCTAGCCCAGTTGAGTAAGCCCCAGGATGTTGATAGTAGGGGATTCAGCGATGGTAATGCCATTGAATGTTAAAGGGCAATGGTTAGATTCTCTCTTGATGGAGATGGTCATTGCCCGGCACTTGTGTAGCACAAATGTTACTTACCACTAGCCTATTCTGTTTCTCTTTGTACTGTAATTGCCAAGTTAATGGAGAGAGCTGCAAATTCTGTCAGGAAGCTGGGGAGGTGGCACTGGGTGAATTACTCTTTCGGAGAGCCAGCACAGCCACAGTGGGCCGAATGGCCTCCTTCTGTGCTACAACCATTCTGTGATTCCATATCAGCTCATATTTGGTGCTGCCTCTCAATGTATTTTTCAGCTGGTAAAGCAAAAATGAGTGTTGATGTTGGTAATTGTTAGATTATACGTGAGGAGCTAGGAGCTAATTGTTATGTGAATTTATATCCCGGAGTGCCATATCACACTGCATTCATGTGCCAAGCAGCAATGTGTCAATCTCTCAGTCCACCAGTCACACGGAGAGCTGAAAGAGATAAACTCGATGAAGATCCAGAATTTTGAGCCTAAAGTCTGATTATTCCTAATATATGGAAACCACGAAGACATAACAATAATAGAAGCAGAGCCTGTCCTAAGCCCATTACAGTCATTGATTATTAGATTATATTCAGTTCGCTTGGATTCATCCCTAATTTTATTCGTGCTGTTTGATGCCAAGTAATGTGTTTATTTATTCTGCCTGATCATTGGCTAGATCTTCCGATTCACACCTCCTAATGTGGAGCTTAGGGTGATGAGGCTACATATTGACAACACAGCCAGTCAGACCACTGGCCTGGATTCCTCCGACGTGTTGCAACACTCTGCATGGAGCGCGCTCGTAGTATTTTTCGCGCAAACATTTCCCATATCTTCTGGACAGCACCGAGCACTTTGCAGCCGACGGGTTACTGCTGAAGACCCATTGCTTGTCGTTTTTTAGGCTATTCCCAGCGGCTGCATCAAGCTCTCATACGAACGTCTTACCCTTTTCTCTGCGCAAGGCTCTCCCGTCACTTTGCTTCAAAGCAAGAGAGGCCTAACACCAGAATGCTGCCAACGATGGGTGAGGCAGCAGTTTCTTCGTTTACCGGGGGGAGGGGGAGGGGGTGTGAACTGTGCTGACAAATGCTGATCCAGGAACAAGCAGCCAGTTAACTTATTTAAAGGGAAAGAAAAGAGCAGCAAACGACAACTTGTCTTG
The DNA here is from genome assembly GCF_964194155.1 of Cetorhinus maximus. NCBI lineage: Eukaryota > Metazoa > Chordata > Chondrichthyes > Lamniformes > Cetorhinidae > Cetorhinus > Cetorhinus maximus. Next base: position 13,619,168 of record NC_135908.1, on the reverse strand, counting down.
ACCACAGAGCGGAATCAACCCAGAGTTGCACCAAGTGCGGGAACGGGCGTGAAAAATGGCCTCCATCGTGGCGGGTTTTTGGCGCCATCTTGCCCGCTTCCCGCCTCATTCATTACGCAGCCGCTGGAAGCTTGTCACCTTGCGGCCGCTGAATGGCCTGCCCCTCCGTCACCCCCGCTAGTTCCTCGCTCCGTGCGCACAGCCCTCAAACGTTCGCAGCCCAGGACCGCTCCAGTGAAGACATGGCCTCGGAAGCCAAGATAAACACTTGGGCAGTTTTGAAATTGAATTGGGCGGGAGCACGGAAGGGACATTAGCGAAGAGGCAGCCCCCCTCCTATGGCCTGCCTGATTTTCTTCAGCACTTTAAGAAAAAAACAGGTGTAAAACTGGCTGCGAGTTCACTGTTACCTGCTTCGCCCAAGGCCAAATGCAAACCCCATGTGATCGCCGCTTTGGGTCAGAAGGTTATGGGCCTGAGGCTTAAGCACAAAAAACTGGTCTGACCCTCCGAGTGTGGTACAGAGGGAGTGCTGCTCTGTCAGGGGGGATGTTAAACCGAGGCCCCTTCTCCGATGCAGGTGAACCTGCTTCTCTGTGATAATAGGCAGTGGCTTCTCTCCCGACACACAGAAAAGGTCACTGCTTCCTGTAACGGAAGAGAAAGAACATCGCCTAGCAACAAGTGCGGACACGGGAGATTTTCTTCTTGCGATTACTCATTCTGGGTCTTTCGGGTCACACGAAAGCAAGTAGAAAATCTACCAGCAAGGAGAGTAGATTTTCTACATGAAATCACATTTCACTGCAAACTATATTTATCTAAGTGACAGCTCGCACATGAATGCATTATTCAAACCGGCCCAGAATCATTTTGCAATGAAACCTACTTAAAACAACACAGTCAAACTGAAAGGACAACTGTCTGGGCAGCAGCCTCTTCCTTTTGTAAAGTGCTAAGTATAGGTTTTGTTAATTCTATTAATTTATGCTGTGGAAAAGTGGCATTCGAAGCGACGTTTCCTTAATTGGGCATTGGTGGCAGAATAAAGTCTCTTTTGTGGAGAGGTTCACCATATGTGATAATATCATCATGCCAGTTATCTCTTTTGTGCTAAAACCTCCACATGGAAGTTGACCAAAAGATGCCGCATGTCAGAATGCAACTTTTCGAGCCAGCGATTCTCACTTTGACCCTAAATTTCGAGGTGCAACTAGAAATAGCAAGGTACAGCTTCTGTCCAACGCAAAGCAAGACTCCCTTTAATCTTTCATAAAGAGAGAGAGAGAGAGAGACAGAAGGAAAGAATTAAGAACCTTGGATTTATCACCGCTATTCATATTTCAGTAAATTCCATTCAAGCTACTTTTGAAGTGTGGCCAATTATTTGTTGGCAAACCTGGCAGCCTATTTGCTCATAGCAAGTTCTTACAAATAACATTGGGGTAATGAGTAGATCATTGGCTACAATCTTGCACATCCCCCACCACCTACACTCCCCAGCCCCAGCCCAAAACCTGTCCCCAGCACTTCATGCACAAATGTTACAGTCTGAGGAGCTGCATATGCGAGGTATCAGACCTCATTCCCCATCAGAATTCACTTCGGGAGGAATCCTAATTAATGAGAAAAGTTTGGGTGCTTTTCGTACAAGTGAGTCAATGGGAATCATGGGGAAAGCTCTCTGCTGGTTGGAGTCTTACCTAGCACAAAGGAAGATGGTTGTGGTTGTTGGAGGTCAGTCACCTCAGCTCCAGGACATCACTGCAGGAGTTCCTCAGGGTAGTGTCCTCGGCCCAACCATCTTCAGCTGCTTCATCAATGACCTTCCCTCCATCATAAGGTCAGAAGTGGGGATGTTCGCTGATGATTGCACAATGTTCGCAACTCCTCAGATACTGAAGCAGTCCATGTCCAAATGCAGCAAGACTTGGACAATCTCCAGGCTTAGGTTGACAAGTGGCAAGTAACATTTGTGCTACACAAGTGTCAGGTAATGAATATCTCCAACAAGAGAGAATCTAATCATCACCCCTTGACATTCAATGGCATTACCATCACTGAATCCTCCACTTTCAACATCCTGGGGGTTACCATTGAGCAGAAACTGAACTGGACTAGCCATATAAATATTGTGGCTACAAGAGCAAGCCAGAGGCTGGGAATCCTGCAGCGAGTAACCCATCTCCTGACTCCCAAAGTCTGCCCACAATCCACAAGGTACAAGTCAGGAATGTGATGAAACGCACTCCACTTGCCTGGACGAGTGCAGCTCCCACAACACTCAAGAAGCTTGACACCATCCAAGACAAAGCAGCCCGCTTGATTGGCATCCCATCCACAAACATTCACTCCCTCCACCACTGATGCACAGTAGTAGCAGTGTGTACCATCTACAAGATGCACTGCAGGAACTCACCAAGCCTCCATAGGCAGCACCTTCCAAACCCATGACCACTACCATCTAGAAGGACAAGGGCAATAGACACATGGGAACACCACTACCTGGAAGTTCCCCTCCAAGCCACTCACCACCATCCTGACTTGGAAATATATCGCCGTTTCTTCACTGTCACTGGGTCAAAATCCTAGAACTCCCTCCCTAACAGCACTGTGGGTGTACCTACACCACATGAACTTCAGCAGTTCAAGAAGGCAGCTCACCACCACCTTCTCAAGGGCAATTAGCAATGGACAATAAATGCTGGCCTAGCCAGTAACGCCCACATCCCATGTCAGAATGAAGTAAAAAGGCTAATGTTGGTCTTGGGCCAGGTAAGCGCAGGGTTTGGGGATAGTGATTGGTGGCTGTGGTTGCTGGGAGTGTCAGCAGATAACAATCTGTGATTGAATCCTAATACAACCGTTGATATATAATAACTTACAGAACTGGTGGAGTTAAGTCAGAACATGCTGGAGGGTTGGCAGCCCTACCAATATGTGGGGTGCCTAGCAGAGGAGATAAAGGGGACACTGCCCTCATGTTATGAAAGTTGCAATTGTACAGGGCTTTGATGAGGTGATCTGCAGGAGCTCACCAAGTCTCCTTAGACATCACGGGCAGGATTTTCCGTGCCCGCTGGCGGTGGGCATGATAGGTGGCGTGCGTGGAAAATATGGTGGGACCCACTTCGCGATGGCGTGAAGGCAGGTCTCGATCTTCCGCTGAGCCAGCCGACAGTGGGCCATGTTTCCCGCCATCGGTCGGCGGGGAGCTAATTGTAGTATGTCAACATATAATTAAAAGGCCATCTCGCCAGGCTCTTGGAACCCCGCCGTATCATCCGTCCACGTCAGCGGGAACGCACGCCAACGTGTTTCACAACAGCACACAGGCAGCCTTCACTCTGGGGGAACTGAAGTGAGTGAGGAGCAGCGTTCTCCACAGCTCGCCCATTGTTTGCAGGCCTCAGGGGCCCTGGGACGTAGGGGCAACTGATTCCTGGCCCCGCAGGTGACTGCTGAGGGGTGGTGGGGGGAGGTGTCTGGGGGCAAGTGCTGGCCAGTCTCGGAGGTGACTGCTGACGGGGGTGGGGGTGGGGAGGTCAAGTGCTGCCCTGGCGCTGCATCCCGCGCACAGGCAATCGAGGAGGAGTAAGTGAGGGGAGTGGCCACGCATTAGGGACGCCTGTACAAACTGACCAGGCCTCTGCAACTGAGACAGATCAGGCCCAGCCACAGTGATATGATTGGGGTCAGGCTGCTAGCCTGCCCGCCCATACAAGCATCGCGGAGGCAGCAAAGGGCCACCAAGCTCTCCAGACCTTACCACAACCCCGCCCCCCACCTCCCCGGCACAGACTTCGAGTCCATCACCACTTTATTGGACCGCGGAGCAGTTGGACTGCACACGTTGTACAATCTCCTCACCAACACTGGCCATGTAGCAGTCACTGCTGGAGGTGTCCACAGCCCCTTGTAATCTCAGCATCCTGGTTTGGACCAGTGTCCCCATGTCGCAGGTTGACAGGGCAGCCATGCAGCGCACTCATCTCTGGCCATCCGAGGGGTGACCAGCACTCAGCATTAAGGGGCAGTCACACAGGGCCAGGAAAGGTGCTAAGTACAGCCATGATAACCACATCTCTCTCTCTTTCATGCTGCAGGAGGACCATGTCAGGATCATGGATCCTGGTGACCTAGCTGTATGCCTGATGGCCGACAGAGACTGTAGAAGATGGAGGAGAGAGTGACTGAGGCTCCTGGCTGTGCAAAGTCAGGAGCAGCAACCTCATGAAGAAGGGGCAGCAGGGGCTCCCACACACGCTGCCCAGGAGTGACAGTGAGCCGTGGCTGGTCGGTGCCTAGCGACACCCAGGGTCTATAGACGCCGCCTGCCATTCCTGCAGGTGACTGAGAACTAGTGTCACCAATGACTGCGCATGTCTGGGGAGCTGGTGGCTCACATCTGCCACTTACTGCAGGACTTGGCGCCAAGGGGACATGGAGGGCATCCACTGCCAGTGGCTGTGAAAGTGACCATGGTCCTCAATTTCTATGCCAGTGGTTCCTTTCAGGGCTCCACATGTGACCTCTGGGATTTCACAATCTGCCACCCACAAATGCATCCATGAGGTCACGGATGCCATCCTCTCCATGGGACACAACTTTGTGCATTTCGCCCGGGACTGGGACAGCCAGGATGCGAAGACCATTGGATTCGCCCTGATCTCGGGATTCCCACAGGTCAGGGTGCAATTGACTGCACTCACATGGCACTCAGGTCTCCGTTACTACACTGGGTGGACTTCATCAACCTCAAGGGCTTCCACTCACTGAATGTGCAGCTGGTGTGCGACCACCAGAAACACATCCTGCAGGTCTGTGCACGGTTTCCAGGGAGTGTGCACAACACCTACATCCTGAGTCACTCGCAGATCCCTGCAGTCTTCCAGGGTCCACAGAGGCTGCAGGGATGGCTCCTCAGGGCCAAGGGCTACCCACAGAGGCCGTGGCTGATGACACCCGTGTGGCGGCCTCAGACTGCAGCAGAGCGGCGCTATAATGAAGCTCGTGCAGCTGCTCACAACTTGGTGGAGCAAACCATCGGGATGCTGAAGATGCGGTTCCAATGCCTGGACCGGTCTGGTGGGGCCCTGCAATACAGTCCACAGAGGGTATCACACATCATCATCGTTTGCTGCACCCTTTACAACCTGGCAGTGCAGTGGGGTGAGGAGCTGGCTGAGGAGGAGATGGAGGAGATGCATGTCTCCTCCGATGAGGAGGACGCTGAAGGGGACGAGGGTGAGGGGGCCCTTGGCGCTGATGACGACTTGGATGAGGCTCTCGCGGTGGCCAGATGAGGCAGGCACGCTCGGGAGGCCCTCATAGCTGCCAGATTTGTGGAGGATGATGACGACATGCAGTGAGGTGTCCCCGTAAATCCTCACATCACAGTTGTGAATGTTTGACTCCAGCCTGGCTTATCTCAGTGCCAATACTCTCTGAGGGAATGCTTCTGTCATGGAGATGCAGTGGAGGCCTTAATAGTCACTCGAACGCAGGAGGATGATGACAACATGCAGTGAGGACACTCCATAGATCTTCACATGGCCTCTGACAATCTCTGACTCCTGACTGGCCGAGGGCAGTTCGCTTGCGCTCTGTGATCAGGGCCATCTCAGAGACGCAGTCATGAAACTTTAGATGCATCTGATGCTGTGTCCGCCTTCAGTACCTCAGCCCTTCAGGAGCTGGTGCACAGCATCACTGGTCACAGATGCTGGTGTGATGGGGGCCAGCCCCACCTTAAAGGTGGTGAGAGCACACAGAGAGTATGATGGAACTCTGTGGCGCCTGCCCACTACATTCTGGCAGCAATGACCAGCACCGCCGAGGTGCAGGCATCAGTAATGTGTCTAGGGAGTGTGAGGCCGGACCATCACTTTGGTCTGAAGGCTGCACAGACACAGGGAAGAGGCCCTGGACTGAGACACCTGCCTTTATCTTGTGCAGAAAGGTTTCACATCTAAGTGACACAAACACTGCTCATCAGAACAAGGAGCCATAGGCAGGGAGACATTCTTGGGACCTTATTGACAATAGTGAACATTATGTACAAGTGATTAACACCCGTGCCCAGGCTGTGAAACTCATTCTCCTTAATTTTCCTAACCCTGCCGCTACATTTCAGTGCTCCCCGGACATCCACAGTGGAGGTGGAGGCAGCCTGCTGACTGCTACACCCTGGCTGTGATGACCTTGGGCGACCCCTGGAGGGCTGAGACCTGGAGAGCCCCGGCCTGCTTTCGGGGTTCTGCTGTGTGGCAGTGGCACCCTCCTTGGCCTGTGAAGCTGGATCTGTGGAGATTACAGGAAGAGGGGATTCGGATGGGCCGGTCACTCCCGGAGTCACCTGGATAGATGGCCCCGGAGTGTGCACCTGCTGATCCTCCTCCCTATGGATGCCCGAGGGCCCCTGGCTGACTCCGTGAGCGGAAGGAGTAGCTGGAGTGAGATTGAGCTGCCCAGCACCTCTCTTGCGTATACACTGTTGGGGGCTAACTATGGCAACAGTGATGGAGTTAAGCCAATGCAGCAGTGCAGGAGCGACGTCCTGGACCGAGGTCTCCATGGCGGCCACCATCCTGCCAGTGCTGACCTCGGTGCGATGCAGGCGCTATTACCTCAGACTGAAGGCGGACGGACTCCTCCATTGTGCCTTGCAGCCTGAGGAGTGCAGCGGACACCCCCTTCCTGATGACCTGGTGGCGATGAGCACTTTGCTGGCGGCTGCCTTTTAAAGATGGCGGCCGACGTGATGTAATAGCAGGGTGATGGCGAGCGGGCGAATGAGAGCCTGCCTGCCATGGAAATGGCGTGTTTTGCGGGAATGAATATATAATGAGGCAGGCACAGGAAGATACGGCATGAAAACCCGTATCATCATTTTCATCAGTGGGTAGGACTCCATTTTACCCGCCCGCTACCGCACTTGGTGCAATTCTGGGAAAATTCAGTCCCATATTCCAAACCCATGGCCGCTACCATCTAGAAGGACAAGGGTAGCAGACGCTTGGGAACACCACCACCTGGAAGTTCCCCTCCAAGTCACTCACCATCCTGACTTGGAAATATATCGCCATTCCTTCACTGTCGCTGGGTCAAAATCCTGGAACTCCCTCCCTAACAGCACTGTGGGCGTACCTACACCACATGGACTGCAGCGGCTCAAGAAGGCAGCTCACCACCACCTTCTCAAGGGCAACTAGGGATGAGCAATAAATGCTGGGCCCAGCCAGTGACGCCCACATCACATGAATGAATAAAAAAGAAATACACCTGGAGCAAAGTATACAGTTTTTGTCTCTATACCCAGCACTTGGCTTGGAGGTAGTGCAACAAAGGCTAACTAGATTGTTTTCGGGATGGGAGGATTCCGCTATGAGGAGAGATTGAAGAGAATGGGCCTATAATCTCTGGAGTTTAGTAGAATGAGAGGTGATCTCATTGAAACATACAGAGGGCTTGACAGGGTAGATGCTGAGAGACTTTGTTCTACTTTGTGAACAGTTTCTAGATTTCCTTTTATTGCAGAATAAAGTATCCAGAAACATAGAGGTGGTACATCTAGATAGGAAGACTGTTACCAGGAAGGCTTTTGTTTTACCTTGACTCACCTGTTTTCATATCGCACAACAGGCAGGCATGGTCAGAGAGCGAGTGAAGGATGAAGCAGTGGGATATCAATCCTTTATGTTTCCAGGAGAACAGAAATGCATCGCCTGAGACTCAGGGCTCCCATTATGTTGGGGAAATGAAAAAAAAACACAGAAACCAAAACAAGGCCAAATTTTCTCTGCTGCCAAAACTTACTCTAAAGTCACTCGTTCTGCCTCTTAAATGCTTTGTGATACTTATTCATCAGAGGGAACTGACAAAAAAATTAAGCGCTCTTCTGGCTGGCCTCCTACGCTATATCCTCCATAAACTTAAGGTCATCCAAAGCTCTGCTGCCCATGTCTCAACTTGCTGCAAGTCCCGTACCCCCATCCGCCCTGTGCTCACTTACTTACATCGTTCTCCTAACCAAGCAACAACTTGACTTTAAACTTCTCACCCTTGTTTTTAAACCCCTCCATGACCTTATCCCTCCCTATTGCTACAATCCCCTCCAGCTCCACAACCCTCCGAGATATCTGTGCTCCTCTAATGCTGGTCTCTTGTGGGGAGCCAATTATAATTGCGCTACCATTGGTGGCCGCACCTTCTGTTGCCTTGGCCCCAGGTTCTGGAATTCCCTCCCTCCGTTGTGTTCTGACCACAGCTGGTGTTATTCGCTACGCAAACCAAATCTCAGAGGGGAACTTGGCTTACTATCCATACCCTTTTTTTTTTGTATTCTGAAAATGAAATGAAGGCATACTGATCTCAGCAGCAAGAGATCCAGTAAGACTTTTGGGATTTTGGAAATTAAAAGTAAAAGTTTTATTAACAAGGATAAAAGAAAACTTAAGCACACAAGATTACAGTTGCACAATTAAGATTACAAACATTCCCCCCAAAAGGACTCTCCGCATGGTCAGACCCACAGTTAAACACCTTCCAGGCAACACTCCCTTATAGATGTTTAGCTATAAGAAATTCAGTAATATTATCCCAAGCCATCTATTGTAACTTTAACAGAGGCATACCACTTGACCTATAATTCCCTTCCCCTCTGCTGTGGAACCCAAACTTCAGAATGAAACTGCTTGTTGTAGCCCAAGACTTTTCTGGCTTGACTGGATGGTTGAGTCAAACTGCACCTTCTCCCAGCCCAGGGCTAACAGCTCCTAAATTAGCTCCAGCTGCTACCTCAACAGCTATACCTAAAATACTTTTCTTCCCATTTTATCTCAGGTTCCATTGTTCTCACATCTCTTTGAACTCCAATCCTTTCAAATATAAAATCTTTTATGTCTCTATCCTGTCTTTGCTTTTGGGCCAATAAAATGTGATATCCCACTACTGTTGACCAATGGAGCTCCTGCAAGATGCAAACATGTTTCTTGTGAGCCCTGACTCCCCTTTGATATTCAAACTCCCACCTTATCTAAAAATGCAAATGTTAGATTGAACCCATTTACTTGTACCTCAAACTAACACCGCTATCCCTTTCATGTTTTAAACCATCTAGACAGCCTGCCTCCTATTAATCTTTGCCCAGCTTAATTAAATCATACATACACAAATACACACACACACACACAGCCTTTTCTCCAGAGTAACACGATATTCCCCAAAAATGTTTTTAAAAAAACATTACTTTATCACAGTTATAATATGCCTTTTAAGGGATAGAAGCATGACATCACTGGAACGGAAATGTATCATTAAGGAATAGGAGCATGACACATCTGGATCATTGGAGCCTTGAAGTAAAACTGAGATGCAAGTCAGGACCTTGTGGAAGTCCTGAAGAGTGGGTCTACTTGTGAATTACCCAGGAAGTTTCAACTACCGATGGGCAATACCCCTGCTCCTTGTGACCCTCCGTAAGTGTCTTCGACTCTGAGTCAGAGCTGGAGACTTTGGACAGTTGTGATGTGCTTTTATCTGGATAGTTACCCAGGAAATGTTCGATGCACTAAAAGCTAGTCTAACACCTGGGTAACTTCACAACTACCCCGGACCCGACTGCCCACCTCACCCACTTGCTCATTCATTCACTAACATTCAAAGACTGGGCGTTTCAACTTACCATATGGTAGCTAGTGCCTTAAAAGGAAGGAGTTTCCTGTCTTCCCCTGACTCTACTCTGTTCTGTCAATCGTTTGAAAGATTTCGATTGGAACACCCTTCAACCTTTGAGCCTCATGGGAATGAAACACAAGTTTACGCAATGTGTTATCATAATTTAAGCCCCACGATTGTTTTGTTGAATCCGTGAAGCTCTCTCCAAGACTAATGTATTTTTGCGGAGGTGTGGTGCAGAAAAGTCTCCCCTCGTACCCTCCTTCCAAATTCTAAGCGGCCAGAACTGGGTGGAATAATGATTGCAGCACATATCTAAATGCAGCCTTTCTAAAGGAGTGCCATGATGGTAGAATTGTAGCTGAGATCCCAAAGTCAACTATTAATCCAACATCATCTTTTCTTGACAAGCGACCCAGTTATTCGAATCACGAAATTTATATATTTTTTCCTGATTCTATCATGGGATGTGGGCATCGCTGACAAGGATTTTCATCTTTCCACTTATTAGCCGAGGTATAGAATACAGGACGGTTATGCTGGAACTATACAAAACATTAGTTAGGCCACAACTTGAGTACTGTGTGCAGTTCTGGTCACCTCATTACAGAAAGGGTGTAATTGCATTCGGGGACAGAGGAGATTTACCGGGATGTTGTCAGGACTGGAAAATTGCAGCTATGAGGAAAGATTGGATAGGCTGGGGCTGTTCTCCTTGGAACAGACGAGGTTGGAGGGAGATTCGGCTGAGATGTCCAAAATTGTGAGGGGCCTAGATAGAGTGGGGATGGGAAGGGTCTATTTACCTTGGCAGAGAGGTCAGTGACTAGGGGGCATTGCTTTAAAGTGATTAGTATAAAGGTTAGTGAGGAGATGAGGAAAAGGTTTTTCGCCCAGAGGGCTGTAGGGTCCTGGAACTCATTGCCTGAAAAGGTAGAGAGGCTGAAACCCTCCACTCATTTAAAAGTTGTCAGGATGTGCACTTGCATTGCCTCCAGTAACCTGCAGGACGATAGGCCAAACACTGGAAAGTCGGATTAGACTGGGTGACTGGTTTCTCGGCCCGTGTGGACAGGATGGGCCAAGTGGCCTCTATCTGTGCTGTAAATGTTCCGTGATCTGTTGCCCATCCCTAATTTCCCTTGAATTGACTGACTCGCTATATCCACATATTTCAGGGGGCGCTTAAGGCGCTTAATCACATTGTGGGCCTGGAGTCACATGTCGGTCAGACTGGGTAAGGCTGTCCGATTTCCTTCTGTAAAGGACGTAGCGAGGCAGATGGGCTCTTACAATCGATGGTAGTTTCGTGGTCGCCATTGCTGAGACCAGCTTTATATTCTAGATTTTATTAATTGAGTTTAAATTCCACCAGCGGCTGTGGTGGGATTTGAACCCGTGGCCCCAACGCATTCGCCCGGGCCCTCAGGATTACTAGCTCAGTGAGATGACCACTATGCCCACCGTTTCCCGTAAAACGATACACAAACTGTGAACGAAATTTGAACTAAGCAGCTTTGAATGAAGCTGTATCTGAAGCGAGCTCCATTGAAACACTCAGACAGGGCTCAAATATAGGATTTTTTTGCAGCGCTTGACCTCTGCACACTGACTCTGTGAGTTGCTCATGATTAGTTCACGGAGTGCAACATACCCACAAAGGCTGGACATCTGTTCGGACAAACTGTGCTGCAAGGGTGCGAGCACCAGCTGTGATCTCTGTGCCTTTCACGCACTTTCAGTCTTCAAAGCTGACAGGCAAAAGCATAGGAAATGCATCAGAAGTAAAAATGCTCCTCTCCGGCTTAAAACTCACTTACATCCCCTACAGTGGAATTTCAACTAACTCGGGACTGATTGATGAATGTGAAAAAAAAAAAACCTGGTTTCCGGAAAACAATAAATGATTAAAACGTCAACAATAATGGAATATTACTTAGGCTGAGAGGCATGAATGTCTCTGAGGCATTTAATTTATTTAGTAAATCCACAAATATAATTTTGCAGCTTGGTTTGCACAACCGATGTGTTCTCCTTGCTGATCTCTGAAGGGCAGACTCAAAAAAACTTTAAAGTGGGGAAAAAGAAAAACAAATCAAACCTACACAACTTTTAATGCACAGCTAAATTTCCATTTGGTAGTCATCTGGCAGTACAGAACTTGAGTATTGCTGCAAAAAGAGACATTTTTTGTTGGAGCTTTTCATCTTGCACTCATCAGGACAATTCACAAGAATACCATATGTAAAGGGAACAACAATTCATACTATATGACAAGGGGGTGCTGATTGGTTGGCAAGTGGATTCTGACTGGTAGAGGCATTGCCATGGAGAATGCACCAGTTGATGGCGACTGACAGTTAACTGCCAAGTATTGTTTGAACATTTAAACCAGGCAGCTTAACTCTGATGGGTCAAGGCATTTCCCTGAGGAATGAACCAGCGAATGGCTGTCATTTATTTTGTTTAGCTGAAGCAGGCACAATGTGTGTACATGTTCTTTATGTCAGCAAAGAACAGGGCCCCGTGTATTAATATATGTAGTTTCCACTACATGTAAATGTGCCACATTGTGAGCCTGACTGACAATCTTAAATTGGTTGTCAGCGTAATTCTTAGCACGCTGAGGATTATTGAGCAATTGTTGTCCGATTGCAGACTCACATCTCACGGCCACTGTGTTTTGAGTTTTGTAAGCAGGGGCTGGTTGGGTGAGGTCTGTACCTTGCTTGTTGTGAACAGTGGCTGGGGCATGATCTGCCAGTCTTTGGAACGTGTGACCTACATACCTAGCGTTACGCTGGCTCTGAAATTCATACACATATTACTCACTTGTGCGCTAGGCAGAATGTCTTTTTGGCTTGACGGCAGCATCCTGTTAATGGCGAATACCACTCGTGTTGCTACTGCATAGTCGCAGCATGAAACAGCCAGCTTCACCTATTACTCAAATTTTTGAGATACCTTACCCTTCCAGCATAATCGAAGTAGACGGGGCACGTTTCAGGGCCGTAAGTGACGGCCTTAGACCCGTTCATGAGTGTGTGTGATATACAGTGTGAAATGATCTGATCAGGGCAGCCATTATCCCACAGGATGCCTTTGATGCATCCTATCTCGGCATCAAGCTTGCATGGTGAGCAAATGGCTCAGGCCCTATTTACGAGGCTGCCAAAAAAGACCAATCTTATAGCAGGTAGAACTGTAAGAATCCCAATGCATATATTGACCAGTGAAGGTGGGCTTGCGGTAGATGGTGGTAGAGGATCCCCTGGCAGATTTCTCAACCAGTACATCCTTTGACTGCTCCATTTCAAAGGTGAATTTGAGCACAGGACAGAGTCCATTAAGCGATGTAAGGAAGTTAATAGATGCAGCTGCAGATTTAAATATAGCAAACTTATCATCCACATGTCGGAAATATGCGAGGGGTAGGAGGTTAGGTGTCAGTTTCCATCAAAGACACGTTTCTCAAGGAACCTAAGCAAAACCCAGCAAAAGCTGGGCCTGGAGGGGATCCCATAGCAACATCATCTATTTGGGCATACATGGTGTCGTTAAAATTGAGCTCAACTGCAGGAGTTGCTGAGTTCATGGGTTTGATGAACACTGATTCATGCAATGGTGGCGGGTCTAGATTGCCACGATATAGTGCTGCAGCACAAATATCTCAGGCTCCTTTAAGTGGAATATTGGCGAATAGGCTAGCAATGTCAAATGAGCACATGGCATTGCTATCGATAGTCAAGTCCCGTATGGTCTTTGCCACTAACAGGATGCTGCCATCCCAGCCAAAAATATGTCCTGCCTATCACACAAACGAGTAATGTGACATGTGAATTTCAGTGCCAGTGTGACGCTAGGTATAAAGGTCATGCATCCCAAGGACTGGCGGATGGTATCTGCTGTTTGCAACGGGCAAGGTACAGGCCGTACACAACCAGCCCAATGCTTGCAAAACTCAAAACATAGTGTCCAACATTAGATGTGATTCTGTGATTGGACAACGGTAGGCTATCCCCTGCCCTGGATCAGCCACTTAACCCTTGTGGTTTGGAGGTCTACTCTGGATATCAATGACACAATGTACACTTTATTTACGTTACAAGCAACGTTTTTATTGATCTAATTCTCTTAGCATATAAATCGATATCAATGTAAAAAATACTGATATAAATACCTGCTAATGTACAATCACAATCTGGAGGCTTGGTTTCTTGAGAGACAGAAAAGATTGGGTGGTAGAACTGTCCTATTCTGCAACTTGTAATGATAGCTGACCAGGCTATCCTCTTCAGACTGCAGCCATGAGTCTCCTTCACTCCCAGTTCTTATACCCTTCTGCCGGACCTGCATACTACATTCGCGTGTGCTTTCTTATTGGAACAGTGCTTTCAGCTTTAAGTTACCCACAATGAGATGATGGGTCCTTGTTGCATACCCTGTTGCAGCATTCAAACCACGCTGGGCTGCTCCTTTGTTCCAGGGTTCTGTGTGTGTAGGTGCAGTTTGACTCGTGTACCTACATGTCTGGGCATGTTCTCCCTCTTCGGGTCATTGTCTGTCCACAATCTAACCCTCTTCCCATCAGCTCTCAGCCCACCAAGCAACCATTTTGTGTTATACTAAAAACACATTGTTCAATTTTGAATACTATGTTTGTTATGGCTCCTACAAAGAAAACCAATACATAAATCATTTCAAAAATGTGGATCAAAGAAACAAACTGTAAAAATATCAATGTCAAAATATCAACATCTGTAATAGCAAATGCTGGGCAAGTTCCATTCTTACAATTTCATTGTGACCTTGTTCTATCTCTATATTGCAAATGTCAGTGGTTAGGTTACAGATGTTATTCTCTTGATTTACTGACAACTAAGCCACATTATCTGTTGTTTAACAACAATGTATAGGTTGCTGTTACCAGGCTTATTAATATCTTCATCCCCACACAACATTTGCTAAATAATCCTCAGTGTGCTAATAATTATGCTGACAACCAATTTAAGATTGTCAGTCGGACTGACGGTGTGGCGCATTTGTGTGTAGTGGAAGCTACACCTATTAATATACCGTGGCCCTGTTATTTTCAGACAGAAAGAGCATATACATTGTGCCTGCTCCAGCTAAACAGACTAAGTGACAGCCATTCGCTGGTTCATTCCTCAGGGCAATGCCTTGACCAATCAGATTTAAGCTGCCTGGTTTAAAATTTCAAACAATGCTGAGCAGATAACTATCAGTCACCATCATCTGGTGCATTCTCTCTGGCAACACCCCTACCAATCAGAGTCCACTTGCCAACAATCAGCACTCTCTTCTCTCATAGTATAAATTGTTGTTCCCTTCACATTTGGTATTCTTGTGAACTGTCATGATGAGTGCAAAACAAAAAGCTTTGACAAAAAATGTCTTTTTTCAGCAATTCCCAATATGCCCTAATATTTTTAAGCTTTGTTATGTATTTGCCAATTTGCTGCATGTCTTAGATATCTGATTTATCTCAGAGCAATGCAGAGATGACACTAGTTCTAAGTCTAGAATAGGTGACTCAGTAATTACAGGATTTCTACGCTAATGCTCTCAGCCCAGATTCTGGAACCTCCTGAAGGTGTCAGTTACTTAAGCTGTCTAGCTCTAACTGCAGGCTTAAGCAATTAATTCCAGTGAACATAGATCAGTGAACAGACTAACATAACCAAACACAGATCAATCAAACCATTGAACATTATAAGCACACCTATCAAAAGGACATTATAAAAATGAAGAGGGAACGCATTATCCCACTGTCTTTTAGAAAGCTTGAGAATTAGCCTGTAGCAGTCATATGATATATTTTTAAATTCTTGAATAATGGGGTGTACATGATAAGACTAGCTTGCTGTTTCCTATTCAACTGCTCCCCATAACTCTCGAATGCTGACCAACCACCTGTAGAACACAAATCTGTGCTAAAAACTCGATAATAGTAATATATTGCAGTGAGAAAGCATGTGGGCAGGTAAGATTCTTAATCTGTTATAGAAAGAGCTTGCATTTATATGATACCTTTCATAATCTCAGACTATCTCAAAGTGCTTCATAGCAAAAGTATTTTTGAAGGGGAGCCTCTTCTGTAATTTGGGGAATCAAGGAAGTCTACTTGCACTAGGGAAAGGACCAACAAACTTCAATGAATCAAATGCCCAGACAATCTGTTTTAATGATACTGGACGATATTTGCCAGGGCACCGAAGAGAACTCCCCTGTTCTTCTTCAAGTAGGGAAATGGGATTGTTAATGTTCACCTGAAAGGATGTGCGGAGCCTTGGTTTCACCTTTCATCCGAAAAACAGCACCTCCAACAGTGCAACACTCCCTTGGTACCGCATTGAAGTCTAGATTGTGTGCTCAAGTCTCTGAAGCGGGGTTTGAACCTGCAACCTTCTGACTCAAAGGCTGACGTCTGAAATTATATAATTACGAATGGGTTACTGCTTTGGCTAAAACAGTGAATAGAGGGAAGCCGTGAAGCGTATCAAGTGTTGCTCTGCTGATGCAGCAACAATAATCTATGGGCAGCAAGCGGGCTTATTGTGCATCTTCTCGAGGCATCACCAAGCAAGTTATTCTCGATACATGTGCAGATGGCAGAAGTGACACTTGTGGGTTAGTGCGAATAGTAAGTGTTACCCAGCTGGAACGATTGTATTGACTGTTTAGCAAATAGTTGGGGATTCAGCTTCATGTTTCCATACCTTGGCAATATGTTTTCACTCTCTTGAAGGCACACAGGGAAAATGACTGAAACGAAAATCCTGGAGTGTTGCGAACAGTTCTGGGCACCACACCCTCAGAAGCGTTTATTCTCCTTGGAGGGAGTGCAGTCGTAGATATTCTGGAATGATACCTGAACTCCAAGGGTTAAGCTCTGAGGAGCGATTACACAAATTAGGATTGTAGTGATTTGATTGAGGTTTTCAATATATTAATGGGAACAGATAGTTTCTCTCTATCTACCCTATTTCCGTTGACTGGGAAGTCTAGGACTAACGGGCACACTTTAAGAGTTAAAACCAGAACTTTGAAATACTTCTACGCACAAAGGGGTAGAAGTTTGGAAGTCTATTCTCCAAATCAATTGTTAAATCTAAATCTGAGATTGATAGACATTTGTTAGCCAAAGGTATTAAGGGATATGGGGCAAAGGTGTGTATAAAGACCAGGAGCGCAGATCAACCATGATCTTATTGAATGGTAGAATAGGCTCGAGTTCCTGTGATGCAGTGTGCCAAGAAGTAATGGTCAAGGTCTGGGATCTATTCCAGTCCCACTTTGTTCCTGCTAAGTTCGAATGAAACCAAACTGATTCATGCTGAAGCTTACCTCAGTCCAGGCAAGTAGTTTTTTGATCAGTAGCTCACTTATCACTAGCCTTGCTAGTTCAACTTGTGACATCAAAATAATTTTAAGTAACAAATTGTCCACTATTTCTCCAGAAGCTATATATTATGGTGCATGTTTGTGCAATGGGTTGTTGGGCCAATGGAATGCCCTACCAGAAACACATGGTGAGTTTTAATGATCATGGACATGTGAAATGAAGGAAATTTTGTGGTACCACTCCTGGGCTTAAGGAAGACTCAAAAATTATAGCCACTGTCTCCATGGTTTCCACTTTAATTTCCCTCAATTTCATTGGATGCATCTCATCTGGTCTTTGTGCCTCTTGTGCAGACAGCCTATCCAATAGCTTCCCCTTATCAACTTTAAACCCTTCCAGTGTCTGAATTTCCTTCTCTTTCACTGTGCCCTGGGTCGCACCTTCTTACTTGGTAAAGACAGGTGCAAAGTATTCATATAATACCTCAGCTATGCCTCCTGGCTCTAGGTATAAATCCCCTTTTTGGGCCCTAATTGGCCCTACTCCTCCTTTTACCACCCTTTTACTATTTATATGCCTATAGGAGACTTTAGAATTCCCTTTTGTGTTAGTTGCCAGTCTCTTTTCATACCCCCTCTTTGCTTCTCTTATTTGCTTTGTTATGACACAACCGTTGGTAAAGGCTGTTCTTTAAAATCCCAGAGGAAAACTTTAAACAACCATCATAACCTATATTTTCAACTGGTATGTTTGAGATGCAACTCTGAATTCAGGAATAAGACCACGAGTTCTTGAGAAATTTTTTATATCAAACTAAATGAGGCATTTATTAATTTACAACAAATTAAACATATACTCATGGCTATAAATAACTACTATCATAACTTTTTTAACAAGTTCCCAAGTTAATCTCCACTAAGGTAACAATAACCAATAGACTTAACCAGACACCGAGCAAAGCATTTTCACCTTACAAATTCAACATAGGGTTCCTTTCAGTTTGGTTCCTTTGCAGACAGTTGTAGGCTTACTGCTGCTTTGATGTTACATGCCTCTGCTTTGCACATTCAAAACTGCTGAAGTTATACCCAGCACTTCTCTTCAAATATAAATTCTCATTGTATCACCAGCCCTTTGAACTCCTTTCATAGTAGTAGTTTTATAAGTAAAATAAACATTGCTTGGTGTCTCCTAGCTAGGTGCAAGATTTCACTCCCCTTCTTGAAGGCTCTATTCAACAAAATGCAAATGTACCTCTATCTCTGTTTACATCTTAAAACTACTATACATAAATGCACCCAGACTAGCTGGCTTTAATCCAATTAAGACACACACACCCACAGACTAAACCTCTATTTAAAAAAAAATAATTTCCAATAATATTATATACATTAATAGCTTCATGACAGCTTTTCCCCCTTCCCTCTGAACCTTTTATAATCTATGGGGAGGCAGTGGCGTATTGGTCACTGGACCAGTAATCCAGAGACCCAGGGTAATGTCCTGGGGACCCAGGTTTGAATCCCATTATGGCAGATGGTGAAACTTGAATTCAATAAAAATCTGGAATTAAAAGTCTAATGATGACCATGAAACAATTGTTACCAAAGTCCATCTGGTTCACTAATGTCCCTTGTAGGGAAGAAAATCTGCTGCTCTTACCTGGTCTTACATGTGACTCCAGACCCACAGCAATGTGGTTGACTCTTAACTACCCTCTGAAATGGCCGAGTGAGCCACTCAGTTGTATCAAACCACTGAAAAGTGTAAAAGGAATGCAACCAGAAGGACCACCTGCATCGACCATGGCACCAGAAACGACAACAGCAAACTCCGCCCTGTCCACCCTGCAAAGTCCTCCCAGCTAACATGTGGGGGCTAGTGCCAAAATTGGGAGAGTTGTCTCACAGACTAGTCAAGCAACAGCCTGACATTGTCATACTCACGGAATCATACCTTACAGATAATGTCCCAGACACCATCATCACCATCCCTGTGTATGGAGAGACAATGGCACAGTGGTATATTGTCAGGAGGGAATTAACCTAGGAGTCCTCAGCATTGGCTCTGGACCCCAAGAAGTCTCATGTCAAAGATGGGCAAGGAAACCTCTTGCTGATTGCCAGGTACTATCACCCCTCATCTGATGACTCAGTGCTCCTCCATGTTGAACACCAGTTGGAGGAAGCACTGAGGGTGACAAGGGCACAGAATGTACACTGGGTGGGGGACTTCAATGTCCATCATCAAGAGTGGCTCAGTAGCACCACCACAGGGCAAGCTGGTTGAGCCCTAAAGGACATAGCTGCTATACAGTGTCTGCGGCAGGTGGTGAGGGAACCAACAGGAGGGAAAAACATACTTGAACTTATCCTCACTAATCTTCCTGCCGCAGATGCACCTGTCCATGGCAGTATTGGTAGGAGTGACCACCTTGTGGAGATTAACTCCTGTCTTCACATTGAGGATTCCTCCATCGTGTTGTGTGGCACTACCATTGTGCTAAATGGGATAGATTGCAAACAGATCGTTGTGGTTGTTGGAGGTCAATCATCTGAGCTCCAGGACATCACTGCAGGAGTTCCTGAGGATAATGCCCTTGGCCCAACCATCTTCAGCTGCTTCATCAATGACCTTCCATCCATCATAAGGTCAGAGGTGGGGGTGTTCGCTGATGATTGCACAATGTTCAGCACCATTCGTGGCTCCTCAGATACTGAAGCAGTTCATGTCCAAATACAGCATGACCTGAACAATATCCAGGCTTGAGCTGACAAGTGGCAAGTAACATTCGCACCACACAAGTGCCAGGCAATGACCATCTCCAACAAGAGATAATCTAACCGTTGCCTCTTGACATTCAGTTGCATTACCATCACTGAATCCCCACTATCAACATCCTAGGGGTTACTATTGATCAGAAACTGAACTGGACTAGCCATATAAATACTGTGGCTACAAAAGCAGGTCAGACTCTAGGAAACCTGCGACGAGTAACTCACCTCCTGACTCCCCAATGCCTGACCACCATCTACAAGGCATACGTCAGGAGTGTGATGGAATTTTCTCCACTTGCCTGGATGAGTGCAGCTCCAACAATGCTCAAGAAGTTTGACACCATCCAGGACAAAGCAACTCACTTGATTGTGAAGGCTCAGCAAGGCTCCTTAGACAGCATCTTCCAAACCTACGACTGCTACAATCTAGAAGGTCAAGGGCAGCAGATACATGGGAACACCACCACCTGTAAGTTCCCCTCCAAGCCACTCACCATCCTGACTTGGAAATATATCGCCGTTCCTTCACTGTCACTGGATCAAAATCCTGGAACTCCCTCCCTAACTGCACTGCGGGTGTACCTACACCACATGGACTACAGCAGAGTTCAAAAAGCTAGCTCACTGCCACATTCTCAATGGCAATTAAGGGTGGGAGATAAACGCTGGTCTAGTCAGCGATGTCTACATTCCATGAACAAATAAATAAATAAAAAATTTAGCCTGGTTCTGAATGGTATTTTCTACCTGATATTTGTCATAAGCACACTTTTTCTTCACTATCTTAATTTCTATCTCTTTTGTCATCCAGTGTCTCTGGATTTTTTTGCCCTACCTTTCGCTTTTGAGGGACTATACTTTGACTGTGCTCAAATTATCTCTTCTTTGAAGGTAGCCCAATTGTCAGCTACCATATTCCCTGCCAACCTTTGACTCCAATTTATTTGGCCCAGATCTGTCCTTACCCCTTTGAAGTTGGCTTTCCCCCAGTTACATATTCTTATTCTGGATTGTTCTTTGTCCTTTTCTATAGCCAACCTAAAGCTTAGGATACAATGATCACTGTCCCCTAAATGTCCTACTGACGCTTGATTCATTTGGCCCATCTCATTCCCGGGAACCAGGTGTAGCAGTGCCTCCTTCCTTGTTGGACTGGAACCATACCGCTGTAGAAAATGATCCTGGACACACTCCAGGAATTCTTGCCTCCTCTGCCCATTACACTATTACAATCCCTGTCTGCATTTGGACAACTAAAGTCCCCTATTATAACCAATCCATAATTCCTGCAGCTCTCTGTAATTTCCTTGCAAATTTGTTCTTCTACATCCTTCCCACTAGTTGGTGGCCTATAGGCATGCAAACATATGAATTAGGAGCAGGAGTAGGGCACTCTGCTATTCAATAAAATCATGGCTAATCTATTGTAACCTCAATTCCACATTCCCACCTGCCCCTGGTAACCTTTCACCCCCTTGCTTATCAAGAATCTATCTAGTTCTGCCTTAAAATATTCAAAGACTCTGCTCCCACTGCCTTTTGACGAAGAGAGTTCCAAAGACTCATGACCCTCTGAGAGAAAAAATTTCTCCTCATCTTGGTCCTAAATGGGCAACCCCTTATTTTTAAATTGTGGCCCCCTAGTTCTAGAATGTCCCACAAGAGGAAACATCCGCTGAACATCTACCCTGTCAAGTCCCCTCAGGATCTTAAAGGTCTGAATCAAGTCAATTCTTAGCCTTCTAAACTCCAGAGGATACAAGCCTAGCCTGTCCAACCTTTCCTCATAAGGCAACGCGCCCATTCCTGGTAGTAGGCTAGCAAGCCTCCTCTGAACTGCTTCCAATGCTCTTAAATCCTTCCATATATAAGGGGACCAAAACTTAACACAGTACTCCAGATGTGGTCTTGCCAATGCGCTATACAACTGAAGCATAACCTCCCTGCTCTTGTAATAAAAACAGAAAATACTGGGAAAACTCAACAGGTCTGACAGCATCTGTGGAGAGAGAAACAGAGTTTCAGAGCTCTGAAAGAGAGTCATATGGAGTCGAAACATTAACTCTGTTCCTCTCTCTACAGATGCTGCTGGACCTGCAGAGTTTTTCCAGCATTTTCTGTTTTTATTTCAGAGTTCCAGCTTCTGCAGTATTTTGCTTTTATCTCCCTACTTTTGTATTCAATTCCCCTCACAATAATGATAACATTCTATTAGCTTTCTTAATAACTTGCTGTACCTGCACACTAACCTTTTGCAATTCATGCACTAGGACACCCCGATCCCTCTGAATCTCAGAGCTCTGCAATCTCTCACCATTTAGGTAACATGCTTCTCTTTCGTTCCACCTGCCAAAATGGACAATTTCACATTTTCCCACATTATGCTCCATTTGTCAGACCTTTGCCCACTCACTTAATCTATCTATGTCCCTTTGTAGCCTCCTAACTACAACACCAAGCAATGTAATTCCACCTTTGCTAAGCCCATCAATAATCTGCTTTTTTTTAAAAAAA
Source organism: Cetorhinus maximus (assembly GCF_964194155.1). Lineage (NCBI taxonomy): Eukaryota > Metazoa > Chordata > Chondrichthyes > Lamniformes > Cetorhinidae > Cetorhinus > Cetorhinus maximus. The sequence continues at coordinate 13,596,833 of NC_135908.1, read as the reverse complement.
AAGCTTTGTTTCATGGGATGTGGGTATTGCCCATCCCCAATTGCCCTCGAGAAGGTGGTGGTGAGCTGCTTTCTTGCGCCACTGCAGTCCATGTGGTGTAGGTACACGACAGTGCAGTTAGGAAGGGAGTTCCAGGATTTTGACCCAGCGACAGTGAAGGAACGGCGTTATATTTCTAAGTCAGAATGGCGTGTAGCTTGGAGGGGAATTCGCAGGTGGTGGTGTTCCCATGCATCTGATACCTTTGTCATTCTAAGTGGTAGAAGTCAGAGGTTTGGAAGGCGCTGTCGAAGGAAGATTGATGAGTTGCTGCAGTGCATCTTGTAGACGGTGCACACTGCTACCACTGTGCATCGGTGGTGGAAGGAGTGAAAGTTTAAGCTGGTGGACGGGGTGCCAATAAAGCGAGCTGCTTTGTCCCGGATAGTGTTGAGTCCTTGAGTGTTGGAGCTACATTCGTCCAGGCAAGTGGAGAGTATTTCATCACACTCCTGGTTTGTGCCTTGTGGATGGTGGATTTGTTTTGAGGAGTCAGGAGGTGAGTTACTCGAGGCAGAATTCACAGCCTCTGGCTTGATAGTGTAGCCACAGTATTTAAATGGCAGGTCTAGTTTAAATTTCTTCTTGAAATAGTGCCATGCAATCTTTTAGATCCATTTGAAAGGGCAGGTGGGGCCTCGGTTTAATGTCTCATCTGAGAGACCACAGAGAGTGTCGCTCAGAACTGCATTTAACCTCGATATGTGCTGATCTTCGGAGTCAGACTCTGGAATGGGACTTGAACCCACAGCATTGCGACTGTGCTACCCACAGAGCCTAACACCTAAGTTGTTTAATGTTTCATGGCATTGGCTGTCACACTCAATTAATAAATTCTCAAAGATCTTTCCTTTGAATTCTTATCTGCCACTGGACATTTTATCGTTGGTTGGTCACTATTGTTAGGAGGTGAAATGTGTCAAAAAAGAAACATATGGCCTGTGGAGGGAATGGAATTGGTGGGTCAAATGGCCTTGTGCCATGCTTATGTATGAGCCATCAAGTGCTCAAAGTCTGTTAAATACTTTAGGGCATTTTTCAACCTTAGGATTTAGGTTGCAAAGTTCAGCAAGAATAAAAAAAAATAGAAATTTGCATTTATCAATGTTATGCCAACAAATATGATAAATATGATAAAAGCAGGTGGAATAGCTACACTCTACTAACCATGAAGTACTGTGAAGGTTAATTAAACTGGGACTCCAAAGCAATGTGTGTCTTGATGTTACTGAGTGCTATTGTACTGTTTCAATATAGCATTGATTTGCACATAAATAATTCCTAGCGCTAACATACAGAAAATACCTCTATATTTCTTCCCCCTGTAACGCTCAGCTTATTTTGTGAGCTTATTTATTTGTTTTAATGAGTTTGCAAGTGATTTGAAGAATGCCCTGCAAGGAATGCAAAGCTTAGCAACCCAATCGGAGTCAGCGCTGATAAAAAATCTGTGTTTTATAATGATTCCATGTGTACAGGCGCCGTGCTGCGCTGTTAACATTGGCACCCTTTGGGTGTACGGTTAAGTAGGTATCTGTCTGGCACCCCCTGGCACTCTGGATGACATTTGGTCCTTACCCATTGCCAGCACTTTGCCAACCAATTTCTCCATTGAGGAGAAATAAACCAGTTATGACCTACAAACATCAATTCTGGTTGGATCCTTTCCACCTCGTTTTCTGTAAATTTCATGAGCCCCCTCAAATTAAATACCTTCTGATTCAAAACTTGACTTCCCATATTCTGTGCCAAGTCTAAGCATATCGCCCATCTTTGCTGACTTTGGTCTCCTGTTGTTATACCAATGCCTCCAATTTAAAATTCTCCATCCTTGTGTTCAAACCCTTTTATGGTCTTGTTCCCCTCGAACTCCATAATTCCCCACAGCCCCATGACCACCGAGCCACAACCCCACAAACTCTTCATTTCTCTTGTACTTTCCCTCTTCCTATACACCATAATTTGGTGGCCATGTCTTCACTCAACCCAATGTACTTTTTTTGGAATTCCAAAACTTGTCCACCTTTTTTCCTCCCCATCCCCTCCTTACGAATCTTCATTAAAACCCACCTCTTTGACCAACCTTTGGATACTTCTAATCTTTCCACCTTCACATCCGTGTCCATTTTTCTACATACCCCTCAGAAACATCTTGGGATGTCCTTTCTAGATTAACAATAGCTTACATTTATATAGCACCTTTAATGGAGTAAAATCTCCTGAGATGCTTCCCAGGAGTGTTATCAAGCAAAATTGGACACCAAGCCATGTGTTAGAGCGGCTGACCAAAAGCTTAGTCAAAGGATTAGGTTTTAAGAGGTGTCTTAGAAAAAGAGACAATGAGGTGAAGGGTTTAAGAAGGGAATTCCAGATCTTGAGGCCTGGGCATCTGAAGGCTAGACCACCAATGCTGGGGCACTTAAAATCAGGGTTACACAAGAAGCCAGGATTGGATGAGCACAAATATAAATGCAAGTTGTTGTACAAACAATGTGCGTGAACAGTGTTCTTGTTGATTAAAAGGGAACAGGAAGACTTTGGGACATTAATTGACTAGCTCCTGTGTTGATTGCGCAGTTGAGAGCCAATCAAGAAATTCATGACTGAACCACCCCAGCGAACCACTAACGGAGCCAAATGACCCAGGAGATTGTTCCTATGGTGACCGGATTGTCGTGAATTAAGAAAAAAAAAATTGGAAACTGAAGCATCGAAACGAGGATATAAGCTTTCCAACAATCTTATCTATAAACACATTCCGTAGCAGTCTCAGACACTGCTCGATGCGTTTCCCTGTGCTGTGCTGGTGGTGCTAACACCAGAGGACTGCAAGTCTATTCATGATGTTATAATTGATTTTCTCAAGCTATGAACAGTTTCCAAAGGAGATTGCGGAGAATGCTGTGAGCCCTGAAGAAAGGGAAAGCTGTTTTATGCAAGTTCATTAATACATAACAATAAAAAAAATGATGGGCAACTGAATTCATCTATAAACATGGATGTTTTGACCTACTGTTAGTTTCACTTAGAATGTTTTACTCACTGAATGAACTGTACTATTGACTACACTCCCCACAACTTCCACCCTCATTGCTTGTTCCTCTGTTCAGCAGTGGTTAAGGTCCAGCTTTCAATACAAGGATGTTGACAATCTGGACTCTTGCTACTAAACCGTGAGCGAGTTTCCCCTCTTTTTTTGCTGATGAGCTGACCCTGTCTTTGTTTGTGATTTGAGCACCAGGGTACCTCGAGGGGGACTAAGAGAAAACCACGCGCTTTTCCGAAAGTTCTGCTGTACGTTCCACGTGCTGTGCGTGGAAATGGGTTTTCTACTGGTCGCGCTATTTTACACCCGATCGGGCGTAAAACGGCGCGAGAAGATGCCAGGCGAGCGTCCTGGCGTCACCCCGCACGCGCGCAATCTCCAGGTCGGCGGGCACGCGCGGGTGTCGGAGCCGCGCCCGCCATCAATTTAAGAGGCCGCTTAAGGCTATTAAAAACCCAACTGAACCTGATTTTACGTTGCCCATGTGACTTCACGGTCATCGCACGGGCAAAACAGGCAGCCCACATTTTGCTAAACCTCATCCAAGGGCGGGATAAAAAGGGTCAGCAGCATTGCCACTGTGAGTAGTGAGGAGTTTAGGAGATAGTTTGCTGCCGGTTGCTTATTTGAACTTGACAGCCTCATCTCTGTTTGCAGCTTCATTCTTAGCATCTCTAGGTTTCATTCCAGGACTCATTGGTCTCTCCAAGGCCCCTGGAGGATTCAGACTGTGTGGACCCTTCCAGGTATCAGACAGCCCTCTGTTACCCTGGTAATGGGGATTGTGCTCTCCGCTGGTGGCACCTCTTCTGAGGAGGAAGAGAGGGGCAGAAGGGGGAGGAGGCCGGGTGTCCCTATGCAGCTTCCAGGGGAGAGACCTGTGGGAGGAGAGGCGCAGGCACAAGGGGTGCAGGGCCAGCAGGTAGTCCAAGGCGGAAGGGGCCGCAGAAGATGTCACTATCCTGCTGCCAGGGTTTACAGGCGCCGATGCAGCTACCTCAATATGTCTGAGGTGCAATGCTGAAGGAGGCTCTGCCTCTCCAGGGAGACCTTCATTTGTCAGATGATTAATCAGATGACCCTACCCTTGGATTGGGATCACCTCCAACTCTGTGGGTGGACACCTCATGCCAGTGGCCCTGAAGGTCACAGTGGCCCTCAACATCTATGCCTCTGGCTCTTTCCAGGGGGCAGTGGGTGATCTTTGAGGAGTGTCCCAATCAGCTGTCCACAGTTGTGTCAAGCTGGTGACAGAAGCTCTGTTCAGGTGGGTAATGACATTTATTCATTTCCATATGGACGAGTTCAGCCAGGCTGAGTGAGCCAGAGGCTTTGCAGCGATTGCTGGGTTCCCCCAAATCCAGGGTGCCATCGACTGCACACATGTGGCCATCAAGGTGCCAGTGGGTCAGCCGGGTGCCTTCATCAACAGGAAGGGATTCTACTCGATGAATGTCCAGATAGTGTGTGACCATAGGGCGCAGATTCTGCAAGTCTATGCAAGGTACCCTGGCAGCTCCCATGACGCCTACATCCTCAGACACTCACAGGTGCCGAGGCTCTTCAGTGCTCCAACCCGGCTGGATGGATGGCTACTGGGTGACAAGGGCTATCCATTGAAAAGGTGACTTATGATGCCTCTCCACCACCCAAGAACAGGGGCAGAGAAGTGTTACAATACGAATCAAGCCTCAGGGCTTCTCAAAATGTGCTTCTGATGCCTGGACCATTCAGGGGAGCAGTACAATACCCCCCAGAGTGGGTGTCACTGATAGTGGTTGCACCCTGCACACTCCACAATCTGGTACTGGCAAGGGGGGACCCACTGGAGGAAGAGGATCTTGAGGCAGTTTTACAGGCCACAGATGATGAATCCAGTGGTGAGTCAGGAGGAGCACGGTGAGGAGAGCGCTGAGGGCATGGAGGCAGTCCTCTGTAATCTCCAAGGTAGGCAGGGATACCAGGGACGCCTTGATCCAAGGCTCCTTCAGCTAGGCTGCCAACGATCTGCTTCCACCTCATGCCAGGGCTGCCTCCTCCATCCCAGATGAAATGATCCTTTCATTTGAACCCAAAGTCCACTCAGTGCCTGTGCAATAAAGTTTAGAGCCACTCACGCCCAGCATTACGTACAGACATACCCTGTACCAAAAAAATACTAAGGTGAATCAGACTCAGGCCATTACAGCACAAAACTAATTTTTCTCATTTTGACAATCCAAAAAAATGAACATCACCTTCTCTGGTCTTCATTCTCAGACCAGTAAACATAAACAAAACACTACAAAACATAGTCTCACCCGTAACCAGTCCCTCTTGTGTTCCTGGTGCCTTAAATTTACTTTTACGAATGCTACATCTTGGTGCCCCCTCTCCCTCGCTGGCACTGGCAGTGGAGGCAGTCTGCTGACCCTGCTGCCCCTGTTGGCCTCGATGACCTTGGCAGATGTCCTCTGGCCCGTGGAGCCCATGCTGGCCCCGCCTGGGAGGGAGCGGCCAGTGCCATGGCTGGCATCTCCCTATTCATCGCAGCCTCATCTAGTGCTACGGTCACTGGCGGAGAGGCAAAGGAGCTGCTGCCCTCACCCGGAGCGCCCCAAGAGGAGCCTGCAGACATGACAGGCAGCTCGTGTGCCGACATGTGGTCGCTCCGGACCTCCCTGTTCACCATTGATGGGCGGGCACCTAGCTGGGTGCCTCATCCATCTCCCACATTGGCACTGACCACCTGAGGTGAGGGCGCTGTGTAAGGGCTTGCAGGTCCGAGTATATCCCCAGGGACCCTTGATTCTCTTCCTGGAGCTGCCTCTCCATGAGAGTCGCCACTCACTCAATGGAAGAGGCAGTGCGCTCGGCCATGAGGGTCAACGCAGTGCTCACACTCCGCATGGACTCCTCCACAATAGAGACCATGGCATGCTTACCCTCATGGATCTCTGCCAGATCCTCCCCCGTATCCCGCTGGGCGTCCAGCATCTGCCACCTAATAGGCGACCCCAGAGGCCCATCATCTGCTTTCGACTGAACATCATCCTAGTTTCCAGCAGTCCTCTGACTGCCAGTGCCCTGGACACTCTCTGCCTCCACCTGCTCCTCAAGCGAGTGCGAAGTGCCCTCACCGCTGTGCTCTGACATCCTAGGCAAGAATCTAACGCCCACCGAGGTGCTGGTATCCGCGCTGGTGCCTGGTTCAGAGAACAGGTGTGATGCAGGTGCATGTTAAGCCTGGCAGTCCTCTGGTGTCAGGGATGGCCCTTCGGGGCCTGCGATTGAGTGTGTGCTGGTGAATCTAAGGGAGAACAACATGTCATTAGTTTAGGTCATCACACTGTCACTGTACATGCCAGGCACCCTGGTGAGACAATGGAGATCTACATCATGGTGCCCTCGTCTTTCAATGATAAATGGGGAATCTGGTTTTGAGGCTTCCATCAATGACAAGGCTACACAAGAATGTTTGCAGCATTCGAAACTCTTGCCTTGGTGCACTGCACTCTGACCCTCATCTGACACCCCAGCCTCACCGTGGCTGGTTGACCGAGGTGTGTGGGGCACCTCTCCAGCTCCAAGGCGTCCTGCTCAAACCTGCTCAGGATTAGGAGGCTTGGAGGACCTCTGCCTGTCCGTGACATTTCAATGTTGTTATGGGTCATCTTCTCCTGAAAGGACAGAGGAGCATGGGTTAGCTCACTCTCTACCAGCAGCGCCATTGCAGCCTGGCCAACCCCACCTGAGGAGCACCTGGCAGAGCACATCTGAGTCATGGCCCTCGAGGCGCAAGGCACTCAGTCCAAGCAGCCAGGGCTCACCCCCTTGGCCAGCTCCGGCGTCACTGACAGTTGGCACTCACACTGTAACACCCCTCAGCTCCACGGGGGTGAACGGCCCAGACCTCAACACTTCTCCACACTGATCCACGCCAACACAGTACTCACCCTTCCCGAGCGCAGGTCAGTAATCCTTTTGTGGCCCTTCGCCCATGTGCGCTGCACAACCTCATGGCTGCTGACCTGAGCCGCCACCTCCTCCCAAGCTCTTTTATCTCAGGTGTAGTGGCCGCCCCCTTCCATCCCTGGGCACAAGGGTGCCCCTCCTGGCAGCCGCCACCTCCACCAGGAGGACCTCGAGGCACTCATTCTAAAACCAGGGAGGCCGAGTGCCCACCCAACTTGTCCTCCCGCCTGGCAGTCTCCAGCCGCACTTGATGCCATAACTTCAGTGTTCGCAAGGCAGAGCACGTGTTCTGCCCTGGCAGCCTTCAAGGAGCTGCTTGTGCCACCTTTAAACCGGCCCCTGGGTCCAATGGCGACCCGGCGGCTGACAGGACCCCGCCCCCAGCCGGCCCTTCCCGACCATTGGGAGGACGCTGGCCTTAATTGGCCAGCGTGAAATTGCGCTCAGGGGCCGATTGCGGGCGGCAGCCTGTTTCCCAACCAGCCGCGGGCTCACCAATCACGCGTGCCCACCCACCAAGGGTAAAATTCAGGCTAGTACCTCCCTATTTATTCTGTCCAGACCCATCGTGATTTTGAATACCTCTATCAAACCTCCTCTCAATCTCTCCTTCTCCAAGGAGAATATCCCTAACTCTTCCAATCTATCCCCGCACCTTAAGTAAGTGGATAAAAAATGAGTGATAGGTGGGGAAAGGAAGGTTCACAGAGGACGGCGCAGATGTGAATATTGATAACAATCTGGTTTTAATTCAAGTCAAATTTGGTTTAGGTGTTGTGCAGTTGGGTCAAACAGGCTAGGGAGCTCCTAGGAATGAACGTCAATCTGTGCTGCTTTTGCAGCACTATAATGGACTTGAGCGTGACTAGGAAAGGCAAAGGAAAATTCAGTCACGATTCCTGTTCTCGATCTTTATTGAGCGATCCCTGTGCTGGAAGTGAGTGTTGACGGAAGAGAGGATTGGACACTCCATGATCAAACCTCACCCAGCCCCCGACACTCGCTGCGTCATTAAGAATAAGAATACACTGTAACCCCTCTAGTCCAGAAATGTATTGTTTAGAAACAAACTCTGAACAAGGGCAATTGGGGATGGGCAATAAATGCTGGCCTGGCCAGTGATGCACACATCCCAGGAACGAATCAGAAAAAGGGTTTTGTATACCTTTAAGTGGGTGTGGTTATGTTTTTGCATACATTACTGGAGGGGAAATGATGCAATGTTTCATGTGATTCAAACTTAGTCTCAGTTTGTTCTGAGGAAGCTCTCAACTCAGAAAAGTTATCCAACTGTGTAATACTGCTATCAACTTCTCAAATCTTTCATAAATAAACCAGTCCGTAAACTGATGCCGTAATGTTTATTTACTAAGTAAGTACAATGCAAAGAATAACGCACCAAGCAACTCGACATTATTTTAGTATCGTACTTCGGGAGCAGAAACGTGAAAGATGCAATATTTGGATAAGTAAAACAACTTTTATTACTGCTTTATAATGTTTTATCACTGCTTTATTGTGGTTAGGCATTCTAATGTCATTCGATAATCCAGAAAATTCCAAAATCCAGAAATGACTCGGTCCCAATCATCCCGGACTAGAGAAGTTACTTAACATCAGATGCCCTGATACTATATCCCAGCAAGGATTTTATACCTGCAGGAGAGGAGGAGATGGGTGCGTTTTTTCCTGATAGCCAGTTGGTGAAGGATGAATCTAGAGCCAGTCTTTACTTGCAATAGATTTATTTACAGAGTGAAACATTACAGGCATATACCTCCTGACTCCACTCTATGCTATGTCAGTGGTTCTTTATATGTGCTCAAGTAACCATCCAATCAATGCCCTCCATCTGTATGCATTTAACCTTAATTAATACAATTAACAGGGAGAAGGGGAGGAAGGTTGTCGGGAAAAGGGGAATTGATCACCAACCCACCAAAAATATAAAAGTTAAATACCCCAGGTACTGTAAATCTAAAGTTAAAAACAGAAAATGCTGGAAGTATTCAGGAGGTCTGGCAGCATCTGTAGAGAGAGACACAGCATTAATGAGCCTGATTTTAACTCTGGCTAAGTGAATGGGTTTTGACTGGGTTAAAGTTGCACCCACCCAATGTTTTACGCCAATGCCCTTTCATCAGAACTGAGAGAAGTTAGAGATGTAGCAGGTTTAGGGCAAGTGCAAGGGTGGGGGGAGGGTGATAATAGAACAGAAGGGAAGTCTGTGATAGATGGGTGGCAGGCAGGAGAGATTAAGGGCCAGATTTTAGCTACAGAGGTGGATAGCTCGAGTTGGGGAATTTCCTGACTCACTGGATTTGCCTCGGTAAAAACACCCTGAGTCATGAGACTCCTTCTGTGGAAGGGGTTGTGGGTGATGGGCAGCTATAGGTTGAAGTCAGGCCCGCTGACCCCTGAAGCAGAGCATAGGTTGCCCCAGGGTCGGACGAGTGCTGAGGTAGGCTGGTTAGAAGGCCTATTTAGGTCCCCTGGGACTTAGCCCTAGTTATTTTAGAAGATTTTAGGCCTTTTAGCCCTCACCCTCACATTCCCTCACCATCCCACCCATCCCCCATGGCACCTCACACCTTCCATGCCAACTAGAAGCTAAGTCATGCTCCTCACCACCCCCCCCCCCACGCTCCTTTATACCCTCCATGCCACCTCCATTGCCACTCACCCAGAATCCACCACAGGCAAACCTCAGGAGCCACATGGAGATGAATTCAACTAAACTTCTAAAAAATTCAATACAACTCTCATTAAACAGACTTGATGGTGAATATAGCTTCCAATCATGAACTTATAAAAGCTTTTAAATCTCCTGAAGTGGTTAATCACTTATGAAAATGAACCCATTTCTGCTCAAACCCCTAATCCTTTAATAGCCTCCAAGCAGTCAGTATTCCTTCAACAGCACCTTCCAGACCAACAGCCTCTACCACCTGGATAGACAAGGGAAAGATGCATGGGAGCACACCACCACTGCAAGTTCCCCTCCAAACCACACACCATCCTGACTTGGAACTATTTTACTATTCCTTCACTGTCACTGGGCCAAAATCTTGGAACTCCCTTCCTAACAACACTGTGGATGTCCCTTCACAAGATAGGCTGCGGGGTTCAAGAAAGTGAGTCACCACAACCTTCTTAAGGGCAATTAGGGATGGGAAACAAATGCTAGCCTAGCCAGCAATCCCCATATCTCTTGAAAGAATAAACAAAAAAATCAAACTGTGAATTCAGAACCCACTGCTTAGATAATTTCAGCTTCTGAAACTCAACCAAGCATTCATAATGAAGAGTCCTTAAAAATATCAATAAGGAACTCTATTGAAACTGTTTGAACAGATGTTACACCAGGTGGCCTGTCAATCAATGCAGTCCAGCGGAAATTTTTTTTAACATTCACTGACAGCTCAGCCAGTTTTTTTTTACAGTTTAAAGAGTCGGGAATTTAGGAAACCTTCAGATCATGAAAGTTAAATAGATCTTATCCTCCATTCAAGATCTTTTGCGTCTACTGCATCAATTCGTGACTGCCAAGGGTTAAGTCCCATGCAATAGCCAAAGTAGGGTCTGTTTGAACTCAGGACTAAGTTCAAATGGCCTTGCTGAGTTTGGGTTTCCCTCTTGTGTATCATGCCCTGCCCCTTTTACCTGACTAGCAAAAATTGGATCTGTTGAAAACGGTGGTCGGAATTTCTACATCCAGGTACCGCCCAAAATTTATAAAGGTTTGCAGAGTATTGCCATCTCTGTGAAAATCCGGCCCTAATTAACTGAAGCAATCAGGGTGCAAGGCCAAAGGGAATGAATTACGGGAAAACTAAAGAAACAAAAGATGTGCCCAGAGGAGGTGTGAATGGCAGAGTCATGAACAGCAATTCCAAAAATATAGATTTTGACGTAATTATTCTCCCACAACAACAAACGCCTAAGTTGCACTCTCCACTTTTAACCAGGACTGGCTATCGAAGTCAAGGAATGTTGTCTTAATTACTTGAAGTCTCTACCGGAGTGACAGTCTTTAAAAGGGGGCTAAGTGCTTTTTGTATCCGTTTTATCGGCTAGGCCTGTTTTCCTCCAATTGGCTTTTTCCCAAAAAGTCAACGTCTGCCACTAATTAAGACCTCATTAACAGGCTCTGACAGAAAGATGCATTGGGTTTTCTCCTTGGGGAAATTAAGGAAGCAGGTGGCTTATCATTCACCGGTGCAGCTGTATTTAATCCAGTGAAGCAGCTTTGGCAGCGCTCAATGTGGATTTTGTTGCGAGTGCAAATCGAGTTAAGATACAGATCAGCTGGGATCACACTGAATGGCGGAAAAGGCTCAGCGCTGAATAGCTTCCTCCTGGTCCTGTGTTCTTCTGCTACATGAAGTGGTCCCAGTGGTTGCAGTTGGTGAAATGAAGTTGAGTATTCAAAGCCCCACGCCCGTAGATAGCCACCCCATCTACTGCTGTTGATCCTTTTATGCCGTGCCCTTTACTGACACTTTAACCAGCTGGTGAGTGTGGGCCTCAGGGCTGCTGAGAAGTAAACTCTTGGAGGGCCCCTGCACACTGCTGGAGGACAGTGGTAAAGTGGTAATATCACTACAGGGATAGGGGTTCAAATCTCACCGTGGCAGCTGGTGGAATATAACTTCAATTAATAAACCCGGAATTATAAATCTAGACTCAGCAAGGGTGACCATAAAACTATCATCGCTTGTTGTAAAAATCCACCTGGTTCGCTATTATCCCTTAGGAAAGGAAACCTGCCATCCTTATTCAGTCAGGCCTCCATGTGACTCCAAACCCACAGCAATGTGGTTGACTCATAACTGCCCTCTTCAATGGCCTTGCAAGCCACTCATTTCATGAGTGACAAATGCCTATCTTGCCAGTGATGCCCCTCTCCCATGAAAGAATAAACAAAATCATTGCTTTGCTGCATTCCTTATCCTTTCATCTGGGGAATTGTAAACCTCGTAATTTGGTCATTTAAATTAATTGGGACAAAGTGTAAAGAAGTCTGGAACTAACCAACTTGTCAACTTAATGATAGACCCAGAATCTGCTTAGCAATTAACAGCAAGTTTAATGGTACTGTTATTAACGTGAAAGTCATCCAATGATTTGTTGCAAGGGTGAGATACCCGGTCAATTTCAAATTGTCACAGGTTGCTGGACAATTTGCGGTGCTCCTCCGTCATTAGCCTCACAATAACAACAGCCCGCCTATATGAACTAAACTCACTGAGAAAGTTAAGGCTGGTACTTAACAGTGGAAGGATGATACTTTTTTTCTTTAGATGTCAAGCAACCTCACCGCCCCAGGAAGTGAAACTTGGTAACTGTGGAGTCTCATTCCTGTAGGTAGCAAATTGTTGTTAGAGATTTTGAAAATTTAAAGTTTAAAAACTCTTTTTCTTTTCCTCTCCATCTCTATTTTCACTCTCCAATCCAATCTTTCTTTCCTTCTCCTCATTTCTCTTTCTGCATCTGATTCAACCCGAACTCGCCTTCCTTCGTTGTTATTTTTATGTTTCTTTCTCTAACCTTCTCACCCATTGGTTGAGAAGATGGACAGCGGGCCCCAGATACCTGTTGACCTTATTGATCCATTACCAGCTCGCAATTCCAGCGCTATGTAAATGCAAACCTTTCTTTCAACTTGCAGAGCAGGTTATTTTTGAGGTGAGGGAAAAGACCTAACAGGAACGCTATGAAATCTAGACCATCATTTTCAATGCAGGTGGAAGATGCAGGTCAGGTTTAAAACTTTAAAACAGGAATTTTCTAATTTTCATTTGTTTCTGATTTCACAATTCAGCAGGTGATAGCACACAAAACAAACACTTTCATTCAAATGTTGGGATTGTGTCAGTGAATCAGGCTGTATAGATACACTTCTATTCATTGTTTTCATTCTCCCTCTCTTTAAATCAGGACGTATGTCCCTGGTTGTTACTTTGCTAAGAACCTACTTAGAATGAATGTCCCTTATTATCACTTATATAATTAGAAAGGAAATAATCAATGGAGATCACTCTGTGCCTTTGGGTAAATTTTAACAGTGAACAGGCTAGTTGAAGGTAGGCAAATATTGGCGCATAACATCTGAGCTCCAGGGCGTGGTACAATGGGGGATACCCCGAAGTTGTGCTGCCCTGCCCCCACCCCACCTTCCCACCCCACCCCCCGGAGGTCCCTACCTAAGGGTCGCATGGTAATTGCCTGGGGAGTTCAAACTTCCGTTGGGCAATTGCCCTGCAATGGGAACCATCTAAAACTCCGAAACTTCGGATGGTTCCGACTGTCTTTCAGCAAATAGTTACCAAGAAGAAATTAGAAGAATTAAAACCACTTCTAACTCGTGGCTACCTATAGTACTGACCCACTCCTATCCCCCACAGGACACCTCCCATTGCCCCCCTCCATCACCGACACTCCACGAGACCCCCTGACTACCGCCGCCCCAATTAGCCCACTCTCCCCCCACGACTCCTCATATGTCTACAACTCACTTCAGAATTTTGGCCCTGGTTTTACGTGATTTTTTTAAAAAAATTCTTGTTCAGGGTTTGTGGGCAACACAATCAATGCCAACATTTGTTGCACGTTGGTAATAGTCCTTGAACTGCGTGGCTTGGTCGGCCATTTTGGACTGCAGTTAAGAGTCAACCACATTGCTGTGGGTCTGGGGTCACAAGTAGGCCATACCAGGTAAGGATGCCCAGATTTCCTTCCCCAAAGGGCATAAGTGAGCCAGATGGGTTTTACAACTATTGATGATAGTTTCATGACCACCATCACTGAGACTCGCTTTATATTCCAGGTTTCTTTATTGTATTTAAATTCCGCCATCTTCTGCGGAGGGTTTTGAACCCCTGTCTCGCGAACATTTGCCTGGGCCTGTGGATTACTCGCCCGGTGAATTTACCACAACGCCAGCGTCTCCGTCTTTCCATGTGACGTAGGCAGGAGAGCAACAAGCTTGCATGTTTTGGGGGGGGCCCTCATTTCCATATTCAGGCCCGTACCCTGGCCTGAAGCAGTCAGGACTCACCGACGGGCCAGAGTTCAGGAGGCTGGAGATCTGTGACAATAGTATGCAGCAGTCAGGTAAGTGGCCAGGGGCAATGTCGGGAGCCAAATGGGGGGGAGGAGAGGGTAAATCCAGGACAATAGAGTCACCAAAACTCCTTGTGGGGCTCACACCTACATTGATACTTCCCCAATCCCACAAGAGAGCCTCGAAAATAAATTCTAACCTGCCTTTGGCCTCTTCTGGCCCACAGCCATGTTCCCAGCATATTTGGCTGGGTTTGTGGAGCAGGGAGGGGGGTGTGGGGTGGTGGTGGGGCGGGTGTTGGGCGGAGCAGGGTTCGAGTGGGTGTTGGGGGGGAGACGAGGGGGTGTGGTGGGGCTGGGAGGTGAAGGAGTGGGGTGGGGGATGGGTGGGGAGGGTCTGATGAAAGCCATTACTACTCCCCCACCCGGGCCTCCAGTTAAAGTAGAAGGCCGTGGGAGCCGGGAGGGAATGGAGTGGGCACGCACCTCCTCCCCCACTCCATCCTAACTGCTTTCCCCAACGGATTCCCTTGAGGGCTGGTGGAATTAAAATCCAGGCAACATTCCCCCTGTCCCATAGCCTTTACAATTAATGCAGGATAACGTTCACCAAAGATTCACTTTCAAGCAGCCAACTTAACGAGACTTAAGCATTATATTAATAGCAGAATATATCATTTCGTCATCGTGGCAGGAAGGTCTAAAGCTCGGTCTGAATACAAACTGCAGGATTATGGCAGCGATGATTTGATAAGTGAATACAAAAAAATAAAAATCGGATACATTCTTAGGGCGGAATCATCCTGGGTTTGCACTAAGTGCGGTAGCGGGTGGGAGAGAATACTTTTTACCCGCCGGCTGCAATAGGGGGGTTTTCATGCTGTATCTTCCCATTTCATCCCAATCCTGTTGGGTCCCGCCTCGTTCACGATGTATTCGCAGGAAACGCTCCGGGTCGCTGGCGGGTGGGCTCGGAACGTTGTGACCTCAGCGCTTCCTCACTCCAGGCGTCATATTTGAAGCGGACCAGACCGCCGCCTACTCCATGTCTCCAGACCAGGACTGCTCCAGGCGACAGGCGGCCCCCAGAGCAAAGGTGGCAGCAGCTCCCCCAAATTTAGTGACGCCTCGCTGGGATGCCTGCTGGAAGGCCGCTGCGACGTCCTCTACCCCCACCACTCTGATTGCAGGAGGTCCACCCACCCAGCAGAGTCACCAATCCGGCCTGGGGGGCGGTTGCAGTGATGGTCAGTGCCACCGGAGCACAGAGGAGGTCAGCCGCCCAGTGCATGAAGAGGATGACTGGTCTCATCTGTTCCGCCAGATCTCATCACAGCTCGCACACTCACAAACCCATCACACATCCACAGGGATCTCACACCTCAAGGGACAACACCACTAACTCTCACACACACCCTCACATCACCATCAGGCTCATATCCTCTCGAACCCACATCCTCATCCTGTCCATGTCTCCGCTCACCACACAAACATTCCACCCAGTGCCATGTGTCCTGCTCACACTCTCTCCATCTGTTTTCATGCAGGAGAAGCCGGCTCACAACAGCAGGGAGAGGTCCCAGACCGGGGGGTGGAGTGACCCACATTAGGCCCCTCACTCACTTTGAGGAGTGTGCCATCGTGCTGACTGGTGAGGATGTGGACTGTGCCTGCGGTGATGGTGAGGTCAGCGGTGAACACCCTCGTGAGGATCTTGCACCACATCATCCCTCTCTCAGCACAACTGTGAGTGTCTCCCTCTCTCCTGCTTCTGACTCTGCTGCCCTGCACTAATTATCTCTACTTTGGTTCACAGGGAGCTCTGCCAAGCGACCGACACCCTCAGCCAGCCAGTCCCTCAGCTCCATCCACATCCTCACCACCAGCCAAGAGGACACCTCCTCCATTGAAGAGCTGGAAATAAGCAGCCTGGAAGACCCGTGACAGCGCTTACCCACACCCTGCACCAGCGCAGAGACACACACCTCGGTGGGACCTAGATCTAGAGCAGGCTTGGGTTCACAATCTGGTGGTCACCGCACGGACACATGTCCGCAGCAGGAGGAGGCAGGTTTGGCCGAGCTCCCCGGCATTTGGAGAACTGCTGGGGAAGAGGCATCTGAGAGACCCGAGCCAGATGACGAGCTTCTGGAGTCGGTCTTACAGCTCATCATGGAGAGTCAGCAGAAAGCAGGGGAACATCACGTAGAGCCGTTGGAAGCCCTCAACAGAGTGGCACGCGAGTGGAGGAGTGAGTCCACCTGTGCTCTGATGAAGTGCAGCCTACATGTGTGCATATGGAGGTCTCCATGGGGAGGAGGGCGGACGCCATGGAGACCCTGGTTCAGCAGAACATGGAGATGCACGCAGACCCGCACTCCATCACGGTAGCCATGGGGGAGTTCCTGCAGTGGAAACACGAGAGGGAAATGGGGTCCCTCGATGTCCCCCCAGGTGTTCGTCCCCCTCGAGGAATCAGGCCGGGGCCCCCGGGCACCCGAAGGGAGGAGGAGAGGCAGCTGGACACCCCTGGGTTATCCACTGAGGAATCTCAGAGGCTGTCCACTCCCTCGGAGTCCCCTTTGCCTGTGACCCCCTCAGCTTCATCCTCTGTCACTATAGAGTGAGCAGCTGGGGTACAGGAGGACAGCCAAAGCAAGCTCTCAAGGCCTCAACTCTCCAGAGGATGCAAACCCAAAGTCATCAGAGGCAACAGGGCCAACCATTCCACAGGCTGTCTCCACCCCTGCTGCGGATGTCAGGGCAGCACCTAGAAGAAGTGGTAGGCCTAGAAAAGTGAAGAAATTCTGATCACAGCTCCCCCAGTCACCCTTATCCTTTCCCCATCGCTGTCGACCCCCCTGAAATCACCTTCCACCTCCCCACCATGACCTACTAACCCGAACTCTCATATTTCCAGGATGGGATATCCAGGTGAACATGCACATTCCCTACCTTCCTGAGAATCCCACCTCTATCCTTCTCCTTCACAACTCCAGGGTCCGTGTCTGTCTCTGAGTCCCCACCAACCACCCTCGCCGTCCCTTCTACTGCAACTGAAGCACCCTCACCCTTCCACCCTTCCAGCTCCCTCTGCCCCCTCTCATACTCTCCATTCTGTGTGACCACGCCCATCCTCAGTTCCTCCCCAGGAAGCAGTCATTGACTCCACCTACCCTCCCTTGCATGTTCACGTGAACATATCCCCCCCTCCCCCTTACTCCCTCTTCCACCCTTACTCCGTCCTCTCCCTGGACACTTTTCCTCCTCCAAACTCCTTCCCGCCTCCAAATTCCCTTCCCCCTCACGGACACCTGCACCCCTCTAACCTCCTTCCCCCATCCAAACTCCCTCCTCCCTGCAGACAACTTCCCCCCTCTGAGCTCCTTCCGCCTTCTGAACTCCCCCCTTTACACCTTCCTCCCCCCTTACACCTACCTTCCCAGGCTGCATTCTGTCCCATTGCACCTGTCTCCCCTGCACAACCCCACCCACCCTGACACCTTCGTCCCCCCTCCCAACCTTACTTCCCCGACACCTTCATTTCCCCCCGACAACCTCACCTTCCCCGACACCTCCCCTCCCTAGCAAACCCCCCCCCAGTACACCTTCACCTCTCAGTCAAAACTACACTTTCCTCTCCACCCCCCCCACAAATCGCCAATCATCCATAGCAGCCCATTGCCAAGAACATGATGTTCCAAAACAGTCTTGAGACATTAGTGGAGACCTCCCACCTTCCGTGAGCCGCCTCATGGTGGAGCCACGTCCATGAGGATCCACCTAGAATGCGAAGCACGTGTTCCTCCAGGGTCCGACGGCTGAAGGGCTCCAGCATCTTCTTCTCCCCGGATGTCCGCCATCTTGAGCAAGGCCCTAACGGTGAGTCCCGACTTCTGCCCACCTCACTTGTGCGGATGTGCTCTGGGCCAGCTTGCTTTCCCACTGGCCTGATGGGAAATCTGGCCTTGGGGGGGACGATTCCGACCGGGCCTTACATTGCACTCCCTTTACCGGCTGGCAAATCGGGTTCACGCCGGCCTCTAGCAGGATTTGGCGGACGCTATCGGACGGTCCCGCTGTGCTTTCATGCCGGTGAGAAACTGACTTCTGCCCCTCAAGCTGATTTGGGCGCACCCCACCCACACGATGCCCAATGCCAACAGAGACTGAAAATTCTGGCCCTCGAGTCCGATTACAGAAAGCCGTGGCATTTAATCTTGATTTTGGCATTCACGCCAATTAAACCATCGGCAATTGTTAACATTTTTACAAGAGTACTGCAGACCGGCACCTCCACAGAGCAGCACCCCTTCAGTACTACACTGAGCATGTCAGCCTATATTAGGTTCTCATCTCCGGTGTGGGCCTAAGCAGCCCTCTGTCTCAGGCGAGACTGCTACCCACTGAGCCACGGCTAAAACATGTCGCTCTGCTAAATACTCGTAAATATATGCAGGAATTTGTAAAATCCAGTTATTTACCTCCAGTTGTCTAAATTGGCAAAACGCTCTAATCCTATTTAAACTGTGGAGATTCAAGGCACAATCCCATTCCCTGTTAATGGGACGGTGTGTGTGTGTGTGTGTGTGTGTGTGTCACATCTGGAATCTAGCGCTCATTTATCAGAAGCATCATCTGATTGAAAACCATGCAGAAAGAAGAGGGACCTCTGCTGTTTCAGCCACGAGATTGATTAATATTACTACCTCAGGGGGAGAGAGAGAGAGAGAGAGAGAGAGTTGTATCTGGCTGCGGGACTGAGATAATTTATGTGATAAGATTAGGATTCCTACAAGCTGGAAGAGATCAGTCAACAATGGACAGTGACAACACTTGCAGCAAAAGCAACTGGCTACAGAGAACCATCTTGGCTGTGAGGCCTTTATCAAAGGCTTTCATGAAAAGAAAATTGAAATCAAAGGCAAAATTGTCGCTTAGATCACAAAAAAAGCCGAATACAATTACCCAATCAAGAGTATATTCAGAAGTAAATCAGAGAAATTTTAATCGTGGGCAACTTGAAATCTCAATTTATTACAGCAGTTCATTTTGTTTAATAATATTGGCAGTGAAGGAAAAGATAACAGGCTAGAGACAGAAATTAATACATGGGGGAAAGTTCTTCACACGTGTAATGGCTGTCACTTTAAGATCAGTTCAACTGAGTAGGGGGGTCATGTGATTTGTTCAACCACTGTGTGTCTGTCGCCGGGGATTAAATCCTAGGGAAGTGTTTCCTAGGGAAAGATGGCTGTAGAAGGGGCAGGCTGGATACAAGCAGCCATGGAAGCTCTTGTGTAAATAAAGTTCGTTCTGTTTGATTAAGAAGCCCCCCCCCACTCCCCAGAGCGTGTTTCTACAACGCAGCGAGTGGTTAGGATCTGGAACGCACTGCCCAAGAGTGCGGTGGGGAGGCAGGTTCAACCAAGGCATTCAAGAGGGAAACAAAAACAGAGGGAAAAACTCAGCAGGTCTGGCAGCATCTGCGGAGAAGAGCACAGTTGACGTTTTGAGTCCTCATGACCCTTCAACAGAACTAGAGGGAATCAAGAGGGAATTGGATTGTCTTCCGAAAAAAGATAAAAGTCCGGGGCTACGGGCAAAAAGGCAGGAGAATAGCTCTTGGTGAGCTGCTCCTTCGGAGAGTCGGCATAGAGACAATGGGCTGAATGGCCTCGTTCTGTGCTGTAACCGTCCCGTGATTTTGGGAAATGAAAAGACTCTTTTAAAAACAAATGGTGGACAAACTAAATGTAAATGAGCGATGTTTAGCTCCCTAACAACAGTCATTAGAGCAGAGTCACTGTAACTGGCAAGTATTACTTTGCAGTGAACTTCAAAGTAAGCTGTTGTGTTACAATGTTAGAAATGCAGGTCCCTTTAAGAGCAAACCAGGACATGTCTCAGAGTGAATTGCGAGCTCATTGAAGCCTGTACTTAAGAGCTGGGGTTTTTTTCCCCTGAGAAGGAGGTTTTTTGCTTTTGGCCAGGGAGAGTATGCGGAAGGGAAGAGTGGAAACTGGTATTTGTACTGAACGATAGTTTAACAATAAAACAGTTGTGATTCATAGGATGTCTCCTGCTTCCTGGTTCGGTATATGGATATTCACCTTTTTAAAGGTTGTGAGTCATAATATATAGGAATCACTGGGTTCAAAGGCGCAAATGCACCTTCCTAACAGACTGAAACCACAACAGATATAAAACTGCTCTGACTAAATTGATTTTGAACAATCTGCTGTTTTATTGCCTTCCAAGCCTCATTAGCATCAAACCACTTCTACACTGATTCCTTCACAGTAGCTTCCATAGATTTTTGGATGTTAATTTTCTTGCTTTATAATAGTGCGTGTGTGTGATTTGGTGCCATCGGTGAAAATCAAAGGATGTGTTTTTTTTTGGAAAGATCCTCAATTTTCATCTTGTGGGGAATAACGTTGCTCGTTGGAGAGACAAAACCTGGGAAAACGCTTTTAGACTGAACCCACGGCAATGAGAGTCAGAGAGAATGGGAACGGGAGCCATACAGAAGTAGATATAGGGACAGACACAGATAGATGAGAAGATTTATGTAATGTTTTTCACATCCACTGGACATCTCAAAGCACTTTGCAAGCAGGTGAAGTACTTTTTTGAAGTGTAGTCACTGTTGAAATGTAGGAAACACAGCAACTAATTTGCGCACAACAAACTCTCTCAAACATCAATATGATAATGGGCAGATTATCTGCATTTTTGTGATGTTGATTGAGGGATAAATATTGGGGTAACTCCTTTGCCATTCTTTGAAAAGATCCATTGGATCTGTTGCTTCCACCCCGAGCAGGCAGATAGGGGCCTCGTTTAATATCTCATCCAAAAAACAGCACCCCTGACAGTGCAGCACTCTCTCAGGAGTGTGAGCCTTGCTTCTTTGTGGTTGTCCCCTGGGTGGAACTTTGTAGGCAGTGGGAGCTCCACGTCTCTTTTTGGTGCATTAAGTGCTAATCAGGCACTTAAATAGGCAGTGTCAGGCCTCCCCTGGGATCAAGTACCCCAGGGGCAGATGTCCTACCTGCCAGACCAATAAGGGGCTGACAGCTCCTTATTGCCTGGCAGTACCACCAGGATGTGGGTGGGCTGGCATTAAAACAATGGATATTTTAATCAAGTGGAGTGTAACTCAGGAAGAAAAACACTGCTGCAAATACTGAACAGCTCAGGCAGCACCCGTGGAGAGAACAATCGTGTTAATGTTTCACCGGAACTGGGAAACGTTAGATATAACATGTGTTAAGCGGGAGAGAAAGGGAGAGACAGGCTCTGCAACAAGTGGGAGGGGTTAAATGACAAGAGGAGATGATGATGCAAGGCGGTAATAGAACAAGCAAAGAAACTGAAAATGAAGAATACTGATTCACTATGGCCAGTTTTCCACTACTGTCCAAGCTGAAGGTCATAGACACAGTTGGTAAGAAAGAGGAGAGAGCAGAATAGATGCGAGGCATACTGGAATTCATTCTTGGGACGTGAGCGTCACTGGAATGGCCGTCCTTCATGCCCTGAAAAGGCGGTGATGAGCTTCAATAGGCTTGCTGGGTCACTGCAGAATGCAGTCAAGAGTCAAGCATTGTTGGTGTGGGACTGAAGCAACATGTAGGCCAGACCGGATAAGGACAGCATGGTGCCCTTCTACAAAGGGCATGAGCGGAGTGACACAAGAGCAAAAAAAACTGCAGAGGCTGGAACACTGAAAGCAAAACCAAAACTGCTGGAAATACTTAAGAGCGTCTGGCAGCATCTGTGAAAGGTCTTTGACCTGAAACACTAACTCTCCACAGATGCTGACAGGCCTGCTGAGTATTTGCAGTATTTTATACTCTTATTACATGAGTGGACCAGTTGGGTTTATACAACAATAACCAACAGCTTCGTGTCTAGAATCTTCTGTGTTTTGCATTTAAAAAGTGTCAGACGAGAACTAATTTTCTGACTGGGGGTTCCTGGACCAAGAGTCTCACTTGCTGGATGCCCAGATTTGAAATGTCCGCTGGGGGTAATTTTACCAACCGTATATTTAAATGGTTAGAAAGTCAGCCTGTACGTTCAAAATAGACCCCTGAGCGTGAACTGTTTAGGATTTGTAGGTAAAAGCTAGTAAATGACTAGCGGCGATATTGATGGATGGACAGTGATTGTATTTGCATAACAATCCTCTGTCTGTTGCAACTTAAATTTATATACACTTTAACATAATGAAATGTCCCAAGGCACTTCACAGGGGCATTATGACACTGGGCCACATAAGGAGATGTTAGGGCAGAAGACCAAAATTTGGTCAAAGAGGTAGGTTTTAAGGAGTGTTTTAAAAGGAGGTAGACAGGCGAAGAGGTATAGGGAGGGAATTCCAGAGCTTGGGGCCTAGGCATTTGAAGGCATGACCAGCAATGGTGGGGCAATTACAACTAGGGATACACAAGAGGCCAGAATTAGAGGAGTGTAGATATCTTGGAGGGTTGTGGGACCAGAGGAGATGACAGAGATCTAGAGGGGTGAGGCCATGGAGAGATTTGAAAACAACGATGAGAATTTTAAAATCAAGGTGTTGCTTGACTGGGAGCCAATGTAAGTCAGTGAGCACAGGAGTGACAGGGGACTGGGCTTGCTGTACTAATGTTTAGTTAAATGGGTTAACGATCCATTTAACTTGTTAACAAAGGATGTGTCCTCGGTGAGGGTGTTGCGGGCAATGTTGCAGAGTGGGTCCCAGCTACTGCAGGGCCGGACAACCTCGGGTCAGGAGAGCTGGTGGCGGGTCCCACGTTGAACCCCAGCATTGACAGGATCCACAACTGACCAAGAGTCAAGCACTGCAGGCCGGGTTTCTCAGTGGTTTCATGCGCTTCTGGATTTCCTGGCATCTAAGGGCATGATCCTAATGCAGTCCTTGGTCATTTTCCTTATCCTGATCCCACCAAGTGGACTGATGAGGAGCTGGGTACCCCTCCAATTGATGAAGAATAACTTGAATCTGCTTTCCTGAAATGTGTTTCCTTTGTGGGCATTTCTGGGGAAGTCCATCTGACGCTTGGAGAGACCACTTTATTGTAAATTAAATTGGAATAAATATATTTTACCTGGACAGTCAAAAAAAATGAGCATTCTATGAGTTCATCCCC
Organism: Cetorhinus maximus; assembly: GCF_964194155.1. Classification (NCBI taxonomy): domain Eukaryota; kingdom Metazoa; phylum Chordata; class Chondrichthyes; order Lamniformes; family Cetorhinidae; genus Cetorhinus; species Cetorhinus maximus. Next base: position 13,573,568 of record NC_135908.1, on the reverse strand, counting down.
AATATAGGCAGCTATATTTCCAGCTAAGGTTATTGCCCTCTCCTTTACTCAGTCTAATCTTACTCGATCCTGCGAGGGCATTCTGATGATGTAACACTTTGGCAATGCTTCTCCCAACTGGACCACATAGCCCAATTCTTTTTCACTCGGTGAATTGCACTTCCAACCTCTGCCTTACCTTAACGAGGTATCAGGGAATGCTACAGGTATATTAACCTGCATAAAACCAACTGTGGATATGAAATGCCTGCCAAGTGTTGCCAGGATTCAACTCCACATGGTGACTGCTGAGTGATAGGTTATCCTTCAGATGAATGACTGAAAAACTAATGTGTGCAGTTCCAATGTTTGCACTGTTGGCCAGAAGCCTTGTTCATCAGTGGTACTCACCCTGAAACTCAGGCACACAATTTTCAGATAACAGAATGGAATTTCCAAACCCTGCTCCTCACCACCAGCCACATTGTGGGAATGTCACTGGACCAGCAATTCGGAGGTCTGGAGAAATTATCTGGGGACATGGATTCAAATCCCATCCCGGTAACAGATTAATTAATAAATCCGGAATTGAAGAACTGGTCTCCACAATGGTGACCATCGTCAGTTGTAAAGAACACTATCTGGTTCACCAATATCCTTCAGGGAAGGAAATCTAGCTGCCTTACCTGGTCTGGCCTACATGTGACTCCAGACCCACAGCAATGTGTTTGACACTTAAATGCCCTCTGCAATGGCCTAGCAAGTCACTCAGTTCAAGTGCAATTAGGGATAGGCATCAAATTCTGGCCCATTAAACCCATCCACAAACTTGGGCCCTTCAGCAAACACTTACCCATCCAAAGGGCTCTGCTGATTTTAGGCAAAGCCAGAACTTTAACCAGTTAATCTCGCCATGTTAAATCGAGTGTTCAGATTCTGGATGTGACTGTGAAAAATTAGGAGAGAGTGTTGCTTACTTTGCTTTTGATTTTACTGTCCTATGTGTATAGTGGGCAAATCACATCAGCACCAATGTACCCCGGATACTTGGGAGGAACTGGGTGTTGAAGTTCAGCCACTGTAAGGAAACATGGCAGCCCACTTGCACACAGCAAAGAGCAGGTCTACCCTTTAGGAATGTTTAGTTGCGGGACAAAAGTTGGCCAGGACACACAATCATTACATCTCAAAAACATATCTCTATCTGCATGAAAGCATTGCACAGAAGTGAAAGCTTTCTGTCCTCCATGATATTAACAGTGCAGCCATCGAATACCCTTTTATAGGCAATCACTGCACCTTTTCTCAAATTGGAAATGGCTTCTGTGACGGAGAGTTTTCTTTCTTTGGCGATATTCTGAAACGTAATTATGTTCCATAACTGTGAGTCGCAGCAGATGTTGCCTTCACTGGCAGAATAGAAACTGCACAATAGACATTAAACATTAATACTGGAAGCTTAGCACCAAACTCGTCTTTGAGTTCCCACAAGCAACCATGAGGTGAGTGTCCATAATCCGTTTTGGTGATGTTGGCCAGGAAGCAAGGGAGAAGACCCCTCGTCTTCTAAAACTGCTGTAGATTCTTTCATGCTCATCTGGGGAAGAAAACGGGCACTTCGAAATTTAACCAAAAGGTGACGCCTCTGACAGTGCAGCACTCCTTCAGAGGAGGCAGACAATCCCTGCTTAAGAGTACACCAGTCAATTAAATGTTGCACTCCTTACTTCACAGTCTTCCAATATTATATTTGCCTTTTCACACCTGTATGTGGAGTTGACATCTAATTAAGCAGTTAGTCAGTGTCATTGTCCAGAAAATGTAGAGGTCCCAAACCTTCGCCAGAGGCCCTCTGCAAGGCGTACACCCTGACTATGATACCACAGGCTGGCCACATACAAGATGTTGCTGAAATTTTGTGGATCTTGGCGATTGTGTGGTGATGAAGCAGCCCAGAGCACACTTGACCCCTACTGAAGGCCATGAGTGGTCCTTATCAACTATAGCTCAGCGATCCAGGGCCCAGCAGGCAACGCCAACATTTCCTGGGCTCACCCATCGTCTGTCTCGCAACTTCCAGAAAGATTTACATTTCCACAATCCTGTCAGACACGTCTTTGGAAATTCTGACTGAACCTTCAGTAGAAATGAAATGTTGCCACATTGGTCCCGAGATTAACACTGGGCAGTGATATATGTATTCCAGCTGGATATATTGTGGAAGGAAAAGGCAGTAGCTGATGATTCGATTTATCCTTCCTTTGCTAGAGCGTATGATTTGGTATCTTTGCATTTCAAAGATGTTAATATTTCATGAAGTGACTAAAGTGAGAAATTAAAATCTATAATTCAATACTTGACATGAGCAAATTTAGCAATATGTTATGCTAACTATTTTAAGTTGTGGAAATAAATGGTGCTGACATTTTGAAGAAAAATATACAAATGCTGTGGGGGGCAGTGGGGGGAGGAGGGGCACATGCCCTTTCCAATATATTCCCACAGAGACACCACCCCCCCACCCCCTTCCCACATGGGAGTGTAGTGGGAAGGCTACAAATCGAGCTGGGATTCGGGTATCCCTGGCTCTGCGGAGGGATACTTGTTGGGCCTTGTGGAGATCAGGCTTCCCCTCAGCCTGAACTGTGTCAACCACATATGGATGGCCTGGGCTGTCAGCCCAGCTGTTCCTGACCTTTTCCACCCTGGCTTATTGAGGTCATTGCTGGATCTCGGGCATCCAGTAGGAATGCCCGTGAAATGCTCTCCTGGGTGGTTGACAGCATTCTCCAAACTGTCAAGCTCTACCACCTAGAAGGACAAGGGCAGCAGATGCATTGGAGCACTGTCCTTTGCAAGTTCTTCTCCAAGCAGCACACCATTTCTGACTAGGAACTGTACTGTTGTTCCTTCACTGTTGTTGGTCAAAATCCTGGAACTTGGTCCCTGACAGCACTCTACACCACATGGACTGCAACGGCTCAAGGAGACGACTCACCACCACCTTCTCAAGGGCAGTTAGGGATGGGCAACAGATGTCAGCCTAGTCAGCGATACAATCTTGCCATGAAAGAATAAAAAAGAAATTTGGGCCAACTGATGGCCAGGCTGAAGTCAAGACTTGGGCCGCACCCCACCATAGAGCAGGTGAATCTTTGTTCTGTTATTGGCCAGTCTATTAAGGGGGAGAAAGGTGGGCAGCAGTGGTCTCTTTTCTGGAGGTGAGAAAAGGTAGGGAAGGTGGTTTGTTAATTGCCCGCTCCCTATCCTGGCAGCAGTTTGTTGTCTAGTCTAGTGCTTGAAATGTGGAAATGGAATGAGTGCACACCATTGGCATTGAACTGAAGGAACCCTTCCTGACTAAACTAATGTTGGCTGGGTCAGTGTCAATGGTTCCAGTTGGGAATATCCTGGCAAGTACTTTAGGATCCAGCCCTACAAGTATTTGACCTCCAGATGTCTGTGTGATAATACATTGAATGGTGTGCTCTGATTCCTCAGAGTCAAGCCTGAAGAGTTCATTTCCCCAATAATGCAGAAATTGTCATTCAGCTTCACAAATGTTGTTATGTCCCTCCCTAACAGCACGGTGGGTGTATCTTCACCACATGGACTGCAGCGATTCAAGAAGGCAGCTCACTAACACCTTCTCAAGGGCAACTAGGGCTGGGCAACAAATGCTGGCCTTGCCAACGACGCCCACGTCCTATGAAAGAATAAATAAAATAAATATTCAAAGTTTGATCTGACTTCACATCTCTTTCTAAGGTGGCATATTGAATATATTATTTGAGTGCTTAGCTCTAAGCAGATGGGGCAGAGTTAACACTTGCTTAACACAGTCAAGCACTTTAGTGTCACTTTCAGTTTGGCAACTTTGAAAGTCCTGAATCACCAAAAGCTTCAGCCCACACGACGCTTTCTTTAGAGAAATATAAGATTTATAATGTTTTAGTAATTCTAGTTGAGCCAAAATATTGGGACAATGGGGGAAACCTCCCTGCTCCTCTTCAATAAGCTGTTATGGAATCTTTGATTTCCATCTGAGGGAGTGGACTGCAGGACCTCAGTTTAACATCACGTCCAAAAGACAGCACCTCTGACATTGCCGTACTCCCTTAGTACTGTACCAGAGAGCCAACCTAGGTTTTGTGGGTCAAGTCCCTGGAGTGGGACTTGAACCCACAACCTTCTGACCAAACACCCCAGATGATGAATATGGTTGTCTTCACCTTGAAGAACAAACAAGAGCTAACAATGGAGCCATGGCTGACTCATGCAGCAGGGGTGCTGTGCTCAGTTTTGCCACTGAGCGATGAATTCTATTGAGTGCCATACTTAGGTCTACAAATTGCTACTACAATAACTCCTAAATCTCCTAATTAATTTAGCTCCCAGTTACACCTCCATTAAGGCAACAGTAAAAACAAATACACTTCAACAGAACTGGGTGAAGCACACAATATCCTGGACAGTGATATTCACAATGAGTTTTCTTAGCTTCAGTTCCTGTAGCCAAGCAACTTGAAACCTTGAGGCTGAAGGCTTTTCTCAAACTTGTTAGATTTTAGAATGTCTTCCCCCTTATACACAACCTCAGCTCCTTTATACATGTTTGTCCCTTTTTAATGTAAATTCCATTGTTCCAATATATCTTTGCAACTTTACTTTTTCCATAATATAAATATTTCACAGCACTCATATTATCAGTGATCTTTGGGAAAAATAAACACACTGTTTGGTTTAGCCTCTTATGGCTAGGTGTAACACCTTACCATCTCTTTGAAATTCAAACTACTCTGGTTTATCTAAAAATGCAAATGTTCTTCACACTTCTAAAGCTTCAGCCATGTTTGCATATTTAGCATTTCAAACCTAGCTTCCCTTTTGATACTCAAAATCTCCAGGCCAGCTGTCTACAATTCAATTAAACCCACCCCCCCCCCACCCCCCCCCCCCGATACAACCTCACACAGAGAAACTGATCCAAACCCCACTATTAACCTACCTTTACAATAAGTCACAATATTATGAAAATTATTATATTTTCATGACAGTTTGCAACCTCTATGATAACCCAAGGGCCAACATAATGTTCGAGCTCTACTGGATTGGAATTAACATGTGACACTTTAATGTCTCCTGCCTGTTGCAATGATGCTGGTTACACTCTCTCCTTTATTACAATAGCAGATGGAGGAATTCCATGGAGATGTGTTAATGCAGTTTCACACTCATGCTGAGCAGTGTCATTTCAACCCTGTATCATTTTTAGTGAAACCTCTTTGATATGTTAACGATGGACACAACTCTTTATAAACTTGCCACAAATGCAAAACTCCACAAAGGCTGGAAACTCTTTGTTTCTATCCATGTCCCATAACTACTCCCTTCTGCCTTGCATCATCATCCCCTTTGTCATTTAATCACTCCTGCCCTCCATTTATCTTGTTGTTCTCCTCTCCTTACCCCACAGCCCCATACTTTTTTCTCTAGCACTGTACTTGCTCAAAACCAGTTAAATCTCTAACTTCTTTCAAGTTCAGATGAAAGGCCAACGACTTGAGTTGTTAACTCTCTCTGCAGATGTTGCCTGACCTGCTGAGTGTTTCCAGCAATTTTGTTTTTGGTGCAAGTTCCAACAAACACTTTTTGGCTTGTGGTAATGGAAGAGGGAAGTAGATCAAATGGCTGGTGCTGTTAACAAATTATCTTGATTTCTTGAAACCACACCAAGCTGCTGAAACCTCATGTACTTCAGCATCATTTTTGAGTGGCCTGTTATGGAAAGTATGGTTATAATGTAAATTTGTAGACCTACCACCTGCCCCTTTAAGGCCACTGCTCTAAGTATAGGCAAAACTGGGGCAATTATATCTAGCTGTTTGGTAGTACAGTTTTTGAGTATTGCTGAAAAAAGAGACATGCTGTCAAAGCTTTTCATCTTTCACTCATCAGGACAAATTTGCAAGAATACCAAATTGTAAAGGGAGCAACAATTTATACTGCATGAGAAGAGAGTGCTGATTGATTAGCAAATGGACCCTCATTGGTAGAGGCTTGCCATGGCAAATGCACAAGTAACTGACAACTGACAGCTGCTAAGCTTTGTTTAAATTTAAATCAGGCAGGTCGACTCTGGTCAAGGCACTTCCCTGGGGAATGCACCAGGGAATGGCTGTCCCCGAAATTTTTGCTTAGTTGAAAAAGGCACAATGTGTACATGCACTAGTCATAAATTGAGGCACATCAGAGGGTAATAATTGGAAGTCTTGTACATTTTAGGTTCAAGGTAAATGCCTGGCTTTTCTCCTCTCTTGCTTTTAGCTTCTTCAGCACCTGTAATGAGGTGTGATGTCTGAGCGCTTGACACCTGAAGTGTGCCAGATATGCATTAGAGGTGAGATTTGTCAGTGTCAGCTATGGCTCAGTTGGTAGCACTCTTTAATCTGTGTCACAATGTTCTGGGTTCAAGTCCCCCTCTAGTGACTTGGGCCTCCCAATCAGTGGGCTTGCCGCCCAATTAAAAATAGTAGCAGGCTCCTGATGCTGCAGGCCCAAAGAGCAGGCAGCTCTGAAACCTCAGCAGCATTCCTAGCTGAATCCTGGCTTTGAGCACAAACATCAAGGCTGACACTCCAGTGCAGTCCTGAGGGAGTTCTGCACTGTCAGAGGTGGATACATGAATGGGAGGATACTGAGAGGAAGTGAGGACCACCATTGGAGGGCATGTCCATAGATCACTGAAGGTAGCAGGACAGGTGGATAAGTGGTTAAGAAGTCATGTGGAATACTTTCCTTTATTAGCCGAAGCATAGACTATAAGAGTAAGGAGTTAAGTAAAACACTAGTTAGGCAACAACTTGGGTACTGTGTGCAGTGCTGGTCACCTCATTCGAGAAAGGATGTTGAGGGTACAGAGGAGCTTTACGAAGATGTGGAGGGGACAGAGGAGCTTTACGAAGATGTGGAGGGTACAGAGGAGCTTTACGAAGATGTGGAGGGTGCAGAGAAGCTTTACGAAGATGTGGAGGGGACAGAGGAGCTTTACGAAGATGAGGAGGGTACAGAGGAGATTTATGAAGATGTGGAGGGTACAGAGGAGCATTACGAAGATGTGGAGGGGACAGAGGAGCTTTATGAAGATGTTGAGGGTACAGAGGAGCTTTACGAAGATGTGAAGGGTACAGAGGAGCTTTACGAAGATGTGAAGGGTACGGAGGAGCTTTATGAAGATGTTGAGGGTACAGAGGAGCTTTACGAAGATGTGGAGGGTACAGAGGAGCTTTACGAAGATGTGGAGGGGACAGAGGAGCTTTACAAAGATGTGAAGGGTACAGAGGAGCTTTACGAAGATGTGGAGGGTACAGAGGAGATTTATGAAGATGTGGAGGGTACAGAGGAGCTTTACGAAGATGTGGAGGGTACAGAGGAGATTTATGAAGATGTGAAGGGTACAGAGGAGCTTTACGAAGATGTGGAGGGTACAGAGGAGCTTTATGAAGATGTGGAGGGTACAGAGGAGCATTATGAAGATGTGGAGGGTACAGAGGAGCTTTATGAAGATGTGGAGGGTACAGAGGAGCTTTACGAAGATGGGGAGGGTACAGAGGAGCTTTACGAAGATGGGGAGGGTACAGAGGAGCTTTACGAAGATGTGGAGGGTACAGAGGAGCTTTGCGAAGATGTGGAGGGTACAGAGGAGCTTTATGAGGATGTGGAGGGTACAGAGGAGCTTTGCGAAGATGTGGAGGGTACAGAGGAGCTTTACGAAGATGTGAAGGGTACAGAGGAGCTTTATGAAGATGTTGCCAGGACTGGAAAATTGCAGCTATGAGGAAAGATTGGATAGGCTGGGGCTGTTCGCTTTGGACCAGAGGAGGCTGGGGAAGATTTGATTGAGGTGCACAAGGTAGTGAGGGTCTGGATAGAGAGCATGGGAAGGACTTATTTCCCTTAGCAGAGAGGACAGTGACAAGGAGGCATAGATTTAAAGTGACTGGTGGAAGGATTTTTAAAAAATCGTTCATAGGATGTGGACTTTGCTGGCTGGGCCAGCATTTATTGCCCATCCCTAGTTGCCCTTGGGAAGGTGGTGATGAACTGCCTTCTTGATCCGCTGCAGTCCATGTGGTGCAGGTACACCCACAGTGTTGTTAGGAAGTGAGTTCCAGGAACTTGACCCAGCGACAGTGAAGGCACAGTGATATATTTCCAAGTCAGGATGGTGAGTGACTTGGAGGGAAACTTGCAGTGGTGGTGTTGCAAGTGTCTGCTGCTCTTGTCCTTCTAGATAGTAGTGGTCGTGGGTTTGGAAGGTGCTGTCTAAGGAGCCTTGGTGAATTCCTGCAGTGCATCTTGTAGATGGTACACATGCTGCTACTGTGCATCGGTGGTGGAGGGAGTGAATGTTTATGGATGTGGTGCCAATCAAGCAGACTGCTTTGTCCTGGACAGTGTTCAACTTCTTCAGTGTTGTGGGAGCTGCACTCACTAAGTACACTCAGGCAAGTGGGGAGTATTCTATCACACTACTGACTTGTGCCTTGGAGATGGTGGACAGGCTTTGGGGAGTCAGGAGGTGAGGACAGGCTTTGGGGAGTCAGGAGGTGACTTACTCGTTGCACAATTTCTAATTTCTGACCTGCTATTGTAGCCACAGTATTTATATGGCTAGTCCAGTTCAGTTTTTGGTCAATGGCAACCCCCAAGATGTTGATGGTGGGGGATTCTGTGATGGTAATGCCATTGAACATCAAGGGGCAATGGTTGTATTCTCTCTTGTTGGAGATGGTCATTGCCTGGCACTTGTGTGGCGCGAATGTTACTTGCGACTTGTCAACTCAAGCCTGGATATTGTCCAGGTCTTACTGCATTTGGACATGAACTGCTTCAGTGTCTGAGGAGTCACGAATGGTGCTGAACATTGTGCAATCATCAATGAACATCCCCACTTCTGACCTAATGATGGAAGGAAGGTGATTGATGAAGCAGCTGAAGATGGTTGGGCCTAGGACACTACCCTGAGGAACTCCTGCAGTGATGTGCTGGAGCTGAGATGATTGACCTCTAACAACCACAACCATCTTTCTTTGTGCTAGGTATAACTCCAACCAGCGGAGAGTTTTCCCCCTGATTCCCATTGACTCGAGTTTTGCTAGGGCTCCTTGATGCCACATTCGGTCAAATGCTGCCTTGATGTCAAGGACAGTCACTCTCACCTCACCCTTGGGAGTTGAACTCTTTTGTCCATGTTTGAACCAAGGCTGTAATGAGGTCAGGAGCTGAGTGGCCCTGGCAGAACCCAAACTGGGTATCAGTGAGCAGGTTATTGCTAAGCATGTGCCGCTTGATAGCACTGTTGATGACCCCTTACATTACTTTACTGATGATGGAGAGTAGACTGATGGGGCACTAATTGGCCGGGTTGGATTTGTCCTGCTTTTTGTGTGCAGGACATACCTGGGCAATTTTCCACATAGCTGGGTAGATGCCAGTGCTGTAGCTGTACTGGAACAGCTTGGCTTGGGGTGTGGTAAGTTCTGGAGCACAAGGCCTCAGTACTATTGGCGGAATATTATCAGGGCCCATAGTCTTTCCAGTATCCAGTGCCTTCAGTCATTTCCTGCTATCACATGGAGTGAATTGAATTGGCTGAAGACTAGCACCTGTGGTGCTGGGGACCTCCGGAGGAGGAGGAGGACGAGGTGGATCATCCACTCTGCACTTCTGGTTGAAGATTGTTGCGAATGCTTCAGCCTTATCTTTTGCACTGATGTGCTGGGCTCCTCCATCATTGAGGATGGGGATATTTGTGGAACCACCTCCTAGTGAGTTGTTTAATTGTCCACCACCATTCACAACTGGATGTGGCAGGGCTGCAGAGCTTAGATCTGATCCGTTGGTTGTGGAATTTCTTAGCTCTGTCTATCACTTGCTGCTTATGCTGTTTGGCACACAAGCAGTCCTGTGTTATAGCTTCACCAGGTTGACACCTCATTTTTAGGTATGCCTGGTGCTGCTCCTGGCTTGCTCTCCTGCACTCTCCATTGAACCAGAGTTGATCCCCTGGCTTGATGGTAATGGTAAAGTGGGGGATATGCCGGGCCATGAGGTTACAGATTGTGTTCAAGTACAATTCTGCTGCTGCTGATGGCCCACAGCACCTCATGGATGCCCAGTCTTGAATTGCTAGATCTGTTTGCAATCTATCCCATTTAGCACGGTGGTAATGCCACACAACACGATGGAGGGTATCCTCAATGTGAAGGCGGGAGTTCACCTCCACAATGACTGTGCAGTGGTCACTCCTACCCATACTGTTATAGACAGGTGCATCTGTGGCAGGCAGGTTGGGGTCAAGTATGTTTTTCCCTCTTGTTGGTTCCACCAGTCTAGCAGCTATGTCATTTAGGGCTCGGTCAGTATTGGTGCTACCGAGCCACTCTTGGTGATGGACATTGAAGTTCCCCACCCGGAGAACATTTTGCACCCTTGCCACCCTCAGCTCTTCCTCCAAGTGGTGTTCAACATGGAGGGGCACTGATTCATCAGCTGAGGGAGGGTGGTACATGGTAATCAGCAGGAGGTTTCCTTGCCAATGTTTGACCTGATGCCACGAGACTTCATGGGGTCCGGAGTCAATGTTGAGGACTCCCAGGGCAACTCCTTCCTGACTGTATACCACTGTGTCACCTCCTCTGCCGGGTCAACAGGACATACCCAGGGATGGTGATGTCTGGGGCATTATCTGTAAGGTATGATTCCGTGATGATGACTATGTCAGGCTGTTGCTTGACTAGCCTGTGAGACAGCTCTCCCAATTTTGGCACTAGCCTCCAGATATGTTAGTAAGGAGGATTTTGCAGGGTTGACAGGGCTGCGATTGCTGTTGTTATTGTAGTTTCCGGTGCCTAGGTCCGTCTGGTTTCATTCCTTTTTTTGTTTGTTACACGTGGCTCGCTAGGCCATTTAAGGGTCAACCACATTGCTATGGGTCTGGAGTTACATGTAGGCCAGACCAGGTAAGGACGGCAGATTTCCTTCCCTAAAGGGCCATTACTGAGCCAGATGGGTTTTTACAACAACTGGCAATGGTTTCATGGTCATTGTTGGACTTTTAATTCCAGACTTTTATTGAATTCAAATTCCACCATCTGCTGTGGTAGGGTATGAACATGGGTCCCCAGAGCATTACCCTGGGTTTCTGGGTTACTAGTCCAGTGACAATGCCACTACACCATCACTTCCCCCAAAGAAGGATTAGAGGGAAGATGAGGAAAGGTTTGTCACCCATCAGGTGGTAGGGGTCTGGACCTCACTGCCTGAAAGGATAGTCATGGCCAAAACCCTCAACTCATTTAAAAGATGTCTGGAAATGCATCTGCAGTTCCATAACCTCCAGAGCTATGGACCAAAAGCTGGAAACTGGGATGGGGCTGCAGGGGGAGGCTTGTTTTTTAGGCTGGCACAGACACGATGGACAGAATGGCCTCGCTCTGTGCCATAAATTTTTCTACATTCTCTGAATTTTCTAAGTAACTGAAAGAGAGAATGTAGCGAGAGCGGCAGTATGTCAATTGCTCCTTAGGAGAGCTAGCACGGTTGCGATGGGCTGAATGGCCGCCTCCTGTGGCTGCACCAATTCTATGATCCCAGCTGCCATCTTGTGAACAGCGCAGTGAGATGGGTAAAGCACGAGATCTAGAGAAACCTGTAAACGAGAGGCCCAACATTGAGAGGCTCTCTTCTGTATGAAGAGCTTCAAATTGATTGGAAGTGCAGTTTGGAAGATTGGGTTCAGAGGTTATTGTGTCTCATTCATGGCTGTCTGATTTTAAAGCCCAGGGGATCAAAAGCTTCAAAAGTGCCACACTGGTGCCCATTGCCTGATTGTCTAACCTGTGCTCCCACTGAGTGCCCCTCACAAATGCCAGCCTTAAATAACTTTGGTTGTTTGGATTAGCTGGCAACTTTGGCTGCAATGCTGAAGGTGAAAAGTAATTTTCGTGTTTTTTTATATAGTCATAAATACAGGCAGCCTGCCCGAGGATTGGAGGTCAGTGAATGATATTCCAATATCGAAAAAGATAATGATAGAAAGAAGGGCACAACAACTGCTCGGAGCCAAATACAACAAGAGTAAAAGTTGATCCTAATCAGATCAGATTGGAGTATCTACTTTCCTTCACTGCCCTGCTGTGCACATGAAATCAGCATCAAAAAATGATCAGCAGCTCTGTTACAACTGGCAATGCCTTTTGGAAAAAAAAAAATGAGGCCTGCAATTTTTATAAAAATAAACTTCTGAGAAATCTGCTCCTGAGAAACGAATGCATTTTGCCTGGTTTGACGTGTTGTTTGGTTCGATAGTCAGTTGTACAGAAGGAAATTTAGGCCGTAACTTTAATAATAAAAGCAAAGAATTGCGGATGCTGGAAATCCAAAACAAAAATAAAAACAGAAATACCTGGAAAAACTCAGCAGGTCTGGCAGCATCTGCGGAGAAGAGCACAGTTGACGTTTCGAGTCCTCATGACCCTTCAAGGGTCATGAGGACTCGAAACGTCAACTGTGCTCTTCTCCACCATGAGGACTCGGAACGTCAGCTGTGCTCTTCTCCACCGATGCTGCCAGACCTGCTGAGTTTTTCCAGGTATTTCTGTTTTTGTTTTTGTGCCGTAATTTTAATGTTCTGTGGCTTTTGTGAGGATGCAGGTTTGGTTTCAGAGAGACTTATGGATGAGGAAGGCCATTTTCCCATCTTATTTCATCCATCCAGAATGTTCTTTCAAGCACAGCCATTTTCCAACTAATGAAAGCTCTGCACTGCTCCATTTCCAGCCTCCAACGCTCTCTGATTTTCTTGGTTCCACCATTAGTGGCTCTGCTTTCAACCTCCTAGACCTGAAGCACTGGAATTAACTTCCTAAATCTCTGTGACTCTACTGTAACAATTATAAGTTAAACCATTTCTTACTGTTATGGGGATCATGTGACTGTATAGACGAATCAGCCCTAAGCGCTGGGAATCTTTGGGGGCGGAGTTTTTTTTAGCTTTGGTCTTGGGACAAGCACGTAGCCTCATCTGGAGATGGTAAATAAAGTTTACTGTTTCTCATAAGAAACTAGTGCTGTATTCCAAGTTTATTACATTTCCTCCTTTAAGACACTCCCCAAAAACTTACCTCTTTGAACAACCTCTCCTAATATCCCTAAAGGTGATTTAATGTCAAATGTTTTTTGGTAATGGTCCTGCGAAGCATGTTGGGACGTTTTACTACATCAACGGTGGGACTGAAATGTAAGTTGCTGTTGCATTTATACCAAAGAGTTCTGTGGATGCCAAGTCACTTTGCGTGCTCATTAACAAAACAAGAGGCGACAGAATTCGTGAGGGCGCTGGAAGCAGTTAAGCATTAAAGTGTGAAACGCTCTCGAGAAAGTTGTCTTAAACAAGTTTGTATGAATTCAGTCTGCAAAGCATCTTGAAGTGCTATAAACACACACACCACACTTTGAATGCAGCAAGATCCCACGAACAGTTGGCACTTAATCTGTTTTCACTCTCATTAAGTTGAGGAAGGAATGTTGCAGAGGATCCAGGAGGGAAAAAAAACCATTAAAAACTGGGAAATAAGAGCACTGGTCCGAATGTTTTTTTTTCCCCTTCTGGGGATAACCTGCCTCTTTGTCAAACTGTGCCATGGGTTCTTTAGTGTTCACCTGAACTGCTAGAGGCCTCAGGATAACATCTCATCCAAAGGTTTTTGGTATGGCTTTCACTTCTCGAAGGCTGACCACCCTGCCTAGTCTGTTTTGAGGCCAGAGTCTTAATACCACTTTGCAGATGAGTTGTGGGCACCAAATGGAAGTGATGGCAGCCTTCGGAATGGTAGATTCTGGTGGGGGGGCGTAAGCGCGACCATTAACACGCTGACGTGTTTCACAAAAGCACATAAGTGACATGCACCTGGTGAGCTGCACTTCACTCGGGACTTCAAGGTTTGTTTACCTATTTTGCTTCGGGCAGCACTCGCAGTCATCAGCGCCAGGCTTCACACACAGCACCACATCACTTATAGGAGAGCTCACGGGCAGGCCTCTGCCTACCAGATAAGCCATACGTGGGTGGCTTTTCAGCGGCTGCAGGATAAGGTCCTGATTGGGGAAGGGGGAGAAGTGGCCTCAGGCAAGGGAAGAGGCTGCAGGATGAGAGCTATACTGGGGAAGGAGGGCATCCTAGGGTGTGCGTGGGGGTACATGTTGATCTGTGCAAGTGGCCTCAAGATGGTGAGGGCAATTATTGGTCCACGCATTCCTATTTCTCCTTACCTCACAAAAAATTTGCCACTGCACCACCTGGTGAAACTGTGTGCATGTCTGCCCATCGGTGCTGCATTGCAGGAAATGTTTCATGGCACTGATTCTACCCTAGGCCGTTGGACCTGTGTAGATAGGCTCCCACTGAAACATGGCTCTCCCTTTCATACAAGTGACCTCCATTTCCAAAAGTGCTTCATTGACTATAAAGCACTTTGGGACATCCTGTGGTCATGAAAGGTGCTATGTAAATGCAGGTCTTTTCATTCTCTTCCTCCTTTCATCCAGAACTGAGGGGTTCACAGAAACCATTGAAAATTAATGACATCGGAGGCCACTCTGGTTGACCTAGTTACCTGGCCTAATCCCACCTTCCTACTCTAGGTCTGTAGCGCTGTAGGTCATGTCTCTTCAAGGAGACGTCTAACAACTTTTGATATGTAGTGAGAGTTTTTGCCCCTGCTACCCTTCTCAGGCAATGATTCCAAGTCCTAACCACCCACTGGGTGAAAAAAATGTTACCCCATCTCCTCTCTTAGTTTAATTTTATGTACATTTAAATATCAACCATACATACCTCTTTGGAACTTAGTAATGGTTTACATACCAATAGTCAGCAGAGGGCAATATGAAAATGACTAATGTGTCTTTATATACAGGCTCTTTTTAAATTTAGTAATTGTCTCTTCAGACACTAGAGGGAGAACTGCATATTGAACAGAGTAAAGAATATCCACACGGTGGACTGACCTGAAAGGCCCAAAAGTGAATGTTTTTCAGGAATTGCTGCAAATCCCATTGATCTTGCCTACTTAGGGCTGCTGCAGTTGAGCAAACTGGATTAATATTCCTTCTACACCTGAGTGAAAGAATAACAGATCTACCAAAAGCAACACTGCATCTAAATGAGTATGAGCTACAACAATCCTGGAGCACCCTAATGCTATTACAGTTGGAATTTTGAAGTGATAAAGGTATTCTCCATGTTACAGTACTACAAAGGATTTAATACCCATCCACTCTTATCCCTGTGGAACGTGTGGGTGATGAACTTAAACATGCTTACTGGCACAATGTGGCTGGGTGTCATCACCTGCAACCCGGCCGGGATTTTCCGTGCCCGCTGGCGTCGGGCGTGCTTGGTGGCATGAGCGGACAATATGGTGCGTTCGGTTTCCTGATGGTGTGAAACCCGTTTGTGATTGTCCACTCAGCCCGTCAATGGTGGGCCGTGTTTCCTGCCATTGGATGTCAGGAACTTTATTGTAATAAATCAGCATATCATTATAAGGCCAGTCCGCCGGACTCATCCCCCTCACCCCCTCTCCCATGCTGGATTGTCCACCCACGCCAGCGGGAAAACACACTGTGTTTCACAACAGCACATGCACCTGGTGGGCTGCACTTCACTTGGGGCTTCAAGGTTTGTTTACCTACCTTGCTTCGGGCAGCACTGGCATTCATCAACGCCAGGCTTCACACACAGCACCACATCACTTATAATGATGGGCTCATGGGTAGGCCTCTACTTAGCAGATAAGCCATATGTGGGTGGCTTTTCAATGGCTGCAGGGCTGGGGCTTGCTTGGGGAAGGGGGAGAAGTGGCCTCAGGCAAGGGAAGAGGCTGCAGGGTGAGGGCTGTACTGGGGAGGGAGGGTGTCCCAGGATGTGTGTGTGGGGGGGCACACGTTGATCTGTGTAAGTGACCTCAAATAGTGAGGGCTGAGGAGGCAGTCTCCAGAGGAGATGAAGCCATATGTACATGTGTGGGTATGTGTGTGTAAGAATGGGTGGTGATGTCCCTTGAGCTGGCAGTGAGTGAGATGCCAGTGTATGTGTGATGGGCTTGAGTGTGTGAGTTTAGAGTGATGAGATGGCTGCCTTACCCTGGCTGCACAGGTGAGATCATTCATCCTCTATCTGCAGTGGATGGTCAACCTCTTCTGTGCAACATTGGCACTGATCACCTCTGCCATCGCCTACCAAGCTGCTTCTTCTGCGGCCAGAGCGGGGATAGAGGGCATCACAGCGGGGCCTCCATGGTATCCAAAGGGCGCTCGAGGGCTGCAGTCCCCTTGCCTTTCGGGGCCATGTCTTCTTTGCACCCGCCCTGGGCTGGAAGCACTGAGCGCGGCTGCACTTTAAATGTGGTGCCTGGCGTGGTGAAGCGGCAAGATGATGGCACAGCGGGCGAATCGGAGCCCGCCCACCATGGAAACGGTGTGTTTTCTGGGAATGCATAACTAACATGGCGGGTCTGTGATGATAGGGCGTGAAAACCCGCTTTTGTGGCCAGCGGGTAAAACATCATTTTACCCAATTGCTGCCACACATAGTGCAAATCTGGGAGGATTCTGACCCTCATGTTAGAAATGTTAGCCTAAAACTGGAGATTATCCAAGTTGTTGTCCGATACACAGAATTTGTTGAAATTTGGAGATTTTTCTTTAACTCTGAGGAAATGACCAACCAAATGCCTCACATCTGGGGTCTTCTCTGTCGGTCCAAAAAAGTAGTTATCATGTTGTGGAATAGACACATCGGACCAAAAGGAGGCCATTCAGCCCTTTGAACCTGTTCCAGCATTCAGTTGGGGCTTGGCTGACTTGTCTGCATCAACAATTTTGTTTCCTTAACCCTTAACCCTTAACCCCCTTGCCTAATCTATCAATTGCAGTTTGGACGTTATCAGTTGACCCCCACCCTCAACAGTTTTCTTTTTAAGGGCGGGGGGAGTGCGGAGGGCGAATTCCAGATTCCCACTTCCCTTTGTGTGAGGAAGTGCTTCCTAACATCATCCCCAATAATCTTGCCCAAATTTAAAGGTTATGCCACCTTGCTGTGGACTCTCCCCATTGGCCTACGAATAGTTTCAATTTACCCTACCAACTCCTCAGATGACCTCAAACACCTCAGTTAGGTCATTCCTTAACCCCCAATGCTCCAGGAAATATAAGCCTTGTCTATGTAACCAGCTCTCTTAATTTAGCAGTTTGATATCGTACTGACTTGCTGAGCACAGTGAAAGCGTGACTTGGTTGTTTCAATAGATAACCAGGCTACTTTAATATTTTGAACCATAGGCCAGAATTTTTAGCTCGGCGAGCAGGGGGGCGGAACCTGCTCGCCGAGGTGTAAAATGACCCGGGGTGACATCGGGCGTGCGTCCTGACGTCACCGCGCGTCATTTAGACTTTCAGTTTGGCGGGCGTGCAGACGAACTGTCAAAGGCCTATTAAGGCCATTTAAATAGTCATTAAAACAATTAACAGGGCTGCCCGTCCAACCTTAAGGTTGGCGGGGGGGCAGGCGAAGAGCCCAGGTGGCCTTCGCATTTTTCATGGAACCTCATCCACGGGCGGGATGAGGTTTCATGAAGCGTTTATAAATTGAATAAAATTTTTTTTAAAAATTCATTGGCGTGTGACACTGTCATGTGAGGGGACATGTCTTAAATTTTTTTCTTATCTTTATTTAGCTTTTGAAAACTTAAACTAATCTGCGCTCTCTTGCCCGCCTGACTCATGGAATCCACCCTCCGTCCGCACAGGGTGTGCTCAGCGCTTCCAGGCACGCATCACGCTGGGCGGATCCTAATTGGCCTGCCCACAGAAAATGGCGGCGCAGACCTGATCAGGGGTTCGCGCCCACCCCAGCACAACCTCCCCAACGGGGGGAAAATTCCCCCCCATGGTTTTCAACCATCAGAGATGAGATTTGACCTTCGGCACCCCAGCTTCAGAACTGAAGGCAGGTACTCCATTTATTTAAAAATAAGAGGGCTAAAATACACTACGTAATAATAGTCCAGATTTGGTGATAGGAATCTCAATGAGATTATCAGTGTTCACCAGTACAAAAGAATAAACGGACAGAAACTTCTGCCAGCTGCACATAGTTAAATCCGGAATTCGGGAAGTTGATGCCAGGCTTGCTGCTCCTCCAGAAACCTCTAATTGTAGCTTTCCCAAAGACTCAGCATTGAATTACATGGATTTGCCATAGTTATGTGATAGGTATCCACTGAATTACATGGATTTGCCCTAGTTACATGATAGATATCCTCTAAGCCTGCTAGAAAAGGTTAGGGTTTGTACATTCGAGTGTAAGTGAATTTTTAATGGTGTGTTAATGCTGCCAAACAAACTGTCTGACCCTGTAAATTAATGTTTACAAGTATGGAGTCTCATTCCTGCAGATTTCATTTATTGTTAGAATTGATTCAAGATTAGAACTTTTTTTTAACCCTTCCAGTGTTATCTGCCTCTCTTAATCCCATCTTTCTTTCCTTCTTTTTATTTTCATTTCTGTACATGATTTGGCGTTGAATTTACTACTTTAACTTACACTTCCTATTTTAAACTCTATGTGGCTCTGTAAGAATTCTTCAATTTGATTGGTTAAGTAGCCACATCTTTGCTTCCTCTGTTCACACAGATCCCACATCCCCTGTAGAAGCCACTGCACTTTTGGCATTTCTCATTCCTTCAACTTCCTGTATAAAAGCCCATGGGAAGACTATGGATAAGTATGAATATAATTAACAGCAAGCGCCAATGCTAACTGGACCAAGGTAAAAATTAAGTTAACGGAATAACAATTTGCATTTATGTAGTGCCTTTCAAGGTGCTTCACAGGGGTTTTATGGAACAAAATTTGACACTGAGCCACGTAAGCAGATATCGGAACAGATGGCCAAAAACTTGGTCAAAGAGGGAGTTTTTAAGGAGTGCCGTAAAGGAGGGGAGGGTGGGAGAGAAAGAGAGAAAGAGAGAGAAAGAAAGCAGCAGAGAGGTGGAGAGATTTCCAGAACCTGGAAAATTGACCACTGAAGGCCTGATTGCCAGCGATTAAAATAAGGGATGGACAAAAGGTCAGGATTGAAGATTTCTAAGAAACAACACCAGAGAAGGAGGGAGAATGGAGAAATTGTTACTCTAATATTAGAGTTTGTATTGGGATGGTATGAACTAAAATATTAAATACCTGACAAGCCAAACAAGGCTGAGATTCCTTAGTTTAGATTCTGATAAATGAAAGACCTGCATTTATATATTATCCTTTACATCCTCCGGAAAGTACTTTACAGCCAATGAAGTGCTTTTGAAGTGTAACTACTGTTTTAATTCGGGAACTACAGGAGCCAATTTGTTCATAGCAAGGTCCAACACACAGCAATGTGATAATGATAAGATAACCTTTTTTTTAGGCTTTGGCTTAGGGATAAATATTGAATAGGGCACCAAGGGCTGCAGAGGTGTGGGAGCACCACCATCTGCAAGTTCCCTTCCAAGCCACACACCATCCTGACTTGGAAATACATCGGCCGTTCCTTCGTTGAGTCAAAACCCTGGAACTCCCTCCCTAACAGCACCGTGGGTGTACCTACACCACAGGGACTGCAGCGGTTCAAGAGGGCAGCTCACCACCACCGTTGGGGGTGGGCAATAAAAGTTGGCCGAGGCCCCACATCCCAATAACGAATTAAAAAAGAAAAATCTACCCTGTCACTTGCAACAAGTGCTTCTAATGGGAACATTTCTAATAGGTCGCTGAAATATTCCACAACGCTCTCATGAAGGGATACATCTTGAACATAACATATGGAGCTGGGTTTTACGTTTCTCGGTGGGGTGAGGGAGGCGGAATGGAAACTGAGAGGTCAGCTCGCCCCCTGACCCCCGCCATCCCAGCGCAGCCAATCAAGCTTCGGGTGGCCGATTAGTGACCGTACCATGGGAAGGGGGCCAATTGGCTGGGCAAAGTAAGCTTGCTTCCAGACCACAAACCCTTCCCCTTGCTCCCTTCCCACCTTGCAGTTATTATCAGGGCCAGTTTCCCAATGCCTATTTTTAGATGCCACAATAAAGTCAGCTCTTGTGACTTTGAGTAACTACAAAAAATTACATAGCATTGAATTCTTGATTCCCAGTGGAATGTGAATCACAACTTGGTGTGAATACATATAATTTGTGGTATCATTTGTAGTCCGGGCAGTCATGTGGCAGATGGGTAATGCACGGCTAGAATTGTCAAGGTCTCCTGCTCTCAAATTCAGTCTTTATTATTCATTGAAGGGGGCATAAAGAGAAAAAACATCATTAAAAAACATAACAGTTCTGTCACCTTCCCCCGCCAGAATCTGCTGATAATGGTCCCAGTGGCTGCCCTTTTCCTCCCACCCTTGCGCCACTTTGTTACATCTGGTGTAAAAGAGACCAAAAACGTTTTTACACCTGATGCCCGAAAAATGCAGCGGGCAACGAAAAATTGCGGATCATTGGGTTGCTCACTAGCTTAATAGCTTTTACTCAATGATTTCCAAGGTGGTGAATGGGCGATGGAATTCGGCGCCTGCCTCTGTATTATCGGGCGCTGGCGCGATGATGTCGGGTTGGCGCATTCTCCGTCGACGCGGTGGTGGAGGTGGGGTGGGGCAGCGCGCCCGGCTTGGGAATGTAAAATCCAGCCCACAATCGCCTAGGCAAGGTGATGCGCTGGACCTGTAGGAATATCTCAGCGTTAAACTGCAAAGCCGTATAAAGGCTGCTGGCACAAGCTGCCTATTTTATGACCGCTTAAGGTTTTCAGCTTGTATGGGCAGTTTGCTTCGAGCCTGAGTCAGAATAGCGTCATTGCTGTTTAAGCCTGGCTTATTTAGAATTTCAGTCGAATGACAGAGGGCAACTTATGCAAAAAACAGTGCGCCTTTCACACCTGGCAAGTTTCATCGATTGAAATGGAAAGTGACCAGTTGTGACTTTTTCTGCCGACTATGTTTTGAAGGACAGGCTATTTTTTTCTCAACAACAAAAATTTGCAACTTTGGGTCTGTTTCTCCACATTATGTTGACAGTGCGCCTGACGAACACCAGAGGTCAACCGCTTCTCTTTAAGTTGACTCTGCGGCCACCACCACCCATGCCCCTTTCTCTTCTAGTTCTTTGGTGTCTGACTTTCCTATGTCCTGGGATATGACTGAATTTATTCACCTTCCTCTGGGCTCAGTTGAAATCGGGCTGTTTAGACTGCAAGGGGAAAGTGAGCAAACACATGACACACTCATCTCCCATTACATAGCAATTTGTGAACCGAGTATCTGATGTTTTACGAGCATTCAACTAGACAGCAACTAAAATGAGAAAAAGTGTTCTTAGCTATTTAACTTAAAGGCTAGAGCCATTATGGAATCTAGACATTACATTGCTCTGTTCTTATCCATGTTATTGTAAATGCTTTTGAAAGGGCTTTTAAAGTCTATGATAAAATATTACTGCAACAAGACAGTTTGGAATGATGATCTGGATCATTTGTTACCACACAGTGCGTGTAGAGATTGGTTGGATTCTTTGTATCTCATAATTGCATTGTCAATGGACCCTAAATTGTATGAATTAATGGGGCTGCCACTTGATGCAGATGGGCTTTCCTGGGCCACCATTGTGAAGGCCCTGGGCAAAATGGCGGCAGATGGGATCAGGAACAGGGCTAAGATAATGCATAATATGAGAGGAAAAATAGCTTATCAGCACAGGTCGGTGTTATGATATTTGTATGATATGAATGTGATAAAGGCTACCCACGTGTTTTTGATTTAGGTGGGGTTGAAGTGAGGCAGCTGAGTTCAAACAGACCTCACTTTGGCCGTTGCAAGGGCCAGAACCCATAACCCAGAACCTTTGGGTTGGCGAGCGGGCCCCGGTGATATACGGTGATGTCGGGCGTGTATCCCGACGTCACCGCGTGTCATTCAGATCTTGAGTTCGGCGGGTGCGCACCGGAGACGGCTGCACGCCCATCGAACTGTCAAAGGCCTGTTAAGGCCATTTAAACAACAATTAAAATAATTAACTGAGCTGCCTGTCCGACCTTAAGGTTGGCGGGGGGGGGAGGGAGGGCAGGCGAAGAGCCCAGGCGGCCTTCGCATTTATCACGAAACCTTATCCACGGGCGGGATGAGGTTTCATGAAGGTTTTTAAAGTTATCTATGAATTTTTTTGAAATTTTTTATCAATGATCCAGCTCATGTGACACTGTCACATGAAGGGGACATGTCTTAAATTTTTTTCCCTCCTTTATTTAAATTTTAAAATGTCAAACTGATCACCCTGAGGCAGCTCCAAGCCTCAGGGAGATTTCTGCGCTCTTTCACATGCGTGCACGAAAGAGCGCAGGCTCCGACTTGTCCGACCCCCCCACCCCGCCCGCAGAGGGAGCGCTCAGCGCTTCCGGGTGCACATCACGATGGGCCTTAATTAGACCACCCATGTAAAATGTCGGCGTGCTGCCGATCGCGGGTGGTAATCGACTGCACACTCACCCACACCCGCTCCTCCCTAACCCTCCCGACGGGGAGAAAATTCTCCCCATAGTATGGGAGATGCAAATGGATGGAGTAGACGTAAATGCTCTTGATGGGCGGATAAAGTCTTGATCTGAATATTTTTTAAATTCCCTGTTCTTTAGACTTCAAAAAAAGCAGGCTGCAGCTGTCACGGAGAGTTAAAAAAAAACTCTGCTAGGCCGATTTGATTCCCAGGCCCCTTGCTTCGGTTTAGAAAGAAACAGTTGCACCTGGTCATGTAGTTTCAATGGAGCTCTTTGCTGGCATTTCTCAAAGCCTATTATTATGTCAGTGTGAATGCTTGGCTGAGTTTCAAAAGTTACAATTATCTCAGCAGGGGGTTCTGAGTGCACATCTGGAAGAGGCTATTAACAAATTAGCTATTTTTAATGTGGGCTCTGAATGTGAGGTTTGTTTGTTTTTACAATAATTTAAACACTTAAGATTTAAAAGTTTTGAATGATAGTTATGAATAGGAGCTTTTTCTCTATCAGGTGTGTAGGTGTGAGAGTTGTATTAGATTTACAACTTTATTTTTTTCATCTCCATATGGCTCTTGAGGTCTGCCCACGGTGGAGACTGGGTGAGAGGCTATGGAAATAGCATGGAGGGTTTGAGGGGCATGGGAGTGGGTGGAGGGGCATGAGATTGCATGAAGTTGGCATGAAGGATATGAGGGGCCATGAGGTACATGAATTTGCATGCAGGGCATGAGAGGCCAGTGAGGTTGGTTGGGGGGCATGAGTTAGCATTAAATTGACATGGAGGGTTTGAGGGCACATGTGCTGGGTGGGAGGCATGAATTGTCATGAAGGGTCCATTGTAGTGGTGCAAATTGTGAGGATTGAGCCCTAGAGGTCCTAACAGCTTCAGAAACAACTGGTCCAACATCCCAGAGAACTGAGGTGGGCATTTTAACCAGCCCACATCAGCACTCGCCCAGCCTCATGGCCACCTATGCTCTGCTTCTGGGGTCAGCGTGCCCGACTCCATCTTGAATCCACAAGCCCCCAGAGTGAAAAGCGCTCAATTCAGGGTACATTTTACCGAGGTGGGTCTGGCGAGTCGGAAAATTTCCCCACTCCAGCTACCTGCCTCAGTAGCAAAAATCCAGCCCTTGCACTCCATTCCCACTGGAATATATGTAGTGACATTGCCATCTACTTATGTGATCCAAATGCAACGTATTATATGGCAGCAATCACAGAGTTGATTGGTTCAGAGTAAGTCATTTGCTATCTAGATGTAGAGATAGACCCACGTTCAGTGATCCCTGGTTACTCTGCACTGAGAAACATATCAACTCAGGTAGTAACTTGCATGTCCCGATGGGCATCCTCCTTTTGAGTATGTAGACATATAACTTTATTGTAATTTCTGTCAATATTAATAAAACCAACAGGTTAATTGATCTGAACTAGTGTACTTTAGGTTAAGCTAAATAGCTGATCTAACAGGTATGGGCATCACTGATTTTGAGGTTGCTACTGCTCCTGTTGCTGGGAGTAGATTGAGTTGAAATTGGGACTGTGTGATTTGTCACTACAGCTGATGTCATTCCAATCAATATCTCATAGCATTGCACATGATAATTCCAATTCAACACTGCCATGTGTGCTCAGGTGCAATGGGCTGAATGGCCTCCTTCAGCATCATTTT
The DNA here is from genome assembly GCF_964194155.1 of Cetorhinus maximus. NCBI lineage: Eukaryota > Metazoa > Chordata > Chondrichthyes > Lamniformes > Cetorhinidae > Cetorhinus > Cetorhinus maximus. The sequence continues at coordinate 13,549,263 of NC_135908.1, read as the reverse complement.
ATACACAAGAGGATCATAATACAATGTGCATGAAGGGTGGGATCTTGCTGACACATCATCCTAGGTGTCTGCTGTGGCGTGATTGGTAGCACCCTTGATTCTGAACCACAAGATTCTTGATTCCAGTCTCATCTTAGGAACTGAATATAGAAATCAAGACTAACATTTTAGTGGGGCATTGCACTGTTGGAGGTTCTGTCTTTTAGATGACGTGTTAAACCGAAGCCCCATCTACTTGTTTGGGTAGATGTGAAAGATGTCATCGCACTGTTTAGGAGAAGCATTTAAATGTTCACTTGCATTGCCATAGCCTCCAGGGCTATGGGTCAAGTGCCTGAAAACGGGATTAGTGTCAGACCTTTGTCGACCGGCACAGACATGATGGGCCGAATGGCCTCCTGTGCTGTAAACGCCTGAGGAGTTATCCCTCGTGTCCTGGCCAGTGCTTGTCCCTTCATCATTATCACAAAGAAGAAAAGAATGATTATCTGGTCATAATAACATTGCCATTTCATTCAGAAAAAATTGTTAGTAGAATACGGATGTTAGTCTATAATGCCAACACAACCAAAACAGAAGCTTGTGGCATGCATTGATAATTGGACATTGCTGTTTTTGCCATTCCGTATGTAATGCTATCTCATTGTGTTACTAGGCAGTCCACTTCACCTGCATGGCCCCAATTTCAGCTACAAGTTTCTTTTAAAGTTGGACCTTCCTTGGGCTGAATTCCTGTCCCTTTTCTTCAAGGATTTAACCAATTCCCCACATGCTGCATGCAGCTTCAGTGTTAACAGTGTTCTGTTCTAGGGTGTTGGAAACTGTCAGCTCAAACTTTTTGTGCTTATATGTGTAAGCTGATAATGGCGTAGTGAGGACAATGGGGCATCTGAGACCATGGTGAATGTTGACACCAACCTTCTTTTACTCCTGAGTGATATAGTGTCCAAAATCAGCCATCTAAAAGTAAAGGTGGTCTTGTAGATTTACATTACCACAACCAACAGGATCTGAGTGGTGAAAAAAGGAGTACACAATTGTGAAGAAGATTGCATGGTGGGTGGGTGGGAGTAGATCTGTAGTATAAGGGTCTGGCACACGTAGGGTTAATGTGGACCGAGTACAGTCCTGCCCACACAGTGATGTAAGAGAGCACAAGACCCACACTCAGGGTCAGTCTAGTGTTGGCAGAGCCATGGGAAGCATGAAGACAGCTCCGAGCTTGTACCCTTTTACTGTATAGATGTAAATAGTTCTAAGAGTCAATGAAGACTTTTGGTTAACTTGCGTGTGATTACAAAGGTTTTTCAGACTTGCCGAATAGTATCCAACACTACAACAGAACACTGTTTACACGGAAGCTGCAACCTGTGGAGAATCAGCTAAATCCTTGAAGAAAAGGGACAGGAATTTAGCCAAAGGAAGACCCAAGCTCGAAAGAACCGTGTGGCTGAAATTGGGGCCATGCAGGTGGAGTGGATTGCCTAGTAACACCAAGAGATATCCTAGTTATATTTGCTCATCTATCAGTAATATTTTCCATTGACTGCAATTTGCCTGTTAATTTACGTTTAATTTACACTTATTCTGATGCGTGTTAAAGTACAAGTTACAAAAAGTGAAATCTTGTCTGGTAATTCATTCGTCTGGGGGTCGTTGGGTAAATTTAATTCTTTTGGTTTACGGGTCCCCATGGGAATGGCAACAGCTGCTATGATGGAGGTGTTATGATGGGCTACAAGATGAAATGAGTGTAGCAGGAATCTGATCTACTTTCTGCTCAACTGCTTCCTGTAGCGAACTGTTCGAAATAGACACATCCTTGTGTCAATTAGAAGCTAATTATTGTCATTTGAGGAGAGCTTGTATTAAAATGATTCAAAGTACTAATGCTCCAGAGATTCAGCAGGGCAGTATTCCCTGGTCCCCTGACGCTACAGGTTAAAAGTAAACCCCCAATCAGATTTCCAGCAGCTACAGTACTTTGCATAGCTGTAAACCCCTGCCTGGTCTGCCCTAGAGAGGCCAGACCACCAGGATGCACAGACATCGGACTTTCTTTGTCTTTGCCGAGATTGTTTGCTCCTGATTTATTCCTGGTTGAGCATAATGTTACACTTGAGGCTGTCTGCAAGTGTGACAGATACTTCTCGGTTGTCAGTGAGGTGCAGGATCATCCTCTGGTAGATTGGAATGGGGGAGGCTTGGAAGAACAGAAACAAAAAAAAAAGTTGCAGAGTCTCATTTTAGTGCACCCAGCTCCTAAAGCTGTCATCTGCGGACTAGGAAGCAGTTTATCTCGAAACACTTTGTTTGCCCAGAACAAAATGTAAAGTGTAGCTACGTGGCTGTTCTGTATTATAGCTGGTTTCCAGATTGAGAGGAAATTGTATTGTTATTTGCCAGCAAGCTCTTATGATGAGCTCTGTGGTCTCTGGCTGCCCTGATTCCCTTTGCCTCAGGAAGAACTGTGAAAAGAAAGACTTGCATTTATATAGCACCTTTAATATCTCACAGCCATGAGGCTTTTCCAAAGTTAATCACTGTTAAAATGCAGGAAGCGTGGCAGCCGATTTGTGCACTGCAAGGTCCTAAAGAGAGCAATGAGGTAATGGAGATCATCTGTTTTACTGATGTTGGTTGAGGGATAAATGTTTGGTGAGGACACTGGGGAAGATTCCTCTGCTCTTCTTCAAATTAGTGCACTGGGATCTTCTACATCGACATAATAAACACGGCATATAGAACCTAGGTTTAATTGTCTCATCTGGGAGGCAGCACTTGCAACAGTCCAGAACTATATCAATGGTTGGCTAAATGAATCAAACAGCATGTTCCTTGGGACATGTATTATCAACCAGCCCGCACTTGCAAAACCCTAAACAAAATGTGTACTGTTAGATGAGATTCTGCACCTGGGAAGCACTTTCTGAACAATCCTGAGTGTGCTAATAGCTGCACTAACAGCCAGTTTAAGATGATCAATCGAGCTGGTGACATGGCTCATACGATCATATGCAGGGACCCGTTCTCTGTATACAAAAGGAATAGATTGAAGCTTGTGCCTTTTTTGAGTTACTCCAGAGCTTGTGGAGCCTATAGTTGCACATTGCTTTCTCCATGGCAACACTTCAGCCAATCGGAGTCAACTTGCCAACCAAACATGACCTTTTTCTCCTCTAGTATAGATTGTAGTGATCATTTGAAACTTGACATTCTTGCATTTATCCTGATGAGTGCAAGACAAAAAGATTTGGCAACATGTCTCTCTTTTCAGCAATATTCATGTTCTGCACTCCCAAGGGGCTCTTTTTAATATGAATGATTTGAAAGCGGGCTCTGTGGTACATCCATTACGATGGTTGTAGATGCATCAGGATTATGTGGGACTAGAAATCATTGGCCATAATTTTCCAATTAACACGAACAAAAATGGTGATTAATTTTGGCTTTTTTTTAGATCCACTAACAAGTTAAAATATTGCCATTGGCAATTGGTGAGAAATATATCCATTGCTACATTTTTTGCACAGTTTCCAAGGTAAATAAGCCGCAGCAACAACAAAATCTAATGCCATAAACTAAAAGATCCAATATTTCTTACATAATAAATCTTGCCGAAGTCAGTGCTTTCAATTTTGCAATCCAAACCCAAGGATAATCTGACATAAACCAATCAGACTTTGTTCTCATGGTTTCTTAAATCACACAAACTGCTTGATTGGATTACAGCTCTGTAATCACTACCCATTATTCTGTATACAAATGTACTTAGGTTTGATTAACTGTTTCTGATATTGTCCTGGTAAAAAAATTTTTTGTCACAAAGAAATTCAATGAATTGTAATAACGTAGATGGATTCATAGCTTCACAAAATGAGAGCAATGGAGGTCATTTGACCCATCAGGAGGGATTTTACGGTCTATCTCATGGCATTTGGAGACAGGAAGGGTACTTAGTCAGGTGGAATGGGGGTGTGCAAGCACCCTACTGCCTTCCCTCCTCTGCCAACATTAGGTCCAGGATGCGAAGGCCCATGGTTGAATTTCCCACCCCACCACCAACTGAGGCCCTCAAGTAGGCAGCTAACGCCCACTTAACGGCCTCACCCTGCTGCCATTCATCTCAACCCAGCTGCGGACAGTCCTGTTGCCACATGAAGGGCAGGACACCAAACTTCTGAAGGCTGCTTGTGGTCTCCTGGTGGGGGAGGGGAGACCCTCGTTCAAAGGTACTGACTGAGGAAACCAGCTTTGGAAAGGTGGTGGTGGTGGTGGTGGGGGTGGGGGGGTGGGGGGGTTGGGGGGAGAGACACTGAGAGCCACTCCTTCAGCCCTTCCGGCCAATCACCTTGCATCTGCTTCCTTGTGAACACCAACCCCCACCTCACAAAACCCCTCCCACCCTGACTCACCTCTAGCCTGGGTTGTCCATGATCCTGGGCCTCCCAAGTGGGTGTAGTTCTGGCAGCAGCCACTGCCTCCCTGGTGGTGCTGCTGAGCAAAAGAGCTGCTGGTCTCTGGTTGGCAGGAACCTCTCAGTAGGCGGGATTTTTTTTCCCCCAGGGCCCTTGACCCCGGGGAAGGCTGGCTACTTAAGTGCCGCACTTAATACTGGCGGGCCTTCCCGCTGTAGGCAATGTGGGTCTCTCTGTCTCTCCAGCCAGCAGGCGAGACCTCACTCACCTCAAAGAAAATCCACCCCCCACCCCTCCAAGTGTGTCTGCTTCTGCTGCTCTTTCTGCATCGCTATGCAATTTTTATTTTCCCTTCAAATATTTATCCAATCCCTTTTTGAATGTTTATCATTGAGCCGGATTTTCGAGATGGAGTTGGAAACCCGATGCGTGGATCCAGGTCTAGACCCCGCCCTGCGCCTGAGTCGCTAACATGTTGCTATTCTAATGTGCAAAGCCCCTAATGGGGCTGGAGATGAGCTTAACGTCCAATTGGTGACGCCAGGAGGCAGTAGCTGGTTCCCGAGCGAAAACTGCTCAAAGGCACGACTGGGTTTGCCGCTTCCTTGCAGGCTGGAGCAGGCTTTGGCTCAGAGGGCCAACAGCCTGATGGTTGCAGAAAAGTTAATCACACGGCGCTTGACGCGCCCTGCTCACGCGATGGCAACTTTGTGCCACTCCATTCAGCACCTCCCTTTTGGATAAGCCTTTTTCTTTCAACACTTTAATCCAGCAGCAGCTGCCGCATCGCGTTTTGGCTCCCGACAAGTGTGCACCGATGCGCCTAAGAGTCTGTGCTCTTCCCATTCGCCTCTTTGGAAACCTCCTTCTGGCCCTCTCCAGCCTGTTAACAAGCTCCTCAATGAGCTTAAAGAGGCAGTCAGTTGGAGACGAGCGGGTCTCCAGCTTTCCCCTCTCCTTGAAAATAGCAGTGCACTCCAGAGGGATCGGAAGACTGACGTTTCATCCGGGGACGCTGTTGTCAAAGTGTGCCACAACCCGACTTCAGCCCCACTAGTGTTGGAAAATCCAACCGATTGACTCTTTCCAACGGCCTTTGAAACAGTGCGTTCCAGATCGCAGGAAGTTTCTGTGTAAAACCTCATGTTGCCTCTGGCCCTTTTGTCAACCGCTTACAATATCTGTCCTGTGTTTACATAGCCTTCTGCTGCTGAAACAGTTTCTCCTTAATTCCTTGATCAAAACCATTCCTGATTTTGAGTGCCTCTATATCAAACCTCCTCTTCACCTTCTCTGCTCTAAGGACAACAATCCGACCTCCTCCAGCCTCGTCACATGACTGAAGTCCCTCATCCCTGGCACCATTTTAGTGAATCTCATCCATACCCTCTCCAAAACCTTGTCACTTGTTCTGAGGTGTGATGCCTAGAATTAAGCACAATACTCTAGCTGAGGCCTAACCAGTGTTTGGTAGAGGTTTAATATGGCTTAGAGGGAGGAATAAATGAACAAACTTGTATTTATGTTACATCTTATTGTGTCAATGTGTCTCAAAGTATTTCATATAATATTTTTGGTGTGCAATGACTGCTTGATTCAGGGGGAAAAATACACTGGATTAAGTGGCAGAAACGTTTTTATTTGTGTTCATGGGAGATAAGCATGACTGGAATAGCCATGACTCATTGCCCATTCCTAACTGCCTTTGAGAAGGCGGCAGTGAGTCACTTTCTTGAACTGCTACAGTCGATGTGGTTTAGGTATGCCCAAATTGTTGTTTTACATCCACCTGACTAAGCTGATGGGCCTTGGTTTAAGGCCTCTTTTGAGAGACCTTAAACCTTCAGTCCTGCAACAGGAGGTCAGGTGAGATTTTTTTGTGCTCAAGTCCTGGTGCAGGACTCAAACCCAGGACCTCTCAATTACCAAAGCAAGTGTGCTACCAACTGAGCCACTCTGACTTTCAGAGCCCTGGTGGAGATATTTTCCTTTGTCTTTTTCTCTTCACTTCCGTGTTGATTAATTAATGGAATTACACAGAATGTACAACATAGAGACAGGCTCTAACTCTGAAGAAGAGTCACATGGATTCAATGTTAACTCTGTTTTTCTCTCTCCACAGATGCTGCCAGACCTGCTGAGATTTTCCAGCATTTTCTGATTTTATTATAGAAACAGGCCATTTGGCCCATCTGGACAATGTTGCTGTTTGTGCTCCATACAAACCTCCTTCTATCCAGTTCATCTCTCCCTATCAGCAAATCCTTCTATTCATTTCTCCCTCGGGCGATTATCCAGCTTCTCCTTGACTGCATCAATGATATTCACTTCAACAACTCCTCGTGGCAGCGAGTTCTTCATTCTTACCGCTCTGACCCAGTTTTCCTTCTTGGAACTCAACATAGATCACTTCTCCCCTTTTTTTTTTAAATGCACCAGTTCCTTTCGGCAGCCGAACAAAGCGACATTTTTTTTTTCTGAACTCCAATGAGTTACATCACGCGCGGAGCTGAAATCACGGACTTAATTTTCGTTTGAGAGATATGAAACAGGAACCAGGCCCTCTGTTGAAGGAGAGACTTGTACATTGTGAATCTGTCTTCATTCACTTCTCTGTCAAGACTTTGTTTTAAAAGGTTGGCAGCAGTCCATTGTTCATCCATTTGACAAAAGTATGCATAAAACAGATATAATTTGAAAATCAGAGGCTTGAGCACAAAATCCAAGCCCATACTGCAGTGCAGGACTGAGAGAGTGCTCCGCTGTCTGAGGTGCTGTCTTTTGGATGAGATGTTAAGCTGAGGCCCCCCCGCTGTCCTCTCCAGTATAAAACATCCCATTGTACTGTTTTGTAGAAGAGCAGGTGAGTTTTCCCCCAGTGTCCTGGCCAATATTGATCACTCAACCCACATTACCAAAACAGATTGCCCAAATCTTCCAGTCTCCTCATCGCCAAAGACCGGACGTTATACTTAAGATTGGCATCGGGGACCCGATGTGGAAGTCCTGACCTGCTGACCTATGTGGAAACTGCCTGGGAAGTTTCAACTTTTTTGTCATGGGCAATTCCCCTGCTCCCCAGGACCCTTCACGAATGTCTCCAACTCTAACTCAGAGTCGGAGACTCCGGACAGTTCCAATGTACTTACCTGGATAATTACCCTGGAAACATTAGGCAGATTAAAACCTGGGTAACTACAGAACTGACCTCCCAATCACCCTCAGGCTGACCCTCCCCCCGACAACCCAACTACACCCCGTCAAGTACCACCTCACCCTCTACCCACCTCACTCACCTACCAACCTACCCAGCTGCCAGCTCACTCAGCTGCCACTGTACCCAGCCAATACCTCACCACCCCCACCACCTCACCCACCTTACCTGCTTACTCACTTGCCTCACCACCTTACTTGCCTACTCACACGCTCTACCCACCTACCCATGATCACATTGCTGTTTATGGGAGGTTGCTGTGTACAATTTGGCTGCTGCCTTTCCTACGTTACAACAGTAAGTACGCTTTAAAAGGACTTCATTGGTTGAAAATAACTTTGGGACATTCTGAAGTCATGAAAGGCACCATATAAATGCACGCCCTTTCACCCTTTGTAGTGTATGTAGGTCAATCTTTAAGCACAGCTCCCTCCCGGGTGTGCGGGATCAGGAAATCTATCCTAAAGAAGGTGGTGGCAATTTGATTTTTGAAAGCTTGATGTTTGTACCAAAAGTTAAAGACTGATTGTAGTAATTGCAGCTTTAAGGAATGTGGTGACTGTAGCTATAAGACTTATTGTGTTGTATAGTATCATGTGACAGTGTGAACGAATCAGCTCTAAGTGCGAGGAACCTTAGAGTGGGAGTTCTTCTTCTCGTTGTGGAGCTTGATGGAAGCATGTAACTGCTGTTGCGGGCTGTAAATAAAGTTTGATGCTTCAAATGAGAAACCTGTCTGGAAAATCCAGTCCATTACACTGAGGGAGGGAAGGAGCTTTGAAATCCTGCAGCAAGTAAAAGTCTTGAATTCAGCACAGAACGAGGCGGAAATTCCTGTGGGAAGGAATATTTGAAGTTGAGGAGAATCAGCTGAAGACTGTTGATGTACCACAACGTTGAGAAAGGAGAGGAGGAAAGCCTCCCTTTTCACCCTGCCTTTGAATTGTGTGGGGGGAGGAGTTGGAGACCAGAGGGCAGAGAACAAACTTCTATCCCTGTCCAATTTTCTGTGAGTCCTTTGCGCAAACCTAATTGTTGGCAAAAGGGTAAGCTGTTAATACTTTGTAGTCATTGCCCCTATTTCCTTCTTGCACTCAGCCCTCCAGTTAATCACGATTTGGAGTGGAAAGCTTTTGTCTACAGCCATTTGAGAAGCTGGTGATCCTTTAATCTGTGCTCAGTCATTGCCTGAGAATGTCAATCAATAACCTCACAGATAGGTCTTGTTGCAACAAGCTGTCAAAATTGGTTTTGTTGTGATCTTTAAAAAGAACACGGTGTGATCATTGCTGATTGACATTCATGTTTTTGAATCAGACTACCTCAGCATTACTGTGCTCATGTGAACTGACGGGTTGCAATTGCGTTTCACAATTTAAGCACAATAATATGCTTTTCTCTGCACTTGGTCCACTTTTTTTGTATGGGAGACAACGGGGATGCATGACACCTAATGAATTCTTTTTCTTTTTGAAAACAGGGATTACATTTCCCACTCTATTAATACTCATCACTGCTGTAGATACCTTAATTGCTGGATTAGAGAGTGTTGGCCTCGACTGATAGGGATCATTAAGTCTTGTGATCCTTATCTATCAAGTCTACTTTCCCACGAATCCATGATTGGCTAGAGTCATTGGCCAGTTTTAGAGATGCAGGACAGATAATGGTGCTATTCATCATGATAACAGCACATGTATACCCTTCCACTTGTCCCTCTCTGATACCTATGCATACGACCGAAGGATGTCCTTATGGTGGGTCCGTCTCAAAACTTAACTGCCGTGAGACAAGGCCTACTTCAGTCCAAAAGGAAACTCCTCTTGACTGACCCCAGCAAGCCACTTCTCATTCCCATGCCATTCCGGTAGCACCAAGAATCTCTAGATTAGGTTTGAGAGATCAAACATCGCCTACTGGCACAAAGGAACATTTAGTACACTCTTCTAAAGAGTAGGCATGCACAGTATGTGTTGGAAATAGCAACTTCAGTGCCACCATCATTCTAAGCATTCCAGCATTATTTTTGAAAGTACTTTTGATAAGGTGGTGTGAGTGGGAAAACTGCAATCAGATGGCACAGAGATGGCACTTCCGTGTGTGATGGCATGTTTTTGGTAGGTGGATAGGACTATTCACCTAATAAGCACATGTGATCGTTCTGTATCAGGTTTTCACAAACGTGGCCATGAACTGGCAATGGGTTGTGCTCCACAGCTTCTTCAAATTGCTGCTCTTTTACTGATGTCCTTATTTCCGATCAGCATATTCATCTATGACGCCGTCATGTTGAGGCCTCCTTGGAGCCACTGAATGGTACAACACCGAAGGAGGCCATTCAGTCCATTGTGCCTGTGCAGGGTGATTGGATGACCTATCCAATTATTCGGACTGAAGGTTTTTATTGAATCTGCACACTGAATCCTTTCAATGGTGCACTTCAAGGTTTGTAACAACTCACTGTGTGAAGTTTTCTCCACATATTGCCTCTGGTTCTTTTGCCAATTGCCTTAAATCCTCTGATTACCAATCTTTGTGCCACTGTAAACAGCTTCTCCGTACTTACTCTATCAAAACCATTCATAACTTTGAACAACTCTATCAAATTTTCTTAGTCTTTTTCTGCTCTCAGGAGAACAATTCAGTCTGTCTACGTAACTACATCTCTTGTCTCTGTTTGCGCTCTAATAAATCTCCTCTGCATCCTCTAAAATCCTGACATCTTCCTAAAGGCTGCTGCCCAGAATTGAACAGAATAATTCAGCTGGAATCTAACCAGTGTTTTATAAAGATTTAGCGTAACTACTTTGCTATTGTACTCCCTCCCTCTGTTTCGAAAGCCCGCGATCCCATTAAGCTGTCCCAAGTGTTCCTAAGCTGTTCGGTTGCCTTTAGATGTATTTGTTTATTTAGCGTGTGCAGAGTCACAAAGCAAAGCCATTGCCTTGTCAGTGGCCAGGGGCCTTCTTTAAGCTCGCCTTCAGGTTTAGCCAGCGGACGCTCCTCAACAACGTGAGTCGCTGTTTGGACTGCAGCCTGGATGATCTTGGCCACCTCACTGATGTTGGGTGGCCGCACAGAGGTCTTCATCACATTGAAGGATTTCTACGTATACACCCCCCAGGCGTCTCTGTCTAACACTCATTTTAAAATGGTGCCATTTATCCTGTATTGCCTCCCCTTGTCGTTCCCAGCAAAATACACACACTTCACACTGCTCTGCATTAAATTTCACCTGTTCTGCGCCTGACCATTTGTCTCATCTGCCTATATCCTCCTGAAGCCTATCCCTATCTTTCTCATGACAGCATTTCCAAATCTCATGTCACGTTCAAGTTTTGAAATTATACCCTGCATATACAAGTCTGCGTCACTAATATATATAAACAAAACAAGCAATGGTCCTAATCCCAACCTCTGGGACCCCAGTCTGTAGCAACTGTTCAGTAGTATTCCCCCCTTTACTGCCCTTTGGTCAGTGCCATGCTGCCAATGACCTTTTAACCCGATGGGCTTCAATTTTGTGAATGAATCTATTATTCGATGCTTTAATGACAGGGGAGTGCCTGTTCACACAGGAACATGTGCAGTATGGCCCCGGGAAGCTGAGCAGGGGTGAATGCAGCCTCAGCAACACCGAGTGCAGCTCTCAGGCCCCAGGGATAGAGCGGCCGGACCCATTCGTCAGGGGCTGGCGCCATTTCTCACAGAGCCACTGTCATGACCCGGCACGGTCAGTTTCTAGTTTCCAATTGGACCAGTTTGTGGGGTGACTCGATTCCGATTCCGGCGTTGGCAGTGGGATGGATGTAGGTGAATCTTTCCCTTGGCTGGTTGCTTACTCAGGACGGAGCGGCGGCCGTGGGCGGTACCAAGCACGGTGAGGCGGAGCATGCCACGGCCTGGGTGGCAGCTTGTCTAGTTACAGGCCCTGGGTGACGGAGCAGAGGGTCCCTCAACCACAGGGACCCGAATACGGTGGGAGTCAAACGTTGGACTGTCCTTGGGATCAAACAGCAACTGAGTCAGGGGTTAAAAACTCACCAATTTAAATAAGATGGTGCTGCACCACAGCGAATTGGGGTTTTATATTGCAACCGTAATGAATTTCCAAATGGACAATAACACTTGAATTGCATCGAGTTTATCAAATGCCTTTTTGGTGGCTCTCATCGACACAACATCAACCGCACTATCCTCATCAACCCTCTCCATTACTTCATCAAAGTGCACAGTCAAGTTAGCCAAAGATGATTTGACTTTTAGAAATCCATACTGGCTTTTGATTATTAACTTTGCAATGAAAGGTTGGGCAGTGTACTGCAAACCATCAGGATTCCTGAAAGAGTCCTGTGATGGATAATGTTAAAGGATGCCCCCCAATGGATACAAGCTTGAAAAGTTTATCATTAATATTCCTACGGTGTGTTTAATAATAGCCCTGGTTAAGAAATTAATGTTGTTATGTTTGAGGTTCGGGGAGTATCATCAGTTAAGACTGTGGACCAGCCACTTGGACACATGTGTTTCAGGGTGAAGAGAATTACACTGTGGAGCTCTCTAAGATAAAGGCATTATGGTGTTGTTAGGAAAGTAAAAATCAATTCTGGAGAAGAGACATATTGGACTTGAAATGTTAACTGTTTCTGGCTCCACAGATGCTACCAGACCTGAGTTTTTTTTCCAGCCCTTTGTTTTTATTTCAGATCTCCAGCATCTGCAGTATTTTGCTTTTAGTTAGGAACCCCTTTGCTATTTTCCCTTTCCTCGTGCGAATGATGGTGCCGTGGTCATGTCGTTGGACTAGTAATCCTGATATCCAAGCTAATGCTCTCGTACAGGGGTTTCAAATCATACCTGAACAGCTGATGAAATTTAAATTTAATGAATAAATCTAAATTAAAAGTTAGTCTCAGTAATGATGAACATGAAATTATTGCATTGTCATAAAATCCCATCTGGTTCACTAATGTCCTTTTAGAGAAGGAAATCTGCCATCCTTACCTGGTCTGGCCTACATGTGACTCCAGACCCACAGCAATGTGGTTGACCTCTGAAATGGCCTAACCCTGTAGAAAAGTTGAAAAGGAGTGTAACTGGAGAGGCCACCCAGCATCAAGCCAGGCACTGGAAGCGATATTGGCATACACTTGGCCCAGTTAATCCTGCAAAGTCCCTTCCTAACAGCATTGGGGGGTGTACCTACACTGGAAGGACTGCAGTGTTTCAAGAAGGCAGCCCACCACCACCTTCTCAAGGGCAATTAAGGATGGGTAATAGATGCTGGCGACACCCAAGTCCCAGGAAAGACTTAAAAATCACAGAGGGCAGACCAGTACCTCTGACGGTGCAAAGTTGCTTCAGTACTGCACTAGTGTGTCAGCCTGAATATTGGGCTTATGTCTCTTGACCGGGTCTTGACCCGATGACTGACTGAAATGTGAGGATGCGACCACAGAGCCTTTCCTTGGAAGGAGGCATCATCAACCTAATCGGAAAACGGGAGACTGGTGCATCTGGTGATGATGGGCTACAAGTCAAACCCTTTGCAGACACTGCTTCTCACTCCAATTGCGATGTGACAATCATAGCCTGTAGGGCATCAATGCGTGGGTGCCTTGCTCACGCAGTGCAAGCTGACCAGTTTACCCCTACTTCTTCAATGTAGCAAACGCAGAAGTGGAAGACCCACTGGAGAGCATGTTGAACACGTGTCTGAAAGGGGGAATGGAGAAGTTAAGTGTGGCTTTTCAGCGAGTGGTGCAAAGGCTGTTGACAAAATAAAAAGCATCAATCAAAGTGATGCAATAAATGAGGTTTCAACAACAACAGAACAAGCGTGTCACCTTTAGACTGCAGGGTAGCATTTAGCAGGTCTCCATGCCAGAATTATATTGGTGTGATTAGTACTTGGCAGAAATGAAGTGGAAGCGATGCTTAAATTTGTACATGTGTGCAAAAACGGACCACCATGGGAAACCTAGGCCATTATATCTCGTGACATTGAAAGGACCAGAGGCACAAAGATTTCAACTCAATGCCACAGATGTGCCGCCATTGAGACAAAAAACACAGCACAAACCATGCCCCCCAGTCCCAAAAGTAAAACATTCAATTAATATTAAATTGTAGCCTTCCTAAAGCTGTTTGAATCTCCTTTCATCTTTTCACTCTCTCTCATTTGGCAAGATCGTGGCTGATCTGATTGTGGCCCCAACTCCACTTTCCTGTCTGCCCTCCCTCACCACATAACCCTTCACTGCCTTGCTGATCGAAAATCTGTCAAACTCTGTTTTGAATATACTCAATGACCCAGCCCCCACTGCTCTCTGGGGAAGGGAATTCCTCTGGTGAATGAATCCGAGAAAAAGAAAATTCTCTTCATCTCGGCCTTAAAGGGGGGACCCTCATTTTTAAGCTGTGTCCCCTAGCTCTAGACTTTCGCACAAGTGGAAACATTCCCTCAGCATCCGCCCTGTAAAGTTCCCTCAGGATCTTAGGGGAAGAGTTTTCTCCCCATCGGAGCAAGAGCGTGCGCAGCTGATTGTTGCCCGCGATCGCTGTGTAGGCCGGGGGGAGTAGGCTGAGTCTGGACCTGCGCTCTTTTGCGCATGCGCGCGAAAGAGCGCAGAAATCTCCCTGATGCACCGAGCTGCCTCAGGGAGATTACTTTGATTTTTAAAAAGTTTAATAAAGGGAAAAAAAAATGTAAAGACATGTCCCCTCATGTGACAGTGTCACATGAGTTGGGGCATGTCTATGAATTTTATTTAAAATCTCAATTAATGTTTTAAAACCTTCCTGAAACCTCATCCCGCCGGTGGATGAGGTTTCATGATAAATGCGAAGACCTTAAGGTTGGACTCAGTTAATTATTTCAATTGGAATTTAAATGGCCTTAATAGGCCTTTGACAGTTCGGCGGGTGTGCAGCTGGCTCTGGTGTGCGCTGGCCGAACTGAATATCTGAATGACGCGAGGTGAGGTCGGGACGCACGCCCAACGTCATTTTACGTGTTGGCAATTTTCCAGCCCACTGGGATCGTTACAGAATCTAGGGAATTTTGGAAGAACACGACCAATGGATCTACTGCCTCTTTTAAGACCCTAGGATTCAGACCATCGGGCCTAGGGGCTAGTCAGCCTTTAATTCTGTTAACTTTCACAGTCCCTTTTCTCTAGTGGTTGCGATTGACTTAAATTCATCCCTCCCTTTTACCTGTTGACTTTCAAGTATTCCTGGGATGTTTTTTAGTGTCTTCCACAGTGAAGACAGACACAAAATATCTGTTCAACACTTCTGCTGTTTCCTCGTTTCCCATTATTAATTCCCAAGTCTCGCCCTCTAGGGGACCAACGTCCACTTTAGTTACCCTTTTTTCTTTTTTAAATACTTGTAGAAACCCTTACCACCTGTTTTTATATTTCTAGCTAGCTTTCTCCTATACTTTAATTTCTCCCTCATTTTTTTTAGTCATTCTTTGCTGGTTTTGAAAATATGTCCAATCTTCTGACCTTCCACTCATCTTCACAATATTATACACCTTTTCTTTCAATTTGATGCTATCCTTAAAATCTTTAATTAGCCATGGATGGTGCATCCTTCTAGAGTCTTTCTTTCTCAATGACATATCAGCCATCATCGGCACTGTACCAAAAAGATCAGCCATTGACCCCTCCATCCTTGCTAACTACCATGCCATCCCCTAGTACTAGATTCTCCCATAAGAAAAAACATTGTCTCCACATCCACCCTACCAAACCCCTCAGGATCTTAAAGGTTTCAATTAAGTTGCCTCTTACTCTTTTAAATTGGATACTCTTCTAATGGATACAAGCCTAACCTGCCCAGCCTTTCCTCATAAGACAACCCGCCCATCCTGGTATTAGTCTAGTAAACCTTCTCTGAACTGCTTCTAACACATTTACATCTTTCTTTAAATAAAGAGACCAGTACTGTACACAATACTCCGTATGTGGTCTCACCAATGCCCTGTATAACTGAAGCATAACCTCCCTACTTTTGTAATCATTTCACCTCATAATAAATTATAACATTCTATTAGCTTTCCTAATGACCTGCTGTATTTGCATATTAGCCTTTTGTGATTCATGCACTAGGACACCCAGAATCACCGAATCACAGTGCAGAAGAGGCCCTTCGGCCCATCGAGTCTGCACCGACACGTGAGAAACACCTGACCTACCTCCCCAGATCCCTCTGTGCCTCAGAGCTCTGCAATCTCTCACCATTTAGATAATAAACATCTTTTTTATTCTTCCTGCCAAAATGAACAATTTCACATTTGCCTACATTACACTCCATTTGCCAGATCTTTGCCCACTCACTTAACCTATCTATGTCACTTTGTAGCCTCCTTACATCCTCTTCACAACTTACTTTCCTACCTACCTTTGTGTCGTCAACAAATTTAGCAACCATTCCTTCAGTCCCTTCCTTCAGTCCCTTCATCCAAGTCATTTATAATATAATCCCTGGCATACAACTCATCACATCCTGCCAACCAGAAAAAGACCTATTTATGTCAACTCTCTGCTTCCTGTTAGCCAGCCAATCTTCTGTCCATGCCAATATATTATCCCCTACACCATGAGCTTTTATTTTCTGCAATAACCTTTGATGTGGCACTTTATCAAATGCCTTCTGGAAATCTAAGTACAGTACATCCACCGGTTCTCCTTTATCCACAGCACATGCGACTCCTTCAAAGAACTCCGATAAATTGGTTAACCATGATTTCCCTTTTACAAAACCATGTTGATTCTGCCTGATTGCCTTGAATTTTTCTAAGTGCCCTGTTATAATATCTTTAATAATAGCTTCTAATATTTTCCCTATGTCAGATGTTAAGCTAACTGGCCTATAGTTTCCTGCTTTCTGTCTCCCTCCCTTTTTGAATAAAGGAATTAAAATTGCTAATTTTCAGTCTAATGGAACCTTCCCCAAATCTAGGGAATTTTGGAAAATTAAAACCAGTGCATCAACTATCTCATTAGGCTTTAGGGTGAAGTCCATCCGGACCTAGGGATTTGTCAGCCCGCAACCCCAACAATTTGCTCAATACCACTTCCTGGTGATTGTAATTTTCCCGAGTTCCTTCCTCCCTTCCATTTCCTGATTTACAACTATTTCTGGGATGTTCCTTGTGTCTTCTATAATGAAGACTGAAGCAAAATACCTGTTTAATTCATCCGCCATCTCCCTACCTTCCATTATCTATTCCCCAGAAACACTCTCTATAGGACCAACGCTCACTTTGTTAACTCTTTTCTTATTTAAACATCTATAGAAACTCTTGCTATCTGTCTTTATGGGAAGAATTTTGCCCCCATTGTGGGGGGAAGTTGAGGAGCGGGCGTGCCTCCGATCGGCGCCCTGATTGGGGGCACGCCGCCATTTTATGCGGGCGGGCCACTTAAGGCCTGCACAGCTTGACGTCCGCCAGGAAGTGCTATGTGCTCCCTGTGCGGGCGGGGGGTGGGATTCCCTAAGCCTAGAGTGCGCTCTTTCGCGCATGAAAGAGCGCATTCATCTCCTTGAGGCTAAGTGCTGCCTCAGGGAGATCGGCGCCAAATTCAAAAATGTAAAATATAGAAAAATAAAATTTCCCTGACATGTCCCCTCGTGTGACACTGTCAACATGAGGTGCGACATATCCATCACTTTTAATTAAACTTTGACTAAATTTTTAAAAACCTATCTGAAACCTCATCCCGCCCATGGATGAGATTTCATGCTTCTTCTGAAGCCCGCCAAGGCTCCCAGCCTGTCCACCAACCTTGAGGTTGAATGGGCAGGTCCTTCAGCTACTTCAATTAGCTTTTAAATGGCCTCAGTTGGCTGTTGACAGGTCGGCGGGCACGCAGCTGATTCGGCTGCGCGCCCGCCGAACTGAAAATCTAAATGACGCGAGGTGATGGCGGGACTCCCGCCCGACATCACCCCGCGTCATTTTACCCGTCGGCGAGCAGGCCCCGCCCCCCGCTCACCGACCGGGAAAATGCAGGCCCAAGTCTTCACTCAGTTAGTCAGCTGCGCTCCATGTTGGGATGAGGTTCCTCTGTATTTGAATGAATGAGTGGTTTAATCCATTTCGAACGTGGGTTAACATTTCCATTTAAACATTGGCTCGAGTAAATCCATGTAAAAGCATATGAACAAGGTAATTCCACTCCAGGGCTTGAGCACTTAATCTCGGTTTCCTGATCCTAAAACAAAAATCAGATTATCTGGGTATTATCCAATTGTTGTCTGTAGGAGCTTGCTATGTGAAAAATTGGCTGCTGCTTTCCTCGCGTTACAACAATGGCTACACTTCAAATGCACTTAGTTGGCTGCAAAGCACTTTTTGACTTCCTGAGACCTTGAAAGAGGCGATCCAAATCAAGTCTGTCTGTCTTCTTTCTATGGTGACACCACAACAGGGTGGAGGGAGCACTGTGTTGTCAGAGATGGCACCGTTCAGGTGAAACACGAAATCGAGACCTGTTTAGGTGGATGTAAATTGTCCTTACTTCAAGCTGAATTTTAGATTGCAACCCTCGGATTACTCTGTTCTAACATAACTTATTGCACAACATATGGGGTGATTTTATTCCCATTTGTATCTGCAGGTTTGACAACACCAGCTCTCAGTATGGAAGCTTGATGTCTCTAATGCTTACTGACATTCACACTGAAGGACTCCTGATCACAAGTGTGTCAGAAATAAGAACGATTAGTGGAAAATGCTATGGCCACAAATATTGCCGTGGGGCACTGGCATCGGTATTGGAACAAAAGGGATCTGTACCGTTGGGACGGTCTCCACCTGAACCGATCTGGGACCAATGTTCTAGCGAAAAGGGTAAATAGGGTGGTCAACAGGACTTTAAACTAGAAAGTGCGGTGGGGGAGGGAAAGGTAAAACTCCAAGAAGTATGACTAATGGGAAACAAAGCAGCAGGTTAGCGTGTGGGGGGGTGGATTCAACTTCACGGAAAATTATGAAAAAACTGAAAAGAAAGGAGAGCCCAGGAGAGGCTATTAAAGTCCCCAGAACACCAAATAGGACAGAGTGTTTGGAAAGGGCTAGGAATCTAACTTCAAGCACATCAGATAAAGGGACGACAATGAGAAAGGGGACGGGAAATACAGGACTGAAGGTGTTGTATCTGAATGCACGCACTATACGAAATAAGATAAATGAGCTTGTGGCGCAGATTGAAATTGGCAGGTACGATGTGGTGGGCATCACGGAGACATGGCTGCAAGGGGATCAGGACTGGGAGCTAAATACCCAAGGATATACATCCTATCGAAAAGATAGGCAGGTTGGCAGAGGGGGTGGGGTTGCTTTGTTAGTAAGAAATGAAATTAAATCGATAGCAAGAAATGATGTAGGGTCAGATGATGTAGAATCTGTGTGGGTAGAGTTGAGGAACCGCAAAGGTTAAAAAACCAGAATGGGGGTTATGTACAGGCCTCCGAACAGTTGTCAGGATGTGGGGCACAAGATACACCAGGAGATAGAAAAGGTGTGTAAGAAAGGCAAGGTTACAGTGATCATGGGGGATTTCAATATGAAGGTAGACGGGAAAATCAGGTTGGTAGTGGATCCCAAAAAAAGGAATTTGTGGAATGTCTACGAGATGGCTTTTTGGAGCAGCTTGTGGTGGAGCCCACTAGGGAACAGGCAATTCTAGATTTAGTGATGTGTAATGAGGCAGATTTGATAAGGGAGCTTAAGGTGAAGGAACCCTTAGGAGGAAGTGACCATAATATGATAGAATTTACCCTGCAATTTGAGAGGAAAAAGCTGGAATCAGATGTAACGGTACTACAGTTGAATAAAGGCAACTACAGAGGCATGAGGGAGGAGCTGGCCAGAATTGACTGGGAGATGAGCCTAGCAGGAAAGGCAGTGAAACAGCAATGGCAGGAGTTGCTGGGAGTAATTTGGGAGACACAGCAAAAATTCATCCCTAGGAAGAAGAAGCATACTAAAGGGAGGACGAGGCAACCATGGCTGACAAGGGAAGTCAGGGACAGCATAAAAGCTAAAAAGAAAGCATACAATGCGGCGAAGAGCAGTCGGAAACCAGGGGTTTGGGAAGCCCACAAAGACCAACAGAGGACAACTAAAAATGAAATAAGGAGGGATGAGATTAAATATGAGGGTAAACTAGCCAGTAATATAAAAGAAGATTGCAAGAGTTTTTTTAGATATATCAAGGGTAAGAGAGAGGCAAAACTGGACATTGGGCCGCTGGAAAATGACGCTGGAGAAGTAGTAGTAGGGAACAAAGAAATGGCGGAGGAACTGAATAGGTACTTTGCGTCAGTCTTCACAGTGGAAGACACGAGTGACATCCCCAAAGTTCAAGAGAGTCGGGGGGCAGAGGTGAGTATGGTGGCCATTACCAAGGAGAAGGTGCTAAGAAAACTGAAAGGTCTGAAGGTGGATAAATCACCTGGACCAGATGGATTAAACCCCAGAGTTCTGAAGAAGATAGCTGAAGAGATAGTGGAGGCGTTAGTGGTGATCTTTCAGGAATCACTGGAGTCAGGGAGGGTCCCAGAGGACTGGAAAATCGCTAATGTAACCCCCCTGTTTAAGAAGGGAGTGAGGCAAAAGACAGGAAATTGCAGGCCGATTAGCCTGACCTCGGTCGTTGGTAAGATTTTAGAGTCCATTATTAAGGATGAAATTTCAGAATACTTGGAAGTGCATGGTAAAATAGGGCAGAGTCAGCATGGTTTCATCAAGGGGAGGTCATGCCTGACAAATCTGTTAGAATTCTTTGAGGAGGTAACGAGTAGGTTAGACAAAGGAGAGCCAATGGATGTTATCTACTTGGACTTCCAGAAGGCCTTTGACAAGGTGCCACACAGGAGGCTGCTCAGTAAGATAAGAGCCCATGGTGTTAGAGGCAAGGTACTAGCATGGATAGAAGATTGGCTGTCTGGCAGGAGGCAGAGAGTGGGGATAAGGGGGTCCTTCTCAGGATGGCGGCCGGTGACTAGTGGAGTTCCGCAGGGGTCAGTGTTGGGACCACAACTTTTCACTTTATACATTAATGATCTAGATGAAGGAACTGAGGGCATCCTGGCTAAGTTTGCGGATGATACAAAGATAGGTGGAGGGACAGGTAGCATTGAGGAGGTGGGGAGGCTGCAGAAGGATTTGGACAGGTTAGGAGAATGGGCAAAGAAGTGGCAGATGGAATACAATGTGGGGAAGTGTGAGGTCATGCACTTTGGTAGGAAGAATAGAGGCATAGACTATTTTCTAAATGGGGAGAGAATTCAGAAATCTGGAGTGCAAAGGGACTTGGGAGTCCTAGTCCAGGATTCTCTTAAGGTTAACTTGCAGGTTGAGTCGGTAGTTAGGAAGGCAATGCAATGTTGGCATTTATTTCGAGATGACTAGAATATAAAAGCAGGGATGTGCTGCTGAGGCTTTTTAAGGCTCTGGTCAGACCACATTTAGAATATTGTGAGCAATTTTGGGCCCCGTATCTCAGGAAGGATGTGCTGGCCCTGGAGAGGGTCCAGAGGAGGTTCACAAGAACGATCCCAGGAATGAAAGGCTTAACATATGAGGAACGTTTGAGGACTCGGGGTCTATACTCGATGGAGTTTAGAAGGATGAGGGGGGATCTGATTGAAACTTACAGAATACTGAAAGGCCTGGATAGAGTGGACGTGGGGAAGATGTTTCCATTAGTAGGAGAGACTAGGACCCGAGGGCACAGCCTCAGAATAAAGGGAAGACCTTTTAGAACAGAGATGAGGAGAAACTTCTTTAGCCAGAGAGTGGTGAATCTATGGAATTCATTGCCACAGAAGGCTGTGGAGGCCAGGTCATTGAGTGTATTTAAGACCGAGATAGATAGGCTCTTGATTGGCAAGGGGATCAAAGGTTACGGGGCGAAGGCAGGAGAATGGGGTTGAGAAACTTATCAGCCATGATTGAATGGCAGAGCAGACTCGATGGGCCGAATGGCCTAATTTCTGCTCCTATGTCTTATGGTCTTATGGTCTTATTCTCATCCTTTCCATTAGAATGTATCATTTTGCAGTCTGTGGCCACAAGTGCAGAAATGCTAGATTAATGACTCTTGTTTTCAGATTGAAAAAAATGCTGATTTATAACATAATCGTTCGAACAGATCAGTTTAATAGCACATTATTATGTAACCAGCAGAGCTCAGCCAGCTTAAATGGTATGCTTCTCAAATCATTAATTTGCCATGAACTGAGCTATTACTGTAAATATAAAACTTTTAAATACATTTTTGTAAGATCTCCATATAATTATATGCCTTACAAGCTTTGCTTGAGAAAAGTATCAAATTGTGGGTGCGTAAGATAATTGGAAATAGGGTTAGATTGACAGAATTGATGTGACTAACCAACATTCTCTGCCGAGCGTGTGGCTTTTTTTGTTGCTGCAATTCAAACCCGAACCATTTAACTAGTGACTGACGCATGTTTACCCTCACTGTGAGACAAAGTAGTTAGTGTGATTAAAAAGGATCCCGAGTGCCCGAGAAAGAGCAATGTTACTTCAAAGATAGCGATGAGGTGCGGACGATGATGAGGTAGCTGGACAGGCGCGGTCAAACACACTGGCCACCTCGACGAGCGACCCTGCCGGAATGACCGTCTTGGATTAACCTCGAAGGGCCCTGTGAATAACGACCCCCTTATTGGGTGTCAGGTTCCTGCTGACTTTGCATTAACGCCCAATGTCACTGGAGCTCAGGGCAGATTTATCAGTGAAGACCACCCTACTGTCAGAACCTAGCTGTCACAGAACTATAAACAACTAGAACCACCTTGATCGGAACACTGGCAATAGATCAGACAGGGTAATATTGCTTTACTCTCATTGGCGCAGGAAACTAATGTTAATTTGATCTCTGCATTTTTAGAATTAACTTCTAATTTTTGATACTTTTACCCAGTTTGATTTGGCTCTTGATAATTGAGGCAGTGATTACTATTTGGTACAGCTGTTGCCTTGGGGATTGCAAACTGATGAAATTGGGGGGCGGGGAGTGCAGTTGGATTAGGTCTAGCTCAGTTGACACAAGATCCTCTGACCTTGATCAGACTCGTATAATTTTTATGAACTACCTGAGATTAGTATCGTGGATGTATGGCCCTACACACAACTTTTAATGTTGCCCTTTGGCCATGGAATCCAGAGGGCAGTAACAAAATAGCTGCCAATAAGGTAAAGCATTGGCTGCAACAAAGTGAATTATGAAATGTATGGGTGTGTCCCACCAGCTCCTCCCAACCTGGCTATGGCCGATCCATGTTGTACAAAGTGTCTCCAGTAAAAAGAAACAATCTCTTTCACTGTTGTACCGTTGTCCCAAGGCAAAATTCCCACTTCAGTCCTAAAATCATCCGTATTCTCAGCTGAACCCTCATTCGAATCTAACCTTCAACCCAACCCTAGCCTTCAGTCCAATACAAGATCAAGTATACCTCTCATCCAAACCTTGGCCCATAGCCTAAGTCTAACTAGCAAGCTGTCTCTAACCCAAACTCTTCATCCAGCCCTAACCCAAATCTATCTCTCAGTCTAACCCTAATTTGAATGGCCAGTGTAATCTCCAAAGTTTTTGTTCCAAAAGAAGACTTACTTTGTGATATTGGAGACTTGGGAGCAAGGCTGGGGTGTTTGCAAGTCCCAGTGAATGCAGCACCAAACCTGATGGGGCAGCAATATGCTGGGAGAGCAACAAAGGTTGCTATAATGTCACTGGACTAGTAATCCAGAGGCCCTGGTTAATGCTCTGGGGACATAGATTCGAATACCACCAAAGCAACTGGTGGAATTTAAATTTGGTGAATAAATTCAATTAATTAATAAATCTGGGATTGAAAACTAATCTCAGTGACGGTGGCCATGAAACTATCATTGGCTGTCATCAAAACTGACCTGGTTCACTAATGTCCTTCAGGGAAGGAAATCTGCTGCCCTTACCCGGCCTGGCCTATGTGTGACTCCAGACCCACAGCAATGTGGTTGACTCTTCACTGCTCTCTAAAAAGGCCTAACATGCCGCTCAGTTGTAGCAATTAGGGATGGGCAACAAATGCTGGTCTTGCCAGCGACACCCACATCCCATGAAAATGATTAATTAAAAAAAAAACCCACCAGATTACCAGTGAAAAGATCTGCAAACACTTGTAATGGCACAGTCCACATATTTGCTGTGTAGCCACCATAAGGTTATGATAGGCATACCTCTATCTGCAGAGATTGAATATCTGACCATATAGGAATGACTAATGACCCTTTATTTAATGTTTGTTGTTCATCTAGATTTCTATATGTAGAAAAGTGCCAGGGCTAGTATATAATCCAGAAATGTGAGTGTGGGTTATTGCTGTTCCACATTCTGCTTATAACAGCCCTATACTGATATAGAATACGAAAATTGCAACCTGATTTTATCCAATAATATGAACGGTCCAGACACCCTCCAGTTAACGCAGCCTCACTCGAGGTCAAGGTCATTGTGTAACGAGCACAGTGTGGGATACATTGGGCAACATTTTCCCCCCGTTGAGGGGGATGTGCGGGAGTGGGCGTGTGTGGGTTGATTCCCGATTGGTGCCCCCGTTGGGGGCGCGCCGCCATTTTACATTGGCCCGCCCAGCGTGACGTCCACCAGGAAGTGCTATGCGCTCCCTGTGCAGGCGGGGGGTGCGGGGGTGGGGGGGGATTCCCTCCCTCAGCCGGGATTATGCTCTTCCGCGCACGCGCACAAAAGAGCACACAGATCTCCCTGAGGCTAAGTGCTGTCTCAGGGAGATCGGCTCAAATGTTAAACGTTAAATAAAGCTGAGATAAAAATTTTGCTGCCATGTCTCCTCATGTGACACTGTCACATCAGCTGGGACATGCCCAAAACTTTTATTTTGAAATATTCTTACATTTTTAAATCCCCCAAGAAACCTCATCCCGCCCATGGATGAGGGTTCCATGCTTTCTCTGAAGCCCACCAGTGCTCCCGGCCTGCCCGCCAACCTTAAGGCTGGTCGGGCAGGTCCATTAATGACCTCAATTACCTTTTTAATGGCCTGAATAGGCCGTTGACAGGCTGGCAGGTGAACAGCCGACTCAGCTGCGCGCCCGCCGACCTGAAAATGTGAATGACGCGGGGTGAATTCAGGACTCCTGCCCGATGTCATCCCGCATGATTTTACGCATGGGCGAGTGGGCCCCACCCCCGCTTGCCGACCGGAAGTTCCCGCCCGTAGATTATTTACTTAAAATGTAACAAAGTACCCAGAAGGAAAGAAACAGCTAAAAACTGGGAATGCTGGTCTGAACTGGTCTTGTATACCTTAAAATGGAACACCAATAAAAACTGGGAAATAAGAATACTGGTCTAAATTATTCTGGGTGTGACTGTCATGCATTGAAAAATTATTTTATATTCTAAAATCTTCAATATTGTTTCTATATCCCACTATCAGCATTGATTTATAAATTTCAATTGCAGGCCACGACTGCTGCTTGGTAAACTCCGGGCTAGACATTTAATCAGTGTCTGTTTCTCAGGCACTGACTCGCCTACTAAACTCAATCCCAAAATGGCAGGAACGAGTTCAAGCATAAAAAGCTTCTTAAAACAAAAGCGAGCTTGCAAAGATCCTTTCCTAATCTTGAAAGGCTCGATGGTCAAGAACGAAAATGGACCAATTTGTGACTCTCAGAATGATATCAAGTGGCGTCGTATACGCCCAGTGAAGAGTGGTGTCCCCAAACAGTGGCCAGGCCGACTTTAACCCCATCGTAGAAAATAATTCAGAAAAAATACTAAATTTGGCTTTAAATTTGGACTATGGAAAAGAAAACTCCCCTCGCTGAAATCGAGTAATTAAATGGCTCATTGCTGTTTTCTGCAAATTCACACACACAGGTTTTGAAAGTAGAATTTCACTGATGGCATAAGAAGGGAAAACTTCTCGTGTTTAATTATTACATTTTTTACAATCACAAAATAGATTTTCTATCCGAATCCTTAGAAAATGAAGAAGTGTATTTAATTTATTACGATCAGATATGAATAGGAAGAAACTCTTGCTTTGCTTTGCATCACATTCAGAAACAATCTTGTTTGAGGCATTATATTATCTGATTTTCAGGAAGGCACAACTTGAAAGCTTTTAAGACAAAGATGAAGCCTATTTTCTCATTAACGTAAATTAGTCTACTTTCCATCCCAAATTAAATTAATTGAACAGTTCTCAGCTCTTGTTCCTCCTAAGCACAAAATACACTAGTCTACATTTTGGTCCTTCTCAGTTGCCCACCTGTAGCACTGGTTCTACAGAAGGTCTAGGCTGCACGATCATTGCTGGATCCTGGAGTGAAGGTAGGTAAGGCAGGCTCACCTGCGCCAGTTGGGGAGACCCCAGCAAGGCTAGGGAAGGAGAGGATGTGGGGGTTAGTTTTAAAGGCAGGCAGGGGGTGGTATTCACCCATGGGTGGCCCATGCCCCCAGTGAGTCTCTCCATTGGGCATAGGCTGCCAAAGTAGAAGGGCCTCCCACTCTCCCCACCAGTCACCAGGGTTTATCTGGTGGTTTTGCACATGGTGTGACCTCCGCCCACCGCTGGTTGAATATGAGCGGTGGATAGATGAGGCACTTAAGAGCAACTTCAGTGGCCACTTAAGGGCCTGAACTGGCTTCCAGGTGGGAGATTCTTCCTCGAGCCTCCTCACCTCAAACTTAAGAGGGGGAGTTGGGAAGGCGTCAGGGTCTCTACCCTGCACCTTCCCACCCAATTAAATGGGCACCCATGCCTCCCAGCCTTCTTGGGGGAGAATTAAATTCTGCCCCATGTGTAGTCTGGGCACGCTTGGAATAACAGGTCTCTCACCGAAAGACATTATTGACCCAGTAGGTTTGATGACAAAATGGCAGCTTTCATGGCAATTTATCTGAGACCATCCCAATTTTTGAATTCAACTTTACATCACACCACAGCAGGATTTGACCTCTCAACCTCTGTGCTACTAGTCCACTACTAGACCTAGATTTTCATTCTTCTTCCATTGTACTCCAGTCAGAACTTCTACTCTAAAGAAATCCAAATCAGCATAAATGTGGCCCAATCTAAATCCAGAGTTTGTCCATGTTGACAGAGGTTCTACTCTGCCAACTGATGAAACTAATGCATCGATTGTGATTGTCTATGGACAGCCCATTTCTGGGTTATTGTTCTATCATCTAGTGGCTGGAATGATACCTGACATGGTTGTTCAAGGCCAAACATCACAGCCTTTAGACATCACAGCCTAAGTTCCTCAAAACAGCTTAACATTTTAGCTGCTTCCATCAGTGGCCTTTTCTTTATTTTAAGATTAAGATAGGGACGGCTCACTTGCAGCTCTATTGTGTTCAACTCCAGTTGCTAGAACTCTGATTATGAAGCAGCCTCTGCCAACCGGTAGCAGGATCTAAGCAACGCCTTGGGATGGCAGATGATGTTTGTGGCACTCAAGGACCAGGCAAAGACCATCTCCAAGGAGAAAAGACCCAACTATCTCCCCTTGATGGTTAACAACGCCACCATCATTGAGTGCCCTGTTATCAACTGGTGGGACCTCTCTACCCTCCATGAGGCTCCAGTCAGTGTTATACTGGAACACTCTCCACTCATCTAGATTGTTTCAGCTGCAACAACGCTCAAGAAACTTAGAACCATCTTTACAGAGAAATCTACTTAACAGGCAGTCTTGCAACTGGACTTAACATTCATCCCTTTCATCACTAGTGCACTGTTGTGGCAGTGTGTACAATCTATGGGATATAGTGCAGCAGTTCACCAGGCTTATTAATAGCATCTGCCTATCCCATAATTTCAACCACTGAAAAGTTCGAGAGAAGCATGGGAACGCCATGACTTCCAAATTCTTCTCCGTGTTCCAAACCATTCTGGCATGGACATGCTTTGCAAATTCTTCTCCAGTGCTGGGTCAACATCTCAGAATTCCCTAATAGCAAGATTGTGGGGGCAGGATCAGCATGAGGACTCCATCAAGGAAAGACTCACCCTCCCTTTCTCAGGGCAGTTAGGGATGGGCAATAAATATGGTCACTCATATCCAGAGAACAATTTTTTGAAGCAGGTTAGAATAAAGTAAATATAGATTTGCATTTATAGGGTGACCATCTCTTTTCAAGATGGCCCAAAGTGCCTCAGAGAAAATGAGGAACTTTTTGAAGTGTAGTCCAGCAAAGGGAAACGCAGTTGCAGATTATACACAGCAAGGTCTTGCTAACAGCAATGAGATCATTTGTTTTAATAGTGCATTGAGGGATGATAATCAGCCAGGACAACACATCCACATTCTTTCTTTGACTAGTGCCACAAGGTCTTTTATAACCACCTGAGCATGTAGATGTCTGCGTCAGTTTAACATCTCACCTGAAAGGCAGCTCCTTTGACAATGTCATACTCTAGATCAATACTGCACTGATCTTTTCACCCAGGTTAGGTGCTAACATCACTAGGGTGGGGGTTGAATCCAGGACGTCCTGACTTAGCAGCAGCAAGAATAGTACCATTGGCCCAAACCTGACACCTTAAAGGTAACTTGCAATGAGGTAAGGTATCATGGGGTCAATCTTTTAAAGCACTAATTTATCTCCTGTAGATTTGCACAGAGATAAAAATGGTAGCTTACATTTTCTATCCTTGTGCCAGTGGGACCAATGGAAAGAGGTCTTGCTTCGTGTAGAATAATTAACCAGACGAAGAGCGACAATGTCAAGTCCAATGAATATTACATAAAATGACATAAGAAACAGGCCATTCACCACAACTGGCCCACGATAGCATTTACACTCCCACCACTCTTTGGCCAACCTGCATACATTTCTGTTCCTTTCTCCATCATGTGTTTGTATAGCTTCCCCTGAAATGCATCAATTCGACTTGTCTCAACTAATCCTTGTCACAGCAAGTTCCACATTCTCGCCACTCTCTGGTTTCTCTTGAATTTGCTATTGGATTTATTAGTGACTATCTTATCTTTGTGGCCCCTACAAGTGGAGATATTTCTCTATGTCTACCCTATCAAAACCTTTCACAATCTTAAAAAGTTCCATCGGGTCACCCCATCAGCCTTCTCATTTTGACAGAAAAGGGACCTAGCCTGTTCAATTTCTCCCGATCATTCAATTTTTGTATCATTCTTGTAAATATTTTTTTGCACATACTCCAGTGTCGCTGCATCCTTTTTATAATATGGAGGAGGCAACTGTGAGCAGTGTGGCTAAAATTAAATGGAACTTCACAAGACTTAGCAGCAAGAATATTACCATCACTTGCCTTTGGTGACCAGGCACTATTTACCGGGCATCTCCCTCAGACGATTGCCTGGGAGATGTGGAATTGCTGCTGGCGTGGGTTGTGTGATCTATGGAGGGCTATGAGCTTAACCTTTTCACATTCCAAGTTACAGAGGCTTTCTCTGCAAAGATTTTCTATCAGTATCCTACAGTTACATGGGAACGCCGAATAGATCCATCATGCCTGTTACAAATACAGGTCTATTCAACCATATAAAATTAGCATGACATCTACATCTCCTAAGACAAGTATTCCTCTCAGATAAAATCCCTGAGTAATTAGCTGATTAATGTCATCTGGAGCACGTTATAGTTTTGATGATGCTACACTTAAGCCTCTTCAGCTTTGCCTTAGTCCTAGTGAGCATGACATTATAAAAAAGACTGACACAACCAGTGTCAGAACTTGTGGGGTTTTGATTAAACAATTGATAGCATGCAAGGAACATGGAATTATCACAATGTAAAGATGTTTTGAGGTGTGCCTCCTCCTATTGGCAGCAGCTCTCTGGTGACAGTGGCATAGTGGTAGCGTTAATGGTCTAGTAATGATCTGGCCACATGGGTTCAAATCCCACAATGGCAGCTGGTGGAATTGAAATTCAATCAATAAATCTGGAATTGAAAGCTAGTCTCTGTTATGGTGACCATGAAACTATCATCAATTGATGTAAAAACTCATGTGGTTTGCTAATGGCCTTTAGAGAAGGAAATCTGCCATCCTTACCTGGTCTAGCCAACATGTAATTCTTGATCTAAAGCAATGTAGTTGACCCTTAAATGGCCTAGCAAGTCACTCGTAGCCAAGGGCAATTAGGGATGGGCAACAAATGCTGTCCTTGCCAGCAATACCCACATCCCCTCAAAGAATTTTTTAAAAAGCAACCAGACCGCTTGCTTCCTACAGGAAAGAGTAAGCAACTATGTTCACAGAAGCATTAAGGGATGACGGGAAAAAAGATGATAATGGAACGGCCAATTAAATTAAATGATTTCCAATCAGTTTTATCAGTGAGAAAAGGTATTTTCTTCATTATCTTTTACGCTAACGGTCCTACTTTCAATTCCTATCCTATGATTCTTAATGGAACCCCAACACCTCCATCAGGTCTTACAAGTCGCACATCATTCTAATATGGTCATTCCATCATCATCGCTGGGTCAAAATCTTGGAATTCCCTACCTACCAGCACTGTGGATGCACCTTCACCACATGGACTGCAGCGGTTCAAGAAGATGGCTCACCACCACCTTCTCAAGGAAAAACAGGGTTAGGCATTAAATGTTGGCCTTGTAATTGATGCCCATATGTCGAGAATATAAAATTTTTGAAATGTTAAGAACCTATATATGGATGCTGAGGGTGGAATCCTCCCAGTTGCATGTGATGCTCCACACAACGAAATCACTCCATAGGAGCTGTGGAACAAATTTAAAGGGATGTGGCCACTTAAAGATAACGGCCTGCGCATGCCCCCAAAAATTGTTTGACAGCTTAAATATAAAATTCATCAAAGGCTTGAGACAAGGAAAAGAATTGATGAGCAAGAACCAAAGGGTGGGAAAATCAGCGTGGTAGCAGGAAATAGAGGCTGCGGTATGAAGTAGAACACCACCGAACTGTAAGTGATTGATCACCAAAGAAAATCCTGTAATTTTTCCTTGCTCACATTATAACAGGATGTGAATTTGTCTTTCAGATGATTTGAAAACAAGCTGCAAGGCAGAATTGCATTGCCTCGAACAGAACTGAATATCAAATGGGATGTATAATGAGTGGCCGGTATGACATTATTTGGTTAGGATGGCTGCCAAGACAAATTTTGACCCCAGAAACTTTGGAACGGAGCTGAACAGCCGTCTAATAAACTCATTCTGCTCCAAATCTACAAAAAAAACACTGCTGGTGCACCAACTTGAATCCAAGGTGAATCAAGTTCTTGGTCTTCAGGTCCATTAGCTGGGCTGCACTGACAGAAAACTTTAAGCCGAAGAAATCTGGAGCGCGTTCAGCATGAGGTCCGCACATCATTGACTAAAGCGCTGATGGGTTAGGCTCATCGGTGATACGTGCTGATGTTAGCAAGCTTGTTGGTATGCTTCCACAAACTTCTGTCTATTATTTTAATGCAGCTGTTCAATAGGAGCATGTTAACAACTGCATTTCTGGAGCACAGGGAGGAATTTGGGTGAATGTGTTAATGGGTGTGCTAAAAATAGCACACGGCAGGAATGAAAATATAAACTAAGGATGCTGTGCCATTTTTGAGGCAGTTCTACCTGCACCTCAACTAAGTTTAATTAACCATCTAAATGTCTGACTGTCAGGAGACTGACTGAAGCACTCTTACTGGTATGACTGATCAGGAGCAATAATAACCATAAAGTGAGAGTTCTTTTGATCAACTTAACACAAGCAGAGAATTCAAATAGAAAGGCACAACATTCTCAATGCTGTTTAATATACATTACTATGGCATCTGTTGTTAGATTACAAACTGTCTACATAATAAGACTGTCTACACTTCAAAAGCAATTTATTGAATGTAAAGCCCTCTGGGACATCCTAAGGACTTGATAAGACTCCATATAAATGGAAGTTCCCGCTTTTGTATACATTATCAATCTCAGTCATTTTTACAGCTATATTTTTGCATGAGCAAATCTACATTAATGTCAAATGTACTTGTGAAACCCATTCAATTTACTCTAAAGTGCCACTGCAGGATATTACAATGATGCCACATCAGAAATCAGAAGTGGGATGTTGTGCATGGAAAAAGGTATAATTTTATCTCTGAATACAAAAGGTAAAAGGCACCAACCTTCAAAAGAAGCTAGCTTAAGAGACGCCTTGTGCTCTTAATTTACAACCACTGTAGAGTTTCTGCAGCTCATAAATAATATGGTTCTTTACCACTGGAAGATGAAACCCGTTAGTATAATTACCAGTCTGCTCCCTCAATGCCACACAGTCAGTGCTTTGCGAAAGGCCTTTAACATATTTGTGAAGCATTAACTGTTGTAAGATGCTGTGTATAGTTCAGTAGATCTCACGAAGAGGTTCGGAGTCTTTTATAGTTTAACAGTGAGTGTTTATTAACTATTTGTAACTATATACATATGTACAGTATAAGATCTAAGCTGGGAGCTGTCTCCATGCTTGCCTCTACACATGTCCCTGTCCAGTACAAGACTGACATCTAGACTCAGGTAATGTGTTCCTTAACATCACACTGTAGGTGGTATTGTACCCAGTCCCATGTTAACCCTTTCTATGCCAGACCCTTATACCAAATTAACCATCACAGAATTCCAATTGTAATAAGTGCCTTGACATTTATTCTTGTTTAAAAAGGTTGCTAAAAAATCTACTGGATAAAATTGATACAAATAACGTCAATAATCCATTAAAATATCCCATGAGGTATCCAGTTTGCCAACTAAATTGAAGTTGATTGAACTCCAACTGTCACCTAATAATGATAATCCAGGATAAAATGGAATCCACTGTATTTGATTTACATTCAGATAATTCCTTTACCATACCTCTTAAGAGATAATAGCCAGATATCAGTTCTTGTGATGTTGACTGGGGGACAAATATTGGCCAGGACACGAGGGTACACTCCCCTGCTCTTCTTCAAGATAGCACCATGTTTAGGCTCGCCTGAGAGGGCCTAGGTTTAACATCTTGGTTGAAATATAGTGCACCTCTGACAATGCAGCACTCCTTCAGTACTGCACCGAAGTGTCAGCCTAGATTTTTGAGCTCTGGAGTGGGACGTGAACCTCCTGACCTGGCAGCATGACTGCTGCCCGCTGGGTCATGGTTGACAACACAGCAGGCAAACCATCAAGGGTTTTTGTTCTTGTTGGTGTTGGTTGAGGAGGGAACACTGACCAGAAGGTTTCTCAGCTTTGAACAATGTGGTGGGATTCTTGTCAGCTGCCAGAAGTGAAACAAGCAAAGCCTCAGCCTAAGATCTCAACCATAAGGTGGCACCTGAGGCAAGGCAGTGATCCTCCAGTTCTGTACTGGAGTGTCAGTGTGGAGCATGTGCAAATGTCCTGAAGCCCACCTTAACCCCACAATCAGCGGACTCGAAGCCTTGGCAACACCTTTAGGACCGTAGAGTTGTACTGCCATTTTTTAAAAAAAGATTATTTGAATGTTGGTGTCACTGGCAAAGTTGTCATTTATTGCTCATCCACAATTGCCCCTGAGAATGTGGTAGTGGACCATCCTCTTAGGTGTGTGTAAATGTGAATAGTGACAAAATAACTAGCATCACCATTACCTGCCACAGGAGGTTGTCTCACCACACGTGAGCTGCATAGTGGTTGCAGTATAACTACAGATTGAAGTCAATTTGCAAAGTCCGCAGAATCCATAGCTCCTCCAGCAGTGGTCACACATTTTCAGGTGCAGAGTCTTTTTAATGTTATCAAGAAACAAATACTACTATGGTCTCCTCTACCTTGGAGAAACTCAGATGCAGATTGGGCGACCGCTTTGCCGAATACCTCTGCTCA
The DNA here is from genome assembly GCF_964194155.1 of Cetorhinus maximus. Taxonomy (NCBI): domain Eukaryota; kingdom Metazoa; phylum Chordata; class Chondrichthyes; order Lamniformes; family Cetorhinidae; genus Cetorhinus; species Cetorhinus maximus. The sequence goes on along the minus strand of NC_135908.1, from coordinate 13,515,700 downwards.
GTCCACAAGCATGACTCTGAGTGTCCAATTGCTTGCCATTTTAATTCGCCAACTTGTTTTCACGTTCACATTTCTGCCATCAGACTGCTGCAGTCAAGCTCAACGCAACTCGAGGGACAGCAACTCACCTTCCGATTAGGAACTTGACAGCCTTGTGGACTCAACGTTGAGTTCTAACAATTTCAGACCACGGACTTGTTCTCCATTTTGATTCTGCTTTTTTTTGTCATGTGCCAGTTTGAACCCCATTTCTCATGTTTTTGCTTTTGGGCAGAGCTGTTCATTATTCTGCTATTCACACTTTGCTACAACCATTACCACTCCCTTTGCCTTTTGTTCCATGACATCTTTGTCATTTAATCTTTCCCACCCTCTACCCTGTTACAGACCTTCCCTGTTGTTCTTCCTTCCCCATCCCGACCCTCTGATGACATAAAACCTGCCACATTTCTACCCTCCTTCAGTTCCAAAGCAGATATACTCATAACATTAAGTCTCCTTCTCTCTCTACAGATGCTGCCAGACCTGCTGAGTCTTCCCAGCACATTCTGTTTTTATTAGCACTACCTGATCCCTCCCCACACTCTAATGTATCTCTTTGCACGCACCTAGAACTGTCTCCTGGTGAAAGAGTGCAAGTCACCGCTCACACTATAACTTAGAACTTGCCTACGAAGGTTCGACAAGTCAGCAGTCAATGGTTGGTGTCTTTAAATTCACAATCAAGGCTGCTTTTGCACAGAGTGACTGTGACTGATCATCTATTCAGGAATCTGCCCGCACTGGCCATATAAACAGCCTCATAGATATAAGTACAATCAGTAAGAAAAAAAAAACCCAGCAGAAATGCCAGTGTTTAATTCAGTCCAAAAAGAAAATTATTCAACATAATCTATCCCTGAGGCCACAGTGTACATTACCAGATGATTCCACATCAACCCAGTCATCATAGATCTCTTTCCACAGGTCCCAGCTCTTTATAGATTACTGACTTTGTACAAAACATAACAATTACCCATAAATTGTTTTTCATGAATCTTAACATTAAATAATGGAATACATCACTTAAGTGTGAGCTGTTGTATGAACCATTCAGAACTATTCTTTTCAATACTTAGCTTTGATAAAGAAACACCTTATCATCACACGAGATATAAATGCCCTATTTTGCGGTTATTCACCCTGCTTTGAGGATCAGCTGAATACAGCCTAGTTGGACAAAACGTTTTTAGGCCGTCAATGTGAGGAAATAATTTTTCCTATGTCTACACGTCACATTTTGGGTACAAGTTGAGGATAATTAGATGACAGATGAATCCGTAATAGGCCATTGCCCTGCCACAATAATTGATATTGTTTCAATATAATTCAGTATCACCCTTTCATTTGCGAAGAAATCTATCATTATAGCGTCCACTGTGACTCAGTGTGTAGCACTCTCACCTCCACCAGAAGGTTCTGGGTTTCAAGTCCGACTGAACACACTGTAAAATCCAGGTTGCCACTCCTAGTGCAGTTATGAGGGAGTGCTGCACACTGACTTTTGGATGAGATGCTAAACTTAGGCCTTATCTGCCCCCTCAGATTCCATGGCAACCTTTGAAGATGAAAGGGGAGAATAAGAGGTTTGTTTGCATTTGTACAGCGCCTTTCCAGCTAATAAAGTACTTCTGATGTTCAGTCACTATTACACGCATAGACGTCAGTCAATAAGGCTAACTGAGAGGTAAAGAACAAGGAAGATAAAAATGTTCAAAGTAATGCAGGGATTCAAGACGGATTGGGATGAGATTGAATATAAAATATAGCAGAGTAAAATGAACAGAGAGCAGAGAAATGGAACATAAATGCTTTAGGATAGCAAAGAGAAATATGAATCATTGCTTGATGAGGTTAGATCCAAACAGTGGAGAGTTAGCGTTGTAAAGGATGGGAGTAACACATTAGCATTGCAAATCGTGGTATGGCTGAAGCTTTATGAAAGTCAACTAGTGAAGGTTTTTCAAAGAACGATTTCAAATTCCATGAGCAAGATATCAAAGGCATCAAATCAGTGAATCAGATGACTGAATAACAACAGAAAATGGCGGCAACACTCAGCAGGTCGGGCAGCTTCTGTGGAGAGAGAACAACAGTTAACAGTTTAGGTCGGTGACCCTTCATCAGAACAGGAAAGTGTTAGAGATGAACGAAAGTGGAGGGCCAGGTAATGGGGGAAGGCGGAGAAGGAAAAAGATGAAAGGGAAAAGTCCACCACAGTGGAACAACTTGAGAGGATAAATGACCTGCTGCTGTTCCTATGTTCCTTTGTTTCCAATGATAGGCTGGAGGGCAGGAGTGATTAAATGACAAAATGGACGCTGGTGCAAGGCAAAAGGGGATGATAATGAGACAGGTATAGGGAAAAAATGGGTATAGAGGAGGTGAAAGCAATTACCACAGAAGAGGAGAGAAGCATGGAAAGATATGAGGGCTCCTTTTGTTACCTATGGACTCGCCTACTCCAATGTTTGCCTGGTCGGCCTCCACTCATGCATCCTCTGTAAACTTTGGCTCATCCAAAACTCTGATGCCCATATCCTAATTCGCACCTACCGTCGCCCTTTTAGCAAATCGCCCCACAGCCTTCCCTCTCCCTGCCTCTGGAGCCTCCTACAACCCTCTGAGATCTCTGCACTCCTCTAACTCTGGCCTCTTAAACATCCCTGGTTTTAACTGCTTCAATATTGATGGCTGTACTTTTAGCTGCCAAGGCCTAAACTCTGGATTTCACACCTTAAACCTCTCTTCCTCCCTTCTCTTCTCTCCTCCTTACGACCTGTCTCTTTGATGGCACTTTCGATCATCTGTCCTAATATCTCCCAAAGTGGCTTCGGGTTAAATGTATTTGATAATTCTCCTATGAAGTACCTTAGCACGTTTAACTACATTAAAGGGTTATAGAAATTGCTGAAAAAGAGACAAGTCAAAGCTTTTTGTCTTGCACTCATCAGGACATTTGTACGGATACTAATATAATGGGAAAACAACAATTTATACTGCATGAGAAGAATATGGCAAGTGGACTCTGATTGGTAGAGGTGTTGCCACGGGGAATGAACCAGTGATGGTGACTGACAGTTAACTGCCAAGCATTACTTGAAATTTAAACAAGGCAGCTTGACCCTGATTGGTCAAGGCATTGCCCTGAGGAATGAGTCAGCGAATGGCTGTCACTTATTCTGTTTAGCTGAAACAAGTGCAACGTGTGTACATGTTCTTTTTGTCAACAAAGAACAGGGCCCTGTGTATTAATAAATGTAGCTTCCAGTGCACGCAAATGCTCCACACTGCGAGCCTGAATGACAATCTTAAATTGCTTGTCAGCGTAATTCTTAGCACACTGAGGATTATTTAGCAAAGGTTGTCCAATCGTGGATTCACATCTAATGTTGGGCACTGTGTTTGGAGTTTTGCAAGCACGGGCTGGTGGGGCACAGTCTGTACCTTGTCCACTGCGAACAGCGGCTGGCAAATTTTTGCTGTTGCCAGTGAATTATCTACTTAAAAGCTGAAGGTGTTAACCACACTTGGGCTACCGGGACCTTGACTAATGAAACAAAAAACTGAAAAATGGCAGAAATATTCAATAGCTCAGTTTGAATCATTCTAACGTGTGAAGGCGTGAAATGAGAAAAATGGTGAATTTTAACACAGGAACACAAGAAATAGGAGCTGGAGTCGACGATATGATCCATTGAGCCTGCTCCACCATTCAGTACAATCATGGTTGATCTTGGCTTTAACTCCACTTTCCCTTGATTCCCTGAGAAACTAAAGACTTGTCTATCCCAACCTTAAATGTATTCAACAATGGAGCATCCACAACCCTCTGGGATAGAGAATTCCAAAGATTCACAACCCTTTGAGTGGAGAAATTTCTCCTCATCTCAGTCCCAAATGATCGGCCCTTTAACTGGAGACTGTGCCTCTGTGTTTTAGATTCCCCGACCAGTGGAAACAACCTCTCAGCATCCACCCGATCAAGCCCCTTCAGAATCTTGTAGGTTTCAATGAGATTGCCTCCATTATTATAAAGTCCAGAGAATATGAGCCCTATTTACTCAGCCTCTCATGGAACTTCCCCCTCATCCCATGGTCCAATTTGCTGAACCTCCAATGCAAGTACATCCTTCCTTAAATCTGGAGACTAAAACTGCACAGATGTGGTCTCAGCAAAACCCTATACAACTGTGGCAAGACTTCTTTATTCCTGTACTCGAATCTCCTTGCAATAAAGACCAACGTGCCTTTTGCCTTCCTAATTGCTTGCTGTATCAGCACGTTAACTTTCTGTGTTCCTTGTACGAGCACATCCAAGTCTCTCGAACATCAAGGCCAGAATTCTACGCTTCCCCACCCCCCTACCCCACCTTCGCTGATGGGTCCTGAGGCGGTGGGGGAAAAGTGAAATGGACAGGAATCCCTCCGGGATCCCACCAGCCCTGAGCTGGTCGTGATTTTACGCTGAGGTGGGCAGGACCTCGGACAGGAAGCCCCCCCACCTTGCCCCAATTAAGGTCCTTCAATGTTCAGTTTTCCCACCCAGCCTCAATTTTTAGGCTGGTGGGCGGATGACAGGTCTGGGGGTTGGGTGGGGGGTGGGGGGGGGGACACAAAAATTAAGTAAGTTTGATCTCGGGCGGGAAAGGCAGTGGAGGAGGGTGCCTCCATCAGAAACCCCCTTCTACCTGAGGGTGCCCTCCCCTTAGACCCAGTAACCTCTGGACCTCCCACCCTCCCATTGCAAACCCCTGGCCTATCCCCCAAGATCAGTAGTAATTAGACCACTGAGTCTTAAAGGTTTCTTACAAAACTAAATTAAGTCTTTATTAAATAAAAAAAATATTTTAGGCACATACATAGGTTTACAAGTTACTGCTAACATAACTTTAAACTCCCCTAATTACTCTAATACCCAGTTACACCCCTGTTAAAGCAACAGTAAAACAACATAGATTGAAACATACCCAGGCAAAGCACACACCCTGGACAGTCGATTTCAAAGTGAATTTTCTCAGCTTTGGTTCCTTGTAGACAGCAGATTGAGGCTTAGGTGCTAGAGACTTTTCACACTTGTTAGAATTCCTTCCCTTGCACACAGCCTTCTCTCCTTTATACATATTTTCCTATTTGAATGCAAATTCCCACTGTTCCACTATGTCTTTGGACTTTACCTCTCTAATAATAAAAATCTCTCATAGTACCAATTTTACTGGTAATCTTTGGGAAAAATAAACACAGTTTCTTAACTTCTCCTGGCTAGGTGAAACATTTCACCCCCTCTTTTGAATTCAAGCCAGTCTGGTTTATTTAAAAATGCAAATGTTCCCTTCGTACCTCACATTCTAGGACTTCACCCACATTTACCTACTTAACATTTCAAACCCTAGTTTATCTTCTCAGACATCAAAGCCTTCAGACCTGCTGCCTTTAGCTCAATTAAGCTCCCCCACCATTCATGCACGTGCGCACACACACACACACACACACACAAATCCTATTATTACTGTACTTTGCAATAAATTCCAATCACATTATGAAAATTATTATATCTTCTTAACATGGCCCTGCTCAGAATCTCAATAAATGAGCTATTTGAAGGGATTAAAGACAAAATTACTGCATTTACTGATGACACAGAAAATGAAGTATAGGGACAGATACTTTAGACATGAATTTAGAACAACCAAAACTTTGGTGAATGCTCAACAAATCATATTAATACAGGTGGATGCAAAGTGTGGATGTACAAAATACTAGCTTCACAAATGAGGTTTTCAAAATACAGAGAGGAAGAACCAATGGGAAGAGTCTGTTCTGATGTTCCTTTGACAGGGTGCAGGGCTGGAATTATTAAATGGTAAAAGGGTCAATGTTGCAAGGAAACAGGGAATGGTAATGGGGCAATAAGAGAGACAAAAGAATTCCAGATTTCCAGCATCTGCAGAACTTTGATTTTGCTATTTAGAGATTCTGGAGGAGCGGGAAGAATATCCAAGGACACACATGTCAGACCAGTTCATTTGTGCTGTAGGTGATTCTGCGCTGCTCCCACTGCCTCATGCGACATGCACTAGAACAATGTGCAAATGATGCATGTGTGCGCACTCAGAAACTGAGCTCCAGGTCATTGTTGATTCCTCCCCCTAATCACATGGAAAAATTGGGCCATTCACTAAACACTCAGCCCTCTTCCAACAAGCTCCCACAACACAACGCCTCCTGCTGGTCTCTTAAGATCAACGGCGAGATCCTGGAAAGCGTGGACCATTTGGGGAGAGTACGGGAGTACGGCGTTGAGATAGAGGATCATATTCAATGGTGGAGCAGGTTCGAAGGGGTGAATGACCCCTGCATCTATTTTCTATGTTTCTGCTTCCTCTCGATGAAGGCAGACCTAGATGACAAAATTCGCCCCCACTGTGCCAGCTCAGCCTTCAGACCAGGCTGAGGAAAGGAATATTTGAGGACCAGGATCTCAAACCCAAAACCAATGTCATGGTTTACCGTGCTCCAGTGATTTCCGCACTCCTATGTGCTTCGGAGACTTGGACAACCTACAGCTGGCACCTGAAGCACTGGAGAAGTCCCACCAGCGATGCCTTCGCAAGATCCTCCAAATCCGCTGGCAAGAAAGAAGTCTCAACAACAGCGTCCTCTCCCAAGCCAGCTTGCCCAGCTTCTCGGCGCCAATCATTCAAAACCAACTCCGCTGGGCAGGGCACGTCATTCGTATACCTGACACCAGACTGCCGGAGGAATTACTCTACTCGGAGCTCAGTCCTGGCAGGAAGAAAGCAGAAATGCTTTAGCAGGATGTCCTCAAATCATCGCCGAAGAAATCAAACATCCTCGCCAAGACATGGGGGCCCCTGGCTCCTGACCGACTAAAGTGGAGAAGATTCATTCGCGAGGCACTGAACACAGCGAGAGGCTTCGCCAGGAGCACATTCCACAGAGACGGAATCGAGGTGCCTGAGGGAGCGCTCAAACCTCCAAATGCCTCATCTGCCCCACCCTTCGAGCACCACCTGCCCTGCATGTGGCAAAGTCTGCAGGTGGCACATTGGGCATATCAGTCACCTCAGAACCCATTGAACCAGAATGGAAGCCAGAGACCCCCCAATCCCAAGGGACTGTCTGAGAGGAAGACCAGAACAATTTAACAGGAAGCGCATTTTTGCACTAAGGCAGCGGGAGGTTCAGCCGGTAGATGCATCACCCGGAAAGCAAAGGCCACTCACTTGTTTTTAGAAAAGTTGCAGTTAAAATGGATAATTGTGACAACTTCATGACTGTGATATTAATGCCAACCACTCATGTTCTCAATGTTTTAATGTTGAAACGTACAATGCCTCAGCATTTCACCTTAAACACTCTGTAAAGTGTTAAGACACAGCGCGGAGTGAAATTCAACAATGGGAAAAAGGCAATAGCAAAGTGTCTGTCCATCTTACATGGGGTAGGATTTTAGGGGCTGAATTTCACGGGGGTGCGTATTTCTCACAACGCCCCACCCCGACCCTGTCCATTGCAAGAAGTCGACCAGAAGCTGATGGACTTAAAAAGAAACTTGCCCCGCGGCGGTGGCTGGACTAAACAGGCTGGGAGTGGGGCTTCCGCCCCACTGTGGGGGGGAAGACCTGCCCTTGAGAGCTTCTAGCCAATCGGATTGGCCAGCAACTCTAGCAGTCCCAGCGGTGCCAGATCTGAGTAGTGGACACGACTGGAACTGCAACTAGGGACCCAAGAAGAACTTCAATGGATCCCCAGGCAGGAAAGGAAAGTCCCGGGCTTTTGGGCGGGGAGGGATTGGGCAGCCAAGCGAGTGGGGTCGGGTGGGGGGGCTGGGTTTTGGAGGGCAGAATGGGAGGAACAAAGGGGTAGATAACATCTTTGGGGGTGGGGGGGGTGGGGGGGGGCGTGCCTCCAATGCGCAAAGGGCATTTCCCAAATATCGTGCCACCTCCTTGCTCCCTGCCTTTTCAAAGGCCCTGCTCGCCACCCCCCGCTTGCCAATCGTTTTACGGTGCCGGTAGCATCAGCCGGTTTGGTAGCAAGCTCGATTTTTATTTTAAACGGCAAGCGGGCTGCCGATTTTGGTGCCTAGCCCACCCACTGTATTATGGGGACCAGGTCAGGGGTGGGTTAGGAAAGTGGTGGGCTTGGCCACTCCCTCTGTTTTACATGCTCACCCATTGAAGACATGCCCAGCAGGGCAGTGGGGTGGGTTGGGGGTAGAGGGTGGTGGTGTAAAATCCAGCCCAAAGTCACACTGCAAAACTTGCGCAGAGTGCAAAACGGGTTACTGATTCACTATCAATAATTTTGTAATAAGACCATAAGGCCTAGGAGCAGAAATTAGGCCATTCGGCCCATCGAGTCTGCTCCGCCATTCAATCATGGCTGATAAGTTTCTCAACCCCATTCTCCCGCCTTCTCCCCGTAACCTTTGATCCCCTTACCAATCAAGAACCTCTCTATCTCGGTCTTAAATACACTCAATGACCTGGCCTCCACAGCCTTCTGTGGCAATGAATTCCATAGATAATGCTGCGCAAGAGGCAAGAGTTGAGCTCCAGCATCTTCAATGCACAGATTGTTTCAAGGATTTGATTCCCACTTTCATTAACATGAGATCAGTGTCATTTTTCACAGCTTCTCAATGTCAGCTTCATTTATAGCATGGGGTATAAATGTGTGCTAACTATACTGTGATAACTCCTCGTAACTTCTATTAACACTTGCCTTCAATGTGGGCGTTCACAGGTACATTCTGTGCCTTGTATGTTTTGCGGAACACTCAATGCCATTTTACAATGCCTCATGAAGTTTCCATACACGGTACGAGGTTTCGAATCCTGTGACTAATGCAGGTTGGAGGTGGGGAGGGTGCAGGCTGGTAGAAGCAGCAATGTAGGGCTGCATCTTCCGGTTGGTGAGCGGAGGTGGGGCCCGCTCGCTGACGTGTAAAATGACACGGGGTGACGGCGGGCGTGTGTCATTTAGATTTTCAGTTCGGCGGGCGCGGAGCCTACTGTCAACAGCCACTTGAGGCCTTTTAAAAAGTAATTAAGCCAATTGATGGACCTGCCCGTCCAACAGTGTCACATGAGGGGACACGGCAGGAATTTTTTTTCACACTGCCAAAAATTTTTAAAACTTCCCAGCAATCTCCCTGAGGCTGCACTTAGCCTCAGGGAGACGAGTGAGCTCCATCGTGCACGTGCGCGAAAGAGCGCACTCCCAGCTCAGGGAATCCCGCCCCTGCCCACACAGGGAGCGCACAGCACTTCCAAGCGGATGTCACGCTGGGCGGGCCTTAACTGACACGCCCACGTAAAATGGCGGCGCGCCCCTGACTGGGGGCTCCGATCGGGAACCTGCCTGCCCATTCCCGCTCCACACGTCCACCCCCCCACCCCGGGACGGGGGGATAATGTTGCGCGTACACTTTTAATACGTCAAAAAGTTAAGATCAAAACTTTAAGCTTAATGATGGGATAAATAAGCGTACAATTCTTTTCTTGTCTCTGCAACCAGACACTATCCCTCGTGAACTGTGAGTGCAATATTGGGGATTATAACCGTCAATCTGCTAAAGAGGAATCATAGGCCAGTATTTTTAGCTCGGTGGGTGGGCTCGCGCCCAACCCGTCCGAGCATGAAATGACGCACGATGGCGTCGGCCGAGCGTGCTGATGTCATGGCGCAGCCGTGCGATAGTTCAGTCGACAGGCACATGCCGGAGCCAGCAGCGCGCCCACCGACAATTCAAAGGCCTGTTAAGGGCATTAAGTTATCGATTGCTGTTAATTTTTTCACAGCCAAGGGCAGGCGAAAAGGCCAAGGGGCCTTTGCGATTTTTGGAAACCTCATCCACGGGCGGGGATGAGGTTTCCAACAGCAAATAAAAATAAAATAAAATCTTTATTTTTTAAATTAAAAGCATGACCGAGTCACATGAGGTTTCATTACATTTTCCTGCGCTTTATTAATTTTTTCGATACCTTCTTCATCTCCCTGAGGCAGCTCCGTGCCTCAGGGGGATTGTTCAGCCCTCTCTCGCGGGGATGGGTGAAGTTCGCACTAGGTCCGCTCACCCTCCTCCCCCCCACCCCCGCCGCTCGGCGCTGCCGCTCGCCTATCACGCTGGGTGGGCCTTAATTGGCCCAGCGGCGTGAAATCGCGGTGCGCTGTCGATCGCGGGTGGTGGTTGGATACCCGACTGCCCCCGACCTCCCTTGCCCGGCCCCGCTAATCCCGCACGCCAAGGGTAAAATTCTGCCCATAGTGTCATAGTTCCATGCCGCATAGGAGGAGGCCATTCAGCTCTTAGAAAGAGCTATATAATTAGTCCCACTCCCCTATTCCTTCCCTGTTAACCCGTATATTATTCCTTTTTAAGTATTTACCCGATTCCCTTTGACAGTTACTGTTGAACACACCGGGAAAACACACCAGACCAGAACACGCCTGAACAAATGTGATGTGTAGCAGTCACGACTTACCATTAGAGTCATAGAGTCATAATTTAATACACCTCAATCATGTCCCCCCTCAATCTCCTCCGTTCCATGGAAAATAACCCCAGTCTATCCAATCTCTCCTCATTACTAAAACTCTCCAGCCCAGGCAACATCCTGGTAAATCTCCTCTGCACTCTCTCTAGTGCAATCACATCCTTCCTATAATGCGGATTCCAGAACTGCACACAATACTCTAGCTGTGGCCTAACCAGCGTTTTATACAGTCCCAGCATAACCTCCCTGCTCTTATATTCTATGCCTCGGCTAATAAAGGCAAGTATCCCATATGCCTTCTTAACCACCTTATATACCTGTCTCGCTACCTTAAGGGACCGGTGGACATGCACACCAAGGTCCCTCTGATCCTCGGTACTTCCCAGGGTCCTACCATTCACCGTGTATTCCCGTGCCTTGTTTGTCCTGCCCAAGTGCATCACCTCACACTTATCCAGATTAAGTTCCATTTGCCACTGATCAGCCCACCTGACCAGCCCGTCTATATCCTCCTGTAATCTACGGCTATCCTCCTCACTATTTACCACCCCACCAATTTTCGTGTCATCCGTGAACTTACTGATCAAGCTTCCTACATTCTTAAGTCTAAATCGTTTATATATACCACAAACAGCAAGAGACCCAACACCGATTCCTGCGGAACCCCACTGGACACAGGCATCCAGTCACAAAAACACCCCTTGACCATCACCCTCTGCTTCCTGTCACTCAGCCAATTCTGGATCCAATTTGCCAAATTGCCTTGGATCCCATGGGCTCTTACCTTCATTATCAGTCGCCCATGCGGGACCTTATCAAAAGCCTTGCTGAAGTCCAAGTAGACTATGTCAAATGCATTGCCCTCATCTACACACCTGGTCACCTCCTCGAAAAATTCAATCAAATTGGTCAGACATGACCTCCCCTTAACAAAACCATGCTGACTGTCCTTGATTAATCCCTGCCTCTCCAAGTGTAGGTTAATTCTGTCCCTCAGAATTGCTTCCAATAGTTTCCCCACCACTGAGGTTAGACCGACTGGCCTGTAGTTCCCTGGTTTATCCCTTCCTCCCTTCTTGAATAACGGTAACACATTGGCTGTCCTCCAGTCCTCTGGCACCTCTCCTGTGGCCAGAGAGGTATTGAAAATTATTGCCAGCGCCCCTGCTATCTCCTCCCTTGCCCCACTCAACAGCCTGGGATACAATTCATCCGGGCATAGAGGTTTATCTACTTTTAAGCCTGCCAGACCACTTAGAACCTCCTCCCTTTCTATGCTAATTTCATTAATTATATCACAGTCCTTCTGCCTGATTTCCATACCCACGTCGTCCCTCTCACTTGTGAACACCGACACAAAGTATTCATTTAGAACCCTACCTACGTCTTCCGGCTCCACACACAAATTACCACTATGGTCCTTAATGGGCCCTACTTTTTCCCTAGTTATCCTCTTACTCTTAACGTACTTGTAAAATAACTCTGGATTTACCTTTATTTTACCTACCAATGCTTTTTCGTGCCCCTTTTTTGCTCTCCTAATTTTCTTTTTAAGTTGCCCCCTACACATTCTATACTTCTGGTGTTTTGAGCCCTCAGTATCTGCCATAACCCTCCCTTTTTCTCTTTACCCAATCCTGTAAATCCCTTGACATCCAGGGTTCCCTGGATTTGTTGGTCCCACCCTTTGTCTTTACTGGAATATGTTGGCCCTGTACTCTCCCGATTTCCTTCTTGAATGAGTCCCACTGCTCTGACGCAGATTTACCTAAAAGTAGCTGCTCCCAGTGCACTCTGGCCAAATCATATCTGATCTTATTAAAATCGGGCTTCCTGCAGTTTAGAACTCTGATTTCTGGCCCATCCTTGTCCTTTTCTATAACAACCTTGAATCTAACGGAGTTATGATCATTATCTGCAAAATTCTCCCCCACTGATACCTCTACCACTTGCCCGGCTTCATTCTCTAAAATTAAGTCCAGGACCGCCCCCTCTCTTGTACTACGTACTGGCTTAAAAAGTTCTCCTGGATGCAGTTTAAGAGTTCCACTCCCTCTAAACCTATCACTCTATGACTAACCCAGTTAATGTTGGGGAAGTTGAAATCCCCCACTATTACTACCCTATTATTTTTACACTTCTCTGAAATTTGCCTATATATCTGCTCTTCTATTTCTCTCTGACTGCTTGGGGGCCTATAGTACACTCAGGGCCATGCTCAGAATGTGGACATCGAGGAGAAGAAGATGCTGGAGCCCTACAGCTTCCGGATCCTCGAGGAACACGTGCATCGCACGCTGGGTGGATTCTCGTGGACGTGGCTCTGCCACAAAGCAGCTCACAGAAGGTGGGAGGTCTCCGTTGATGTCTCGGGTCTGCTTCGGAACATCACGGTCTTGGCCATGGGCTGCTACAGATGATCGGTGAGGAGGGGGTAGAGGCAGGTCCAGCTGTGAGCGGGAGAGGAAGGTCTACCTCCGGGGGGTGGGGGGTGGCGGAGAGGTTGTGGAGTGAGGTTCAGGGAGGCGGCAATGAAGATGTTGGGGTGGGGTGGGTTAGGTTGTGGGAGGAGCAAAGGTGTTGGGGATGGATGAGGTTGTGGGGGGAATGAAGGTGTCAGGGGATGAGGTTGGGGTTGGGCGAAGGTGTTTGCGGGGGTGAGGTTGGGAGGGGGGAGGAGGGAGTATGTGGGGAGGAGACAGTACCGGGGGACATTGAGGTGTCCCGTTTCCCTCTCGCGTTGCCACTTCAGGAACTCACCCCTTGGCTACCGCGATGGAGTGCAGGTCTGTGCGCACCTCCACATTCTGCTGGACCAGGGTCTCCATGGTGTGCGCCACCCTTCCCATGGAGAGCTCCATGTGCACACATGTGGGCAGCACTTCAGCAGAGAGCAGGCAGACACACTCCCCTGACTCGTGTGCCTCTCTGCTGAGGCTTTCCAACAGCTCTGCATGATGTTCCCCCACCTTCTGCTGACTCTCCAGGATGAGTTGGAAGGCCAAACCCAGAGTCTCATCATCTGACTCAGACCTCACAGATGTCTCTTCCCCAGAAGCCCTCCGAGTGCCAGGGAGCTCGGCTGAAACTGCCTCCTGCTGCTGTGGACACATGTCTGTGCGGTCACCACCAGATTGTGAACCCGAGCCTGCTCTAGATCTAGGTCCCACCGAGGTGTGTGTCTCTGCGCTGGTGGAGGGTGTGGGTAAGCGCTATGACGGGTCTTCCAGGCTGCTTATTTCCAGCTCTTCAATGGAGGAGGTTTCCTCTTGGCTGGAGGTGAGGATGTGGATGGAGCTGAGGGACTGGCTGGCTGAGGGTGTCAGTCACTTGGCAGAGCTCCCTGTGAACCAAAGTAGAGATAATTAGTGCAGGGCAGCAGAGTCAAAAGCAGGAGAGAGAGAGACACTCACAGTTGTGTTGAGAGAGGGATGATGTGGTGCAGGATCCTCACGAGGATGTTCGCCGCTGACCTCACCGTCACCGCAGGCACGGTCCACATCCTCACCGGTCAGTGCGATGGCACACTCCTCAAAGTGAGTGAGGGACCTAATGTCAACCACTCCACCCCCAGGGTCTGGGACCTCTCCCTGCTGATGTGAGCCAGCTTCTCCTGCATGAAAACAGATGGAGAGAGTGTAAGCAGGACGCATGGCACTGAGGGGAATGTTTGTGTGGTGAGCGGAGCCATGGACGGGATGATGATGTGAGCTCCGGAGGATATGAGCCTGATGGGGATGTGAGGGTGTGTGTGAGAGTCAGTGGTGTTGTTCCTTGAGCTGTGAGATCCCTGTGGATGTGTGATGGGTTTGTGAGCGTGTGAGTTGACAGTTGACTTACCCTGGTGGATCAGATGAGAGCATTCATCCTCTTCCTACACTAGATAGCTGACCTCCTCTGTGCTCCGCTAGCACTGACCATGACTACAACCGCCTCCCAGGCCGGATTGGTGACTCTGGTGGACCTCCTGCGGCCAGAGCTTGGGTAGAGGACATCGCAGCGGCTTTCCAATGCGCCCAGCAGGCGCCCCAGAGAGGCATCGCTAAATTTAGGGGATTCCGTCTTCTTTGCTTTGGGAGCCACCTGTTGCCTGGAGCAGCCCTGGTCTGAAGTCGGCTGCGCTCTGGTGCACTTTCAATATGGTGCCAGAGCGAGGAAGCGCCGAGGTCATCTCGTGGTGGGTAAATCTGAGCCTTCCCGCCAGCAATCTGAAGTGTTTCCTGTGAACACATTATTAATGAGGATGTTGGAGGATGATGCGGTGTGAAATCCCACCATTGCACCATTGTCTTTTTTCCCGCCCGTTACTGCACTTAGTGCAAATCTGGGACAACTCTGCCCATGGTGCGTTCCTGATTCATGTCCAGGCCGGCCCAGACCAGGTATAGCTAGCCTGTTTCCAATCCGGAAGGACATTCTTGAAGCAGTTGGGCAAAACCCAACATCTTCCATGATCATTTTTTTTCTGGTCCCAGCCCTCAGGTTAGCAAACTTATTAAATTTATTGTCACTACATTACCACGGTGGTTATGAACACCAAGATCTTATGGTTGTTGGTCCAAACCACCACACTACCACACCCAGTAGGCCTTTATCCAATTTTTATTGATTTTTGGTGCGTATTGAAATGAATGCATTTGGTACCAATGTTTTTTCCTTTGTCCGCAGTGACAAAAAGTCAATTTGAAGTTAATGCATTGATTGTTCACCATAGTTTAGAACAATTCAGGCTACCTCAAGGCTTTTTTTTAACCTGGTGCTAATTGTTCTCCTCATCGGACACGAGGAGTAATGAAGTGAAGCCTTCACTTCAAACTTGATTGGAAAGCTGTGGATAACTGGATCAGGGTGTGTAGATCCCATTTTAGAGTGAACGATTTTTCCTTTTAGTTTTTCTACAATAATTTGATTCCACATTATTCTTTCGCAAGGCCCATGGCAACTTAAGAAGCGGACTGGTTTGGGAAGGGGGAGTATTGCTGTCTCATAGACTGAGGAGCTCGGAGAAACCATTATACCCTTTCGACCAACCAATTAAACTAAATTTAGGAAACGAAGGACAAAATAAAAGGCAAGCCCCTTAAGGGGTAGTGCTAAACCAAAGACAAACCCTAAAGGAAACTTACCAAATTCAAAATAAAACGTGACTAAGGGGGTCAACAAAGCCCCCCAGCCCCCACGGTGCCCACCGGGCATGAAAGGCCTTCATCATGCCAGTAGACTCCCTCTCTAAGGACGCAAATGTAGATGGGGAATAGGGGCAAACAGACGGGCTGTGCGACCCCCTCGATCACCTGCTGCCCGGACCTGCCGATGGCCAAATTGACCAGGCCTAGGAGCAGGTTCACATGGAAGCCCTCCTCCCTCCCTGCACCCCACCCCCCTGCTCCACCAGGTGCCCAAAGATGAGGGGCATGGGACAGAGGGTGCTACCAAAACTCAAGAAACAAATTTTTCTAATAGCTAAAAAAGGAAGTGCAGCCTATGAGGGAAACCATCATAGAGGCACCAGGAACTGGAGAATGTGTAAACTTGATTAAGAAGGACGATACTAGAACTATGAGGTTATGGTGAAAGTCTGAAGTGGCCGGGGGCTCTAGAAAGGAGAAGTCTGAAGGGTGGTGTGACAGAAATCTTTACGATTCAGGTAGGGTTTGTTTGGATGAGGCAAGTGCATTTAAGGGGAAGTTAGATAAATACATGAGGGAGAAAGGGATAGAATGATAGGATGGTGAATAGAAGGAGATGGTAATTTATTGGCGATGTCACTGGACTAGTAACCCAGGGGCTAATGCTCTGGGGGCGCAGGTTCAAATCCCACCACGGCAGCTGGTGGAATTTAAATTGAATTGATAAAATCTGGAATTAAGACCGAGTTTCAGTAATTGAAACCATTGTTGATTGTAAAAACCCACGTGGTTCCCTAATCCCTTTTAGGGAGGGAAATCTGCCGTCCTTCCCCGATTTGGCCGACATGTGACTCCAGACCCACAGCAATGAGCTTAACCCTAACCGTCCTCTGAAATGGCCTTAGCAGGCCACTCAAATCAAGGGCAATTAGGGATGGGCGGTGACGCCCACATCCCATGAAGGGATAAATAAAATATGCTGATAGGATTAGTGAAAGGAGGGTTGGGAGGAGGCTTTTGTGGAGCATAAACTCTGGCATGGACAAGTTGGTAAAATGGCCCATCTCTGTGCCGTATGTTCTATGTAATTCCACGGGCTGAATTTCACACTGATCGGGTGGGCACGTGCTCCACCTGACCGGGCGTGAAATGGCGCGAGGTGGCGTCGGGCGAGCGTCCCGACATCATCGTGCGCTCGCGCGATATTTCGCTCGGCGGGCACGGGCAAGTCGGAAGCAGGCCCGCCGACAATTAAGAGAGGGCAATTAAACCCATTAACAGCGCGGTGGTCTGATATCTTTCGTCGCCCGTCCAACCCCACGGTTGGCGGACAGGAGAATCGGCCGGGCGGCCTTTACATTTTTCCTGAAACCTCATCCAAGGGTGGGATGAGGTTTCTGTTATGAAATAAAATTTAAACAAAAATCGGTGGGCGGCATTTTTGTCATCTATGCGTCCAGGTGCCCGATTATGATGCTCGGGCATTTTTTTTCTTCTGCTTTTTAAAACTTTATTGGGACATTTTCGGGCCTGCAGCTCCCTGAGGCAGCTCCCTGCTTTCGGGGAGCTTTCTCTCCGCGCTATCCCGCGTCCGAGTTGACGTCAGCGCCGTCACCCTCCTCCCGCTCCCCCCCACACCCCGGCAGCGCTGAGCGTTTCAGCGCCCGCTTCACGCTGGCTGGCCGTTAATTGGCCAGCCAACGTGAAATCGTGGCCGGGGGGGCCGATTGGGGTGGGTGGCCTGTTTCCCAGCTGACCCCCAGGCCCGGCGATCGCCCCTGCCCGCCGAGCTAAAAATTCGGGCCTGTATTTCGGTTTACATTCTGAAATTTAGGTGCTGCAGCGCCTCCACTGGTGGGAGGCTGTAATTACAGCCTGCAAAGTTTACATAGGGGCTCCCCGTCATAAATGTCGGTTCTCATGTCGTACTGGGAGTTTGGTGCTAAAAGGAAATTAGATTCTGTGCATGGGTAGTGCAGACGCATGGTTTCTTTAAATATATTATCACATTGAAGCGTTGGATTATTGCAAACGTGGTTTAACGTTGCTTGAAAAATTTGCAAAAAGTAATTGCATATTCTTTGACTCACAAGGCAAGAAATAAAGCATGCCTGAGAAAGCCTGCTATCTGCAAAATGCACATTGGAAATCAAGCATATAAGCTTTCATTTGACTCCATTTTATTTGAAAATTGCCCAGATAGAACGCACACAGTAACATTTCTCATTCACTGTCTTGCCATCGCTTTTTTTCCCATGCTCTTAGAGTCTCTGGGGGGAGATTATGGAGTGATCCAACTACCCTAATTTCTTAAAACAAATTCTCATTTAGGAGCTCATTTCGGAATTCGACCAGGCTGTGTTTTCGCTGTGTAAATCAATATCTCAATGACTTAGATCGTAAATAATAGATAAGGGTTGCAGGAATATTCTCCGAGCATCATTATTGACGTAAGGGCTGTGAATGAGTCCCACAGACGTGTAGCTTCAGCCTGTGCACCTGATCAAAAAAAAAATCATTTCCATAAAGGCTCTTCTTCTCAGCGAATGTTAAAGCCGTAAAATGTTAAGATAACTGAGAAGGAATACTAATGCGCAGTCCTCCCTTTCTGACCTGCCGGATACAGGAACCAGGTTTCTGCTCGGAGATGGATGATCATTAACTCCAGTTGTAAACCTGGTTACCATTTCCGTTCACAATCAGATTTATTGCGTCGAGCATGTCTTTTCCGGGGAAGGTTCCCTCTTTGGAGCTGCTCGAGAGAGAGAGAGAGAGAGAGAGAGAGAGAGTGCAGAATCACAGATTGGGGAAGGGCACTCGTGTGTAATGGAGTCGTAGGCCTGAATTTTTCAGGCAATGGACAGGCTCGGCAGGAGCGGGCAGGGGTGGGCGCGGAGCTGACTGCCGCCTGCGATGTTTTACACGGGCAGGCCAATTGAGGCCCGGCCAGCGTAAGACGCGAGCGGTAGCGCTCAGCACTACCTGTGCGGGCGGTGGTGGAGGGGGGGTTTGGGGGGAGGAGGAGGAGGGAGAGTCGGGGCCAGCACTCTTTGGCGCATACGCACGAAAGAGCCCTTCAATCTCCTCGAGGCAGCTCCGTGCCTCAGGGAGACTGAAGCGCTTTTTATCAAATAAATAAATAAAATGGATCGAAAATTGAATGAAACGCGTCTCCTCGTGTGAGTGTGTCACATGAGATGGGACATGGTGTCTTTATATTTCAGAAAGTTTTTTTGTTTAATTAAAAATGCTTTAGGAGGCCTCATCCCCGGGCGTGTGGATGAGGTTTCCTGAAAAACGCGAAGGCTGCTTGGCCTTTTCGCCCACCGCAAGGTTAGGTGGGCAGCGTAAACAATGACCTTAATTACTTCCTTAATGGCCTGAACAGGCCATCTAAACATCGGCGGGCGCGCAGTCGACTCCGGCACGTGCCCGCTGAATGAAACATCACAAGATGGCGCGATGACGTCGGGACGCACGCGATGTCGGGCCCGTCCCCTCACGCCGACTGAAAAATTCAGGCCATAATCTTGAAGCTCCATGTTTTGCCGCCATTCATTCCAACGGCTGTGCTGGTTTAGTTGGCTCTGGGGTAACGTTCATATTTTACATAAACGGCGGGATTTTCTGCCCTGGGGCGAAGTCCCGTGGCAGGTCTGGGACGTTGGCGGGACTCCCGACGCAGAGGGTAGTGGGCAAACCCAACGAACCCTCTCGATGCTCAGCTCATTAACTCTGCAGCCGCGAGGTTCACGTCAAACCCCTTGGCCGGTCGGGCAGGGAGTCGGCTGCCCCGCCACCATGTCCGGGCACCATGTTTAAACCCCGCCCCCTTGCAAAGCTGCCCCTCACCGGATCCCCCTCCCCCCAACTTGGACCTCACCTCCCGATGCCCACCATTCCCACCGCCACCCCTTCTCTTCGTGCATTCTGACCTCCCCCTTTCCTTCGTGTGCAGGCCATCTGCTGCGCAATATACTTCCCGCGCTCGGGAGGAGAGAATGGTGAGGGCAGCGTCCATGCAGGTAAGCGAAGAGATCTCCCTCACGCCACATTTGTAGATCAGGGAAACAGAACAGTCTGATTTCGCTGCAGGGTTTCATGGTGGGGCGGGGGTGGGGGAAAGGGGTAAGATTCCAGTCTGTAGCCCCCTTCAGTGAGTATTCACGACGTGCAAGTTACGACCCTGATGTTCACCAACGGGAAAGGCAACCCGCCATCAAAGTGCCCAAGGGGAAGATCGCAACTTCTTTTCCCACCAGCATATTTTCGGCTTTCTCCTCGCTCCAAATTTTCCAGTCCCGCCCGCCACGATTCCCACCGCTGGCAAGGCCGCAAAATTCCGCCCAAAATGTTTAGCACAGAAACAGGCCATTTGATCCATGGTCCACGCGTATCCTTGTATTCCTCTCTCCCTCGTATGCTTACCTGGCTTCCCCCGGAGGGTATCTTTTCTATTCGCCTTAACTGCTCCTGGCAGCAGTGCGTGCCACAGAATAATTCTCTGCCTGAGGAAGCTTCACCCGAATCTTCTATCGAGTTTATTAGGGCCTGTCTTAAAGTTATGGCCCCAATGCCACCTCCAGCAAGAAGCAAATAATAGCTGCCAGGCTGGTGCTTTTGCTGGATTCACCAGGGCACTTCCCATCTTCTGAAATGATGTCATCCAGTATACAAAAAATGCTCTCCACCTAGTTCATCCCCAATTTTGGCCATTTAGCTTCCAGCTCCTTAGATAGAACTGACTGACTCAAGATCAGGCCCCAACAACACTTGTCCTCAAAAGCCTAGAAAGCTCTCAAAATGCCGATTGAGTATTTTCTGCAGTGCATATTGGAGCACTGTGTACAGTTCAGGCCTTACTTGGAGCACTGTGTACAGTTCAGGCCATACTTGGAGCACTGTGTACAGTTCAGGCCATACTTGGAGCACTGTGTACAGTTCAGGCCATACTTGGAGCACTGTGTACAGTTCAGGCCATACTTGGAGCACTGTGTACAGTTCAGGCCATACTTGGAGCACTCTGTACAGCTCAGGCCATACTTGGAGTCGTGTGTATAGTTCAGGCCTTACTTGGAGCACTCTGTACAGTTCAGGCCATACTTGGAGTCCTGTGTACAGTTCAGGCCATACTTGGAGCACTGTGTACACCTCAGGCCATACTTGGAGTCCTGTGTACAGTTCAGGCCATACTTGGAGTCCTGTGTACAGTTCTGTTCTCCGCATTACCAAAAGGATCTAGATGCACCAGAAAAGCTGCAAAAATAGATTTACAAAAATGGAGCGATTATCACTGTCAGAAAAGACAAAAGGCTGCAGGTCTTTTTTCTAAAAGAGAGAATGCCGAGTGGTGACCCGATTATAAAGATTTTTGCTCGGGTAGGCATATAGAAGATATTTCCACTAGCAAGAAACAACCTGCATTTATATAGCCCCTTGAAAATAGTCATTAAAAAAAACCTAACAACGAATTTAGGAGGAATAACTTCACTCTGAGAGTCCTTAGAACAATGAAGCTTGCTACCACATGAAGCAGTTGAGGCAAATAATCTCGGGTACCTTGAAGGGGGTGATAGATAAGCGCATGAGGGAGAAAGGAATAGAAACATATGTTGATGGGGTCAGATGAAATAGGGTGGGAGGAGGCTCATGTGGAATATAAACACAGGAACAAGCTAGTTGGACCAAATAGGCTGTTTCTGTGCTGTACATTTTATGAATTCTGTCATTATTGGCTCTACAGTGATTCTTTCAGACGCCAAGCTTGTATTAGTTGCCGATAAAGGCCGATATTCACTTATCAGCTTCTTACAAAGAGGAAGTGAAACCGAATACAGTGAAAAGGAGCTCTGGACAATTGATTCCAATCTCTCCGGATCCCAAGCCACTACTCTAATAGGCTGCACTGTATTCAGACACCTTATCAATATATTGCTATCCCCGGAAATATATCTGGCACTACAACTGGAAAAACAATTAACAAATCCGATTCTTCTTGGATCTGGATCAGGTCCAAAAAAAAAAGCCATCAAAAAAGACACTTTATAGTTGTTAGTGGAAAGGGATATTTGGTGTTAGCAAGGACGTGCTTCCCAAAGAGATTGATATCTCAGGATTTGGAAACAGGAGACCATTCAGCCCCTCCACCATTCCATTAGATGATATCTGATCTGTACCTTGACTCCATTGACCCGTCTTGGTCCTATTTTCTTTACCCTTGCCTAACCATAGAAAAGTTACGGCACAGAAACAGGCCATTCAGCCCATCAAGTCTGCGCCAGCCAGGAAAAGGTGAAAAACCTACCAAGCTCAGTTTTTGAATTTTCAATTGATTCCAGCCTCAAAATGTTGGGGAGAGAGTTCTAAAGTCCCACTATCCTTTGAGTGAATAAATGCCTCCTGATATCACCCCACAAACGATCTAGTGCTAACTTTAAGGCCATGCTCCCTTGTTCTGGACTCCCTGCCAGAGGAACTAGTTTCCCTTTATGCACCTTATCAAACCTCTCACTTGTGATGGTGTCCAGTGACGTTGGAGGCAGGAGGGGGTGCATGCTTTGGTTGGGATGAGTGGCTGGAGCTCGGCCTGAGACAGCAGTGACGGCCGCCTGTACTAATCCCTGTTCAGTGGGCTCGGTGATACCGGTGGCCAAGACGGACCTGGCTGCTTGACTCCGCCTAGTGGTCTAGTGTGGTTCGGCACTTCATGCCTGATTGGAAAAAGATGCAAAAACCCATGATCCTGTGACTCGGGGTGGGGGCGCAGGTGGTCAATGGTGGTGGGATGCAAAACAGGCCCACATGGCTCCTTCATCAGCACCTTCCAAACCCACGACCACCTAGAAGGACAAGAGCAGCAGGCAGGTGGGAAGACCACCACCTGGAAGATCCCTTCCAAGCCACTCACCATCCTGATTTGGGAATCTATCGCCGTTCCTTCACTGTCGCTGGGTCAAAATCCTGGAACCCCCTAACTACACTGTGGGTGTACCTACACCATGTGGACTGTAGAAGTTCAAGTAGGCAGCTCACCACCACCTTCTCAAGGGCAACTAGGGATGGGCAATAAACGCTGGCCCAGCCAGTGATGGTCACATCCTCTAAATGCATAAAAAATAAAGCTGGCATGAACAAATGACCAAGTTCAAAAAATAATGTTGTGGATCAGTTGAAAAAAGGTCAAATCGAAGACTGGATCTGGGAGCGGAGATAAAGGGAAAATAAGGTTACTGCCGCTGCCTCAGTTATTCTAAAGTAACTGATTGGCCAGCACTAGCCTTGCATTGCACAGGGTTGTTTCTGAGTGTTCAGATACAGGTCTTTCAGGTGGTTTCACATCGTCAGGCCTATCATGTCACAAAGATTCATGAAAGTGACGGACCCCACTCTGCTCATCTAACTTATCCTTCTGTAGAAGCCTCTGGTACTGCCATCACACTGTGTAACCATCTCTTGAATTATTTCAGAGGGCTTAACTCCACAGGCCTCCCTGAAAGATCTGTACAGGGCCAAAAAGGTTAAATTATGAGAGTATAATGCATAGACTAGGCTTGTCTTCCTTTGAATATAGAAGATGAAGGGTGACCTTATTGGTGTGAATAAGATGAGTGTGTTATGATCCCCAGGCCTATCGTGAGCAGAGCTGAGGAGGTTCTGCAGAAGTGCGCCATTTTGCCGAAGACCGTTTCAGTCCCTTATGAGACTTGAGCTTTTTGTTATATTGCCCTCTCTGCTGCCCCCTCTGTTGGGGAGGTGTAACTAAAGTTGTTCAATTGTTGCGGTTGAGTATGTTCTAGTCTGAGTGAGATACACAACAACTGTGCCAGTGGAACTCAGGCTGAATGGGACCTGCTGTTGGGTGAGAACCAATGGCTAAACCCCCAAAGAAAAGGAGTTGGAATTCTACTTGAAGGAGTTCAGAGCTTTGAAGGATTTTCTGGCTGAAATTGGTATCATACTTGATGGGCGGGCGGCCTGGTAAATCCATGAGATATATCTTTGTTGCATCTGCTTTGATGTAGTTCATATGTTTAATTTATATTAGTTTTGGGTCGAATGTTTAAATAAAAGTCATAAAAAAGTGAAATCTTGTCCACTGCTTTTCTCCATGGGGGTCACTCGGTAAATATGTTATTTTTTGGTCTCCATGGGGATCATAACACGTTTATCTTATTCACACCAATAAGGTCACCATTCATCTTCTATATTCCCCGAGGACATGGGTTCAATGAATAAATCTGGAATTGAAATCTAGCCTCAGTCATGATGACTGTGAAACTATGTTCGATTGTTGTTAAAAACCCATCTGGTTCATGAAAGCCCCTTAGGGGAGGAAATCCGCCAACCTCACCTGGTCTAGGGGCCTATTTCCTGGCTCCATGAAATACTGTAGGCTGCTGCCGGGCAGGCCTTGCCCCACTCGGCCTCAGCTCCCCTGCCTCAGCACCACCCACCCCCAGCCCCCGGGCCCACCTGAAAATTCCCATGGGCCCGACCAGCGAGCTGCTCCCAGAAGCCTCGCTGGCACTGACTGCTCACCTGGGTTCAAGCAGGTGAGGCCTGAGCCGCAATCTGGAAGGAGTCTCACACTGGGCGCCTTTGGGGTGCGTTTGCTTTATGTCACCCTCCTCGCGATGAGAGTGACCAGAGGTTGAAACTTTACCTCACTCTCATTCCCTGTTACTGCGTCATCCATATTGGCCTGCGCCATTGACTTTAAACAGCTGCTGCAGTTGAGCTTATCTAGGTAGCCAAGTTATCACTGAAGTTACTGAATGCCTGTTACTTGGGTCTGAAATGCTGTTTCAAATCCCCAGCCAGAACTCAAATGCTTTGATTTATCCCTGGTGTTGGAGAAAATTACATCAATAATAGGCAGCGCTGTATCATCTGTTTGACAAGCTTTTGATGCTGTGCATTAGTCCCTGTTCCCCAGTAATTGGAATCCATCCCGTTACTTTTAATGGAGGGGTGGGGGCGATGATGGATGTTTGCCCTTCTGGCAGAGTGGACATTCTCCTCCCACCCCTTCTCAAAATGATCTGTCTGAATTTGCTCAGAATCACATCTCACAAAACGCAGCAAGAGGATATCCAGCCCGCGTTGTCTGAAAAAGATCGAGCTCAGTCTGATCGCCCCTGCCCTTTTCCGGTACCATTATAAAAATGAACTCTTTTGCATCTATATCCCCTCCAGAAAATATTATGAACCTTGTGCCCATCGCTGGTTTTATTACAGTGGCACATGTCCCACCAAACCTCTACATATCGCAGAATCGCAGAATCTTAACGGCACAGAAGGCCATTCGGCCCATCGTGTCTGCACCTGCTCTCCAAATGAGCTTCATGACCTAGTGCCATCTTTTCCCCGTACCCTTGCACATTGTTTCTGTTCAAATAATCATCCACTGCCCTCCTTGATTGAACCTGCTCCGACCACACTACCAGGCCGTGCATTCCAGACCCGAACCACTCGCTGTGTGAAAAAGTTTTTTCCCATGTCATATTTGCAAATCACTTTAAATCTGTGCCCTCTCATTCTCGATCCTTTTACGAGCGGGAACAGCTTCTCCCTGTCTACTCTGTCCAGTCCCCTCATGATTTTGAACATCCCTATCAAATCTCCTCTTAGTCTTCTTCTCTCCAAGGAGAACAGTCCCAACCTCTCCAAATCTATCCTCATAGCTGAACTTTCCCATCCCTGGAACCATTCATGTAAACCTCTTCTGCACTCTCTCCAATGTGTTCACATCCTTAATGATATATTGATATTTTTAAAAAGTTCTAATCCCAGCGGCTGCTATTCTCCTGTTTTTGTTCTCTCATTCCTTTCACTTGCCCTTTCTTCCCCATCCTTTATATGTGCTTTCCCACTCGCTCTGTTCTTCCAGCATCACTGACAAGCCTCTCCCATATTGTTGCACCTTAAATGGCTCTTAGCTGCTTCCACACTTTGCAGTTTACTTTAGTGCATTTGTCATGTCACATCATGTGTGTTCTACTCATCGGCAGGTCCTTGGCTCATTATCTGCTGACCCTTCATCCTGAGCTATTTTCTTGGCAGTTTTTAAAGAGTGGTAGCCTGCCATTGCCTTCTAATCTCAGCAAGCGCGGTGTAAGACCCTCTACCTGGTCTAAAGCTTCTTGTCTTGGATATCGACAGCACACGACAACCGGGATGAAGTTTCACCAAATGTGTTTCACCTTTATTAAGCCACTAAGCAATAGTACAGCCTCACGATAATACTGCTTGCTTAGCTTCCCTGTGAGGTGGAATCCGTCTCGGTGGTCAATCCAATGATGAATCCTCCGTGTGTGTCTTCAGAGCGATTGACCAAATCGCTCTAACCCATTACAGTAACGATAATTCTATGGAGTCTTTCTTTATATCTTTTCTTTGCTAGGGTTCTGTACCATAAGAGGTAAAGCCGGCTTTTAGTCCATTTAATTGGTTTTTAATTACATCGCCGTACACCCCCATGCTTTCCCCAGATGTTCCCTGGCTAGGCCCCCTTTGAAGGTCACACATTAGGTACCGTAGCCAGCTTGACTCTGCTTTGTTATCTCCAACACCGTTACCAATCTCCAGAGCTGGAAGAAGGTGACACATTTATTGCCCCTTAACAAAACTTAGTCTGTTTATCTTCTCTGGTATGAGCCCTCCTAAATGTTCAGTCATTTTACAGAACTTGCTGATTCTAGCGAGACTTTCACTTGACTAAATTAACCATCATGCTTTGTGCCCAAGCTCACAATGGAGTTCAGTACAGCTCTTTACATATCTTCAATCTGGGTCCTTCTTATACCTTGATGTTCCATGTTACCACCATGAGACAGACTCCACATGCAGGGTTACACCACAGCCAGTCCACATTAATTAATATAAAAGAAATAAAGAAACAGTTACCTGCTCTGGCCTACATGTGACTCCAGACCCACAGCAATGTGGTTGACTCTTAAATGCCCTCTGATATGGCCTAGCAAACCACTCAGTTCTCAAGGGCAGCTAGGGATGGGAAATATATGCTGGCCTAGCCAGCGACGCTCAAATCCCATGAACGATTTTAAAAAACATAGTTAAAAAAGCAATTATACATTAAGGAGGTGAGTTAAACGTTGGCTTACAAGGGGGAGTCTACATGAGCTGGAACAGGAATTGAACCCCTGATGCTGTTATTATTCTGAATCACATGCAAGCCCCCTGCCACCACCCCCCAGCCCACCATATATGTCTAATTGTGATTCAGTTTTGAACAATTTGTGATTCGTTGTAATCATATAAAGGGAGACTTGCATTTATATAGTGCCTTTCATGAGCACAGGGCATCCCAAAACACTTTAAGCCAATGAAGTACTTTTGAACTGTGGTCACTGTTATAATGTAGGAGATACAGCAGCCAATTTGCACACAGCAAGCTCCCACAGACAGCAATGACATGACCAGTTAATCACAGGATCACCGAATGGTTACAGCGTAGAAGGAGGCTATTCGACCCATTGTGTCTGCACCAGCTCTCTGAGCATTTTAACTTAGTGCCAATTTCCTGCCTTTTCCCCATAACCCTGCACGTTGTGTCTATTTAAATAATCATCCAATGCCCATTGACTTCGGCAGGGCTGTAAAATCCCGCTGTGGTAAAATTCTGCCCCAAGATCTAGATTGTTTATATATATCAGGAAAACCCAAAGGTCCCAATACCGACCCCTGGGGAACTCCACTATAAACCTTCTTCCAGCCCGAAAAATACCCATTAACTGTTACTCCCTGTCTACTATCCCTCAACCGATTTTGCATCCATGTTGCTGCTGTCCCTTTTATTCCATGACCAATAACTTTCCTCACAAGTCTGCTGTGTGGCACTGTATTGAACGCCTTTTGGAAGTCCATGTACACCACATCAATGGCCTTGCCCTCATCAACCATCTCCGTTACCTCTTCACAAAACTCCAACAGGGTTAGTTAGACACGATTTTCCTTTAACAAATCCATGTTGACTCTTCCGAATCAATCCACATTTTTCCATGTGGCTATTGGGATTGAAACACAGCCCCTAACAGCAGCTGCTCAAGAACCAATCAACTCACCACTTTCCTGTGATGTCACTCTCACTGTTTTTCAAATCCACTGAGAAGCTCAGGAAGGGCCCTCCCGCACAGGTCCGACTCCCCTCGTCCCCGGAACGTGCTCCCATGCAGGTCCGAATCCTCTCGCTCCGGGAAGGTAAGCAAAAGGCCCCGAGCCTTGGCCTCTCTTTATTCATAGTCCCTGGACGTGCTGCCACGCAGGTCTGACTCCTCTCACCCCCGGAAGGGGCATAATTGATTGAGGGATAAATATTGGCCAGGATACAGAGATAACACCCCTGCAGTTCTCACAATAGTAGTTTGGATCCTTTGCTTCCAACTGGACGGGCAGATAAGGCCTCAGTTTAACATCTCACCTGAAAGACCTCTGACGGTGCAGCACTCCCTGAGAACTGCACTGGAGCGTCGGCCTAGATTCTTGTCAAGTCGTGCAGGGGGACTGTGAACTCACCAGCTTCTGAATCAGAGGCAAGAGTGCAGCCAACTGAGTTACGGCTGACATCTGACCCCAAAAAAATAAAATGTCAAAATGCAAAAAAGAAGAGAGAGTGCAGACGAGAGACAGAGAGAAAACGAGATTTAAGAGGGTATACATGATAAACAAATTGGTTGTGCAGTGAAGGAATATGTATCCAGGATTGCTAGGAATTGAACTTTGCACAAATAAAATACATATGCCTTCTGACATATTCAAGTGTTAGTAATCAGGTCATGACATCTCTTGTCTCAGTTTGTGTGTTCAGTGCTCTGTGTCATTTGCAGAAGGGGACTCACAACCTTATTGTAATGCATAGGACCCAATCATTCACTGGATCTGTTGCCTATAAGCGAATAAAAGTATGTGATTGGAAACGTGGTAGCTCCTTTGGAGGGATTCATACACAGCTCCATCTCAGCAGAAACAGAATTACCTGGAAAAACTCAGCAGGTCTGGCAGCATCGGTGGAGAAGAAAAGAGTTGACATTTCGAGTCCACATGACCCTTCAACAGATCCATCTCAGCAGGCTCACTAGTGTTAGTCGCCTCCCTCGGGAGGATTGGATGTAACCCTAAGAGAAGTTATGGTTGTGTGGATGGAGGGTGTTCGGGGGCCCAAGTAATGACAGGGCTTCTGATATCGTTCAGAGCAGTTCAAAGGTAAGAGGATAGAGTTTATGTAGACTGATGAATGACAGGGTCACAGCCACAAAGTGACAACAAAGACTCTTTTGGGAAAGGGTTTGATATGACATGTTGGATTAGAAAAACCAAGACCGAATACATCAGAGAACACCGAGGTGTGAAAACTATTCGATGAAGTCTGAGAGAAGGAGCACTTGAAAAGAGAAAAATCACAGAACCATAGAATCTCACAGCACAGAGGGGGACTATTTGGCCTGTCATGACTGCGCCAGCTTTTTGATAAAGAGTTTCCTACACCCCAGCTCTTTCTGTGCCATCAAGAAAGAAAATGGCTTCATATGAAGTTTAAGTAGGTTATGGAGAGGAGCATTGGGAAGTAATTGACAGCCATTAAGTAACACAAGTGACAATTCTGGACAAATTATACCACCATAAAGCCAGGAGGTGTTGATGAATACCCTACTACATTTTTTTTAAATGCCCCTGGAAATAATAGAACTTCCATGCACCTTGAAAATCAATGGTTCTCTACCAGTAATAAATATATATGTGTGTCGTGTAATCTCTTTAATAGCCATGAATTTTTTTTAAACATCAGCTTGGCATAGTGGTGGATCTCTTGCCTGTGAGTCAGAAAGTTGTGGATTCAAGACCCACTTGAGCACCTGCTTTAAGTCGAAACCTCATTGTGCCTACCATTGAAAATTGAAATATGACTTTTTAATCCCATTGATGATGCTGGGCAATGTATGGCCGGGTTAGCTGCAATACTAAAAGCTATCTCTGCACATTACAGGCACAAGGCATATAGGCCTGGATATTCCCGTCGGCGAATTGGGGGCGGGCTCGCCGATGGGAAAATGACGCGGGATGATGTCGGGAGGAACCCCTGATGTCATCCCGGCCCCTTTAAATGTTGAGGAAGGTGGGCGGACCGTGAAATCAGCTGTCCGCCCGCCGACCGGTCAATGGCCGATTGAGGCCATTGACAGGATAATTAAGGTTGTGAAATGCCCTGCCCGTCCAACCTTAAGGCTGGCGGGCAGGCCAGGAGCCCCAGCAGGCTTCTGATAATACATGAAACCTCATCCACCGGCGGGATGAGGTTTCATGTTCATGTTTAAAAACTTTAGTAAAGTTTCAGTGCTTCTTATTAACATGTCCCATCTCGTGTGACATTGTCACTTGAGGGGGACATGTTAATAATTTTTTAATATTTCTATATTTTAATTTTGTACAACTTTCACTGATCTCCCTGAGGTGGGGAATCCCTCTCCCCCTTCCCCCGCACAGGAAGCGCATAGCGCTTCTCATTGGGCAGGTCGCTTAATTGGCCCGCCCATTCAAAATGGCGGCAGGCCCCGTTTCGGCGGCGGAGTTCGGCTGCCCGCCCGCCAACCAAGAGCAAAATTCTGCCCATAGAGTAATGTGACAGCTGTGATAGCCTCATTAAAAATATCAGATGAAGTTGGCAAGCCCAAGGTATAATTGTGTTACCCCATTATTGGTTAATTACAATACAACAGACACAAGTCAAAGTTTTAGCTTGAAAGTAGCTTTAAGTCCATAATGCAGGTTTGACACAACCTGAGAGTTCACTTTCTCAGTTTCTGCGGTTATTTTCACCAAAGGTTGAAACCAGGAGCTAAATGGACAGAGCTAAAAAGATGTGCCTGTTTGAAAATCTGGATTTACCGCACAAATTGCTGATTACAATGATTTGAATTTGCCTGCAGGTGCAAACTAGAAACTATTCTTCATTAAAAGCGGGCTACCTTGCTTTGTAACTCTTTTGAGTCAACCAAGCAAACTAAATTAACAAAATGAGGGACAAAGTAAAAGGCAGCCCCTTAAAGGGAAACTGCAAAAACAAAGACAAAATTTAAAGGAAACTTGCGAACATTAAACCAGCCTTGCTTTGTAGTGGTCCTAATTTTCTGTGGCGAGTTTAATTGGACAATAGGTTCACAAATGCAGCAAATTTGTGAAACTCACAGAGAAGTTGCAGGAGACCTGTCATTTTTGCACGTCTAACAGTGGAAAGGTACTAATCGTCCCATCAACCTGTGGCAATTATTTTCTACTCATCTGGCATCTCTCCCTCACCTCAAGTTAACACGCAATGTGTGCCATTAAATTGCCTTTATTTTGGCAGGAAAAGCATTTGAATTTGACTCATTTTGAAATCAGAGGTTAGGGTATAGATTTCAATAGTAGCTGAAAAAAATGGATCTGATGTTGCAGGAGTTCTAATTCATCCAAGAAATGTTGGAAAATCAGCTATGGACACAGCAATAGAAGTGGACCGGGGAGGTGCACATGATTTGTCTATGTAATGCACACTATATATGTCTACCAATGTGGAGCTATTTTTAATTAGGTTCCTCTGGCCTGCCCTTTTAAGGCTATAAAGTCTCCTTACTGTGACCATCAGTTATGGGTGAACTTTTGTTGGTGAGGGAGGTTTGCGGATTGAGACGGGCTTGTGACATTCTAGAAGTGAGGTGCAGTGGATAGTGTTTCTGCCAGGGGTCACAGTCTGAGGATACAGGGTAGGCCATTTAGGACTGAGATGAGGAGAAATTTCTTCACCCACAGAGTGGTGAGCCTGTGGAATTCGCTACCACAGAAAGTAGTTGAGGCCAAAACATTGTATGTTTTCAAGAAGGAGTTAGATATAGCTCTTGGGGCGAAAGGGATTAAAGGATATGGGGAGAAAGGGGAACCGGCTATTGAGTTGGATGATCAGCTATGATCATGATGAATGGTGGAGCAGGCTTGAAGGGCCGAATGGCCTACTCTTGCTCCTAGTTTCTATGTTTCTATGTTTCTATGTCCTATGAAACTGAGCTGGAGGCTCTGGGTTCAGGTCTCACCCCAGGACTTGATAGCCACAGAAGATGTGATCATAGCCCAACCATTTAGATGCCAATGGTAAGAGGGGAAGGGATTCCTGCTCAGACATGCGATGGAAAGAGGGTTGGCGCTCTTCTATCATTACCCATCGCTCCAGACTACATGATGCATGTAAAAGTGCACCTTGCCACAGCAACTCAGGCTCCCCAAACGAACTATAACACAGGCACACGACGGACGCCAACATGCTCCACACTGACCCACCTCGCAGCCATAAAGTGCTGCAGGGAGGGCTAATGAGGGCTCGGGTCAGATTGACCAGCAGCTCCACCAGTTCCGGCAGCACCAGGAATGTGCTAGTGGCCACTGCCAGGACTGCAGAAGGAAAAGAAGATCGTGGCCCTTGGACCCCCAGAGCAGGGGGTGTGTGGGGGTGGGTGTTTAAGAGAGGGAACAGATAGGAAGGATGTGGGATTTGACCTAAGGGGGGGCCTAGGGCAGCCCCTGTAGAGTGACTCCCCCCCCTTCCTTCCCACCCTTTAAACATTTAGGTTTAAAAGTTGGACTTCCTGCTCCCGCCCTCCTGCCCACACCAAATGTTTTATGGCGTGGGCAGCGTATTATCAGGGTCAATAGGCTTGATAGCAGGCCTAATTAACCCTTAATTATTCATTTAACTATGGCGGGCGGGTTGCCGATTTAACTGCCCGCCTGCCCGCCATATTATGGGGGCGAGCTCGGGGGTGGATGGGAAGGTAGCAGGATGGGTGCCCACCCCATTTTGTGTGCCCCCACCTCCCCATACACCCACCAGGGGGCATGTAAAACCCAGCCTGAGATCGGAGCTTTGGATCAGGAAAAAGACAGGTTGAAATGACTGCCTTTTTCTTATACCACAGGTGTGATTGAACTAAATCATTGAATCATGCAGCGCAGAAGGAGGCCATTCGGTCCATCATGCCTGTGCCAGCTCTCTGAAAGAGCTATCCAATTAGTCCCACTCCCCATGCCCCATAACCGCAGTCCTGCAACTTTTCAAGGGTATATCCAAATTCCTTTTAAAAATAACTGTTATATCAGATTCCAGCACCTATTCAGACAGTGAATTCTATATGAGAGAAAAAACCTGCATTCCTATAGCATCTTTCATGTTGTCCCCTAGCTTTTCACAGACAATGAGGTGCATACAGAGTGCAGTGGTGGAGATAGATATTCAGCACGCATGTTGCACTGAAGTACATTATGGTAAATAATCTCCGTGCCGCTGCAGAATTCTTGAGTTATGCGGGCAGAGGTGCACTGCTGCTTCACTTTCCATAAGTTAGCGCTCCCTGACACCCATCCTCTGTGTAACGAAGCTCCCCTGTAAATTATGTGCACGTGTTCTTTTCCCCACCAGGCCGACATCGAGTGGATTGATAAACGTCGGGGAGAAATTCCTCACAGGGAAATAGGTGTCACGATGATTCAAAACGGGAAGGCAGAAGCAGGGTATCTGCCCTGTCAATGGCGAACTAACCTGCTGATGATTAATTTAAACAAGGAAAGCGCAATTTCAAAATCCATTTTTGCGCTTGCCTGGGGCCTGTTTATTCTGGCTTTCTTCCAGCTATCGGTCCTGTCTCACTTTGTCAGGCCCACAAATCATTTCTGGAAGGTCCAGGGTTGAGGGATTTCTTATTTAAGATAGTCTGGGTTATTTGTGTTATCCAATGTAACAATGGTCAAAAGTAATTTCTTTTCCTTTAATGATGTGCCAGCATATTTGCTAGGAACAGGATGTATCTACCTTCTTACTGCCCATAATCAGTGTGTTTTGTATGGAAAGAGTTGTGTCTTTCCTTACCCTTGGAATGTGTATTCTAATTAAATAATCGAGCAGCAAGCATTCATGAGTTTAAAATTAAGTAGGTTATTCATTCCCACACACTTACCCTGAATTAGTGCAACACACGCACACGCGCATGCCCACACACGCACGCACACACACACACACACACACACAAGCACACGCACACGCACACACAGATTGAATACAGATAAAGATAGTGCACTTTTACAGATTACAGTTAATTCAGTCCCTGATTGACTATTTCCGGTCTCCCTCAGGCCAGACCCATGGTTTCTTAAATGGATTCGATGAGTCAAAGTTGAAGTGAGGCTCTTGTAAAGCAAAGGGCTTACAGCGGGTTGTGAGGTTTCTTGTAGTCAAACATCTAGGAGGTCGGTTTTCGGGTGAACTTTGAAGGTGGCACAGGTTCATTACTTTGGCTGCTTGCTGACTTTCAGCTAGTTTCAGAGTCTGGTTCTCATACTGGCTGATGATGAATGGTTCTTATGATCTCCTGGGTTCTGGGGTAATAAGGATACAGTCCCCGAAACCAGATTCGATCACATGACCATTAGGTTAAGATTCCTGAGGCCCACCCGGTCTAGTTTGGATGGGATGCTATCATGACACAATGGGAAGTTGGTAGTGGCCATTGAGTTTCTATCCTCCTTTTTGCCCAGGATGAAACATGGAGCCAGGCAGTTTGGAAACTCCATCAACTTTAGGTGTTGACCCATCCTTAAACAATGAGATGTGTGAGTTCCACAAATGGCTCTGAGGTACCTATGTCCGTTTTTAATTATGCATTTGCCCGAAACTTGATACCTTCTGTAGTCCAAATGTGAACAGATGCGTGATTTGTGGCAGCCACCTTAAGTTTATTTGTTCAATTTCTAAAAGTATCGATTGCAAGTTCATAATATGACATGCCTGTGCTGGGCATGATATATTGTACTGTGGGGATTTCACGAGCTGGTTGAGCCTTTATCAAACTGTTACATCCCCACGTTATAATGTGCAGGCTGCTTTTCTCAAACTCTCGATCTGGCTCTTGGCCTTCCTGGTTGACTTCAGGCTCAATTCACCGTGAACACTGTTCTTGGGCTGAAAAGGGAGGAATCTCTGCAAGAAAATGAGATCACTTAGCTAGCATCCTTCGTATCTCAAGATGCTCCTCGAAAGCACTTCTCCCAGCACTGGACTGAGGTTTCACACTAGGTTTTGCACTTAAGTCCCTGGAGTGAAACTTGAACCCAGGACTTCCTTGACTCAGAGGTGACACAACTACTCACTGAGCCACCATGCTGAACACAAGATAGCTATTTAGAGGGAGGCGGGGTGACAGGCATAAAATGAAGCCAATGGATGGTACCTTGTGCAGTTAGTTTGGTGGTGGGGGTGCATTTAACCGGGTGGGATGGTGGTGGGTGGGGATCCTGTCACCTACCCAGCTCTGCCCTGCTTAAGGGCAGGAAGGCCTGTAAAGAGCCTTCCCGTCCTACCGCCAGTTGATGCCCTTGGGCAATTAATGCCCATTTAAGGGCTTCATCCTGCTTTCTCTGGGATTTAACCAGCGGTGGGTGGGAGACTCACCATGCGCAAACGTGATAAGCAAACCCTGGTGTGATTGCTTGCACACTCCGAGGGAGGAGTCCCTCGTTCGAACGCACTCAGTGCTTATTTGGGGTCTCAGCATTAGGAAGAGGAGAGGGCCCACAGATTACCATTAACCCCCGACCCCCATAAGACAATGGCTGAGTTTTCTATCAGTCAGAGTCTGAGGGCAGATGTTCTCATCGTAGCAACATCGAAGTGGAGTGAAGCTTCTAACCCCCGCAGCCCAAACTCCTACTTTATAAAACTCATAAATAGTAAATGATGGAGAATTTAATTAACTCAACCTGACAACACATAGGGTGGAATTATCCCAGATTTGCACTAAGTGCGGTAGCGGGCGGGTAAAACAACACAATGGCGGCTTTTCACGCTGTATCGTCCCAAACACGCCACATCATTTACGCATTCCTGGGTAACACACCATTTCCGTGGTGGGTGGGTTCTTATTTGCCCGCCACACCGTCACCTCGCCGCTTCAGCACGCCGGGCGCCATATGTAAAGACCAGCCGCGAGCACCACATCTCAGGGCTCCCAGCCCGTGACTGCTGCAGGGAAGATGTCCACGAAAGGCAAAAAGATTTCAGCCCCCAGGTTTAATGACGTATCATTGGAATGCCATTTGGACACTGAGGAGGCCCGCAGTGATTTCCTCTACCCCCGCTCTGCCCGCAGGACAGGCAACGGCACCACCACTCCAGCATGGCAGGTGGTAGCAGTGGTGATCAGTGCCAATGCTGCACAGAAGAGGTTGGCCACTCAGTGCAGATCGAGGCTGGATGATTTCATCTGTGGATCCAGGACATGGCAACCATCCCATCACTCTAAACTCACACACTCAAGCCCATCACACATTCACTGGCATCTCACTCACTGCCAGCTCAAGGGGCATCACCACCCATTCTCACACATACCCTCGCATGTCCATCTGGCCTCATCTCCTCTGTACACTGCCTCCTCAGCCCTCACCATCTTGAGGCCACTTGCACAGATCAACATGTGCCCTCACACACACCCTGGGATACCCCCCTTCCGCAGTACAGCCCTCGCCCTGCAGCCTCTTCCCTTGCCTGAGGCCACTTCTCCCCCTTCCCCAAGCAAGCCCTAACCCTGCAGCCATTGAAAAGCCACCCACATATGGCTGATCTGGTAGGTAGAGTGAGCCCCCAACTATAAGTGATGTGGTGCTGTCTGTGAAGCCTGGCGCTGATGACTGCGAGTGCTGCCCGAAGTAACGTAGGCAAACAAACCTTGAAGTCCCAAGTGAAGTGCAGCCCGCCAGGTGCATGTCGCTTATGTGCCGTTGTGAAACACGTTGGCATGTTTTCCCGCTGATATGAGTGGATGATTCAACGGGTGTGGGATGAATCCGACGGGCTGGCCTTCTAATGATATGCTGATGTATTCCAGTGAGGTTCCCGATGGCGGGAAATGCGGCCATTCTGTTAAATGAGGAGACCTACATTTTATGATGTGTTGCAATTGTTTGTCTGCTGAAATGATCATGATTGTACAATCCTTTTATTATTTTAATTTTATACGTGAATTTTTATTTTATCTTAACGATTGTCTATACCCACGTTATGAATCATCATTATTGTTTTCTTTGTATCCCCATCACAATTTGGCATCTGCTGCTATGAGGATTTTTTGAGAAACTAATTAAGTAACGCAACCCCACCCAGGTCTTCCAAGCCCCCGTAAGGAATTCAGTATTCAGTCCCTACCCGTATAAAGCAAGTGCATGATGCCATATTTAACGGAGGGGATACCTGTATCACATTCTCGATGGATAAGAGACATGGTCAGGATTTTCCAGCCCCGGTGTGGTGGGACCCAACGCGGGAGATTCGGCGTTCCGGCCAAAAGCCCGTTGGCTTCCCGCGGGACCGGACAATCCTGGTTGCGGGCGGGAGTGGAAATTCCTGCCCAATACCTGAGAGGGGAAACGACTTCTGCCCGGCTGACCCGCTTTCACAGTTTGAACCTACGTGGGCTTCAGGGCTCCATCCATCAGCCCTAATGCATCCACAAACCAAAAGTGTTTGCAGCTGACGAATGTCCAGATGATTTTTCTCCATGTATTTATGACCCATCGTCCAGGGAGCAGTAACGATGCTTTTATAATACAACCGCTGATGGTGTCTGAATTATTTAAAGCATCATCAATTCCCAATACTTCATACAGTTTGCTTAGGAAACTGAAGGCTTTAGCATTAACAAATCAAAGTGGATGGTGAGAAGCGGAGGGGAGGCTGGGATTTGGGTGGTGGTGGTGGCTGGGGGGATGTGGTGAGAGATATACATTTAACACTATATATTGCTCACTACAGCATCAACAATAAGACAGAGCCCGTCTCCTGACTCCCCAAAGCCTATCGACCATCTACAAGGCATAAGGCAGGAGTGTAATGGAGTGAGTGCAGCTCCAGCAACACTCAAGAAGCTCAACGCCATGTAGGGCAAGCAGCTCACTCGATTGGCACCCCATCCATCACTTTAAAGATTCACTCATGCCACCAACAACTTAAAGTGGCAACGCTGTATACCACGTACAAGATGACCTGCAGCAACTACTTTGATAGCACCTTCTACAAGAACTCAAGAAATAGGACCAGGGGTAGACAATATGGCCCATTGAGCCTGCACCGCCATTCAATACGATCGTGGCTGATCTTGGGCTTCAACTCCATTTTCCCACCTGCTCCTCATATCCCTTAATTCCTTCAGAGACCAAGTCTATACCAGCCTCAAATGTATTCCAAACCTGTGAACTCTACCACCCGGAAGGATAAAGGCACCAGAAGCATGGGAACACCACCACCTGCAGGTTCCCCTCCAAGCTGCACACCATCCTGACTGGAAATATATCACCGATCCTTCACTGTCACTGGGTCAAAATTGTGGAACTCCCTTCTTAACAACACCGCGATGTACCTACACCACAGGGACCGCAGCAGTTCAAGAAGGCAGCTCACCACCACCTTCTCTAGGCAATTAGGGATGGGCAGTAAATGCTGGCCCAGCCAGCGACACTAACATCCCGTGACTGAATAAATAAAAAAAAAACTTGCATTTATATAGTACCTTGAACATAGCAAAGTGTCCAAAGGTGCTTCACAGGAGTGTTAAGAAGATTTGACACAGACATTTATAAGGAGATATTAGGGGTGGAATTTTCCATTCCGGAGACTGGACTTATGGTGGTGGGCGGGAAAGTCAGTGTGATTCCCATTGGGTGGCGGGGTGCGTGAACACTTGTGATTGTGTTCAGCTCATTAATTATGCATCCACGAGGAGCTCCATGAATCTTGTGGCAGGCGCGGGGGAGGGTCAAAGGATTTGGCGCCATATTTAAAGGACAGTCACAGTAACACGGTATCTTTATAGTGCAGAAGGAGGCCATTCAGCCCATCAAGGCTGCACTGGCTCTCTGAAAGAGCATACCACCTAGTCCCACTCCCCTGCCTTACCCCTGTAACTTTGCACACTCTCTCTCTTCGGGTAGCAATCCAATTCCCTTCTGTTACTCATTCACTCATTGCAGGCCAGACACTCCACAACAGAGTCCTTGCAGCTGCAGCTTGTACTGGAGAAACTGGCACATGTGAGCAACCGTATACCGGGATACACGAGGGCGCCTCTCGCATTGCCTTTCGCTTACCTCTCGATAAGAACATCGCCAGCGATACACCCATTAGCCAGGGCAATGCTCTCTGTCCCAGTGGTCTATGTTCGCCAACCTCTTGACCTTATAGAGGCCTTGCTGCCTCTTGCTGCTCAGGGCCTTGCTCCTCTGGTCCCTGTGCCAACCTGCGATGGGCCCTCCTTCTCCTCATCTGGGTGACAGCTATTACCCAATGTAGGGTTGTCTATAACCTGCATCATCAATGCTTCAGTGGATGTGTGAATGAATTGAAGTGACACATTAAGTGAACATGTCCTTTACAGGTTTCCCTCCATCTCAAAACCAACAAGCCAGTGCTAAGCCCGTCACCTGTCCTCCATCTAGACATGGCATTCCCACCCCACCCCACCCTTGGCAGGAAAAGGATATCCTGGAGGACCAGAGAAGGGTGTTCCTCCCATTCATACATGAATGCGTAAGGGGACATTGTTCTCTGATCAGAGTAATGAGAGTCATGTGAAAGAAATCTCACTCTGATACTTTTCCAATTGTGCCCACTGCCCTCGAAACTCTACAGAGAGACCATTGCAGTGGCAACATAGCAACTAACCACATGTTCTCTCATCGACCATGACCATCCACCCGGGAGGATGGAGGCTTAGAGCCGTGGGTTGGCTGCCCACCATCAGCACTTAGAGGCATCTGCCTCCCTCTCTACTTCTCCCCCTCCTCTCGTCCCTGCCTCTGATTGCAGCCAATGGCGAATGGCACAGACTGAACACCAGCTCCACACTGTGCTGGGGTCTCAATGTTATGAGACCCATGAGAAAGACACAAGTAAGTATCTTTGACATCCAGTTGCTTCATAATTGTTAATTTAGTCGACCACACGTGCTGACCTTGAACTCCACAAGCCTGAAAAGACCCTCCTCCCACCTTGAGGGATCTCACTGACTGATCAACTGCGTGGTCAAGGTCAGCTTGGAAAAATGACATGTGTCACCTTTCAGACTCGCACCACCACATTCTACCCTCCCCCTGTCACGCCACCAACATCCCCCCATCACCAAAAACCCACCCAATATCACCATTCCTCTCCCCTCTGTCACCCTTGAACCTCACCCACTCCGTTACCCCGAAACCTATAATGATCCACCTCCACATGCCATTCCTCCCCTCAGAG
Source organism: Cetorhinus maximus (assembly GCF_964194155.1). Taxonomy (NCBI): domain Eukaryota; kingdom Metazoa; phylum Chordata; class Chondrichthyes; order Lamniformes; family Cetorhinidae; genus Cetorhinus; species Cetorhinus maximus. The sequence continues at coordinate 13,475,687 of NC_135908.1, read as the reverse complement.
TTGATGCCCATTACTGTCTTCATGCCCACCCTGACTCTGCCTCCTCCTGTTACCTGAACCATATGTCTTGTACCCCCCTCCTCGCCTTGACCCACTAGATGAGGCCTTCACCTGCCAGACTCTCAACCTGGACCTGCCGCCCTACCACATTGCACTTCCCCCTCTGATTGTGACAGCTCCCTCCTATCATCAGTGCCCTGAATTATCCCTCCAGGACACCATCGTCGACACCACTGACCCCGCCCTCTAAGACACTTCCACCCTGTTCCCCAGGCATTCTGCCCCCCCCCTCCACTCGTCTTCCACTGACATTGCCGCCACTTCTCCGGGCAATCTCCTCACGCTTCCCCCATAAACCTACCTCCCTCGTCCAGCCTTCACTCCACCCGTCTACCCTGTTGTGATATGTGCCTGCATGCATTGTAATGTGAAGGCGCTCGGCGGAGCCAAGGTCAATGTGGGACTGGAGAATAGAACCGACCACGGTATGATGTATAGAGTCACATGGTAATAGACTCTCAGAACTCTCTAGAGCTGTGGCCCAACCTTTCAGAGGACCTACTCAGCTGTTGGAGTCCCGTAAGATCTTTAAATAATGAAATACAAAAGCACCCGCAATGCTGGGTCTGACATTTTTCTTCTAGTCTGCCTTATTTTGGGCAGATTTGAGGTGGGTAAGGGGATTAAAAATAGGCAGAAAGACATTCTTCTGGGTCTTCTATGATGCCAGTTACCTCTCCCACCATCCCTCTCAACCCAATCTTTGAGGGTAGCAGTACAAGTTGATAAGACTGTCGAAAAGCCGTCTGGCATCCCTGACTTTATAAACCGAGGCGTGGGGTTTTGTATTTTTGTAATGATATAAAGGCAACAATCGTCCACAAGGGATCGTGTAAGCACATTGTGGGTTCATTCGTTTAAATTAGGCACATGAGAGCATATATACATGGATAGAAAGCTTAAAGACATCAGCAGCAGGGCTGTATGTGTTGTCTTGACAGGGCTTGACAGGGTAGACTCTGAGGCTCAAAATTTCGGAAAGCTGAAAGGGTTCCGTGCCTTAGCCAGGATGGTGTCGGAGGCCTCAATTCTGGAAGTTCCACTCCCGAGCCCGGCACCCACCATTTTCACAGGGGCCGGGTGGTGGCGGGGGGAAATGGAACGGCGCGTATTGTGCACATGCACAGTTCACGGAGGCAGCAGCACATTTGAAAGAATGAGGTTGATGGATTTTTGGGCGCCAAAGGCATCATGGGACAAAGAGATTAGGCGGGAAAGTGGAGGTGAGGTCAGAGATCAGCCATGATTTTATTGAATGGCGGAACAGGCTTGCAGGGCCTTACAGAGTGCTCCTATTCCTTATGTTCTTACATGCAGGGCTATCCGGAAAAATACAGGGCAGCTCTCGTCAAACCAATAGGATGGACTGAATTGTCTCCTTTTGTGCTGTATGAATCTAATTCAATGAAGTGCACTACAACCACCCAAATAGGGATCAATGTATTGTCGTGAGTTGCAAATGATGAAGATGTATTTCCTGTCATGTCTACCATAGTAGCAGTGAATCACGACTCATTGGTAAATATCTTGCCTCTCAGGCCGAAGGCTGTAGGCTCATACATCCGTTCCAAAGACTTTGACTTTTGGCTGCTAAGGTGGGCAACTTGAGTTGGGAAATTACCCAACTCACCAGACCTGCCTCAGTAAAATTTACCTGAAAGGCCTGATTTTCCCTCCGGGGTTGGTGAGGGGAGGGGGCAGGTGCGGGATGGGAGTTGGGCCCACCGACACCAGAAGCAGAGCATAGGCTGCCACAGGTGGGGGATCCTCCATGCCAGCTCAATGCCAACTCATAACCCCCCACCTGTCCACGCATGATCCATCATACCCTCCACACCACCTCCATTGCCACTCATTCAGTATCCGCTATGGGCAGACCTCAGGATCCATGTGAAGATAAAAAAAATAAACTTCTAACAATCTAATACAGCTCTCACTCCTACACATTTGTTCATGAAGATAATCACTTTCATAAAATCTGTTCAAAGCTTTTAAATCTCCAAAAGCGATTAGTCTCTTGTAAAAAAACATCTATTCATATCCCACATCAAAGACAGCTAATCATTTAATAGCCCCTTTAAGCTGTTGATCAAAATGTGAACTCAGAATCCTCTGCTCAGATAATTGTAGCTTTTGAAACTCAGCCAAGCATTCATGATGCCATAATAGCTTTGGGGGAAATATCAACAAACAATTCTGTTGAAACTACACAACCAGATGCTACTGATTTTTTTTTTTAAATTAAATCTGTCATACAAAGCAGTCCAGCAGAAGGTTTTATTTTAACTTTCACTGACAGCTGCAGCCTGTTTCTTTAAAGTTTAAAAGTATGGGGTTAAAAAATAAACTACAGATCATAACAGTTATTCACCCTTCGAGAGTGCTTACATCATGATGCGCACACTATGGGTCAAGACCCTTGCAGCAATGATCAGCACTGATCAATGGCCCTAGTCAGTTTGGGTTTCCCTCCCTAGTGTGAATCATGTCCCGCCCCTTTTCCCCTACCAGCAAAAATTGGATCGGTCGGAAATGGGGGGTGAGGTCTCCCAAATCTGTGCCCCGCTTCCCTTTTTAAAGTTCTCCCAGGCTCCACGAAAATCTGGCCCTTGAGCACATAACCTCGCCAAATCAAGTGCAGTGCTGAGGCAAGCCTGCACTGTCTGAAATGCTGTCTTTTGAAGGAACATTTAAATCAAGGCCCAATCTGCTCTTGTGGGTAGATGTTAAAGATACTCCATCACTACCTTGAAGAAGTACAAGGGGAATTCCCCTCTTGTGCCTCGGCCAGCATTTATCAATCAAACAACGTGACTGGAAAATAAAAACCCCACAGATTAACTGGTGATGATCATATACTCGTTTGTGGGACCTGGTGGTGTGCAAATTGTCTGCCTCACTTCCTATTTTAGCTTTGGGACACACACACACAGGTCCTGAAAAGTGCTATACAAATGCAGGTCTTTCTTGGCTGTTCAGCTGTGGAATGTTTTGCAAGTTCAGCCGTGAGTCGAAATCTGTCCCTTTCTCTCGTTTTTCACAAATGCTCAGGAATCTAGTTTTGGAGGCTAGCAATGCTAAACACAGGTAAATAATACATAAGTGCTTTCGACTAACATTATCCTCAATTTTACTCGTGTGTACTTTCCGGTTAAATTATTAAGCAGAGGAGAAAATATGGTCCTAAGCGACTAATGAAAGCCAGTTGAATGCGAAAAGATTGAATGAGAACAACATCTCATCTAGCACTTGAAATGTTGGCTGCAAAATTGAATTTCCTAATAAACCTATTTTGAAAGGGTTACAATTTATTTTATTCCGCGAGGCCATTTTTGTGAACTTGTGCTACTCTTAATGCACTAATGCTGAGTGATTTTGTGGCGGGGTATTTTATAATCATTATCTTTTTCGTTTTGTTTTAATGAAACTCCAATGGCACACACTCAAGGTTGTTAAGGTCAGGGGTTGGAGGGTGTGGAGGGTTTGAACCAGGGAATGCAATTATAGTTCATTCCACGTTTAAATCCTGTCCTTATTCTGTCTCTTATGTTCTTATTGAGGGCTGTGAGGAGCTGGCACGAAAGAGGAGTTGAGGCCTGGGGCAGATCAGCCATGATCTTATTGAATGGCGGGACAGGCTTGAGGGGCCGAATGGACCAACTCCTGCTCCCCTTTATGTTCTTATTTTTATATAATACCTTTGATGCTGATATCCTTGTTTATGCTTAAGTAGCAATATCGATAGCCTGTTGTGAAGCAAAGAAGTAGATTTGGATGGAGGATATATGCTCGGCAGTAATATTCACGATGGTGCATGTGCCAAGTTGTATAAGTTATACACCATGCAATGACCCGCTAATATTCTGCCTTTTAGTGTGGATTTTTCCAGGAGTGGGAATCGTGGCAGGCTGGGGCACTTAATTTGGCGGAAGGCAAATACCTGTTTCCCTACGGTGGGGTAAACCGTTGGAATTATGTTCCTGCGACTTCCAAGGAGGTTCAAAAGTGGATTGAGATTCCCGACAACAATGTCGGGAGCCCAGTTTGCATGCGTTAGCATCGCACGCGTAAAAGCAAAATGCTGCGGACGCTGGAAATCTGAAATAGAGACAGAAAGTGGTGGAAAAACTCAGCAGGCCTGACAGCATCTGTGGAGAGAGAAACAGAGTGAATGTTTCGAATCCGTGTGACTCTGAAGAAGGGCCATATGGACTTGAAACGTTAACCCTGTTTCTCTCCCCACAGCTGCTGTCAGGCCTGCTGAGTTTTTTCAGCGTTTTCTGTTTTTATTATAACATCTCATGTATATTCATTAAAAGGCCACCTCACTGGGATTAAGATTCCCGTCCAAACTAAGTTCCCCACCAGCGAGAATTTAGGTCATTCGGTTTTATGACTGTGTATAAGTGGCGTGTACCTGGCGAGCTTCACCTGTTCCACGACTATGAGGTCCGTTGTTTTCTCCTCCTTGAGGATCTTGCATAACTTCACTCATATCGAGTGCCGTTAGCAAACGCTATGCCAAGGCTGGACAAGGGAGGCAGGCTGGGGAGGGTGGGTGGAAGGGTGGAGGGTTGACCAGGCAGGGGAGGCAGTCTTACGGGTTAAAGGTGGGGAGGGTGCCCAGAGAAGGGGTAGGGGAGCAATGTCAGGGGAAATGGTGGGGTTGGTGGGGGGGAAGATTATCTGGGAAAGAGTGGGTGAGAGTGTTTGGGGAAGGGGGGAAGTGGCCAAAGAGGGTGGGTGCGGTGGTGTTGATGGTGGGGTCCTGGTGGGGGATTAACTCAGGATACTGGTGATAGGAGGGAACAGTCACAGTCAGTAGGGAGGAGCGTGGTGGGGGTAGTGGAATGCGGTAGGGTGGCAGGTCCAGGGTGAGACTCTGGTAGGTGAAGGTCTCAGTGGGTGGGTCATGCAGGGGGACAAGACGGGGGGCTCAGATAATCGGAGGGGGTAGGGTCAGGGTGGGCATGAGGTCGGTAACAGGATGTGCACTTGCGATGCCATGGCATACAAGGCTATGGGCCTAGTGCTGGAAAATGGGATTAGAATAGTTGGGTACTTGCAGACTTGATGGGCCGAAGGGCCTTTTTCTGTGCTGTAGGCCTCTATGACTCTATGACCCTGATGGGAGGAAAGGCATGTGGGGGTGGATCATTGTAGGGTCCAGGGTAACCGGGGGAAGGTTCGAGGGTGACAGAGGGGAGAAGAATGGCGATATTGGGTGGGTCTGTGGTGATGAGGGGAAGTTGATGGGTGACAGGGGGAGGGTAGAAGGTGGTGGAGCAAGTTTGAAAGGTTACACGGCACCATTTTTCCTAACTGACCTTGACTCCGTTCATCATTCAGTGAGATCCCTCAAGGTGGGAGGAGGGTCTTTTTGGGTGGGTGGAGTTCAAGGTCAGCACATGTGGCTGATTAAAGGGACACCCTAATAATTATGAAGCAACTCGATGTCTAGGATACTCACTTGTGCTCTCCTCTCTATGGTTAAGTTGGGCATTGCAGTAGGACACATGGGTCTCATAACATCGTGACCCCAGCATGGTGTGGAGCTGCCATTCCTTCTGTGCCATTTGCCATCGGCTGAAGTCAGAGGCAGGGGTGAGGGGAGGGAGGGAGGGAGGTGGATGCCTCCAAGGGCTATGGCTGCTGGAAGGCAGCCAACTCCCGACTCCAAATCTCCATCCTCTCCGGTGAATGGTCATGGCTGATGGGAGAACACGTAGTTAGTCATTCTATGCTGCCACTGCAATGGTCTCTCTGTAGAGTTTCCAGGGTAGTGGAGACCAGCAGAAGAGTGTCCGCTTGAGGCTTCTTGCACACGGCTCTTGTTTCCCTGGTCAAAGGGCAATATCTAATCATGCATTCATGTATGAACAGGAGGAACACCCATCTCCAGTCCTCCAGGATGTCCTTTACATGGAAGGGGTGGGTTGGGGATGCTAGACGGAGGACAGGTGAGGGGTTTGGCACCGGCCTGCTGGCTCTGAGATGGAGGGAACCTGTAAACGACAGGCTCACTTAATGTGTCACTTCAACTCATTCATACATCCACTGAGGCATTGATGCTGCAGGCTGCAGGCGACCCTGCCTTGGAAATGGCTCTCATCTAGATGAGGAGTAGGAGGGCCCATTGTCGGTGGGCACAGGGCCAAGAGGAGTAAAGACCTGAGCAGCAAGAGGCAGCGGGACCTCTATACGATCGAGATGCTGGCAGACATGGATCACTGCAACAGCAAGGATTGGCCCGACCATGGGTGCATCACCAGCGGTGCTCTTATCGAGAGATGAGAGAAAGGCAAGAGAAGGCACCCTCATCTACCCCGGGATGTGGTTGCTCACATCTACCAGCTTCCCCAGCACGAGCTGCAGCTGTCAGGGACTCTGGAGGGGTAATCGGAGCTCCTGGCCAGGATTGAGTCAATGGCTGTCTGGCTGTCTGTTAAATGTGGTGCCTGGACCTTTGACCCCATGGGGTAAAGGTGGGGCGGCCGACTTCCTGCCCGCCCCACCACGAGATTCGCCGCGTTCCTTACGGGTGTATAATTAATAAGCTCAAAAGCGGAAGATGGTGCGTGTTTACCCGCCCCGTCACCCAATGGGAGTCATACCAACTTTCCCACCCACCATCGGACTTAGTCTCCTAAACGGAAAACTCTGCCCTTAGTTTCCAAAACATGTTGAAGGGTGCTTTGTGAGGTCCACATGCCTAGCTGTAATCGCTGTGACTGGGTGCCAGCACGCTCCTCTCTGACTCAGAGGTTTGTGGGGTCGAGTTCTGCTCCAAAGCCAGCTGATACACCAGTGCGGTGCTGAAGAAATGCTTCACTGTCAAACGTGCAGTTTTGTTGGATGAGACATTTAAACTGAGGCTTTACCTGTCCTCTCAAGTGGATGTACAACATCCCAAGGCACACGTTCAAACAGGAGCGGAGGGGTGGTTATCCTGGCCGATGTTTATTCCTCAATTAACATCGCCAAACCCAGGTTACCTGGTGATTTCCACATTCCTGTTCTTGGGATCTTGCTGTGCACAAATTGGTGCCATGTTTCCTTCATTGTAACTGTGGCCATTGCATTCTTTGGTTTATCACAAACACACCAATCATAAAACGATAATGTGGATTCTTTACTTGAAATTAATGCCGTACACAAGTAATGGTAGCTGGGAGGCTATGCAGACACATCTAACCCGAACCGAATGCTGCTGTGGTGGGGGTGGGTTCCACCTGTTTGCCCAATGGAGGCTTCCTCAAGGTAGTCCCCCCACCTTCCTGACAAATCCAGCAGCCCCCTCCCCCCAACCCCCACCACCGACCTCCCTCGAAACCCCGGACTCACCACCAAGCCTGTGTCCAAGGTGAATCTGCTTTGGAGGGTCTCTGTATTTCCAACAGTGGCCACCACTCCCGGTGGCGCTGCTGGGACTAGAACTGCCGGCTATTTGGGTGTGGATCTTCCTTCCCAATGGGGGGGGCACAAGTCCTGCCTTGAGCCAATTAACGGCCCATTGGCAGTTAAATGGCTGTGGGGGAGAGCCAGCTAAGGTGAGGCGCATTTCCCCCATCACCTGACTTTCCATCTGGGGGTGGGGTGGATGAGCCCACCTCCCTCCACATAAAATTCTGGCACGTAGGCCCATTCTGCTCAATCTTTCCCCTTAGGACAGGTCTCTCACCCCAGAAATTAAACCTTTGTTGAACATGTCCTAAGGCAAGTATGTCCTTCATTAGGTAAGGAGACCAAAACTGGACGCAATGCTTCGGGTATGGTCTCACCAAGTCTCTCCATAATCTTACCTGGAAAAACTCAGCAGGTCTGGCAGCATCGGCGGAGAAGAAAAGAGTTGACGTTTCGAGTCCTCATGAGGACTCGAAACGTCAACTCTTTTCTTCTCCGCCGATGCTGCCAGACCTGCTGAGTTTTTCCAGGTAATTCTGTTTTTGTTTTGGATTTCCAGCATCCGCAGTTTTTTGTTTTTATCTCTTCGTAATCTTACCTTCCACTGCCGCGGGGATTTAGTGTAACACGTGAGACTCAATTGCGATGCTTTCATTATCTGAGATGCTTATATGTTCGGACAGGGTAAATGTTGTGATATGTCAAGCGCCACCAATGCCTCTGATACCATCGGCAAGGAAGAGTGAGGGTGTCCAATGGAGAAGAAATAAAAGCGGGGAGGGAACGAGCAAACAAGAATTGCTAATTACGTGCGGATGTTATGTGAAGTGAATATAACCATATATCAAATGATGCAAAGGGTAGGAGTTCTAGTTTCCTCATGGAAGAAGAAACAGGTAATTGTCAGCCCCCAAACTCTGTATTAGCGAGCGTTGCTCCAGGCACCAAGTGTGATTTGGTTCATATCACTGTGTGGCAGGGAAGGAGATTGATCTGCAAATTGCACTGGCTCTCAAACAAATTTTCAAAGAACCACTTAGCTCCAAGTACATCATTCCTTATGCCATACACCAGGTCAGTGGCCCCTGACTGATGCTGCCAAAGGGTTGAAAAAGCTAAAGTATGCTGGCAACACTCCCGATACTGGAATACACAAGGCATATTCTTTTTTTCATTTTGACAACTCTTGGAAAAATCTTAAAGCAACTTAATACGCTTGGCTGGAGACCACAAGATTGTGAGATGGGGGTGAAGGTGTAAATTTGTTTTTCAGCCCATTTGATCTCACCCATCCAGATTACCAAGATCCCCAGCATCTCCCCATTGACTGCTTCTTACACGGGTCCGGTGCACTGACCCTTACTAACCAGGGGTGCATAGATTCAGGGTAAGAGGTAGGAGGTTTAGAGGGGATTCAAGGAGACATTTTTGCACCCAGAGGGTGGTGGGGTTCTGGAACTCACTGCCTGAAGGGGTGGTGGGGGCGGAAAGCTCATAACATTTACATTATTAACATGTAAAGAGTACTTGAATAAACACTTGAAGTGGCATAACCTGCAGGGCTACAGACCAAGAGCGGCAAAGTGGGATTATTCTGGACAAGGACATGTCAGACAATACAGACACAATGGGCCAAGGAGCTGTTTCCCTGCTTTTAATTTCTCTTTCTATGATTCTATGACACGAAAGGCATTGCATTTTTGTTCCTTACTTTTTAAATCCAATTTGTGATGTGCTCCTATTCAGGCACTCACAACTCAAGGGTTAGCTGAGGTAAATTATTCAAGCATATTTAAGGGAAAGCGAGGTAAATGCATGAGTGGGAATGGGATTGAAGGCTATGCTGATAGGGTGAGATAAAGAGGGATGGGAGGAATATCTTGTGGAGCATAAATACCAGCGTAGACTTGTTGGGCTGAATGGCCTGATCCTGTGCTGTACATTCTAATTAATTCAGTAGTCATTCCCTGGAACTCCCTCCTTCCAACTCACTACAATACTCACCTCATTCAATAACCTCCATAAAACTTAACTGCTATCACTACGCCTTTATCCACAATGGGCTACCATTGCCCTAGCCATATAAATACTGTGTCTACAAGAGCAGGTCAGAGACTAGGGATCCTGCGATGAGTAACTCACCTCCTGACTCCCCAAAACCTATCCACCATTTACAAGGCACAAGTCAGGAGTTTAGAACAAAAGGTCACAGTCTCAGGTTACAGGGTAGACCATTTAGGACTGAGATGAGGAGAAACATCTTCACTAAGAGCGTGATGACCCTCTGGAATTCTCTACAACAGAGGCTGTGGAGACCAAGTACTGAATATATTTAAGAAGGAAATAGATTTCTGGACTCTAAAGGCATCAAGGGGCATTGGGAGAGTGGGAGCACGGTGTTGAGATAGAAGATCAGCCATGATCATGTTGAATGGCAGAGCAGGCTTGAAGGGCAGAACAACCAACCGCTGCTCCTATTTTCTATGCTTTTTCTACAAACATTCACTCCCCCCACCACTAACTCACAGTAGCAGCAGTGTGTACCATCTACAAGATGCCACTGCAGAAACTCACCAAGGCTCCTTAGGCAAAACCTTCCAAACCCATGACCACTACCATCTAGAAGGACAAGGGCAGCAGTCACATGGGAACACCACCACCTGGAAGTTTCCCTCCAAGTCACTCACCATCCTGACTTGGAAATATATCGCCGTTCCTTCACTGTCACTGGGTCAAAATCCTGGAACTCCCTCCCTAACAGCACTGTGGATGTACCTACACCACATGGACTGCAGCGGTTCAAGGCAGTTCACCACTTCTCAAGGGCAATTAGGCACGGGCAATAAATGCTGACCTAGCCAGCGACGCCCACATCCCATAAATGAATTTGAAAAAAGACTTTTGTTTTCCCCCTCGTTCCCCTCTGGTCAGACCTTCAATAGGTTATCAACCTTCAGGAAATATTGCTACATTGGGAGGGTTAAAAACATAAAGAATAAATGTCCAATGCCTTTAGTTATGTCCTCCTGAAAGGAAGGTCAGATAAGGTCTGTGCACTGGACTCATCTTAGAAGCAGCACATAGGAAGACACTAAGGGTTTGTATTCTGCACATTGCTACATTAGGAGGCTTATATAACTGGGAATCATGAACCTGTCTTCCATTTTTTTCATTTATCCGTTCATGGGATGTGGGCATCGCTGACTAGGCCAGTATTCATTGCCCATCCCTAATTGCCCTTGAGAAGGTGGTGGTGAGCTGCCTTCTTGAACCCCTGCAGCCCCTGCGGTGTAGGGAGTGCTGTTAGGTAGGAATTTCAAATTTTTGATGGGCTATTGACTGAAGATCAATTATGCATTTTCACAAATGAAATATCAACTCCTTGGAGGGTACAGCATAAAACAGGCACCAGTGCAAATTATAATGAAGTATATTGGTTATATGATACGTTACTTCATGAGTTTTCAGAGGGAATTGATACTGGAGGGGACTTATATTAACTGAGGGGGTGAAAATGAGCAAACTTACTTTAAATATAAAGTTTGAAGGGTGCAACACATCCTTCTTTCAAACGTCCACTATTTAATAAACATCTGGAGATGAATTCGAACTTGAAGGTGTCCACAATGGGCTAGATTTGACCATTTTCGGTGGGGCGAGGGAGGTGGAGCGGAAGGTGAGTGGTCCACTCGCTCCCAGCCCCACCATCTCAGCATGGCGGATCGAGCCAATTAGACGGCCAATTATAGTGTCCACCCGGTGGGAAGATGGTCAATTAATGGACTCCACACCCAATGGGGCATCTAGACTGGCATGTCCTGATGGGGAGAGGGGTTATGCCGTGGACAGGAATTCAGTTACAGCCATCAATTTAAAGGGCCCCTTCCCTCTCCATTGTGCCTCATTTCTTTGTGGCAGGCTCAAAACAGTCAATAAATGAAATGGAAAAAAAAAACATACAAATGATGCCACCTTCACCAGCAGACTCTGCGGCTACATGCAGCCCGTGGTCCTGGATAACTGCCCGTAAAGCACTCCCAAACGTTTTCCCATTCGACACCTGAAAAATGCAGCCGGCAGCAAAATAATGCGTTCGATTGGGTTTTCAACAAGCTTGTTGATTGGCTTTTTCAAAATGGCGGGCAGGTTTCCGATTGGCCCACCCACTCACCTTCAGAGACCGGCATGATGACTTCATATGGCTGACCTGACATCATCACGCTGTATTTTACATACATGGGGGTGAGGGTGGATCAGGGAGGGGGGCCAGGGGTGGTGGTGGGGGATGGGGGGTGGGGGGAGGGGTGCGAGGAGCAGTTTGGCCCACCTGATTTGTGGCCGTAAAATCCAGCCCAGTGCCTTCTGACCAAGAGGCGCTGGCCGGAATTTTCCAGCCCCTCACACCGACGGGATCTTCCTGTCCCGCCGATCTGAAAGGGGGGGTTCAATGGCTCTTTGGCCATGGTACAGGGGAACTCTCCGCAGCGGGGCTGGAACATTCCGGCCCTGTGTCCAAACTTTAGGCTTGTCCATCTAGAGTTGACCTCATTTGGGGTAATTTTCCAAAGTTGTGTCCCGGATGTCAAATCGGAGACATCCATGTTGGGATGAGACAAAATTACCACTTGCTATCCTCTCGCTGTTTTGTAGCAGAGCGGCCACAGAATAGCTTGAGGCTTTCGTTGTCAGATTGGATAATTATACAAGAATCCTGGGGATTTTAAGCTGAGGGAAACCTTGGAAGATCCATCAGAGATACCCTTCAAACTCCAGTACCTGATTATTGCGGTCGGAGACAAAACGTGAGGCGACTCTCTTCCCTTGTTCACAATGCTGGGAATCACAGCCAGTCGTTTTTTTTTATTATTTAGTCGTTCACAGGATGTGGGTGTCGCTGGCTGGGTCAGCATTTATTGCCCATCCCTAATTGCCCTTGAGAAGGTGGTGGTGAGTTGCCTTCTTGAACAGCTGCAGTCCATATTGTGTAGGTACACCCACAGTGCTGTTAAGGATTCATTCGTTTTTGGAATTTATAGCAGTTCGATACAACTGAGCGGCTTGCTAGGCCATTTCAGAGGACATTTAAGAGTCAACCACACTACTGTGAGTCCGGACTCGCATGTAAGCATAATGACGGCAGATTTCCTTCCCTAAAGCACTTTAGGGGAACAGCACATTCACAAAGGGGCATCTTGACCTTTTATGCAAACATATCGCTATTTCTTATCATCAGGATGTGTCTCTGAACATGAACTGATGAGGGTAATTTTAAGCCAACTCCCAGGCAGGAAGCCCATGGGATCAGGGGGGAGGTTAGTCTTACACCCCAACCAATATTACTCTGCAATTGTTTGAGCGGAGAATAAAATGATGTGGAGTGTAAAACCAGCATTCTATCCGATCCCTTCAGCAGGCAAAATTAAAACTTATCCCAATGAGATTGAGCTAAATTCATGGGTAAACTCATTCAGATGAAATTATTGCCACCCTGCCTTTACAATTTGGTTCTTTGGTCACCTGTATTGCCATGTGATAAGATCAATAAAGGATTGCGAGTAAAAGCTTTTGTTTGTGCATAATGCTCTGGATAACCAAAGTTTCAGCATCACTTTGGGATTTATGGACGCTTTCCATTATTGCCTTTTCATTCTCTCTCCTGATGGCCCTGGATTCTTGCTGAGGTACATTCATACGCATGCCAGTGATTATGTCTCATTGAAGCAAGGTTCTTAATGTGCAAGCCAGGCTGCAAGTAACAACAGTCGGAGTTGGTGCAGCTGGGCACTAAGTCTCTAACTCACTCTGCGCTTAGTAGATCCCCATGTGCAGACACTTTCAGCAGGAGTGAAAAGCCCAGTTAACTTCCATCTTCATAGACTAAGGGCAATTATAGATTCCCACTGCTATCCCACTTGAGGTCAGTTATCTGAACACAGATCAGGGATTGAGTCTGTGATGCGTACCTGTTGTATGTCAGGCTGAGCCAAAGATAAATACAAAACAGAAAGTGCTAGAAACATTCAGCAGCTCAGGCAACATCTCTAGAGAGATAAACAGAGTTAGCGTTTCAGGCTGTTGACTTTGCATCAACACTGCCTCAATTAAATACTCTATTGTCGAATCCATGACCTAAGTGCCTTTATTGAACTGCTTGTGGGCTAGCAATTGCACCAACACCCCTCTCCCCCAAACTAACAGCTCCACGGACTCCATGATTGGACGCGGCAATCTTCAACTCCTCTCACCCCAGGAGTCCCCAACCCCCACCTCAGCGATCTACTGCTCCTCCCAATGACCCCTGACCTCCCCCTGCCCCACCCTCCCCCTTACCCACGATCCCCAGCTTGACTCCGCTCTGTGATCCCGTCTCCCCCCCAGCCGATCCGGCTGGCTGTCGGACAGGAAACTTAAGGTGCCATCTGGCGAAATTCAGCGGGATGCGCTGAAAATTCTTGCTCCCACATCTGGATATCCCACTCTCCCACAACCCCTAGCGCACCCCCACGCCCTGCCCCCTCCACCTCTCTCTTCACTGCCCCGAATTAGTATCGGGGCCAGGGTCTCTGGGTTACCAGCCTAGTAACGTGGCCTCACTACACTAGCGTTTCCTGCTGCTCCACTTTTTTTAAACTAGTTGCAAAAAAAATTAATGCAAAGCTGGGCAATTTAAAATTGACAACTCCAGAGATCAGGCTGAAAGCGTTCAGCATATATTCAGTGTTGTTTTCATCAGTAATGGTGAAAAGCCTGAGATAGTAGAACTTGGAATAAATAACACAGAGCACAATTTCATTGTGCAACATGCCCACAGGCTGAATAAATTGTGAGTCTTTTAAACCGAGCTGCAGTTATATAATAAATTAAAGACATGAACAATTAATGATTCTGTAATAGCTCTTTCTGGCTTTGGAACGTAAAAGGAGCATTTGCTTTCTCTTCTCAGACTGGGTGTGAATGAAAAAATAGCTTAGAAGGTAATAATGACGAGGAGGAATTAGTGCAACCAATCTATTATGTTTTATTAAATCTCTGGTTCCTAATATCATTATGGAAATGTCAGAAAGTAGGTTCTAAACAAGAAGTCTGCATTTGCAATATAGAAGAACACTGGTGGTTGACTCATTGACTCAATCCCACAAGGATTAGTGCTGTATAAGCTAAAAGGGAGAGGTAGCTGCTTGGCTTGTGCACCAGGTACTGAAGTTAGCTGCTGACAACTTCAAAAAATAGAACACCTTGGCTTTCAGAGTGACTCCTCGGGATCCCCTTGTGGGAGCGCTTAGTGGATTCATTCGGAAACCCCGCACCTGCTATTTTAACACAGCCTAAGGGAGATGGTGGCGTATCAGTAATAACATTGGGCTAGTCACTTAGAGAGCCGAGCTTAATGCTCTGTGTTCAAATGGGTTCAAATCCTGCCAAAGCAGATGGTGGAATTTGAATTCAGTTAATAAAATCTGGATAGGAAAACTAATCTCAGTAATGGTGACCATGACAACTATCAATGATTGTTGTAAAAAAAAAACCTTTGATTCACCAATGCCCTTTAGGGAAGGAAATCTGCCATCCTTACCTGGTCTGGCCGACATGTGACTCCAGACCCACAGCAATGTGGTTGACTCTGAACTGCCCTCTGCAATGGCCCTAGCAAGCTCTTCAGTTCAAGGGCAATAAGGGGTGGGCAACAAATGCTGGCCTTGCTGGTGTTGCCCACACCCCATAAAAGAACAAAGTTAACACAACGAGGAGTGCAAAACATTAAATCTGTTGGAATTCCCCCAACCCAAAATCATTTTTTGGCTGATTCGGTTCAGTTGATCAACCTTGGTTCAGCAGGTAACCTTCCTACCTCTAAGTTATAACATTGTGAGTTCAAGTCCCAGTCTGTGGACTTGAGCTCCAGTTCTACCCTGTGGTGCAGTGCTTGAGGGAGTGCTGCATTGTCAGCGGTGCTGCTTTACTGTGCAAGAGACCTCCCTACAACAGAGTCATGTGGAATTTGTGCTGTGGTGGGCTGAGAATTGGTTGAATGCCTGCAGGGAGTAAAGGGTTGCTCGTTTATCTAGATCTGCTCAGAGACCGGTAATGACTGGATGTTTCACGGGGATCCGTGTGGAAACTTTTGCTATTTGCTATTTTCATTGATGATCCAAATGCAGATGTTGAGGTGGGGGTGGAGTGGGATAATCTGCTTGTTTGTGGATGATACTGAGATATGCGCGAGAGTTGGCAGTAGAATAAGGAGGCTCAATTGCTACAATGAACTCTCAAGTGCTGGGAGATTCAAACTGTGGTTGGCAAGCAATGTGTGACTTACAAAATATAACGCCATGCATGTGGGAAGGTCAAATATTAAGCGTGTGTAACAAAGCACTCAGGCAGTCTAAGTTACTGTGGTAACATGCACTTTTACATGCATGTTGTAGCCTGGATATATGGATGGTGATGATAGAGGCTGCAACTTTCATGCTAGCACATGGCTGACCAGGAATCTCTCCTGCTCTTACCAGCTGCCACTGGCATGTTATGGAAGGATTTACAGGTTGAGACTCAACCTGTTTGGCCGTGTTATGAATGTACCTTCCTGACCATCCTGGAGTGGGCCTCGAACCCAGAGTTTTTAGGGATTGTAGAGGCAGGGATACTACCCACTGGCGCCGCAAGATCGCCATTGTGAACATATATAAAATCCCAAAAAAGAATGAAAATCAATGGTGAGAGAAGGAGATCTGTGTGTTTTAGGACATCGATCTGGACAGGTTTGTGATCAATGATGTGAAGCACAAATGCTGCAGATTTATCATTTTCAAATTCTCTGCATGAACACAGAAAAACAAAGTTGTCACCTTTAAAGTTTGTTCTCAGTATGTGGGCGGCGTTGACAGCGCCTCATTTATTGCCCATCCCCAGTTGCCCTGAGAAGGTGGTTTGTGGTTCTTCTCCTTGAAAGTAGCAACTGTTTGGACAACCGGGTGACTTGTTTGCCCGCTCATAGGGTGCTAAGCGTGACTCTGAGGCTAGATCAGGTAAGGGGAAATGAGTATGCTTTCCTGAAGGGCATTAGCGAGCCAGATGTACAGTGTAACTCCGAAGGGCTCGAGATTTTGACTCTGCATAACCAAACACCAGTTGGTATCCTCTGTTTGGGAAGGCAGCACTGTTCTAAACCTTACAATTTCACCTCACTCAGCCAAGTGAAAGAAAGACTCGCATTTATATAGCACCTTTTACAACCTTAGGGCACCTCAATGCAATTTACAGTCAATGAGGTACTTTTAAAATGTAAACACGGATGTCACGTAAGAGGCACAGCAGCCCCTTTGTGCACAGCAAGATTCCACAACCAACAACAAGATGTCAGTTGAGGCATAAACATTGGCCAGGAAGGTGGAGATAGCTCCCTCCTCTTCTTTGAAACATTGCCACGGTTATTTACGTCCAACTGAGTGGGCAGGCGTGCCCTCAATCTTAACGTCCCATCCGAAAGACAGCGCCTCCAACAGTGCAGCACTCCGTCAGTACTCGCTGTCAGTCTAGATTCTGTTCCCAGTTCTCTGCAGTGAGGCTTCAACCCTTAACTTGCTGATTCAGAATGAAAAGTGCAGCCTATGGAGTCACGTCCAGCACATTGACCGTTTGGGGCCGGAAGGAGCTGCGGCAGACAGTGTTATTCCACTCTAGCCATTTGTGCATCGAGTATCGAAATTGGAAAGAAAAGAGGCACAAATTTAATACAACTTCAAATGCCATCCGGCTTTTTAAAACAATCTGTTGAAGATATTTCGCACTCACGAAAGTAAAAACTGTTTTGCCTTGCAGTCCATTCGTATCTGAGGACGATATATGTTTGTCCAATAATAAATTAACGATTATGAATGAAGGAATACAATAGGGGGTTTCACTCACTGTTAAAGCAATTATTTCTCCAAAGGCAATGGGTATTAATCTATTAAAACATTATGGCTCATTAGGCTAGATTTAGAAAATTACATATATAAATATTTAATTTAATTCTGTAACCATTGTTAATAATCTCAATCGGAAGAAATGTTTTGGTTGTTCCCTTTAATAGGAAAGTTAGTTAAATTATGCGGTGTTGTTTGAAGTCAGCTGGGCCCCATTTTGGCAGCCATCTTTTTCTGGCCTACAAACTGTATCTGATCAGCAGCCTGAAGTACCAGGCCCTTAGAACCCATCTGCAACATGAATAAAGGAGAAATGAATAATTGCAGAAGCACCATTGTAACAACACTTATTTGCATTTGAAGATCAAGCCAAACTAGCCCTAATTTCCAATTCAAAAATCATCTCCATATGCAAATGTAGTGTGACTAACTCTACCCACTCGTTGCAAAATTTGATGAATTATTTCCACTTGAGGTACGAACTGAATTGTTTAATTCTAATGGCTGGAGTATATTTGCAATATCAGTGACCTAACATTTCCAATTTAATATTAGGTGAAGTTCAATCCACATTTTCTAGTTGCCAAGGCAACCAGGAATAAGCCTGTGTCTTAATCTGTCTGTTCTGAACTCCCTTATCCATGTGAATGGGCGTCTGAATATTTCCACCAGCACTGCACAATATACAAAGCTCTGCTGCATTTGATTTGGTAGCTCTTGAAGGCACCCCACAAGTGGTATCTTGAGAGTCCCACACTTCCAACTGAAAGCCATGAAACATATTGAGAAAAAAACCATAACGTTCCGGAAATACTCAGAAGGAGAGACAGGGGCATAGTGGTACTGAGGAAGAGTCATACGGCCTCGAAACGTTAACTCTGTCTTTCTCTCCACGGATGCTGTCAGACCCGCTGAGTTTTCCTGGCATTTTTTTTGTTTTTGTTGTGCTCGTGGTACCGTCACCGGACTAACAATCCAAAGGCCCACACTAATGCTTTGGGAACATGTGTTTGAATCCCACCACAGAAGCTAGCGGGATTTAAATTCAATGAATAAAATCTGGAATTAAAAGCTAGCCTCAGTAATAGTGACCAGGAAACCATTGTCAATTGTCATGAAAACCCATTTAATTCACTAATGCCCTTTAGGGAAGGAAATCTGCCTCCCTTACCTGGTCCGGCCTGCACCCAGAAGGAAAAAGCAGTTTGGACCAGTATTCTTATTTCCCAGTTTTTACTGGTGTTTCATTTTAAGGTGTACAAGACCAGTTCGGACCAATACTCTTATTTCCCAGTGTTTACTGGTGTTCCATTTTAAGGTATACAAGACCAGTTCCGGCCATTACTCTTATTTCCCACTTATTACTGTTTTTACCTTCTGCGCATGTAGCTGCAGACCCACAGCAATGGGGTTGACTCTTAACTGCCCTTTAAAATGGCCTAGCCAGCCAATCAGTTCAAGGACTACTAGGGATGGGCAACAAATGCTGGGCATGCCAGTGATGCCCATACCCCATGACAGAATAAATTAAAAAATAAACGGTCAAGCAGCAACTGTGGAGAGAAACAGAGTTAACGTTTCAGGTCAAGGTGACTTTTCCTGAGAACTCTAAAATATAATGAGAGGCTTGTCACTAAATTCTTCTGAGAATAGGTCTTTATCCTGTACTTATCGATGTATCCCGAGCGCCAAGTGTCATCTACTCAAGTATAGGAGCAGGATGAGGTCATGAGGCTTCAATCTGTTCTGCTGTTCAATCAAGTCATGGCTAATCTGCATCTTTACGCCATCTACCCCCTTTGGTTCCAGGTTGCTTAATACCCTCACTTAACAAAAATCCACTCATGTAAGTTTTGAGATTTTCAAGGGTTGTAGAGATTTGACAGGGAGAGAACTCCAGGAATCCTGTTGTGTGAAGATGTGCTTCCTGTCTAAATGGTCCAGCTATAATTCGAAGGTTATTCCCCCTAGCTCCGGACACACCTCCCTCCCGCTCCCCAACAGAGGAGGTAGATTCTCTCTAAATCCATCCGACCAAATCCTTTAATCACCTTAAACATCAAGAAAATCCCTTTTCAAAGAAAAGGGTAGGAGAGCTTATGAAAGCATGGCCGGAATTTTATATACAAACAGAAAGTGCTGGAAAATCTCAGCAGGTCTGGCAGCATCTGTGGAGAGAGAAACAGAGTCAACGTTTCGAGTCCAATGTGAATCTTCTTCGGAACTGAAATTTCATGCCTCCCCGCCCTGGGATTCTGGGGGTGGGGGGTGGGGTGTGAAATTGGCTGGGATGCGGGTGTGCCACATCTATCATCTCCCCGCCTGGGCTGGCATTTTACCAGTGGTAGGTGGGGACCTCCACACCATGATGGGGCTGCCCAGTGAAACCGAGTAGCATCCCCGTGGGCTCGGTATGGGGGGAAAGACCCTCTAGGTCACGTACCCTGTGGCCCACGGAGGGCATCCCCACTGGAAGACATCTCTTGCTCTCGTGATTGACCCCCACCGCTCCTGCCTGACTGGACCCAGCGAATCTGACAAATCTACTTGGACGGTGGGGTCTCCTCCATGATGGCTACTTTGGACTGGGTGCAGTCAACAACATTCAAGAAGCTCAGTGCCATCCAGGACAAAGCAGCCCGCTTGATTGGCACCACGTCCACAAACACTCATTCCCTCCACCACCGACACACAGTGGCAGCAGTGTGTACCATCTACAAGATGCACTGCAGCAACTCACTAAGGCTCCTTAGGCAGCACCTTCCAAACCCACGACCGCTACCATCTAGAAGGACAAGGGCAGCAGACACATGGGAACACCGCCAGCTGGAAGTTCTCCTCCGAGCCACTCACCATCCTGACTTGGAAATATATCACCGTTCCTTCACTGTTGCTGGGTCAAATTCCAGGAACTCCCTCCCTAACAGCACTGTGGGTGTGCCTACACCACATGGACTGCAGCGGCTCAAGAAGGCAACTCACCACCACCTTCTCAAGGGCAGCTAGGAGTGGGCAATAAATGCTGGCCCAGCCAGCGAAGCCCACACCCCATGAAAGATTTTTTTAAAAAGCCCCAGCAGTGGCCACAGCTCTTGAGGACACAACCTCATCGCTTGGAAGGTGCAGAATTCCTGATTCAGCTGCTTAATTGTCTGAGCATCATAAAATTCATTTGGGTATTCCATGACTGGCCAAATCGGGGCGGCCTGCAACTTTCTGGCTGGTGGGCAGGCTCACCATCTCCACATAAAACCCTGGCCCATCAATCCAATAACATCTTTTCCCTCGCAAACATGATACATTAGACGCCCATCGTGCATCATCTCAAATTAATTAAATTAATTTAAATTCGATAAATAAAATCTGGATTTCAACACTAGCCTCAGTAATGGTGACCACATCCCATGAAACTATCGTAGACTGTTGTAAAAACCCATCTGGCTCGCTAATGCCTTTCAGGGAGGGAAATCTGCCATCTTTAGCTGGTCTAGCCTACATGCGACTCCAGACCCACAGCACAGACTCTTAACTGCCCTCCGAAACGGCTGAGCAAGCCACTCAGTTCAAGGGCAACTTGGGATGGGCAACCAATGCTGTCCTTGCCAGCGATGCCCTCATCCCATGAAAGAATAAATAAAAGTGTAAATTATACTGCACAAAGCAGTAAAGAAGGATGACTGAGCACAGCATATGAAGTGCTGTTAAGGGTTAGCAGGCTGGGGAGATGAGAGAAAGAATAGTCAGCATCAAGGGCTTCATCGTTGCCTCATATCCTGCTATGGTTGAATGCAGTTCAGGTTGGTTGCCAACTCATTTCAGTCCAGGGAGTTTGAATGAACTAAACAATTATGGAGGAGAAAAAGAAACCCTTATTACTTTTAAAATGGTGGAAAAGTGACAAGGCTATCAGTAAACTCAGTGATCAGGGTACACATGCAGGAACTGCAGGATAGGCTTCACTGTCATAAGAGACATTAGACCGATGGCTGCTGATTCCCTACCACTTTGTTTACTGCAGGCACTGATACTAATAGGCAAAATCCTCCTCTATTACAGGACTGTACTCATAAACATCATAAATCTGAAATTCGAGCTGTGGCAATTTTGATTAATTTTTACTCAAATTACTCCGCAGTGGGGAATGTGGGTAGATAGCAGCTGCGGGTAAAGCTGTGGGCAAACGGTAATGTAACTCGGTGCAGTGGGCATGTGTAACTGAGTTAGGAGTGGAAGGCTTTATGTTAAACTGGTGTCTGCGCATTATTGCTCATAGTGACCTCAGGCGAAACCAAAAGATTCTTGCACATTCATTCCGTTACATACTGTTCAAAGATTTTGTGAAATCAGAAAGGAAAATCAGTGGCAATATAATAAAGAAGAATCTACATTTACATGGCCCCTCATTAAATCTCAGAGAAATGCCTCAATGTGCTTCACATTAATTACTATTTAAGCACTAATATCTGCACATTGCACTTTGAAGGCTGAAACATTATCCTATAGCTTGTGAGTCTCTTTGTCTCACTTTTTTTTTCGTGCCTAACTCTTCACCAAACACAGTCTTTAGTGTGGCATCAATTATTTTTGTCACTTCCCACTGTTCTCAACACCCAAACAATAGGCGGCCGGGTTAAAGTCTTGGGGCCGGTTATCATCATGGAGGCAGGAATCAGGAGCCGGGAATTCCCGATGTCGCTATTCTGTCTCTGCTCCCAAAGTGTCAGCTGACGGAATTTTCACCTGGGGGGAGGCGGGGAAGACCTGGAGGTGGGCGGAGATGGAGGTGGGCGGAGATGGAGGTGGGCGGAGATGGAGGTGGGCGGAGATGGAGGTGGGCGGAGATGGAGGCGGGCTTTTAAACCTGGATGGTTTGGCATCGGCCTGCCTCCAGTCCCAGGGACACTGGCCTAGTTCTGGAGATAAATGTAAAGCCCCTTCACCCTCCCCCTCTACCCCATCACCTCCCGCACCCCTCTTCACCCCCTCACCCCTCCCATCCAGTATCCACTTTATAATGAGAACTCAAAAGCCCTATAATAAAATTTGGAAGCCTTTGAAAAGCTTGTTCATCTGTTGAAATAAATAAACATTACTTGAATAGACATTTGTAAAAAACATACAAACTCTCACATTCTTGGACAACTGTGTAAATAAACCTGGTGGTGCAGAATCCATTAATGGTTTGGAAGCAAGCCAAATCATCAAATTGGCATTCCCCAGAACAGTTTTGTAAACAAACCTTGCAGGACAGAATCCATTAGTGTCTTTGAATACAGCCAAAAGCTCAGACGTCTGTCAAATCTTTAAAACAGCCAAACAGATGGCTGACCTGTTCTTTAAGGAATGAAGGAAAGCTATGAGAAAAATTTCAACAACTGGCTATTGATCTCACACTGGACTACACTTCCATTTTATACAATGCAGAGTAGCACTTTATCCAGTGGATGATCTATACTAATGGGCTGAATCTTCGGCTCGGCAAGCGGGGGCAGGGCCCGCTCGCCGAGGTGTAAAATGACGTGGGGTGACATTGAGCATGCATCCAGATGTCATCGCGCTTCATTTAGATTTTCAGTTCGGCGGGTGCCCGCCGAACGGTCAAAGGCTTGTTAAGGCCATTAATGAACTAATTAAGCCTTTTGAGAAAGCTGCACATCCAACCTTAAAGTTGGCGGGGGGGGGGGCAGGCGAAGAGCCCAGGCGGCTTTTGCATTTTTCATGGAATCTCATCCACGGGTGGGATGAGATTTCATGAAGGGATTATAAATTAAATACATTTTTAAATTAAAGTTCATTGGCATGTCCCAGCTCATGTGACAATGTCACATGAGGGGACATGTCTTAAATTTGTTTTTTTCTTTAATAAAATTTTTGGAACTTCAACTAATCTCCCTGAGGCGGCTCTGTGTCTCAGGGAGATTTCTGCGCTCTTTGCACAGGCCCCCAGTCAGGGAAACCCACCCCCGAGGGACACGCACCGGGAGCGCTCAGCGCTTGACAATTTGCCAGTTCTCAGAAGTAAAAACATGGCAACCACATTATTTAATGGGCATTTACATTTACCAATCACAGCACTGTCATCACCTAGTAAACATAGATATAACTCAGGCTACAGCATTTCACGATGAACTGTAAACGGGGAAATGTTATTTTTACTCACCTCTTTTATACTTCCCGCCTTCAATCCATTGTTCGCACCTCCACTCACTAGGTGTTTTTTTTCTGAAGGCTTTCAGGCCTCACTGAACACTGCAGTACTTCTGAAATGCCCTCATCCAGAACGGTGCCGGCAACTCCTAAACAGCAGCGTGGGGTTCCCGCCCTACTCCTTTCCCACGCTGCCGGAAATATCCAGAGATGGAAATGGGGTTGGGACTTCTGGATCTGTGTTCCAGCCACCACTTTTTTCCTCTAGTTTGTCTCAGTGCGGTCACAAGTTGAAACCACAACATCTAGCCCTTAGGGGTCCTCTCTTCCCAAGACTTTCTTTTACATAGCATTTACGTAAAACGTTTTATTTTTTTGCTTTTGCATGTAATTCATCTATTTTTATTTGACATAGAATGTACAGTACAGGAACAGGCCATTTGGGTCAACTGGTCGTTCATGATCCAACTCTACTTCGTCTCACCCTACCAGCAAATTGTTTCATCCCTCATGTGTTTATCTAGCTTCCCCTTTAATGAAACTATGCTATTCACCTCAACTACTCTATGTGGTAACGGGTTCCACATTCTCACCACTCTCTGAGTAATTCTCCTGGATTCCTTATCGATTTATTAGCGACTAATGAGTATTACATTTATGACCCGTAATTTTGGACTCCCCACAATGGGGAACTTTATCGTGTTGCCTTCTCTTATCCAACTGCTTCATAATTTTATAGACTTCTATTAGGTCACACCTAACGAGCCTCAACCTGTTCAGGCTTACCTGACAGTTATAATCTCCCAGCTCTAATATCATCCTTGTTTGAGGTTGTCATGCCCAGTAAGTCAAAGACAGTAGCTCTTTCATTTGAAAAGGGGGTCATGATTGAGTGTAGAATGGGAAGATTCCAAGTCTGCTTTCTCAGAGGGCGTTAGAAAAATACCAGACGGTAATGAGAGAAACATAGTACCGAACACAGAAACCTCTGTTCACCTCGGCTGGGGTGCTCCAGGAAAGCATTCACCGCCCATTTCTGATTTTTGCTTACAACTCTTAAAATCACTGCAGCAGAAATACATCTTGGCAACACAACAGGAGATATCACATCTGCAACACTCCCTGCCTGTTACTCCATTTCATTGACTTCAATATGAGACCACCTGAAACGAATTTCTACCTCTTATATTCTTCCACCGACCTTTTTATTAAAAAGTGAATCGGGCGTGTGATTTGAATGAAATATAGAAAGCCACCTTGTTGCTTATCTCTCCCTACTGACTGGTAGAAATCAATAGCTTATTTTGAAAGTTTAGTCATTCTCCTTCACTCAAAGCACCAGGAAGCATTGACCGAGATTGCTACAAGGTGTTTATTTTCTATTTATTTTTATTTATTTTCTATAGTTTGTGCTGTAGGGGGAAGAAGGAAAGGGAGCTCATTCTGTGTGGAAACTGAAACAGGACATGCTGGAAATTCTCAGCAGGTCGAGCAGCATGGGTGAAGAAAGAAACAGGGCAGGATTTTATGCGCCAGCGAATGAGGGCGGGGCCCGCTCTCCGACACGTAAAATGACGCTCGGTGACGTTCGGGGGGAACACCCGGCGTCACCGCGCCCCATTTAAGTTTTCAGGAAGGCGGGGGCGCAGCAAAATCAGCTGTGCGCCCGCCGACCTGTCAATGGCCAATTGAGGCCATTGACAGAGGCTATTAAGTAATTAAAGGATCTGCCCGTCCAACCTTAAGGTTGGCAGGCAGGCCAGGAGACCCGGCGCGAATTGGAAAAAGCGTGAAACCTAAAAAATTTTAATAAAGTTTTTGTGAAAATTATGGACATGTCCCAACTCATGTGACATTGTCACCTGAGGGGACACGGTAGGGAAATTTTATTTTTCTATTCTTATCTTTTTGACATTTACAGCCGATCTCCCTGAGGCTGCACTTAGCCTCAGGGAGATGAGTGCGCTCTTTCGTGCACATGTGCGAAAGAGCGCACACTTGGTTTTTGGGGTCCCCACCCCCTGCCCACACAGGGAGTGCATAGCGCTTCTGTGCGGACATTACACTGGGCAGACATAAAATGGTGCCGCGCCCCCGCTTGAGGGCGCTGATCAAAAGTGCGCATGTGCCCGCCTGCTATTCAACATCCCCGCCGATGGGGGAAAAATTCAGCCCATAGAGTTGACTTTTCAGTTCGATGGCCCTTCATCGGATTCTACACCAGTTCTGACAAAGGGTCATTGATCTGAAATGCTAACTGTTTCTGTCAACCAAGTTCACAGTCTCAGAATCAGAAATGTAGTTGCTACCGTTGCCATGGTAGCCACCAACCATTTGAACACCCCCATTTCCACTCAAAGGGCTACCCTTGTGTTAAAAGTGGACATATCCAGAGTAGAGGAAACAGTAATGCACAAGGTCGCATTAACGTACCGAGCCATAGCCACGCACCAGGTTGAGGTCACGGTAGATCTAAAACTAGTTCAGGAGTCTGGAAATCCTCGAGTGCGCATGTGATAGATATGGAAACAGAAGGTGATGTTACCAGGCAGGAAGATCAAGAGTTGTACTCAGTCAGAGAGCAAGAAAAGCAGCACATGAAAGGTGAGAGTAATAGGGCTGAAAATATATTTCCAGCACCCAAAGTAAAAATAAATATTTGAGATTCACAGCTTACTTTCATCATTAATGGAGCTACAGCATCTCAGTAATGTCATAAAGCAAGAAGAAATCCCTAAGTCTCATTCCTTTGCACTAAATTGGCATGAAACTGAAAGGATTCCAGTGTTAGGTTAAGTTAGTGTTTGGATGGAATACGATGATACATCTTAATACTTGCCATTGGTAACAGTCTCGGAGGGAACACAGTCTCTGTGATAGGAAGGGATTGGCTGAAGAAGATACTATTAAATTGGGCTGAGTTATTTACAGTAGCAATCAGTAAGAGTGTGTCTGACACTGAGAAAGTGCCGAGAGAGCACAAAGTGGTCTTTGAGCAAGGGGGGCCAATTGATAAAATTAGGCATCACAAGTCAAGATAAAGGACGATGTTTGGCTGACATTTTGCAAGGCTAGGCCAGTGCCTTATGTACTGAAGAATGAGTAAAGAACTGGTTAGATTTAGAAAGAACATGGTCAAACACAAGAAAACTGTGGGAACGAGTACATGATTTTTTTGAAGTGGAAGGGAAAGAGTACCTTGTTTGGGTCAATAGCTATGGCAAGTGAGTAAATATTGAGTCTATGCCAGTACTACTAGTGCAGAAGCGATTGAGGTTTTGAGAAGTTGGTTTGCAATTTATGGGTTGCCATAGGTGGTGTCAGATAATGGTCCACCGTTAATGTCAGAAGAGTTTGAAACGTTTCAGTAAGAGTGGAGTCAAACACATTCTAATACCATCATATCACCCAGCATCGCATGGTGCTGCAGAAAGAAGTGTACAGGTCTTTGCAGAAGTATTAGCTAAGTGACAAGCTAGGCAGCAATTCCCATGTTCACTTTGACACAGGCCAGACAATATTCTGGTCCCTTACAGAATAACCTCAGAACCTACAACAGGTTGATCACCTTAGGAGTTGGTGTTTGAACAGGCTCCTAGGACGAGGTTTGGTTTGCTAAAGCCTGACGGCAATAGCAAAGTAAGAGAAAAGCAGGACAAAGTGAAAATGAATCACAATGCATCAGGCATGAAACTTAGTGAGTTCAGTGTTGGTATAAAACCGTCGAGGTGATAAGGAAAAGTATGTGATTGGAGTTGTTGTAAAGAGACTAGGTGCGTTCACATATCTCGTCAGAGAGAGACTCCATCAGTATCATGTAGATTATTTGCTTGAGAGAGGGAACCTGACAAAGGGAGAGCAGGAGAAGCCTCCTAGTCCAAATCTCTCCTACAGCCTAAAGTGAAAGCCAGAAAGAAAGCGAAAGTTTGCCGCTATTACAGAATCCACCAGTAGAGCAAAGTGAGTCAGTGCCTTTGATTAAAACAAATCAATCAATGTCACAGTCCCAACCATTTAGTGAAAGTCAAAGTTCAGATCTGACAGAGTCAGAGATGTTGAGAGAGCAGAGTCAAGCTAATGGAAATGGGAATGAAAGAAGATACCCAGACAGAATAAGAAAGAAGCCAGATAGGTTAATTGAAATTCACCAAGGCTACTTCGTCAGCACCTTCCAAACCCAGGACGACTACCATCTAGAAGGACTTGGGCAGCAGACCCATGGGAACACCACCACCTGGAAGTTCCCCTCCAAGTCACTCAGCATCCTGACTTGGAAATATATCGCCGTTCCTTCACTGTCACTGGGTCAAAATCCAGGAACTCCCTCCCTAACAGCACTGTGGGTGTACCCACACCACATGGACTACAGCGGCTCAAGAAGGCAGCTCACCCCCACCTTCTCAAGGGCAACTAGGGATGGGCAATAAATGCTGGCCCAGCCAGAGAAGCCCACATCCTGTGAATGAATAAAAAAAATGTAAGAAGGGGGAAGAAATAAGTTGTTCTTTGCATTATTTCTTGAAAAATGTTGATGTGTTAGTTAAACAGATGCTGGTGATAAGGAAAAATGTTTTTTTATATGTGAATTACTCTGGCAGCATCGGTCATATCTGTTTTGGTTATAATTACAATAAAAACAAATATGCAACCCAGCCTGTGAAATGTTCAGGTATTGTTGATGTTGGTTTAGTCATATAGTATCCTGGGAACTTACGTACATGTACCATTTTACATTTTTATATATAAGTTGCATTTTTAAGTGGGGAGGGAGTGTAGTGTATCACAAAATCTGAGCATTTTGTTATAGTGCCCTCTCTGCTGCCCTCTCTGTTAGGGAGATATAAATAAAGTTAGTTCAATAATGGCTGCCTGCTGTGAAACTACATGGTTAGCTCAATGCACAACATTTTATGTAGTTAAACATTGGTAAGGGAATAATTGTAAGGGACGTAGGAATGACCAAAAACATTAGAAATGTGTTTAATGTTGAACAAATCCAAAAATCATGGTATTAGACTAACAAATCAATTGTTATAAGTTCAAGTCTACTTGCTCAGTAATGAAATTAAATCCATTAAATTTGGTCATTTGGAATTGGAAAAGATGCTGAATTGTTATAAAAATCCAGCTAGTTCACTCTTGGTTCTGTAGGGAAGGAAACCTGTCACACTGGCCTAGTCTGGCCCTCATGTGACTCCATCCCCATACTATACGGTTCTCTCTTATTCTACTTGGCACAGCCAGGGATGAGTCATAATCACCATTCTCATGTTGTCCACATCCCAAGGATTAATAGAACAGGATAATGCACCAATGGTAAGTCAGCAAAAGAAAGATAGGTCAATGTGTTAGAGCCAGAAAGAGACCAATCAGCCCATTGAGTCATGCTAGCTCTCTGTAGAGCAATCCAATCAGTCCTGTTGCCACGGTCTATACCTGTAGTCCTGGATTCTTAATGAGATCTTTGATCAGAGTTCTTAAAAATGAACTTCCATATTTTCTCTTCCAGGATTCTGTTTCTTCAGTTTGATTATTTTTCTGGTGCTGTATTAATACATATGGTTATGTGACCACAGGATAAACTTAAACAAGTTGACAGATGCTAATGATACCCGTCAGTCACACAGAGCGTTTCCCTTCTGTGCTGTCACAACAACAACATATGTTAACAGAAGAATGAGAGCATAAATCTAGTCTCAGTTAATTGAGAACATTCTTTCTTGTAAATTCAGGACAATTCGACATGTTAACCTGTGTAAATGTTCCCACTGTAGAAAAGTGAAGGCTGATAGAGGCCATTACGACTATGAAAGGGTAGGGTAGATGTAGAGAGAATAGTGCCACTTGGGGGAGAGACGAACACTATCAACCATAAAAATAAGATAGCCACCTAATAAATTCAGTTGGGATTTCAGGAGGACCCTCTTTGTAAAATTGTTGGATTTGCAACCACAGGAGTAGTCAAGTTAAACAGCAAGGGTGCACCTTAGAGAAGGGCAGATAAGCACATAAGAGAAAAAGGGTTAGAAGGATATGCTGATAGTGTTTGATGAAGCGGGTTGGGAGGAGGTTCGTGTTGGCTTAGGTCAGCTGGACTGACTGGCCTGTTTCTGTGCTCTAGGCTCTAAGGGAGAGGGAGGGGAAGGCGGGAGGCAGGGAAGGAGGAGGGGGGCATCCAAAAGTGTTAAATCTGCCTCATTAGATTAGTTAACTGAAGCCAGATTTATGCTCTTAGTCTTCAATTAATAAGTCTATCCTCAAATCATCGCATATTGTTACCTATAAGGGGTCAGCCATTTCAGGCTGAGATAAGGAGAAATTCCTTCACTCAGATCTTTGGAGTTCCCTGTGACTGTGGATGGTTAGTCATTCAGGACTGATATCAATATAGTTTTGTATACGAAGTGAATTAAGGAATAGGGAATACCACTGGAAAGTTGAATTGAGATAGCAGATCAGCCATGTTCATCATGAATGGTAGATGGGACTGAAGGACAGTATAGTCTACTCTTGCTCCTATTTCTTAAATGTGCACACAAACATATGGGGCAAAATTGTCCCCCCATCAGGGGCGAAGTGCAGGAGTGGGTGTGGACGGGCGGCCCTCTGATCAGTGCTCCTGATCGGGGGCGCGCCGCCATTTTTGATGGGCGGGCCAATTAAGACCCACCCAGCGTGACGTCTGCGCGGAAGCGCTATCGCTCCCTGTGCGGGCAGAGGGGTGGGGGATGGGGGGAGGTGGAATAGCAAATGCGGGAGTGCGCTCCTTCACGTATGCGTGCCAAGGAGCGCTCCGATCTCCCTGGGACTAAGTGCTGCCTCAGGGGGATCGGTTCCCAAAGGGAAAATGTTATTCTTTGGAAAATTTCATTAACCATCCATGTCCCCTCATGGGACAATGTCACATGAGTTGGGACGTGGATATAACGTTAATCAAAAGTGTCTCTTAATTTGTTGATTCAGCAGTGAAGCCTCATCCCGCCCGTGGACGAGGTTTCATGCTTTTTCAGGCGGCCGCCAGCACTCCCGACCTTCCCGCCAACCTTAAGGTTGGACGGGCAGGTCCATTAATTGCTTTATTGTTTTGTGAATGGCCTCAATAGGCCGTTGACAGGTTGACGGGCGCACAGCTGACTCAGCTGCACCCCTGCCGACCTGAAAATGCAAATGACGCAGGGCGACGTCAGGAGTTCCGCCCGACACCATTCCACGTCATTTTACGCGTCGGCGAGTGGGCCCCACCCCCGCTCGCCGACAGGAAAATTCTTGCCATGAAGTAGGCCACTCGGCCCATCGTGCCTGCTCTGCCATTCAATAAGATCGTGGCTGGTCTGAATGCAACCTCCTGCCTATCCCCTATAGCCTTTCACCCACTTGTTTATCAAACATCTATCCACCTCTGCCTTCAAAATATTCAAAGGCTCTGCTTCCACTGCTTTATGAGGAAGGGAGATCCAAAGGCTCACTACCCTCTGAGAGAAAAACATTTCTCAACTCTGTCTTAAATGTGCGACCCCTTATTTTTAAACAATGACCTCTGGTTCTAGATTCTCCCACAAGAGGAACCACCCTCTCCACATCCACCCTGTCAAAACCCGTCAGGGTCTTAAAGGTTTCAATGAAGTCACCTCTTACTCTTCTAAACTCCAGTGGATACAAGACTAACCTGCCCAACCTTTCCTCATAAGACAACCTGCGTTCTACAATTATGTTGAAAGGTGTAAAGTAATCAATTGTAACAGCTTTGAAACCAATAGCTAGCTATTGCGGGTAACTTGTTCTGTAGAAGAGTCATATTGGACTCGAAATGCTCAGTCTGGGATTAGGTAGGTAGGTCAGGTGTTTCTCATGTGTGGGTGCAGACTCGATGGGCCGAAGGGCCTCTTCTGCACTGTGTGATTCTGTGATTCTGTTTCTCTCCCCACAGATGCTGCCAGACCGGCTGAGTTTTTCCAGCACTTTCTGTTATTACTCCCGATCGCCAGCATCCGCAGCGTTTTGCTTTTATTAACTTGTTACAGTGTTGCCGTTGGGGCTATGGTCTGAATCGGAGGGTCAAGGGTCCAGGTCACTCTCCAGCAACATGACCACATAATCCCATGAGACGTTTTAGTGCCGTACGGAGGGAGTGCTGCACTGTCGGAGGTGCTGAGAGAGAGAGAGAGAGAGAGGTTTAACCTTGTTTTCAACGTTTTGCCTGTTTTTTGGCCAGAATTTAAGGCTAGAGGGATACATTTTGGGTCACGATCTCCTGGGGCCTGACTCCTCCTCCAAAGATGGTCGGGCTGCCAAATTAGAATTGTGTCCAAGGGTGCAGGGTGTGGGCCGGAAATAGGTGCCAGCTGCCTCGAAAATCCCCTGAGGTGGTCAGGCCCTGGCAGAGCGGTAGAAGGGTGACTGTTGGGAGGCCGGTGATGGTGTGGGTGGGTGTTTCAAGCAAGGGTAGCCCTTTCCGCAGGGGGTTGGAGGTGGGGTGGGGGCGGGAGGGCTCTGTGATGTACAGGGTTCTTGAACAGGAGGGAACCCTACCCCTCGAAAATGCAATGCGTGCTCCTAATGCAGGTTTTGGGACCCAAATGAAGAGTTGTTGATGCACAAAATGGACGGGGCTTGAGTGAGTGGGTGTTCTGGGTCTCCAGGGAGCTTCTTGAAGCTGCTCAATAGGAGGTAGGCAAAGCTGTGTACCAGTTTCAATTCTCTGGAGCGAGCACAAGAACGATGGTCGTTCTGGTTGTCCGTATAACGTGCAGGAGTGCAGGAAGGTCACACTCACCTTTCTCTCTCTCTCACCAGCATTATTGTGTCACTTCCAGCGATTATGTTGGAACTGGCCATGGTGCTGAAGGAACCTGAACGTCGAGCTGCTCCCCAGTTTAATTCGAAATGAAGCCCAATGCTGAACTTGGCTCGGGAATCTCGCGGATCTTTTTGGCTGTGGGTTCAAATGGTGCCGCCCGCTTCCCATTGGAAAAAGGCGCGAGTTCTCCTCCGCACCTTTCGGGGGAGGTAGTCGCCTGATATCCCTTCCACTGCCCTCTCGGGAAGCTGTGCGCGATCCCACGCCCGTTTTGAAGAGGGGCAGGGAATTCTTCCAGTGACTCAGCCCCGCAATCAAAACCAATATCCACATTGGTTTATGGGATCCTGCTGTGCACAGCTTGACAGCCATGTTTGCTGACAAACCAACAGCGAGCGCTCTTCAAAAGATTTTTGTTTAGCAGTGAAATGCTTTCAGGCGTGTTGAGCATGTGAAAGGCACTATGTGAATGCAGGTTCTTTCTATCTTAATTAAATATTGTGGATTAAAGCCTCTAAACAAAACGATGCTCAGGAAAGTCATTTTATTTACCACATACAAAACAAGAAATAAGTTTAAAATTGCTATGCACTATAACTTACCCAGATTCCTGGGTCTCTGGATTGTCAGCGATCGGATGTAGGACCCTGGATGCACATTGGTAACCTGAGGAAGTCCCAGCATGCTGACTTCTGTGGGAATTACCCGGGAGGTTTGAATTTCCGATGCCCAATTGCCCTGTTCACTGAGACCGTCCGCGAATGTCTCCGATATACTTAGCTGGATAGTTACCCAGGTAACGTTGGGCAAAGAAAGTCCTAGCCTAAACCCTGGGTAACTGCAGAACTGAGCCCCCCTCCCCCAATCACTCACACTGACCACTCTGCCCGACTCCCCCACTCTGCCTCAGGCCCCTGACTACCCCTACCGACACCCCGACTGCCCCCCCTGACCCCCAACTATCCCCGACCCAACCTGACTAACCCCATGACCACCCCCGACAC
Organism: Cetorhinus maximus; assembly: GCF_964194155.1. Lineage (NCBI taxonomy): Eukaryota > Metazoa > Chordata > Chondrichthyes > Lamniformes > Cetorhinidae > Cetorhinus > Cetorhinus maximus. Next base: position 13,442,370 of record NC_135908.1, on the reverse strand, counting down.
CCTTCCTGACCTGGCCCAACTCACCTACCCACCTGCCATCCTACCCACCGACCACCTCACCCACCTGCCACCTCACCCACCTGCCACCTCACCCACCTACCGCCTCACCCACCTACCGCCTCACCCACCTACCACCCTACCCACCTACCCCATCACCCACCTACCACCCTACCCACCTACCCCCTCACCCACCTACCACCTCACCCACCTACCACTCTCACGCAACTACAACACCCACCCTACCACTCTACCCCTTCACCCGTTGCCAATATTCACACAGGGCTTTTGAACTTACCTGGGGCATGTCCAGTCTTCCCACTGATGCTACTCCGCTGCGATGGAGTTCTCCAATGAGAAACTCTCCGCATTTCTGAGGAAGCTGCGCCCGGAAGACCCAGCCATAAATGTGGATCTGCGCCAGGGTGCAGAAACGTTCAGTGGCCGTGGAGATCGAACAGTGATTGCCACTTTGCGAATGATCCAGGCCAGTGTCCAACCTGTGTAAAGAAGTTAAATGGCCTCTTAAGTGATGCATCCGGACAATTTATAAATGAAATAAATATACAAGCACATTAACTGATCCAGCAGTACTTAAATCCATCCAGCCTGAGCCGATTAAGTTAATTATATGTTGAATAAATTATATCTGTTTGCTCGGAGACTGCAGTCTATAAAATATCTGCACATTTATTATTGAATAGCTTGGTCAAGGCGAAGGCTACAATCAGATAAATGTTTGACAGCTTCCTTCTTATTCAGTGCGGGCTGTTGCTTCCCGGAATGTATTTAGTCCAGGGTAAGGAAGGAAGACTTACATTTATACAGCCTTCATGATTTCAAGATGCCATAAGGGGCTTCACAGCCAATGATGCACTTTTTAAAATGCAGTCACTGTTTTAACGTAGGGAACACAGCAACGAATTTGCGCGTCAAAAGTTTCAACTAACAACATTGTCCATTTACATGTTAGCTGAAGGAAAGTACATCTCCCAAGGTGCTAGGGAGAACACACCTGCTCTTTTGTGGAGTTGGATATTATGCGTCCATCTGAATGTATGGAGATGGGTTCTCGAGTTTGGATACAGAAGAGTATATGAGACAATATATAGGCACATGAGAACATTTATACAGCAGGGCTGTGCTTCCTGTGTTCTGCTCACAGGGCCAAAGGGAAACTGATCACCTGACACACTTCCCTTCTAGTGATGGCACGCTGCTGCCCCTTAAAGGCACATTACAATACCTGGTTTAACAGTGCAGCACCAAGTGCCGGCCGAGATGTTGTGCTCAGGTTTCTGGGGTGGGAGCTTGAACCCATAACCTTCTGACTGAAAGGCAAGAATTAGAGCAACTGAACCAGAAGATGAATGTGAAAGCAAAGGAGCAGACTTTTTTTAAAAATGCAGTCTAGACTTGTTTCTGTCACATGTCTGTTGAATACCACAATTGCCACCAAAGCACTAAAGTCACATTGGTCTTGTGGGTCGAAAATCAGGAGTTCCTGTTATGCAAGGCCAAGGGACTGGATCTAGTCCCATTTGGCCACCAACTTAAGTGGGTCATAATTCTGGCATCTCTTTGGGACTATTGCAGATCAGGTGTCCTCCTCGGGTGCTCATTCACAATTAAGGTTGAGAAAGACAGGCCTGACAGACACTCGAATGGGTCTGAAGAACTAATCTAACTCTCCCCAAAGGAAAGGAACCAGATTATAACAATTCGGATATTATAAGGGTCCACGCATCCCTCCTCAACAACGTACTCCTTCACTGAAGAGTGTACGGCGATGGGTTCTTGAGTTTGGACACAGAGGGCTATATGAGGCAATATACAGTCTCCTTCACCCCACCCCAGTGCTCTCTCCATCTGCTGCTTGGAAAAACCACTTGTGAGATTATCCCTACAGAACGCTGGCTGAAAGGGCCATTCTTATTTCACTGGAAGTATAACATCAGGCCCAAAACGTCACTCACAGAATCCTAGACTACCCAAGTTGAGAAATAAAGGTGATTCATGCTGCATTAGTAATTTTAACTGGATCAATCAAGGAGATCACTGTGACCAGAATGTTCGTCAGACCAGTTTGATCTCAGCCTTATATAATTGCCCGGACCCTGCTGGGAAGGCTGCAGGTCAGACGAGACTCATTCTGGCTGGCGTGGTATTTTGGTCTGGATTAAAGAATGTATGGTTGCTGTTGACTTGTTTTACACCCTCAACGAACTCATCACCTCGCTTTCTTACCCCGCTGTAGATTTTTTTGAGTAAGGCCCTTGTTTGGAGGAGGGCTTTTTCTCTTTGACACCGTTCATTGACCTCACGATTCCATTGCAACACTCTTGGATTCGTGCAATTATTCCTTCTAACGCCCGCCCACGTTGCCTGGGGTTCCACTCACTCCTGTCTCCCACAGTAAATGCCTTGCTTTCCTCGGAGAAGCTTGCCATCATTCAGTGAGACAATCTAATTTCTCGCGTTGCACTATTATATGTCGCCATGACAATTTTTGTCTGTTACAGAGGTCTGCCAGAGAGCTTTCTTAATCATAGTAATTCACTTCTGTGCGCTACCTTCTCAGAACAATTTCACCAAGGTGTTCTTATCCTTCATAGGGATTCAACACTGTACTCTGATTGCCGCTACTGTCTTTTCTCCCAGGCCTTAATCATCAGCATTAATGCAGGGATTTGCGTCTGCGCTTATATAGCTCACAGCAATTCTTCAAAATGTACTTTCTGTTCATGCTCGGGAACACCTTTAAAGCCCTCTTTTCTTCTCAGGGACCCTGACATAATTTTGTAAAATGGCTTGTGGCTCAGTGTACTGACACTGCCTGTCACACAGCTGGCCGGGATCTTTGTATGTTTGATTAAGATTTGCTGCTAAGAGGTATTTTCCCGTGTTTTTTCTGTCAATAATATGGAAGAAACAACCTGTTAACATTTCATAATTGTACAAAGCTGAGAGCTTGGTAGTGATGTAAACCCAGAACCGGAAGATGACAAAGTGGGGGTTGTGTCTGTCTGCACACAAACCTCGGCCAGTACCTCTTTACAGACACTGTGGGCAGGTTTGGAGGTGGGGTGGTATTTATCTGGGTGGGAGGGTGCTGGGCGAGGGCCCCACCGACTTCCCGCCTGTGCCTGGGTTAAAATTGGGGCGGGGAGGCTCATGGACGGCCTTTGCGCCCCACTGCCAATTGAGGCCCTTAAGAGGGCAATTAATGCCCACTTAAGGACCTCAACCTGCCCCCTTGTGGTGGGTGGGGCAACCATCGTGCAGTAAGCCCTGAAAGTAAACCCTGTCAGGGGGTCCCTTGTTCACAAGGCACTCTGTGACTGACCAAGGGACTCAGCATTGGGAAGCGGCGGGGGGAACACTGGGTCAAAATCCCGGAACTCCCTCCCTAACAGCACTGTGGGTGTACCAACACCTCATGGACTGCAGCGGCTCAAGAAGGTAGCTCACCACCACCTTCTCAAGGGTAACTAGGGATGGGCAATAAATGCTGGCCCAGCCAGCGAAGCCCACATCCTGTGAATGAATAAAAAAAAACACTGAAAGCACCCCCCTGCCTTTTATACCCCTTCTCCCCTCCCTTGGCCCCCACCCCACAACCCCCACCCCCCACCCACTAACATATGTTCTTGGTCCCTTGGCGATCCATACCTCTCCCTGGGTACTTTGCAGGCAGATGCAACCATTCTTGCTTTCGGGGAGGGGTGGGGGAGGTGTCAGGATTTCCATCCATGGGGTCCTTGATATTGAGGGAAGGCCCACCGCTGGCTACTCAATTGCCTGTTGGGCACTTAATTCTGGTGGGCCTTCCCCAAAGGAGGCAACATGGGGGCTAGACCCCCCCCCCACCCCCCCCACCCCTACCGTTGCCTTGAATAAATATCACTCAGTGTGACAGAGTCTGTGGAATTCCACATAGCAAAAGGGATCGCCAGGCACTGGAGAGAGAACTATTGCGGGGTGGTTGAGCTCTGGGGAAGGTTAGAAGAAAGTTAGTGGGAGAATCTCATCAAATCTAAGAATATAAAACGAGGACTGTAACAGATCAGGTAAGCATAGAAACTGTTTCCTCTGGCAAATGGGTCATCAACCAAAGGTACTACATTAAAAATATTTGGCAAAAGAAATGAGGAGAAATTATTTCACAGAGGGTTGTGATGGTCTGGTGAGCACCGCCTGGAAGGAAGAGTCAGATTCCATAGGAACTTTCAAACGGCAATTGGTCAGGGGCTGAAAAAGGACGAATTTTGCAGTTATGAGGTGTGGGACTGAGGTCAGGCAGCTTTTTCAAAGAGCCGTCACAGGCACAACAGGCTGAATGGCCTCCTTCTATCCCGTACAATTCTACCATTCTAGAAATGGAGTGGTTAAGAGCACAGGGACAAGAGTCGGCCATTAAACCCCTCGAGTCTGCTTCACTGTTCAATTAGACCATGGCTGACCTTTCACCTCAATGCCATCTTTGCGCGTTATCACCGTATCCCTTGATGCCATTGGTATATAGAAATCTATCGACCTCTGTTATGAATGTGCTCAATGATTGACCCTCCACAGCCCTCTGGGGTAGAGAATGCCAAAGATTCAGCAGAAATTCCTCCTCATCTCAGTCCTGAATCACTACCTCTTGTCCTGGGATTGTGTCCCCTGGTTCTGGACCACCCCCAACCAATTGATGGACAACTTTGTGCAGACGGTGAGAAACAAACTGCTCTGGGAGACGGTTGGTGTGGAAATATATAATGGAGAATTGGATAGACTCTTAAGAGAGTGATTGGAGGGCTTTAGCTATTCAGACTGTCCAAACAGTCTTTTCTGGATGCTTTCTGTATGCCTACGATAATTTATTACAACTCAAGAACAAAATTGACGCCCTAATATTCTAACACGTCTCCTTATTCTCTAAATTTGTTGTTTGTCGAAGGAAAATCAGCCTCAAAATCAGTTGAAGTATTTTTAGCAGCTTAATTCCCAGCACTGCCAGGCAATAGCACCAGTTCTGGTTCCTACAGCTTATGTGTTTCAATATTAAAAAAAAATCCTTCAGCAGTCACTGCACAACCTATATATTATCTTAAAATAAAGATGCACAACCTCTTTATTTTTTTGTGCAAAATATATAGTCACTGTGGAGTTGCATTCGATAAAGTAAATGGAATTCTGAACAACATTGAATCAATAAAGACAGATCAGCTAAACATCACGCTAAAATTGTACAGTGAGCCAGTCAAGCCACATCTTGAATATTTTTCCAGTTTTGCGTAGTGGTAGCTAGATAATCGATAGTTAAGCTTCAACAACAGGATAAGGTTTCACTTGCGAGCAAGACCTTAAGACTGCTATCTGCAAGCTTCATACAGGCAGTGATCAAGACACACTGATACTGGAATTGTAACAAATTGTTGTGATGTGTCAGAGGGTACTTTGGGGTCTACCTCATTTGTTAAGCTTAAGTGGTTCAAAGGGCTTTCCTTGTCACTGTCTGTCATTGGCACTTCCTGATGAGCCAGTCAGTCAACATCGCAATGCCATTTATCAAGAGATGGAGGGAGCGTGGTCAGAGCAATTCAATGTCTTGCTGGTCAAGAACACAGCTCACAGACGACAAGAAACAAATCACAAGTACTGATTTCTGTCAGAGGTGCCAACTTCAGACGAAGCGTTAAATAGGTGCCCCTTCCGCCCTCACAGGTGGACATAAAAAAACCCCATGAATTAAGTGCTCTGATCTTGCTCTCTTCCCTTATTAACCTGGCATCTAAATAAATGAAACTTCTTCCTGTTTTGAGCTACTGAGCTCTGGCCAACAAAACTTTGGTTTTAATTTTTTTTTCATGTAAGGATCTCATTCTGCACCATCAGAAGTTATTGTGACCAGTGCTTTGCTTCACCCACAATTCTGTGATTTACTTAATATTAAAATATTTTTGTCCTTCTTGAAGCTCCTAACACTTGTTTCAATATCGACCCTGGTGCGCCACTCATAAACCAGCCCTGTGTCCCCTACGCATGCTAGGAGCAGCCCTTTTATTGCCCCCTCCCAGGTTCCAGAGGCCCTTCCCCTGCCTCATGTCCTCCTCACTTCCACCTCCTGGTCCCTGTCCTTCCTGCTGCTGTTTTCTTGCTGTGTTGAGGATCGCTGACCACCTCCATGATGAGTGCCATCTATGAATGGGCGACCTGTGCCATCTGCTTCCATTTTACTGTTAATTCATGAAACAGAGTGGTTGATTAGTGCCAAGAATGGATCTGGACTAAGCTAGTGGGCTATGCTAATATTGATGGCCTATTGTCCTTATATTTCTGTATATCCATTCCACTAGAAGGTACTTGCAATTGATCTTAATCCACCATTACATTGCCATGCCTACCTAAAGAATACACCAACAATTGCTTAACTCACTAATCTGCTCTAAACTTGTAGTGAAATCTAATTGGTATTCATTGACTAGCCTATATTTATCTATTTGAAGAAATGTCACTGGCCATCAGTATAAAGCTGAAGCATCATTATCTTCAACTGGTCTTTCAATTGATGTTTCTGCGTTTGTAAAGCCATGTTACCTCTACCTATAAAATGCAAATGCAGAGGTGTAACTTGTGCCATTTACCTCCTCGCTCCTCACCGTCCAAAGCCCCAAACATTCCTTCCAGGTGAAGCAGTGACGTTTGCCTACGTTTTTCAATCTAGTCTCCAGTATTCGCTGTTCACAAAGTGGTCTCCTCTACACTAGGGAGAAAAAAAGCTGATTGGGTGACCACTTTGTGGAACACCTTTGCTCAGTACGGAAGCATGACCCTTAGCTTTCAGTGGCCTGTCAGCACTGAGGGAGTGCTGCATTATTGGAGGTGTCGTTTTTGGGATGAAATGTTAACTCAAGACTCCCATCTGCCTGCTCAGGTGGATGTAAAAATGGGTTTGGAAGGTGCTTTTGAAGGAATTCCTGCAGTGCATTTTGTGTAGATGGTGCACACTGCTGCTACTGTGCGTCGGTGGTGGAGGGAGCGAATGTTTGTGGATGGGGTGCCAATCATGTGGGCTGCTTTGTCCTGGATGGTATCAAGCATCTTGAGTGTTGTTGGAGCTGCACTCATCCAGGCAAGTAAAGAGTATTCCATCACATTCCTGACCTGTGCTTTGTAGATGCTGGACAGGCTTTGGGGAGGCAGGAGGTGAGTTACTCACCACAGGATTCCCAGCCTCTGACCTGCTCTTGTGGCCATAGTATTTACATGGCATGTCCAGTTCAGTTTCTGGTCAATGGTAACCCCCAGGATGTTGATAGTGAGGGATTCAGTGATGGTAATGCCATTGAACATTGAGGGGGGATGGTTGGATTCTCTCTTGTTGGAGATGGTCATCCACCCACAGTGCTGTTAGGAAAGAAGTTCCAGGATTTTGATCCAGTGTCAGTGAAGGAACTGCTATGCTACTTACTCTTTAAGAGGCCCAGATTGAGGATTAGATTGTGGTGGTGTAATGGCACTGTCTTGGAATTAGTAATCTAGACTAATGCTCTGGGGACATGGGTTCAAATCCCACTACAGCAGCTGGTGAAATTTCAATTAAATTAATAAATCTAGAATATAAAGTTAGCCTCAGTGATGGTGACCATAGAAGCTATCATTGATTAGTGAAAACCCATCAGGTTCCCTTTAGGGAAGGAAATCTGCCATACTTAACTGGTCTGGCCTACATGTGACTCCAGATGTGCTGCCAGGAAGGGGTGGGTGATGATGTCACTGTGGGTATGGGTGAGTGTGTAAGAGAGCTCTCTGAAGGTGGACAGTTGCCTCAGGGAGCTACAGACCTTAAAATTATTAAATAAAGGTTTAAAAAAATGGCCACACATCACAATCAAGCCCCTGAAAATATACCTCGTAAGAATGCTGTCCTTGGATATTTATTTTATTTCATAAGGGAGATTTCAACCCGCCCTTGGATGAGGTTTGATGAAAAATGTAAAGGCTGCCTGACCGATTCTCCCGTCCGCCTACCATAAGGTTGGACGGGCCATGAGAAACCGGAGACAATTGCCCCGTTAATGGGCTGAATTGCCCGTTCAATTGTCAGCGGGCGCGCTTCTGACTTTTGCGCGACCGAAATATCGTGCAGGTGCGCGATGATGTCGGGACGCTCGCCTGACGTCATCTCAGGTGATTCTGTGCCTGATCCGGTTGGGTGTACATCCACCCACAGGATGTAAAACTCTGCTCCAGGGCTCGAGCACCTTCCGTAAGGCTGACACTTGAATCCATTAGTGAAGGGAGTGCTGCTCTGTCAGGGGTACTGTCTTTTGGATAAGATGTTAAACTGAGGAGCTTCACTGGTGGAATTCATTCATGCCTTCATTACCTTGAGACTTGACTATTCCAATGCAACCTTGGCTGGTCTCCCATATTCTCCTCTCCCTGAATTTGAGGTAATCTAAAACTCAGTTGCTCATATCTTAACCCGGAGCCAGTCCTGTTTCTCTCTCCCCCGTGTGTTTCCTGATGTACATTGGTTCCCGGTTAAGTAACACCTTGACTTTAAAATTCTCATTCTTTATTTCAAATCCCTCTCTGGCTACACCCACCCCCACTCCACCTCCCACTCCGCCTATCTCTGTAACCTCCTCCTGTCCCACAACCCTCTGAGATTTCTTCACCCCTCGAATTCTCGGGCAGAATTTTCCTGTTGGCGTGCGGAGGCAGGCCCCACACGCACACGGGTAAATTGTCGCGCAGTGACATCGGGCGAGCGATATTTTGTTGGGCGGGCGCGCGATGATATCCAATGCACTCCCGACATTAATTAACGGGCCACTTAAGGCCCTTGAGGCACCAATCAACCGCGATTTTTCGGTGCCCGTGCGATCTTTGGGTCAGTACACGGGCGCAACGGGCAGGCGGGTAGGACACATTTGTATAAACCTCATAAGAGGGCTCACTGGGGTCGTGAGTGTGCGCTGTCAAATATTGATTTTTCAAAGTTACTGATACTTGCCTGTGTGATCTGCATTACTTCAAAACACATCCCAGCTGCTTGGTCTGGACTCTTAACCTTCAGGTCAGCACTCTGCAGTGAGGAATCTTTATTGGGCCTGCAGGTTTCAGGAAGCCTTCCCTCAGCCTGGGAATGGGAGCTGAACTGTCCACTGGAAGCAGCTCCTCTGAGGAGGAAGGGAGGGCTAGAAGGGGGAGGGGGCCAGGAGTGCACATTCAGCCTCCAGGGGAGCCATCGTTGGGAGGTCAGGCGCAGGCACAAGGGGGGCAGGGCCAAGAGGTAGTCCAAGGCGGAAGGGGCTACAGAAGATGCCACTATCCTGCTGCCAGGGTTTACAGGCGGTGAAGCAGCTACCTCAATATGCCTGAGGTGCAGTGCCGAAGGAGGCTCCGTCTCTCAAGGGAGACAGTCAACTATATCTGTCAGATGATTGGGCCTGAGATCTCCTCTAACTGTGTGGGTGGACACTCCATGCCAGTGGCTCTGAAGGTCACAGTTACCCTCCACTACTATGCCTCTGGCTCCTTCCAGGGCTCAGTGGGTGATCTTTGCGGTGTCTCCCAATCAGCTGTCCACACTTGTGTCAAGCAGGTTACAGACGCTCTGTTCAGACGTGCATTGACTTTCATCCACTTCCGCTGGGACCAGGCAAGGCAGACACAGTGAGCCAGAGGCTTCGTGGCCATTGCTGGCTTCCCCCGTGTCCAGGGTGCTATAGACTGTACACATGTGGCCATCAAGGCCCCAGCAGGTGAGGCCGGTGCCTTCGTCAACAGGAAGGGCTTCCACTCCATGAACGTGCAGATAGTGTGTGATCACAGGATGCTGATTCTACAAGTCTGTGCAAGGTACCCAGGCAGCTCCCACGGTGCCTACATCCTCAGACACTCCCAGGTGCCGGGGCTCTTCAGTGCTCCAGCCCGGCTGGATGAATGGCTGCTGGGTGACAAGGGCTATCCCCTCAGAAGGTGGCTCATGACGCCTCTCCGCCATCCAAGAACGGAAGCTGAGCAGCGGTACAATAGGAGCCACGGCACCACAAGGGCTGTGGTGGAGAGAGCCATTGGTCTTCTCAAGATGCGCTTCTGATGCCTGGACCGCTCAGGGGGCGCACTCCAGTACCCCCCAGACCGTGTCTCGGTGATAGTGGTTGCATGCTGCGCTCTCCACAATCTTGCACTGGAAAGGGGGGACACAGTGGACGATGGAGATGTCGACGCAGTGGCTGCGGCTGCACACGATGAGTCCAGCAGTGAGTCCGAGGATGAGCATGCACAGGGAAATGCAGAGGGGGTAGACGCTGACCCGGGCATACTCCAGGGTGGCAGAGACACCCGGGAGGCTTTAATCCAATGAACCTTCAGCTAGCACAACACAGATGGATCACCAGGACAAGTCTGGGCTGTCGGCTCGATACTCGACAACTAAGTGCTAAATCTGCCTGGTTAGGAACAGTAACTAAGGTCCTTGTTAATAAAGCTGAATATTCCACAAAGCACTCATTACATTTTTGGAAACCATCCACCTGCAGAAGAAACGAGGCTCCCTCAGCCACGGGGACATTTCTGAATTTAATATTACAAGCAAAGAAACTTAATGAAACAAAATGACAAAAATGTTAAAAATCACACCAACTCATAAAGACCTCATCTGGGGCCAACACAAAAACACCAGTGAGAAACCCGTGGTGCCCATGGTGCCTTATGTTTACGTTTTCGGATGCTATGTCTTGGTGCTGCCCCATCGCTGGGAGTGGCAGCTGAGACAGCTGCTGACTCTGCTGTCCTGTTGGCCTCGATGACCTTGGTGGTCGTCCTCTGACCCGTGGAGCCTGTCCTGGCCCTGCCTGGGAGGGAGCTGCCAGTTCCACAGCCGGCATCTCCCCAGTCGTCACAGCCTCACCAGATGCAATGGTCACTGGCAGAGGGGTGCAGGAGCTGCCACCCTCATCTGGAGCGCCCTGAGAGGTGCCCGCAGAGACGACAGGCAGCTGCTGCACCGACATGAGGTTGCTTCGGACCTCCCTGCTCACCATGAATGGATGGGCACCGAGCTGGGAAACTTGGTGCCCAGACCATCTCCCACGTTGGCAATGACCAGCTGAGGTCAATGCTGATGTGAGGTCTGGCTGGTCTGAGGGCATCCCCAGGAAGCTCTGATGGGTCTCCTGGAGGAGCCTCTCCATGAGAGTCGCCACTCTCTCCATGGAGGATGCATGACGCTTGGTCATGAAGCTCATTGCTTTGGCGATCATCCGCGTAGACTCCTCCACCACGGAGACCAAGTCAAGCACAGCCTCATGTATCTCCCCCAGATGCTCCCGCACACCCGGCTGCATTTCCTGCAGCTGCTGCGTCGCGGACAACTCCAGAGACACATCATCAGGCACCGACTGAGCATGTACCTGGTCCCCTGCAGTCCTCCAACTGCTGGCGCCATGGGCACTCTCTGTCTCTGCCAGCCCCTCCAGCGACTGTGAAGTGCCCTCACCACTGTGCCCCGGGACACTAGCCGATGTTCTAACTCCCACCGAGGTGCTAGTATCTGCGCTGGTGCCCGCCTGGCAGAGATGGTTTGACGCTGGTGAGACTTCAGGGCCCTCAGGTGTGAGAGGGGGTCTCTGCTGCTCCTCCTCCCGGCCCTGCTCCACTGATGCTGAAAGGAAGAACAAGGACATTGGATCAGTTAATGTGGAGACAATGTCAATGTGCATCCCTGTCCCCCGGATCACTATGTGCTCATCCTTCCATAAGCAATGGTCAAGCCATGTTCCAAAATTAAATCAATTACATTCAGCACTGCCATGGCTGTTGGGAGAACAACGCTGACCTCACTGCTGGGCAAACATACCTGCCCGTGGCACCCCAGCCTCACCAACACCAATGGACCTGGGCACATGGCACCTCTCCAAATCCAGGGCCTCCTGCTCAAAGCGGCTGAGAATGGCCAACTGCACCTGGCCGCCGCCAGTCCTCACCCGCTCGGCCGCATTATGTGCATTCTTCTCCTGAAAAGGAGAGAAGAGCATTGATTAGTGCAAATTGCACACGGACTCTGTTTGCGCACGGCCCACCCCAACCAGAGTGGGACATATCAGGGCTCCAGAGCCTCCTCACCCCACTGCTGCCGAACACTCACACAAAGATGCTGGGTCTGCTCCCCACCCCCCACCCTCTTGTCCAAATGCTGCCTACATCACACTAGGCACCACACATTCTAACCTTCCATAGCAAGGAGGCGCAAGCACGTGGAGCGCAGAGGAGAGCAGATCGATCGGTGCCAACGCCACCTTGAAGCTCCCCTCCCACCATCTCATCGCCCCGACTTGGACATGTCCTGGAGTTCCAGCACTGTGCCCAGGTGCAGCTCCTCCAGGTTGCCCCCAAACCAGTCATGTGGGTCTCAGTGTAACACATGCTGCGGGCGCGGAACCCATCTCTTCACCACCCCCTCAGGCTGACCTCGGCATGGGCAATATCTGCTGGCCCCCCCAGCGAAGGACATAGGCCGTCAATGATTCAATGCAGTCACTACACTCAGACTTGGTGGGGGGATTGTGGGGGGTGCAGAGGGGGTGGTGAGGGCAGCAGGGGGTGTGAAAGCCGCCCTGCTGGGTTAAATGCCCAATGCCAACATGGTCCTCACCCTTCCAGAGTGCAACAGGTCATTGAAGCGATTGCGAGACTGGACCCAGGTGCGCCGCACCACATCGCGGGAGCTCACCACCTCCGCCACCTCCTCCCAGGCACGTTTCATCATGTGGGGGGGCCTCCTCCTCCCGTCCTGGGGAACCAGCACCTCCCATCGTGCTGCCACCTCCTTGAGGAGGGCAGCCAGGCAATCATCCGAAAAACGAGGGGCAGACTGGCCCTCCCTGCCCTCCGGCCTGGCCTGCTCACCAGCAGCGCTCTGGGGACCCCTTCCACTGGCCGTGATTCTCAGCCTTTGAGAGGCTGCAGCAACTTTTTAAAACAGGCCGCCCGGGTCACCATTGGACCCAGCGCCACCTGCCCACTCCCGCTGCCCTCAGGGGCTGCGATTCACGCTGGGCGGGCCTGAATTGGCCAACCCGCGTAAAATGGCGGCGCGGATCCGATCGCGGGCGGCGATCAGGTTCGCGCCCGCTCTGCCTTCCCCGCCAGCCAGAAAATTCTGCCCCCAGTCTCTTGTGCATTCCCAATTCTAATTGTCTCACCATTGGCGGCCGTGCCTGAATAACAGACACACTTCAGTTATTCAGCTCCTGGCTTTGGTGATCACATCCACAGTAAGGCAAATAAAAGGGTCGGACAACTAGTGAAAGTTGAAATGCTGCCAATAAGAGCTCAATTTGTCACACTGTTTGTAACTTTAATGTTCTATGTCGCTCTTCTCTGGCCACAGATAGAATGTTGTGAATTAAAATTCATAAAATCCACCTCAAATTTAAAACATCCCTGCAAATGTAATTCTAAATGCCTTAAGGACGTAATCACAATCATGACTATGACAGGAGCATGGAGAGCACACTGTATAAGATACTTTGGATATTCATACAGCCTCGGGATGTATAATAGTTCTTATTATAGCTAAATTATGAATCTTAGTGTTACGAATAGAATGATCAATAGAGAACTATGGTTTAGGTATTATTTAATTTCTACGGTTTAAATTTCTTCCCTGAGATATTGTTAGGTTGTGCACACAAACTAATCTTTGTTATTCTAATGTAATGTTAATGCAGTACCTCAAAGCATCGAGATAATGCTGGTTAATACATTAAACCAGCGCACAGATTAAATGAAGTAGCCCCACCAAGGAAATCCTACAATCCCTGATGTGATTTTGTCCCTTCTGAGCCCCATTTTACTCAGTTACAGACTTCAAAGTTTCACTGAATAACTTCTGTTTATTTCCTTATCAGAAAAGCAACTTTCAAAATAAAGCCTCCTAGCCAGCCACAATTAAGATGCATGTTAGGTGCAGTGCCATCAAATCCCCCTTTCACAACTAATCTGGCTGAATAGCATGATCATCGGCTCAAAGGTAACATAGCTGTTTACATAGGGTTGCAGTATATAGGATATAAGGCACAGAAACAGGTCATTCAGCCCAACCAGTCCATGCTGGTATTTATACTCCAAATGGAGCCTCCTCCCATCTTTCCTCATCTAAATCTATCATCGTAACCCTCTCTTCCCTTCTCCCTCATATACTTGACTAGTTTCCCCTTGAATGCATTTATACTATTCACTTCAGCCACTCCCTGTGGTAGCGAGTTCCACATTCTCACCACTCTTCGGTTAAAGAAGTTTCTTCTGAATTCCCTATTGGATTTCTTGGTGATTATTTAATATTGGTGGCCTCTAGTTTATGTTCTTCCCCACAAAATAAGACTCATAGACTCAAAGATTTCTACAGCACAGGAGGAGGCCATGCAGCCCATCATGTCTGTGCCAGTCAACAAAGATCTGACTACACTAATCCCATTTTCCAGCGCTTGGCCCATAGCCCTGGAGGCTATGGCACCACAAGTGAATATCTAAATACTTCTTAAATGTTACGAGAGTTTCTGACTCAACCGCCCTTTTCAGGCAGTGAGTTCCAGACTCTCATCACCCTCAGGGTGAAAATATTTCTCCTCAACTCCCTTTGACCTTAAATCTGTGCCCCCTCATTATTGACCCGTCTAATAATAGAAAAAGTGCCTCCCTATGCCCCTCATAATTTTATACACCGCTATCAGGTCCCCTCTCAACCTTTGCTGCTCCAAGGAAAACAACCCCAGCCTATCCAATCTTCCCTCATAGCTCTGACCCTCCAGCCCAGGCAGCATCCTGGCAAATCTCCCCTGCTCCCTCTCTAGCGCAATCACATCCTTCCTGTAATGTGGTGACCAGAACTGCATGCAGTACTCCAGTTGTGGTCTAACCAGCATTTTATACAGTTCCAGCGTAACCTCCCTGCTCTTGTATTCTATGCTTCGGCTAATAAAGGCAAGTATCCCATATGCCTTCTTAACCACTTTATCTACCTGCCCTGCTACCTTCAGGGATCTGTGGATACACACACCAAGGTCCCCCTGATCTTCAGTACTTTCCAGGGTCCTACCATTCATAGTGTAATTCCTTGCCTTGTTAGCCCTCCCCAAGTGCATTACCTCACACTTTACCGGGCTGAATTCCATTTGCCACTGCTCTGCCTAGCTGACCAGTCCATTGATATCCTCCTGCAGTTTACAGCTATCCTCCTCACTATTTACCACCCTACCAATTTCCATGTCATCCGTGAACTACTTGACCATACCCCCTACATTTAAGTCCAAATCATTTATGTACACCACAAACAGCAAGGGCCCCAGCACCGAGCCCTGCGGAACCCCATTGGAAACAGACTTCCAGTCACAGAATCATCCCTCTACCATCACCCTCTGCTTCCTGCCTCTCAGCTATTTTGGATCCAACACGCCACTTTGCTTTGGATCCCATGGGCTCTTACTTTCTTGACCAGTCTGCCATGAGGGACCTTATCAAAATCTTGGCTAAAGTCCATGGAGACCACATCAAATGCATTACCCTTATTAATACTCTTGGTTACCTCCTCAAAAAAATTTTATCCAATTTGTTATACGTGACCTTCCCTTAACAAATCCACACTGACTATCCCTGATTAATCTATGTCTTTCCAAGTGCAGGTATATTCTGTTCCTCAGAATTCTTTCTAGTAACTTCCCCACCACCGAGGTTGGACTGACTGGCCTGTAATTTCCTGGTCTATCCATTCTCTCTGTATCCACTCTTATCAAAACCTTTCATTATTTTAAAGACCTCTATTTGGTCACCCCAAAGCCTTATTTTTTCAACAGAAAAGAGACCCAATCTGTCAATCCTATCCTGATAGTTATAACCACACATCTCTGGGATCGTCCTTGTACATCTCCTCTGCACCCTCTATATCCTTATTATGCTATGCCAACCAAACCTGCACGTAGTACTGTAGACATGGTCTTGATGTTTGACTTCACCCTTTTTCTCAAAAATAAGAAAGCAAGCCTTTTCTGACCTCAGGGTGTCCCACAAACTGTAATGTTATAACAACCTGATCACCTGTTTTAGTGATATTGGTTCAGGGATAAATATTGGCCAGGACATTGGGGAGAACTCCTTTGCTCATCTTTGAAATAGTGCATCTGGAGTGAAGCCTCAGTTTAACATCTCGTCAGATAGCGCCCTCCAGGTAGTGCTGCACTCCCTCGACACTGCACCAGCGTGCCAGTCTGGGTTTTGTGCTTAAGTCTCTGGACTAGGCCCACAAGCCCAAACTTCTGACTCAGGGATGGCAGCACCACTAGTGACGCCCCACTGCAAAATTACCACCTAACAAAAGCCAAAAAAAAAAACCGGATTCTGCAAATCTGAAAATGCTCAATAAGGCTGGCAGCGTCTGTGGTAAGAGAAAGAGTCAACGTTTTAAGGCGATGACCTTTTATCAAAACAGAGTTACTATCTTGTGCTTTGTAGTCCGGTTTCTTACCTCAGCTGTCATTTTAATTTGAGCACATGCAATAGTTTGCCTCAGGAAGAGGCTTCATTTCATTCAATGGGGTGACCATTCAGAAAAGTTTTGCCGATTCAGTGACTGTGAATACAGACTCCAGTCAAGCTTGAATTCCCAGCCATCCTCAATGGGTGCACAGGAGCGGAATGGCCACAGGCAGGAATAAGAAAACTGGACAATCAATTGTTTGGGACTGGCTTCACCTGATTTCTTTTGCCCATTTTCTGACTTACTGCGTTTGGTTGCTAAAGTCTCTGTGAATGTTTTTTTGTCACCTGGACTCATTACGGTGACACTGCACCAAATTAGTGATGTAGTGGAGAAAAAGAAAGCTGAACCCAAGCATTCGAAGATTGAGATACAATGAAAGACTGAAGAGATAAGTAAGTAAACTTGCATTTTTCAGGTTTGAGAGGGCTGAGTGGAGAGCTCACAGAGGTGTATAAAATATTCAAAGGTGCAGAAAAAGATAAATCAGATAACTATTCCAAAACTTTTAAATTCTTTTTTAGGATGTGGGCATCACTGGCATCTATTGTCCGCCCTTAATAAGGTGGCAGTGAGCTGCCTTCTTGAACCGCTGCAGTCCATGTGGTGTAGGTACACCCACAGAGCTGTTAGGGAGGGAGTTCTAGGATTTTGACCCAGCATCAATGAAGGAACGGCGATATATTTTCAAGTCGGGAAGGTGTGCGGCTTTGAGGGGAACTTACAGGACAAGGCCATGGAGGTTCAAATCAGTAAAAGGTACACTAGCACTCATATCAGAAAGCTGTCTCTCACACTGAGTGATCAACACTGAAAATGGACTTATGGGTGGGGTATTTGAGATAAATACATGAAATGGTTTAAGAAATAAGAAACGTTGTGATGGCGTGGATTATAGGTTCTTTCTGGATGAATGAGTTAAAAGACCAAACTAGCATTCCTCAATTATATCTGCTATGACTATATGATCCCAGTTTGGTCATTCTGGCTGCATTCTGCATTGCGCTTTTGATACAGTCAATCAGGTAAGCTCGAGATTGTTCTAACAGAAACTACACAGGAATATGGCTATTTCCAAGCTAGGGACATAAGCTCTCATGAGTTAACAGTCAGCCTTTTCACACATTAATCACAATATCCAAAATTCGCTATTTCCAGTTTAGACCTTAGAAACATATATCAACAGTAGGAAATACTTCAATATGATTAATGGCGTATATTGTTTTCTCCTTATTATGTTCTACTGGCTGGGATGTCTATCAACATTATTTTTCAAAAGCAACTTGGTGCTACTCGTTTTAGTTTTAGGCCCATTTTCAAAAGCCGTTCTCTTAAAAAAAGGATATAATTTGTAGAAATCAAGGAATTGAGCAAAGCAGGAGAGATGTGAGGATTTCCTGTGAAGAGTTCACAGTGTAAAGTGATTTCACATCAAGGCTGTGCAACAGACACAATCTGTAAAGGTCAACCATGTTTGTAGCAACACAATGGCCCGGGTTTTCACTTCCGGGTCGGGAACGCAGAGGCAGGAAGGTTGGATTTTCATTCTGGGAGTGGGGGCTGGATTGGAAGTTAGACCTGCCATCCCCGGAGCCTGGAGTGAGAGCGGAAGTTGCTGGTTGTGGAGGTGGCCTGGCTGGGAGGTCTGCCTCTGTGCCACAGCACTTTGTTGAGAAGTTATTTAAAAGCATGATTAAAATTAAAAATAGCCCTCCAGCCCTCACCCACCCCCCCACCACACCCTTTTCATGCCCCATCCGTGCCAACCCATGCCAGCTCTTATTAATACAGAAAATGCTGGAAAAACTCAGTAGGCGTGACAGCATCAGCAGAAAGATACAGGGTTAACGTTTCGAGTCCGTATGACCCTTCTTCAGAGCCTCTTCAGAGTCATATAGACTCGAAACGTTAACTCTGTTTCTCTCTCCACAGACGCTGTCAGACCTGCTGAGTTTTTCCTGCATTTTCTGTTTTTGTTTCAGATTTCCAGCATCTGCAGTATTTTGCTTTTATCCATGCCAACTCATGCTACCCTTAGCCCCTCATACCCCCAATGCCTCCCTATGCCCCCCAACTCACCCCCATGTCCCCTCACATTCCCGTTCCTTCCTATTCCCATCTACCTACCCCCAGGGCCCCTCATGTCCCTCATACCCCTTATGCCATTCTATGCCCTTCTACCCAACCCATGGCCTCTCAAACCCCCTCATTCCAACTGCTCCCCCCCGCTCCCCCCATTCATCCCCATGGCCCTTGATGGCCCCTATACTAACTTAGTGCCACTCATGCCAACCCATTCCCCTCACTCAACCCCTTTGTTCTTACTCCCTCCATGACAACTCACATGGATTCCACCATAAGCCAACCTCAGGAGCCATTCTGATATAAAATAAAGTTATGTGTCCATTGCTGGCATCACTATTTAAAAAAGATTCCCAATGATTAAAAAAAATCGATACATTAAAGTGTCTTCCGCTAATCTCTTATGAAAACAAACATTTCTATTCTATAACCACTTGGAGCTGTCAATCAAACTGTTCACTTAACAGGCAGGCCACTGATAATGTTAGGTTGTAAAATCAGTCATGCAGCACCAATCTTATTACTATAGTCCTCAGGCTTATGTCAAGAGATGGAGTGAAATAGCAGGCACTGATTATTTTGTGAACTCCATGCATTTTTTTGAATTTAAAGCTCAGTAGATTTAAATACCTTGTCAGCTTTGACAGTTCTAATGAGCTTTTACAATTCTTTGACAGATTTGACAGTTCGACAGCTCCAATGACTTTTGACAGTTCATTTGGCAACTTTTGACAGTTCCAATGAGTTTATGCACTTTTATTCACAATAAAGTCAACTTTTAACAATCTCAAAAGGCACTTGACCTACCCCAAAGGCTGCCTTACCTCTCTCAAAGCGTACCTTACCGCTACCAAAGGGCACTTGACCTGCCTCAAAGATGTCCTGGGGATGATATCCAAAGTGGAGTCTGACCTCTCCATAGGTTAACCCCGGCTATTCAAATGAATACACATGGCTCAGACCTATTCCTACCAGGTCTAATCCGCACACCTCGGGTTTCAGACACCTATCTCACCAAAATTCCATGAGAGGAGGCAGCTGATGATTGCCTCCTTGAAACACGGACGTGCTATTTATAACCCGCCCCCATTCCCACCCCTTGGGAAAATGGCAGAGGCCAGGTTTGGGGGAAGGAATTCCAGATTCGGGCCTCCTGCCAACATTTTTGCGCAGATGGAAGGCCAAAGTATGTCGTGTGATGTGACACTACAGGACCAGAGTCCATAAGATAGGCTGACTGCCTATGTGCTGGGGGGAGGGCTGCGCAATCTGAGATGCCATCCTCTAGATGAAACACTTAAGTAGATGTTGGAGATGCAATGGCACCTCTGAAAGAAGAGCAGGACATTCTCCTGTTAACCCAGTTGAAATTACTCCCTCAGCCAATACAATCACAAAAGGTCAACAGCAATGACCTAGCTCTTTATCGCATCACTGTTTGTGGGAGCATGCTGCGCAAAAATGGTTTCCATGTTCACCCACTTAACCATCGCTGTCCACCGAAGTGATGCATTGTACACAAAGCATGTTGAGGTAGTTCAGAGAGGTGATAGGGTGCAATAAAAACACAATTTGGCCAAAAATTTCTGGTGTCACTTCAGGGAATTGTAGAAATTAACAGCACAAAAGGAGGCCATTTGGCCCATCAAGGCTGTGCAACTGAAAAAGAGCAATCCAGCCTAATCTCACTTTCCAGCTCTTGGCCTGTCACCCTGTGGGACATTAGCAAATGCATATGCAATGAGGGTTTCCGTTGCTATCACCCTTTCAGGCAGAGAGTTCCAGACACCCACCACCCTCTGGGTGAAAAAAAATATTCTCCTCATCTCCCCTCTAATCCTTCTACCAACTACTTCAGATCTATGCCCCCGGGTATTGACCTTGCTGCTAATTGGAAATCAGTCCTTCCTATCTAACCTATCTCAGCCCCTCATAATTTTATGCACCTCAGTTAAATCTCCTGTCAGCCTCCCCTCTTCCAAAGAAAACAACCCCAGCCGAGCCGATCTTTCCTCATTGCTAAAATTCTCCACTCCCGGCAACATCCTCATAAACCTCCTCTATCCCTCTCTAGTGCAATCACATCTTCCGGTATTCACTATTTAAGAACGTAAGATCATAAGAAATAGGAGCAAGAGTCAGCCACGATGCCCATTGAGCTTCCTCCGCCATTCAATAAGATCATGGCTTATCTGATTGTGGCTTTAATGCAACTTTCTTGCCTGTTCACCACAATGCTTGATTCTCTTGTCAATCAAAAATCTAACTCCGCCCTGAATATATTCAATTCCTCAGCCTCCTCCGCTCTCAAAGAAAATTAATTCTAATGCCCCTCTGAGAGCATAACATTCCTCCACATCTCCATCTAAGATGGGAGACCCCTTATCTTTAAACTGTGCCCCCTAGTTTTAGATTCTTCCCACCCTCTCAGCATCTAACCTGTCAAGCCCCCTCATTTCAGTGCCTTTAATTCTGTCATCACCGTACTTAAAGTCGCTGGACCAGGAGAGAATTATCCACCTTAACTTTAATTCTTGTTTCATTATGGAAGAATTGTCTGGGTGCCCCTGGCTGTCAGCGTTGTGGAAGAGATATTGTGCTGTAGCTGTTCTGGTTCAACGCATCATAAATGATCTAAGATTGACTTGGTTGGGGCTGTGGGGTCGGTGGGGATGAGGGGGTTCGGACACACAGTTATAGGAAAAGCAGTTCTTGCTGCTATGTTTCAGTCAGTGAGGGTGATTTTCAAGTGTGGGCCCCACATCCAGATTGTACTATGAGCCACAAAAGAATATGGTAAATAAAATATCATGGTGAATTATGTAGAATTACATAGTGTTTACACAGAAGTTACAACTGGTCCAAGTAGCTGTTTATGCTTCACACTCATCACCTTATACTCCTACTTCAACAATCCCTGTCAACATAACCATCTATCCCTTTCTCTGTCATGTGCTTGCCTGGCTTCCAATAAATGCATTTGTTATTCATCTCAACCATTCCTCGTGGTAACAAGTTCCTCAGGGCGAAGATGTTTCTCCTGAATTCTGTACTGAATTTTTTTAGTGACTCTCTTACATTTATGACTTCCAGTTTTGGTCTTACCCAAAAGTGGAAACATCTGTCCTTTGCCCATTCTATCAAACCCCTTCATAATCTTAAAGACTGCTATCAGGCCACCCCTCAGTCTTCTTGTTTCTTTCCTAAATGCTACTTTTTAGAAAAGAAACCAAAAGAAGGAACACATTAAAGTTCCAGTGTATCGCAATTAAAAACTGGAGGTAAAATATTCTCAAATAATAAAAACAGAAGAGTAGAGTGAGGCAGGAATATATATTTGTAATTACTTTATTGGTATAAATTTAATATTGCAATGATAAAGATATTCCTAATATCAGTCTAGAGTTGTTTCGGCAATATTAGGTTTAGCTTCTGCATCGCATTAGGAGAACGAGACATGTAATAGATATGCCTGACTGCAAGGCTGCAATTTTCCAGCTAGCAACTGAAAGATCAAAGCTACTGAACAATGACGGCTTAAAAAAATTGCAATTTGAGAGTGGAGATTGTTCCCAAGTAACAATTCATCAACCTACGTGGATAAACTGAACAAGTATCAACATCATGTCTTTTGTGCTCTGGTGCATACACAATCAATCTCAAAATCCACCCACTTATGAGGGGTATGCACATGAGGACAAACTCTAATGGATTTATTAGCTAACTTTAAACTGAATTCATATTGCCACCTGTTGGTAATGTGGCTCAGTTAGTATCACTCTCCCTTCTGAATTAGGCAGCTAGATGTTCAAGCCCCACTCCAGAAGCTCATGCACATAATCCTGGCTTCCAATGGTTGCCTGCACTTTACCAGAACCACTAGGTTACGTTACCTCATATTGCAAGATAGATCACAATATGTGCATGACTCCAAGCCCATCATGACTGATATGGAATAGGTGGGGGAACACCAGCTGCAGTTCTGCCAAGCTTTTACATTGATGTGAAAGTGTTTGCATGTCTATTAATGTGAACATGCCCATATAATTCAGGAGCTAGATTGGCGACCCCCTGGGCTGGTTGAGCAGAAACTTCCTCCAATTAAATATCGGGAAGACTAAAGCCAGTTGTTTTGGTCCCCATTCCAAGCTCCATGCCCTAGCTACCAACTGCATCCATCTCCCCGGCAACTGTTTGAGATTCAGCCAGTCTGTTGGCAACCTTAGTGTCATCTTTGACCCTGAGATGAACTTTCAGCCTCATATTCACACCATCACCAGGACCGCCTATTTCCACTTGCACAATGCTGCCCAACTTTGCCCCTGTCTCAGGTCACCTGCTGCAGAATCATCAGCAAGGGCCCACCAAGAGTCAGGCAACTATGCCAGAGTGAGATGGAGACTGAGTGAGTAGCGAATTAGATTCACGTGATAAGTTCTGGTAAGTCATTTTCAGGTTTTAACTATAGAATAAGAATCAAGATCTGACATATTACTAAGCTTCAAGTAAGTTAGGTTAACTTGTTAAACAGAGAACTGCCTAGAATAGCAGCTATCTGTCAATCACCTGAAAGCAGTTGGCTCAAGTAGTGTTAATTGCTGTAGCAGGAAGCTAAACTAGCTAGTGACTCATCAGAGGGTCTATAAAAAAGACAGGCTTTTCAAAATGCATGACGAATAAGGCTGCACGAGGGGACAGGCAATTATGCCGGAGTGAGATAGATACTGAGTGAGTAGCAAATTAGGTTCATGAGGGAATTCCGGGTCAAGAGGTGTGGTACACATAGGAATTATTCTAAATTAATTAAGTGAGAAATTAAATTAAGTTAGCTAAATAACGTAAGTAACAATGGCAGGATAGATGTCATATTGCAGCTTTGGGATGTGGGTATTTCTGGACACCAAGGTGATCCATGACAAACACGTCTGCAGAAAGTGTAAGCAACTAGAATTTCGGATCAGGATTGTTGATCTGGAAGCCGAACTGCAGACACTGCGCTAAATAAGGGAGGAGGAGAAATACCTAAACACTTTATTCCAGGAGATGGCCACACCTCTTAGAATAGGGTCATCTGTTTTGGCTGGCAGTGAGGGAAAGGAGGATGTGGCCGTGAGTGAGGCAGGTAAAGGGACCGAGTAGACCGGAGTGGAGGAGCCTCCGGCTTTGCAACTGTCAAACGGGTTTGATGTTCCTTCACTGTCGCTGGGTCAAAATCCTGGAACTCCCTCCCTAGCAGCACTGTGAGTGTACCTACACCACATGGACTGCAGTAGTTCAAGAAGGCAGCTCACCACCACCTTCTCTAGGGCAATTAGGGATGGCCAATAACGTTGGCCTAGCCAGCGATGCCTGCAACCCATGAATGAATGAATAAAGTAAAAAGGTGCTCACAAACTGTGTGGACGAAAGTGAGGTTTGCAAGGTGAATGAACAGGTTGGCCATGGCACCATGGTACAGGTGGGGGAAGCAGACAGGAATGTAATGGTAGAAGGGGACAGTATAGTGAGGGGTTAACACTGATTTCTGCAGCAAAGAGTAAGTCCAAATGGCTTTGTTGCTTGCACTGTGCCAGGATTTGGGACATCTGCTCAGGGCTGGAGAGGAACTTGCAGTCTTCATGGTCCACGCAGATACAAACAACATAGGCAGAAGGAAAGAGGTTCTGCATAGCCAATATGAGAAGCTAGGTACCAAATTAAGAAGCAGAACCTCAAAGGTGATAATCTCAGGATTATAACCTGAGCAACGTGCAAATTGGCATAGTGCAAATAAGATTAAGGAGATAAATACATGGCTCAAAGACTGGTGTGGGAGAAGTGGGTTCCAGTTCATGGGGCACTGGCACCAGTACTGGGGAAAGTGGGGGTTGTACCGCTGGGACAGTCTACACCTGAAACGTGCTGCGATGAGTGTTCTTGTGAATCGCTTAACTAGGGAAGTAGAGGGCTTTAAGCTAAACAAGGTGGTGAGGGATCAAGTTTGGGTAGATGTGGCAAATCAAGGGGTAGATTCAAAGCAGGGGACCATAATAGTAATATGGGAAATGAAAGTCATAGAATAGCATGAAAGGACAGAGACACAAAACTTAAGAATAACCAATAGTCAAGCCTAGATGTTACAAAGATAACAAAAAGACAAAACTAAAGGCTCTGTATCTGAATTCACGTAGCATTTATGACAAAGTAAATGAATTGATAGCGCACATTGAAGTAAATAAATATGATCTGATAGTCATTATGGGGGCATGGCTGCAGGATGACAAGGATTGAGTCCAGAATATTGAGTGGCATATGACATTCAAGAGGAATAGGAAGCTAGGTAAAGGTTGAGGGGTAGCAGTGTTGATCAAAGATGGCATTGGTGAATTAGTTAGAGATGACATTGGTTCAGGGGATTAGGATGTAGAATCGGTTTGAGTGGAGATGAGGAATAGTAGGGGCAAGAAGTCACTAGTGGAAGTAGTCAACAGGCCCCTGAACAGTAACCACAATGTACAACAAAGTACACAAGAAGAAATATTGGGTGCTTGTGATAAAGGGACAGCAATAATCATGGGTGATTTTAATCTACATATAAACTGGAAAAATCAGATTGGCAGGAGTAGCCTGGATGAAGAGTTCATAGAATGCTTTCAAGATAGATTTTTTTAGAGCAGCATATTCTGGAACCAATCAGAGAGCAGGTTATATTAGACTAGGTATTGTGTAATGTGACAGGATTAATCAATGACCTCAGAGTGAAGGCACCCCTAGGTAGCAGTGACCACAACATGATTGAATTTTACATCCAGTTTGAAAGGGAGAAGAGTGGGACTAAGACTAGTATTTTAAACTTAAATAAGGGCAACTATGTGGGCATGAAAGCTGAGCTAGCTGAAGTGAACTGGAATACTAGGCTAGGGGATAGATTGATAGAAAAGCAGCAACAGGCATTTTAGGGGATATTTCATAATAATCAGAATAACTATAAGAATAAGTTCTAAGGGGAGGACCCGCCATCTGTGGTTAACTGAAGAAGCTAAGGAAAGCATCAAACTTAAGGAAAAATAATTTAATTGCGTAAAGGTGAGTGGCAGGTCAGAAGATTGGTCAGGATATAAAGAATGGCAGAAAATGACCAAACGATCAATCAGGAGAAAGAAATTAGAGTATGAGAAGAAACAAGCTCGAAATGTAAAAAAGATAAGCAAGAGTTTTACAGGCAGCTAAAAAGGACAAGAGTAATTAAAGTGAGTGTTGGTCCCTTAGAGAGTGAGAATGTGGAGTTAATAGTAGGTAAAGAAATAACGGATGAAATGAGCAAATATTTTGCTTCTGTCTTCACTATAGAGGATACAAAAAACATTCCAGTAATAGCTGTAAATCAGGAGGTGGAAGGAAGAGGGGAACTTTGTGAAACTACAATCACTGGGGAAGCAGTGCTGAGCAAACTGATGGGACTCCGGGCTGACAAGTCTCCAGGTCCTGATGGATTTCATTTTAGGGTCTTAAAAGAGGTGGTTAATGAGGTAGTTTGTGCATAGGTGTTAATTTTCCAAAATTGGCTAGATTCAGGAAATGTTCCATCAGACTGGAAAGTAACAAATATAACCCCTCTATTCAAAAAGGGAGGGAGGCAGAAAACAGGAAACTATAGGCCAGTTAGCTTGATGTCTGTCGTGGGGGAGGTGTTAGAATTAAGAATTAAGGAGGTTATGACTGGGTACTTCGAGGAACTCAAGTTAATCAGGAAGAGTTAACGTGGTTTTGCGAAAGGGAAATCATGTTTAACCAACTTATTGGAGTTCTTTGAAGGAGTAACATGCCCTGTGAATAAAGGGGAGCCTATAGACATACTGTATTTGGATTTCCAGAAGGCATTTGATAAGGTGCCACATTAAAGGTTATTGTGGAAAATAAAAGCTCATGGTGTAGGGGGTGACATATTAGCTTGGATAGAAGATTGGTTTACTGGAAGAAATTAAAGAGTATGCATAAATGGGTCTTTTTCTGATTGGCAAAATGTAACGAGTGGGGTCCCGCAGGGATCTGTGCTGGGATCTCAACTTTTTACAATTTATATCAATGGCTTAGATGAGGGGAGTGAAAGCATGGTAGCTAAATTTGTAGACAACACAAAGATAGGTAGGAAAGTATATTGTGAAGAGGACATAAGGAGGTTGTAGACGGATATAGATAGGCTGAGTGAGTGGGCAAGAATCTGACAGATGGAGCTTAATGTGGGAAAATGTGAAGTTTTTCGCTTTGGCAGGAAGAATAAAAAAGCAGAGTATTATTTAAACAGAGAACTGTTGCAGAATTCGGAGATGCAGAGGGATCTAGGTGTTCTCATGCATGAGACACAAAAAATTAGTATGCAGGTACAGCAACTAGTTAAGATGGATAATTGAATGCTATCTTTTATTACAAGAGGAATTGAACATAAAAGTAAGGATATTATGCTTTAGTTATACAGGGCATTGGTGAGACCACACCTCGAATATTGTGTGTAGTTTTGGTCTCCTTTTTTAAGGGGGGGATATAAATGTGTTGGAGGTGGTTCAGAGGAGGTTTATTAGATTGATAGCTGGAATGAGCAGGTTGTCTTAAGAGGAAAGATTAGACAGACTGGGCTTGTTTCCACTGGAGTTGAGAAGAGTGAGGGGTGACTTGATTGAAGTACATAAAATCCTGAAAGGTATTGACAAGGTGGACGTAGAAAGGATGTTTCCTCTTGTGTGTGAGTCCAGAACTAGGGGGCGCTGATTTAAAATTAGGGATTACCCTTTTAGGACAGAGATGAGGAGAAAGGTTTCTCTCAGAGGGCTTTGCGACTTTGGAACTCTATGCCTCAGAAGACAGTGGAGGCGGGGTCATTCAATATTTTTAAGGTAGATGTGGATGGATTCTTGTTAGGCAAGGGAATCAAAGTTTATGGGGGGTAGGTGAGAATGTGGAATTTGAAACACAAACACATCAGCCATCATCTTACTGAATGGCGGAGCAGGCTTGAGGGGCCGAATGGCCTACTCCTCCTATTTCATATGTTTATAGAATCCTTCATTCATGCTTTTTTTAAGTCGCTGGACTTGACTCCTGGTTGGTCTTCCACATTCTATCCTCTGTAATAACTGAGGTCACCCAAAGCTTTGCTATTCATGTGTTAACTTGCACCAAGTTTCATTCTCCTCTCACCTCTGTGCTTGCTGACCTACATTGGCTCCTGGTCAAGGAGTGTCTAGATTTTAAAATTCTCGACCTTGTTTTCAAATCCCTCCATGGCCTTGTCCCTTCCTATCTCTGTAATCTTCTCTAGCCCCACAGCCCTCTGAAATTTTGAAGATCATGAGGGGTCTTGACAAGGTGGATTTGGAGAGGATGTTTCCTCTTGTGAGAGAATTTAGAACTAGGGGTCACTTTTTTAAAATAAGGGGTCGCTCACTTAAGACAGAGAATTAGAGGGTTCCTCTAATTCTGGCCTCTTGTGCATCCCTGATTTTAATCACCGCGTGCCTTCAGCTGCCTAGGCCACAAGCTCTGGAATTCTGTCCCTAAACCTTACTTCTCCTTTCAGGACACTCCTTAAAACCTAATTCTTTGACCATGCTTTTGATCTTCTGACTTGGAATCTCCTTATGTGGCTCGTCCTAAGCATCCTAAGACATTTTATTACATTAGAGGTGCCATACAAACATGTTGTTGTTATGACCTGACTTCTTGACTATGTTAGAGCAAAGGTTGTGAAGGCCAGCTCCAGAAAGCAAGCTGATAACACAGGGCAGTGCAGTAATACCTTGCCCTGTTATAAGCTATGATTTGGAATGGATGCGGTAATCCATCGGAGTGTCTGAGAACTCCCTAATCAAGGTAGGGAGGGTAGAAATACAAACATGCGAATTAGAAGCAGGAGTAGGCCACTCGGCCCCTCGAGCTTGCTCTGCCATTCAATGAGATCATGGCTGATCTGATTGTAACCTCAACCCCACATTCCTGCCTACCCCCAATAACCTTTCACCCCCTTGTTAATCAAGAATCTATCTAGCTCTGCCTTAAAAATATTCAAAGACTCTGCTTCCACCGCCTTTTGAGGAAGAGAGTTCCAAGACTCACAAACCTCTGAGAGAAAAAAAAATTCTCCTCATCTCTGTCTTAAGTGAGTCACCCCTTATTTTTAAACAGTGATCTCTCACAAGAGGAAACATCCTCTCCACATCAATCCTGTCAAGACCGCTCAGGATCTTCAATCAGCTCACCTCTTACTCTTCTAAATTCCAGCGGATACAAGCCTCACCTGTCCAGCCTTTCTTCATAAGACAAGCGGCCCATTCATGGTATTAGTCCAGTAAACCTTCTCTGAACTACTTCTAACACATTTATGTCTTTTTTTAAATAAGGAGACCAATACGGCACACAATACTCCAGTTTTAGTCTCACTAGTGCCCTGTACAACTGAAGTATAACCTCCCTACTTTTGTAATCAATTCCCCTCACAATAAGTGATAACATTCTATTAGCTTTCCTAATTACCTGTAAATGTTACGTAAAAGATTTCTTCCTCATATCTGCCCTGTATCCCTTGTCCAAAACCTTAAATCTGTGTGCCTTAGTCCATGACCCATCAACTAATGGGAACAGCTTTTCTTTCTCTACAATATCCAAACTGTCACAATCTCCTACACCTCTATCAGACCTCTCCACAATCTCCTTTGCTCCAAGAAGAACAAACTTCTCCAATCTATCCTTGCAACTAAATTCTCTCACCCCAGAGCCATTCTGATAAATCTCCTCTGCATCCTCCCAAGGACCAATAAAAGTACGGCCTGCTGACTGGCTGGCTCCAGAACATGCTGTTCCAAGAAACTATACAAAAAACATTTGATGAACCCATCTACGCTACCTTTGCCCATCTGATTTTTCCACTCTATATGTAGATTAAAATCCCCCATGAATATTGCTGTACCTTTCCAGCAAGCTCCCATTATCTCTTCTTTTGTACTCTGTCCTACTGTGCAGTTACAATTAGGGGGCCTGTACACCACTCCCACAAGTGACTTTTTGCCTTTATAATTCATCAACTCAACCCAAACCACTTCTAAATCCTGGTTTCCTGAATTTAGGTCATCCCTCTCTATTGTGCTAATACCATCATTAATTAACAGAACCACCTTCCACCTTTACCTAGCTTCCTGTCCTTCCTAAATGTCACATACCCTTCAATATTCAGGTCCCAATCTATGTCATCCTGTAGCCATGTCTCTGTAATGGCTATCAGATCGTACCTATTATTTTCTATTTGCACTATCAGCTCATCTGTTTTGTTTCAAATAAAATACTTTTATCAGTGCCTCATAACCAGGTATTGAAGTGCAATGAATGTGATGGGTATCAATGTTAAACCTATTCACTACAAAAGCAGGGAACTTATGATGAACTTTCAGAAAGTTCTGGAATGGGCCATAACTAGAGTACTGCGCCCAGTTCTGGTCACCGAACTTTAGCAAGGGTGCGAGGGTCCTTGGGAAGATGCATAGGAGATTTATCAGAATGGTTCTGGGGTGAGAGAGTTTAGTTGCAAGGATAGATTGGAGAAGTTTGTTTTTCTTGGAGCAAAGGAGATTGTGGAGGGGTCTGATAGAGGTGTAGGAGATTGTGACAGTTTGGATATTGTAGAGAAAGAAAAGCTGTTTCCATTAGTTGATGGGTCATGGACTAAGGCACACAGATTTAAGGTTTTGGACAAGGGATACAGGGCAGATATGAGGAAGAAATCTTTTACGTAATGAGTGCCAATGACCTGGAAATGATTGTCTATGATGGTGGTGGAAGTGGAGATGATCAATGATTTCAAAAGGAAATTGGATGGACACTTGAGGGAAATAAACTTGCAGGGCTGCGGGGATAGAGTGGCGGCTTGGGGCTGACTCGATTGCCCTACAGAAGTCCGACATGGACTGGAGGGGCTGAATGGCCTCCTTCTGTGCCATAATGACTCTACATCCTTCCAGACATGGATTGGATTCAGAAAGCTTGGAGTAAAGCCAGGCTTGGGCGACCTTGGAGATATTAAAGGGGCCAGTGAAAGAAGGGTATGTCAAACAGATGGACCTATGTCAGAGAAACAAAGAAGAAGATCCAGTGAAGAGGTTGGAGTCTCACACATACAAGGATGAGGAGTGACCTTGGAGTTAAGAGGCTGGTGACAAGAGAGGGAAAATGGCCTTTCCTCTGAACGCACATTGAGTCCAAAATCATTCCTCGTTTGGAAGAGTGGATCACGTTCAATGCCGCCACATAGGAAAATATAACACTAGAAAAGGCAGCACCTTATAACCTTGTGGGCGACTTCTCTGCCTCACTATGTATGTTAGAGAAAGAGACGGCAACGAACGTGTGTGAGGAGGAAATCAGAAATAGGCTGGAAACGTGGGAGAACGTTTGAACTGACAAAATATTATTCTACATTTGTTGCCCTGTGTTAAGTTTCCAAGTCAATTTTCGATTGAACACATAAGTTATTTAAACCTGTTGAAAACAGTGATACTCTCTCTCTGACAGACAGGTGCAACTTCACATCATGTCCTGGAGCTTCTATCTCTTAAAAAATACATTATTTTCTTCCCACTGACATCATTTTACCTCAGTATATCATGATAGTTAAAATTACTCATCCAAACAGCTGGGCAGGATGCGATTTACAAGCTAACTGCGCAATTAATGCTGTGTTGCCATGGCAAAAATATGTATTCACTGCAAACGGATTCTGTTCGTGAAACAGATATTTATACATCAAATGTTCAGTTAACAACAGTGAGCGTGCGATCGATTGAGCGTGTCCTTGATCGCTACTCATTTTTACTTCCTCCAATAGAAATGGTCTCTTATAAGGCAAACACAGGGAATAGTTGAGCTGTTAGTAACCCCTTTAAAGTGGGTGCCTGAGCAATGATGCGGGATTAACTCATGCCTGTCGCTTCCGATGCAGGTAGCACGCCAATTTGGTTGCTGCCTTTTAATTAAAATATGGCAGCGGGCAGCTTTAGCACTAGCCACGCTGTGAGTGGCTGCTTGTCCAGAAACACAAGAGGCCGGCACCAATTAAAGTTTGCCTGCGTTGCTTAAAGCCGGCCTGCCAGCTCTTAAAGGGGAGGTGCGTTGTGGCTGGAGCAAACGCCTGAAGTCATTCCGCAACTGATTTTGATGTGGTGATAATGGCAGAACCCATGAGAGGGAATGGGTTCCAGTGTTTACTGATGCTGCACAGGAGGTCTTGGTTGAGAAAGCCTAGTATGCAAGTACAGCAAGTAATTAGGAAAGCTAATAGAATGTTACCACTTGTTGCGAGGGGAATTGAATACAAAAGTAGGGAGGTTATGCTTCAGTTGTACGGGGCACTGGCGAGACCACATCTGGAGTACTGTGTACAGTATTGGTCACTTTATTTAAGGAAGGATGTAAATGCTTTGGAAGCAGTTCAGAGAAGGTTTACCAGACTAACTAATACCTGGAACGGGTAGGTTGTCTTATGAGGAAAGGTTGGACGGGCTAGGCTTGTATCTACTGGAGTTTAGATGAGTAAGAGGTGACTTGATTGAAACATAAGATCCTGAGGGGTCTTGACAGGATCGGGGGGGGCCAAGATGTTTCCTCTTGTGGAAAAATCTAGAGCTAAGGTGGGGGTCACTGTTTAAAAATAAGGGGTTGCCCACTTAAAACAGAAGTGAGGAGAAATTTTTTCACTGAGGGTCATGCGTCTTTGGAACTCTCTTCCTGAAAAGGTGGTGGAAGCAGAGTCTTTGAATATTTTTAAGGCAGAGGTGGATAGATTCTTGGTAAGCAAGGGGCTGATAGGTTATTGGGGGTAGGTGGGATGCAGATTCCAGGTTACTATCAGATTGCCATGATCTTATTTAATAGTGGAGCAGGCTCAAGGGGCCGAATGGCCTTCTCCTGCTCCTTGTCCGTATGAATTTCAGAGGAGGAATGATGTGCTTTATCCACAGGGGACCAGGAGGTCATTTAGACGAATGCTTGGTCAATAGTGGGAACAGATAGCCAGGAGTGGAGGTGCTGGTGTAGCGGTAATGTCACTGGAGCCAGTGGTCCAGGCTAATGCTGTGAGGCACAGGTTCAAATCCCATCATGGCAGCTGGTGGAATTTAAAATTCAATTATTAAAACTTGGAATTGAAAGCTAGTCTCAGTAATGTTCACCATGAAACTATCATTGCTGTAAAAACAAATCTGATTCACTAATGTCCATTCACTTTATCTGCTATCCTTACCCAGTCTGGCCTACATGTAGCTCCAAACCCAGAGCAATATGGTTGGCTCTGAATTACCCCCTAAAATGGCCTAGCAAACCACTCAGTTCAAGGGCAATTTGGGATGGGAGACAGATGCCCACAGCCCATGAAAGAATAAATAAAGCCCAAAGAACCTGGGTGTGGTGCTGCAAAAAGGTCAATGACCTCACATGAGCAGTCAAGGTTGGTGAATGTATCTTTAAATGTCATATCCTACCAGCTACGCCATTACCCTCAACCACTGCTCAATGCACCACACCCCCATCACTCACCTATCAACAATCTCTATCAGTCTGAATACTTAACATTCATAGCTTCACTGTGCCCTCACACACTTAGCATTGCTCCAAGCCTCACATCTACACCCCCCAGCTTTTCAACTGTAACAGCCCCATTACCCAAACAGATTCCGCTATACTCGCTATCCCCTCTGTTGCAAGACAAGGGGACACACACCTGGAGGCAGCAGGGGACAGACATGGCCGCATGTCCTTACACATTCAGAAAGACAGTGCTCGCCATCATTGGAGTGGCCACTGCTGTGGCTGTAGCTGGCAGGAGAATTGAAATGATAGAAGATGATGGCACCCTTCCAGTCCTCCTCCTCATATCTCACCCCACAATCTCTTCCGATTTCCTCTTGTTATTTCCAAAAGGCATTTGACAAGGTGCCACATCAGAAGTTACTCTGCAAGAAACGAGCTCATGATGTAGGAGGACAACATAGAAATATGGAGAAGGCTGGGTAGCTAACAGGAAGCAGAGAGTAAGGATAAATGGGTCATTTTTGGGTTGGCAAGTTGTAACTAATGGAGTGCCACAGGGATTAGTGCTGGGGCCCCAACTATTTACAACCTACATCAATGACCTGGCTGAAGGAACGCTATATATGATAGCTAAATTTGATGATAACACAAAGATAGGTAGGAAAGCAAGTGGTAAAGAGGACATGAAGGGTCAGCAAAGGGATATAGATAGCTTCAGCGAGTCAGCAAAAATTTGGCAGAGGGAGTATAATGTGGACAATGTGAGCTTGTCCAGTGGATTACTCGGGTTGCCGAGGTGCTGCCTGACAAGTGCCTGTGGCTCCGTGGGGGCACAAACTCACCGTCTTCTCCCAGGGTGACCGCGTTTGCCCTCCCTTTCATTCCGCCCCCCCCTTGCCCCTCCGCCAGTGCTCTTGCTGTTGCCTGTCAGCCAGCCAGCCCCCAGCTGCTGCTGCCCACGCCAGGATGGTGCAGTCGGAACCCTGGACTCCAGGCCATCCTTCGAGACCATCCGCTGTCTCCTTCACTGAAAGTCTCCGGCCTTCCCACCACCAGCCATTCTGCAGCCACTGGGTTAGAACTGCATAGAAACACTGGGACAGGCACATGGAAGCCAGACACTAAGGGGTTGCATAAAGGTGATTTGTGGACTTTATGTATGAATTGTGGCGTGATTTGATTTATACATTTGGTTTGGAATACTTATTTTGTGCTAACTTTTTATTTTTAGATTGTGACTAAGGGTGGGCACCGTGAAGGTCAGTGACAGGGGGATGGTAAGGTGTGGGACTGTTGGCAAATGGAGAATTGGGGTTGTGTTTACTAGTATTGTAAACAGCCTGACCAGAAGGTGATGTCCAGGTTCCTCCTGTTCTTAGCTGCTCACTTATAGCTAGTGAAAAGGGCTTTCCTCTCATGTTGGCCAGATTGCACGTGCAACAGACCAGCACAAATCTTGACACCTGATCCAGTGCATACTACAGACCTCCCCCAGAATGAGCCAGTTAGTGCGAATGTTGTTTCAGCATTGCAAGTGGCCTGCCCTATCACGTTTGGTGTGACAGCATGCCTTTCAATGTAAGTAATGCTGTGGACATGTTCGTGGGTTATGCACCAGGTCGTCAATCATATCGTCAACAGATCACCTTAGTTGCCCATGAGGTAACCACCCTCTGGTTTGACTTAAATACAGCAGAATGAAGGCATCATGACGGCTGCCAGGACACAGGACATTCGCTGCATATGACCACTCACTGGTCGGACACTGAGGGGGTGAAGTCTCTTTCGGCTGTGGTTCGTCTCACAGTTGACATGCAGCACCTGCAATACAATGTGCATGCAGTCAATGCATCTTGTAATTCTCATGAAATTATGAGCCCGCTAGGCCTGTGGCTTTCTGGCAAGATAAAGTAATATCCTTAGTGATCTCCTTTATGCAACAGTAGATGGCAAACTATGAGAGGTTGCAAATAGCTCCAGTCTGGAGGGAACCCACTGCATAATAACTCATGGACATGGTTAGCTTCACAGCCACTGACAATGCCATCCTCGCCCTGCTTTGAGGTTATAGTTATAGTTGCAGGAGGGAGATTTCAGCCAGGATGTCCTCACTGACTTGCAGATGTCTCATACGTTGGACTAGACTTCATGGGCCACCGAAGTTCCCGTTCCTCAGCTAACATGTAGGCAAGGAGCCCACCCAGTAGAAGAATGGCCAGTCAGAGGCTGGCACCTTTCCAGTGTTGGTAGTGCCATCAGGAGTGGTGGCTTGAGGAGGCAAGTTACACTGAATCTGGACTTGGCAAGTGTTTGGAGGTCTCACTGGGCCACAACAAACAGACAAGAGGAGATGAAGTTTGAGAGGCCAGTGTGGGAGCATCTTGGGGAGGGCCCTCCAAAGGGCCCAGGCGGTCCGTTAAAGAGCGACCCCACCGGCTCACCACCAGCCCACGCGAGGAAACCTGCCAGGCTGACAGCATGGCATGGGCCTCTCCCACTGCTGTTTTTCATTACTTATTCATTCATGAGATGCAGGCATCGCTGGATAGACCAGCATTTATTGCCCATCCCTAAGTGCCCCTGGGAAGGTGGTGGTGAGCCGCTGCCTTGAACCGCTGCAGTCCATGTGTTGTAGGTACACCCTCTGTGCTGTAAGGGAGGGAGTTCCAAGATCTTGACCCAGTGACGGTGAAGGAACAGCGATATATTTCCAAGTCAGGATGGTGAGTGGCTTGGAGGGGAACTTGCAGGTGGTGGTGTTCCAATGTGTCTGCTGTCCTTGACCTTCTAGGTATCAGAGGTTGTGGGTTTGGAAGGTGCTATCTAAGAAGCCTTGGTGAGTTGCTGCAGTGCATCTTGTAGATGGTGCACACTGCTGCTACTGTGTGTTGGTGGTAGAGGGAATGAATGTTTAAGTTAGTCGAAGGGGTGACAACCAAGTGAGCTGCTTTGCCTTAGGTGATGTCAGGCCTCTTGAGTGATGTTGGAGCTGCAGTCATCCAGGCAAGTGGGGAGTATTCCATCACACTCCTGACTCCTGCCTTATAGATAATGGATAGGTTTTGGGGAGTCAGGAGGTGAATTACTCGCCACAGAATTCCCAGCCTCTGACCTGCTCTTCTACCCACAGTATTTATATGGCTAGTCCTGCTCAGTTTCTGGTCAATGGTAACCCCCAGGATCCCAGGATGTTGATAGTGAGGGATTTAGCGATGGTAATACCATTGAATGTCAGAGGGAGATGGTTAGATTCTCTCTTGTTGATGGGCATTGCCTGGCACTTGTGTGGCGCGAATGTTACTTGCCACTTATCAGCCCAAGCCTGGATATTGTTCAGGTCTTGCTGCGCATGGCCTGCTTCAGTATTGGAGAAGTCACAAATGGTGCTGAACATTGTACAATCATCTGCGAAAATCCCCACTTCTGACCTTATGATGGAAGGAAGGTCATTGATGAAGCAGCTGAAGATGGTTAGGCCTGGGACACTACCCTGAGCAACTCTTGTATTGATGTCCTGGGGCTGAGATGATTGATCTCTAACAACCACAACTATCTTCCCTTGAACTAGGTATGACTCCAACCAGTGGAGAGTTTTCCCCCTGATTCCCATTGACTTCAGTTTTTTAGGGCTCCTTGATGCCACACTTGGTCAAATGCGGCCTTGATATCAAGAGCAGTCACTCTCATCTCAACTCTTGGTTAAATCCCAGCTGAGCAGGGATATGGCCCTTAAGTGCACATTAATTACAACGCCACTCGTGCTGCTGGTAACATTTTGGTGGGCTCAGGGGCTGCTGGGTAGTTGATGGGCAGGAACCCTTGGATTTTATGTGCCCGCTATCTTCAAACCTGCCAGCAGGTGAGCGTAAAATCCAGTCCTTTGTTCCTGACTGTGGAACTGCTCCCTAACTAATCTGGGTGAACATGGACTCATACTGAGAGCCCTTCTCCTCCTCTCTCTTCCAGCACTTTGTCCTTTTCTGCATGGCCTCAGGTCATTCGCCATATTGTATTCCAAGGAGAATGCCAATTAGTGCACCAATATCTGGCAGCAACTGGTTTGGACAGAAACCTGGAAGTCAGGCTGAAGTCCTTAGATGAATGGACGGACTTTGGGGAGTCAGGAGGTGAGTTACTCGCCATAGAATTCCTAGCCCCTGACCTGCAAAGTACCACAGCATTACCTGTAAACTGTTGCACCTTTAAAGAACTCTAGAAAACATTGAGTGCTTGTTCAAACATAGAAACAGCCAGTAAAAATCAATCAATAACTAACCTGAAAGTACTTGAAGATCTCTTTAAATAGCGGGTGGTGGTGGAGGGGTCTTTCTTGACGCTGAATGCACGTTCAGCTGTGTGGGAGAACAAGTTGGCATTAGTTGGAGCATTAAACTCCAAAATGGCAGCGCTGGAGTCAAATTAAAGTTAGTTGCCGATTGATGTTATAATCGGTCTATCTCCGATGGGCATTCACTGTGCAAAAGCCAATGGTGTCACAAATTTGGCCTCTGGTGCAACTCACCCAGAAATGTGCACGTCCACCGTGGTCACCACCTTGGAGCCCTAACAGCTATCGCAGTGCCTAAAATACGAGCGCTCAGATCCAAACTTTGCGGCTCATACTCTAAAATAATCCCATTTTTCATTTTTAGTGTTGTGCATACACTTAGCAAATATCATTTAACAACATTGGGTGTGTTAATGTTAATTGTCATTATTTTGTGTGGAGTTTTGTGGAATTCCAAAGCTCAGCATTCAGCCCAGCTGGTGTATATCGGCGTTTATGTTCCACACAAGCCTCTTTCATCCTTACTTCATCTAACCCTATCGGCATAGCTCTTTTCCTTCAGTAATTACCTAGCTTCGTCTTAAAGGCTTCTACGTTATTCCCTGTGGTAGTGCGCTCCACATCCTTGTCACTTTTTTGAGTAAAGAAGTTTTTCCTGAATTCCTTAATGGATTTATTGGTATTTATACTTATAAACTTACCTGGTTATGGTCTCCCCCACAAATGAAAACATCTTTGCTGCATCTACCCTGTTGATCCCTCTTGGAATTTTAAAGGCTTCAGTTAACCTCTCAGTCTTCTCTTCCCTAAAGATCAGAACCACAGCTTGTTCATCTTTTACTTATAATTGTATCCTCCCAGTTTTGGAATCCTGCTTGCAAGTCTTGTTTGCACTTTCTCAAGCACTGCTATAACCCTCTTGTAATTATGGAGACCAGAGCTGAACACAGTACACTAAGTGTGACCCGAGTTTCTCTCTAACTTTAACATAGCTTCCCTTCTTTTGAATTCTAATCCTCAACGAAGATTCCACACCTGAAACCCAAGTTTATCTGGCCTCCCCAGGGATTCCACCTGACGTGCTAAATGTTTCGCATATCCGGTACTGAGGGGATGTCGGATTTTCTATCTTTTGGATTAGATGTTCTGAGTCAGGGCCAGTCGAACCTCTCAGGTGGATATAAGGCATCGCAAGGCAATATTTCAAAGACGAACAAGGGGGTTATCCTTGATGCCCTGGCCAATATTTATTCCTCAACAGACATCGCTCACAGATCATCCCACTGTTTGCGGGAGCTTGCTGTGTACAAATTGGCTGCCGCATTTCCTACACTGCAACCGTGACTACATTTCAAAAGCTCGTCGTTGTTTGTCAAGCACTTTTGTGGTATCCCGCAGTCGTGAAAGGCGCTACATAAATGCAAGTCTTCCTTTTCTACTTTTTCCATGTCTCTGCTTCCGATTTCCATCTGCAGTTATTTTTATGCGTTTTTTTTTTTTGCTTTCTACCCCACAGGCCTCTCCTCCAACCTCCTGGCCTTGATGCAAACTCTGATAATTGCGTTCTAGGCTGGAACCAGTTACGCCCGGTATGTCAGACCCCACTCCCCTGACTTGCATGCGCCATGAAGGTGTCCGCATTTTGCAGCCCCTCTCTGAGTAACGGGATGACACAGAGATGACACTCCAGCTGCACAATTAGAAAGGTGTTAGGTCTCTTGTGATTCGAATCATGATTTTGAATGGAGT
The DNA here is from genome assembly GCF_964194155.1 of Cetorhinus maximus. Classification (NCBI taxonomy): domain Eukaryota; kingdom Metazoa; phylum Chordata; class Chondrichthyes; order Lamniformes; family Cetorhinidae; genus Cetorhinus; species Cetorhinus maximus. Next base: position 13,403,176 of record NC_135908.1, on the reverse strand, counting down.
AGTGGTAAATGTTAAGAGATTTATTTTGATAGGGAATTGTTCAACATTCTGGATCAGGAGTTGAATTAGCCTTGCAACAATACAGACTTTTCTTTATTTTGTTCTGTGCCAATCATTATTGTATAAAAAGTAGATAAGATGAAGGTAATTTCAAAGTAATGGAAGCAATTTAGGAAATTATATTGCTCCCAACCAGGATGATTCCTGTAGGTCATGACAGTAAATCACAGAGCTCTTCTGTGATGTGCACTGCAGGAAAGATTAAACGGCAAAAAAGAAAATTACAGCGAACAGATAAGGAAAGAATCTTCTGGAACTGCCGCAGACTCACAAGGGTCAGAAAATTGAGAGATTTTCTATCACTTCAGATTGCAGCTTCAGAGAGGACTGTTGGACTGGTTAACAAAATTGAGGCTCGAGGAATAGGCGGGTCAGTGTCCAATCGGATATAAACTTGGCTTAAGGACAGAAAACAGCGAGCAGTAGTAAATGGTTATTTTTTTAGACTGGAGAATGTAGGCAGTGGTGCTCCCCAAGGACCACTGCTTGTGTTGCTATACATAAATAGACTGGATCTTGGAATACAGAGTGTAATTTCAAAATTTGCTGATCATACCAAACTTGGAGGAGTAGCAGTGAGGATGACACAAATTGCCTGCACGTGACAGGTTAGCATGATGGGTGGGCAAATGGCAGATGGAATTTAAACATAGAGAGCTGTGAGGTGCTAAATTCTGGCAGGAGGTGAAGGGGGAGGCAATATAGGCTTAATGGCACAGTTCTAAAGGGTGTGCAGGAACAAAGGGACCTGGCGGGGGGGGGTTCATGTGCATCGATCTTTGAAGTTGGCAGGACAGATTGAGAGAGTGGTTAGCAAAACATCTGGTCACCACATTCTAGCAAGGATTTGAGGGCCTTTGAGAAGGGGCAGAAGAGATGTACCAGAATGTTTCTGGGGATGGGGGAGTTTTAGTTGCAATGCTAGGATCAAAAAGCAGGGGTTGTTCTCCTTACAGCAAGTGTCCAAGATCATGACCGGTTTAGATAAGGTAGGCAAGAAAAACTGCTCCCGTTGGCTGATAGTGCAAAGATGAGGGGACATAGATTTAAGGCTTTGGGCAAGAGATACAGGGGCATCTCTGGAGGAAGAACATTTTTAAGCAGTGAGTGGCACTAACGTGGAGCTCACTGCCCAAGAGGGTGGTGGAGGTGGAAACAATCAATGATTTCAAAAGAAAATTGGATGGGCACTTGAAGGAAATAAGGCTGCAGGGCAACAAGGACCGAGCGGGGAAGTGGGACTGACTGGACGGACAGCCAGCATGGACCTGATGGGCCAAATGGCCTCCTTCAGTGCCGTAAATGACTCCGTGGCTCTCTGTTCTCTCCCAGTGCTGGAGAGGAGCAGTTCGCCCAATGTGTGCCTTTGCCTGGTGGGCAAGGCTCAACAGTTCCCGCTGCTTACACGGCAACTTGGCCTCCTGCCTCCAATCGTCAAGTTGTAAAAGGCACAACACGAGGTCAGAAGTGGGGATATTTGCTGATGATTGCATAATGTTCAGCACCATACCAGATTCTTCAGATACTGAAGCAATCTGTGTCCATATGCAGCAAGACCTGGACAATATTCAGGCTTGGGCTGACAAGTGGCAAGTAACGTTCACGCCACACAAGTGTCAGGCAATGACCATCTCCAACAGGAGAGAATCCAACCAACTCCCCTTGACATTCAATGGCATTACTATCTCTGAATCCCCCCACTACCAACATCCTGGAGGTTATCGTTGACCAGAAACTCAACTGGACTAGCCATCTGAATACTGTGGCTACAGGAGCAGGTCAGAGGCTGGGAATTCCGTGGAGATTAATTCACCTGCAGATTCCCCAAAGCCTGTCCACCATCTACAAGGCAAAAGTCAGGAGTGCGATGGAATATGCTCCACTTGCCTGGATGAGTGCTGCTCCAACAACTGTCAAGAAACACAATGTTATCCAGGACAAAGCAGCCTGCTTGATCAGTGCCCCATACACCACCTTAAACATACACCCCCTCCACCTCTGACTCACAGTTTCAGCAGTGTGTACCATCTACAAGATGCACTGCAGCAACTCACCTAGCAACTTCAACAGCACCTTCCAAACCCATGACCACTACCATCTAGAAGAAGAAAGGCAGCAGATACATGGGAACGCCACCACCTAGAAGCTCCCCTCCTAGTCATATGCCATCCTGACTTGGAAATATATCGCCGTTTCTTCATTGCCTCTGTGTCAAAATCCTGGAACTCCCTTCCTAACAGTAGTGCAGTACTGGCCTAACAGCACTGTGGGTGTATTTACACCACAGGGACTGCAGGGGCTCAAGAAGATAGCTCACACCACCTTCTCAAGGGCAATTAGGAAAGGGCAATAAATGCTGGCCTAGCCTACATCCTGTGAAAGAATACAACCATCAGTTGGATGTAGTACCAGCACCAGCCACCGCTTCCTCGGTGTCGCTGCTGATGAAAGAGCTGTTGACCCCTGATTGGTTGGGGTCCTTGGTCCCGGGGAAGGCCTGTTGCTGCCTACCTAAGTGCCTGATTGGCACTTAATGTAGGGTGACTCACCTGAAAAGTGGCAATGTGAAGCCCTGTGTCTGGGTAACCAACCATCCTGGATTCCACGAGATCGTCCCATAATTGGGCCGGATGTCCCATGTCTTGGGTTGTTTGAGGCCAGGATGCTGTTCCCCACCGCCTCCCCCCCCCCCCACTTAAATTTTTCTCTGGGAGTTGGTCACCCTGTTCTCGCCGGCTCTTCCGGCTGGACCACCTGTTAAATTTCCACTTGTGGGGTGGTCAGGGCAGGTTTGGGGGGCAAAGGCTGCTGCCAGTTTCTAATAAATCCAGGAGGGAATTTGGGAGATGCGCCTTTCCCAAGAGAGTGGTGGGAATGCGGAACTCTGAACTACAAGGAGTAGTTGAGGGGAAGAACCTCAATGTATTCAAGGGAAAGCTGGATAATTACATAAGGGTCAGAACACTAGCAGTTTCTTCAATAAGGCTAGATGAAGAAGGGCTGGAGGGGACCCAGGTGGAGTATAAGCACCGCTATGAACAAGTTGGACAGAATGATTTTTCGGTGCTGTAAATTCGCTGCAATTCTCTCAATACACTTTGTTCTTTTGAGGTGCCATAACCAGCAGATTTCACAGGAACAGTCAGAAAATCAATATGAAAATAAGCATCATTCACTTTTCTATTCTTTCAAGGGACCTGGGCATCACTGGCAAGGCCAACATTTGTTGCCCATCCCAAATTTCCCTTGACTGAAAGGCTTGCTAGGCCACTTCAGAGGGCAGTTGCTGTGGGTCTGGAGTCACATGTAGGCCAGACGAGGTAAAGACAGTAGATTTCCTTCCCTAAAGGACGTTAGTGTACTAAATGAGTTTTTATGACAATCGATGATAGTTTCATGGCCACCATGACTGAGATTAACTTTATATTCCAGATTTATTACTTGAATTTAAATTACATCAGCTGCCATGGTGGGATTTGAACCTGTTACATATTGAACGTCTTTTGAATATCTTATTGAGCTTGCTGTACTTGGCAGCCGGGCATTGTGGGATCACAGGGTCCATGTTTGTTCTGGTTAGTTCAGTCATTGCAGTCAACAAACAAAGCACCTTGTCCAACCGCCTCTGTGCCTATGTGAGCATTTATCAATCTCTAGTCGGTTTTTGGCAGTAGCAGTAGTTAAACATAACCGAACTCATGCCCCCAAAGCATTGATTTGAATGTTACCACCACCACGCCACCATCCCCTCCTTTACACGATAACTGGCATCAGGCACATCCAACAGAATCTAAGATGGAAGCAAAGAACTGCGGATGCTGGAAATCCAAAAACAAGAACAGAAATATCTGGAAAAACTCAGCAGGTCTGGCAGCATCGGTGGAGAAGAGCACAGTTGACGTTTCGAGTCCTCATGAGTTAATGACTCAGAATCGTTCGAAACCCACTGGAGATCATTATATTCATGTAATACGTTTTATTGGATGTGTCTGTGAAATGACACTAATCAGATTTCCTTAAATTTCCTGCACATTTTGACACTTACGTTTTGAAATTTTGCAAAAATGTATCTTTTTTGGACAAAAAAAATACTTCACAGAACTTAGCATTCCCATTTAAGATATGAGAACATATTCCAATTTACATGTGTTGCATATTAATAAGAGCTTAAGTTAAGATGTTTTTAATTTTAGCACAGTTTTTAAAATCAAGGCACAGAGCTTCCGCATTGACACAACCTGCGAACATGGGTTATTATTAGTTATTGCTGAGCATCCTTACCTCAAGTCCTTCAAATCATGATGAGAGCTTCTTAAAATTATTTTGTTTCACACCTCCAGTTCTCTCCCCTTCTCTTCTAAAGCCCCTCCTGTTGCAATGGTGTCAGTCGTCTATCAGTGCCTCACCCATTAACTATCAAGACACTAAATGCACATTACATTACATTTCATTACAATAGCACATTTCTTAGCTAATATCACCACCGTCAACACCTCTTTGTCCTTTTGTCTATGACATCTTTTGGCAATCTCCACCTATCACTGGCCCTCTATCCAGCTCTACCTGTCCCAGCCCCCCTTAAACCAGCTTATATTTCACCTCTTTTCTATTTTTCCTTAGTTCTGATGAAGAGTCATTCAGACTCGAAACGTTAACTGTGTTCCTCTCTGTAGATGCTGTCAGACCTGTTGAGTTTTTCCAGGTATTTTTGTGTTTGTTCTAGATTTCCAGCATCCGCAGTCTTTTGCTTTTATCTTAAGACACTAAATGTCATCGGGCTGTTTAACCAATGAGAGGTTTCACGTTCTGGATTTAGCCCAATCGCACCGGAGTTTGGTCCAATCACTTTTGTGCTTGGACCTAACACATTTGAGTTTGGGCCTATCACAGTTGACCTTGAGCCACTCATTCCTGATCTTGGTCAAATTACACCCGAGCTTGAGCCAATCACACCTGGTCTTGGTCCAATCACATTTGAGTTTGAGCCAATCACATTGAGCTTGGGCAAATCCTACCCGGTTTTGAGCCAATCGCACCTAAGCTTGAGCCAAACACACCTGATTTTAGCCCAATTACACCTGAGCTTGAGCCAGTCACACCTGGTCACACTTGCTTGCATTGGACAGAAGACACATCAACATTTCAATGAAAAGTGGGATTTGTGATAAATAATGATCAGTTTTTCTTCCCTCAGATTGTGTAGTTGGATTTAGATCAGGCTTGAATTATATAAAATAATACAATTCTTTAATGAATTAATATTAAGAGTTCAAGAATTTCACCTTGACCTGCTTTTCTCTATGTTGGTCAAAATGCCCACTGATGTTAATTGGAGTTGGTTGCACTCTTACCTCCGAGTAAGAGGATTATGGGTTCAAGCCTAATACTTAAGCACAAAAATCAAGACTAACGCTCTAGTGCAATACTGAGCCTTTCAAATGAGATCTTGAACCATGTCCCTATCTGCCCTCTCAGGTGGACACAAGAACCCATGGCATTATTTCAAAGAAGAACAGGGGTGTCACCCCTGGTGGCTTGGCCAATGTTTATCCCTCAATCAGCTTCACACAAGCATTTTGTCTAAATGTTATCATTGTGGGAGCTGGCTGTGAACAAATTGGTTGCTGCATTGCCTACATTACAACAGTGACAACAGCTGAAAAGGACTCCATTGGCTCTAAAGGGCTTTGGGGTATCCTGTGGTTCTGAAACTTATATAAATGAAAGCATTTTAGTGATTTTTGTCTTGAACATTGCTGTAAGGGCTTGTTTGGTGTCTCACCAAGAGGTCTTGAGACTTGTTTGTTTAAACATAAACCATTTACTGTTAACCCGTAACTATTTACATATCTCAGGCACTGCCATGCATGGGTGCTGCTTCCTATACTGGATCCTTCCAGACTCGATGGCGCAGTCTACTATCATGTGACTGTCTACATCAAACTGTGGGCGGGAGCATTCTCTAGCCCCACGTTAAGACTTGCTCTGCCGAACAGCTGTATATTACAATGGCGTGCTGCTACCACTTAAAGGCATGTCCAACAAACATCATTGTGAGCTTAATAGTACAGTCCTCCTGGAACACAATTGTCTCTGTCTTATTTGGCCCCTCAAACATTTTTCAGCGTGCAACTTTAGCCCTTCCGCTGGGCCTGTTTTCATCTCTTGCTACGGGCAATGCTTAAAAGGAATGTTGACTTTCTGGAAGTGGTTAGTGGGAATGGTGTAAAACTGTAAAAGCTTGAAAACTGAACAATCCTTGGGAGCTGTGTTGCTGCTGAGATTCTGATTGCTTTAGTCATTAAAAAGCAAAATCTATCTTCTGCTCTGAAGGAAGTCTCAGATCTGTGCTGAAGAGTCGTTTCAAATTGTGATTCATGAAGCCCCTAGCAGCCACTATCTCGTGATTTTATATTTGATTTGACGTTTAGGAAATTTTAGATTCATTTTAAGACCATCAGAGTTTCTAAAGGTGTCACCAGTAGTTGCCGCATACGAAGCAACACCTAATTTGATCTTTATTGGTCCTTAGTGTCCTTCGTGTACAGTGTTGATGCCAGCAAAATCAATTCATGTGTGACAAATGTTACAGTAGATCAGAATTCAGCGTATACTAGTGTAACTTAGGAGGCTATTCAAGCTTCATAGGTGCTTTGGGTCAGATGAGGTCTTCATCAAATCCAATTGTACCTCATCCACATCACGTTCGACCCTGCATGCAGCAATTGGCCAACTGGGACTAATCTTCTGCAGAAGCTCTCTCTGATGTTAGGGCAAATTTGGGGCATGGATTTTGTCATCAGCTTCTTTGCTGGTTTCTGCCATTTGTGGAATACTTCACCTGACAAAGAATGAAAAACTTGCATTTATATGGCACCTTTCACAATCTCAGGATGTCTCAGTGCGTTTTGCGGCCAAAGAAGTACATCTGAAGTATATTCACTGTTGGAATGTAGGACACGGAGCAGTCAATTTTGATCCCACAAACAACGATGTGATAATGACCAACTAATGTGTTTTTGTGATGTTGGTTGAGGGATAAATATTGACCGGGATACCAGAATTACCCCCCATATCTTCTCCAAATACCGCCATGGGATCTTTTACATCCACCTTAATGCATGACAGAGCCTTAGTTTGGTTTCTCTTCCAAAAGACGGCACCTCCAATAGTACAGAACGCCCTCAGCACTGGACTGCCAACCTGGACTTTGTGCTCAGATCTTGGGAGTGAGACATGAACCCACAAACTCTTTGATGAAGAGGCGGAAGTGCTACGCAGTGAGGGATGGCTGACACCTGGAGTGGATAAGAGATTGCAACCTGCGGGACACCAATGTGACCCACGGCAACCAGGTCTGCAGCAAGTGTCGGAAGCTCGAGAAACTTCGGCTCAGGGTTGATGATCTGGAGTCCCGGTTTCAAACACGGCGATGCATCAGGGAGGGGGGAGGTTACCTCGACAATCTGTTCCAGGAGGCAGCAAGTACATCAGATTTGGCCCGTGGTCAGGAACAGGAGTGTGTGACTACGAGTGAGGCAGGTACAGGGACCCAGAAGTGAGCAACGAAGGAGAATTAGGATGTGCAATTGTCCAACAGGTTTGAGATTTTTGCAGCTTGCATGGACAAGCAGGGAAGATGAGCAAACTGATTACAGTGCCATAGTACTGGAAGGCATTCAACTGTTGGGGAGGGGGGGTGGTGTAGTATAAATGAATGTGGTTGTAGTAGGGGAGAGTACGGTTAGGGGGATGGATACAATTCTCTGCAGGTGAGAGCATGAGTCCTGATGGCTGTGTTGCCTGCCCGGTGCCAGGGGTAAAGACATCTCCTCACGACTGGAGAGGAACTTGGTGTGGGAGGGAAAGGATCCAGTTCTTCTGGCCCACGTGGGTGCTAACAACACAGGGAGGACTAAAAAAGTGATTCTTCTGTGGGAGTATGAGCAGCTAGGGAGTAAAGTAAAAAGCAGCACTACAAAGGTGGTAATCTCTGAATTATTACCCGGGCCACAAGTAAATTGGCATAAGGTCAGAGAGTTGAATGCATGGCTCAAAGGTTGGAGTGGGAGAAATGGGCTTCCATTCATGGAGCATTGCTACCAGTACTCAGAAAAAGGGAGCTGTACGATTGGGGTGGCTTTTACCTGAACCCCATTGGGGCCAGTATCCTGGAGACTCCTATAACTAAGACAGTAGGGAGGGCATTAAACTAAATAGTGGGTGGGCAATTAGGAGGGGAAAGTTCGCGTGAGGGAAAATTTGGAAAGTTAAAGAGGAAGGAAGAGCAATAGTTCAGGGTCATGATCCGGGGAATGGTAACCAGAATGTGACAGGGAACAAACATAAAAGTGCACCAGTAAATATGGTCAGACTAGGAAAAAATAGCTTTAAATTAACAGAGGGGTAGGAGGATTCGGGTGAAGAGAGGTTTTGAAATCCCAAATGTAAAAGTTGAGGCAGCAGGAAAGTATATCGATGTGGCAGGGGTAAGCTGAGTGGGACAGGAAGGGACATCGAGTTTAACAGTAATCCTGCTTCAGGAAGTAAGGCCCATGCAGGAAATAGTACTGCAAAAATAAAATTAAAGCCACTTCATCTAACTGCACAGGGTATCTACAATAAAATAGATGAACTAATGGCACAAATAGAGGTAAATGGCTTAGATTTAATCTCTATTACAGAGTCACAGGAACGTAGGTTACAAGGTGACTAAGGTTGGGAAATAAATATTCCAGGGGACACAGCATTTCAAAAAGACAGGCAGAATCGAAAAGGAGGAGGCATTACCCTGGTAGCAAAGCATGGCATAAGGATCTCGGTTCAGAAAATCAGGCGGTTTGATCAGTATGGGTGGAGGTTAGGAATAGCAAGGATCATAAAACATTGGTGGGAGTAATTTAGAGGCCCTCCCTAATAGTAGTTATACCACTGAACAGAGCGTTAAACAAGAAATCATTGGAGCTTGTAACAAAGGCAATGTAATTGTTGTGGGGGGATTTTAATCTTCACGTTGACAGGCATAATCAAATTGGCAAAAGTGGCCCGGAAGATGGAATGCTTTCCTTACAGTTTCCAGGAGGCAATGTGTTGTGGAACCTACGAATAAAGCTACCTTAGATCTAGGCCAGAATTTCCGCTCCTGTTGGCGCCGTGCGTGTTTGGCGGCGCCAGCGGGTAATATGGCGAGGAGGCCAAAAATCGGTTCCATGCCGTCACAGAACCAATTTGTGATGGTCCGCTCCGCCCATCGATGGTGGGCCACATTTCCCACCGTCCAACATCGGGAAAACAATTTTAATGCGTTTGCATCTCTTCATTGTGGCCGCACGGCGGAATCACCACCGCGGGTCAAATGTACCGCGCACTGTCGGCATCACTTCAGAACGGCATGATTCATGACTGCCTTTAAAAGGCGCACACCTGGCGATCTGAACTTTGAGGGGAACTCGGAGGTGAGCGCACACGACCTTGCGCAGTGACCGTGAGGATAGCCCCGTAGGACATCAAGGAAGAGGCGCCGCGCATTCGGTGGGGAGAGAGGCACAGACCACTTGCTTTTTCCCAGTTGGCTTTCAGTGCAGTGCCGGGGTAAGGGCTCCAGTGCAGCTCAGGCCAGGGGGATGCCAAGGCAGCACAGACTGATGGAGGTACACAAGCATATGGGTGGGGGGACGGTGTGGAGGGAGTGGGCGGAGGGTGAGGAAAGTGGCCAAGCCCTTGGCAAAGCTCGTCAAAAATTAGCATTCTTCCCCAGCTGAGACCGTTCAGCAGCAGCTCCATTGAGATGCTCGGAGTCGGGCCTCTGAAGCTTTTCTGCCCACTCAAGCAATGCAGAAGCATGAAAGGGCCACCAAATGCTCCAGAACCTTTCACCCCTCAGGCACAGACAGCAAATTAGTGTACGTTTTAGGGGGCAGCAGAACAATTGGCTGACTGGGCAAGTTGTACAATCCCCTTGTGAAAGGGGCATGGGGCAGTCACTGGTGGAGACACTCACAGCCCCTGCAATGTCTTCATTCAGGTTTGGACCTGGATCCCTCATGGTTCGAGCTAACAGTGCAGCCTTGCAGTGTGGGTTAGGAGAATGCCTGTGCCTGAGCTGAGAGCACAGCATGCAGCCCAGTGGGCAAAGCTGCTGCCAATCGGTCAAGTGGAGTGGGGCGGAGGTGGGTGGGGTTTCGGACAGCCAATGAGTGCACTGCACACTGGCTATCCAAATAGTGTCCAGCACTCCCCTGCATGTGTGAAGGGGCCTTCAGACTTAACCAAGAGAGGTTCTTAGGACACGTATGCTAACCCACGCGTCTCTCTCTTTGATCCTGCAGGAGGAGAACATCAGGATCATGGATAATAGCAAAATACTCCAGACGCTGCAAATCTGAAATAAAGGCAGAAAATGCTGGAAAGGCTCAGCAGGTCTGACAGCGTCTGAGGAGAGAGAAACAGAGTTAACATTTCGAACCTGTGTGACTTCTTCAGAGCTAAAAGGATCATGGAGCCTGGTGATTTAACGGGATGCCCCATGGCTTACAGGGAGCAGAGGAGAAGAAGAAGAGTGCAGCGGAGGCGCCTGGCTCAGCGAAGGGAGGAGCATCTCCCTCAAGATGAAGGGGCGGCAGGAGCTGCTGTGCCCACAGCTGAAGATCCACAGTGAGCCATCACTCGTAGGCACCTTGCTAGACCCAGGGCCTATAGGCGGCACTTGTCATTCCTGCAGATGACTGAGAACCAGTGTCGCCAAAGACTGCGCGTGTCTAGGGAACTGGTCGGTCACATATGCCACCTGCTGCAGGATTTGGTGCCAAGGGGACATGGAGGGCATTCGCTGCCAGTAGCTGTGAAAGTGACCGCAGTGCTCAATTTCTATGCCAGTGGCTCCTTCCAGGGTTCCGCAGGTGACCTGTACAGGATCTCACAAGCCTCCCCACACAAGCGCACCCAGGAGGTCACAGATGCCAGCTTTGGAAAGGCACAGAACTTTCTGCATTTCGATCGGGATCAGGAAAGCCAGGAAGCAAGAGCGCTGGGATTTGTGGCGATCTCTGGTTTTCCACAGGTGCAGGGTGCACTCACGTGGCACTTAGATCTCCGAGGCAACGAGATGTCCAGTATGTGAACCGCAAAGGCTTCTACTCGCTCAATATTCAGCTGGTCTCTGACCACCCCAAACACTCACGATTCCTAGAGAGTGTCCACAACTCCTACATGCTTAGCAGGTTTCAGATCCCTGACGTCTTCCAGGGTCCACAGAGTCTGCAGGGTTGGTTTCTAGGGGTCAAGGGTTACCCACAGAGGGTGTGTTTGATAACACCCGTGTGGCAGCCTCAGACTGCAGCAGAGAGATGGCATAACGAGGCTCATGCCACAACCTGGACGTGGATGGAGCAAACGATTGGCATATTGAAAATGAGGTTCTGGTGCCTCAACAGGTCTGGTGGAGCACCGCAGTACACTCCCCAGAGGGTGTCGCGCATCATCATAGCTTGTTGCAGGCTACACCAACCTGGCCCTGCAACAGCAGGAGGACCTGGCTGAGGAGGAGATGGAAGAGCTGCACACCCCCTCTGATGAGGAGGAGGTTGAAGGGGACGAGGACGACGAGGCCCTCGAAGCTGAGAATGCCGGCGATGAGGCCATCGCACTGGCCAGACGAGGCAGGTGCACTCATGAGGCCCTGGTAGCTGCAAGATTCGTGGAGGATGACGACGAGATGCAGTGAGGACAGTCCTGACATCCTCACCTTGCATGTGTGAACGTTTGACTCCTGTGTGACTGATGGGAGCGCACATCCCCTCAGTGCTCAGGCTCATGTCGTGGAGACACAGTGGAGGCCCTAATAGTCACTAGATTCCAGGAGGATGGTGATGACATGCAGTGACGACACTCCATAGATCTTCACACAGCCTCTGTGAATGACTGACTCCTGTCTGACTGAAGGTAGATCACTTGCGCTCTGTGATCAGGGTCATATCATAGATACACTGCCGTGAAAGTTTAAATGTACCTGATCCTTTGTCAGCCTTCAGTACCTGACCCCTTCAGGAGCACAGGATCACCAGTCACAGATCCTGAAGAGATGGGGGACCAACCCCACCTCAAAGGTGCTGAGAGCACACAGAGAGAATGACAGAACTCTAATGCCTGCCCACGACTTCCTGGCAGCAATGACAAGCACCATTGAGAGGCAGACATCAATAATGTGCCCAGTGAGTGTGAGGCCGGACCAGCACTTTGGTCTAAAGGTTACACACTGCACAGGGAAGCGGCCCTGGACTGAGACACCTGCCTTTATCTTGTGCAGGAACCAAGGTTTCAGATCTGAGTGACATGAACACTGCTCATCAGAGCAAGGAACCTTAGGCAGGGAGACATTCTTGGGAGTTTATTTGCAATAGTGAACATTATGTACATGTGATTAGCACCTGCGCCCAGGCTGTGCAACTACATCTTCTTAACTTTCCTAACCTTGCCACTATGTCTTGGTGCTCTCCGGACATCCACAGTGGAGGTGGAGGCAACCTGTTGACTGCTATTCCCTGGCTGCGATGAACTTGGCGGGCGTCCTCTGGAGGTCTGAGACCTGGATGGCCCTGGCCTGCTTTGCTTGTTCTGTTGTGGGCCAGGTACACCCTCCTCTGGCCTGTGGAGCTGGGAATGATGGGGACACAGGAAAAGGGGATTTGGATTGGCCAGACATTCCCGGAGTCACCTGGGTGGATGGCCCCTGGGTGTCGAGCTGGTGATCGTGCTCCCAATGGGTGTCCAAGGGCCCCTGGCTGACTCCTTGAGGAGAAGGGGAAGCTGGAGTGGGATCGAGCTGCCCCACACCCCTCTTGCGTTGGCACTGTTGGAGGCCAACTATGGCATCAGCGATGGAGTTCAGCCCACGCAACAGTGCAGGACTGACGTCCTGGACCAAGGTGTCCATGACGGCTGCCATCCTGCCAGTGTTGACCTTAGTGCATTGGCATGATAGCCAAACAGCTCGGACTGAAGCAAGACGGGCTCCTCCATCGTCTCTTGCAATCTGAGGAGAGCATCAGACACCCCTTCCTGATGTTCCTGTAATTGTCTTTGCAGCTCCACCAACTAATTGAGGACCGAGTCCAGAGGCTCATCATCTGACTCAGACTCAGCAGATTCCTTGCCTCCACAGTCCTCCAACCTCGGATATAGCGATCATAATACAATTGAGTTCTGTTTGAAAATGACATACGTCAATCACAAGTAAGAATCTTAAACTTAAACAATGCCAATGACATAGATACGAGAGGAGAGCTGGCTACAATTGATTAGGTAAATGGGCTAAAAGTATGGTGGTAAATAAACAGTGAGAAATGTTTAAAGAAACAATTCAACCTGTTCAACAAAAATACTTTCTATTGAAAAACAAAAAGTTAGCGAGAAAGATCTATCCATGGCTTACTAAGGAGGATAAGGATTGTGTTATATTAAAAGAAGAGGTTTATAATGTTGCAAAGAATAGTAGTAAGTCTGAGGATTGGGGATGTTTTGAAACTAGCAAAGGTCTACTAAAAAGTTTATACAAAGGGAAAACAGTGTATGAGAGTAAACTAGCAAGGAGTATGAAAACTGATTGTCAGAGCTTTTACAAGTATATGAAAAGGAAAAGCATTCAATAAGGTGCCACAACAAAATGTTAATGCACAAGATGGAGATTCATGGAGTTCGGGGAAATATATTAGCAAGGATTGAGGGTTAGTGAATGGCCAGGAAGCAAAGAGCAGGATAAATGGGGCATTTTCAAGTTAGCAGGCTGTGGCTAGTAGAATGCTGCAAAGATCAGTGCTGGGGCCTCAGCTATTTACAATCTATATTAATGATTCAGATGAAAATACAGGGAATAATGCTGATGATACAAAGCTAGGTGAGAATGTAAGCTGTGAGGAGGACACAAAGAGGCTGCAAAGAGATATAGACAGGTTAAGTGAGTGGACAAAAAGGTGGCAGATGTAGTATAATGTGGGAAAGTGTGATCATAAGAATAGAAAAGCAGAATATTTTTTAAAAAGGCATGAAACTTATAAATGTTGACAGAGCAAGCAATTAGGAAAGCAAATGGCATGTTGGCCTTTATTACAAGGGGACTAGAATGCAAGAATAAGGAATCATTGCTATAATTGTATGGGGCTTTGGTAAGTCCACACCTGGAATGATGTGTACAATTTTTGTTTCCATATTTAAAGAGGGATATACTTGCATTGGAGGCAGTACAGGGAAGGTTCACTAGATTGGTCCCTGGGATAAGAGGGTTGTCCTATGATGAGAGGCTGATTAAATTGGGTCTACATTCTCTGGAGTTTTGAAGAGTGAGAGGTGATCTTGCTGAAACAATCAATATTGTGAAGGGGCTTGCCAGGGTAGAGACTGAGGGGCTGTTTCCCTTGGCTGGGGAATCTAGAACAAGAGAGGGGCAGAGTTTTGGAAAAGGGGCCAATCATTTAGGGCTGAGAGGAGGAGAAATTTCTTCACTCAAAGGATTGTAAATCTTTGGAATTGTAAACTCCAGAGAGTTGTGGGTGCTCCATCATTGAACACATTTCAGGCCGAGATAGACAGATTTTTGGTTTCAGAGGGAATCAATGGATATGGGGAGTGGGCGGGAAAGTGGAGTTGAAGCCAAGATCAGCCAAATCGTATTGAATGGTGGAGCAGGCACTACAGGCACTATCATTGACTCCTGCTCCTATTTCTTATGTTCTCTATGTCCTGACCCAAAAAGCAATATTGGCACAAGGGACACCTGCATGCCACTAGCAATTCCTACACTAAACCCTTGGGGACCAGGCTTCCAAATCATGCTAAATTTTGACAATGTAAATAAAGGCCTGATGTCTTTACAGTAGCTGTGGAGGGATCTGTCCTGGCTTTGCTGCAGGTGCACACAAGAGTTGCAGCAGCAGTTTTCAGCATTGGGAGATGGAAGAGACCACAGGAAATCCTGTCCCTCTGAAGATAAGACAGGATCTCATTCTGAGCCATAAGGACTGGGACCCTCCCGGTTTCTACTGAATCAGCTGACTACCGGAGTGGAAGTCTTGGGATTAGAACAAGAAAACTTGGCTAAGGATCCCACCAGGGTTCCCACGCTGAATATTATTCACTGACCTGTGCTAGAAAGTGCTGGCCGGTGAGGATAGAGTCTAATCTCGCTGTGATGTCCCCCACCTTTGTGTTCTTGTTTTCTTGTGTTCCCCCCCTCCGCCCGCCCCCATGCTAGAATGGACAATTGCCAAGGCCATTGAAAAATGTGATGCGTTCAGAGAGAACAGCCGAGGTTTGCTCACTCACTCAGCACTTTACCCAAAGAGTGGTGAGAATGTGGAACATGCTACCACAAGGCGTAGTCGAAGCGAATACTGTAGTTAGATGTAAGGGGAAGCTGGATACATACATGAGGGAGAAAGGAATAGGAGATTGTGCAGAGAGGTTTAGGTGATGTTGGGGTGTGGAGCTTAAGCACTGGTGTGACCGAGTGGGCCGGCTCATCTGTCCCTGTGCTGTAGATTCAACGTAATTCTATGTAAGGGCATAAAATAAAGGTGATTCCTGATCAGTGTGGCTCAGTATTACATTTAGTGGTGCATTTAAATGGCTGTCAATGGCATGTAGATTTCCCACAGGGGTGCCCTAATGTCTTTCCGTAACTTCAGTGGAAGAACATAGAGAGGCCCAGAGAAATGCAGCAAATGGTCATTTACCCAGTTTCACTAAAGGTTTTGGCCAAAGTCTACTGAGGTCATGGCAGGAAAGTGGGAAACGACAGTGGAATTTCTGGGCATGCAGCTTTAATGAGGAACATGGAGCTAATACGAGCATATAAATATATGAATTATGAGCAGGAGTAGGCCACTCAGCTCCTCGAGACTGTTTCACCATTCAATACGATCATGGCTGATCTGGTTGTAACCTCCACTCCACATTCCTGCCTATCCCTGAAAACCTTTCACCTCACCTCTGTCTTAAATGAGCGACCCCTTAATTTTAAACCATGACCCCTAGTTCTAGATTCTCCCACAAGAGGAAACGTTCTCACCACATGCACTCTGTTAAGACCCCAAGGATCTTAAAGGTTTCAATCAATCAAGTCGCCTCTTACTCTTCTAAACTCAGTGGTCACAAGCCTAACCTGCCCAACCTTTCCTCATAAGACAACCCAACCATTCCTGGTATTAATCTAGTAAACCTTTTCTGAACTGCAACTAACATATTTACATCCTTTCTTAAATAAGGAGACCAATACTGTACACGGTACTCCAGATGTGGTCTTACCAGTGCCTTGTACAACTGAAGCACAACCTCCCTACTTTTGTATTCAATTCCCCTCACAATAAACGATACCATTCCATTAGCTTTCCTGTGGCATAAATTCTGTGGACTGTAGGGCATCCTCTGTTCTGTAATGACCCAATTACTCTATAATTATGACTAATGGTGACCAGTTGGAATTAACTAAAGATTCCACAGTCAGAGGTTTATTTGAAGAGATAAAGCATTGGAAAGTAAAATGCTGTTGGATCAAATCCATATGAAAATCCACATATTGAAACCAGCCCTTCCCTTGAGGAGCAGTCCTCTCAGTAAGAGCATAATATAAGAACATAAAAAATAGGAACAGAAGTAGGCTATTTGTCCATTCAAGCCTGGTCCATCATTCAAAAAGATCATGGCTGATCTTCTACTACAAACCTACTATCACCATAATCACTTAGTTCCCTTAGTTTCCAGAAAACCAATTGACCTCAGTCTTGAATATACTCAATAACTGAGCGTCCAAGGCCGCAGGGGTGGAGAAATCTAAAGATTCACAACCCTTTGAATAAAGTAAGTACTCCTCGTCTCAGCCCACAGAGACCAAACCCCTATCTGGAGACTGTGATGCTGAGTTCGAGAGTGTCCAGGATCATCTGACAGTAATGGTGACCTCTCTCTCTCCCCCTGTAATTTGAATTGAATTACATAGAACTTACAGCACAGAAACTGGCCATTCAGCCCAACTGCTCAATGCCAGTGTTTATGCTCCTCCCACTTCACTTCATCCCATCCCATCAACATAACCTTCTAATTGATCCATGACCATTCTTAGATGCCAACTACTCTGCCAGCCATCTTTTTGTTTCATCTATTAAGAGACCTTGCATCCACTTTTTTTTTGAAGACATTTATGAGTTTCTGTTCAGAATCACTTGAAGAATACATCCACCTACAAATGGTGCCTAGGTCTTACTCTGTAGCTAAATTGTTTTTGCCACTGGACTTTACATTAATTCTGGATGTCCGCCCACAGATTCCATGGCTTTCTATACTAATCACGTGGAACATGATTTGCGGCTTTCAGTACTGAGGTCTTGTATTAAAAGGCCCCAAGGCAGCCATGTGCCAGTTTCCAACAGACCTGAGTTACAATAGATTCCTTGCCCTGCTCATAATGTCCATGCCACCTGCCATTTTGTTATCTTAATACAGTTACTAGTAACTTGGAAGGGGAGCATCTCCTGACTTACACTACCTCTGTCGAAATTGTCCCCCCAGCGAGGCGAGTGGAGAAGAAGGGGTCATTTCAATTGATTTCATTAAAACAGAATGGATTCTACCGCTGAAGGTCAATAGACTCTCCCAGGTCACCACCAGCGCAGCATTTCACTCTGTCATTCTGGGCTAAGTTTGAGCACAGGTCCCAGAGGTGAAAGCTCATTCTTCAAAGCCAGCCCATGGCCTCAGCATAACTGAGCATAAAGGCAACTCCATTGGTTGAGTCCCAATAGTTTGCAATATGACACCTTGACAACACATGCAAATATTGATCTTTTAAATTGCAAGTAGAGCAATTTCTTCATCTTTAGCTTGTCGCCCAAATTCAGATCCAACCCACAAATCCTCGCCACAGGCAGGACAAGGAGGCAAGTCCCACCCCAGCTGGAACAGGGACAAAACCCCAGGCTGTTGGCACCAATCTGATCCACACTGGCCACCCAGCCAAACACCTCCTCACCAGGGTCCAAGTCACCAAGTCACTGTGGCAACATACACTTTTGCATGCATATTGTAACTCGAAGCTATGAATGGTGATGGTTGAGGCACCAACTTTCTACCCATGACCAGGAATCTCTTCCATTCTTACCACCTGTCATTGGCATATGTTGGATTTTCAGATTGACGCTCAATCTGTTTGGCCATATTATGAGTGCTCCTTCCTTGGCCATTGGAGGTGTCAGCTCTGGCTCAGTCCATAGCACCCTCGCCTTTGAATCAGAAGGTTGTGGGTTCGTGTCCCACTCCTGGTAACCAAGAACCTCTTAACCCAAGAACCACAGCAGCTGTCTGTTTATTTATAGGGGCTCAAGTGAATCCCCAGTTAATGCCCATGACCTGCATACAATTAAATACCATTAACATAAAATTAACATAAAAGATTAAATGCACTAATTTGCAATTACAATACCTGGGAAATGAAATGGATAAATACTTGTTCTTAAAACACTTACAGCTGTTAACCCAATAATGAATAAGTGCCTGAGACTTGTAAGCCTGAGATTCCTGGGGAATCAGTAATGTAGTGATAATGTCACTGGACTAGTAATCCCTAGGCCCAGGCTAATTCTCTGGGGACATGGGTTCAAATTCAATTAATAAATCTGGAATTAAAACTAGCCTAATGGTAAACACAAAGCCATTGTTGTAAAAACCCATCTAGTTCACTAATGTACTTTAGGGAAGGAAATCTGCAATCCTTACCTGGTCTGGCCTACATGTGACTCCAGACCCACAGCAATGTGGTTGATTCTTAAATGCCCTCTGAACCAGGGCAATTAGAGATGGTCACTAAATGCAGGTCTAGCTAGTGACACCCACATCCCATGAACTGTTACATCATTACTTAATATAGTAATAAATCCCAAAATTCCTCTACACTCCCAACTACACACCCCCTTTAAGGCAACAGTCCAAAAGTAGATTTTAAGTTTTAATAGACAATCCAACAAGGTTACCACAGGCACTCACTCAACAGTGAAATTCACAGAATCACAGAATCAGAATCACAGAATCACAGTGCAGAAGAGGCCCTTCGGCCCATCGAGTCTGCACCAACACATGAGAAACACCTGACCTACCTACCTAGTCCCATTTTGGTAAGGATTACCAAATCCCTATTGGTAATCCAATAGGGATTACCTATTCCTATTGTAGGAATAGGTAATCCTATTACCTAGGATTAGGTTTGTGTGTGGCCCATAGCCTTGAATGTTATGACGTGCCAAGTGCTCATCCAGGTGCCTTTTAAAGGATATGAGGCAACCCGCCTTCACCACCCTCCCAGGCAGTGCATTCCAGACCGCCACCACCCTCTGGGTAAAAAGATTTTTCCTCACATCTCCCCTAAACCTCCTGCCCCTCACCTTGAACTTATGCCCCCTTGTGACTGACCCTTCAACTAAGGGGAACAGCTGCTCCCTATCCACCCTGTCCATGCCCCTCATAATCTTGTACACCTCGATCAGGTCGCCCCTCAGTCATCTCTGCTCCAGTAAAAACAACCCAAGTCTATCCAACCTCTCTTCATAACTTAAATGTTTCATCCCAGGCAACATCCTGGTGAATCTCCTCTGCATCCCCTCCAGTGCAATCACATCCTTCCTATAATGTGGCGACCAGAACTGCACACAGTACTCCAGCTGTGGCCTCACCAAGGTTCTATACAACTCCAACAAATTACAAAGGCTTTTAACACAACTTTGGTTACTGGAACAGCAGACTTCTGCAAAGTGGCTAGACGCTATTTCCCCAAGCCTGGTTCATATTGGGTAACATTTTCCCCCCATTGTGGGGGATGTGTGGGAGCGGGCGCAGATGGGTAGGTTCCCGATTGGCGCCCCCAGTTGGGGGCGCACCGCCATTTTACGTGGGCGGGCCAATTAAGGCCCACCCAGCGTGACGTCCGCTCGAAAGCGCTGTGCGCTCCCTGTGCTGGTGGCGGGGGGGAGGTGGATTCCCTGAGCCGGGAGTGTGCTCTTTCGCGCATGTGCACAAAAGAGCGCACAGATCTCCCTGAGGCAAAGTGCTGCCTCAGGGAACTGAAAATCTAAATGATGCGGGGTGACATCAGAAAGCCTCACCGCTCCCCCTCCTCCCAGCTTGCCTACCGGAAGATGCAGCCCATAGTGTATCCTTTAGATCTTCCGTGGCCACCTCTGATACTACCTTCCACCCTTGTTTAAATATATTTCTTCCTCTTTAATCTGTAAATCCCATTGTTCCCACCTGTCTTTGGAAGATATAAAAATCTTTCATGATGTCAATATGTTTTTTTTTTGGAAAAAATAAATGTAATAACCTTGCCTTATTTATCCTGTCAGTTGTAAAACTTTATCATGTTTCTTTGAAAAGCAAACACCTCTCCACTTGTCTTAAAATGCAAATTTCATTCACACCCTGTCCGCAGAGACTTTTACCCTAGCTCACTCATTAGCATTTCAAATATCCCTTTTACACCTGACAGTTTTGGTAATTTGAACTTTGCAATCTATCCGACTCTAATTCAATTCAATCAGCCACACAGACAGAACCATCCACACACACACACACAAACCTAAGCCTACTTTGCAATATCCCACAATCCTATTGTGGAAAATATGACAGTTTTGTGACAATCGTTCAGTCTGAATTTCCGCTAGTTGGGGAATAGGAAGGCAGTTGCTTGTGAGAAACTGCATTTAATGAATTTATGACGTTAAGTTGCCTAAGAGCCTGGGTTCAGGAGCTGCATGTTGCTTAACTGTGGCAGTTAAGAGTTTTATTTTTGTTAGCTTTGAAGAAATGGCTGAAAGGTGCTTATTTGTCCCACCTTTAAACAAAATGCATGCGTCGATTTAATTGATTAACCATATCTGTAGGGTAGAACATCTTTATTAAAAAGAAGCTTGTCTTTCTTTTCTGACATTATGGTAAGACGTGTTAGTAACATTTGTTCATAATGACTTTAGTATCCGTGGGACTTGGGTTAAAATATGTTGATTTGAATGCTTGTGATAGGTGCATTATTGACAGGAGGGATGTGACTTTGTGTCTGCTCTGTATCTAAAGGAAATGTCACATTTGTTCACAGTGGAATGTAAACTCTGGAGGCCTAGGGGAAAAGGGCTGGACATTTGGTTTTGGTCTACGTGGTTCTAGTTGCAGAGGTTGGGGTGACACAAGATGACCCGGGCCCTAAGCCAACGGAAGAGCTGAATTTGGGCTATTTCCAAATAAGGGATTCCTGAATAATGAGAAGCGGGGATAAAAGTTGGAAAATCAGAACCTTGGTTGGCACAGTGTTACCATGGCTTCTGTGGTATGGTTCATTTGACACAGTTCAATATCACTTTAGAGATGGACAAAGAGAAAGACATCACCTGTGCTGGCAATGCTCAAGGAATCCTAGGAACTTGAGGGATGAGGAACTTTCATGTTATCTCCACTGCTTTTTGTTAAGTAGATGTAAAATATTGCTTAAATTCTAATTGATTCATAAATATTAGTTATTCATACCTTGTTGGGTCAGGCATAACTGAGGACCCTGGTGTTAAAAATTAAGAAGTTGGAACTTAGAGATTTTAATTAAAAGGGTTCTATACCTCTAAATCCTAAAATCTTACATAGCTCCATTTTGCCACATTCTTTATAAAAAAACAAACTTTACATTTATCTACTGAATGAGGACAGTGCCCGGGTAATTCAGTAATATTTTTAATGAGAGATTGAGGGCTAGATTTTCCCATGCTTTTTGGGGCTTTGACATCAGGGTGAAATATGGGGAGATGCTGGTGTAGTGGTAATGTCACTGGACTAGTAATCCAGCAGCTAATGCTGTGGGGATGCAGGTTCAAATCCCACCATGGCATCTGGTGGAATTTAAGTTCAATTAATAAACTTGAATGTTAAAGCCAATCTTAGTAATGCCCCTTTAGGGAAGGAAATCTGCCATCCTTATGCTGGTCTGGCCTACATGTGACTCCTCCTAATTGGCTACCTCTGAGCTCACTGCCCAATTAAGGGTGGCAAGTGGGCTCATGATGGGGGAGGTGGGAGCTTCTGAGGCAGGCCAGAGACAGTGAGGGTACATCAACATGGAGGTGCTCTTGTGAATAAGTAAGCAATTAACTAAATAAATTACAGCAAAAGCTCCCAGGTCAACACTGAACCATTCTAGCCAAATATAGCAAGAAAACTCCTGGCAAAGGCTGTGAGTTCCTGTGAGAGCAGTCAGCACCTATTACTGTTTGAGCATACTCGATATAAATGCAATTATCCACTAATCATTGAGAGCTAAGTGTTATTTTTGGACAGGGATCAGATCCGTTAAAATTTAGTACACTCAGCAGTCTCTCAACCAAGGTAGGAAAGAGCAGAGAATGATGGAATGGTTAGTTTGAAATGTGTGACAGCCACTCTGCATTCATTATGCAACATGAAGAGCTGATCTCTCAGAATCAATGTTTTGAGAAATACATCAATGGATTGTCACTCTTTCAGAAACAGAAGGGAACCTAAAATTTTTGGATTTTTCTTTCAAAATAATAGTTTTTTCTTAATGACGTGCAAACGTAGGAAAGTGATGGCGCCAAAAGATTAACTGCCGAAGAAGCCTGCTCCACACACCATGACGTGAAAGCAAAATGCTGCAGATGCTGGAAATCTGAAATCAAAGCAATCCTGGTGAAAGGTCACGAACCTGGAATGTTTAACTCTATTTCTCTTCTGACAGGCTCCCTGAGCTGCTGAGTGTCTCCAGCCTTTTCTGCGCCTGCACCATACACCATGATTCTTGGAACATCGTTGACGAGACACATCCTGTTCCACCCTCAGGCATGTAACCTCTTGGGAACGGGGACAGGTTCCCTGCCCAATTCAGGGTGGCAGGAGGCTTCTCAAAGCTCGAGCGCCAATCAGAGGCCTTCCAGCTACAGAGAAGCAGCAGGCTGCAGTACAGAGTAAGTAACTGGGAGGGCACTTCAACATGAAGGTGCCCTTTCAGCAACCTTTCTATATAAAAAAAAAAATTAAAAGCCAGAAAAAAATTGCCAGGGCACCACTATGGGTGGGTGTGGTGGTGGTGGTTGGGGGTGGTGGATGGGTGAGGTGGTCCTTCTAAAGGGTGGCCTTTGTTGGCCGCATTCCCACTCAGGAAAGGAGGGACGGTCTGTAGACCTGCCTGGGGCACTGGCATGACCCCAGGCTGCTGTTTGGTGCCCACCTCTGGGGGTGGCGCATCTGGAAAAAACCCAGCTGACCTCCTGTCAGCATCCTCAACAAGGCTCTTACTGAAGAGAATTGGCTGCCCACCTCGTGGGGGGTAGGCAGCCCTGTCGGGCCCTGAACGCACCTTGGCAACATTGGCCATCGCCAGGAAGGGGGGTGGGGGGGGAAACAGGCGCGTTGGTCAACACCATTCATTTCGGGACCCGTCAGCCTCTGGTCCCGACCTTGAAGGGGCCCCAAACATTAAGGCGAAAGAGCATCTTTGCATCGAAACAGCCAATGAGCCCCCTTGCCCTACAATGAATTTGTTTATAAGTAGACATCAGCGCACGTATTAACTCATGTAAAATTTCTGATGGCTGCATTTGCGGCAAACTCCAAACGCTGTGGGCCTTTGCCAATATCACAGTTGCTCTTCATGCTCCATACAACGTATTAATTTTGAATCATATTTAATAAAATCCCAAAATTCAAAACAATTTCAAATTCAGCAGATGACTTTACATTAAATTGGTACATTTTTCCACATTTCTCAGCGTAGGGGCTACAAGCATTTCATTAGCTCTGAGACAGCTGGCGTTATTATATTTGAGATGCCTTTCTCAGCTTGTTCATAATGACCAGGATATTTCAATAACTATCGTTTATTCGTCTTTCTGGCTTGTTCCCCGGCTTCTGTTCAAGAGGAAGGTGACGAAATGCGTAATCAATCACAATAGAGAAAAAAAAACAATTCCAGATCTTCATTAATCTGATAAGGAGAGTGTAAGTAATAAGTTACTTTAATGCGTTTGTGTGCTGTTGCTGTTATCACTCAATGGGCTGCATGCTGACTTAGTTTATCAGCTCGGCGGAGGGAGCTGGAAGCCATGTGTGACTTGTTTTTCTAAGATTCTGAGTGATTGAAACTTGATGGGGTGTGGTAGTGAAAATATAAGCAGCGATGGAAAACCTGCTCAGTAATTTTCTGCTCAGGTGCCCAGAAATACAAGCAGACTTCGCTCGTGATGTCATGGGGCTTCTGTATCCATCTTTCAATTTTAGAAGCATTGAAGTCAGTGGGACTTAAAATAGGACAAGAGTGTTAAAGGCGCGATCAGCGAGATGGGCTACACACCTTCAGACGCCAATTCTGTTTTAACGCATAGGCCGCAATTTTTCCCTCGTTGGGGCGAGCTCGGTGGGAATGGGGGAGAGGGCAATCGGGGAGCTGCCCGCCGCCCGCAATCGGCTCCACGCCCTGATTTCATGCCGGGCGGGCCTATTAAGGCCCACTCTGTGTGGATGGCCAGCGGCAGTGCTGAGCGCTACCTGTGCGGGTGGGGGGGAGGAGGGCGAATGGGCCTAGCATGCAGTGCGCGGAGCTGCCTCAGGGAGATTGAAGCACTTTTTAAAAAAAATTAATAAAGACAGTAAACATTAAAAAACATGTCCCCCCCCCATGTGACCCTGTCACGTGAGATGGGACGTGTTTTTAATTGATGTTCATTTGCTTTAGGAAACCTCAACCCGCTTGTGGATGAGGTTTCCTAAAAAAATGTAAAGGCCGCTTGGCCTTTTCGCCTGCGCGGCAGCCATTAGGTTGGACGGCCAGGGTAAATTTGATTTTAATTAGTTTGTTAATGGCCTTAACAGGCCTTTCAATTATTGGCCGGCCCACAGCAGAGTCCGGAGTGTGTCCGCCATATGAAATATCGCGCGAGTGCGCGATGACGTCGGGACACACGCCCGATGTCATTGCGCATTATATTACGCTCGGGCGTGTCGGGTGTGTGCCCGCACGCCAAATGTAAAATTCTGCCCATAGAGCAGAATAAATACAGTGGCTACAAGAGGCTGGGAATTCTGCGGTGAGTAACTCACCTCCTGACTCCCCAAAGTCTGTCCACCATCTACAAGGCACAAGTCAGGAGTGTGATGGAATACTCTCCACTTGCCTGGGTGAGTGCAGCTCCTACAACACTTAAAAAGCTCGACACCATCCAGGGCAAAGCAGTTGCCTGATTGGCACCCCATCCACAAACATTCACTCCCTCCGCCACTGACCCACAGTGGCAGCAGTGTGTACCATCTACAAAATGCACTGCAGCAACTCACCAAGCCTCCCTAGGCAGCACTTTCCAAACCCACAGCCGCTACCATTGAGAAGGACAAGGGCAGCAGATAGTTGGAAACACCACCACCTGGAAATTCCCTTCCAAGTCAGTCACCATCCTGGCTTGGAAATATATCGCTGTTCCTTCACTGTCACTGGGTCAAAATCCTGGAACTCCCTCCCTAACAGCACTGTGGGTGTACCTACACCACATGGACTGCAGCGGTTCAAGAAGGCAGCTCACCACCACCTTCTCAAGGGCAGTTAGGGATGGGCAATAAATGCTGGCCCAGCCAGGGACGCCCACATCTCGTAAATGAATTTTTTTAAAAATTGTGATCCTTGGAAGAGTCAGGAGGGTGCAAAATCAGATATAGGTGTGGTGTTCCGGCTCTCCTAAGCGGTCCGGCCTCCCCATTGATTTTTGAGGAGGCGTTGGGACCTGGATGCCGGCAAGCTGTCTGAATGCAGCAGGTTAACATACGAGGATAGAAATAAAGGGCTCCCAATGGTCCAGAGAAGTGCTCAGGCTGATGTACACAGTGGCCATTGAGTGTGTGAAGCTAGCACAGTGGTGGATCTATAGGCGCTGGAGCACTTGAGAGGAAGTGAGCTAACAGGGGCATATCAGAGGAGTTCAGGCAGGCATGGCATCACTTCGGGAGGCAAGGGAGGTGGGACGAAGCTACTTGGATATGGGGACAAGCAGGGATGAGGGGCAGCTGCTTAAGCAGCAAGGGCAAGCTATGGGCTTTGAGGCACATTGGAAAAGGGGCAGGGAGGGAATGAAGGCAGGACCCTCCACATGGGATGTAGCAACAACAAATTAGCTTCCTGCATCGGTGTCGCTGGAGGATGTACCGATTAAGGCAGATGCTTGCATGTGCCACCTCCATTGTCACTGGCTGTGTCGGTGTGCCTTGCCTGTAGCTGTCAAGGTGAACATTACCTCAGGAAAGGGCAGGCAGTTGATCTCACTGGCATCTCGCAGTGAGCTGTCCATCACAGCATAGAGGAGGCGACAGATATCCCTGCCCCCACCACCGATGGGGGTCAACCTGACACAGAGGGCAATGAGAATTGCCGCCATTGCTAGACTCCCCCAGGGGCAGGGCAGGTTGTCAATGGCAGCCATGCGGTTATCGAGGGACTGGCAGAGCAGTCGGGGGTAGTCAGGGAAATTCAGGGGGATATGGGCACAAGATGGGATTCTATTCTCCCAATGTTCAACTTGTACGTGGTCACCAGAAGCATTCCTTCCAGGTCTGTGCACAGTGTCTGGGAAGCTTCCATGAATCCTTCAGCCGTTGGAAATCATGGGCACCACAGCTATTCATGCCGCCTGTGAGACAATGTGGGTGGTTGCCAGGGGACAGGGGCTATCCATTAAAAAGATGGCTGCTGACACCCTATACACAACCCTTTGACGGAGGCAAAGAGACACTAAAACCATTGCCATTGCAGAACAAGGGCAATCCCACATTGGTACCTCAGATCTCTGCATAATTCACAACATGATCCTCCAGAGAGGTGAGGACCTTGATGAAGGAGAAGAGGAGGAGCAGCACACTTCCTTGGAGAGTGAGGAGGGAGGCGCAGCCTCACAAGAACATTCTGAGGTCTTATGGCATTGACCAGGATGAAAGGGATACTCAGGCCACTCTGATTCAGGCACATTTCTCCTGAGGGTCCCTTATCCAGAGAGACAAGTGGATCATGACCTCGCCTTTCTTTGGGGCACAGTGAAAAACCCCACGCAAATGATATCATTGAGGTTCCATTGGTTCTCATAGCACCTGGAAGCCAAGTCTCCAACTTCCACACTACGTTAACTAAAACATTTGTCATCCTCTTCTCTTCTCCTTCCTCATTCTTTCTGTGATTTTAACTCATCACTCATTAGAATTACACAAGTCTGAGTACTGTCAGCCTCATCAACACCATCTAGCTGAGTTAGTGGTGTAGTGGTAATGTCGCTAAGCTAGTAATCCAGAGGCCCAGGCTAATTCTCTAGGGACATGAGCTCAAGTCCCGCCATAGCAGCTGGTGGAATTTAAATTCAGTTAATAAATATGGAATTGAAAGCTAGTCTCAGTAATGGTGACCATAAAACTATCAATAATTGTCATAAAAACCCATCTGGTTCACTAATGTGCTCTAGGGAAGGAAATCTACCATCCTTACCTGGTCTGGCCTACATATGACTCCAGATCCACAGCAATGTGGTTGACTCTTAATTGCCCTCTGAAATGGCCTAGCAAGCCACTCAGTTGCAGGGCGCTTAGGGATGGGCAACAAACATTGACCTTGCCAGTGACTCCCACATCCTGTGAAAGAATAAAAAAAGCTGCAATTCAGTTTATCAAAAAAATGACAAGTTTCACTCAAGAGAGTCCCATCACCTAAAGGTGTTCTGACCTTTTCACCCTGTCTTTGATGAATTCCCCCTCGTCATCACCCACTTCCTCTTGTGTTGCTACCCTGGCCAGGTCGAAATGCCGCCTCCTCTATTTGGATCTGTATGGCCAGATTTGGCACTCCACTGCCTGACATGCATCCCTTCTCCAGTGCACTCCCTCACTACATCCAACTCCACCAAAACAAGTGATGACCCTGGCCACAGTGTTGCCTCCTGCACTCCTGACAGAGATGTGAGCTTTACCTAAGCCCAGTGATGCTCCTGGGCGCACGTTTTCTTAAGAAATTCACTCATGGGATGTGGGCGTCGCTGGCTGGGCCAGCATTTGTTGTCCCATCCCTAATTGCCCTTGAGAAGGTGGTGGTGAGCTGCCTTCTCGAACCGCTGCAGTCCATGTGGTGTGGGTACACCCACAGTGCTGTCAGGGAGGGAGTTCCAGGATTCTGAACCAGCTGTACTGGCTGTTCAGGAGGAGCATACACCCTCAGGCTGTTCAATCTGCGTGAATACTTGCGACTGTAGACCTAGAGGCCTGTCATTCACCTTGCCAGTTTGCACCAAGGGTCGTTAAAAAAGTGTTTGCGGTGCTGAATCTGGGTCCCCCTCACCACGTTAGGTCCCCACCACCTCTTCTGCCGCCCCCTGCTAAGTCCCTTTGGCTTAGCTGGTTGGCCTTTTCCTGCTGCTCTCTGGGAATAGAATATTGTGGCGTGTGGACACGAACTCCAGAAGAGCTTCAGGAGAGACATCGCTAAATCAAGGGTTGGAGGGGCCACACTGGCGTGGGTGCTTGTCCTCCTGTGAGCATGCTGACCCTCCCCTCCTGCCCTCTCCCCCGAAACCACCTTAATGCCTGGAACTCCTTTAAAAATCTCTCTGCCGCCCCTGATTGGGTCTCCAACGCACCCCCTGGACCCTAATTGGCCCGCTTATTTAAAATCGCATCACATGCTGATCTTAGAAGAAAAATTCTGTCCAAAGTCCCTTCTCCCCCTTTGGATTCCAGTGACTTTAAAATCTTTTCATGTGTGAGTTTGTCAAGAGTTTTTCAGAAGCTCAGAAGTAAACTCTTGTGCTGAGAAGCTTCCCCACGTATTTGACCTGTAACATCATCAGTGGAAGATTGGGCAGGCAAGAACTTCCCTATCTCAGTCCATGAAGGCGGCTTATTTTTTATTGTGGAACAGGTACCTCCTCCGGCCGATTCCTTCTAATAGTTTCCGTTATTTGATGAGTTACTGATTTTCAATACATGAACCTGAAGTTAGCTGCATCACTTATGGCCTTTTTGGAGATGGGTATTACATGTGCTCGCTTCTGTGTCCCGTTGCTGGGAGTGGGAAATGCTTTTTGCATGCATTCATAGTTCCTGTTCATGCCCCACTCCAGGGCTTGAGAACGAGAACTCCAGTGAAGGACTGAGGGAGTGCTGCAGTGTCACCATTCCATTGAGATGTTAAATCGATCCCCCATCTATACTCTTGGTGGATGTAAAAAGTGTTGATGGTGAGGGATTTGGCAATGGTAATGCCATTGAATGTCAAGGGGCGATGGTTAGGTTCTCTCTGGTCGGAGTTGGTCATTGCCTGGCACTTGTGTGGCGCGAATGTCACTTACCACTTCTCATCCCAAGCCTGAATGTTGTCCAGGTCTTGGTGCATTTGGACATGGACTGCTTCGGTATCTGAGGAGCCGCGAATGGTGCTGAACATTGTTCAATCATCAGCGCACATCCCCACTTCCGACCTTATGATGGAAGGAAGGTCATTGATGAAGCAGCTGAAGATGGTTGGGCCGAGGACACTAACCTGAGGAACTCCTGCAGTGACGTCCTGGGACTGAGATGATTGACCTCCAACAACCACAAGCATCTTCCTTTTGTTATATAATGCTTGGAAACAATTGCAATTAAAGCAACCTCATTGAAAGGTTCAAATAATAAATCAGAAGAGCACATCATTTTCAATTCCCTAATAAGATTTTGATTATTTTTCTCTCATTCCAGCTGCCTTCAATTTCCAGCCTCCAGGGTCTGATTTGTGCAGAAGCCTGCAGCACAATCTTTTCATGAATTCCATATAGGCTGGTGGGTGAAAATGCCTACTCAAAAGATTGCAACAGTCATGTACAAAATGAGCTTGGAGAAGGCAAGATCAGTTTCTCTGTCTGTGGAAAACACAGTGCCCATCCAGTCAAATTTCCATCGCAAATTGGCAGTTTTCATTTCCAATTTGTATTGTCTTATAGAAAGGTCACAGGTTCAGCTGGTCTGAAAAATGGAAATTCACATCCAGAGCTAACCCTGTCGAGGTAAATCGCCAGCAGGTTAAACATTACTCTGTATCCTTCCAGGGCAGTCCTAACATGGGGCATAATCCTCACAACGCTTGGGATTTGATTGTTTTTTTCCCCCAATTTATTTAATGAGTACACAGAAAGTTTTATTCAGCTTCTTTCTTGAAGGTTGGATGTTTTGCAACCAAGGCATAATGGAGCAGGCGGTCCTAATAAAGCTACCACATCACCGAATAGACTTGTAAGTAATGGGGAGATGGTGGCATAGTGGCATAGTGGTAATATCACTGAGCCAGAGGCCCTGGGCTAATGCTTTAGGGACATGGGTTCAAATCCCACCAATGCAGCTGGTGGAATTTGAATTCAGGTCATAACGCCTGCAATTAAAAAGCTCGTCTCTAATAGTGACCATGAAACTATCACTGACACTGATTGTTGTTAAAAGGGGGAGAAATCTGCCTTCCTTACTTGGCCTGCATCCTGGACTCCCCCCAAGCAATATGGTTGACTCTTAACTACCCTCTGAAATGGCCTAGCAAGCCACTCAGTTCAAGGGCAATTAGGGATGGACAAAAAATGCTGGCCTTGTGCCTGTGACAAAGAAAGGGTAAATAAAAAAAGGCTGTAAGTAACACTTGAGTGCTAACTGGACCACAGCTGCAGATGGGGATTGAAAGGACTGCTTCACAGATAAGGATGTGCTTCACACATCAGTAGAGTTGGATAGCAAAGGAGTTTGCAGATATCAGCCATGTTTGCCTACAGGGGACTATTGCTTACTCCAATTCATGCTGAACATCATTTAAGTGCAGCACAAAAGAAAGATAATGAGAGTATTTCAGTGGTATCTCAATAGGTTAGAAAAGCAGACATACTTACCAACAGCCATGAGGAATTCTTCATTAATTTCTATTTTTGTACCGGTTTTACTCACTAAATGAAAATACTCACGCTGTATTTCCATCTTAAGCTAGCGAGTTGCTTCATACATCACCCTATCATGTCTAGCAATAGACATGCTTATCTCTCTCAAAACAAACGTACATAGTATTTGTTGGGGGAGTGGCCCTCAATAGATGTCACCATGCTAGAACTGGCAATAGTATGCTGCAAATACAACCCCTTGCCTACCAAGAGGAGGTGACCCATCGAGATCACAGCTTTGAGGTCATATACGGCCTATGTTATTAAGGTTTTGTGGTTGACAATACTCTTGGTTTGCACATTGACGACCTTCTGAACATTGAGGCCAAAAGTCCAAAATATAATATAGGACACTTTTATCATCTTTGAAATGGACTAGGGATAGATTCATAGAGGAATTCAAAGTCATACAATGGTCTCAGAATATGGACATCATTAGTTACAGTCTGAAATAAGGCTTCAGCAGCGGAAGAACAGATCGCCCATTATCTCTTATGAGCACCTACATCTGAGCATAAAATAGAAAGAACATTCCAAGGTATCCAGGTTGAATAGATAGGATAGGATACTCATTTTGCTTGGGAACTGATACATGGGTGTACTACAACTAGGGGAAAAGTGAATTCCAACCGTCTTTCTCCTCTGCCTTTGAACCTTCCGGGTCATGGTTTCTAATTGTTCCTTCAGTTCCAAAGTACATAGCATAGAGAGATTTGATGTGGCACCTATACTGCAAGGGCCAGAGCACAGACTTTGAATTTAGACAACATATGCTATTAATTACTTACTTTTTTAACCTTGGTTTTTAAATAGGAGAAATAAACAATGTGGAAGTACTATAAATCTTGAATAAATTTACATGCTCCCTGTTAACTTCTTCACATTGTTTCATGAGATGTGGCCGTCACTGGCAAGTCCACCATTTGTTGCCCATCCGTAATTGAGAAGCGCTGATTAACAAGTTGACAAGCAAATTTAAGTGTTGATACTGGGTCTGACTCCATTAACAGAAGTGCTCAATATTACTATCCCTTAAGGAACTAATGCTTCCTCACATGGGGTTTAACATGGAGTTTACGCAGCTAAGTTGCAGATTAGCCACGATCTCTTCGAACGGTGGAAGAGCTTAGAGGGGCTGAATGGCCTGGTCCCTGGTCCCTATGTCCCTAATACCGAGAACAAAAAAAAGCCCCAGTTGCCAAAGAGGAATGACATTACGTTCCTGACTGCCCCCAATAGCATCCTTGATAATTGGAGCAACATCACAGAATTTTACAGCACAGGAGGTCATTTGGCCCTCTGTGCTTGGATCATCTTTCTGAAGGAGCTATCTACTTTGTTCTGTTTCCCAATACACAAATCAAAACAAAATTGTTACCTGGTACAGCTTGTATGCCCAGTGGAATACAACCAATTGTGTTTCCTTTATATTCTGCAGCTCACTGTATTTGATCTGCTTCAATCTTGCTTCTTCCCATTTACTTAGTTTCCGCATCCTGACAACCATCTATTTTGTTCAGAGATTGTTGCTAACACAGCACATGTCTGAGAATGAGTATCCTATTGTTTGCCAGTGGGTGGCATCAATAGCATCATCGTCTGCATCTATTTCCCTTGTTGTATCTTAATCTGTGTCCTAGTCCCTCTGTTAGCAACCAAACTGATATTAATATTAAAAATGGAAAATCCATATTTTAAGGGCGGCATTCTCCCAAAATGAAACTAAGCGCAGTGGAGGTCATTTTCCACAGCTCCCCCGCCCACTGTCCATATTGGCGGCAACCCGCCACCTGATTCTCTGCTTGGAGCCTCATCGATTATGCAGAGCCGCGTTTCCCTCTGAACTCGCCTGGTGGGCCGGGAGCTGATTTGCCTGCCTGCCGTCAGCGGGCGCCATATTTAACCGCCAGTCCAACGCTCAGAGATATCTGAGCCCGCTGGAGATGTCTAAAACCCAGGAGAGAAAGGCCAAGAGCCTTGGGACGAAGCCTGCATCCCCGCAACACCCCACCCCCCCCTTCACCCTCCAGGCCTTGGTCAGAGGGGACCTCACATCTCACCCAATCTCTGCCCCCTCCCTTCTCATCACATGCCTTACTCTCTTCTTCATGCAGGCCAAGCTGCCGCAATAGGCGTGAGAGAGCGCAGACTGTGCGAGGGATGTCCGACATCCTCGGCCGCAGTGAATGCGAGGGGGCTGCAGCCAAGCTGGCTGTGGACGGACAGGGATCGCTCCTGTGGGGAAGGGGAGATCGGCCTTTCCAACCAACTCAGTACGGATCACAGCTCCATCACCTCATCAAATCCTGACAATCACAGTGACTCACGTACAGTCTTATCCAGCTCACGTTCATCAACTGAAACTCTATTTTCTATTCTCTAGGCACAAGCACATTGAGGCCCCCAAGCCAGTCCAGCACCACCAGTGTGAGCCCCTGCACCTCACCCGAGGACAAATCTCCGGAAGAACCGTTAGGGCACTCACACACACACTCTCCACCAGCTCAGAGGCACACACGCTGGTGGGACACAGATATAGATTAGGCTCGGGCTCACTTTCTGGGGGAACACCTCACTGACACGTCCCCCCCAACAGTCGGAGGCAGGAACAGCCCAGGTCTCTGGCACTCGGAGAGCTGCTGGAGACCAGCCACCCACTCAGTCCGAGTCAGATGATGAGCCTCTGGAAGCGGCCGCCAACTCAATGCCGGAGATGCAATGACAGGCGGAGGAACATCAGGCAGAGATTCAACAGTCGCTCAGCAGACTAGAGCGAACAATGGAGGAGTCCGTCCGCGTTCTGCCTGATGTCGTGTCTCCGACATGCGAGCGCCTCGAGGTCACCATGTGAAGGCTGGCGATCACCATGGAGACCTTGGTCCAGCAGGTCTTGCCGGATTTCCGCTCGGCCCTGCACCCCATGGCCACACACGCCGGGTGGGCACCATCAGGATGCAGGCAACATGGCGACGAGGCACCTTGACCTCCCACCGGCTGCACCATCTCCTGCAGGAGTCAGGACGGGGCCCTCGGGTACCCACAGGGAGGGTGAGCATCAGCCGGACACCCCGGGGGCCTCCTCTCAGGGCACTGCAAGGACGTGCAGCCCCTCACAGTCCCTCAGCCTGTGACCCCCATCCACTCCAGCTTCTCAGACCACCGAGGGCGCTTCTACCCCTGAGCAGGTGACCCTTATCAGGCCAGGGCCCTCCAGGCCACAGGCCACCAGAGGACGACCCCCAAGGTCATCGCAGACATCAGGATGTAGCAGTCAGCAGGCAGCCTCCACCTCTGCTGTGGATGTCGGGGCTGCTCCCAGGCGTAGCGCTAGAGTTAGGAAAGTTAAGAAAAATTGATGCCACTTTTGGGTCACGGGTGTGCTGGACATGTAAAGAAATTGCACTTTCGTGAATACTTTTGATGGTTATGTGGATGTTTTGGGCAACTTTGTGATTTTGTACTTTGGAGTCCTCTTATTTCGAGGTTTAGCCTTCCCCCCACTCAGTGACAGTGTTCCACTGTGAGATTCACGTTCCTGTGATGTCAGCCTCAGTTGAACTAGTCTCTGCACCCTTGTGTGATGTCAGAGAGATGAGTTTAAATCTTTATTGGAAGTGTGTGATGCAAGCGTTTTTAACCCTTCTTCCTCAAGGAATATATATCATTGAGTGAGGGCAGCTCATCAGCATTGATAATCTAGTGGCATTTGTATCTCCTCAGTGGTAGTGGCAGAAGATCCCTAGACATAGGCGGGAGGAGGCGATCCATAGGCATGTCCACATCACAGCCACAGCAGTATTTGCATCATTAGATGGTGGCGAAGGCTTCAAGTCTTCTCTCACATCACTCTTGTTCCTAAGTGGACTCTCAGTTCCCAGAGTGAACTCACTCACAGGGCCCCATGGACCAAAGCAAAGGTCATGGCCTGGCGATTCATGAGGCCAGAGTGAATGCGAGACTCGTTCTTGCTGCAAGTGGGTGGACATCCCCTGAGTTGAAAGAAGATGGCATTGAGGGCTAGGAGAGACGTGGCCATATTCCCTCACTTGACTTTCCTCTTTCTGGAACCTGTCAGCGATTAATGTATCTCAGGCACGTCCCCCATGTTGTCCTTCTTCCATGGCGTGATCGCACTCATACTGACCCTCAGCAGCTTCCTGAGGTTGCTGGGCCTCTGGATCTTCATCCTCTGATAAGCTCTCATCCCCCTCCAGGTCACCCTCTGGCAGGAGGTCATCTCTTTGCATATCCAGATTGCAAAGGGCACAAAATACTGTGGTGATGTGGGAAATCCTGTTGGGAGTGTATTGGAGTGAGCCACCTGAGCGGTCCAAGTATCTGAAATGCATCTTCAGAAGCCCTATGGTTTGCTCTATAAGGGACCGTGTGGAGCTGTGAGCAGTGTTGTACCTCTCCTCGGAACAACTCTGAGGGCAACACAGTGGTTGTCATCAGCCAGTATTTCAATGGGTACCCCTTATCTCCAAGCAATCACCCCTGCAGATGTAATGGCCCCTCAAAAATCTCAGGCTCCTGGGAGTGACTCAGGATGTAGGGGTCATGGCAATTCCCAGGGTACTGCGCACAAACATGTAGTATGTGCTTCTGGTGATCACACACCAGTTATACATTGATGGAATGGTAGCCCTTGCAGTTTATAAACATTAGGAGCTGCTGCCATGGAGCCCGTATAGCCACATGGTGCAGTCTATTGCACCCTGCACTCTTGGGAAGATTGAGATGGCGGCGAAGCCGGTGAAACTCTCAACCTGGCTATCTTCATCCAGAGCAAACCTGACATAATGATGGGCCTTCCTGTAAAGGGCATCTGTGGCCTCCTTTATGTGTCGATGTGTTGCAGACTGAGAGATGCTCACAGGTCCCCTGTTGATCCCTGGAAAGACCCAGAGGCAAAGAGGTTGAGTGCTGCAGTCACCTTCAAAGCCACCAGCAGGGGATCCCCTCCAACTCCACAAGGTATCAGGTCTTCATGAAGAATGTGGAATATATGATGTACCAGAGCTCGGGACAAGTGCAGACATACATGGCATTGCCTCTCGTTCATCTGTGAATAAGAGACTCTTCTACGATATACCCTAAGTCTAGTGATTTGCCTCCATTGTCTGGGTCTCTCCTCCTGACCCTCCTGTTCATGCTCTGGCTCCACTTGACCATATTCCTCCTGCTGGAGCTGTGCACAGAGTTTCCTCTCTCTCCTTCACCTCCTCCAATGCATTAGGACCCTGACAAAGGCGGCATTGAGCCCTGGAACCATATCTGCTTTTGCCTTCTCTCTGAAAGGAAACATTGAAGATACTAATGATTCAAGAGGCAAGACAGTGAAGCTCAGAAGATGACACATTTGGAGACTGTAAGGGTCCAGAGTTTTTCCTGCCCTACTTGCATGGTGGCTGAAGCCACCTGGTCCCTGAGACACATCGAGGTGACCAAGATGGCTTCGCAGATATGTAACATCTTGAGCCCTGCGTGGGATACTAAAATTTCAGTGAGACAAGTGACCCAACCTAGTCCTGAGCTCCAATCTCTGATGTGGCATATGAATGACAAATCAATTGCTCAGGGTCAATGAGTGGATGCCCTTTGGCCTGTTAGGTGTGCCAAATCTGGTGAACAGATGACAGGCCTTCATTGGTGGAATGCCATATATGATTAAGCTGTGCCTCCCTCACTATTGCCTGAATTCCCCAATTCTACATTCCTATGTGTTACTCTTGAGATGCAGCGACTGTGATGGGAAGCCACTGAGTCCGAGTAGCCCTTTAACAGTGTTAATGAAGCCATTAGCTTTCAGTGCCTTTCATCGCAAGGGGGTCTTCCTCCTTTCTTTCTAAGCAGACTCCTGCTGACTCTGGCGGCAACAAGAGGTTAGGGGGCAACCCCAGAAAAGCCCCCCTCGTGTTCACCCTTCTCCCGGCTGCCATTCCACAGCCTTCCCCCCTCGTTGACCCCCTCGTGTTGGCAGTCTGACCCCTCGCCTTACAGCCCATCCCCGGTTGAAGTGCTGGTCTCTGAAAGTGGAGGCCTGCATGAGTACCGCAGCACAGTGGTGTTTCTCGGGACAATGAAAGCAAAGGGAAGGATGAGTCCAACCCTATTGCCCCAGCAGAGTGGCGTTCATCGCAACAAGACCGGCGCTGTGACAGGTATGTTCCACTCACTTCGTGCCGCCTCTGTTCATACGGCTTTGACATTGACGAAATTTCCTGCTGGCGTGATGGAAGATTGGAATGTGCGGTGAGATTCCATAAGACCATAAGACATAGGAGCAGAAATTAGGCCATTCAGCCCATCGAGTCTGCTCCGCCATTCAATCATGGCTGATAAGTTTCTCAACCCCATTCTCCCGCCTTCTCCCCATAGCCTTTGATCCCCTTACCAATCAAGAACCTATCTATCTCGGTCTTAAATACACTCAATGACCTGGCCTCCACAGCCTTCTGTGGCAATGAATTCCATTGATTCACCACTCTCTGGCTAAAGAAGTTTCTCCTTATCTCTGTTCTAAAAGGTCTTCCCTTTACTCTGAGGCTGTGCCTTCGGGTCCTAGTCGCTCCTACTAATGGAAACATCTTCCCCACGTCCACTCTATCCAGGCCTTTCAGTATTCTGTAAGTTTCAATCAGATCCCCCCTCATCCTTCTAAACTCCATCGACTATAGACCCAGGGTCCTCAAACGTTCCTCATATGTTAAGCCTTTCATTCCTGGGATCGTTCTCGTGCACCTCCTCTGGACTCTCTCCAGGGCCAGCGAGCATTCATGACATGCTAACGAATGCAAATGGCGTTCGCACCCGCTAGTCGGCGGGATAGCGGACCCGCCATGAAAACACCGTCAGGAGAATTACCACCTGTTTTTACGACGGCAGGTTTCCGATTTTTTTTTTTGCCTCCCGCTTCATTCTCTGCTCCTGTCCGCCACGAAACCCGCCGTGGGCGGGAAGGGAGAATTCCGCCCTTGAGCTCTCGTTCAAAATTTCCAAACGACCCTCAGCCTCCACAGCTCTTTGGGGAAGAGAATTCCATATTTTCACCGCCCCCACCCCCCCACCCCACCCCCGGCCCCTGGGTTCTGAAGAAGATGTTGGACTCAAAACGTCGACTCTGGGCGGGATCTCCCGGTCCCGATCCTGGCAGGATTTACCGGTGTCACTGAAGTCAATGGACTTCTGGCCGGATCGCCGCACGTGGCAGGGCCGGGAAATGCTGGTCTTTTGATCTTCTCTCCGCAGATGCCGCCAGACCTGCTGTGATTTCCCATTTCTGATTTCAAATCCAGGTTTCCACCACCCTTTGTGTGACCAAGTGCTTCCTGACGTCATTCCTGAATGGCCTAGGTCTCACTTTAAGGTTATTCCCTCTTGGTCTGGACTCCCCCCACCAGAGGAAATGGCTCCTTTCTCCATCTACCCTATCAACATTTTTTTTTAATGAAATCAATTAGATCGCCCTTTAATCGTAAATTCATTGAGCTGGCTTGGTTCCATATCCTTTTGTGAATAAAATTCAATCAATCTCAGTTTTGAAATTTTCTATTGTGCTGCACAACATCCGTTTGAACAGGTAGCACATTAGGGTAACATATTATCTGCCGTATGACACTTCCCCCCAGTTACACACCCCCTCATGTTGGCAGTATCAGCCTAGATTGCACACTCAAACCCACAGATAGAACTCAGTTGAACCTATGGGCAGAATTGTTAGCTCGACATGCGGGCACACTCCTCACCCGCTCGAGCGTAAAGTAGCATGTGATATCAGGTGAGCGTCCCGACCTCATACCGCGCTCAGGTGGTATTTCGGTCGGCGGGCGCGCGGGGAAGTCAGAAGCACACCCGCCAACAATTAAGAGGGCAGTTAAGCCCATTTAAGTCCCAGCTGACTTCAATTTTTCGTGGCCCGTCCAACCTCACGGTTGGCGGATGGGCGAATCTGCCAGGCGGACTTTGCATTTTTGATGAAGCCTCGTCCAAGGGCGGGATGAGGATTCCATTATTAAATTAAAAGGAAAATGTTTGGGCATATCGTCTGTATGTTCAGGTGACTGATTCTGATGAGTGGACATTTTTTTTTCCCCCCCGCGCCTTAAAATCTTTATTCATTGCTTTTAAATTCTTCAGCCTCCTGAGGCAGCTTCATGCCTCGCTACCCCCCATGCCTACACCAGCACCCGCCCTCCCCCCGCCCCCGCTGAGCATTTCAGCACCCCTTTCGCACTGGTTGGCCATTCCCTGGCAGCTCCCGGGTCTCCTGATCGCGCACGCCCATCGAACTGAAAAATGCTGCCCCACGACTTTCTGATACAGCGGTCAGACTGCCAACAGCTGGGCTAAGTGGACGTAGAGTTTGCGGGCAAGATCATGTGCACGTCGCAAAAAAAAAAAAATCCAAACTCTCATGGCAGAGAATTTTGCACAGCCGCCACGAAGTGT
This sequence comes from Cetorhinus maximus, assembly GCF_964194155.1. NCBI lineage: Eukaryota > Metazoa > Chordata > Chondrichthyes > Lamniformes > Cetorhinidae > Cetorhinus > Cetorhinus maximus. The sequence continues at coordinate 13,363,670 of NC_135908.1, read as the reverse complement.
GGAGATAATCCCCCATGGTTCCAGTGCTGAAAGGACAGCTCCTAATTTTAGCTCTGCTCGTAAACGTTGATTCCCCCCCTCCACCCCCCCAAAGGCCTGTAGCATTGGCAAACTTGAGGCATGAAAAAGAGAACAGAAGTGGATCATGATTATTTGTGATTAAAAAGCAGATACGCACAAGCCAGTTTGACAGCTGGCTTTCTCTCCTTTAGATTTAAAAGCAGTTACTTATCTTTTTGTAGCGTGATTAATTATTCAGCGAAGATGCAGATAATGCAACAGGGGCAGTGTGGGGCTGCTTTTATTTGCTGACTAATAATTTACTTTGGAACATTAAAACTTGATTTTTAGCTCCTCAGGGCAATTAATCTCAGCAAAAACCTGTACAACGCTGAAGTTGCACTGTGCGCCACACTCTAAGAGCTGTATGGATTGGTATCTTTTGGTGCTTAGGTTTCTGGAGGACTATGAACCCACTACCATCTGACTCAGTGATGAGGTGCTATGAATGCACTACAACCAACAGCTACATTTTAGGGTGTAGACCATAGGGAAAGGGCAAAACTCCATTTTATCTTTTTTTAAAAATTATTTCGTGGGACGTGGGCATCACTGGCAAGGCCAGCATTTATTGCCCCCATCCCTAATTGCCCTCGAACTGAGTTGGTTGCTAGGCCATTTCAGAGGGCAGTTAAGAGTCAACCACATTGCTGTGGGTCTGGAGTCACATGTAGGCCAGACCGGGTAAGGATGGCAGATTTCCTTCCCTAAAAGGCTTGAGTGAGTTATGAAAATCGATGATGGCTTCATGGTCACCATTACTGAAACTAGCTTTACGTTCGATGTTTATTTAATTGAATTTAAACTCCACCAACTGCCCTAGTTGGATTTGAACCCATGTGCCTAGAGCAAGGCTGCTAGGTTACTAATCCAGCAACATTACCACAAGTCACCATTTCCCCTATTTGATCGTCTGCTTAAAAAAGTACTTGCTGAATTTAGTAATTAAAATTTATTACTTTAAGAGTTGGGCAGTCCACACTCTTGCTTTTGCACCTGCTTCGCAAAAGCATAGAAACAATTTCTTATCTTAAAGGAATTATAGTTCAGCTTGACAAAGATTGTTTGTAATTTTTGAGTTACATGTGAGTCCCACACTCAATGAGTCATCCTTTGATTGAAGTTCCACAAATAGTCACATCGTAATTGAAAGGTGGAATTTATAATTAACTTTTATTTATTCTTCCCTTTTATCTTTCTCCTCTTTTGATTGCTACCTCTCCTTTGTAAGTTCTTATATGATATTTAAACTTGGCTGAAAGTTGGAAACTGAAATTTCCTCCAAGATATCTGGAAGTATGTCAACCAACCCCTCCATACCGCCCCCCCCACCCCCCCCACCCCAACAAAAAAGCTGTGGCAGTGGAGGGAGAGCCGGTTAGAGGAGATAATTGTCCATTTTGCCTTCATTTTATTCTAATCACTTCCACGTGTCTTTCCTGAGGTAAAAAGGCAGAGTGGAAACCTGCTTTGAACCTGTAACATTGATCCCTTTGCACTGAGTCTCGGAGGTGCACAAGGCAACCTTGAGAATCACTCTATCGCCCGCTTGATGCTTCCACACAAAAGTGTTGCAAGTTTCATGAGGAGAGGTTGGCTTGACTTAATGGAAGGCACCATTCTTGCCCCCGATGTCCACATCAGGACATGGGTCATAGCCTCAGCTGACACTTCAGTGCAATGCTGAGGGAGTGCTCCATTGTTCAAAGTGTTACCTTTTGACAAGACATTCATGCTAGGCTCTATCTACCTACTCAGTTGGACGTACAAAATCCCACGATGTGAAGAAGACCAAGAAGATCATCCGATGCCTTCGTCGATACTCCTGAATCACCCGACATCTTCAAAAAGAGAGTAACTGGTTTCTTACGATTTGCTCTTTGGAAGATCTTGCTTTGTGCAAATTGCCACTTTTATTTACAGAATGTATTGGGTGGTCTCACCCATCTGCTGGAAAGCCAGTGAGAACCCACGTGGCCTCTTTTCAGGAAGGCCCACCAAATGAAGTGCCCATCAGGCATTTAAGCGGCCAGCGTTGGGACTTCCCTGGGATCATGGATGCTGGGGGCAGAAATATCCCCCACCCTGTGAGCTACCGGCTAATCAGAAACTGGCAGCTTGTCATTGCAGGTGGTACCAACAGGAGTGGTGATAGCTTCTGGCAATATACCCACCAGAGGCCCAGGATCGCCAAGGGAAGCCAGGCCAAAGGTGAATGTTGGAGGATGGGGGTTGTGGGTGGGGGTCATGGGAGGAGAGGTGGGTTGGCAGCAAGGGCTCCCCCTTCCCACTGATGGGCCCCTCAATCAGGCACTCAACGCTTTTGAATGAGGAAACCACCTCATTCCCCCATCTTCCCACCCTACCCCACCCCTCCCCTGGGAGCCCATAAGCGAACCCTATTGGGTTTGCTTTTCTGGCTTCCCACATGGTGAGTACCCAGCCCACTGCTGGTTGAAGACCAGCAGTGACAGGATGAGGTCCTTAAGCGGGCATCAGTTGTCCATGTAAGGGCCTTAGTTGGCTGCATGGCAGAGGCAGGTCAAACATATGCCTTCCCTCCCTGGACTTAACCGGGGGAGAGGTGGGAAGGTGATGGAGCACCACGCACCACCCTCCTGCATGATTAAGTGCCCCCGCCACCTCCAAACTTGCCTGGAGGGAGGTCATTGTGTTTGATCGCCTCCATTTTGCTACTCTTCTTGACTTAGGTGTGATTGTGTTGATTTTGTACGTGCGTAGACAATTATTCATGCATGATTGAGTCAGCCAGCTTACACTGAAAAGCAATGGCACTGGGAACACCATGTGTCTTCTATACTCCTGAAGGGCACATGTGGCACAAACACAAAGGAGATCAGATAAAAAGCTTGAGGTGGTGGGAAGACCTTGACTGATATTTACTTTGTGTAGCGGTTAATTCTGGTTGATGGATCCTGTTCACTTCTTCACATGTTCAAACACACTCGAACTGAGGATCTTATTGTTTGTTCTTCGAGGTGGAGGTGACCATTTCCATCATCTGGAGTATTTGTCATGTAGATGACCCTTAAGGCCAGTCTGCGTGGGGAAAGTTCTGCTGTAAATAGGACAGGATACCACGGACGACTGAGTTTTGGACGAGTTTCTGGTCCGGGATTTCCTCTCCTTGGTGTTTTCTCTCTGCCTCTGATTTGTGCTTGCTTTTGAAGGAGGCTGCAATGTTTTTTTAATCGGTTGCACCAGGTGCAGCGATCCTGGATGGGCTACTATTAGGCCCAAAGTCAATATCGGAACTCCCAGGTGAAGCCTTCAGAGTTTCCTTGTCGCACTTTCTTTGGCCGCCATGATGGTGCACCCCAGTCTCAAGCTCTCCATAGAAGATTCTCTTTGGTAAGTGAGTGTCAGGCATTCAGGCTACGTGACCAGCTCAACTCAACTGTCTCAATATGGGGCAGAATCATCCCAGATTCACACTAAGTGCGGTAGCGCGCGGGTAAAACGTTTTATTGGCTATCTGCAATGGCGGCTTCTAACGCCGTATAATCGCAAACCCACTGCCATTAATTATGCATTCCCAGGAAACACGCCCTTTCCAGGGCAGACGGGCTCCCGTTCGCCCGCCATGCCATCACCTCACCGCTTCATCATGGCAGACGCCATATTTAACGTGCAGCCACGCGCACGCCTCTCAGCTCTTTTGGCCCAGGTCTGCTGCACGGGAGACAGGATGGCCCCAAAAGGCAAGAAGACTGCAGTCCCCAGGTTCAATGACCCATTCTTTGAGCAGCTTTTCGGCGCCGTGGAGGAGATGATGGGGGTGTCATCTACCCCCTCGCTCTGGCCGTAGGATGGGCAACAACATCGCCAATCTGGCTTGGGAGGCATTGGCGGAGGTGGTCAGCGCCAACGCCCTGCGAAAGAGGACAGCCATCCAGTGCCGCAAGAGGATGGATGGTCTCCTCCGTTCCCCCAGGGTAAGTCACTCTACTCATCACTCTCAACTCACACACTCACAAACCCCTCACACATCCACATGGATCTCACTCACTGCCGGTTCAAGGGACATCAGCATTCACTCTCTCACACACATCTTCGTTGTCCTCATCCCACTCGTGGGACCACTCACCACCCACACAGGCCAGGCATACTTATCATCTGATAAAAGCTAAATGCTGCTGATGCTGGAAATCTGAAAAAAACCCAGAAAATACCTGAAAAAGCTCAGCAGGTCTGACAGCGTCCGTGGAGAGAGAAACAGAGTTAACGTTTTGAGTCCGTATGACCCTTCTTCAGAGCTAAAGAGAAGCAGAAATGTGATGAAATTTATACTGTTTAAGGGGGTGGAACAGGTGAAGCTGGATAGAAGGCCAGCGATAGGTGGAGGCTAAGGAGAGATTGACAGAGATGTCATGGACAAAAAGACAAAGGGAATGTTAATGGTAGTGGTAAGGGCTAAAGGAGGTGCTAATTGTGGCATAAAGGTATGAAAGCAGAATGTGTGAATAGTAGAACAAGGGTCAGTGCCCTGTGAAAGAACAGCATGGAACAAGTAACAGATGGTCCTTTTGGGGTGGGGTGGGGGTGAGGGGGCGATGGTTGGGGAAAAAGGATGGAAAAAGGGATAAAAAGGGGGGAACAAAACAATGAATAAATGAATAAAAATGAAAATAATTGGATAAAATATAAAAATAAATTTTTAAAAAAGGGATTAAAAAGGGGTGAAGATAGCAGAGAGAGCTCATGATCTGAAGTTGTTGAACTCAATGTAAAGTCCGGAAGGCTGTAAAGTGCCTAATCAGAAGTTTTTTTAAAAATTCATTTTATGGGTTGTGGGCTTCGCTGGCTGGGCCAGCAGTTATTGCCCATCCCAAATTGCCCTTGAGAAGGTGGTGGTGAGCTGCCTTCTTGAACCGTTGCTATCCATGTGGTGTAGATACACCTGCGGTGCTGTTAGGGAGGGAGTTCCAGGATTTTGACACAGCGACAGTGAGGTGCTGCTCTTCCAGTTTGCGTTGAGCTTCACTGGAACAATGTAGCAGGCCAAGGACGGACATGTGGGCATGAGAGCAGGGTGGTGTGTTGAAATGGAAAGCGACAGGGAGGACTGGGTCATGCTTGCGGACAGAGCAAAGGTGTTCCACAAAGCGGTCACCAGTCTGCGTTTGGTCTCTCCAATATAGAGGAGACCGCGTTGGGAGCAGCAAATGCAGTAGACTAAATTGAAGGAGGTGCAAGTGAAGTGCTGCTTCACCTGAAAGGAATGTTTGGGCCCTTGGACAGTGAGAAGGAAGGAGGTAAATGGGCAGGTGTTGCACCTTGTGTGACTGCATGGGAAGGTGCTGTGGGAAGGGGATGAGGTGTTGGGAGTGATGAAGGAGTGGACCAGGGTGTCCCGGAGGGAATGATCCCAATGGAATGCTGATAGGAGGGGGTGAGGGGAAGATGTGTTTGGTGGTGGCATCATGCTGGAGTTGATGGAAATGGCGGAGGATGATCCTTTGAACGCGGAGGCTGATGGGGTGAAAAGTAAGGACAAGGGGGACCCTATCATGTTTCTGGGAGGGAGGGGAAGGTGTGAGGGCGGATGCGCGGGAGATGGGCTGGACACGGTTGAGGGCCCTGTCAACCACCATGGGTGGGAAACCTCAGTTAAGGAAGAAGGAAGACATGTCAGAAGTTTTGGAAAGTTGCAACATCGGAACAGATGCGATGGAGGCGAAGGAACTGAGAGAATGGGATGGAGTCTTTACAGGAAGCGGGGTGTGAGGAGCTGTAGTCGAGGTAGCTGTAGGAGTCGGTAGGCTTGTAATGAATATTGGTGGACAGTCTATCACTAGAAATGGAGACAGAGAGATGAAGGAAGGGAAGGGAAGTGTCAGAGATGGACCATGTAAAAGTGATAAAGGTGTGGAAATTGGAAGCAATTTTTTCAGGTCCAGACAAGAGCATGAAGCAGCGCCGAAACAGTCATTGATGTACCGGAGAAAGAGTTGTGGGAGAGGGCCTGAGTAGGACTGGAACAAGGAATGTTCCACATACCCCATAAAGAGACAGGCATAGCTGGGGCCCATGCGGGTACCCATAGCCACACCTTTTATTTGGAGGAAGTGAGATGAGTTTAAGGAGAAACTGTTCAGTGCACACCATTTTTCCCCAACCACTGCCCCCTTCCCCCACCCCCAAAAGGACCATCTGTTACTTGTTCCATCTGGTTCTTTCACAGAGTGCTTACCCTTGTTCTGCTATTAACACATTCTGCTTTCTTATCTTTATACCACTAGCAGCACCTCCTTTAGCCCTTACCCACTACCATTTGTGTCCATGACATCTTTGTCAATCTCTCCTTAGCCCCCACCTATCACTGACCTTCTATCCAGCTTCACCTGCTCCACCCTCCCTTAAACAGTATAAATTCCATCACATTTCTACTTCTCTTTAGCTCTGAAGAAGGGTCATACAGACGCGAAATGTTAACTCTGTTTCTCTCGCCACAAATGCTGTTAGATCTGCTGAGTTTTTTCAGCATTTTCTGTTTTTATATACTTATCATCTGGCCTGGCAGTCATCCTGCTTACGCTCTCTCCATCTCTATTCATGCAGGACAAGCTGGCACACAACAAGAGGGAGAGGTCGCAGACTGGTGGAGAAATGCCTGAAATCAAGGTCCTCAGGGACTTTGAAAACAGAGCCACCCAGCTGGCCGGTGAGGATCTGGACTGTTCCTGCGCTGACGGTGAGGTCGGCGCTGCTCAACCAAGTGAGGATCGAGCGCTGCAACATCCATTAGACAACCAAGCCGTGAGTGATGTGCCCTGTTTCACAGGTCACTGCCATGCACTAATTATCTCCCCTTGCTTTTTCAGGCACATCTGGGAAACAGCCAAGAGAGTCCATGACCCAGAGCCTCCAATCAAGCCCCGAAGGGAGTTCAGAAAAGGAATCCACTGAAACCCTCCCTGAAGTCCCGTCACAGCGCTCACCCACACCCTCCACCAGCGCAGAGACACACACCTCGGTAGGACTGAGCTTTCGAATAGCCTCGGGATCATGACCTGGTGAGCACATCGCACTGTCTGATCCAAAGCAGGTGGCGGCAGGGACCTCGCAGGTTTCCGGCACTCGGAGGGCTGCTGGAGGCCAGATGTCTGCTGGGCCCGAGCCAGATGACGAGAATCTGGCCTCAGTCATGTCACAGTTGCTGGAGTTGCAAGGGCAAGCTCGGGAACATCAGGAAGGGATGTCCACTGCACTTTTCAGGTTGCAAGGCACATGGAGGAGTCCATCCACCTTCAGGCAGAGGTGATAGCACCAGCATTGCCAGTGCACTGAGGTCAACATTGATAGGATGGCGGCTGCCATGGAGACCTTGGTCCAGGACGTCACTTCTGCACTTGCGCGGGCTCAACTCCATCGCTGATACCATGGTTGGTCTCCAACAGTGTGTACGCGAGAGGGGTGAGGGGCAGCACGATCTCACTCCAGCTACACCTCCTACTCAAGGAGTCAGCCAGGTTCCCTCAGGCACCCATAGGGAGGAGGATCAGTAGGTGTACCTCCCCTGCCCCTCTCCCGGGGCCATCCATCCAGGTGACTCCGGGAGTGACCGGCCCATCCAAATCCCCTCTTCCTGTGACCTCAGCAGCTCCAGCTCCACAGGTCGAGGAGGGTGCCACTGCCACACAGCAGGACCCCGAAAGAAGGCCAGGGCCCTCCAGGTCTCAGCCCTCCAGAGGACGCCCACGGTCATCACAGACAGGGTGTAGCAGTCAGCAGGCTGCCTCCACCTCCACTGTGGATGTCCGGGGAGCACCAAGATGTAGCGGCAGGATTAGGAAGGTTAAGAAGATGTAGTTGCACAGCCTGGGCACGGGTATGAATCACTTGTACATAATGTTCACTATTGTAAATAAACTCCCAAGAATGTCTCCCTGTCTATGGCTCCTTGTTCTGATGAGCAGTGTTCGTGTCACTCAGATGTGAAACCTTTCTGCACAAGATAAAGGCAGGTGTCTCAGTCCAGGGCCTCTTCCCTGTGCTTTGTGCAGCCTTCAGACCAAAGTGATGGTCCAGCCTCACACTCCCTGGGCACATTACGGATGCCTGCACCTCGATGGTGCTGGTCATTGCTGCCAGAATGTAGTGGGCAGGTAACAGAGTTCCCTCATTCTCTCTGTGTGCTCTCAGCACCTTTAATTTGGGGCTGACTCCCCATCTCATCAGCATCTGTGACCAGTGACGTGCTCCTGAAGGGTTCAGGTGCTGAAGGCACATAAAGGATCAGGTTTTCTTAATGTTTCACGGCTGCGTCTCTATGATAAGACCCTGATCTCAGAGCGCAAGTGAGCTGCCCTCGGCCAGACAGGAGTCAGACAATCTCAGAGGCTGTGTGAAGATCTATGGAGTGTCCTCACTGCATGTCATCATCATCCTCCTGGAATCTAGTGACTATTAGGGCCTCCACTGTGTCTCTATGACAAGAGCATTATCACAGAGGCTATGTGCATTGCCATAAGCCAGACTGGAGTCAAACCTTCACAGATGCAATGTGAGGATCTGTGGTGTCTCCTCACTGCATGTCGTCATCATCCTCCACAAATCTAGCAGCTATGAGGGCCTCCCGAGCGTGCCTGCCTCATCTGGCCAGTGTGAGGGCTTGTCGCTTTCGAGGACTTCCTCACGGTCATCACCATTGACGTCTTCCTCACTGGAAGAGACTTCCATCTCCTCCTCAGCCAGCTCATCTCCCTGTTGCAACGCCAGGTTGTAAAGGGCGAAGCAGGCGGCCATGATGTGTGACACCCTCTGTGGACTGTATTGCAGGGCTCCACCAGACCGGTCTAGGCACCGGAACCTCATCGTCAGCCTCCCAATGGTTTGCTCCACCAAGTTGCAAGTTGCAGCATGAGCCTCATTATAGCGTCGCTCTGCTGCAGTCTGAGGCCGCCACACAGGTGTCATCAGCCATGGCCCTTGTCCCCAAGGAGCCAACCCTGTAGCCTCTGTGGACCCTGGAAGACGTCAGGGATCTATGACCGACTGAGAATGTAGGAGTCATGGACACTCCCTGGAAACCATGAGCAGCTGCACGTTCAGTGAATGGAAGCCCTTTGTGGTTGACGTAGTTGAGCCCTAGTTGTGACGGAGATCTGAGCACCATGTGAATGCAGCCAATAGCACCCTGCACCTGTGGGAAATCCGAGATCTGGGGAAATCCAATCGCTCTTGCATCCTGGCTGTCTTGGTCCCGGACAAAATGCACAAAGTTGTGTGGCCCTCGTGAAGTTGGCATCCGTGACCTCACGGATGCATTTGTGGGTGGAGGCTTGTGATATCCCACAGAGGTCACCTGTGGAAAGCTGAAAGGAGCCACTGGTGTAGAAATGGAGCACCGCTGTCACTCTCACAACCACTGGCAGTGGATGCCCTCCATGTCCCCGTGGCACCAAATCCTGCAGCAGGTGGCAGATATGACCAACCAGTTCCCTGGACACGCGCAGTCTCCGGAAACACTGGTTGTTGGTCTTCTGCAGGAATGAAAGGCGACGTCAATAGACCTTGGGTCTAGCTTGTCACTGACCAGCGACGGCTCAGTGTGGCTATTCAGCAATGTGTGCGGGAGCCCCAGTCACCCCTTCTTCTTGAGGGCGCTGTTCCTCCCTCTATGCAGCCAGGAGCCTCCGTCGCTCTCTTCTCCGTCATCTCCGCTCTCTGTACGCCACGAGGCACACAGATCATTCACCAGGCTCCATGCTCCTGATGTGCTCCTCCTGCAGGATGAAAGAGAGAGAGACGTCTGGGTTAGCTTGGATGTTCTAAGAACCTCTCTTGGTTAAGTCTGAAGGCTCCTTGACGTATCCCAAAGAGTTCTGGCTACCACTTGGGTGGCCAGAGTTTAATACGCTGTATGGCTGCCCGAAACCTCACCCACCTCCGCCCCACTCCACCTGACCGATTGGCAGCAGCTTTGCCCACTGGGCTGCATGCTGTGCTCTCAGCTCAGGCACAGGCATTCTCCTAACCCGCACTGCAAGGCTGCACTGTTAGTTCGAACCATGGGGGAGACTGTTCCAAATTGGGATGCTGACATTGCAAGGGGCTGTGAGCCTCCACCAGTGACTGCTCCATGGCCCAGCTTTAGCAGTGAGATTGTACAATGTGCCCAGTCGTCCAACTGTCCTGCAGTCCAGTAAAATGCTCATTAGTTTACAGCCTGTGCCCAAGGGGTGAAAAGCTCTGAAGCACTTGGTGCCACTTTCATGCCTCTGTGTTGCTTGAGTGGGCAGATAAGCTAGAGGCCTGACTCCACGCATGTCAATGTGGCTGCACATGAACTGTCTCAGCTGCAGGGGAATGGTCTCTTTATACAAGGTTTCTCTAATACGAGGTTGCTTCCCTCCCCCCACACCCTGCATGTGCTTGTGCCCTACCTTCAACCGCAGGGCAGACCTTGCCCCCACCCCCAAGTCACCTGAACCGCAGGGCAATCCTTGCCCCCAAGCCTCCAACGTGCCTCAACCTTAAAGTCCAACAGGTGACCGGGGCAAGCGCTGCACAACGTTACTGTGCACTCACCTCCGAGTTCCCTTCAGATTGCAGCCTGCCAAGTGCACGCCTTATATGTGCATGCAATCACACCGACGCATGTGGACGATCCAGGTAGTGGGTGGGTTGAGGGGAGCGGAATGATTCTGGCGGGCTGGCATTATAATGATACGCAGAGGTCTTACATTGAGGTCCCCAACGTCCGATGTCAGGGAGTGCGACGGGTTGAGCGGGTGATCGCAAACTGGCTTCGGAATGGCGTGAAACCAATTTCGCCACATTGTCCACCCCTGCCACTGGGCACAGCCGATGCCAGCGGGCACGGACGATTCAGCCCATGACAGGGATGCTTGGCATGCCAGCTCAGGCGAGCACCTCAGTGTCTGGCATTTCGCCCGACCATCTGATCTCCAGAAGCTCCCGAAGGCAGATCAGCTGCAGACAGAACACGACAGAAAGAGAATTGTGGAAAAGAATGCCAGCACAAAAATGCAGTGCTCTAAATAATGCAACCGTTAATGCTGCTACTGTTTCTGCCAGTTGTATAACGAGTTCACCTCATGCCAAGATCCATTATCTCCACTACATTGCATGAAAGAGGCCATAGTGATAAATCTGACATCAGCAATAACGTTCTCTCCTGCTGTCATTTCCCTGCAATAATCAAATGGTCAACTGTCCTCAGATTCACCTTTAGGAGGCACATCCCTGGAACAAACCTTTAACCCATCGTGCCTGCGCTGACTCACTGGAAGAGCTAGCCACTTAATCTTAGCCCCCTATGGGATGAAACTGCACCATGGAGGATGACAGTGGACCACGTGTCTTTAAAATAGCTGCACATTTGAAAAAATTCTAATAGTGCGATCTCCGGAGACATTAAAATCTTCTCCAGCACAAAAGACGCTCGAGAAATAGAATGGAAATTTATACCATTCAGCAACACATTGGAAGCAATGTTTTATTGGTTTTTGGAAGGCGATTGACAGGCTGCAATGATTGCCCGTCCCTAGCTACTCCGACAACAGAATGGCTTTCTCAGCCTCAACAGAGGGCGTTAGGCATCAACAATGTTCTGAGGAACTGGAGTAAAGTGTAGGCCAGACTGGGTAGAGATGGTCGTTCACATCCCGAAAGAACATTACCAAACTAGTTGGGCTTTAATCTTTCATGCTCACTTTTTAAAACTCTGGCGCAGTCCTACTAATTAGTATTGAATTGAGTTTCACTTGCTACAGTGGGATATATCCAGCTCCTACGACCTGAGTTATGAACAATAATTACGCCTCTGTGATTCGTACTGGGGTGGGTTAATTTCTCTGTTAAGGGTGCTATGTAAAGGCAAGTTATTGTTGATGAAGAAACCCAGCTTATAACTTTTCTTTTTGCGATATTGCTAAGATAAGAATAACCACTTTCTAGCAATGTTTCAAAACGGAGAAGGAGCTACTAGTTATATACAATTATATCCTGAATGAAGGCCCAGGGCTTACCTAGATGGCAATAACTTGGTCATATATCAAATGCCTTTGTCACTTTTTTTTCAGTGGGAAAAGGTCATCCAAAACTCTACTGCCTATGTCTTAACTCGCTGCATTCCCATTCCCCTACTATCCCTGTGCTCGCTGACCTACCTCAGCTCCCAGTTAAGCAACATCTTGATTTTATAATTCTCATACTTGTTTTCAAATTCCTCCATCACTTTTCCCCTCCCTATCTCTGTAATCTCCTCGAACTCCACAACCATCTGAGATTCCGGCGCTCCTCTAATTCTGGCCTTTTCTGCATTCTTCACCACCATTGGTGGCTGTTCCTTCAGTTGCCTAGGCCCTAAGCTCTGGCGTTCCCACCTCTCCGCCTCTACCTCACTTTCCTCCTTTAAGACATTCCTCAAAACCAACCTCTTTGACCAACCTTTTGGACATCTGACCTAATATCTCCTTGTGTGGCTCAGTATCATGCTTTATTTTATAATGCCCCTGTGAAGCGCCTTGGGACATTTTATTATTATTAAATATAAGTTGTTGTTGGGAAGCTTTAGCCTACTTAGTTTAACATTGCTGCATGATAGCAGACAAAGTCGTTTTATACTGGTATTAACTCAAATCCAAAGTGCAAAGCCAACTACTATTATTTATTTAGTGAATACAAATTTCTGAAATCAAGTGATAGCCTCCTGATTTGTTAAGTTAGTCCGACACTTAGTCTATAGAGGGGATACTCAGTAATGTGCAGCATTGTTTGTGTCTTTCTACATGTTCATAAGGGGTTTGTATTGAGGACCTGGTAGTGGAGGTTGGCCGCACGGGGTCTGTGATGAAAGGATACTAATTTTTATAATATTTTTCTGGCTTATTGTGAAGTAGGTTTATGGGGGTAAGTATAGTTGTGACTGTGTGTGATTTAAATACATTTGGAGTCAAGTAGACTGCAAATTTGAAATCATCAAAAGAAGCTAGGTGCATGACATGCTAATGAGTAAACATGGATGCTGGCTTAGCATGTGAGTTGTGAAGGGAAGTTGCATTTTTAGATAAATGAAGGGATATTTGGATTTCAAAGGGACATTACTCTGTTTACAACCAGCCAGGTAAGTAAGGCTAAGGAATATGTTTATTTTTCCCAAAGGTTACTGGCAATATATTGGCAACATGAAAGTTTTTATATTATGAGGAAGATACAGTTTCAAAGACATATAGAACAATAGAATTTACATATTAAAAAGAGAGAAACATGTATAAAGGAGGATGAAAGACTTAATTTTGTCGTCGGCAAGCAGGGGTCGGGGCCTGCTCACCAACAGCAAAATAAAACCCCCGACGTCATCCTGCCCCATTTAAATCTTCAGGAAGGCGGGTCCGCAGCAAAATCAGCTGTGTGCCTGCCGACCTGTCAATGGCCAATTGAGGCCATTGACAGGATAATGAAAACAATTAAAGGCCCTGCCCATCCAACCTTAATGTTGGTGGGCAGGCCAGGAGCCCCGGCGGGCTTCTGAAAAAACATGAAACCTCATCCTCACGAGGTTTCATGTAGGGTTTAAAAAACTTTAATAAAGCTTGAGTGAAATTTATTAACATGTCCCATCTCGCGTGACATTGTCACATGAGGGGGACATGTTAAGGATTTTTTTATTTTTCCATTTTTAATGTTTGTACAAGTGTAAGCGAGATCCCTGAGGCAGCACTTAGCCTCAGGGAGATGTGCGCTCTTTCGTGCACATGCGCACTCTCGCTTTTGGGGAATCCCCCCAACCCGCACATGAAGCGCATAGCGTGACACTGGGCGGGCCACTTAAAATGGCGGCGGGGCCCGCTTCTCCAGCGGAGATCAGCTCCCCGCCCGCCGGAGATTGGGTCGGGCCCGCCCGCCCAACAGGCAGAAAATTCTGCCCTCTGTGTCAGAAGGACATGTAAGATCTAACAGTAGTGTGTGAAATAGCCTTAATGAAGCCTCCAGCATTTATGCATAAGCCTGCTATATAACCAAAACTGAAGTTGAGGAAAAGCCATTTGGAATTCCACTGTCAAGTGGGTATTGTGTTAATTTGCTGGTCTGTTTTAAATCTAAAATCTAAAATTTTGGACCGTTCCCTTAAAGGAGGTGTAACTGGGGGTCAGGTTAATTAGGAATTTTAGGAGTTATTATAGTAGTAAGTAATTGTAGTTTTATGTATGTGCTTGAAATCTTTTATTTTATCAATAAATATTTTAATTTATTTTTAAAAATCTCTAAAGGTCTTGGTGGACTTATTACTTCTGAGTTCAGTGCACAAATAAATACAAATTGCAAAACCGTTGTGCTAGCGCGACCAAGTTTTCCTCGTGGATTTGGTCTGCCTGGCACACACCATCTGCCAAATTATAACAGGGCCCTGGCCTGTCCTGAACCTGTGTAACAGGACAAAGCCAACCATTTGACAGACAGGGTTTGTCACAAGGAACTTGTCAGCAACTTCCCCTGTTTCCCCTTCCTTGATCCAAAGGATGTCTGCTGGTAGATCTTGCTCAGGATGGGTGCTCCCTATGGGGCGCTGAGATGGAAGGCAGGCATTAGGTGGGCAGTCACAGAAGCCACAGCTGATTGTGGACTACCTCCCGTTCCTCACACGCACTGCTGTTTTTAATCTTCATCGGACAGGGTCAAGTTTAGTGTGAGAAGTGTTAACCTTCAGGTCTTTAAAGGGTTGTGCTCTTTAAAGCAGTGCACTTGCCTATGTAATTAAGTCTGTAATAAGTTATCCAATGAATTAGAGCATAGCTCAGGACGGCCAGAATATTAGCTTTGAATGTTCAAGCATGCTCTTATGCCTCTAATTACTTGCAGATTGCTGATATTTGTTGAAGCATCATGTGCACAACCTTGGCGAAAATAAAACATTATTGGCAGTCCCAGACGAACACCAGCTATTGTACTTTCAGCTTGGCAAACTGCGCCTTAGGCCCCTTCCTATACCACACCACAAACCTTACCCATCGGTCTGTGAATTAGTTAGATGTAGTGGGCTGGCAAAATAAATAATTGGAGAAAAAAATAATTAGATTAAAGGTTGTGGCTCACAGACATAGAGGGTAAGATTTCAACTCACTCAAATTCACTTGGGTGTTTGGTCCTGCTGCTTACTAACACATTGGTGTAATTGGCATCAGGGGCTAATCGCCACTCTTTGATTCATTGACAGCTTATTGATGTCATCAATGCTGAAGCTATTTAAGATTTCTTTTTGTGCGGCGGGTTGTTATGTTCTGGAAGTATCAGCCTTAAATGAGCAGATTCAAGAGGTTTGAATTTACCAGTCCCTTGGGGGCAGGCTGGGAGGTTGGGAAGGCAGGAGGTGCCAAGCCTGTCATCTTCTATCCTTGTTGCCATGCCACTTTGCCAGCAGCAGACGGGCGGCCCAACTGAGCCACTTCAGTGGTCAGTTAGGGACTTCTTACTGCCGCCGCTGACCTTTTACCGGAGCTTGGGAGGCCCTCTACTGTATGGGAGGACCATCCAGTGACAGCAGGTGGCCTTCTGGTAGGGTCTATGAAGACCACCAAAGCTGCCCCCTGGCAATGGTGCCATCTGCCCTCAGTGATAGCCCCCCCAAAAATTCCAAGGCCTGCCTGACTGGCCTCAGTCTCCACTTACCTGGCTTTGAGGGCACCTGACCATCGATGCACTCCCATCCTGCAGGTGCAGCCGCAGTCCCAGGTGGCGCTGCTGAGTCTGCTGCACTGCCAGCTCTCTGATTGGATCAAAAGACTTAGGGAGTGGGCTGGCATCCTTAATAGGGGTGGCAACCTGATGGCAGCCACTTAATTGGCTGCTGCTGGCAAAATATGATCCTAGGGCCCACTGCCCGTGGAAGTGGTGTTGCCCCTCCCACCCAGTTTTAAGCTCTGGCTGTAGTAGCCCTGTCGCATATGTAAAATTCAGCCTAATAAATCTTTCAAAAGGGAATTGGATAATTGTTTGAAGGGGAAACATGTTGCTGGAAGAAAAGGGAAAGAGCAGGAGAGTTGAACTAATTAGATAGCTCTTTCAAAGAGCTGGTACAGTCATGATTGGCTGAATGGCCTCCTTTGATACTGTATCTGCTGTATATTTTACACATCTTAGAGCAGCGCAGAGGTGACACTAATTTATACGTCAGTTTTAAAATACCTCTGCAGTCACAAAATGTCTGGACTCATGCTTATCCCAGCTCAGCTTCTAGTATCGTTTGTGTTTACTTTGCTCTGAGTCCACACCCAGGCTTAATCAAACAAGCACAGTGAGCATAGATCAATTACCAGACTCACATAATCAAACACAGATCAATTAAACCATTGAACACTACTGTATCATTCCATAATGTGCTGCAATCAAATGAACTGTTACAGTGTTTTAGTGGTACAATAAGACACTGGGGCTTTGCATTTCCTTCTGTACACGAGGAACTTGATTTCCAATCAATCATGTTGATGTGTTCTGCTGGAAGTGAATGAGGTATTTGTTCAATACCGTTAGAATTCACTCAGGCCCTGAGTTTCAGACTCATTTTAAGAAGAAGAAAGAAAGACTGTGAATGTTGCAAATCTGGCAATGTACAGCAGAGTGTCTAAAAGAGAAATATAGGCAAACATTTTAGTCGTGATTCCTACACCAGGACCCTCAATCTATTCCAGGTTGCTTCTGAAATGTTCACCTATCTTTCTGCTTCCAATATTGGACATCCATCTTAATTAGAGGTGGGCCCATTCTGGAAATCAGGGAGCACCTATTCACACAAAGGGTAGTGCAAATTGGAACTCTCGACTCCCAAGAGGCTATGGATTTTGACGGACAATTGGCGCTTTCAAGACTGAGATAGGTAGAGATTTGTGGTAGAGGTGGGGATACCAGCAGAAATAGAAAGGAAGTGGAGTTGAGGTGCCGATCAACCATGACCTAATCAGATGGTGGAGCAGACCCGAGGGGCTGAATGGCCTCCTCCTATTCCTTATGTTGTTATGGCTGGATTGCGATGTAATTTCCACATTTTCTGCTTTCCGAATGGGCGGAAATCCTGGGAACAGAAATAAGCACAGCCAAGGATCCTTTCAATTGTAACCTTTTGCAGACTATAGTCAATTCGTATTTTCACCTTTGGAATTTTGAACAGTAAATCTTCATGGATTAAACTAAAATCTCCAATTCGCTGTTTGACATGCGCTCCTCATCATCATAACTTGTACCTTAAATCCATGAGCAATCCGGGAACTTGAATAATTATTTTCCTATGTGCAGATCCGGTTTAATTCTATCACGATGAAGTATTTATTGTCCATTTTGATACTCTACTGCCTCGAACGAAATTTGCTTTCGTTAGCTAATGGGGCACATTTGTTTTGCTTTTAAAAAAATGGTTCAAGTCTCACCCCTGGAGCTGAGCATTCAATCTACTCAGACGTTTCAGTACTGAGGGAGTGCTGCATTGTTGAAGGCGCTGTGTTTTGGATGGGGTGTGAAACTGAGACCAGTCTTGTGGAGGTGACAGGCCCTCGTTGCTTCCTTCAGGGAAGGCCCACCGAATCAGGGGCCAATCAAGCAGTGGAGAGGTCAGAGGCGGGCCTTTCCCTGGGATCAGGACCCTGGGGGGCGGAGTTCCCGCCTATCAGGAACCGTTGGCTAATCAGAGGCTGGCAGCATTTTGGAAGGCAGTGCTGCTGGGGAGGCAGTGGGTTGCTGTAGGAGAGACATCCATCAGAGGCCCAGGGTTGCAAAGCGACTCTGGCCACAGGGAAGTAGTGGCGGGAGGGGATACGCGGGGCAGGGGTTGCTGGTAAGCGGTGGTGTGGAGGAGGTCAGCAGCAAGGGAAGAGTTCTGGGTCCCTCAATAAGGGTTGATTGTTATGCACACTGCGAGGCCACAGGGCCCACTAGGGCTGGGCTACTACCAGCGGAGGCTGAACAAGGCCCTTAAGTGGCCATTAATTGTCCATTTAAGGGCCTCAATTGGCGATGGGGGCGGGGAGGGCAACTACCAGCCTTCCTGCCCGGGAGTTAATCGGGGGGGAGGTGCAAAGGTGGCGGGATGCTCAGCTGCCACTCTCCCACCCGATTAAATGCCACCCCCCCACCTCCAAACATGCCGGGTCGATAGGGCAGAAGATTCTGCCCCTTATACCCCAGGCGTGGGGAAATGAAATGATCCCAAAATATGTTTTCAAGCAAGTGTCCTCCCAATCCCAAAGCCCACATTGATTGTTTAAGAAACGTCATTCAAACAGATTAATTGGCCATTAAAATATGCAATTGTGAAACATTTTCTCTTCTTGCTACAACAGAGATTGATGCCAGAGCATTCAAAGATATTTACAGGAAAAAGTGCAGTGCTGGTCTCAGACAAGAGAAATTTTAAAAATGAGAAAAACATCATTGTTGTCCATAGGATCCAGTCGCTTCCAAATTCATTGTTGTAGTTGCCTACAAAGAACTGGCTATACTACAGCAAGATACCAGCCTTGAATCAGTGGGGAGGTGGTGGCATGGTGGTATTGTCACTAGACTGGTATTCTTGAGACCCCAGGGTAACCCCCCTAGGGGAACCTTGGTTCAAATCCCACCAGCGATTGAAGATGGTGAAGTTTGAATTTAATAAAAAAAAATCTCATGAAGTCTTTGTCAATTATCATTAAAAACCCACCTGGTTTGTTAATGCCCTTCAGAGAAGAAAATCTGTTGTCCTTATCTGGTCTGGCCTACATATGACTCCAGACCCACAACAATTTGAATGGCTTCTCAATTAGGGATGGGCAATAAATGCTGGCCTGACCTCACCCCATGAACAATTAAATATTCCCTGAACCTTAATATCTGTGGGTTCCATCAGACTCATTCCTTTAAAATTGTACTATTCTTCTCCCAAGGAACTTTCTGTGCAACCTACCCCTGGCTTGTGTTTCTGTGGAAACATTGGTTCCTTCAATCATCTGTGCTGCTCTTGGGTTTCATCTTCCAAAATCCTAATTAACTGATTGATATAACCCTCATCCTCATATAAAAGATCAGAGAATGTGAGATTCCTGTAAGAGGACTCATTGTCACTTTTTCATGTATTTTCTAGTGGCATTTCTCTTATTCTTCACTGCTTTGTTAGTATCTTTGAATGCTTTGGTGTCAATCCCTGTTGTATCAAAAAGAGAAATTGCAATTGCATTATTTAATGTGATTGATGCGAATAAATTACGGTTTGATGCATTTGAAAGTACCTTTCGAAATATCAATAAGATGAGAGGGACTTAAAGAAGGAAGATGATGACCGATCTGCACTCTTCCTCAGGATCTGATTGTTTATGTGTTCTGTTTTACGCTAGTTTTTACATTTTGATGTATGCTAATAACGTTTTCAGGAAATGTCGCCATAAGTTGCTGTCTCCAAGTTCAGCATTAAAACAGGCCTGAATTTTTTCATAATTTAAAGACAAGTGCGATCTATTAAATTGCTACTTCACAGTCTGCTGCTGATAAAGTGCAAGTTGATTTTAGGAATGATCCTGCTTTGGCGGACTGCCATTTGCTGCCATTGTGTCCCATTTCTTGCTGAGGACTGAATGAATTAGACAAAGACTAGCAGTTGAAGAATGCATGCCCAAATACAGCAAGACCTGGACAATGTCCAGGCTTGGGAATGCAAGTGGCAAATAACATTCGTGTCACACAAGTGCCAGCCAATGACCATCTCCAACAAGATAGAATCCAACCATCACCCCTTGATGTTCAGTGACATTACCATCACTGAATCCCCCACTATCAACATCCTGGGGGTTACCATTGACCAGAAACTGAACTGGACTAGCCATATAAATACTGTGGCTACAAGAACAGGTCAGAGGTTAGGAATCGTGTGATGAGTAACTCACCTCCTGACTCCCCAAAGCCTGTCCACCATCTACAAGGCACAAGTCAGGAGTGTGATGGAATACCCCCCATTTGCCTGGATGAGTGCAGCTCCCAAAACAATCAAGATGCTTGACACTATCCAGGACAAAGCAGCCCACTTGATTGGCACTGCATCCACAAACATTCACTCCCTCCACCACTGACGCACAGTAGCAGCAGTGTGTACCATCTACAAGATGCACTGCAGGAATTCACCAAGGCTCCTTCGACAGCATCTTCCAAACCCGCAACCACTGCCATCTAGAAGGTCAAGGGCAGCAGATAGATGGGAACACCACCACCTGGAAGTTCCCCTCCAAGTCAATTACCGTCCTGACTTGGAAATATATCGCCGTTCCTTCACTGTCGCTGAGTCAAAATCCTGGAACTCCCTCCCTAACAGCACTGTGGGTGTACCTACACCACATGGGCTGCAGCGGTTCAAGAAGGCAGCTCAACACCACCTTCTCAAGGGCAAATAGGGATGGACAATAAATGCTGGCCCAGCCAGCAAAGCCCACATCCAGTGAATGAATAAAAAAAGAGAACAAAAAGTCCCATGGAGGAGCTGAAGTAAGAAGTGTAGCAGTATGACAATGCTTAGATGGAGGGACAATTACTAGGATTGTTCATGCAAGGATCAGTTGCAAGGGGAGCTAGATAACTATACCGTAAGGTGGTGCGTTAGTATCTCTTCTCCAACCCCCACAGCCAGAATACATTGTAAATAATTAGTTGCATTGCTATATTTGGAAGATGAAGAGTTTGCTGATGCCCAAGAAAGTCAAGCCAGAGTGAACAGTGTGTTACCTTGCTTGTCCAGGCCAAGTCATTGTACTTTTTCCAGCGCTGGTCTGCAGTGGTGTGGTGATGGTGTTGACACTAAATGCCACCTCCCTCCACACGGCATGAATAAACTCATTTGGCAGATTTTCTACCACAGATGCCCTCTGGCCTATTCTGTTCCACCCGTGAAATTGAGACATTTCCTTTTTTGGCTGATGCTGCCTTTGCCTGCCAAGTTCCTCTGGGTTTGAAACACTTGTGAAGTTGCACAATGAAAGTCAAGCGACATGGAGACAAACTAGCTAACAGCCAACTTACTGGGCTCAGCACTGTTTCTCAATTACCTACTGCTCCCAAAGCCTGGTGCAGCAATCTTGAGCAAGAACTGATTTTTCAATGCTCTCTATACTCTAATTTCCATACATCCTAGTGGATTACAGCTGTTTTGCATCCATTGCTACTCCAATGGACATGTAAATGAGCTGGCTGTTCCTTGCATGAACAATCCTAGTAATTGTCCCTCCATCTAAGCGGTGTCACACCGCTGCACCTCTTACTTCAGCTCCTCCCCGGGACTTATTTTCTCTCCTTTTTTTATTGGCCCACAAATAGCTGATGTAAACACCCCTCCCGATTACCGGCAGCTACAATTAATTTTCCATTGCCATCAATGAGTTTCAGCTCACCGGCT
Organism: Cetorhinus maximus; assembly: GCF_964194155.1. NCBI lineage: Eukaryota > Metazoa > Chordata > Chondrichthyes > Lamniformes > Cetorhinidae > Cetorhinus > Cetorhinus maximus. Next base: position 13,342,222 of record NC_135908.1, on the reverse strand, counting down.
GAGATTTTCTGGTCCCACCATTGGCAAACCTGCCACAGGAGATCCGGCAGCCCAGCCATAAGCCCATTGACTTTTCAATCCCATCCCTCTAGAAATAAGGCCTCGTGCTTGGTTCCCTTTGCTTATGGGCCTTGCTAACCCGTGGCCTGCCTTTTATTAATGGGTATGTTTGTACTCCGTGTAGTGGTTTTCCTGAAGGTGAAAGAATTATAGCCCAAAGGAAAAAAAAAATGAGTGATTGAAGCAATAAAAAGCAGAGCTAATTCATTTTCTCCACTTTTGACGGGACTGGACGATGTGGTGGTGGGGGAGGGGGAGGGCTGGAAATTCCCATCCACCATGTAGAATCTTGACACCTTTTTAACTTCAACTCATTACATAGACGGATAAACAGCACAGAAACAGGCTATTTGGCCCAGCCAGTCCATGCTAGCATTTATGCTCCACTCAAGCCTCCCCCCCCATCTTTCCTCACCTAAATGTATTAGCATAACCCTCTATTCCCTTCTCTATCATATGCTTGTCTACTTTCCCCTTCAATGTATCTATACTATTCACTTCCATCACTCCCTGAGGTAGCGAGTTCCACATTCTCACCCTCTTTGGGTGAAGACGTTTCTTCTGAATTCCCTATCAGATTTCTTGGTGACGATCTTATATTGATGGCCTCTAGTGTATTCAAACGATGCAGCAAATAAGATTTGCTCCTTGCTTAATGGCTGTCTGCAGGCAGGCCCAGCATTTATAGACTAGGCTTATATTCCCTTGTGTCGAGAAAATTAAGGGGTGATCTAATTAATAGTGCCGTGGGGCTAGGTCTCCCTCTGTTAAAGATGCTATATAAATGCAAGTTGTTCTTGAGTGCATCCGTGCTGGTATTTAGGTGCCTGGAATGTTTCATACAAAAAGCTGTGACTTATAATGTTTTTACCTTGTTTTCAAGCTCATTAATGGTCGGTTGTCCTGAGCCTGGTTTTGCGTTTTGACTGCAGCTGAGGGAAGCTCCTCATTAGAGATGTTAACAAGACTTCAGGCAACCTGAATTAGCTCCTTCCTCATTTTGTAAATGCTGTGGACTCATTTTTGGAGGAATAACATTCTTCAGATCAACAGATAAATACTTCATTAACTTACTTTCACTGATAACAGCCTCATTGAACTTATCAAATTGAAGCCAAAGCCAAAGATACGATAAAAAGTGTGAGAGGCTTTTGTTACTTAAAGCCCTATGTAAATTTTATTAAACATTAAGGAACAACTGAGCTAACCGAGCCTTCCCCTGCTCTTCACAGTTATGGATGCGAGGGTGATGGGGTCATTTTAAACTGCGTCCCACGTGTGGTAACCTGGCGGGAGTAGATTGTCTCCCTCTTGCGAAACAGACTTGATTTTTCTACCACTGAATGGAATGGAATGAGAATCAGGTGGAATCTTTAAAGGGCAGAGCAACCCACGGGGCCAGGATACTGCCCACACAGTGAGGTTTAAAATGGCCGCCAGGGCTCGGTCAAATATCTCCCCATGTGGGATACCCGAAGCGTGGTGGCGCTAATGCGTCAGTGGCAACCTAAAACTGGGCATGCTTTCTGCAGCTGTGGACAACCAGGGATTGCCAAAGCAGGGAGGCTTTGACAAAATCCTGTTAATTTTAGCCATACCTGCTGCCTCCTGTATCTTTTTTTAAAATCTATTCTTTCATGGGGTGCGGGTGTCGCTGGCAAGGCCAGTGTTTGTTGCCCAATGGCTCTTGAGCTGAGTGGCTTGCTCGGCCACTGCTGTGGGTCTGGAATCACAGCTAGGCCAGACCAGATAAGGATGGCAGATTTCCTTCCCTCAAGGACATTAGTGAACGAGGTGAGTTCTTAATAACAATCAATTGTAACTTCATGGTCGCCATTACTGAAGCTAGCTTTTTAATTCTAAATCATTCATTGAAGTTAAATGCCACCAGCTGCCATGGTGAGATTTGAACCCATGGCATCATCACCAAGGATGGCACTTGTTCCCCATCTTAGTTGCCCTTAAGATGATGGCAGACTTTCTTGAACAATTGAAGTCTCTGTGGTATAGCGTTGTAGACCTTCCTACACCACATGGAATGCAGCGGTTCAAGAAGGCAGCTCACCACCACCTTCTTAAGGGTAATTAAGTTTGGGAAATAAATGCTAGTCTAGCCAGCGATGCTCACACCCTATGAACGAATAAAAAAACTCCCACAGTTCTGTTATGTAGGGAGTTCCAGGACTTTGAACCAATGCTGATGAAGAAACAATGATTATATTTCCAACTTGGGACAGTGTGTGACTTGAAGAGCTACTTAGAAGTGGCGTGTTCCCACTCTCCTGTTGTCCTTTTCCTTTGAGGTGGTGGAGTTTGCAATCTGAGGTGAGGGTGGCTGCCCTTGGCATCAAGGCCGCATTTGACTGAGTGTGGCATCAAGGAGCCCTAGCAAAACTGGAGTCAATGGGAATCAGGGGGAAATTTCTCCACTTGATGGAGTCAAGCCTAGTACAAAGGAAGATGGTTAAGGTTGTTGGAGGTCAATCATCTCAGCTCCAGGACATCACTGCAGGAGTTCCTGAGGGTAGTGTCCTCGGCCCAACCATCTTCAGCTGCTTCATCAATGATCTTCCTTCTATCATAAGGTCAGAAGTGGGGTTGTTCGCTGATGATTGCACAATGTTCAGCACCATTCGCGACTCCTCAGATACTGATGCAGCCCATGTTCAAATGCAGCAAGACCTAGACAATCTCCAGGCTTGGCTGCCAATTGGCAAGTAACATTTGCACCACACAAGTGCCAGGCAATGACCATCTTCAACAAGAGAGAATCTAACCATCACCCCTTGACATTCAATGGCATTACCATTACTGAATTCCCCACTATCAACATCCAGGGGGTTACCATTGAGCAGAAACTGAAGCGGACTAGCCATATAAATACTGTGGCTACAAAAGCAACTCAGAGGCTGGGAATTCTGCGGTGTGTAACTCACCTCCTGACTCCCCAAAACCTGTCCACCATCTACAGGGCACAAGTCAGAAGTGTGATGGAATACTCCCCACTTGCATGGATGAGTGCAGCTCCCACAACACTTAAGAAGCTCAACGCCATCCAGGACGAAGCAGCCCACTTGATTGGCACCACATCCATAAACATTCACTCCCTCCACCACTGACGCACAGTGGCAGCAGTGTGTACCATCTACAAGATGCATTGTAGGAACTCACCAAAGCCTCCTTAGACAGCATCTTCCAAATCCACGACTACTACCAGCCAGAAGGACAAGGGCAGCAGATAGAGAGGAACACCACCACCTGGAAGTTTCCCTCTAAGCCACTCACCATCCTGACCTGGAAATAATATCGCAGTTCCTTCACTGTCGCTGGAACTCCCTCCCTAACAGCACTGTGGGTGTACCTACACTACATGAACTGCAGCGATTCAAGAAGGCAGCTCACCACCACCTTCTCAAGGGCAATTAGGGATGGGCAATTAATGCTGGCCCAGCCAGTGATGCCCACATCCCATAAATGAATTTTTAAAAAGCCTTGGTGATTTGCTGCAGTACACCCTGTAGATGGTACACACTGTAACCATGGTGTATTGGTGGTGGAGGAAGTGAATGTTTATATTGGTGGATGGGGCTGCACATCAAGCTTGACTTGTATTATAGCCGTAATTTTCAAAATCAATAGAAAATTTTTTGCAGGCATTTTCTATGTGATCAGTCGCTAAGCAGTTAACAAGAACTAATGAAAAATTCCCCTCTCTTTCTGCATCCAAATTATTCAGTGTCCAATAGCTGCATCTTGCCTTGAGATAGAAGTTGTCAGATTGTATTCAGTCTCTAAAGTCAGGGGGAATGAATTATATCTTGGCTGTTCTTGGGTAGCAGCATGCTTCAACTCAGCTAAAGAAACAGAAAGTCATTCAGGGATAGAATCATTAATGTGTTCAACTAAAGGAAAACCTAAGAGGAGAAAGGCCAATATTGGCGCTGAATATGGTTGCAACATAATCCACGTATTAAATTGACTCAATTCTTTTGACGTATTCAGTGCCTTTGAGCAGAAGACGCACAGACAAATAAATGCAATTTCCTCATTTTTACCTGGGTAGAAAATTAGCCTTCGAGAATCCCTTTCAATCCTGACTCTCTGTCCAAATGTTCAAAAAAATACTCAAAAGCTTTTATAGACCTGTAATCATGCATTCTGTTCTTGATGGTTTACTACAGCATGACAAGTGTTATTGTGAACAAGACCTGACCTCCTCCTCCCTTCACCGCCAGCAATGATATAGTTCCCTTCAAAGTTGGAAGTCTTGCGGACGTGTCCCTACCCCTGAGCCAGAAGCTCTGGGGTTTGAGCCCCACCCCGGAGCTCGATGGCCACAGAAGTTGCATTTGTGGCGTGGCCAAACAGGTGGATTGTCAACCTGCAAACTCTTCCGATACTCCTGCGGCAGGCGGTAAGAGCGGGAGAGTTCCCTAGTCAGCCGGAACTGTGTCGTAGCTGCAGCGCAACAGCCGACCCATGTTAAAGGGCTCCGTGTGCGAGCTCTTGGCACAGCTTGTGTGGCAAACGTTCTCCTTGCTTCAAGGGATTGCGAGAGAGAGAGAGAGAGAGAGATTCCCTTCAAAACAACAGATGCCAATCTATTTTTTCCACCTAGCACATATAAGTGATCACCCTGAGGTCCATTTTCCGACTCGTTATCCCCAAAATGACCTTGGCAATCTTCACGCGCAGTGTGGCCACTAAAATAAGCCGACTACCTCGCATCCTGCACATCCTGCCCGTCAGCAGGATCTAAGTGGCCATCTAAACTGTAACTTGACACATTAAGCAATAAGGCACCCTGAGAGTGAGTAATTTCAACCGTTTGATTATTTCCAGCTACAACCCCACAGCCATTCGTAGCCAGGATGAATGCAACATCCTCACTGGCATGAGATTAAATTTGCTCTTCACCCTATGTTGCACTGCACACACGATTAGAGGGCCCCTCACAAAACGAGGCTGCAGAGGGAAATGAAAACCGACGACACCATGCGAAATGTAAGAGTGGAGCAAAAACATAAGAAATGAGCAGCCTCCTGGCTACTTACCATAATGGCCCATCATTCTTTGTTTAACATTATCTAAATGAGGGGGTATTAAGCATGTGCACTTTTCACTTCGCATTTGAATAATCACACAATACAGGCACAAAAAACGCGCCTGATTACACTGGGCATACTGTGAGGGGCACTACCTTTGGCCGTAACGTAGACGATTGAGTGATCCTCCACCCCACCCTCCATCGCGGCTGGAGACGGCACTGCTTTAAGTGACTTTACCCATGCAACTTGCGTTATGTAACCGTGCTCCACACGCTACAGTTCACTGGGAATTCAACCTGCTTTTATTGAGAGGCTGCTGTAGTTATGGTCGCGGAAGCTCTTTTATTCTTAACTAGACTCTGTAAGTAGACTTCGTTTGCTGTGAGTCCTGTCCGAAAACCCACCCCCAACCTCCAACACAATGACTGACCAAGCCCTGGTCATGTCACACCTGGGGTACTGCGAAAGGCTCTTTACGCCACATCGGGGGAGGGTGTATTGGCCTTGGAAGGAGCGCAGCACAGGTTTACCGGAATTCTACCTGGACTCCAAGGGCAGAATCTTTAGCTTGGCGGGCGGGCAGGCGCGCTCCCAGCCCGACCGAGCGTGAAATGATGCGCGTTGATGTCAGCGCGTAGCCGCGCGATAGATCGGTCACACAAGGGGACATGTTTCGTTACATTTTTTCTGCTCTTTGTTATTTTCCTGAAAATCCTTCACCCCCCCTGAGGCAGCCCCGTGACTCAGGGAGATTATCCTGTGCGCTCTCGTGCGCCTGAAGTTCGCACTCCCCCAGCGCTCCCCACCCCCCCACCACCCGCCCGCACAGGCAGCGCTCAACGCTGACGCTTACGTGTCACGCTGGGGCGGGCCTTAATTGGCCCGCGTGCGTAAAATCGTGGGCTTCCCAAACGCCGAAAGCCCACCCCAGCCGATCCCGCACGCCAAAGGCAAAATTCTGCCCCAAGGGTTAAATTACGAGGGGGTGATGCACAAGCGACAATTGTATTCTTTGGAATTTAAGAGATGATTCGATTGAAGTCTTCAAGATGCGAAGGGAAACAGATAGGATAGATAGAGAGAAACTATTTCCTTCTAGTCAGGAAGTCTGGGAATAGAGCAAGACCTTTGGTGAGTGAAATTAGGAAACTATTCTACACACAAGTGGTGGAGCTTTGGAACTCTCTTCCACGCAAGTGGCAATTGTTGATAGATCAGTTTGTTCATTTGAAGACTGACGTTGGTATATTTTTGTTAATCAAACGTACTGAGGGATATGGGGCAAAGGCCCCGATGGAGTTGGGTTACAGGTCAGCCATGTCCACATTAAATGGCGGGACATAGTTAATGGCCTCCTGCTGTTCCTATGACAAAGTGACGTCAACAGACATTCTGCACTGGGTGAAGGGATTATTGAAGAGAGATGAAAATCAGCCAGGGTTCCTGATTCCGTTTGCTATCCACCCCCTCTGGGATTATGGTCTTCACGGAAACGAGCCCTTATATCGTGTTTTTCTCAACATCCAAGTTTTGCAAAGCACTTTCCAGCCAATTAAGTGCTTTTGAAGCATTTCTGACCAAAGAGACATGCTATCAAAGTGTTGTGCCTTGCACTCATCAGAGCAGCTCACAAGAAGTTACCAACACTAAAGGGGAACAACAATTTATACTGCATGAGAAGAACGTGCTGATTGGTTGGCAAGTGGGCACTGATTGGTTGAGGCGTTGCCGTGGAGAATTCAGCATGAAACAGTTAACTGCCCAGCTTTGTTCTAATTCAAGCTTTTGAAGTGTGGTCACCATCACATTGTAGGAAATATGGAAGCCAATTTTCACACAGCAAGCTCCCATAAACAGCAATAAGATAATGGTCAAATAACACTTTTTTTTTTACCAATTTTGTTTGAGAACTACATATTAATCAGGTCACCAGGAAGAACTCCCCTAGTTCCTCTGAAATAGTGCCTTGGGGCAAAATCTTTACCTCAATGGGCAGGTGCGTGCCCAACTTGCTCGAGCGTAAAATGATGCGTGTTGATGTCTGGTGATCGTCCCGACGTCAGTTGCGTGATATGTAGGTCGGCGGGTGTGCACCAGAGTCAGCAGCGCGCCAGTCAACAATCAAAAGGCCTATTAAGACCATTAAAGGATCAATTAACCTAAAATTTTCACTTCCCGTCCAACCTTACAGTTGGCGGGCAGGCAATAAAGCTAAGCAGCCTTTGCATTATTTTGGAAAACTCATCCACGGGTGTGAATCAGATAAGAATGAAATAAAACTTTTCAAATTTCACTTATAACATGTACCTACTCATGTGATGGAGTCACATGAGGGGACATGTTTTATAACATTTTGAGCTGAATCTTCTGGCTGGTGTGTGGGTGGCAGAGCCCGCACGCCAGCGCTTAAAATGTCGCGTGAGCATCCCGACGTCAGCGCGCGGCATCGCAATATTCCGGTCGGCAGGCGCGCTATGCAGCGGGATGCATACCCGCCATTAATTAAAGGCCTTGTTAAGGCCATTAACTCTCCAATCAACCAGGATTTTGAGGGGCCCGTGTGAATTTCGGGTCGGCGCACGGGCCCAATGGGCAGGCGGGTAGGTGATTTTTTTACAAACCTCATCCAGTGGCGGGATGAGATTTGATATCGGAATTAAAAAATTGTTATAAAGTTTTTGTGTATTTCACTAACATGTCCCATCTCGTGTGACATTTTCACATGAGGGGGACATGTTAATGATTTTTTCATCTTTCTGTTTTTAAAGTTTTACTGGTTTTCAGCGATCTCCCTGAGGCTGCACTTAGCCTCAGGGAGATGTGCGCTCTATCGTGCGCATGCGTGAAAGAGCGCACTCTGGCCGTTGGGGAATCCCCTCCCTGCCCGCACAGGAAGTGGATAGCGCTTCTCATCGGTTGTCACGCTGGGCGGGCCTTAATTGGCCCGCCCACTTAAAATGGCAGCGGGGCCCGTTTCGGCGGCGGCGATCGGCTGCCCACCCGCTCGTCAACGGCAAAATTCTGCCCTTTAGTTGACATACAGGTAGAGCAAGCGATTAGGAAGGCGAATGAATTTCATTGCACGGGTGCTGAAATAAAAGGGTAAGTAAATCTTGCTGCAACTGTACAGGGTTTTAGTGAAACCCCTCCTGTGGTACTGTGCACAGTTTTAGTCTCCGTATCTAAGGAAGGATATACTAGTCTTAGACGGGGTGCAACACAGGTTCATTAGATTGATTCCTGGGATGAAAGAATTGTCCCATGAGGAGACATTGAGTTAGAATGGGTTTATACCGTCTAGGGTTTAGAATGAGAAGTGATCGCATTGCAATATATAAGATTTGGAAAGCACTTGACAGGGTAAATGCTGAGAGACTTTCCCCTGCAGAGTCTAGAAAGGGGCATAGTCTCAGCTTAAGGAGTCAGCCACTTAGGACTGAGATGAAGAGGAATTTCTTCACTCAGACGGTTGTGAATCGTTGGAGTTCTCTACCCATGCAGGTTGTTCATGTCCAGTGGTTGAATATATTTGAGACAGAGGTTGATAAATTTTTGAACTCTAAAGGGATCGGTGGTATGAGGATCAGATGAGAAAGTAGATTTGAGGTTGAAGATCAGCCATGATTGTATTGAATGGCAGAGCTGGCTCAAGGGGCTTTTTTGGACTATTCCTGCTCCAATTTCTTATGTTCTTATGTTTTAGTTGTCTTTCTAAGAAGCCAGTTTCATAATCGACCATTTGCACATTGACATATTACTTCCACAGATTACTTTTGAATTTACCCCCCATCTTTCGACCCAGGCCATGTCCTCTGGTTTTACTGTCCTGGACAGGCTGAAATAGCTTGTCACTCTCCACATTACCTCATCACCAAGAATGTACAGGTTTCTGGAGAAGAATTAGAAAGCTGGGTAGATACGGATTTTTGTCTCATGGATACTGTTCTCAGAAAACATTGCAAATTTATGACCTTGGTAATGCAGGATTAGTGTACAGTAATCGGTGATGTGAATTCATTAACCTTTGCGGTGCCCATGACAGTTCCATTGCTTTGACTGAGGTGCACTCATTAACTACTTCTGAGTCACATCCACAGTATTAGCTAAAGGAGAGGAGGACAGCATTTACCAATGTGGGAAAATGGAGGAGACAAGGCCAAAGGCGGAATTTTCCCTGAATTGCACTAAGTGCGGTGTTAGGTGTGAAGAAAGACACTTTTCCTGCCGGCCTCCAGGTGGGTGTTTTTGCATCACATCATCTGCTTGCTGCCTCATTAATTATACAGCCACAGGAAACACGCAGTCTCGCTGGCGGGCAGTCTCTCAACCGCCCACTACGCTATTACCTCACCGTTTCCTCACTCTGGGTGCCATATCTAAACCGCAGCTGCGCACACAGTTCTCAATGTTTGCAGCCCGGGACTGCTCCAGTGAAGACACGGCCCTGAAAGCCAAGAAGAGTTCAGTGACCGGTCACTGGAGTACCTTTAGGAGGCCCCACCATGATGTCCTCTAACCCTGATCTGGCCGCAGGAGGTGCAGCAATCTCACCGCTCCGGCTTGAGAGGCGGTGACAATGGGGCTCAGTGCCAATGCTTCACAGAAGAGGTTGGCCATCCAGTGCCAAAAGAGGATGAATGATCTCATCCGAGCTGCCAGGGTAAGGCAACCAATTTTAAACTCAGACACTTACAAGGTCATCACACATTCACTGGCATATCACTCACTGCCAGCTCAAGGGACATCACCACTCACTCTCTCGCACACACCCTCATATCTCCTCTGGGGGCTGCCTCCTCAGCTCTCACCATCTCGAGGGCACTTACACAGATCAACACACACCCTGGGATACTACCCTCCACTCCTTCCCCAAGCAAGTCCTAGCCCTACAGCCATTGAAAAGCCACCCCCGCCTTACGGCTGGTCTGGTAGGTAGAGAACTGCCCTATAAGTGATGTGGTGCTGTGTGTGAAGCCTGGCGCTGATGACCATGAGTGCTGCCCGAAGCAAGGTAGGCAAACAAACCTTGAAGTCCCGAGTGAAGTGCAGCCCACCAGATGCACGTTGCTTATGTACAGGTGTGAAACATGTCAGTGTACAATCACACAGACGTGAGCTCATGATCCAACGTGGGGGCTGCTTCCAGTGAGCAGGGCTTATAATGAGACGCTAAAGTATTGAAATTAGGTTCCCACCTGCAATGGCAGGAAGTGCAGCCCCGCCATTGACAGTTCGAGCGGACGATCGCAAACTGGTTTCACGTTTTTTGTGATCTCCCGCTCTTTTCCACTCCCATCCGCCACAAACAGGAATGTAAAATCCCGGCCTATGTGTTTCATTAAACGAGCATTCCCATTGACGTCCACTCCCGGTTATGGACTCTCCAAGAAGATACTTAAAAAAAACACAGAGAATTAAGGTTAATTTAAGAACAAACATATAAATCCCCCCCCACCCAACCCACGTCTGAAGATTAACTCATCAACTCAGATTTTTTAAATTAATGGTCTACACCAGCAAATTCTTATTTTTATCCATCCTGGGGAGGTGATTGTCTCCAGCAAGGCCAACGTTTATTGCCCATCCCTGGTTGCTTTGGAGAAAATGGAGACGATCTACCTTCTTAAGCTGCTTCATGAGGAAAAGCTTTTTCACGCAGCGAGTGGTTAGGGTCTGGCATGAGCTGCCTGAGAGTGCGGGAGAGGCAGGTTCTACCGAGGCATCCAAGAGGGATCTGGATTATTGTCTGTAAAGGAAGAATGTGCAGGCCCCTTGGGGAGAAGGCCGGGGAGTGGCACGAGGCAAATTGCTCCTTCGGTGAGCCAGCACGGACACAATGGGCTGAATGGCCTCCTTCTGTGCCATAACCATTTTGTGAGCCTGTGAGGTGGTGCGGGTGCTCCCATGGTGCTGTCAGGTAGGGAGTTCCAGGGAGGAATGGGTGGGTCATGTGTTGCTGTTTCATGCACCAATGATCTATTGAGCTGCAGGTTTGGGAGGAGCTGTTGAAGAAGCCATGGTGAGTTGTTGTGGTCTTCATGGTTAGTGCACAGTCCAGCCAGTGTGCACCAGTGCTGGAGAGAGCGGCTGTTTAAGGTGGGAGATAGGGTGTTCAAACAAGGTGCTTTGACTTTCTTGTGGTGTTACAAAATGAGCATGCAGCCACTGAGCACAGTGAAGCTACTCACACCAATATCACCAGGCAGACGTGGACAAGGCGAGGTGCACCCTCATCGCCAAATGCAATGACTCGTCGGAGCGGGCAGGTTTCAAAAATTCCTCGGTTCTGTCATCCCCGAACACTGACTCAGTAAAATAATTGGATGTCGTGCTCCTTCGTGTGGCTGGTTAGCTCAGTTGGTTAAATGGCTCGCGTGTGAATCAGGGTCTGGTCCCTGCTCCAGCCTGAGGCAGGCTAAGGGCCTTGGCCTACCTGCAGTGAAAAATCACAGCCTTTGCCACGATTCAGCAAATAATCATTGGGGGAACACAACCCCCCCAACCCCTCCCCCAACCTTCTTGCAGAGAGCTCCTTTAGGACCTCCGTTATAATAGCCAGGCAAATTAGAACATCATGCATGCCTAGCATTGAAGTCACTCTGCGGTTTACGTTATTCTCATGAAACCTAACCCTATCTCACCCAAAGTCACAGGTTAGTAATCATCAGGGCAAATGATTTGTTATCACTTAGATCTGCTCAGGAACAGATACCTTCACTGTAGCCAGGGTTTCACTCAATACTGTTGTGCTCGCTGATCAACCCCAGTTCTTGGTTATACGAGGCCTCCATGTTAAAATTCTCATCACTGTTTTCAAATCCCTCCATGGCCTCTTCCCCCTCTACCTGTCTAATATCCTGCAGCCCTATCCCTCCCGGGATATTTGCCCTCCTCTAATTCTGGCATCTTGAGTATCCTCAATTTTCATCACTCCACAATTGGTGGCTGTAGTAACTGAGCGTATCACCTTTCCTACTGTCTATCAAGGGTCACACGATTGTTCTTGGAGTGTCCGACCAATGAACCCTAAGCGTGGGTAATCTGGGGGTGGGGCTTTACTGCCGAGGACCTGGTTCAAGCATGTAGCATCCGAAAAGCCCCCTGTAATAAGTTTACCTGTTTCTTGTTGAAACCTGTCCGCTCCGTCCAGTCATTACTTTTGGAGACAAGGGTGAAATAACTCCGACGCTGCACCTCGACTCGTTAACGTGAGTACATCGAATCTAAAATGAAAAGACTAACTTACCAGTCATGCCGCTCTTCAGCAGAATCGATCCTTGTGACGCGACTATGGAAGACTGAACCCAGTATGTAGAGCGCCTTGGGTTTTATTTCATGGTGAACAAAGTTACCACAGAGGAGAAGCAGAAAGTAATCCTTTAGAGTGTATGTGGTAGCAAGACACACAATCTCATCCACAGCCTAACGGTCCCGATCGTGCCCTATTCTAAGCCCTTTAATGAATTAGTGGAAAACGCATTTCCAGCTGAAGCCATCTATAATAGTGCAGCGGTTTAAGTTTAATTCCAAAGTTAGGGTCTTGTGAAAGTCCATCGCAACCTATAAAGCGAGGTTGAAGCAGCTGACTGAGCACTGCGACTTCGGAGGTCCAACCAATGATATGTTGCAGGACCGATTAGTTTGTGGAGTTTACGATGATGCCATTCAGAGCCATCTACTTGCGGAATTCGACATCAGTTTGAAGCGTGCCCTGGAAATAACGCTAGCCATGGGAAGTGCTGCCAGAGACTCGCAGGCTTTACAACACATACAACATGGCGCTGTTCTTCAGGTGGGGTGGGAACAGATTGCTGGGCGTGGTGCGAAAACAAGAGACACAGCAGCGAAGCGAGAGGCAATGTCCACTCTTAGAAACATGATACGCTCTAGTAGAAACACTTCAGCAGAGACTCCAAGGTTAATCTGTTATAGATGGTGGGGGTGACCATGGACCGGACACCTGCAGATTCAAGGAGGCAGAATGCCATTACTGCCACAAGAGAGGTCACATAATAAAGCAATGCAGGGCAAAATCAAAACATCCCATAAGGCAGAAAACCAGTATGATTGAACTGAATAATACAAGAGAACCTGAAGATGCCAAAACTGACATCTATTCCCTGGACAACGTAACCGCTATAAAAACTGAACCTATTACTGTCCCAATCCAAGTGATTGGGGGGGCCACTAATAATGGAGGTAGATATGGAGTCTCAACCACAGTGGTGGGAGAGCACACATTTAAATACCTAAATGAAATTACCCAGCCACTGAATATGGAGCGGACACCAGCTCAATTGCAGACATACGCTGAAGAATCCATACAGGTAAAGGGCATCACCACAGTATCTGTGCCCTACAGGCAACAGACATCCCAGCTTTTAGCGACCTTAGTGACAGGTGAAGGACCGAGTTCTGGGCCGAGACTGGTCACAAAAAAATCAAGCCGAGATATTTCACTTGAGAACGGGAGGAGTTCCTGAACTGCTAAGGAGATACGACAGCGTATTTCGGGACGAATTCGGGAAGTTAAGAGGCTTGCAAGCAAAAATATTTGTGGATCCTCAGGCGACACCCTGTTTCTTTAAGGCCAGACCTGTGCCTTATGCTTTAAAGGAGAAGGTGGACGCAGAGCTGTGCCGGTTAGAAAAGCTGGGCACCATCCAACCTGTCCAATTCTCGGAATGGGCAGCGCCCATAGACCCAGTGGTGAAGCCTGACCAAACTACGCATTTGTGGGGACTATAAATTAACTGTGAACAAGGCAGCCAAAACTAGATAAATATCCTATCCGGAGGATAGACAACTTATATGCAAAGCTAAGTGGAGACAACCCCTATACATTTGTGAACATGAGCCATGCTTACCAACAATTAGAGCTGGATAGCATGTCTAGAGGGTATGTAACCATCAACACGCACAAGGGTCTGTATCAGTACACTCGTCTACCTTTTAGAGTATCATCTGCATATGCAATCTTCCAAAGGACAGTGGCGAGTCTTTTGCAAGGACTTCCCTGAGTGGTAGTTTACTAAATGATGTTCTGATCGCAGGGTCAACTGAAACTGAACACTTGCCAACCTGGAGGAGGTGCTAAGAAGATTCTTGGAAGCCGGTGTACGGTTAAAGAAAGAGAAATGTACATTCCAAGCGCCAGAAGTTACTTACCTGGTCATAGTGTGGATGCCATGGGTTTGCACCCAGTAGAAGAGAAAGTTAGGACAATCAAAGATGCACCATCTCCATCCAGTGTAATCAAACTCAAGCCTTTTCTGGGCATGATGAACTGTTACTGCTACTTCTTGCCGAACTTGCCAATAGTGTTAGCATTTGTTGTCAAAATGAATCATCGTTGTTCGTGGAATTCACAACAGGAAGAAGCCTTTGTGAAAGTTAAGGAGCTATTACATTCGTCATGTTTATTGATACAAGGTGGCCCATAACTTCCACGCTCCCCAGAGTCGGATTTGGGGGATACCCCAAAGATGCGCTGGGGAATCCGTCTGGCAAGTTCCCAGGTAAGGGTTTGCATGTCAATTGCCCAGAGGTGCTAACAGCCTCTGGACAATCGCGCTGTGCTGGGAACCATCTGAAAACGCAGTTTAAATTGCAAACTTCAGATGATTCCACCTGGGTTATACCAACAGTTACCCAGAAAAGGTTAGAAGAATTAAAACCTCTTCTAACTTCTGGATGACTATTGTACAGGCCCAGACTGACTCCACGGACTCCTCCCAATCTGCCTCGACCTCAGACAACTCTACTTCACCCCCACACCAACTTCACTCCTCCAACCTTGGACCCCAGCCTGTGACCTCAGACACCCCCAACCCCCTCCCTCCTGACCCTCCTCACCCCTCCCCACTCTGGATCCCCCCACCCCTCAACCCCCACCCCCCACTCTGGACCCCCTCATCCCACCAACCTCCAGACACCCCCATTCCCCTCACACCCCCCCCAACCTCTGGAACTCCCAACACCCCCCCCCCGGCCTCTGGACCCCTTCCCACTCCAGACTCCCCCACCCTCCCGACCTCTGGACCCTCCCCTGAATACCACCCCCGAACACCCCCAATCGCTGCCCCGAACACCCCCAACCCCCGAACACCCCCAACCCCCGAACACCCTCAACCTCCCCCAAACACCCCCAACCCCACAGAACACCCCTAACCCCAAAATCCTATCCACTTACCTTAGACACCTGCCTCCCCCTGGCCTGTCAATTTTCCTGGCCCTTAATACTTACCTGCTTTACGGCAGCAAGTGCCTCCTTGAATCCGCTGGATCTAGACTTCGCTGGGGCCTGCGAGGAGTCTTCCGAGGAAGACCCCAAGTAGCTCCGGAAGCGGCAACGCAATTTTCAAGACCAGGCAAGTGTGCATTTATCCCTTTTAATTCCTGTGGGCCAGCGCTTTCCGACACTAGTCGGAGGTTACCGCCCTATGACCCATCGAAAGAATTGGTATTAACATGTGATGCATCTCCTTATGGTGTGGGAGTTGTGTTATCACATGGAATGGAAGATGGATCAGAAAGGCCAATCAGCTATGTCTCCAGAACCCCCTCCACAGCCGAGAAGGGTTAGTCTCAGCTAGAAAAGGAAGGTGATGTTCAGAGTGAAGAAATTCCACCAGTACCTTCATGGGCAACATTTCACCACTGTGTCGGACCATAAACCACTCCGCCAATAGCCTCAGCAAGAATACAACATTTGGGCTTTGATATTATCTGTGTATGAGCACACTTTTATGCACTGTCCTGACGTGCATATTTTTTCAGATTTTCTTGCTCCTGCCCTGACAAAGAAGCTCTGATTTGCTTCTGGTCTGTTCGTTCCGCGCCACCTCCACCTCGATTGACTCCGTCCTCAACTTTTGGCCCTTTAACTTATGACATCCTGTGTGGATCCATATAGAAGCAGCCCCCTTCCCCATTCAACACTTTCTCCTTGCTGTGCATTTCCAAGCGTGGCCTGAGCGTTAAGACACCTTGAACCTCTGGATGAGGCAATCGGGCAGGGCGGAAGGCGAAGGGTTCACACTGCTCACCCATGCTGCGGAATTTTATGGCCCCTTCCCCCCCCGGCGGGATCTTTCGGTCCCACCGAAGTCATTGGGCTTTGGAAGGGCTCACCGCATTTTCCAACCCTGCCACGATTGGACCTTCAAATTCCACCCAAAGTGAAATCAGCTCCTGGGGCCTTACAAAGTTTAATTTATTCCTATGTGGGGTGCGGGTGTCGCTGGCAAGGCCTGCATTTGGTGCCCATCCCTAATTGCCCTTGATAGGCCAGTTAAGAGTCAACCACGTTGCTGTGGGTCTGGAGTTGCAGGTAGGCCAGACCAGGTAAGGACGGCAGATTTCCTCCCCTAAAGGGCATTAGTGAACCAGATGGGTTTTTATGACAATCAACGATAGTTTCATGGTCACCATTACCCAGCCTGAGACTAGCTTTCAATTCCGGACTCTATGGATTGACTTTAGCTTCTGTGGTGGGATTTGAATCCCCGGCCACAGAGCATTAGCCCCGGATTACGAGCCCAATGATCGTACCACGAGGCCACCATCTCCCCCACGTAGCTGAGAAGGTTTTATTTTGCCGCTAAGTTAGAACCGTGTGGAAGCTGACCTGCCCCTTAAGGTCACAAATTCGAATTGTAGTAAAATAGCACATGTTTGGGACAATTGGCTGGTAGATATTCTGTGTCGAATGGTACATGCTCAGCGGCTTGCTAAATCACATTGCCTTTAACAGACTGGAGAAACTTATAGGATTCGTCACTCTAAATTACTTGCCTTAGTTATAACAAATTCGATAGTAATTGCTAATGCCGTCTTCTTAGGGGAAGTTATAAATCTTTTTTTGAAGACTTGCTTTATGACCCCGTTTTGAATAGCACACAGATGAAAGACAATCGAACGGGGCGGAAGATGAGAACTTAAGCCCCATCAGGGTAATGACGTAGCTTTGCACCCTGTTTGGAAGCCCCTTGAGTCAGGCACAAAGAAACTATGGCCACCTCTGCACAACGCTCTGGGGAATTCTTCTCCCAACCCCCTAAAAGAATCAACTATGACCCAGGCAAAACAAGCTTGTCCATTAAGCCACCATCTGACTGGGTGGGAAATGCTGGGAGTCAGCGTGTGAGCACCTTCACTGCATTGGACGGTTCAAGAAGGCAGCTCAGCTCCCCAGAAGATAAAAACAGTCCGGGCCAATACACTTATTTCCCAGTTTCACTGGTGTTTCATTTTATAGTATGCAAGACCGGGTCGGAGCAGTATTCTTATTTCCCAGTTTTTACTGCTTTTCCCTCCTGGGTCATCACCATCATCTTGAGGGCAGCAACAGAGGGGCAATAAATGCTCATGATGCCCACATCCAGAGAATGAATTACAAAATTCCTCTCTTCTGACAGGAACTTTACAACTCTAGAGGGGGCGCAGGAGCAGAGGGACCTGGGTTCACATGTGCACAAGTCGCTTAAGGTGGGCCAAGTATGTCAGGTGGACCAGGGGATGGGGGCAGCATCGATCGGGCGGACCCTCGCGTGGCTGGAGCATCCAGGGCTCATTTCGTTGAGCGGCTCGAACATTCCCAGGACTTGGAAAATGGAGCAGCAGGTGGTCGGCTGAGGTAGGCGAACGTGCGATGGTTTGTGTTGTGTGTGAGGGGGCGCAAGAAGGTGTGGGGGGCGGGTGGGTGGAGGCCCCTACAGGGCGTGGTGGGTGAGATTTGGGGGGGTGTTAGGGAAAAGGTGAGCTGCTGCGGGGGTCTTGGAATGGGCGCCCTGTAGGGGCCTCCACAAACCCCCACACCTTCTTGCGCCCCCTCACACACAACACAAACCATCGCACGTTCGCCTACCTCAGCCGACCACCTGCTGCTCCATTTTCCAAGTCCTGGGAATGTTCGAGCCGCTCAACGAAATGAGCCCTGGATGCTCCAGCCACGTGAGGGTCCGCCCGATCGATGCTGCCTCCATCCCCTGGTCCACGTGACATTCCTAGGCCCACTGTCGCGCGACACCTCCAACACTTCCAGGCTCCGAGAATTGCCCCTGGACTTTGCCCAGCTAAGTCCCGGCATGTGCCGCGCATGTCTTGGATGTGTTCTGAACCGGTGTGAAAACCCGCTGGCGGGGTGGGGGGTGAAATGATTGGTTGGGGGCGGGGTGTGGTGGGGGTGTGGGGGTGGGGAGGGGGTGTGGGGGGTATGGTGGGGTGGGGGTGGGGGTGAATTCCAGTCAGGTGCTCATTTGAATCCCGACAATAGGGTGGGAAAAGGCCTTCTCGATGTCCTCTGTAGGGAATGGTCACCGCCAATACCCTGCCACCTTGGTCTGGACCGTAAGTTCCTGCCGTCCATCCCCGCGGGGTTGTCTGCCCCTCTTGCCATGATGCCCTGCCGGTGTCAGTGATGGGGAGGGGGGTGATTCTGCTCTCTGTCTCCCTCTCCACAGATGCTGCCAGACCTGCTGAGTTTTCCCAGCGCTTTCTGCTCTTATTCCTGAGGAAGACTGGTCCACGATCCTAGAAGCACAGCCTAAAATCCCCTACTTTTCCCGTCACAACTTCACTCTGGTTGCGCATGTATAATGGGTGATCGGATAAGAAGCCCCCCTCCCCCCAAGGTCTCTTCCCCGGTGGCCTGTAGACATATGGAGAAATCATCCTGCAGAAGTGGGGTTCATCAGCCAGTCACATTATGCTGATTTAAAAAAAAATCTTTTACAATGTCACGCAATTCAAAAAAAATTCCATCTTTCAATGCCTTTAACAAATGCTAGTAAGTATTGGGCAACGCGACAGATGTTGGTAGTGCTGCAAACTCCTTTTGCAGTTATGTCCGACAGTCTGGAGTGTACTATAGCTGTCATGCACTGCCGCCATTAAAATAGTTCACAAATCTCCATTGCGTGAGAAATTCATCCCACTGCAACGCCTCCTTTTTAAACTCATCAGCTGGCTTGATGGGGATGGAGCTACTGCATCCAGGTCTTAACAGCGAACAACGCATGTGCTTGTCAATTGTGGGGCAATTTTAAAGTAGGGATGAGGCCGTGGCTGGTTTAAAAATAAAAAAATGGTGAATTTATAATGGCAATTAAAGCTTCAGAAGTATCTCACCAGGCTGTGGGCAGCAAGCTCCCCATTATTTCTTAGAGGGGAGCTTGAAAGATTATCATTAGCACTCTCCGCCAGCACGTTTGACTGGTGTCAGCTGTGGCTCAGTTCATAGCACCCTCGCCTTTGAGTCAGAGGGTTGTGGGTTCATGTCCCACTCCCGGAAACCAAGAACTGTGAATGTACTCGAAAGAGTTACATGCGATCTGTTGATAACTCGAAAAGAGTTACTGTACTTTACCTGGGGTATCCATACGAGGCAGAGTGAGTAGGTGCCAGTTTCAATGCCTAGTCCATGCTAGGGATGCTAGCATGGGCCTCAATTCCTTTAGGCTAATGCAGAGATCAGCAACCTTTTTTAAAAAAAATTTAATCGAAAATGCGATAGTTTAAGAGCCTGTAACCCAAATGCCAATAATAGTTGAAAACAGGACAATTCCCCTCCAAGTCACACACCATCCTGACGTGGAAATATATCGCCGTTCCTTCACTGTCGCTGGGTCGAAATCCTGGAACTCTTTTCCTAACACCACATGGAGTTGAAGAAGGAAGCTCACCACCACCTCCTCAAGGGCAATTAGGAATGGGCAATAAATGCTGGCCCAGCCAGCAATGCCCACATCCCATAAACGAATGGGAAAAAAAAGCATTTCAACATTTTAAAGGGTTTTACAAAATAGCTGTTAATTGAGCGACACTTTCTCACAAGTACATGGTTCGTAAAAGCTTTTAAAAAAGCGTTACAAGCCATTTCATTACCGTCTAAATGGGCTTGAGCTGAACACGGGACCTTAATGTGCTGCAGGCTGCAGACCCCTGGGCTGGTGACAGGAGATGTCACCTAAAGATGCCCATCCTCATCACAATTCCATTGTGGTGGGTGGAATAATTTCTGTGCGCAACAGCCAAGGGATGTGGGAGCAGATGAAATAAAGGGTTAGCAGCCTTAGGAGGTCTGGCAAGGCACGGCTATCCAATATTTCACATTAATGTACCAATTGCACATGTCACAAAGAGTTTGATCTCAGACTGTTGAGCCATCGCAAGAGGTTGCAGGCCAAACCCTCAGAAAAATAACTCCCTGCAAGCTTTGCATGCAGGCCAATGTTGCCGTGAGAAATACTTTATGGTCACTTCAAACTGGAACGTCTGTAGGAGGACTGAATGGAAAGGTGAGCCCACGAAGCAAGCTCATAACACAACCCGACCTGCATAATGCATGTTAAACTTAGTCACCAGTGAATTATAACTCAGGCTGGACATGTCGGGTATCATTCAATCACACAGCGTAGTAGGTGAGAATTCAGCTCACCTACTGCCTCTGCTGTCTCTCTGAAAGAGCTAACCAATAAATCCCACACCTGCTGCTCTTTCCCTCAGCCCTGCAAATCTCTTCCCATTCAAATATTAATCTGATTCTCCTTTTGAAAGCGACTGTTGGATCTGCTAACTTCAGACGTTGCATTACAATAACTCGCTGCGAGAAATCTTTCCTTCACATTTACTGGGTGTGTTCTTTAAGGTAAACCCAAAGCCAAAGTTTGCTCTACAAATACAGTCGGCCTCCCTTTAAACACTAACTTCTTAATGGCCCAAGATATATCTGAATCAGATCAATCACTTTACTTGGGAGGACAGTCCATTTTTTCCCGAGAGATCGGGAAGTGACGGCTGATACAGTTTCTATTGCCGTACGTTCATTGTGAATATTTTAATATTCCTTTTTAGCAGTTAATAGTTCTCACAGAAGTTAAGAACAGTCTAACCCCGACCCGGGTGAAGCAGTTCAACCGTGGTTTTCGTGACCAGTTGAAAACAAGTGATCTCAGTTGCTGGTCAGTTGGCTTAACCCCCACCGGTTGCTGACCGGACAGCCATTACTAGTTGGAGGCAGTTGCCACCGGTTGGCTTTTCTGGTTAGGCCTGTCAAATCTATTGAGTTATCCCCTGCAAGATTAAAAATTGAGAGGTTAAGTGAAGCCATCCCTAAAGGCTTTGCAACAAAAACAAAAATACCTGGAAAAACTCAGCAGGTCTGACAGCATCTGCGGAGAGGGACACAGTTAACGTTTTGAGTCCGTATGACCCTTCATCAGAACTAAGACATATAGAAATGAGATGAAATATAAGCTGGTAGAGGGTGGGGAGGGGGGGGCGGGGGGACAGGTAGAGGGGGTGGGGTGGGGGGTGGGGGTGAAGGCTTTGCGTTTCAGCATGACCATGTGTGCAATATGAAAGATTTGAGACAGAACTGAATGACAGCGGCTGTAGCTGTACATTTCATATTTTTATTGGTGAAGCGCAATTAAACAAAACATTACATAAATCATATATAAGTAAACACTTCCTTTACAAAATTTACCTGTGCCTAATTCATCTCCAGGAAGCCTTTCTTGTATTTTCTCAGGGATCTTCTTGACCACTTTTGTCACACGTGTGGCATGTTATGAGTGGGAGCACTTCAGGGTAGCTACGAGTCCAGCCAAAAAGATAATCGGCGGGATTTTCCGTGCCCGCCTGCCGTCGGGATGGTCCGATCCCGCCGCAAGTCAATGGGCTTCTGGCTGGGGCACCGCCTCGCCCACGGTGGGTCCCACCCGCAACGGGCCTGGAAAATCCCGGCCAACGCATGGAAAACAATGAATGGGGAACCATCAACTTCCCAGCCCCAAGCACCATCTGAGGCGCTGATTGGAAAATTTCCATTATTAGCCCCAGGGGTAGGCCTTGGCTGCACACTGCGGGAGAAAGGCACAGGCACTCCATTAGGATCCTTCGTCCACCATTGGCAACCATCCCTCTGGCCACCCAGACCCCATTGCGCCTCCCTCAAGGTCCTAAGAAATAGGGACATGAGTAAGGCACAAGGCCCTTCAAGCCTGCTCCACACTTCCGTAAGATCATGGCTGATCTTCTATCTCACTTCCACTTTCCCCCCCAGATCCTCATATCCCTTCATCCCATAAACCCCTCCAACTTTCCTCCTTTAAGACTCCTTGGCATCCACTCTTTTGATAATACTTTTGATCACCCCTCTTAACATTTCTTTCTTTGGCTTAGCGCACATTTTTGTTTAATAAGGGCCCGAGCAAACCTGGCACAGTTATTCACTTAAATACACTATAGACCTGCAAGCTGCTGTGGTATTGTAATGGGCAGAAACAGCACCAGGTAAGACTCCGCTCCGGGACAGATTGCCATGGTATGGATGACAATTATTAATCCTGGGTTAACGCGCTCAATCGATCTGACAGGCTGCATCAGATAATGATGAAAATACGAACAGTTTTGGATGAGTTCAGTAGAGACTTGGGGTCATGAGAATGCATGGATATGATCAAATAAGGAGCCTTCAGACAGTTGTGAAGCACACGAAACATACTCTAGGATAAGTTAGGTCTTGCTGCTGTGTTAATTGATGGGAAGCTTACAGAATTTGAAAATCATTGGCATGCGCTTGTATGAAATTGTCAGTGTGAATTCAAATTGTGACCTGAGGCAGTGCCACAGAGCAGAAGATGGATGTTGAAAACCTTTTGGTATATGACACTGAATATGTTAAACTTTTGACTCAACAAGCGTATTTATAGTTCTCCGAGGACAAGGGGCTACGAAGGATCCCTGGAGGTACTTGGTGAAGTGCATAGGTTTGAGGGGGAAAGGTTAATGTATTATTCACCAAAATATACAGCGGGGGAAAAGCAAAGCAGAGAATATCACCTCTAGCGGGTGTGTGACACACTTAACAAATGCATCCAATCCAAAAATCGAAGAAATTCAATTCAAATGGAACGCATTAGACTCGTGGTGAATTGGAATGCGCTGCCTGAAGCAGACTCAATGTAACTTTCGAAAGGGAATGAGGTAAATGCTTGAAAATGAAAAATTTGCGGGGCTACGGGGAAAGAGGGAGAGGGTGGGGCTAATTGGATGGCTCTTGCAAAGAGCTGGCAGAAGCACAATGGGCCAAATGGCTTCCCTGAATGCTGCACAATTTTATAATTCCATTCAAACTGTGTCGGAAGCACACTTTCAAATGCAAATGCCCCCAGTGGACAAGGCCGACTGCTGTTTATCTGGTTT
This sequence comes from Cetorhinus maximus, assembly GCF_964194155.1. Taxonomy (NCBI): domain Eukaryota; kingdom Metazoa; phylum Chordata; class Chondrichthyes; order Lamniformes; family Cetorhinidae; genus Cetorhinus; species Cetorhinus maximus. The sequence goes on along the minus strand of NC_135908.1, from coordinate 13,318,904 downwards.
TAAGACGCTTGTAAGTTAGCATTGAGTTCAAAAAGCTAAGCGAACATAAAAAAATATTAGACACAACAGGTGATTTGGCAATGAACAAAACAGAATATTTGTGGCAATAAGGAAATTAATTGAAGCATCTGCTCTGTAACAGTCAGTGTGCAGCTTATCCAATTTGGTGCCACCAAGGTTGATGTAATACAGCTAAACCAGGTAAATGGGCAACTCCTGCAAGCCAACCCAGGCTAAAGAGGAATGTATGAGGAGTAACAGATGAGTGAGGCAGGGATAGAAGTGAAGAATGAACAAACAGTCATCTCACCTCCAGGACCTCACTGCAGGAGTTCCTCAGGATAGTGTCCTCGGTCCAACCATCTTCAGCTGCTTCATCAATGACCTTCCTTCCATCATAAGGTCAGAAGTGGGGGTGTTCGCTGATGATTGCACAATGTTCAGTACCATTTGAGACTCCTCAGGTAATGAAGCAGTCTATGTCCAAATACAGCAAGACCTGGACAATATCCAGGCTTAGGCTGACAAGTGGCAAGTAACATTCGTACCACACAAGTGTCAGGCAATGACCATCTCCAACAAGAGAGAATCCAACCATCACCCCTTGATGTTCAGTGACATTACCATCACTGAATCCCCCACTATCAACATCCTGGGGGTTGCCAACGACCAAAAACTGAACTGGACTAGCTGTATAAATACTGTGGCTACAAGAGCAGGTCAGGGGCGAGGAATAATGCAATGAGTAACCCACTCCTGACTCCCCAAAATCCATCATCTACAAGGCACAAATCAGGAGGGTGATGGAATACTCCCCACTTGCCTGGATGAGTGCAGCTCCAACAACACTCAAGAGGCTTGATACCATCCAGGACAAAGCAGCCGGCTTGATTGGCATCACATCCACAAACATTCACTCCCTCCACCACCAATGCACAGTAGTAGTAGTGTGTACCATCTACAAGGTGCGCTGCAGGAATTCACCAAGGCTCCTTCGACAGCACTTTCCAAACCCACGACCACTACCATCTAGAAGGACAAGGGCAGCAGATAGATGGGAACACTGCCACTTGGAAGTTCCCTTCCAAGTCACCCACCACCCTGACTTGACAATATATATCATTGTTCCTTCACCGTCGCTGGGTCAAAATTCTGGAACTACCTTCCTAGCAGCACTGTGGGTGGTACCCACACCACATGAAATGCAGCGGTTCAAGATGGCAGCTCACCACCACCTTCTCAAGGGCACCTAGGGGTGGGTAACAAATGCTGGCCCAGCCAGCGAAGCCCACATCCTATGAATGAAAAAAAAAACACTGTAGGTGTAACTTGGATTCTGAAATCCAAACAGAAAAATCTGGAGGCAGTGAGTGGTAGGGTTGCCAACTCTCCAGGTTGCCCTGCAGTCTCCAATGCCAGAATTTAACGTTGGTTGTGTGGGCGCGTGCCTGACCCGGCCACATGAAATTGCACGAGGAGACGTCGGATGGGTGCCCCAGCGTCATCGTGCACTGGCGATATTTCACTCGGCGGGCACGCGTGGCAATCGGAAGCATGCCCGCCGACAATGAAGTGGGCAATTAACCCATTAAGGAGGCAATTGTAATCGATTTTACGTGGCCCGTCCACTCTTTACGGTTGGCGGATGGGCCAATCGGTCAGGCGGCCTTTACATTTTCGCTGAAACCTCACCCAAGGGATGGATGAAATGTCTGGGGTGAAATAGAATAAAAAATGATACCTGGGGACTGGTGTTTTTTTGAGTTCTGCTGCCAGGTGCCTGAATGTGCTGCACAGACGCAGTTCGGTGCAGTTTTTCTTCTTATTTAATCTGCCCGGCTCTGCAGCTCCCTGAGGCAGCTCCGCAGCAGCCCTCTGCCTTCGGGGAGCTCGCTAGAAGGGCTCACCCACACCCTCACTATTCTCAGCGCCCGCCCGCTTCCCGCCCACCCCCCCCTCCCCTCGGTTCGCGTTTCATGCTGGCTGCCCGTTAATTGGCCAACCCCAGTGTGAAATTGGGCTCAGGGGCCGATCACGGCCGGGAGCACATTTCGCATCCGCTTCTGAGCCCAGAAGAAAGTGTAATAAATGTGGGTTAAGTCCTTGCCCTGTAATTTTTACCTTAAAAATTTTGAGCCTTGGCTGCCTTGAACCGAACTGGCCCAAAAATCCTCTTAGTAACCCTGAATAATTTACTACTTCTTTTTACTTATCTCCCACTCCCCCTCCCCCTCCCCCTCCCCCTCCACCTCCCCCTCCTCCCCTTCCCCCTCCCCCTCCCCTCCCCCTCCCCCTCCCCCGACCCCTTCCCCCTCCTCCTCCCCTCCCCCTCCCCAGCCCCTCCAACTCACTGCTCCCCTCCCCCTCCCCCTCCCACTCACCTCTTCCCTACTCCTCCCCCTCCCACTCACCTCTTCCCTACTCCTCCCCCTCCCTGACCCCTCCCACTCACCGCTCCCCTCCCCCTCCCCCTCCCCCAACCCCTTCCCCCTCCTCCTCCCCTCCCCCTCCCCAGCCCCTCCAACTCACTGCTCCCCTCCCCCTCCCCCTCCCACTCACCTCTTCCCTACTCCTCCCCCTCCCACTCACCTCTTCCCTACTCCTCCCCCTCCCTGACCCCTCCCACTCACCGCTCCCCTCCCCCTCCCCTCCCCCAACCCAACCCACTCACCACTCCCCTCCCCCTCCCCCAAACCCTCCCACTCACTGCTCCCCTCCCCCTCCCCCTCCCACTCACCTCCTCCCTCCTCCTCCCCCTCCCTGACCCCTCCCACTCACCGCTCCCCTCACCCTCCCCCCCCCACTCACCGCTTCCCTCCTCCTCCCCCTCCCCCTCCCCCTCCCCTCCCACTCACCGCTTCCCCCCTCCCCCTCCCACTCACCGCTCCCCTCCCCCTCCCCTCCCACTCACCGCTTCCCCCCTCCCCCTCCCACTCACCGCTCCCCTCCCCTGACCCCTCCCACTCACCCCTCCCACTCCCACTCACCGCTCCCCTCCCCCTCCCACTCACCGCTTCCCTCGCTCTCCCCCTCCCCCTCCCACTCTCCGCTCCCCTCCCCTGACCCAATCAGGTGTAAAACAGAGCACGGTAATGTCGGGGGAGCGTCCCGACGTCATCGCCCACTCGTGCGGTGTTTCGGTCGGCGGGCGCACACAAGAGTTGGCAGCCCGCCCGCTGACAATTACGAGGCCTGTTAAGGCCATTAAAGTTTCAGTTAATGTGGATTTTTCGCTGCCCGTTGGCGGGCGGGCAAATCGGCCAGGCGACCTTTTGCGTTTCTGTGGGAACCTCATCCAAGGGTGGGGTGAGGTTTCCGATATTAATTTTAAAGTAAAGACGCTCGGGCGGAATTTTTATTCGCCGCATGTTCAGGTGAGTGAGTCCTATGCGGGGACATTTTTTTTCCGGAATTGCGTGATCTTTATGTTTGGATTTAAAATTCCCCAGCTCCCTGAGGCAGTTTCAGGGAGCTTTCATTGGGCGCTCCCCACCCCCCTGTGCCCACGGTGATGCCAGTGCTCAGCCCTCCTCCCGCGCCCCCACCCGTTAATTGGCCAGCCAGTGTGAAATCGCATTCAGGGGCCGATCCCGTGAGACTAAGAAGTGTTATACTTAAAGGTACATTACACACTGAATAAAACCATAATTACTACATTCCTCCCCCTTTAACTTGGCTATGCATATCATATTTACAAGTTCACATTTTTCAAGACAACATAATATTTACACTGGGTAAGGAATTTACAAGTTCGGTCTTTCAGGTGGTTTACTGGTACGTGTGGAATGTCGCAGCTCCGCAACTACAGATTCTTTGTCAGGAACCTCCTTTTCCAGAGTTGCCTGAACATTAGGTTCGGTGGGCATTTGCAGTTCTGAATCCTCAGCACTGACAGGAACATCGGACATGTCAGTCCTGGGTTGAGGTATCCTCAACAGGAAACGCAGACCCGGCCATGGTCACTGGTGGAACCAAATCTTGGTGATTTGTTTCTCTCTTCCTTAAATGGTCCAGATGTTTATGGGTGATCTGGTCTTCCACCTCCACGTGGTAAGATAGAGGTCCAGCCACCACACTTATTTCACCCGGTAACCTCTTTGGGCCTCCCCTGAAGTTTTTCACATATACCGACTCTCCCACGGTAAATTTCCTCTCGCGACTATGTCAGTCGTGTCTAGTTTTCTGGCTTCCCTGACTCCTTTCCACCTTCCCCTTTAAAATTGGCATTATTAAGCTCAATCTCATCCTGAGACGGGGTTTCAACAATAACTCTGCAGGCGTGACACCTGTTGTTGTGTGCGGGGATAGTCCTGTAACAAAAAAGAAACTGTGCTAGCTTGGTTGCCAAGGAATCACCAGTTAGCTTTTTCATGCCTGTCTTGAATGTTTGAACTGCCCTTTCGGCCAGTCCGTTTGAGGAAGGGTGGGTATGGTGCAGTTTTCACATCAGTGATACCGTTGAGGCTGATAAACCGTTGAAACTCAGCACTCGTAAATGCCGTGCTGTTATCGGAAACGACTACTTCTGGTTGTCCGTGAATGGCAAAACTCTGATATAGCTTCTCAGTTGTACCACCCAACATTGGTGACTTCACCTCATATATGTCCAACCATTTAAATGGGCATCAACAATGAGCAGAAACATTGTTCCCAGGAAAGGTCCAATGTAGTCGATGTGTAACCGCACCCAGAGCTACTCCCATGGGTGTAACGGAGCTGCCACTGGCAACTTTTGCCATTGGTGACATTGCGTACAGTGCTTTACTAAACTCTCTATTTCACCATCCATCCCAGGCCACCACAGGTAGCCAGAGGCTATAGTAATCCTTCGGGAAATTCCTGGATGGGCACTGTGTAGTTCAATTTAAAGTGGCTCCCTTCCATCTGGAGGAACTATCACTTGTACTCCCCACAATAAGATGCCATCCTGACTGGTTATTTCATGCCTTCTGGGTTTCATTTCATCAGATACAGGCTCTTGTGACCGACCATGAAGCACTTCTTCTCGTACCTGAGAGAGGACTGGGTCCAACTTGTCCTGTCTCTGATCTGTCGAGTGCACACCGGTGAGGAGTCTAAGAAGTTTAACAGTAAAACAAGTTCCCGTGGAACTGGGACGTGCTCATCATTTTCTTGTAAAGGCAAACGACTAAAGGCATCAGCGATTGTGATTTGATTGCCAGGCCTATGTACGAAAGTGTATTCGTATGCTGCCAGAATTGTATTCTTGCTGAGGCTATGGGTGATATAGCCTTGTCCTCACTAAACAATCCTAGCAATGGTTTGTGGTCTGAAATGATTGTAAGATGGCGGCCGTGAAATTTTTTGACACCAAAGATGTGGACAGACCTTCCTTTTCTATCTACGAGTATCCCTTTTCCGCTGTGGTGAGCGTTCTTGTTACGTAACCTATTGGCCATTTTGTTGTTATCCATCTGATGAGAGAGCACTGCTCCCATTCCTAAGGGAGGTGCGTCACATGTCAGCACCAACTCTTTTGTCTGGTCATAATGCACTAATAGATTGGACAAGTGCAACAATTGTTTCACCTTTCTGAAAGCTTCTTTCTGGGGCGCCTCCCCAGACCAACGTTGGTCCTTTTTGAGTTTTTTGAGATTTGATTGAGAGATTTGAGAGAATTCAGGGCAGCCAGCACTGTAGACTAGGTGGGTAAGAACTGCCCATAATATTTGACCATTCCTAGGAATGGTTTGAGCTCGGAGGTGTTCTTTGGCGCAGGTGCCTCTCTTATGGCTCTCACTTTCTCCTCAACCAGATGGAGGCCCTGTGAATCTACCCAGTGACCCAAATAGATTACCTCCCTCGCTTAGAACATGCACTTATCTTTTCTTAAAATTCACTCCAGCTTGCAAGAAACATTTTAAAATTTCTTCTATGTTTGCCAAGTGTTCTTTTTCAGTGAATCCTGTCACCAATACATTGTCTAAATAGACTACAACCTGGGCAGTCCCTGCAGTAAGCTTTCCATTGTTCTCTGAACGATGACACAAGAGGAGGAGACACCGAAAGGTAATCACGTATATTGGACAACCCTTTGTGGGTATTAATTGTGACAAATTCCTGGGAGCATTATCCAACTCGAGTTGTTGATAAGCATGACTCATGTCAAGTTTTGTGTACATTGTCACTCTTGTTAGCTTGGCAAATGGGTCTTTGATTTTTGGAATGGGGAGCCTGTCTAGCTTCGCTACTTTATTAACCGTCAGTTTGTAGTCTCCACAAATTTGGACACTTTGGTCGGGTTTAAGGACGGGGACTATGGGTGCTGCCCATCCTGAGAACTGAACAGGTTGTAAAACGCCCAGTTTCTCTAGTCTGTTCAGTTCAGTGTCAACTTTCTCTTGCAGGGCATTTGGCACCAGTCTCACCTTCATGAAGCGAGGGGTTACTTCTGGATCCACATGAACCTTAGCCTGCAGGCCCTGGATTTTCCCCAGTTCATCCTTAAAAAATTCTTTCGAGTTATCAACAGTCACAGATTGCAACTCTTTCGAGTACAATCACAGTTCTTGGTTTCCGGGAGTGGGACATGAACCCACAACCCTCTGATTCAAAGGCGAGGGTGCTATGGACTGAGCCACAGCTGACACCTCCTTGAAACAGTCACAGATTGTAACTCTTTCGAGTACATTCACAGTTCTTGGTTTCCAGGAGTGGGACATGAACCCACAACCTTCTGATTCAAAGGCAAGGGTGCTATGAACTGAGCCACAGCCATCCTTAAAGACAGTGGCATACTCTCTAAGTAGCTCTGGTAGCCCACTTGCTCTCAACTGGAAAATTTCAGCCCATTCTAACTTAATCTCCTTTAACCAATTTCACCTCAGGAGGTTTGGCCCTTCACCTGCTACCACCATCAATGGTAGCCTTATCGTTTGGCTTCCCTAATGGACAGTTTCTCTGCTTATGCTTTTTACTTGAATGTCTTCACCTGTATATGTTTTTAGTTTGGTGGCTGTTGCTTCTAAACTTAATTGATGTTCACCATTATTCAAATATCTGAAGGTATGTTCCCCAATCACTGTAGAGGAAGCTCCCGTGTCCGTTTCCATTCTAACAGGTCTGCCATTTACTTTCACTGTGGCAAATATTGGTTCTGTCTCTCCAACTTTCAGGTTAAATAGCAAGTAAATGTCTGAATTTGTTGTTTCAGGCTCTTCTACATTGTAGATTTCATTGGGCTTCTTCTTTTGTTTACAAGGCTGCTTGAATCTTTCCTTACACTGCCTCACTATGTCCATTTCTATGACAATAATAACATTCGATTTTTTTAAAACTGCCAATCGCTAAAAGACCACTTGTTTCCACCTCTGTTAAAATTATTCTTCAATTTCGCTAATAAGTTATTTTTCTTTATTCTTCCGCTAGTGGGGGCTATTTCCCGCTTCTCGGCAGAGTCTCGCTTTTTCGGGTCATTTTCAGCTGAGGTTTCCTGCCCAATGTGAAGGACAGCACTACTTTGTGCCCCCTGTATTGCTTTTGAATCTCTTACTGCGCTTTCCATGGTCAGCACTATCTCTAGCGCCTTCTTGAAATCCAGATTCACTCCGGGCAATAATATTTTCTAAATAGAGTCCTCTTTCACACCACACACTAAACGATCTCTGAGCATGTCATTCAAAGCCGTACCGAACTCACAATGTTCTGTTAGCTGCTTCAAATTTGCCACGTAGCGTGCAATTGTCTCATCTGGGTCTCTATTTCACGAATTGAACCTGAACCTCTGCACCATGACTGAGGGCTTGGGTTGAAAGTGACCCTTCACAAGGTCCACCAATTCTTCGAAATTTTTCAAATATGGGGCACTGGGTGCTGTGAAACTTCGAATCAGACTGTAGGTTTTTACTCCCACAAGTACTCAAGAGGATTGCTCGCCTCTTCTCTTCCACCGTAATCTCATTCACTTGAAAAAAGAACGTGAGGTGTTCTATGTATTGAGACCAATTGTATGTGGCTGGTTCAAAAGGACCAACTCTCCCAAATTGTGGTATTTTGAGAGGAGATAACTTCTTCAGTTCTAATGGAGCTTGCTACGTACAATCGCTGGGAGAGGTACAGTGCCGATTTCTTTTTAATTTGATTCCTTCTGTTCAATCCTGTTTTATGCTTGTTGTCAATCTGTTGTAGGGTGGCCGAGTTGTGCTGTTAATGATAGGGTTGAACTGCAGGCACTACTTGGGTGGGAACTTTAAGTTTATTTACAATATACTCAGCAGCAACTACACGTGTGCTTTCAACTCCAACTCTAACTCTACACTGACTGCTGAGGTAGTCCACACTACTCTCTTATTGGTTACTACAGGTCATGTGATCTTTCCCAGCAAGTATTAAGCTTAAAGATACATTACACACTAAATAAAACCATAATTACTACACCCACCTTATCTTTCGTTCTTGTCTATGAGCAAGTTAAGATAGAGAGACCTTTTTCATCTCTGTTTTTGACGTGGTGATGATATGGCAGAGCAGAGAACATGATAGATATTGTCCTTTGGTTCTACTATTTGGAACAGGGTGAAACAGCTTGATGTGGTTTGCATTATCTAGTCCCATTAGAATCCTAGAGAGGGCCACCATATCTCCCAATATTTCAAAAGGAAAATCCAGTTCAACATTTTCAAATCGCTGTAAAGATTAATATTACAGGCATCATTAGTACTGGAGTTCCTTTTTAAGGTAGATAGTGCAGACAAGTTTTACTGGCACCCTTCATTTCCAGATTTTGCTGTTCTTTCCCTTTGAAAATGTGCAAAATCTACATAATTGCTCCTCATCACCCAGTTCCCCTTAATTGTTCTAGTTGTTTTTCTTCCTGTATCCGCAATTCAATAGCAGCTATGTACCTTTCATACTGCAGTGACCGGAACTGTACTCAGTGTGTTAAGTGGCGTCATGCCAGTGAGTTATAAGGTGGCAGGGGTTAGCTCACTAAGTGCCTACCTAATCCCCTCCTTTTTAGGTCGAAATGCTGTTTGCGGCCAGCGTGACACGTAAGGGTACATTTCCCTTTGGTCACAAAGTACTATCAAAAGTAGGCATCGGTTAAGCAGGTGAGTGGGTCTGGCAAATAGAGGAAGATCTAAAAGTGCCCTGTTTTCACTGAAAAAAAAAGGACTGAGAAGCAATCCATTTTATAAAAATGGATATTTTAAAAGGTAAAGCTTATTGAGGGCTTGCAGAGATGCGTTGAAGGCTTGTTAAAGTTCAAAAACATGCAGGCAAGCTGTAGGGCAGCCGCGATCTCATCGAGCAGCTGAACAGGCTCGAAGGGCTGAATGGCCTCTCTTCCTTTGTTCCTGCCTAAACTGAAGGTTGTCCACGACCACAGGTTCCGTGCATGAGCCACTGGGTATTTGAAGTGTAATGGGGGAGGTCGCACTTTTTCCACCTGACTCACGTCGGGTCCTGCGGTTGCCATGGCAGCATTCGGCCAGGCCCCGGCTGGCAGGTGGCAACAGCGGCGGAGAGCGCCAGGAAAAGGGGGATTTTCAGCCCTCCCCACGGGTCCCTTTCGGGGAGGGAGCGGCGTCACAGGATTGTTACAGCGCAGGAGGAGGCCATTCGGCCCATTGTGTCTGTAACGGCTTTCCGAATGAGCAACTCATGCCGTGCCACCCTCCTGCCTTCGCCCCATAACCCTGCACACTGCTCCCTTTCAAATGACAGCCTAGTTCCCCTTTTGAATGCCCCGACTGAACCTACCTCCGGCGCGGCAGGCTTGCAGGGTGCAGCGGTGGGCGATGGTGGGGGAGCCAGGGGCCACGAGCGGTGGGGCAGGGGGGGTGGAGAAGGAGCCTCGGAGGAACCGTGGGCCTGGAGTTGGACAGCAGGAGAGCAGCGCCGGGTTAGGCCGAGGGCTGGGCTGGCTGGGCCGGAGGCTGCAGCAGCTCATTTTGGACAAACAGGGAGTCAGTTATCTGTGACAGACGGGGCCAACATCGAGTCTGGCCTGGCTCGTTCTGTGGGCCTTGTGTTGAAAGCAGCCACAGCAGGAAGGCAAGTTCAGCCACGGGATTTGCAGCAGATCAACTAAAGACTTGTAGGTGAAGCGCATTATCCCCGGAGAGAAGGGTCCAGAATTATGTCTTCGTTCCTGTTAAAAACAAGGAATTCCTGCTTCCCATTGCTTAGCAGATAACACTGCTGATTCAAAACAAGGAGTTGAGCTGCTAAAGATTTTTCAGTGTTTTGGAGTGTAAAGCACTGTAAGGACTTTGTTTCTTTAGGACAAGCTTTCTCATGAATATACGCGTAAGTTTGGTGCCAGTAGAATAAACTACCGCTGTGCCGGAACCTTCCATCTGCTTCTCGGTGTGTCACACTAGTTTCAGAGTTGGTCCCTTACATCACATCTGATCCTGGCATAGAATTGACACCTGGTATCGAGGGAATGTTATCACCGCAAGAGCTGCAGCGATAAGCACCTGAAAATTCTTGGGAAACAAGCGATAGAATCACCTCAGCCACTCTCACATCCCGAGAATATGTGAGAAAAAGGAACAACCTGACATAGCGTTAAAGAGCACTGAAGAAATCTGAACAACGCGTATCCCTTGATAAAGGAGTTTTCTTATCAGCAAACATGGCTGTTTGAAAATCATTTTGGTCTGATTTACTGGGACCATTCCCAAAGGATTTCATTTGACAGTTTATAAAGTTTATTTGATTTTTACAATCCCATAAAACCCGATACTAATTGAATACTGAACAGCCAGTATCTCTCTTCAGTGGACGTTAGATGCATTTCTTCCGTTGAAACGACCGACTGCACCCCATGTGATTTTCTTTTATTAGCTAGCACTGACTATTCGCTTTGAGCTTGCCTATTGCAGTTTTACATCATTTAACTCACATTTATCATCCATGAGCTGTTAAGAAGCAAATATTACAGTAAGTGCAGATTTAAAGAAATTAATCAACTGCAAACATCTTTTTGTTTCCTCTGGTTTATATCTGGCTTTTATTAAACTAAAATCTCGCTGATGTCATTGCATAATGCAGACGTTAATGAGCTTGACAGCAGGAGAGAGCTAAATGAACATCAATCACTAATCTAGGGTGTCTCAGCTTCACTGCAGACTATTTGTGTCATGCACAGAATATCCCAATTAATTATAGCTTGTACTTTTTTTTTCCAATTTGCTCCATTAAGTGGATAACAAGTGTCTCTTTCAATATAAGGTTGAAATTAAAGCCCATCCATTAGTGGTCTCACTATCATTTAGGTCCACGTTTTAAGATCACCACGCAACATGATCATCCCCCCTCTCGACTTGCTGACCAGCCTGTATGTCTCTGCTTCCTCATCCATCAGGGATCTTCGGGGTAACGCAGTGATCGTATTGAATGGTGGAGAAGGCTCGATGGGCCCTGTGGTCTGCTCCTGTTCCTACTTCTTGTGCTCCTGGAAGAGGAGGTTAGGGGAGGAGGCATTCAAGATCATGAGGGCTCTGGACAGAGTAGATGGGGAGAAACCGTTCCCCTTGGCCGAAGGGTTGGGAACCAGGGGATGTTGATTTAAGGTGATTGGCAAAAGAAGCGAGGTTGACATGCGGAAAAATCTTTTAATGCAGCAAATGGTTAGGATCTGGAATGCGCTGCCTGAGAGTGTGGTAGATATTGTATATTTATATCTCAGAGCAATGCAAAGATGACATTGGCGTCTATGCGTGAAACAGGTTTTGTTTACAGTGCTTTGAAATGTCTGCTCCATGCTTCAGCTCAGGCTTCCAGCTCTTTTTACGGCTTTGGCTACTTTTCTCTGAGACCACACCCAGCCTTAACTAATCAAGAAAAGTGAGCATAGGTCAGTTACCAGACTCACGCAATCAAACACGGAATAAATGAACACCACAGTGAAGGTAGATTGGATAATGGTTTTCCAGAGGTAATTGGATAATTACCTGAAGAGAAAGGATTTGCAGACTATAGCGAAAGAGTGGGTGAGTGGGACTAGATGAGTTGCTCTTGAAGAGAGCCAGCACAGACATGATGAGCTGAATGGCCTCCACCCATGCCACAATTATTCTATGATTCTATTTAGCCTAAAACAACGCACCAGGAATGTGGGGACACTAGGACAGAGAAGATTGGAAAATCACTAAGCAGGTCAGACAGCATCTGTGAAGGGAGAAACAGAGATAATGGGCTGGATAAGAATACACTGGAAAAAATGGACAGCCCATTAGGAAACTGGCTGAGTCTAAGCCTCTGGAGAGGCAGGTTGCCACTTAAAATATGTTAATCGCTCAGTTACAGCATTGAGAAAATTACTGAAAAGAGAGACATTTTGCTGAAGGTGCATTCATCAGGACAGATGCAAGAATACCAAATTTCAAATGACCACAACTATTTATACCACAGGAGAAAAGGATGCTGATTGGATGGCAAGTCGACTCTGATTGGCTGAGGTGCTGCCATGGAGAAAACAACTCGAGGAACTATAGCCTCCCCAAGCTCCTGGGTAATTCAAAATAACGTGCAAGGCTTGAACATATTTCTTTTGTTTGTAGAGCTTGTGGTTTGAGATTTGGCACTCTTGCATTTGTCCTGATGAATGCAAGGTGAAAAGCTTCAGCAATATTCAGCGATATTTAAATTACGCCAATATTGGCACGGATTTTCCCCTTTAACTTTGGGCTCTTCGGGCTTCCTGGAGCTCGTGGCGAAAACAAGGTGAGAACTCAGTGGCAATTGAGGGGGCTGAAACCATGTCAGGAAATTATGCCAACAAGTACTCAGTACTGATGGCTGCTTCCTTACTTGCTGGTGAGCAAGGATTTCTTCACGTTACTTGTGTTGAAAAGTCACTTTACCCACTTCAGGGACTTTTACAATGGTTTGGAGGTCAGATCAGCATGAGTGTTGCTTTTGCCAGAGGCTGATAGATAGTTGTCTATCAAGAGGACAAGCAACAGCTGCGGCACTAGTAACAGCTGCGGTCACAACTGTGGCAGCAGCAGCCATTGCTCCACAGGAGAATGGGAAGGAATAGAGAGGCACAACATGCAGGAGGCAATCTATAACAGGCTGTACAGGCAGAGGATAAGCTTTCTTGATATGTTGGAACGCCAGTGCCTCAGGAGGCTCAAGGTCTCACATCAGGCGAGGACAGGCATTTGCAACCTGCTGGAACAAGATTTGCCACCAGCTGGACTGATAGCCCTACTTTGCCACTGGCTGTCAGAGTAACGACGGCCCTCAACACTTTTAATTTCTATGACAAACATCTACTCACTAACCACATCAAAGACAGCTAATCTTTTAATAACTTCTTAAACTGTCATCAATTAGTGAGCTCAGCCCCCTGCTGAGATAAGTGGTTTTGGAACTTTTGAAACTCAGCCAAGCATTCACAATGGATTCAATGCAATAATACCCCTCGAGAAATATAAATGGTTTGCACCCTGTAGGTTAAGGCCCATAGCACAATGAAAATGGGGTCTGTTTGAACTCCATACTAATTTCAAATGGTCTTGCTGATCTGGTTTCCCTCATGTGCAATTCATGCCCTGCCCCCTTCCCCCTGCCAGCAAAAGTTGGATCTTCTGGAATTGGGGGTGGGACTTCCACACCTGGGCCCCGCCTGGCATTTTTAAAGGCCGCTGAAGTCGGCCTGACTCCGCAAAAGTCTGACCTCAAGTCTCCAGCTGATACTGGGAGCACATGTCAAAAATGGTCCACTCCAACACCTCCTCCGCTGTAACTGGGGGGAAAAATCAAGTGCTGAAAGTTTGGCTAAAAAAGGAAAATGAGAAAAGAGAAAGAAAAGAAAGAAGAAAACAGAAAGTGTACAGTCAGGGGGATAGACACAGTTCTCGGCAACCAAGAGCGGCAGTCCTGAAGGTTGTCCTGCCTGCCTGGTGCCAGGGTTTGGGACACCTGCTCAGGGCTGAAGAGGATCTTGCAGCGGGAGGGAGGAAGGTCTAGTTGTCGCGGCCCACATAGGTACCAACAACATAGATAGAACTAGGAAAGAGGTCCTGATTAGAGATTATGAGCAGCTAGGGGCTAAATTAAAAAGCAGAACCTCAAAGGTAATCATGCCTGGATTATTACCTGAGCCACAAGTGAATTAGCGTAGGGTAACTAGGATTAGAGAGTTGAATGTGTGGCTCAAAGATTGGCGTGGGAGAAATGGGTTTTGATTCATGGGCCATTGGCACCAGCACTGGAGAGAGTGGGAGCCGAACTGTTGGGACAGTCTTCACCTGAATCATGCTGGGGCTGGTGTTCTGGCAAGTCATATAACCAGGGATCTAGAGAAGGCTTTAAACTAAATAGTGGGGGAGGAGATGGTGGAGGGATCATGTGAGGGGAGATGTGGTAAATTGAACAGAAGGGACAAAGCAATGAGCAGGGGAGTGATATGGGTAATGATAAACAAAGAGCGGCAGGGAGGAACAAAGCATATAAACTAAAGAGTGCACCAGAGATAAGTCCAGAGTTTGCAAGAATGGTAAAAAGACAGAATTAAAGGCTTTGCATATGAATGTGTGCAACATTGGTAACAACATAGATGAACTGATCGCAGAAATAGAAATAAATAAATATGACCTGATAGCCATCAAAGAGACTTGGTTCCAAGGCGACCAAGGCAGGGACCAAATATTTAAAAGTGTTTGATATTTTGGAAGGACAGGAAGTGAGGAAAAGGTGGTGGGGTAGCTCTGTTAGTTAAGGATGACATTAGTACAGTAGTGCAATAAGGCTTTAGTTTAGAAGATCAAGATGTAGAATCAGTGTGGGTATGGATAAGAAATAGCAAAGATAAGAAGTCACTTGTGGGACTATTTATAGGCCCCTAACAGTAGCTACAATGTAGGACAGAGTATTCAGGAAGAAATAAGGGGGGCTTTTAACAAAGGTACTGCAATAATCATGGGTGATTTTGATCTTCTTATGGATTGGACAAATAAGATTGGCAATGCTAGCATGGAAGATGAGCTCACAGAGTGTATCCAGGGCAATTTCTTCGAGCAGTATGTTCTCGTGCCAGGGAGCACTATGAAGAAACGTTGAGCAGATTGGGCCTGTACCCATTAGAGATTAGGGGAATGAGAGGTGATCTTATTGAAGCAAATAAGATCCTGAGGGGATTTGATAGGGTAGCTGCTGAGAGGATGTTCCCTCTCCTGGGGGAATCTAGAACCAGAGGACACAGTTTAAAGATTAGGGCTCTCCCATGTAACATGGAGATGAGGGTCGTTAGTCTGTGAGATTCTGTTTCTCTGCTTCTTGTGTGTTTTCCTGCCATAGCAAAACATTTAACCCTAAGTATATATGAATGCATACAGTGACACCACATCTCCCACCTATGAAGGAGATGAATTGTAATTCCCCCGGCAATTGTGTCTGGAGACTGTGCTGCTGTAATTGACTGCGATTGATTCTAAGTACATAATTGGAGTGATGTAACTATCCTCCACTCAATGCTTCTTGATGGAGAAATCATCTTGCTTTTATCTGGAGATTTTGCTATAGTTTTGCTCATGAATCCTGTTTGCTGTCGTACATAGATTCTCTTGCTAAACAGACTCTATTTGTTGAACAAATAGACTTTATTGTACAATAGAGTGCTTGTTACGAATCCTGTCATAAGTCCAGCTCATTGGCAGACACAGTGGTGACAATCATTTTGAGCCTTTGTTCTTGTCTACACTTGTGAGGGTTACATTTGGAGGAGCACATTCTCAGTAGCAAGTTCACAAAGCTATTTATATAGAAATAAATATTTCACTTTACTCCGGTAATAAATAAATCTCTCTCCATTGCGATCCACAACTCTCTCCCTCTCGTAAAAGGTTCATAAATTTACATTGTCCCATGTGAAATGCTGGCAAATAAACTAGGTTAATCTACTTAGAATTGGAAATAAGCAACAGTAAAATATATGGCCATATTTTATACTGACCAATGCATCATTTAACCTGACCCTAGCCATTCAATAAATGCCTTATGTAGCAACTGATGGTACATTCTAGTGAGTGCAGTAGATGCTAAGCAGAACACTGAGCAAATCATTGTTAACTTCATAACACTGTTGTACAGTTAACAGAGGCAAGATTGCCTGCTCACCCATTCTGCATGTTTAAAATGACAGGAAGCTTTGGTTCTCTACCATCATCTTGCTAATTTGTGGTCCGGTGTGTCCCTCATAATTGTTCCCTTGGGGATAGCATGAATCATCTGTCATAAGATATGTATTTATTGTGCAAGTAAATTTTGTATAAGCTTGATGTTGCTTAAATTGTCTCCTTTTTGACAACTCCGTGGCCCTCACAGGAGCACCTCAGCATCAATGGCTGCCCCCACAGACACGTACTGCCTGCGCTGATGTGAACGGAGTGCTGCACAGCCACCTGTCCGCCGAGATCCCACTAGCCCCAATTCCCAGGGCTTGCCTGTGAGGTCCCAGCTACTCCTAACCCCACTAGTCCCTCATCAAGAGGGTCTGCCATCAATGTGCTGCCAAGTGCACCCGAGCGCTGCTGAGATTGCTGAGCTGCCAGGCGCTGGTCTTCAGTAGGATGGTAGCCACTGAGGCAGCCAGTTAGGCCAGCAAGGTGCGCCCGCGGGTCCTGCTGCCCATCCAAGCAGGGTCGGACCCTTCTTTCAGCCCAGGGCAGCGGGACCTCTGCCGCGTCAGAAGCATCCTGTTACCGCTGGCAAGGGGCGTTGGTAACCAGGTGACACAGGTTGAAGTTAAGTGGAAGAAGAACTCAGGCAGCGGTGAGAATGTGGAACTTGCTACCACACGGAGTGACGGACGCAAGTAGCGCGGATACATTTAAGGAGAAGCTAGGAAAGATCTAGAATGTGATTCTGATGGAGTGAGATGAAACAAGGCGGGAGGAGGCCCATGTGGAGCATAAACACTGGCATTGGCCAGTTGGGCTCAAATGACCCTGTTTCTGTGCGGTAAACTCCATGTGGTAATTCCATGTGAAACAATTCAAAGCAATGAGAGATATTGAGATAGAAGATTTGGGAAGGCTGAATGGCCTCCTCCATCTCTATTTTTTGAAAGGCATAATCCCAGACCTGAGCAACTTGTCAGTCGGTGTTTGAAAATGTTGTTTTTCACTTAATTTCAGTAATCTGAAGTGATCAGCTTTCTGATATCACCCAGGATGCACAGAAGCTTTATTCATTTTTTTTCTAAATAAACTACCCGTTTGTAAATATTTCAGACAGGCTTGAGAAACTGGAGCTATGAATGCATAGTGGAAGAGTCAGCTTGATGTAATCAAGATATTACAGAGTAAATCAAGCTAATCTTCCAAATGTTTTAAAGTCATTCAGTTATTTTTTTAGTGGGAAATATGTTCATGGCGCATAAATGATACTGCGCATAACTCCACAAAGAACGGGTCTAAAAAACTCTTGTACTATCATTAAATTGCTAATAGACTTAATTGCCTGGGCACTCGATCTCAGCTGGATAAAAAAACACCATTAAAGGCAATTGACAGCTTCTTATAAACATTCCCAGATATTACTAAATCTTGTAACTACTCCCTCCATTCATTCTGTGTTGTAACCTACCAGGCCACAGGAGTTGGAAAATGGGTTAGGCTGCAATAGCTGTTTTCAGGCTGGCATTGACATGATGGGCTGAATGACCTCCATTTCGGTTGTAAATGTCTATGCCCGGAACAGTCGGCTGCGCGCGCGCTGAGCTGTCAAAGGCCTATTAATGCCATTTAAATATCAATTAACACAATAAACAGAGCTGCCCGTCCAACTTTAAGGTTGGCGGGGGGGGGCGGCAGGCGAAGAGCCCAGGCGGCCTTCGCATTTATCATGAAACCTCATCCACGGGCGGAAGGAGGTTTCACGAAAGTATTTAAAGTTTTATTAAAATTTTTAATAACATTCATAGACATGTCCCAGCTCATGTGGCACTTTCGCATGAGGGGACATGTCTTAAATTTTTTTTTTCTTCATTAAAATTTTCAGAACTTAAACTAATCCCCCTGAGGCAGCTCTGTGCCTCAGGGCGATTTCTGCGCTCTTTTGCATGCATGTGTCACACTGTCACGCCGGGCGGGCCAACACATAAAATGGCGGCGCCCAGCTGATCACGGGTGGCGATCGGCTGTGCGTCCGTCTGCTCCTGCCCAACCCCCACGACGGGGAGAAAGTATCTCTGAAACCATAACATATGTTTGTGTGTCAGTGTGCGTATGTTGTGTTTGTGTGTGTGTATTTGTGTGCGCCTGTATGTGCATGTGTGTGTGTTTGTGTGTTTCTATATGTGTGTGCTTGTATTGTGTGTGTGTCTGTATGTGCGTGTGTGTGCATGTGTGTGTTTGTGTCTGCGTGTAGTGTGTGTCTATGTGCGTATGTGTGTTTGTGTGTGTCTGTATGTGCGTGTGTGTGCGTGTGTGTGTTTGTGTCTATGTGTAGTGTGTCTATGTGCGTATGTGTGTTTGTGTGTGTGTGTATGTGCGTGTGTGTGCGTGTGTGTGTTTGTGTCTGCGTGTAGTGTGTGTCTATGTGCATATGTGTGTTTGTGTGTGTCTGTATGTGCATGTGTGTGTGTGTGTGTTTGTGTCTGCGTGTAGTGTGTATGTACATTTTCGCCCCAGTGTCCTGGCCAATATTTATCCCTCAACCAACATCACTAAAAACAACTTATCTGCTTGTGGGAACTTGCTGTATACAAATTGGCTGCTGAGTTTCCTACATTACTATAATGACTACAATTCATTGGTGTAAAGCACTTTGGCATACCCTGAAGTTGTGCAAGGCATTACAAAAATGCCTCATGTTAAAATTACCCCCTCTCCTTTAGTAACTCCATACGGACTAACCTAGAAAACATTGCAAACCCATGTTGCCGCATTCCATCTTGTAGATGGTACACTCTGCTGCCACTGTGCATCGGTGATGGAGGGAGTGAATGTTTAAGGTGGTGGACGGGGTGCCAGTCAAATGGGCTGCTTTGCCCTGGATGGTGTCGAGCTTCTTGAGAGTTGCTGGAGCTGCACTCATCCAGGCAAGTGGAGAGTACTCCATCGCATTCCTGAATTGTACCTTGTAGATGGTAGAAAGTCTCTGGGGAGTCAGGAGGTGAGTTACTCTCCTCACAATTCCCAGCCTCTGACCTGCTTTGCAGCCACAGTATTTATATGGATGGTCCAGTTCCATTTCTGGGAATTTTGCAGTGAGATCTTCACACGGGCACTCTTTTCCCCTTGCCCCGATTCTTCTGCCACCACCAATTGACGCTAGTATCCTTCCCTCCCCTCCGCCAGTTCATTTCTCCCTCTCTTTCTCCACCCTGACCCTCAGTTCCTAATGGAATTTTTCTTACCAATGCTTCCTCAATTCAGGTGGGCATTCTTCCCCCACACAATTCAGGTCGGCACCCTCCTGGTTTACGACCTGGAGATGGGCGTCAGCAGCGGGCACGGGGTGTCAATGTTCCAGGTGGGCCCTCATTGCCTGCCTGAGTGGGGTCCAGCCAAAGACCACTCTGTAGAGGGCTGTCCTCCATGGTGTCTGTTTTCTGTCTGCCCTTAATTGGACATGGAAGCTGTCTCCATGCCAACCAAGTGGACGTCCTGGTCAAAATTCCAACCAGTGACTGCTTCCACCCACCCCCCACCCTCACCATCCCACCCCAGGGGTGGGTCCAGGAGCTGGAAATAGTTCGGGCTCCTGTTTCCCAGCCCTGAGGTGAAAATTAAGGCCATACCTTTTTTCTTCTCCTCAAATCTTAAAACGTGGTCATTCTCTTGCTCATCTCGAAAGGTGAAGGGTTGAGTGCACCCTGTGGGGGTTCCGTACTCAAGACCTTATCCTATTGATCCACCAATCAACTTGTGACTGCCCCATTGTACCACGCAGTGAAATGTTCCCCTATACAAAGGCACCACTTGACGTAAGTATTTCCCTGTCAACGTTCACCAAATGTTATTAAGGTTGTAACAGTTTATCTACTCATGTAAAATAGTAACAGCTACATCAAGGCAGACTCTAGTGGCTCTTGTGACTTTTATAAAATGCTCGAGCTTCTTTGCTTCACTGCATGAGGGCTCACCTTAGATTTTGGCATTGCAATCGCTCCCAGGGTAGGTTATAAAATGAAAGGGGCGACCGTGTATCAGTTAGGTATTCTTGCAGAAAAGTAATGACAAGGTGTGGTCGTTCACGTTAACGGCTTTTGCTTTATTTTGTTGGTGGGTTAGAACGTTCCTGTTTAAACAGCGAAAGGACCAGTGGAGGTTTCGCCTGGCAGAGTTACTGAAGCAGTCAACAAGAGAGGACTAAATGGAAGCAGTGTTGCTGCTGAATGAGCGGTGGCTTTTTATGACTTTGTCTCTATTAGTGATAGCTCAGCTGACAGACAGCAAGCCTCAGTAACCGCTTCAGGCAAATGCTCCCTTTGATCAGCAACATTGACCTTTTAAACCAAAAGAAACAGAAATCAGGCAGTAAAGGATGGAGTGGAGCGAAAGGCATTGAAACGCACTATACACAAATTTAAAAGCTGCCCTCATGAATGTGATTCCCCGCCTGGCTTGTCGATTCCAGCCTGTGGAGCTCAACAGCTCAGTTTGCACTTTGGAATTCTCCTCTGCAATACTCCAGCAAGTCGATTGCCCGGCCTGCTAAAGTCCTATCGCTTTCACCCTCAGCGACGCTCACAGAGAATGTTGTCAACCTGTGTCGTTTCCCATGTCTGGATCGAACGTTATTTTCCCCTCACTCCACCTAATTCACCTGGTGACGGCTGACAGACACTTGAGCCAGTGTGATTGGCGGGCAGGGAGAGGTCAGCTAGTCCACCGGGACTGCCCCGCGCTCATGGGCCGGAATTTTACAGCCCCGTCGCAGTGGGGGGGTGGGGAGGGGTGCGGGTCCGCAAAACGCGACGAGAGTTAAAATTATTATACCCCGTGGTGTCCCGGAGCATCATGATTGAACGCTTCCCCCCCACCCCCGCCCCCCATAGCGACCCCTCTCCTTGCACTCGTTTAACCGACTGGGGGGCAAAAAGAAGCTGGGGGAAAACAAAAAACGGGGCAGAATTTTGCCCTTGGTGTGCGGGATCGGCACCGGACCGCGATCCCGCACTGACTGGCCAATTAAAGCCCGCCCAGCGTGAAACGCAAGGGGCAGTGCTCGGGGGAGGGGGAGGGAGTGGGCGCTGTGGGAGGAGTGTGAACGGGCTGAGAGTGCAAACTCCACCCGAGCAAGTGGGCGCGTCATTGTCTCCCTGAGACATGGAGCTATTAAAACAGAAATAGAGATAATAAAAGTGTGATGGAACATGCCCCCTCGTGTGACTCTGTCACACAAGCAGGGACATGTTATTAATTCAATTATAAAACTTGTATTTTATTTTTATTTGCTCTTGGAAACCTCATCCAGCCCATGGGTCAACCGTCAGGTTGGATGGACAGCGAAAAATTTCGGTTAATTGAAAATTAACTTTAGGTTAATTGATTATTTAGTGGGCTTAATAGGCCTTTTAATTGTCGGCAGGCGCACCCTCCGAGCAAACTCTCGCGTGACTGTTGCGTTGACATTGGGGCGCTCGCCCGACGTCAACGCGCGTCATTTCATGCTTGAGCGGGTCGGGTGTGCACCCTCCCACCAAGCACCCTGGAGATCACATGGAGGGTCCTAAAATGGTGTCAGCCACCACGTTGGTGCATGAAAGACTTTTTTAAGCAGCATCCCGACTTCAGAAAGAGTTTTTTTTAAGCATCTGTGGACATTAGTTCTTGACATTGAAACCGAGTGTGTCCATTTTAAAATGGGTGCAACAATATCCAAATTTTACCATATTCCATCTTTGCTTTGCTTCTGTAAGATATCTCATTAATGCCTTTGGAATATGTAGTAATTAACATTTTATTTAACGTATCACGGGCATGTCTGTAATATCTTCCTTCCTCCATGGAGTTATTGCGCTCATACTGACACTCAACAGCCTCCTGAGGTTCCTGGGCCTCTGATCTTCATCCTATGATGAGCTCTCATTCTTCCCTGGGCCATCTCTGGCAGGGGGTCACCTCTTTGCATTGCCAGATTGTAAAGGGCTCAACACACTGCGATGATATGGGAAACCATGTCGGGAGTGTATTGGAGTGAGCCACCTGTTGTAATTAAGATTTTATTTAGTGTGTAATGTACCTTTAAGGATAATACTTGTTGGGCAAGATCACATGATCTGTAGTAACCAATAGGAGAGTAGCATGGGCTACCTCAGCAGTCAGTGTAGAGATAGAGTTGGAGTTGAAAGCACAGGTGTAGTTGCTGCTGAGTATATTGTAAATAAACTTGAAGTTTCCACCAAAGAAGTGTTTGCAGATCAACCCTATCATTAATAGCAAAACTCGGCCACCCTACAACAGAATACTTCCTTCTTGGAACTTTGCTTTCCAGTTGTTTTGGGATCACATACTATTTTGCCACTTTTTTCCCAATGGTTGGTACTACATTAGGTTCATTAATAACTTCGAGGGGGCATTTCTAGCTGTTAATTTAATTGAACTTCCTGTTTCGAAAGTTTAACCCTCTGACGGCAGACATCCCTGTACAGGAAGGTGCAAAATACCACTTCTGCAGTTCAGCAGTGCCTGTGTTTGGCACCACAGGTGTCCTCTTTGGCTAGTGGCAATACTTTAGCCTCTGAGTCACAAGACTGCAAGTTTAAGCGTCTCTCTAGAGCCTTGAACCCATTATTTAGGCTGACTGGTTAGGTTGAACGTGCTATTTTTTGGGGGGTGAGATGACAAACCAAGGCCATGTCTATATTCTCAGATGGACATAAAACCATGGTACTATTTGAAGAAGAGTTTGAGCATCAGGCAGTCCCACCAGGTGGAGACAGAGGATGGATCCTGAATTCTGGATTGATATCCAGTGGGATACTCACACCCCCGGTAGGTGCTGTTGCCAGAGTGACCAACTCTCCCGGAGAAAATTGATGGACAATATGGCATGTGGAGGGCAAGGGGGGTGGGTGGGCGTTAGAGCATGGGGGGCTGCTGCCAGAGCTCTGAGAGTGGGGGGTTTTGGAGGGGTGGGGTCTACAGGGCTTTGAAACCAGGGGTGGAAGAGAGGGCCACAAACAGGAGGAGAGCAGGTGCTGTGCAGAGACAGGGTTTAAATGGCCGAGTTACAGGAAGAACAGTGTCTGAGCAACATTCAGCCCGGGACATGGGGCAGGGGCTTCAAATATAGGGCACTCCCTTAAAATAAGAGATGGTTGGTCATCCTGGCTGTTACAATCAGGAGGTTTACAGGAGATTGTCATGTTTTGGGATTATATCTTTAATTTTGGATAAAAGTAAAGGGGGTCATGTGACCTGTTGAAGCTTAACAACAGGCCTGGTGAGGGGACTGTTAAAGGTAAAAGGGAAGCCTGGGTTGTTTTGCTAGAAAGAAGGTGAAGGGTGTTCTCACTTGGAGACAATGGCAGAAGCATTTGTGCTTACAGTGGTTAGATGGCTAGTCTCCAAAGTCCCAGCAAAGAGTTGAGAATGTCGTGTCGTAAACAGTTATTTTTTTTAGTTTATTCTTTCCTAGGATGTAGATAAGGACAGCATTTGTTGCCCTTTCTCAATTGCCCTTGAACTGAGTGGCTTGCCAGGCCATTTTTTCCATTAGTAGGCACCTTTTCCATGAGGAGAAGGGTGAATAACCAGGGGGTCATAGATTTAAGGTAAGAGGTAGAAGGCTAGGAGGGGAGTTGAGAAATCTTTTCACCCAGAGGGTGGTGGGAGTCCGAAATTCACTGCCTGAAAGGGTGGTGGAGTCAGAAACACTCTGAACACTTTAGAAGTATTTAGATATTCACTTGCGTTGCCATAGCCTCCAGAGCTATGATTGTAATAGCCAGGGTGACCAACCATCCCTTATTTTAAGGGAGTGCCCCATGTTTGAGGCAACTGTCCCCGTGTCCCAGGTCGAATGCTGTTGGGACACTGTTTTTCCCATAACTCGGCCCTTTACATCCTGTGCATGTGCAGCACCTGCTCTCCTCCCATTTGTGCCCCCTCCCCACCACCTCCAAGGCTATGGGCCAAGCGCTGGAAAATGGGATTAATGTAGTCAGATCTTTATTGACCATCGTGGACACATTGGGCTGAATGGCCTCCATTGTGCTGTAAAGGTCTATGAGTCTATTTCAGAAGGCAGTTAAGAGTCAACCACATTGCTTTAAACTGCCCATTTACGTTCAAGATAGAAGAGAGTTGGGGTCTCAAGGGTGTCTAATCAACATTTCTAGATAAAAGGCCCTTACATTGCCATGGAAATGAGCTTTGAGAGGGGAAGTGTTTCCAAGACATCCCTGAGAGAGAGAGAGAGAGAGAGCGCGAGAGGTTTCTATGGTTCACTGCACAGGAATACAGGTGGGAGTTCATGCTCAAATTGGAAAGACTGAGGCGAAAAGATTTGCCTAGCTTTAAAGAGAGAAGCCTCCAAGAAAACTTGCACCATGAAAGACAGTTCTGGAGTTAAAATGCTCCAGACTTGGAAAGGAAAAGATTGGAAGTAAACTTTTGGGAGTTAAGAATCCTTTTGAACTGATTCTGGGAGATTTGAATGTCTCTTTAAAGGACAATGTAACACAACGCTTCCCAAACTGAGAGTCGCGACCCCCGGGGGTCTGTGAGACCGGATTTTGGGGTCATGAACTTTGAGGCAGCAATGGCTGCCGTGGAGCTCAGCCTGAATGCTAACACCTCACATTTTTCTCTCTTCGTGGGCCTGGCTTAATGGACAGACCTTTGAGGCCTAATTGCTGTTGCAAAAGCATGAAAAGGTAAGTGTTTATTAGTTTTTACAACAGAAACCCTGCAGTTTACACAGTTCCCACCACATATTTCTTCCCTCTGCTCAGAAGCTAAAACACCACTCCGCCACAAACCCCCACCCCTCCTCCATCCACCATTGGAGGGGTGGGGGGGGGGTGTCTGAGGCATTAAAATGCGGCCACACGGGAAATAGTCTGGGAAGCTTTGGAGTGACATATATCCGATAGTGAGTCTTTTCAGTCGTGTTAAAAGCTCTGCTCTGTAGTTTAAAGTATAAGTTGCCTACAAAAATAGTGTTTTGTCAAGAGTGTTTTTATTCTGTTTGTTACTGTAAATGTCTTCAAACGTGAAATTTTGTTGTGTCATCCGTTCCACTATCAAATGAAAGTCCAAATTTCTTATTAAAAGTTATTTGTCTATACGGGGATAATAGCAGAATGGTGACCTCTTCTCACCGTGTGTGTTGGGGGACCCCATAGAAACTTGCTGCCATATAGCACTAAAATCTTACCAGCCATTATATCGATGGTTGAGGTGATGTAAGCTGCCTGGCTATTAATCATTGTGTGAATCCTCTCATTAGTTCAAACTATTTTCTTTGGAGGAAAAGTGTGAAGATGTGGATGCAACAACAGTCACAGTACATTACCAATGAAGCAAAATATAGTTAACCTTCAGTGGAACATTAGGAATAAGAGAACGCAACATTAAGCTGAGTCTCGTATTACTGCTCATGACATTTGCTAAATGCTCTGATGGCAGAAGCATATAGCACTGGATTTGCAGTTAAGTAGAGTTAGTGGGAGGTTTTGTGGTGCAGCACGTAGAGCCCTTGCCTCTGAGCTGGATGCTCCAGGCTTGAGAGCCAAGGAAGGTACATTCATAACACAGCCAAACTGGTTCAGTGTCAACCTGCAAATCCCTCCAACACACGTCAATGGCAGGCAGTAAGAGTGGGAGAGATTCCTGGTCGGCCATGTGATGGGAAGAATGCTGGAGACTCCACCAGGACTATCTACAGCACCAGACTACAACAATCATTTAAAAAATAAGGTGCATGTTGCCACAGCAACTCAGACTCCCTGACTGAACTGTAACACACCCCCACCACGCAAATTTAGGGACAAATTAGTAGAATCAATGCATGCTCCTTTCATCTTAGCAATAGTAGCTTTCTCAGTCTGCTGGGCACTTTACATAACCTACACGCGACAGATTCCAAACCAAACCACCAAAAAAATCTACAATGAAAGCAAAATACTGCGGACCCTGGAAATCTGAACTGAAAACAGAAAATGCTGGAAAAGCTCAGCAGGTCTGGCAGCATCTGTGGGGAGAGAAACAGAGTTAACGTTTCGAGTCCGAATGACTCTTCTTCAGAGCTGAAGAGAGGTAGCAATGTGATGGATTTTATACTGCTGGTGGGGGGGCACTGGCAATGGGGGAGCAGAGGAACAAATAGAAGGTCAGGGATAGGTGGGAGCTCAGGAGAGATTTGACAAAGATATCATGGACACAAGACAAATGGAGTTAATGGTAGTGTCAAGGACTAAAGAATGTGCTAATAGTGGCATAAAGGGTAAGATATGTGCAGAATGTGTTAATAGCAAAGCAAGGGTCAGCACTTGTTAAATCTCTCCTGACCTCCCACCTATCCCTGACCTTCTATTTTGCTCCCCCTGATCCACCCCCTCTTAAACACTATAAAGTCCCTCACATTTCTACCTCTCTTCAGCTCTGAAGAAGAGTCCTATGGACTTGAAACGTTAACTCTGTTTCTCTCTCCACAGATGTTACCAGACCTGCTGAGCTTTTCCAGCATTTTCTGTTTTTTATCACCCGAGACTATGTTAATAGTTTCTACTTATACTTCTCTCCTGATAGGGAGATATGCTACTCGCCTCAGCTAAAGAACTTAGGCTCAGGTGCATAAGGTACTGCTGGAGGCAAACTAGCTAAAACCAGATAACTTATCCGAATAAAGCATTGGTCTGCTTCCCAATGTTCCTCCAGCTAGGACCACTCTATATTATACTTTGGGCAGGAAATCGAGGGTGTTGAGTTTGTGGGGGCTGCATGAGGAGTTCACATAAGGTAGGCCCTCATTCTCCTGCCCAACATATTCTCTATGTGAAAACGCTCTTCGACATTCAAACCAAAACCAGTCAGGTGGCAATGCTGAGGTTCTGCGGTGTCGTGTTTGTTGTGGTGGGAGCACAGATTTTTGGTTGGGTTTTTCATTGAGTGAGAATAGACATTTTTTTGTATTATTGCTCACTGCCTTTGCCAATCTTTCTTCCAGGGGTCAGTTTCTAGAGTTGCTTTTCCAGGTCCTGGGACGCTTTTACAATTGAGGGGAACGGCAAGCTATGCAGTTAACATCAACAGCAGCTATCACTGTAAAGTGATGTCTATAGTTCAGGTGGGCTCAATCTTTGAAAATGACCACAGTTGAATTTTTGAGTCATATAGTTTATGTTGGGAGGGTGTTGGTGACAGAACATTGTCACTTAAAGGAGTCTTTGTAGTCTTCAGTAAGTTACCAGCAAGTCTTTATTAACTACTTGTAACTATACACATATACACAGTAAAGAGTACAGGCAAGGAGCTATCTCCATGTCTCGGTCTTTACACGTCTCTGCTCAACACCACACTGACCCTAGGTCTGGGTCATGTGCCTTCTTACATCACTGTGGGGGCGGTACTATACTCAGTCCCACAGTTAACCCTGTATGTGCCAGACCCTCATAATTTGGAATGGGTTCCCTTCCTTCTGTGAGTGTTAATATTTTTCGTAATGAGGTCTGACATGCTAAAGGAACATTTATGAATTAATAATCTGTATCAAGCAATGCATCGATAAGGCAAGTGCTTAATCTGAGACTTCAGAAGCCAGTGGTCCACAAGATGACCTTCTTGGTAAGCTAGGAAGGGCTGCTAAAAGCTGCTGTATGCTAAGTTGCTTGAAAACTTAATGAACCTCATTGTGATTCATTTTGCATCCAAGGTTAGATCTTATTAAACCATAAAAGTGGTTTGGAATATTAAAAAAAGAAATCTCCACAGTTTAGCTCAGCACTGCGGCAACACTCCCCAGTGCCTTTCTATCAGCATTACAAACTTACTCAACTTCAGCGTTTTGTCAATGAGGGAAAGGGTCGGAGAATGTTTACAAAGGGCTGACCACCATAAGAAGGACATAAAATTAATGGCACAGAAACAAGCCATTCGGCTCCACTAGGTGGCCTGTGACTGCTGCTACACCCAGGCGTGCAGGCAGGCAGGCAGGGCCTCTAGGCCGATCAGGGGCACAGCCCCCATTGTCTGTCACCGTGAGGCCACCTCCAGGCCGTTAAACTGCACCCCGCCTGAGGGAGCCTGGGAAATCCCCGTCAGCCTCTGCTTACGTGGCCTTAATAGGCCCTCCATTGGTTTAATTGGCCAGCGTCCGCATGTGCTATTTTCAGTGCCCGCCCACCCTCTGCCTCAGTTCCTGACCCAAGTGAGGCCTAAACATCAGGCCCATTAACCGTTTCTCTCTCCACAGACGCTGCCAGACCTGCCAGCATTTTCTGTTTTTTTGTTTAAATTTTCTTAAATAAACGCTGGTTCAATTAGACTGCATTTTTAGAAACTGTGGGCAGGTTTGTCCCAGATTTGCACCAAGTGTGGTAGTGGGCGAGTAAAACGACATTTTACCCACGGCTTTTCACACCGTATCGTCCCAAGCCCACCGCGTTAGTTATGCATTCCCGGGAAAGACGCCATTTCCACGGCAGGCGGGCTCCCATTCGCCCGCCACACCATCACCTCATCGCTTCCTCAGGCTGGGCGCCATATTTAAAGTCCAGTCACGTGCACACCTCTCAGTGCTTCCAGCCCACAACTACTGCATGGAAGGCATGGCTCTGAAAGGCAACAAGTCCCCAGGTTTAGTGACACGTCCCTCCAGCGCTTTTTGGATGCTGTGGAGGCCCCACCGTGATGCCCTCTACCCCTGCTCTGCCCGCAGGAGGGGCAGCGGCATCACCAGTCCAGGTTGGGAGGGGGTGGCAGGGGTGGTCAGCACCAATGTCCTGTAAAAGAGGACAGCCATCTAATGCAGGAAGAGGATGACTGGTCTCAACTGTTCCGCCAGGGTAAGTCAACCACCTCATCACTCACAGCTCTCACACTCACAAACCCATCACACATCCACAGGGATCTCACACCTCAAGGGACAACACCACTAACTCTCACACACACCCTCACATCTCCTTCAGGCTCATATCCTCTCGAACCCACATCCTCATCCTGTCCATGTCTCCGCTCACCACACAAACATTCCACCCAGTGCCATGTGTCCTGCTCACACTCTCTCCATCTGTTTCCATGCAGGGGAAGCCTGCTCACAACAGCAGGCTAGACTGGGGGGCGGTGGAGTGGCCCACATTAGGCCCCTCACTCACTTTGAGGAGTGTGCCATTGCACTGACCGGTGAGGATGTGGACCGTGCCTGCGGTGAGGGTGAAGTCAGCGGTGAACACCCTCTTGAGGATCCTGCACCACATCATCCCTCTCTCAGCACAACTGTGAGTGTCTTTCTCTCTCCTGCTTCTGACTCTGCTGCCCTGCACTAATTATCTCTACTTTGGTTCACAGGGAGCTCTGCCAAGCGACCGACACCCTCAGCCAGCCAGTCCCTCAGCTCCATCCACATCCTCACCTCCAGCCAAGAGGACACCTCCTCCATTGAAGAGCTGGAAATAAGCAGCCTGGAAGACCCGTCACAGCGCTTACCCACACCCTCCACCAGCGCAGAGACACACACCTCGGTGGGACCTAGATCTAGAGCAGGCTCGGGTTCACAATCTGGTGGTCACCGCATGGACACATGTCCACAGCAGCAGGAGGCAGGTTCAGCCGAGCTCCCCGGCACTCAGAGGGCTGCTGGGGAAGAGACATCTGTGAGGTCTGAGTCAGGTGACAAACCTCTGGATTTGGCCTTCAAACTCATCCTGGAGAGACAGCAGAAGGCGTGGGGACATCACGCAGGGCTGTTCGAAGCCCTCAACAGAGTGGCACGCGAGTCATAGGAGTGCGTCCGCCTGCTCTCTGATGAAGTGGTGCCCACATGTGCGCGTATGGAAGTCTTCATGGGGAGGAGGACAGATGTCATGGAGACCCTCATCCAGCAGAACACTGAGATGCAGGTCTGCGCTCCATCACGGGAGCCCTGGGGGAGTTCCTGCAGTGGCAATACAAGAGGGAAACGGGGACACCTCAACATCCCTCCAGGTGCTCCTTCCCCTCAAGGAGTCAGGCCGGGGCCCCCGAAGGGAGGAGGGGAGGCAGCTGGACACCCCTGGGTCACCCACTGAGGAATCTCAGAGGCTGCCCACTCCCTCCGAGTCCCCTTTGCCTGTGAGTCCCTCAACCTCGTCCTCTGTCAGCGCAGAGGGAACAGCCGGCCCATGAGTGATAAGTGTGTGTGTGGCAGGGC
The DNA here is from genome assembly GCF_964194155.1 of Cetorhinus maximus. Classification (NCBI taxonomy): domain Eukaryota; kingdom Metazoa; phylum Chordata; class Chondrichthyes; order Lamniformes; family Cetorhinidae; genus Cetorhinus; species Cetorhinus maximus. The sequence goes on along the minus strand of NC_135908.1, from coordinate 13,288,619 downwards.
CTTTCAGAGCCTCGTGCAAGCACTCACCCACACACGTGGATCTTTCCTGTGTCACGCTCATCTCATCTCAGCGTTTTCAATGCTGCCTGCTGGGGTTCACTTTCAGCTGTCCACCTGAGCTGACCCGCATCTCTGCCCACCCACTGACCCACTCCCATAAGGCACCCGATCTCACCCACTACAAATCTCATTTCACTTTCGATTTGGACAGCATGGTGCTAATTCGGTTTTACTTTCACTCCCACGTCCTTTACCCTCCCCCAGTCTCCCATTTCCTTTCCCACATCACAGTTGACCCCCCCACCCCGACATCACCTTCCACCTCCCCTCCGTGACCTACCAGCCACAATCCATCCTCCCCCTGCACTCCCTCCCCTCTCCGCACTCCTTCCTCCACCCTTACTCCCACCCCTCTCGCACTCCTTCCCCCCCTCCAACCTCCTTCCCTTACACCTTCCATCCCCCACCCGGGTTACCCTTCCTGCCCCCACACTCCCTACCCCCTGCTACCCAACCTACCCCCCTAGCACCTTCATTTGCCCCCCACCAACCTCACTCCCTGACGCCTTTATTCTCCCCAACCTCACCTCCACCTGACACCTTCATTCCCCCTCCTCCCAAACACACTCCCCCAACATCTCTTCCCCTCCCAGTCGACCCTCGACCTTCCTCTCCCGCCGCTTCGACGATCATCTGTCGTCAGCGTCAACAGCGACTCTCCAACTTCCGTGAGCTGCTTCCTGGCGAAGCCATGTCCATGAGAATCCACCCAGAGTGCCGTGGACGTCCCTCCAGTGTGCCATTGCCGTCGGGCTTCTGCCCCCTCGGACGTCCGCCATGTGAGCAAAGCCCTGGCGGTCAGTTCCGGCTTCTGCACGTCACACTTGTCAAGACGTGTTCTGCGCTGGCGTGTTTTCCCGCCGACGTGGGCGGACAATCCAGCGGCGGCAGCGGGCGGATGAGTCCGGCGGGCTGGCCTCACGGTGATACGCTGACGTATTTCGCTGAGGTTCCCAACATCCGATGCCAGGGAACGCGATTGATGGGCTGGCGATGCCAAACTGGCTTCACAACTGATCTTTGGGCTTCTCGCCATGTGGTCTGCTCATGCCACCGAACACGCCCGACGCCAGCGGGCATGGAAAACTCCGTTCTGCATCGAAGCTTCAATGTTTGAGTGGCTGCTGCTATAAATTTGGGCTTTTTCTTGCTCTAAGTTATTCCCATTCTGATATCTTAGGTCTCACTCATGAGAAAGTCCCAAACCCCCTATTTCGGGCATCTATTTCGGCTACATGATCTAGATAAACTTCAACTGATATACCGGAAATAATATACCAGTCTTGATTAAATATTTTTAAGCTCTAAGGATTTATTTTCTTTCTCCATGGAAATGAGTCCCAGTCTCTAAAAGCAGTGGAGTATCACAATGGACCCCAATTTAGATTGGAAATATTAGGCAAAGTTATTAAACAAACAATAAATAAGCAAATAATCTAACAGTAACATAATATAATTATATATTTACAGTAGGGAGCCTATTATCTCTAGTTATGAAACAACAAGTTGCAATCTAATGCTGAATAATAATTTTAGATAGATAATTATTAAAGATGCATAGGCCTCTTCTGCTAATGTTTTCTTGACTGTGGGATCCTACCTCATCTTTGCTTCTGAATATTCCAATAGTTTTTAATAGCTTTTACAAGCTTAGCTTAATGAACAGATCCAGCTGCTTTTCTCAATTCTCTCAACAGTTGCCATGGTTTGCTTGTTTTTTTTTAATAAACTATCTGACGAACAGATACTGGACTAATTGGTTGTCATACATTTACTTGAGCAACTCACGTATTCGCCCCCCCCCCACCCTCCCCCCCCCCCCCCCTCTAGTCTACAGTTTCAAAGCCCTTCTCTCATCTGATCTTAAATTAGGCTAGGGTGTCTGTTTATCTTTAACCTCAATTGCCTTCAAAACTCTCTCTGCATTGTGACTAGATTCAAAGGGACTGTGCTAACAGACCAAAAGTAGGTAATCAAAAATATTAACCTTTCTGTCACAAGATGTTCACTTTTTCTCTTACGGATTACATTTCCATACCATAGAACCATAGAATACTACAGCACAGAAAACAGGCCATTCGGCCCTTCTAGTCTGTGCCGAAATATTATTTCGCTAGTCCCTTTGACCTGCACCTAGTCCATAACCCTCCAGACCTCTCCCATCCATGTATCTATCTAATTTATTCTTAAAACTTAAGAGTGAGCCCGCATTTACCACGTCAGATGGTAGCTCATTCCACACTCTCACCACTCTCTGAGTGAAGAAGTTCCCCCTAATGTTCTCCCTAAACCTTTCCCCTTTCACCCTAAAGCCATGTCCTCCTGTGTTTATTTCTCCTAATCTAAGTGGAAAGAGCCTACTCGCATTTACTCTGTCTATACCCCTCAAGATCCTTCAAGATCATGCAAAAACAAAACCTCACGTTCTATAACACCCTTGATGTTTTTTCTGGAGCATCTCTTTAAGAGCGACTTTGAGATGCCATTTTGTAGACCGAAATGGCGGACATTTTCCCACAAGAGGATCCCACAATGACTAATCATTCTGTTTTGTGGGCGTTGATGTAGAAACGTTACACTTGGACACCGTGGCCGGAATTTCCCAGCCCCTCAGGCCGGATCTTCTGGTCCCGCCGATGGGAGCGGGGATTTAAATGGCTGTAGGGAAACCCACCACGAGGAAAATCTCGGCCTATATGTCTGCTCCTCTTCACATAGCGCCATGGCAGTATTTACAATCACCTATCCAAGTGAATTGGTTTAAAAATGAAATGAAGCTTCCATTTATATAGTACTTTTCTCCACTGCAGAACACCCTACTTTTGAAGTGTAGTTATTGTTGTAATGGTGACAAATACAACCGGCAATTTGTGCACAGCAATCAGAAATACATAAGTGACCAATTAAACTGTTTTAGTGATGTTGATTGAGGGATAAATATTGACCAGGGCAGTCAATATTTATGAGAGAACTCCCTAATCCTCTTAAAAAATAGTGCCCAAGAATGTTTTATAACATCACACGAGGGTAGGCAGGGCCGCGATTTGATGACTCATTTGAAAGACTGATCTGCCTGTCAAGTGGGGAATATAGCATGGTGGCAATCTCACTAGGCTAGTACTCTAGGGGGTCATGGGTTCCAATCTCACCTTAGAACTGGAGGATTTTAAATTCAATTAATAAACCTGAAGTTGAAAGATAGCCTTAGCAACAGTGACCATGACAACTATCATTGATTGTTATAAAAACCCATCTGGTTCACTAATGTCCTTTGGGGAAAGAAATCTGCTATCCTTATGCAGTCTGGCTTATATGTGGCTCCAGACCCACAGCAAAGTGGGTGACTCTTAGCTGCCCTCTGAAATGACCTAGAAAGCCACTCTGTTCGAGGGAAATTTGTGGTGGGCAAAATGCTGGCCTTGCCAGGGATACCCACATCACATGAAATAATTTTTAAAAAAAATTTGACTGTCCAGCGCTGCCAAAACTCTGAGACTATAAACTAGTAAGTAATATTGCTAGTCAGTAAGTGTGAATACTAGAGCACCAACGCCATTACATTGCATTAAACAGGGCAGTCAGGAGGGGAAATGAGATATTTGTGCGCAGTGAATTGTTGTGACCTAGAATGTACTGACGGTGGGAGCAAATTCAATCATACCTTTCAAAAGGGGAATTGGATATAGAGTAGCGGGTGGTGAAATTGCAGGGTGCTGGGGAAGTAGCAGGGGTATGAGACTAATTCCAAGAACAATCACATACATGATATTACCTCCCACTGTGCTGTAAAAGACTTGCCTGCAACACGATGAATCAGGAGCTGATGCAAATATATCTGGGATCTTCCTACAAGGCAGTTGTGGGCTATAAGTTAACTACTGTACCATGCTAGCTCTGCACATAATAAGACAACTGTTTTTGTTTCAGTGATGAGAAGCTAATTGGAACTCAGGATGGAAAGCAAAGCACCTTGTTAATTTTACCTCGATATTCTGGAGCTTTCAATCTATAATTAAAGCTGGCATATTGAGCATTATGTCCAATTAGCAAGAGCAAACTTTATCCAATTCCATGGTCACAGAATTAAGATGTTGCAGTATCCTTTAAAATGAAAATGCAGCTTATGAAAAACATATGTGTTGGGAACTTTGATAAGTCATTTATCAAGGGAAGTTTCCAAAATTCCCTGATCCAGGACAGGCCACAGTCACTGCACATTCTTCGGGATGTCAAATAGAACAAAATTCATCTGCAGACCAGCAAACCATGTAGAAAATGTAATTATCTTCTGATTATATTAGCAAGCTTTGTGTAATTGGAAATTCCTAAATTAGTATTACTAAGAGCTTGAAAGCCCCACAGATCCTTAATTCACTCGTGCTATCGGCCTCTCCCCATATCATAATGAAACAGCACAAAAAGGTATTGCACAACAACACCTGAAGCATCTCTGATTCATCGGTGTTAAAGGAAGCCTTCTGCCTGTGTGCATTAACATCACAATGGAGAGAATGTGAGTGCAGATCTGGACCAGCCACTAATGGAAACCTAGTACGGCAATTAGTCATGAACAAAGGGAGTAAGCATATAACATGCTGTTTCAGGGCTCCCACACAAGGCCGTTATAGTCATATCATCATGAAGCAGTTGCAGGATTATAATGACATTTCCTGGACACCCAAATCTTTGGACTGCAATCACAGAGCCTCGTGATTTACTTTTTTTTAGTCATTCACTTGATGTGGGCATCGCTGGCTGGGCCAGCATTTATTGCCCATCCCTAATTGCCCTTGAGAAGGTGGTGGTGAGCTGCCTTCTTGAACTGGTGAAGGCCCTGTGGTGTAGGTACACCCACAGTGCTGTTAGGGAGGGAGTACCAGCATTTTGACCCAGCGACAGTGAAGGAACAGCGATATATTTCCAAGTCAGGATAGTGAGTGACTTGGAGGGGAACTTCCAGGTGGTGGTGTTCCCATCTATCTGCTGCTCTTTGTCCTTCTAGATGGTAGTGGTTCTGGGTTTGGAAGGTGTCTAAGGAGGCTTGGTGAGTTCCTGCAGTGCATCGTGTAGATGGTACACACTGCTGCTACTGTGCGTCGGTGGTGGAGGGAGTGAATGTTTGTGGATGGGGTGCCAATCAAGTGGGCTGCTTTGTCCTGGATGGTGTCAAGCTTCTTGAGTGTTGTGGGAGCTGCACTCATCCAGGCAAGTGGGGAGTATTCCATCACATTCCTGACTTGTGCCTTGTAGATGGTGGACAGGCTTTGGGGAGTCAGAAGGTGAGTTACTCGTTGCAGGATTCCTAGCCTCTGACCTGCTCTTGTAGCCACAGTATTTATATGGCTAGTCCAGTTCAGTTTCTGCCCCAGTGGTAACCCCCAGGATATTGATAGTGGGAGATTCAGCAATGGCAATGCTATTGAATTCCCAGGGGCGATGGTTAGATTCTCTTTTGTTCGAGATGGTCATTGCCTGGCACTTGTGTGGCACAAATGTTACTTGCCACTTGTCAGCCCAAGCCTGGATATTGTCTAGGATTTGCTTTTGGCCATGGACTGCTTCAGCATCTGAGGAGTCGCTAATGGTGCTGAACATTGTTCAATCATCAGCGAACATCCCCACTTCTGACCTTATGATGGAAGGAAGGTCATTGATGAAGCAGCTGAAGATGGTTGGGCCGAGGACAATACCCTGAGGAACTCCTGCAGTGATGTCCTGGAGCTGAGATGATTGACCTCCAACAACCACAACCATACTCATTTGTGCTAAGTATGACTCCAACCAGCAGAGAGTTTTCCCCTGATTCCCATTGACTCCAGTTTTGCTCGGGCTCCTTGATGCCACACTCTGTCAAATGCTGCCTTGATGTCAAGGGCAGTCACTCTCACCTCATCTCTGGAGTTCAGATCTTTTGTCCAGGCTTGAACCAAGGCTGTAATGAGGTCAAGAGCTGAGTGGCCCTGGTGGAACCCAAACTGGGCGTCAGTGAGCAGGTTATTGCTAAGCAAGTGCTGCTTGTTAGCACCGTTGTTGACCCCTTCCATCACTTTGCTGATGATCGAGAGTAGACTGATAGAAACATAGAAACATAGCAAAATAGAAGCAAGGTCATTCGGCTGTTCAAGTCTGCTCTCTATCTCTACGCTGTACTCCCGCGCTCTCCCCATACCCCTTGATGCCTTTAGAGTCTAGAATCTATCTATTTCCTTCTTAAATAGATTCAGTGTCTTGGCCTTTTGTGGTAAAGAATTCCACAGGTTCACCACCCTCTGAGTTAAGAAGTTTCTCCTCATCTCAGTCCTAAATGCCCTATCCCGTATCCTGAGACTGTGACCCCTTGTTCTAGATGCCCCCTGCATCCAGTCTGTCCAGCCCTGTCAGAATTTTATACTTTTCAATGAGATACCCTCACATTCTTCTAAACTCCAGTGAGTACAGGCCTAGCCGGTCCAATCTCTCCTCAGACGACAATCCTGCCATCCCGGGAATCAGTCTGGTGAACGTTCGCTGCACTCCCTCTATGCCAAGTATATCCTTTCTTAGGTAAGGAGACCAAAACTGCACACAATACTCCAGGTGAGGTCTCACCAAGGCCTTGCACAGCTGCAGTAAGACATCCTTGCTCCTGTGCTCAAGCCCTCTCGCAATGAAGGCCAACATGCCAATTGCCTTCTTAACTGCTTGCTGCATCTGCATGCTTGCTTTCAGTGATTGGTGTACAAGGACACCCAGGTCCCTTTGTACATCAACATTTCCCAACCTATCACCATTTAAATAATACTCTGCCATTCTGCTTTTTTGTCCTACCAAAGTGGATAAGTTCACACTTATCCACATCATACTGCATCCACCATGTATTTGTCCACTCAGTCAACTTGTCTAAATTGCCTTGAAGCCTCTTAACATCCTTCTCACCCTCACATTCCCACATAGTTTTGTGTCGTCAGCAAACTTGGAAATATTACATTTGGTTCCCTGATCCAGATCATTGATATGTATTGTGAATAGCTGGGGCCCAAGCACTAATCCCTGCAGCACCCCACAAATCACTGCCTCCCATTCCGAAAAAGACCCATTTATTCCTACTCTCTGTTTCCTGTCTGCTAACCAATTCTCAATCCATGCTAATATATTACCCCCAGTCCCATGTGCTTTAATTTTGCACATTAACCTCTTAAGTGGGACTTTATCAAAAGCTTTCTGAAAATCCAAATACACCACATCCATTAGTTCTCTCTTATCTATTCTGCTAATTATATCCTCAAAGAACTCAAGTAGGTTTGTCAAACATGGTTTTCCTTTCATAAATCCATGTTGACTTTGTCTAATCCCGTTGATATTTTCTAAATGTCCTGTTATCACATCCTTTATAATAGGCTCTAGCATTTTCCCTACCACTGATATTAGGCTAACCGATCTGTAATTCACTGTTTTTTGCCTCTCTCCTTTTTTAAATAGTGGGGTTACATTTGTCATTCTCCAATCTGCCAGGACTGTTCCAGAATCTACAGAATTTTGGAAGATGACAGCCAACGCATCCACTATTTCCATGGCCACTTCCTTTAGTACCCTGGATGGGGCGGTAATTGGCCGAGTTGGATTTGTCCTGCTCTTTGTGTACAGGACATACCTGGGCAATTTTCCACATTGCCGAGTAGATGCCAGTGTTGTAGCTGTACTGGAACAGCTTGGTTAGGGATGCGGCAACTTCTGGAGCGCAAGTCTTCAGTACTATTGCCGGAATATTGTCAGGGCCCATAGCCTTTGCAGTATCCAGTGCCTTCAGCCATTTCTTGGATTGTTGTGAATGCTTCAGTCTTATCTTTTGCACTGATGTGCTGGGCTCCCCCATCATTGAGGATGGGGATATTTTTGGGGCCTCCACCTCCAGTGAGTTTTTTGAGCCATTCACGACTGGATGTGGCAGGACTGCAGAGCTTAGATCTGATCCATTGGTTGTGGAATCGCTTAGCTTTGTCTATCACTTGCTGCTTATGCTGTTTGGCACACAAGTAGTCCTGTGTTGTATCTTCACCAGGTTGCCACATCATTTTTAGGTATGCCTGGTGCTGCTCCTGGCATGCCCTCCTGCACTCTTCATTGAACCAGGGTTGATCCCCTGGCTTGATGGTAATGGTAGAGTGGGGGATATGCCGGGGAATGAGGTTACAGATTGTGTTCAAGTACAATTCTGCTGCAGCTGATGGCCCACAGCACTTCGTATTTTCCCAGTCTTGAGTTGCTAGATCTGTTTGAAATCTATCCCATTTAGCAAGGTGGGTAGTGCCACACAACACAATGGAGGGCATCCTCAATGTGAAAAAAGGATTTTTTCTCCACATGGAGGTGGTCACTCCTACTGATACTGTCAGGGACAGATGCACCTGCGGCAGGCAAGTTGGTGAGGATGAGGTCAAGTATGTTTTTCCATCTTGTTAGTTCCCTTACCATATACCGCAGACCCAGTCTAGCAGCTATGTCTTTTAGGATTCGGCCAGCTCGGTCAGTAGTGGTGCTACCGAGCCACTCTTGGTGATGGACATTGAAGTCCCCCACCCAGAGTACATTCTGCACTCTTGCCACCCTCAGTGCTTCCTCCAAATGGTGTTCAACATGGAGGAGCACTGATTTAGCAGGTGAGGCGGGTGGGATGGGGACAGCAGGATGTTTCCTTGCCCATGTTTGACCTGATGCCATGAGGCCTCATGGGGTCCGGGGTCAAATGCTTTGGTCAGGTCGACTGAATGCAATCAAGAGTTCCTGGTGTTGTTTTCAACATTTTCCTTGGATTTGGAATGTAGTGTCATTCAGGCAAAACTCCTGCAAAATCAACTTCAATGGACTGGACACTAGAACCCTGCCAGATCCTCTTTTCTCAAGTGGCCAGTGTTCCAGGGGACGACAAGGAAAACATTTCAAAGTCGCCCTGAAGCTCTCCTTGGAGCGCTGCAGTATTGAGATTAATGACTGGGAGGGGGCTTGCTACCAATCGCTCAGAAATGGCGACGACTTGTCCATCAAGTTGCGTCACGCTTTGGGTCACAATGTGTGAATGATGAGGCAGAGCGGCGGCAGAGGAGAAAAGGAAGCAAGTCCTGCATTCCGGATCCCACTGCCTCATGGGTCATTCTGCCGCGTGTGCTCAGAGATCTGCAGGTCGACCATCGTCCTGTTGGGTCACTTGAAGACCCACGGCAGAAGTTCACCACCCTGAGTAGATGTCATTCTCGCATCGAGAGACAGCTGACGACGGCGACTCTGCCCTCTGACTCAGACAGCGCATTTAAGCCCAATTCAAGGGCTTGTGTACCTAACCTAAGCTCACTCTTCAGTGGAGCACTAAGAGGTACTGTTTTCTGTTTTGGTCTGGGTATTAAACCCCTATTCTGATGATTGTCAAATATCTCATGGCCCTCCCTGAAGAGAATGGGAGAATCCTTGTAGTGTCCAGTTACCTTTCATCCAACACTGCCAGCAAAATAAAGAAGGCTAATTGGCTTATTTATCTTGTTTGTTGGACTTGCTACGTGACATTTGACCCCTGTCATCACTTAACAACAGTGACTGCACTTCCACTGGCTGTGGATGGATTTGGGGTGTTCTGAGGACATGAGAAATATTAATAAAATATGAGTCTTTCTTTGTCGCTTACCCTTGAGCTACCAAAATAAAATCATGTGACTATTCCAATTAGTTTGCGGGAAATTTTTTAAATATCCTAGGTTGTCCTGCATGATTGATAGGTTTAGAAATTGAAGGCAGTTGTGAATAATGTAAGAGATTTAATAATGTTTGTAGAGAAATCAAAACCTTCCTTTATCTTATGTCTAATAGAATCATGAGCAATCAGTCAAGAATTCATGTGGATCCTTGAGGATTTGCCACTTCTGTGATTTGTAAATCTGTCACTTCTCCAAGCTTGTTACCCACTTACACCCTAGAACTTGTCCTCTGATCTGCAAATACAATTTAGTTTCTGCTTTAAAATAAAATGAAATTAAGACTGTTTAAACCCTTGGCTGCTAAGCTGAACAGCCCTCAGACTTAGTTGAAGCTTGGAATGCCGATGAGTCACCCCAGACAGAATCTTAATGTTGAAATATTTGGAAGACACAATTTAAAATGAACATTCTGAGGAGCTAACCAATCTCAGTATTCATATTAACTCCACAGTTGTCTAATTACATGAATAATATTTTTCTGTCATACAATATAGGAGCAAGATAATAAAACTATACATAGTAATGAATCATTATGGCATCACCATTTACTTAATAAAATAAGATCTATTTTATTGTCTTACACAATTGGAGATATATATATATATATATGATCATTTGGAAGAATTGCTTTGTTCAGTATATCAGTTATCGCTACATTCGGATTACTAGTGGTACTGTGACAATCAATGGCCAGGATAGTTGGCACAGCAATGGCTGGTATTTGGCAGAAGCCCGTGGGTCAAGTCCCTGCTCAAGAAGTGAGAGGCATCAGCGAGCGAGGTGGGAATATATTCGGGAAGTGGTACAGATGGATTCCCATCGACAGCTTGATGGAGCGAGATGTGGACTGAGCATATTTGCAGAGTGAGAAAGGGCCCAGGGTATATAACATCATGAGCTGGGCTTGACATGGCTGAATTCTGGGCAGTCAGAGAACTCGGGCGCACACAAAGTCGCAGTACTGGGATAGGAACCTGATTTGTGATGAGCTTGGTAGATCAAAAACGGTCATACTACCCGTTTCATGCAATGATAATTGCTGAAAAGAGAGACATGTTGCCAAAGCTTTTCGCCTCACACTCATCAGGACAAGCACAAGAATGCCAAATTTCAAATGGTCACAACAATTTATACTACAGGAGAAAAGGGTGTTGATTGGCTGGCAAGTCAACCCTGATTTGGCTGAAGCATTGACATGGAGAAAGCAAAGGGGGACCATAGGCTCCCCAGGCTTTAATTGAAAAAAATTATGAGGCTTGAACATATTCTTTTTGTTTGCAGAGAACAGGTGCTTCCGTATGAATGTATTTCATTTCTAGCAAGCGTAAATGAGTCATATTACGAGCGTGACTGATTCTCTTAAATTGGTTGTAAGTGTAGCTATTAGCACACTCAGGGTTGTTCAGCAAGTGCTGTCTAATTATGGAATCACATCTAACAGGAGATATTTTATTTTGGGTTTTGCAAGTGCGGGCTGGTTCAGTAGTCTGTACTCTACCCATTAGAATTAGGAGGCTCATTTATTCTCTTTTGTTCATTGATTTCTGCTTTATTTCGAAACCCTGTTGTAATTTGTTGGATGGTATCTACAATGATTGATTTATGGGTCGACGATTGTAATTTTCATTTTCAACCAACAATTGGGCGTCTGTGTCAACTCTAGAGATGGTCGCAGTTGAAAAATGGACAGCCAGCAGGTGAATATTGTGGGGAGGGGCAAAGGGTCTTAACTGTCCCGTTGACACCCAAAGTCCATCTGAAGCAATTATCAGGTGGGCTTGTGGATGGTTGGGTAACCCTCTGGCATGAAACAGGCATAAAGCGACTGAAGTATTCAAATCAGTGTCCTACACCAATCTTGCCCTACCTTATCCTTGCAGTTGACCACCACCCTGCCATCCCTGGACCTCACTTGAATGCTCCACTCCTCTGACCGTGGCTTCCTGCGCATTGCACAGTGGAGTATTTCTTTCTATTACAAGGTGCCAGATCAATCCAACTGGTTGCTCTTGGTTCCTCAAAGTTGTGGCTGAAATGGCCATGCCAAGCACTGATGGGCACAAACCCTGCTATGCACCAGTGCCGTCAGCCATCTGCCAGGGCTGGAAAATTCACCCATGATTTAGGGAAAGTTCACCAAGGAGCTGTGCCAACCTGATAAAAGGATGGGCACTGAATTCGAGTAAGATAGGTCTTCAGGTTGGGCCATTATCTGCTGGTATGATTTCGTATGGTCAGTCGAATGAGTAGAGCCATGAAGGTAATGTACTACCCTTCAACCACCAAATAGGTGAATGAGCAATGGGGCACTTGGCGATACGTGGCATTGATGTTCTGACCACATTTGCCAATACAGGTGTTTTATATAATATTTTGTTCAGTGATGATAACTAAAATGGAGGCTCAGTAATACCCAGCGTTAACATCCACCCCTACCGTCTTCCACTATCCACTAACTGAAGCCCTTGAGGGGATCCAGGAGGCACATGGAAGCACGTTGTAGTAATTGAGGGTGGATTTTGTGGGCCTTAAGGGAAAAAGAGCCACTTGGGGTGGAATCGTCCCAGATTGGCACAAAGTAATTTTACCCGCCGGCCGCCATGGCGGGTTTTCACCCAGCATCATTCCAGCCTCATTAACAATGCATTCACGGGAAACACTCCGGATGGATCGCTGGTGGGCGGGCTGGGATTCGCCCGCCACGCTGTAACTTCAGCACTTCCTCGCTCCGGGCACCATATTTAAAACGCACCAGAGCGCAGCCTATTTCATTTGTCCTGACCAAGACTGCTCCAGGCAACAGGTGGCCCTGAAAGCAAAGAAGACGGCAGCCCCCAAATTTAGCGGCGCCTCTCTGGGGCGCCTGCTGGACTCAGTGGAAGGCCGCGCTATGTATTCTACCCCTGCTCTGGCCACAGGAGGTCGCTAGTTTGGCCTGGGAGACAGTGGGAGTGGCATGGAGCACAGAGGAGGTCAGCCATCCAGTACGAGAAGAGGATGAATGCTCTCATCTGTTCCGCCAGGGTAAGTCAACCACCTCATCACTCACAGCTCACACACTCACAAACCCATCACACGTCCACAGGGGTCTCACACCTCAAGGGGCAACATCAGTAACTCTCACACACACCCTCACATCACCATCAGGCTCATATCCTCTGGAGCTGACGCACATTAAGCCCCTCACTCACTTTGAGGAGTGTGCCATCTTGCTGACCGGTGAGGATGTGGACCGTGCCTGTGGTGATGGTGAGGTCAGCGGCGAACACCCTCGTGAGGATCCTGCACCACATCATCCCTCTCTCAACACAACTGTGAGGGTCTCTCTCTCTCCTGCTTCTGACTCTGCTGCCCTGCACTAATTATCTCTACTTTGGTTCACAGGGAGCTCTGCCAAGCGACCGACACCCTCAGCCAGACAGTCCCTCAGCTCCATCCACATCCTCACCACCAGCCAAGAGGACACCTCCTCCATTGAAGAGCTGGGAATAAGCAGCCTGGAAGACCCATCACAGCGCTTACCCACACCCTGCACCAGCGCAGAGACACACACCTCGGTGGGACCTTCCCTAGCCTCGTGTAAGCCTCTCCCACGCACTTGGACCCTTCATCCGTCACAATCATCTCACTGTCCTGAGCATTTTCAATTCTGCCTGTTGGGGTTCTCTTTCAGGTGTCCATCTGAGCTGACCTGCATCTCCACCCACCCACTGACCTCACTCCCATGCAGCACCTGTACCTGTCCAACAAGAGGTTCTGCCCTCTTTCGATTTTGACAACCATGGTAGTATTGAAGTTAGTTAGCTCCACCATCCTTTCCTCTCCTCCAGTTACCCATGTCCTTTCTCCCATCACTGTTGACCCCCTTGGCATCACCTTCCACCTCCCACCATCACCTACCAACCTGAACCCTTGTAATTGGAGGATGTCCAGGTGAACGTGCACGTTCCCTACTCTGCTGAGAATCCTACCCCCAACCACATCGACCTCCCCGACCTCCTCCTTCCCACCCCCAGAGTCCGTGTCTACCCCCAAGTCCCAAGCAACCACCCTCACCATCCCTTCAACTGCTACTGACGCACCCTCACCCTCCCACTCTACCAGCTCCCTCACACTCACCATTCCCTCCAACCACATCCAGCCTCAGTTCACTGCCCAGGAGGCAGTCATTGACTCCACAGACCCATCCCTTGCACATTCGCCTGGACATCCCTCACCCCACCCCTCCTTACACCAACTCCACCCTTTCTCCCTCACCCCTCGGACACCTTCCTCCACCCTTAATCCTTCCTCCCCCAGACACCTTTCCCCTCTGAACTCCTTCCCCCCTCCAAACTCCTACCCATCTCTGAAATCCCTCCCTTACATCTTCCTCCCCCCTTACATCTACCTCCCCACTTGCCACACTCTTCCCCATTATACTCCCCTCCCCCTGTACTCCCCCCTCCCGAACCCCAACCTCACTCGCCCGACACCTTCATCCTCCCACTCTCAACCTCACCGCCCCCCATGCCAGCTTCCTCCCCCCCACAACCTCACCACCCCCTGACACCTTCGTCTCCCCGTCCCAACCTCACTCCCTTTGTACACCTTCCTTTCCCAGTCAAACCTAGACCTTCCTCTCCCCCCATCGCTGATCATCCATAGCAGCCCATGGCCATGACCGTGATGTTCCGAAGCAGACTCAAAACATCAGACCTCCCACCTTCCAAAAGCTGCTTCATGTTGGAGCCATGTCCATGAGGATCCACCCAGCATGCGATGCACGTGTTCCTCCAGGGTCCGGTAGCTGTAGGGCTCCAGCATCTTCTGCTCCTTGGGTGTCCCCGATCTGAACAAGGCTCTAACAGTAAGTCCCAACTTCTGCACATCTCACTTGTCCAGACGTGGTCTGGGCCGGCGTGCTTTCCCGATTCCTGCCCCTCACACCGGATTGTCTCCCCTCCGACCGCCATGACACCAACGGAACCAGAAAATTCCGGCCTTGGCCTGTTAAGCCACTTCCAATTATAGCCAATATTCTCTTAAATAGATTGATATTGTGAAAATTGGTTCTTGTCATTTGACAGCATTATTTAGATAAACGTTGGATCAAACTAATGTTCAAAATGCTCCTTCTACTTTATGCAGACCCTGTTGCCCACCAGTGCTGCCTTGTTAGCCGTTAACTATACACCAAAGAAGAAAAAGCTTTCATTTCTATAGCACCCTTCAACACCTCAGCATCTCTAAAGTTCCTCATAGCCAATGCGAACATTGCTATTGGGCAAAAACAGCTGCCAATCTTTGCACAGCCGAGATAATCGCAAACAACAGTGAGATAACTGACCTGGTGACCTGTTTTTGGGATCCTCGGTTGAGAAATTAATGTTGGCCAGGACGTGGGAGAGAACTCCCCGGCGGTTTGAATAGAAAGAAGGACTTGCATTTACGTCGTGCCTTTAATAACCTCAGGGACTTTGCAATGCACTTTACAGCCAATTAAATATTTTAAAAGTGTGAGCACTGTTGCAATGTAGGAAACCCAGCAGCCAGTTTGTGCACAGCAAGATCCCAGAAGCAGCAATGAGATAAGATCTCTTTTACTGATGTTGGTTGACGGATAAATATTGGCCAGGAAACCTGGGAGAAAAAAAACCCTCCTGCTCTTCTTCAAATAAAAATGCTGTGGGGTATTTTGCATTCACCTGGGCAGCTGGGGCACCAGATTAACCTTTCACCCAGAACATGGCATCGCAGAGGGTATTGCGCTGAGCTGCTGGCTTAGCATAAGCCTAGAGTGGGGCTTGAACCCACACCTTTCTGACTCAGAGATAGAAGGACTACCACGGAAAACAAACTTGTGTATTTAAGACCGAGATAGATAGGTTCTTGATTGGTAAGGGGATCAAAGGTTACGGGGAGAAGGCGGGAGAATGGGGTTGAGAAACTTATCAGCCATGATTGAATGGCGGAGCAGACTCGATGGGCCGAATGGCCTAATTTCTGCTCCTATGTCTTATGGTCTAACACTGAGCAGGCCGCCATTGCTGCTTAAACTTTCTCGAAGATTATCCAGGACGTTTCTTCAGCATCTTCAGACGACACAGGGGAACAAACTAAATTCTCAATAGATGATTGCCTTTCTGCCTTTCCCTCTCATCGCATCTTCCATAAAATTGCAAAAGCTTATTTAAGTTTCACAAAATAGTGTTTGACAAAATCCCTCCCCTGTAATCTCGGGGAACAAAATGTGATGCAGTCCCAGTTCTTTTTTTATTTAAGCTTATTACCACCAGCGCATCACACCCAGTAAATCCTGTCAGATTTGACGCAAATGGACTGCACATGAGGCGTGAAGATGAGCTCCGCTGCAGCAAAGCATGAGAGAAAATGAATTTTCCTTTATGCCTCCTCAACAGCACTCCGGGTGTACCTGCACCATGGACTGCAACAGCTCAAGGAAGCCTCTCAGCATCAGCTTCTCAAGGACAATTAGGGATGAGCGATAAGCATTGGCCTTGCCAGCGATGCTCACTCCCCATGAAGCGATATTAAAAAAAAACTTTCACCAAGAAATTTGGGGAGGGGGGTGGAATGCCTAATGCGGACCAGAATCGAGCCTGATATAGCTAAGCATGAACAATGATGGCTGAATGCTGGGTGGAAAATGATCATTTCTGAGCAACTTGGATCATAGAAAATTCGTGAAGGAAAGCAATTTGTCAAAAGCTAAATCATGTAAGACAGATGGTCTAGAGTTTCTATTTAACTGTGTGTGGGGGTGAGGGATGGGGTAATCTTTCTCCAATTTTTCACCAAGCAAATAAATGAACTGGCTGGAGTCCACGACAGCTCTAATTGAACACAATCTGAAATGAGTTTGATGACCAATTCTCGTACATTCTTCTTCTTAACTCCCAATTGACCAGTTTGTACCCCCTCAGATCAATGCTTGTTCATCTAGCAACTTGAACAACAGCTATACCATCTGACTGACCAACAGGCCACATTTAAATGGCAAGGCTAAATTTAGTGAGTAAATTTTGCCTCTGGACCAATGCTTTGTCCCTTAACTACTACCATTCGCATGCTCTTTGTCTGTTGGTCCATGACATCTTTATAACTTAATCTCTACCACCATCGAATGTATGGAGGCTCTCCACCTGACCCTCCCCCCTTTTCAATAGCATAAAACCCATCACATTTCTGCCTCTCTTCAGTTTCTGACGAAGTCATGCTGGACTCGAAACATTAACTCTGTTTCTCTCTCCACAGGTGCTGCCAGACCTGCTGGTTTTTTTGTTTTTATTTCAGGTCTCCAGTATCCACAACATTTTTGCTTAAATTTAGTGAGGCTTCACTCATGGTGCTGGGCCTCACTGGAGGGTTGAGCAGGTCAAAGGTGGCGCTGCTGCTAGTTAATTAAACGGGATCACTGGGAAGTTTGGAGCATTAGAAACCAGCAGTTTCCTGTGCCCTACTCTCGGATTTACCCTCTTGACAAACAAGGCTCCACATTGTTGGCTGGAAACCTTGTCAAACACAAACCTTAATAGGTAAAGAAATGAGTGAATCAAAGTTCAGCGGCTGGATCTGATGAGGGGGGAAATCAAATCGATTCCGTGTATCCATCCCTTAGGCTGACTGATCATCATCCTATATTGTTGTCCCACTCAGTTTTCCATCTGAAAAAGATGTTTAAAATTGGAGACATCAATAAATATTTTGCATCTCACGCGATATTAAACGCACAAGTCACCTTTTACATGCAATAAAACCTCGTTGTTTTATCATCTGGTTTTATAATGTATGGTCGAGGCTCTGGGAATACACAGGCAAACGGAAGTCAAACTTAAACGCCATAAATCTTTAGATATTCGGCACCCTCCCCACTCCTCAAACTTGTAGCATTTTCCAACAACAGACAGTGCACATTGTAGGTGGAGCCCAAAAAGCAAATCATTTGAAAATGACACAGTGAGTGTGAAATTATCCTTTTAGTAAACTCATTGGTCTGAAGCTCTTGCTAAACCTGTATAATGGACAGTGTAACAAATCTATGGAAATGTTAGCGCTGGTGTATCGTTCTATTCAATAATCAGCAATCTCCGCCTTCTAAAAAATAAGTCTAGCAGTTATGTAGCGCCTTTCGCAATCTCAGGATGCACCAAATGGCTTTTTATCCAATTTATTACTTTTAGCGTCATCGCTGTTCTAATCTGGAAATGTGCAGCAAATAACTCGCACACAGCAAATTCCTGCAAACCACAATGACTAGACAATCTGCTGTTTAGCCATGTTGATTGAGGGATAAATGTTGGTCAGGACTTCCCCTGGTCTTCCTCAGATAGAGTCACGGGATCTTTGACTTGCGCCTGAGAGGGCAGATGGGGTCTCAGTTTAACGCCTCACCCAACAGATGGCACCTCCGACTGTGCAGTGCTCCCTCAGTACTGCGCTGAAACATCAGCGTGGAACATTTGCTTCAGTTTTTGGAGTTGGTCTTGAGTCACCAAACATCTGATGATGAAATGAGAGATGGAACCAATGCTGACTTCTCCCCTATTGCACTGAGGTGTATCTAAGGAAAATCAACCAATATAGATTTGTATTGGGAGGTGATAAAATTCATAGCCTATGTGGGGTGGTGGGTTGTGGGGGGGTGTCTATGTTATTCACGAGGACTGGTAATAATCTAAGATTTACAGCAGAGACAAGTTAAAAAAGGGAATTGAAACAGTTACTTGAAGGTCGTGACAATTCCTTAGCTTGACATTTATGACTTGAGCCAACACCCTGATTCATATCATACCAAGGTGTGGAAAGGTACATGAGTGAGCATTAGCATCTCACATTAACTGTGATTCTTTATTTGAAAGAGTGCTAACTTTTGGTAGAGGCAGGGGGTGAAAAAAAAGGGCAAGACTTCAATGAAGTCACAAGAAGTGACAGCAATGTGCCCTGCAGCAAATCGCCAAGCCTCCTTCGATAGCACCTTCCAAACCCGCAAACTTTGCCATCTAGATAAACAAGGGCAGCAGACGCATTGGAACCCCACCACCTGCAAGTTCCCCTCCAAGTCTCACACTACTCTGAATTGGAACTATATCACTGTCCCTTCACTATCACTGTGTCAAAATCCTGGAGCTCCCTTTCTAATAGCACTGTGGTGTATGTACTTCTCTTCTTAGGCAGTGTCTCGGGATCGAGGATGATTTGCTCCCACTCCTGTTCGATGGGTTCTGAGATGGCTGATAAGTCCAATGTGTGGTCTGCAGACTCTGCCACATGCAGGGCAGGTGGTGCTTGAAGGGTTGGGTAGATGAGTTGTTTGGAGATTTGAGCCCTCTCTCCAATGCCTCGACTTTACCTCTGTGTGTTCCTGACGAAGTGTCACGATGTGCTTGGTGCCTTCCCAAATAAACCCATTCCATCTTGGTCGGTCACAAGACAGAGTCTCCCATGATGTTTGATCTCTTGAGGAATACTTTGAGGACATCTCTAAAGCATTTCCGTTGTCTTCTGGGAGTCTCCTTCCGCGACCAAGTTCCTACACCACATGGACTGCAGCGGTTCAAGAAGGCAGCTCACCACCACCTTCTCAAGGGCAATTAGGGATGGGCAGTAGATGCTGGCCCAGCCAGCAGCCCTCACATCCCCAGAGCATATAAAAAAAACAGGAGATGAATTATACTGAAAAACATAGCAAACTATTTGACACGTGATAGCTGGGTTTCAAATGTATTTCTTTCAGAAAGTAAATAAAAGAGTAGTCTAGTGGCTAGGAATGCCAAAAGTCACTAAAGGGCAGGAAAAGCAAGACTGAGCAAACACATCTTAACATGGGTGGCTCTTTTCTCTGCTGAGATAATGTACATTAAGTTTAATACTTAAGTCCGACAGGATGCAATGTTGTAGAAAGTGCAAGGGAATTATTTACCTTGGCTTAATGCTACTCTGTGTGTTGCTATCCAGAGGTGGTAAAAGGTTGTTGCAGCTTCCTTAAGCCTGCGAATTGTGAACTTGTGAAGCATTTGTCAGCTGCATAATCAAATTTAAAAGTGATTTTTTTCTTTCTTCTTTTAAGATCCGGAGTTATTGAGATGAAGAAGATATTGAAATATCAGCAGAGCAGTGCTAGAAGTGAATAGAGTTCTTACAGTGGCATTGGCTGATGTAAACATCATCACTCAACATCCTTTATGGAGGAACCATTCCTGAGGTAACTTAGCCACACCTCAAAACTTTATGTCACAAGGCCCCCAAAAACCTAAAGGCCAATCAAATGGCTGCATCGTCAGAGATGTCATCTCCTAATTGGATGAGAAGTTAAACCGAGGTCCCCTCTGCCTGCCCAAGTAGATAGATTGAAATAAAAAAGACTTGCATTTATATAGTGCCTTTCACGTCCACTGGGCATCTCAAAGCACTTTACAGCCAATGAAGTACTTTGTTGAAGTGCATGAAATGTGGCAGCCTATCTGCGCACAACAAGCTCCTGCAAACAGCAAAATGATGGACTTCATCTTAGGGTCTTAAAAGGCGTGGCTGTGGAGGCAGTAGATGCATTGGTCATAATTTTCCAAAATTCCCTAGATTCTGGAAAGTTCCCATCTGGTTGGAAAGTAGTGAATGTAACTCATCTATTCAAGAGGAGTGGGGCGGGGGGAAAGAAAGCAGGAAACGACAGGCCAGTTAGGCTAAGCTCTGTCATAGCGAAAATGCTAGAATCTATTATTAAGGAGATTATAGCTGGGCACCTAGAAAATCTTAATGAAATCAGGCAAACATGGTTTTACAAAAGGGAAACCATAGGAAAAATTTTCCCCCAGTTGGGGGGGAAGTGCGGGAGCGGGCATGGGCAGGCGTGCCTCCGATTGGTGCCCCCAATTGGGGGCGCGCCACCATTTTACGTGGGCAGGCCAATTAAGGCCCACCAAGCGTGATGTCCACCTGGAAGCACTATGCGCTCCCTGTGCAGGCCGTGGGGAGGATTCCCTCAGCCGGGAGTGTGCTCTTTTGTGCACGCGCCTGAAAGAGCGCATTGACCTCCCTGAGGCTAAGTGCTGCCTCAGGGAGATCAGCTCCGAATTAAAATTTGCAATAAAAATGATAGAAAAATTTCCCTGACATGTCCCCTCATGTGACACTGGCATATGAGTTGGGACATATCCATAACTTTGACTGAAACCTTTATTAAAAATTTAAATACCATCATGAAAACTCATCCCGCCCATGGATGAGGTTTCATGCTTTTTCTGAAGCCCGCCAGGGCTCCCGGCCTGCCCGCCAACCTTAACGTTGGACGGGCAGGTCCATTAATTGCTTTAATTGTTTTCTCAATGGCCTCAATAGGCCGTTGACAGGTCGGCGGGCGCACAGCTGACGCGGCTGCGCCCCCCGCCGACCTGAAAATGGAAATGACGTGGGGCGACATCAGGAGTTCCACCCGATATCATCCCGCATCATTTTACGCGTTGGCGAGCGGGGCCTGCCCCCGCTCACCGACCGGAAGATCCTGCCTCATGTTTGATGAATTTATTAGAGTTACTTGAGGAAGTAATAAGCAATGTGGATAAAGGAGAACCTGTAGATGTTGTGTGCTTGGATTTCCAAAAGGCATTTGATAAAGTGCCACATCAAAGGTTATGATGCTAAATAAGAGCTCATGGTATAGGGGTAGCCTATTATCATGGATAGAGGGTTGGTTAGCTGACAGGAAGCAGAGAGTAGGGATAAATGGGTAATTTTCAGGTTGGCAAGTGGAGTGTCACAGGGATCTGTTCTGGGTCGTCAATTATTTATAATCTATATCAATGACATGCATGAACCGACTGAATGTGGTAACTAAATTTGCTGATGATACAAAGATAGGTTTTGGTAAGTAAATTGTTAAGAGGACATAAAGAGACTACAAAGGGATTTAGATAGGTTCAGTGAATGGACAAAAAATTTGGCAGATGGTTTATAATGTGGGAAAATGTGAACTTGTCCACTTGCAAGAAGAATAGAAAAGCCGTCTACTATTTAAATGGAGAGATTGCAGAGCTCGTCAGTACAGAGGGACCTGTCCTGTCCTGATACAGTTAGTACACCGGTACAGCGAGTGATTAGGAAGACAAATGGAATGTAGCGGTTTATTGCAAGTGGAATGGTATATAAAAATAGCAGGAACGTGTTGCTACAGTTGCACAGAGCATTGGTGAGACCACATTTCTGGAGTACTGTGTACAGTTTTGGTCCCCTTGCTTAAGAAAGGTTATAATTGCATTAGAAACAGTTCAAAGAAGGTTCACCTGACTGATTCCTGGGATGAAGTGGGGTATAATGAGGAAATGATGGACAGGTCGGGCCTGTATCTGTTGGAGGTCAGAAGAATGAGATGTGATCTTAATGAAACAGATAAGATCCTGAGGGGATTTGATACCTGAGAGGATGTTTTCCCTTATGGGAGAGACATAGTTTAAAAATAAAAGGTCTCACATTTAAGTCAGAGATAAGGAGCACATTTTTCTCTCAGGAGGTTACTAATCTGTGGAATTTTCTTCTCCAGAGAGCAGTGGAGGCTGGGTCATTGAACATTTTTAAGACTGAGTTAGATAGATTCTTGATCAACAAGGTAGTTAAAGGGTCTGGGGGTAGACAGGAAAGTAGACCTGAGGTCACAGTCAAATCAGTCATGATCTTAACAAAATAGAGGAGAAGGCTTGAGGGGCTGAATGGCCTACTCCGGCTCCTAATTGGTATGTTCTTCTGTGATAATGAGCAGATAATCTGTTTTTGGTCATTTAACTTATTGCTATTTGCGGGATCTTGCTGCGCTACATTGCAACAGTGACTACACTTCAATTATAACTCGTCGATAGTAAAGTGCTTTGACCCTCCCGAGGTTGTGAAAGACATTTGTTTCACGGATGTCACCCTGGTCCAAAAAGCGTGCCCAGGTTTCGCCAGTAATCATCATCCCTCTCTCCGGGACCTGATCTGAAAAAAAAAAACCTGTTTCCTTCGACTCACCATGGAGCCATTGTGCACAAATATTGCACATTTTACAGGTGATTAAGGAGCCTTTCAACCTTTATGCCCGTAAACCAGCCCATTAGCTGCTAAAGGATGATTACAGCGTATGTGCCAGGAATAGCTGGGTTTTTTTCTCTTGTTAATGAAATCCCATTCTCGAAAATTAGTTTTCCACACTGTGATTGTGTTAGTGAACCGGCTGATATAATATGATAACAAGTTGTTCATACATAAGACCTGGCCAATGGGAAGTATGACTCAAGCTTCCTGTTTCAAGGGCTCACTACAGGGTATCTTGTTCTAATCACTTCCCTCACTGATGCATTCCTCAACTCTTTTCTTAATCAACTGCAATTGCTTTGACATATTCTGCGACTGTCTCTGCAGCGCAGCAGCTGCTTATTCTCAGAAAGCGCTGTTCCCAGTTTTTGCTGTTGCTTTCCAATCTTCGCACTCAATCCTTGGAGACTAAGGAGAAGTCACGGACAGATTTGTAGGCTGATTAACAATCCGAGCAGGCATGACATGAACATTCCTTCCATGGTAACTAACCACCTGGTTAGTCCTATAGGGCGGAGGGCCACTACGGGGCTCCCCACGATGAGAGGCTGGTGGGGTTCAAATCCTTTACCGAGGCAGTAATGCTCCCATTTAAAGTTCAGTGTATAGGGGGAAAGATGTGCTTTCGGTAAGGTTTATTGCAAGAAGTAGAGCTTGCTGAGTTGGGAGGTCGGTGAAGGAGGGGAGGAGGTGTTCCTTTCTTCTACCCTTTTTCAGCCTCCAGCATTTGAATCCCACTTTGGTGCTTCAGGAGGAGTAGGTTAAACAGTAACTGGCAAGTAGCTGGAGTGGTCCAGGAGCTTAAACAGCTAGCAGGAGCTCAGTCTGTGAGCCAACCGCATTCTGTGAAAGATAACAAGGGTGTCATTGGGAAACAGGTAAGGGATTCAGTGATATGCATTTTGTTCATTTACCCTTCAATACTTAAATGATTTGTTGGCCATTTTAAGGTCTCATTAGTGTTAGTAAAGTTCACCAGCATGAATACAGCATATTGGGAGCATTAGGGTTTATAAATTTTAACTTAATTAAGAAACAATAAATTAATTACCGCACAATAAAGCTGCCAACGTGCTGCGATGGCAGGGTGTGGGAGCTTCTGGATGCCACTGTGATCCAGGGCAAACACATCTGCAGGAAGTATCTATGATGGTGGAGGACTCAGTGATGGTAACCCCATTGAATATCGAAGGGAGGTTGTGAGACTTTTTGTGGCTAGAAGTGGTCATTGCCTGGCATTTAAGTGACAAGTAACATTTGGGCCAGCTATCAGTCCAAGCCCTCGGTGTTGCCCAGGTCTTGCTGCATGGAGACACGGCCTGCTTCGGTATCTGAAGAGTTACAAGTGGAGCTGAACACTGTTCTTGAGAACAGAACCACTGTCTGACCTTGTGATGAGGGAAGGTCATTGACGAAGCAGCTGAAGGTGATCGCTTTTCATCTTGGAGACTTGGGTGGGAATTATCTGAGCAGAGAGTACAGAGGAAAGCTGATTGGGAGGGTAGGGTAATTGCATAGCAGTAACATTGCATGTTACAGGCAACCTTTCAACTTTAGTAAACTCTCTCACATGATGTAAATGTGGGTTTAATTTAAAATTATAATACATTCAAATGAATTTAACTGGACCACTTGAATTCTCATCCAGTTTGGATGTGAGTGCTCTCTTTGGTTCCCTTGCCCCTCTAGAGTGACCCAAAGTAAACTCCAGAGGTGAGCTTTCAGAAGATCCAGCATTATGCAGACACTGCTATGGAAGATCATGCTGAATTCCCAATGATTCTCCCATTCATGAGAGGCTGTATCCCTTGAATTATGGCCTGTCACCCTTTAAGGGCTGTTTGCACATTCTTTCCACCCCCTGACTCCAGTTGGCAGATTGGATTAGATTCAGGTTAGACATTAAACCCAAACCCTATCTGCCAACTCAGGTGGATGGAAAAGATCCCACTTTCAAAGAAAAGCATTGGAATTCTGCCCGGTGACCTGCCTAATATTTATCCCTCAACCAACATCACTGAAACAGATTATCTGCTCAATTATTGTGCCCTGACTTCAATATCCATCACCAAGAATGGCTCAGTAGCACCAGTACTGACCGAGCTGGCTGAGTCTTAAAGGACATAACTCCTAGACTGGGTCTGTGGTAGGTGGTGAAGGAGCCAACAAGAGTAAAAAACATACTTGATCTCATCCTCACCAACCTGCCTGCCACAGACACATCTGTCCGTGACAGTATTGGTGAGAGTGACCACTGCATAGTCCTTGTGGAGATGAAGTCCTGTCTTCACATTGAGGATACCCTCCATTGTGTTGTGTGGCACTACCACTGTGCTAAATGAGATAGATTTCGAACAGATCCAGAAACTCAAGGCTGGGCAACCATGAGGCGCTGTGGGCTATCAGCAGCAGCAGAATCATACTCGAACACAATCTGTAACCTCATGGCCTGGCATATCCCCATTCCATAATTACCACCAAGCCAGAGTATCAACCCTGGTTCAATGACGAGTGCAGGAGGGAAAGCCAGGAGCAGCACCAGGCATACCTAAAAATGAGGTATCAACCTGGTGAAGCTATAACACAGCATAAGCAGCAAGTGATAGACAGAGCTAAGCGATCCCACAACCAACGGATCAGATCTAAGCTTTGCTGTCCTGCCACAGCCAGTCGTGAATGGTGGTGGACAATTAAACAACTCACTGGAGGAGGGTGCTCCATAAATATCCCCATCCTCAATGATGGGGGAGCCCAGCACATCAGCGCAAAAGATAAGGCTGGAGCACTTGGAACAATCTTCAGCCACAAGTGCTGAGTGGATGATCCATCTTGGCCTCCTCTAGTGATGCCCAATATCATGGATGCCAGCCTTCAGCCAATTCGATTTACTTCATGTGTTATCAAGAAACAACTGAAGGCATTGGATACAGCAAAGGCTTTGGGCCCTGACAATATTCTGGCAATATTACTGAAGACTTGTGCTCCAGAACTTGCCGCACACTTAGCCAAGCTGTTCCAGCACATGTATAACACTGGCATCTACCTTGCAAGATGGAAAATTGTTAAGCTATGTCCTGTATACAAAAAGTAGGACAAATCTAACCTGGCCAATTACCGCCCCATCAGTCTACTCTCAATCATCACTAAAGTGATGGAAGAGGTCATCAACAATGGCATTAAGAGACACTTGCTTAGCAATAACCTGCTCCCTGGTGCTCAGTTTGGGCTCTGCTGGGGTCACTCAGCTCCTGACCTCATTGCAGCCTTGGTTCAAACATGGACAAAAGAGCTGAACTCCAGAGGTGAGGTGAGAGTGACTGCCCTTGACACCAAGGCAGCATTTGACCGAGTGTGGCATCATGGAGCCCCAGAAAAACTGCAGTCAATGGGAATCAGGGGAAAAAACTCTCCACTGGTTAGAGTCATACCTAGCACAAAGGAAGATGGCTGTGGGTGTTGGAGGTCAGTCATCTCAGTTCCAGGACATCACTGCAGAAGTTCCTCAGGGTAACGTCCGCAGCCCAAGTATCTTCAGTTGCTTCAATCAATGACCTTCCTTCCATCATAATGTCAGAAGTGGGGATGTTCACTGATGATTGTACAATGTTCAGCACCATTCGCGACTCCTCAGGTACTGAACCAGTCCATGTCCAAATGCAGCAAGACCTGGACAATATCCAGGCTTCGGCTGACAAGTGGCAAGTAATATTCGCGCCACACAAGTGCCAGGCAATGGCCATCACCAACAAGAGAGAATCTAACATTTGCCCTTTGACATTCAATGCCATTAGCATCACTGAATCCCCCACTATCAACATCCTGGGGGGTTACCATTGACCAGAAACTGAACTGGACTAGCCATATAAATACTGTGGCTACAAGAGCAGGTCAGAGGCTAGGAATCCTGTGGGGAGTAACTCACCTCCTGACTCCCCAAAGCCTGCCCACCATCGACAAGGCACAATGTGCCTGGATGAGTGCAGCTCCAGCAACACACAAGAAGTTTGACACCGTCCAGGACAAAGCAGCCCACTTGATTGGCACCCCATCCACAAACATTCACTCTCTCTATCATTGATGCACAGTAGCAGCAGTGTGTACCATCTACAAGATGCACTGGAGGAATTCACCAAGCCTCCTTAGACAGCACCTTCCAAACCCATGACCACTACCATCTAGAAGGACAAGGGCAGCAGATAGATGGGAACACCACCACCTGGAAGTTCCCCTCCAAGCCACTCACCATCCTGACTTGGAAATATATCATCATTCCTTCACTGTCGCTGGGTCAGAATCTTGGAACTCCCTCCCTAACAGCACTGTGGGTATACCTACACCACATGGACTGCAGCGGTTCAAGAAGGCAGCTCACCACCACCTTCTCAAGGGCAATAAATGCTGGCCTAGCCAACGATGCCCACATCCCATGAATAAGTAAAAACAAATCACATTTCTATCTATGGGAGCTTGCTGTGTGTAATTTGGCTGCCATGTTTCCTACATTACAAGAGTAGCTACTCTTCAGAAGTTCTTATTTGATGGCTGTGAAGGACACTATATAAATGGAAGTCCACCTTTCACCAGATTGGAAGGTCACCATGAACTTGGGGCCCTCTCTGTAGTATAAGGGTCTGGTATGTACAGGGTTAATATGGGATTGAGTACAGTACCGTCTGCACCGCAATGTCAGAAGGCACACGTGCCTAAACCTAGAGGCACTGTGGTATTGGCCAGAGATGTGTTAAGACCTAGTCATGGAGGTCACTCCTTACCTGTGCCCTTTACTGTACACATGTATATAATTCCACGTAGTTAATAGAGATTTGCTGTTAACATACTGAAGAGCTCACTAACAGACGCTTTCTACAACCAGCACCATCCCAACAAAATCATCTCACTTGTGCAGCCCGAGTCTTAATAGGAGGGAAATAGGAGGGAAATTAACATGCAAACCAAATGTTCCTCACAAGGCAGGATTCAGGGATGGATGTTAGAGAGGAGAAACTTAGACCCTGTGCTCTTTTGGATACTTCAGTGGTCTCTTTCCATGAGGAACCAACAAATGCTGTCTTGCCAGTGATGCTCACAGATCGAATTTTTTTGGAAAAAAAAAAATTCAAAACAGGCAATTCAACTACAAGGGGCATCACAACCGAGCCCAGCCCCACCGTCGGCTGAAATCACCAAATGTCAATCAGGAGTTGGGCGATCTCCTTCTGCCCCTCCCTGAGAATCATATCTATCCAGGAGCACTGAGCCCAAATGTAACAGCCCTATCACATTCACCCAGCCATTACCAACCCCCGCCAAAACCACTTCCCCCCCCCCCGCCCCCCCTCCCCGACCCCCACTATTCACCCCAACAAAGTTGAGACATGCCAACTCGGTCCCGGCCTGGTTCTGAAGCAACTGTGTCATGCCTCCATTCTACACACGAACAGATCTGTTACCACCTTGTGTCACTGGGAGACCACGCATATTTTCATCCCTGGTTTTTTTTTATTCCCGATTGAAGAGAAACTTGTTTGTAACCTGCTTCGTGAGCTACGATTTAAAAATAAAAATAAAATGTAACACTTCAAACAATGAATTTTAATGTCCCATCCTCTCACTGGAGGGCATTTCACAATCTAGTGCATTCAGCACTTTACAGATCAGCGCTGGATTAAAGGATTTCGAACGATCGATGTGAGATCAGTCTAATTGGTTGATTATTCCGCAATTATTTAAAATTCTTATATAGCATTCAGCACGACACAATTGCAGATATAAAGCAATTTGCTGACACTGCGGGATAGAAGACAATTACAATTTGGAAGCTTCGAATGGTATTTTGCAAAGGTCAATTTTTAACTCGGTGGAATTGAAGTTAAAGGAGCTGTAAAGGCCCCGCAATGGGGGATGGTAGACTCACCATCCTTTTGACACTGGCGATCGCTGCCACCTTTAAAGGGGCCTACCGCCGGGCGTTCAAAGAACCCTCCTGTTTAAGGTTGGAGGTCCCTTTAAGATAATAAGGACATATGGCCCCGATTGCCATTTTGGGATAAAACTAGTCAGTCATCACACCATGCATTCTTTGTCCAGTTTTAGTGGACAAAGCAAGTTTTAAATGATTGTTCAGGAGCCTAGATGAGCATTAGCAGTGACAGAAGATAACTGTTATGTGTTCTTGCTGTCTTTTGGTTCTTAGTTGTTGGTAATAACCACACTCTAAGCTTGGAAAGGTCAGAACTCTTTCTCTTAAATTGGCCATCCTGCCTTGTACAATAGAAGGACTGGTTTTAACTGGTTCTGTTACACAGCACATGCATCTCTCGTCCAGCAATGGAATGTGGTCCCCTGGAACACTTACACATAACAACTAATTCATAGCTAATTAGCTCCTCGCTCTTTGCAAATATTTACAAATAATACAACGATGTATAACAATAGCAAAACCATAAAAGGAGATCATGGCTTGCTAAGTGCCAGCTGGTGGCACTTTCACCTGTAGGTCAGAAGGTTGTGGGTTCAAGCCCCACCCGAGAGGTTTGAGCAGAGAAATTAAGCCGATACAGTGCAGTATGGAGGACGTACTATACTGTAAGGGAGTGCTGTCTTTTAATTGAAGCCTTGTCTGCCCTCTTGGTGGATGATAAAGATCTTATGATACTATTTTGAGGAAGAACCAGAATTTTCTTTGGTGTCCTTGCCAGTATTTGTCCCTCAGTTTAAAAGCAGAGGATCTGGTCATTCGTTTTATTCCTGTTTGTGGGGACTTGCTGTGCACAAAATTAGCTGCTGTGTTTTCTACTTCGCAACATTTCAAAATGCTTCATTGATTGTAAAGCACTTTGGGACACCCTGAAAGGTGCTATAGAAATGCAAGTCTTTATTTTACTCTTTACCTTTTAAACAACAGTCTGCTGCTGCCTTATTACAATACAAAAGTGCCTGGGATTTCAGATTGATGATGATTTTATTCCACTTTCTCATTCATTACTCACATAACCTTTTCTAATCCTGCCTTCTGCGCATTTTACGCTTCTCTTATTTTCCCAACACAAATGAACACAAATAACATTAACCGTCCTTCTTAAGTGTTGCTTTTAGGTTTTGTTTACACAAGAGTCTTTCTTATTTGGTTCAGCTCCTTACGTCGACACATCGTTTGCTTGTGTTGCATCTTTGCATAATTTTAACCAGTATTCCGTTAATGTTGCCTCTAACTGTTAAACAGGTTAAAGTGACAATGCTGCTGTTTGATCTCCCTATTCAGAAGCCTTTGTATTGTACCATCTGTCAACTATGTTGATTATCTTATACGTGTATTCACTGCATGTTACACTTACGCTCTCAGCACTCAAAACCATTTCTAAAAATTGGAATTTTGAGTGCAGAGGTGGAGTAAGGTATCAGCCTGAATTCAAGTTCAAATTAAACGCACGTATTTCATTGAACTTAAATTCAGGCACCGGTGATGAAACGGGCATGTTCTAGGCTAATATAACACTCGCTCTCCAATTTAATTTGATGGTGGTGTTGCCTCATTAAGTGACAGAAAAGTAAATTGACTCCAAACCTAAAACTTTCTGGAACTCAGAACTAAATTTGAAGCAATCAGGCCCCTTGTAGCATAATTTCCAGCTCTGGGTGGGGACTTTGATACCTTTGAAAATGAGTGACCTTAGAAGTTCAGTAACATCCTCAGGAGAGTTACTGCAGCAAGGTTTGAGTTTGTGCATCTTAACAGTGTTTAGATAAAGCTCTCCACTTTTACATCCTAATGCTAATGATATAATGAAGCATGTTTTCTCCAGCTCTTTTCATCTGCTGACATTCTCCACCATGACCTAGATTCCTCAATGAACAGAACACACTCCCACCTTGCTGCAGAGGATTCAAAATAGAACATAAAGAACAGTCAAATAAGTACATTTTAAGTTGATTGAAGTTTCATTCAAAGCATTTTAAATAGGGTATGTGATCCAACTATCAGTTGATAAATCTATTACATTATTAAAAAGCTGAGTGTTAGAAGATGAACTGCCTTCAAGCAATCTTGTTAATGTGCATCGTGAGCTGAGGCTATGGTGGCTCAATAGGTAACACTCTCAGCTCTGAGTCAGAAGGTTGAGTGTTCAAGTGCCAGGCCTGAGACTTGAGCACGGAAAGAGTTATCCGGTACAGCACAGAGGGAGTGCTGTACTGCCTGAGGTGCCGTCTTTCAGATAAGATGTTAAGGACTGCCCTCTCCGGAGGGTATAAAGTGCCATGGTGCTATACTGAAGAAAAGCAGGGGGAGTTTTACCTGGTGTCCTCAACAATATCTGCCCTTCATCTAATATCAGGTAGTCTGGTGGCTATCATCTCATGGGAAATTGTTGTAGGCAAATCAGCTGCTATTTTGTCCATATTACAGAATGGCTACACTTTAAAAGTACTTTATTGGCTGTAAAGCACTTTGAGACATCCTGAGTTCATGTAAAGTCCTTCGTTCATGCAAGTCTTTGTTCTTGAACCTCTAACACGACAGTTCGTTGAGAAACGTTTCCTCAATTCCCCCACTCAGCTGCTTTCAATCTTGCAAAAAAAACTAAAAGATCATTAACCTGAAACGTTCGTTCCGTTTCTCTCTCCACAGATGCTGCCTGGCCAGCTGTGTACTTCCAGCATTTTCCTCAGATTTCCATCATCCACAGCATTTTGCTTTTGCCCACAAAGTGCTGTTCATTTATAATGACATGAATGATCCGTGTGAATTATGTGACCTATTCTTCCATCGATTGGTCCATAGGAACCAATGGCCATTGGCTCCGTGCTTTGTGATTTTTGACAGAAATTGGAGATGTGAATGGTCCCACAGTTTCTTGAAAATTCATTCATGGGATTTGGGCGTCGCTGGCTGGGCCAGCATTTATTGCCCATCCCTAATTGCCCTGGAGAAGCTGGTAGTGAGCCGCCTTCTTGAACCGCTGCAGTCCATGTGGTGTAGGTACACCCACAGTGCTGTTAGGGAGGGAATTCCAGGATTTTGACCCAGCGACAATAAAGGAACGACGATATATTTCCAAGTCAGGATGGTGACTGGCCTTGGGGGGGGAGGGAACTTGCAGGTGGTGGTGTTCCCATGTGTCTGTTGCCCTTGTCCTTCTAGATGGTAGTGGTCGTGAGTTTGAAAAGTGCTGTCTAAGGAGGCTTGGTGAGTTCCTGCAGTGTATCTTGTAGATGGTACACAGTGCTGCCACTGTGCGTCGGTGGTGGAGGGAGTTAATGTTTGTGGATGGGTTGCCAGTCAAGCAGGCTGCTTTTTCCTGGTTGGTGTTGAGCTGCACTCATCCAGGCAAGTGGGGAGTATTCCATCATACTCCTGACTTGTGCCTTGTAGATAGTGGACAGGCTTTGGGGAGTCAGGAGGTGAGTTACTTGCCACAGGATTCCTAGCCTCTGACTTGCTCTTGTAGCCACAGTATTTATATGGTTGGTCCAGTTCAGTTTCTGCTCAATGGTAACCCCCAGGGTGTTGATAGTTGTTTGCTGGTTCTTCAGAAATGCAACTAACAGGCGAGGGAGTAGCAGTGACTGAGTCTAATGGGTTAATTTAAAGTGTAAGGCAACTTTAGGCTCTGGCACTTGAGGCAAACTGCAGGTTAGTGCGTGGAGAGTGGACACTTGAAACCCTTGGAGGCTGAAGCTGCAAACAGGAGATCTCATGCTATCTTCAGTATAAGGCTGAAATATCTAAAATTGCACCATTTTAGATTCAGGCTGTCCTTTCCTGCTGTAAGACCCTAAGATCAAGGTTTAAGATGAACCTGCACGAATTCAAAGTACCAACAGAATCCAATATCCACTTAATATTCTAAATAGATATTAGATTCGGCAGAATGCAAATCTGCTTTCCCGTTCTAAACAAAGTTTGTGGTTAGAGATTTCCTCTTTTGATGCAAACTTCATAATTACATTTGAGCAGAACTGTTGAAGAACATTATTTCCTTCAAATTTAATAGGTTCCCCTGGGATCGTTTCTTGCTTTTGGTATTCTTCATCCACGTTTACTGAAGGCTTGTTTGTGAAGTTTGGTTCTAATGCCTGATTATGAGAACTTTTATTCATAGCTCCCCAATTATTCAGTGATTCGAGACTTTTGACCTTGCAGCACTGATCCCAACCACATTCCTGCTCCTCCCTAGTCTCCCTCAAGTCTCCTTCCTGAGAAGTCATGCTCCTGAGCTCCAGTAAGCTAATCCTGAATCGGAACAGGTAATACTCACTATTCCTGTATCCCAAGAACATAAGAAATAGGAACAGGAGTAGATCATTTGGCCCCTCAAGCCTGCTCCACCATTCAATAAGATCATGGCTGATCATCTTGTGTGTTGATTTCCACAGTACCATCTAAGCCCGATAACCTTTGACTCCCTTACCTAACAAGAATCCATCTAGCTCTGCCTTAAAAATATTCAATGACCCCGCCTCCACCACCTTCTGAGGTGGAGAGTTCCAAAGTCACACAACCCTCAGAGAGAAAAAAATTCTCCTCATCTCTGTCCTAAAAGGGCGACCCCTAATTTTAAAACAGTGCCCTCTAGTTCTGGACTCAACCACCAGATGAGACATCCTTTCGATGTCCACCTTGTCAAGGCCGTTCAGGATCTTGAATATGAAGGATAGCTTTTCAAAACAAAGACTGGAATTATTCTGAATTAAGGATGACAGAAACACTAAAATACAAGATAATGAAGTGATTTTCTACTTATGGAGCATTACATTTAATGGTTTAAAATTCTAATTCTGGATGTAAGCCAAAGTAGGCTAATGTTAGTCTCCAATCGTGGATCTGTTGGTTTAAGTTTTTCAGTCACAATGCTGACTCTAATCTATTAAAAGTGAATTTAACAAAAGAATAGATCCAATCAGATGACTTTGGAGATTGTTGTGCCTGAAGCCCTGTTTCACTCTCTTTCCATCATTTGACCGGTTGATGCATGCAATAAACCCATTGACACACTTAAGAGTCTCCAAAGCCAAGCTACTGTGTCTTTGATTATGGAGTTTTATTAGACAGCAATGCAAAGCTTCATGTCTGGTTGTTCGTAATTCCCATGCTTAAAGTCACACCTTTAGCTAGCTGTTGTTCCAGTTTTTAGAGTTTCCACATCAGCTTCAAGACCAATATCTGTCTCCAGCGACAGAGATGCTTCTGATGAACCAATTACCTTGATGTTCTCCTTGTCCAAGCCAGGTGCCATGTACCAGACTTACTGCAAAGCAGTTGAATGGCCCTCAAGAGTTCTGAACAGTTAAGGAGAATTACTCAGACTCATGTTTTATGTTTTAACAGCTGAACCAGAATTAGGGCTCTGGTACCATTGGAGAAACATTGTTTACCATTTCTCAGTGTAACAGACTATTAGAGTCGGCATCAGTTATGGCCTCCAAAGGCCCATATAAATAAACGTTTAGAATTGTCAACTCTTCATCAATCCTTTCAAATTCCACCTTTGAGCTACTCAATGCCATTATTCGAGATGGTGAGTCGAGCATTCTAGGTCTCGGGTGACCTGGGCGAACAAAACCCTGTGAAAAAGCACAATAAATAAGACATAGGAGCAGAAATTAGGCCATTCGGCCCATCGAGTCCGCTCCGCCATTCAATCATGGCTGATAAGTTTCTCAACCCCATTCTCCCGCCTTCTCCCCATAACCTTTGACCCCCTTCCCAATCAAGAAAACATTGCAATTCCTACAGAAATACTTCAGAAGAAGGCTATCATTTATGCTGTTGTTGGCGTGAGGCAGGAAGGGTGAAATTAGTCCCATCACCCCATCTTACAAAATAAATACCTTCAAAGAGACCATCACCTGCATTTTAGGGCCGGAATCTAAGGTAAAACGCTACCTTTTTTTTTGCCATTTTACTCCTATCACTTCCAGCTTAATTCGTGAGAGCTGGATCAGGCACTAAGTCAAAATTTTTATGAAAATTAATGAAAACATGAGTAGCTTTACGTGATCCTGACAACACTCAGTAGTTTCATATTAATTGATGAACTGCACTATACATTGTCAGTGGGAACATTCCTTTATGATTAATTGGGGGTCTTCAAGAAACCGTTTGGAATTTGCAGGGGCTTTTGGATTTTGAGCTGCATCTTTCAGGATGGTTCCTACCCAGTTGGCAGCCTTTTTTTTTTAACCCTTTCATAGGATGTGGGCATCACTGGCTAAGCCAGCATTTATTAGCCAGCTCTATTTGCCCTTGAGATGGGGGTGGTGAGCTGCCTTCTTGAACCGCTGCAGTCCCTGTGGTGTAGGTACACCCACAGTGCTGTTAGGGAGGGAGTTCCAGCATTTTGACCCAGCGGCAGTGCAAGTACGGCTGATATATTTGCAAGCGTGAGTTGGAGGGCAGCTTGCAAGTGGTGACATTTCCATACATCTGCTACCGTTGTTCTTCTAGACTGCAGAGGTCAGGTACTGTTGAAGAAGCCTCAGTAAGTTGCTGAAGTGCATCTTGCATATGGCACACTCTGCTGCCAGTGTTCACCAGCAGTAGAAGGAGAGAATGTTAAAGGTGCTGGTTGGGGCACAAATTAAACGGGCTGCTTTGTCCTGGATGGTGTCGTGCTTCTTGAGTGTTGCTGGTGCTGCACTCATCCAAGCGAATGAAGATTATTCCTTCACACTCCTGACTTGTGCCTTGTAGATAATGGACAGGCTTTGGGGAGTCAGGAGATAGGCTATTCATAGAATTCCCAGCTTCTTTCCCCAGAACTGTAGCCACGATATTTATATAGCTGGTCCAGTTAAGTTTCTGGTCAACGGTAACCCTCAGGATGTTGATGGTGGAGGATTCAGCGATAGTTATGCCATTGAATGTCAAGGGGAGATGATTGGATTATCTCTTGCTCCTTGCCTGGCACTAGTATGGTGTGAATATTACTTGCCACTTATCAGCCCAAGCCTGAATGTTATCCCGGTCCTGCTGCATGACAGGATAGACTTCTTTAGCATCTAAGGAGTCACAGTGAACACTGCGGAATCATCAATCTTATTGAATGGCAGGGCAGGCTCAAGAGGCCGAATGGACTACTTCTGCTCCTATTTCGTGTGTTCATATGTTCGTATCAGCGAATATCCCCACTTCTGATCTTATGATGGAGGGAAGGGCATTGATGAAGCAGCTGAAGATGGCTGGGCCTCAGGCATTACCCTGAGGAACTTCTGTCGTGAGGTCCTGGGACTGAGATGATGCCCCCCTCCCCCACCCCCCCAGCCAACACAATCATTTTTCTTTGTGTCAGGTATGACTCCAACCAATGGAGAGTTTTCCTTCTGATTCCCATTGACTTCAATTTTACTTTGACCCCTTGGTGATATACTTAGTCAAATGCTGCCTTGATGTCAAGCATAGTCGCTCTCACCTCCCCTGTGGAATTTAGCTGTTTTGTCCATGTTTGGACCAAGGCGGTAATGGGATCTTGAAGGGGAGTGCCCCTGGCAGAACCCAAGCTGGATCAGCCCAAAGGCGGAGTTTTTAAAAACCTGTCCAATGAAAGTATCTTGCTCTCAATCAGTTTGCTCTAAAGAAGGTAACAGATTTGGTTGCCAGAAAGCTGGTTCGCGAATATATATTGTTGTGAACTTGTGTCTTGCAAAGTAAAATGTGCCAAAGTCATTTTCTTAAATGAGTATTTACTGACTGAGATATATTTTGCTTGCTGCCTGGGTGAAATCAGTGTTGTATATCTTCCTCCCATTATACAAACAACCCGATTATCATTTTTATTGATTTTGATAGAACGCCATGTTCTAACATCGGCTTTATATTTTCATGTTGGGCAGTGCCCGTCCGTTGAACAACTTAATTGAAGTTTTGTAAGAGAAACGCAGAACCGGAGCAATTATTTCGTTCAATCAGTGTAAGTGCCAGCTAACATCTCTGCCTAGCAACCATTTTTAGGCCCAGGCAATGCAACAAGCCTCTTAAGATAGGGCATGACACGCTGACTTTTAACTTACCGCTTAACAGATTTATTTTCTCTCTGCAAAGTGAGCTACAACTTCAAAGGGCAAAGTCACTGTAATTATCCATTTTTGTGAACAGAGTTTCAGACCTCTGGTTCGAAACCACTTTGTGGGGTGTTAGTACCAAACACATTAGCTGGTTGGTGGGCAATTTCTGTTCGATTTTAACAATGCTCCTTAGCGACATTCTGCAAATAACAGCATGCAAGTGCAGAGGAAACTCCAAACCAACATATTTTGTCCAAATAATGATATCCAGATATTCTGCAAATCATGATGTGTGGACATGTTAATCATGCAATATGTTCTCATTAAATTCTCATTCCCGCTACTTGGAGGGAATTTGCAATATAACCAAGGAATTTCATGCACATTAATATTTGTACAACAATATTTTATTTTTTAAAAAGTTATTCATTCATGGGATGCGAGCGTTGCTGACTAGACCAGCCTTTATTGCCCATTCCTAATTTCCCCTTGAGAAGGTGGTGGTGAGCTGCCTTCTTAAACCGCTGCAGTCCTTGTGGTGTAGGTACACCCACAGTGCTGTTAGGGAGGGAGTTCCAGGATCTTGACCCAGAGACAGTGAAGGAATGGCGATGTATTTTCAAGTCAGGATGTTGTGTGGCTTGGAGGGGAACTTGCAGGTGGTGGTGTTCCCATGCACCTGCTGCCTTTGTCCTTCTAGGTAGTAGAAGTCACGGCTTTGGAAGGTGCTGTTGAAGTAGCCTTGGTGAGTTCCTGCAATGTATCTTATAGATGTACACACTGCTGCCACTGTGCATTGGTGGTGGAGGGAATGAATGGTTAAGGTGGTGTGGGGGGTATCAATCAAGTGGGCTGCTTTGTCCTGGATGGTGTTGAGCTTCTCCAGTGTTGTTGGAGCTGCACTCATCCAGGCAGGAGCAGAGTATTTAATCATAATCTTGACTTGTGCCTAGTAGATGGTGGACAAGCTTTGAAGAGTTCGGAGGTGAGTTACCCTCTGCAGAATTCCCAGCCTCTGCCTCTTGTAACCATGGTATTCATGTGGCTGGTCCAGTTAGGTTTCTGATTTTGAAGCCTTTGTTCTTTTGGTGGGCATTGCAATGGTGAGAAATATTACAACCCTACACTACATGCACCTGTTTAACCTCTTGGACATAGGGACTGGAGGAGGTCATTGAGCCCAAAGAGTTCCACCATTCAATGAGATCTGATCTGTACCATAGCTCCATCCACCTGCCTTGGCTTGAGATCCTTTTATACCCAAGACTAGCAAAAATCAATCCATCCCCCATTTAACATTATTAATTGAGCTAACAGCTGTCTCTTTTTATGAGAATTCCACATTTCTACCACTCTTTGTGTAACAAAGTGTTTCCTAAACTCCCTCTGGAATGGTCTGACTCTGATTTTAAGGTTACATCTGTAAGACCCTCTACCTGGTCTAAAGGTCCTTGTGTTGGATATCTAAGGCACATAACTGGGATAAAGTTTTACCAAATGTGATCCAACTTTATTAAGCCACTAAGCAATAGCACAGCCTCACGATAATACTGCTTGCTTAGCTTCTCTGTGAGGTGGAGTCCTTCTCGGTGGTCAATCCAATGACGAATCCTCCATGTGTGCCTTCTGAGCGATTGACCAAATTGCTCTAACCCATTACAGTAACGATGGTTCTGTGGACTCTTTCTTTATATATTTTCCTTGCTATGGCTCTGTGCCATAAGAGGTAAAGCCGGCTCTTAGTCCATTTTAGTCCATTTAATTGGTTTTTAATTACATCGCTGTACATCTCCATGCTTTCCCCAGATGTTCCCTGGCTAGGCTCCCTTTTAAGGTCACACATGAGGTACCGTAGCCAGCTTGACTCTGCTTTGTTATCTCCAACACCGTTATCAATCCCCAGAGCTGGAAGAAGGTGATACATTTATTGCCCCTGAACAAAACTTAGTTTGTTTATCTTCTCTGGTATGAGCCCTCCTAAATGTTCAGTCATTTTACAGAACTTGCTGATTCTAGCGAGACTTTCACTTGACTAAATAAATTAACCATCATGCTTTCTGTTTATAAGCCTATAGTGCAGTTCAGTACATGTTCTTTACATATCTTCATTCTGGGTCCTTCTTATGCCTTAATATTCCATGTTACCACCATGAGACAGACTCTACATGCAGGGTTACACCACAGCCGGTCCACATTAATTAATATACAAGAAATAAAGGAACAGTTACATAGTTAAAAAGTGATTGCACATTAAAAAGGCTTTGATTGCATTTAGTTTGTCCAAGTGGCCCGCTATAACCTCCTTATTAATAGATTCCAGCAATTTCCCTATGACAGATGTTAGGCTAACTATAGTTTCCTACTTTCTGTCTGCCTCTTTTTGTGAATAGAAGAGTCACTTTCACTATTTTCCAATCTAATAGGACCTTTCCAGAATCTAGGGAATTTTGCAAAATTAAAACCAATACATCTACTATCTTAGCAGCCACTTCTTTTCAGGCTCTAGAATGAAGTTGGTCAGGACCTGGGGATTTGTCTTTTAGTTCTAATGATTTTCTTAGTACCCTTTCCCTGCTGATTGTAATTATTTTAAGTTCCTCCTTTCACCTCCTGATCCACAATCATTTCTGAGATGTTGTTTGTATGCTCTTCGTTGAAGACAGACTCAAAATATCCGTTCAATTCATCTGCCAT
The DNA here is from genome assembly GCF_964194155.1 of Cetorhinus maximus. Lineage (NCBI taxonomy): Eukaryota > Metazoa > Chordata > Chondrichthyes > Lamniformes > Cetorhinidae > Cetorhinus > Cetorhinus maximus. The sequence goes on along the minus strand of NC_135908.1, from coordinate 13,249,080 downwards.
TTCCCTATTTTCCATTCCTTTCTAAATCCTAGAAACTTCAATCTAATCTCTTTTAGCTGGTTATAGTCCAGAGAACACAAGCCCAGTTTAATGTAATCTCTTTATAATCTAACATTTAGAGTCCTGGTAGCATCTGATGGATCTGCACTAAACTGTTTCCAAGGCTAATGTATCCTTTCTAAGGTGCGATGCACGGAATGGACAGAGAATGGGTATATGTTGTTCCATTCACAGATATGATCGCTGTCTATAATCTTGTCAATTTCTGATCAAGACAAGAAAGGACAACGCATGTGACTCACATCAAGTGAAATGACAGGGTCTTGCAATGAGAGCAAGCAGTTCCATGTGACACAGCGGAAAGCTACTGACAAGCTTACGATTTTATATTTTAATTCATCCTGCTTGTCATACTGAAGCGTTCAGATGTCTGTTAACAATATCGCAATACAAAAATAAAACACAAGATGTTTGGACAAAATATCTTGGTCTGGAAGTTCCTTCGCTTTTACAGCCAGTGGCATACGAATGCAGAGCTTGGGGCCGCCACATATTTAGAGCGTGAGTTGTCTGCATAAGTAGGAAACACAGCAGCCAATCTGTGCACAGCCAGCTCCCACACATAGTAATGAGATAATGATCAGATGATCCGTCTGGGCATCACACCTTAGAAAGGATACATTAGCCTCGGAAACAGTTTAGCGCAGATCCACCAGATGTTACCAGGGCTCGTTTTTAACGATGTCGATTGAGGGATAAATAATGGCCAAGGGAGTGCGGAGAACTCTTGCTCTTCTTTGAAACAGAACCATGGGATCTTTTGCATCCACTTGAGAGAGCAGACAGGGCCTCGGTTAACATCTCGTCTGAATATATGGCACTTCGGATAGAGCACTCCTTCAGTATTCTGCAAAGGCAGGTCAGCCATGGCTTTTTGTGCTCTAGTCTCTGTTAGTTATCAAATACAAAGCTTATCAGCCTCTGGCCACATTTAAGCCTGCTACTAACATCCATTGATTGAGATAAAAGGGAGATAATGCCGTTTTTTAAATTAATCAGCTATCACATTATAGACAAATTCTAACAAACCATCTACTTTGGCTTGTAGTTGGGATTGCAATGACAGCATTTATTATTCAACGAATTTACGACTAGAAGATGCTACTGATGATGACTTCGAAATCCAGAGGGGTTTCTTTGATTTGAAGTGTCATCTGTTGTCTTTACCAATCTTCAAGGTGTTCCACAGTGAATTCTTCTACACCGAACCTGAAATGTACTGTAGTTTCATGTTGCAATACACAGGAATAAATAGACAATGGATAAGCAAACGGAGATTTTGAAAATTGAGTAACTTCTAATGACAGACGCAAAACTCGGGCTTTGCCAGGCAGGCAACATCAATGTTCTTCACTCTGCCATCAATTTTGCAGTCGTGATATGAAGTGACATGACATTATGATATGCCGTCAGCTTCCATCCTTTTCTCATTTACATTATCAGTATGGATTTCTATTTATTTTCCATGAGTATGGGCTTTTGGTATATTGGGGGGAAAGAAAGCTCCCACATATTTTCATGTCCAAATAATGTCAATTAGATATGCTATTTTCTTAGTGACTATTGATATGGGTAAGGAGGTGGACATTTGGACTTAAAACAACTCAAAAAAGTTTGACTCAGTTTTCACGTTGACTGTCTATTGGAGTGTCATTCTATAGGTGCTGGTCAACCATGTGATTATCAGTCTTGTGTGAGACTTGATGTTGGGCGTTGGCAGACTCTCCGTGTTCACACCCAAATCTGATCCTGTCCTTGTTATGCAATTGAACCTTTTCCGAGGCTCACTCAATGCTTTCCCCTTCCTTAGCCCACAGGCATCAAGGCCAATTGAAGCAATCCGAGGACAGTGGTGACTTTGAGGGACTAACTCAGCACAGGCCATACACTGAGCCCAGGAAATTTCTTGTTCTGGTTCAGATCCTCATGGGATAAACTCGCTAAACTATCTGGTGGAGCAGTCTTGCTTTTTGATGCCTTGTAGGATAACCTCTTGCTTCCTATCTTGGTGGAATAAAGGTCCAAAGCTGATACGTGCTAAAGGAACATGTGTTGTTCACCCCTCAAGGCGAAGGTGACCATGTTCGCCATCTGGTGTGTTTGGTCAGTTTCCGGTGCTTACATAGATGACCATTAAGGCCAGTCTGCGTCTGGAAGGTTCTGCTGTAAATAGGACAGGATACCGCAGACGACTGAGTTTTGGATGAGTTGCTGGCTTGGGATTCCCTCTCCTTGGTGTTTCCTCTCTGCCTCTGATTTGTGCTTGCTTTTGAAGGAGGCTGCACTGTTTTTTTATTTAGTTGTAACTCTTGTAGAGTTAAAACAATTAACTAAATTAACAATAACAAGGGAGAAATCAAGCACAGCCCCTAATTCAGGTCAGCTGTAAAATCAAGGAAACACTTTAAAGGAACCTTACAAACATCAAACCAAGAAGGTGCAGTGATCCTGGGTGAATTTCTCCCAGGACTCGGAGTTGACACCCTAAGCAAAACCTTGTAGCATTTCCTTGGACTGCCATAACAGCGCACCACAGGCTAAAACTTTCCAAAGAAGATTTGCTTTGGTAAGTGACTGTTAGGCATTCTGGCTACATGATCAGCCCAACTCAGTTGTGATTGTCTCACTATGGTGTGGACTCTTGGCAGGCCAGCTCAGATCAGCACCTCAGTGTCTGGTATTTTGTCCTGTCTTCTGATCGTCAGGGTCTTCTGAAGATCGCTCAAGTGAAAGTGGTTGTGCTTCTTGGCATGATACTGGTACACAGTCCAAGTCTCACATGCGTAGAGAGCAGAATGGGCAGGACTATTGCTCTATAGTCTTTCATTTTACTGGGCAGACTTACTCCTCTTCATACCCAAACTCATGTTCAAAATCTGCCAAAGGCTATACTTGCTTTTGCAATCCTTGCATGTATCTCATCATCGATATAGTCAGCTCGAGAGAGAATGTGCTGCAGAGATAAGTGAACTTATTCACTGCTGACAGGTTCTGGTCATGGACTGAAACCTTGGGCTCAAGATAGGGCTCTCCTGGAGCAGGCTGGTACGTTATTTCAGTTTTCTTCATGCTGATCATAAGGCTGACGCTGTCTCATGCATTGGAGAACAAGTCTATGTTACACTGCATGTCCCAACTCTGAACTGGCAGCTAGTGCACAGTCATTGGAAAACAGGAAATTGCAAAGCGTGTCCTTGGAGACCTTGGTTTTTGCCTGGAGCCGTCTCAGGTTGACCAGCTTCCCGTCCAGGCGATACCGGATCGCGATGCCCGGATCACTATTAGGAAGCCGTCGGAGAGCATGGCGGAGGAAGATCATGCTGAAGAGAGTTGGCGTTAGCATGCAGGCCTGTTTAACCCCATTAGTGACTTGGAATGTGTCAGGAGACTCACGACCATCCAGGACACGTGTGTGAACATGCTATCATGGAACTGTCGAATCATTGTGATAAATTTCTCAGGGCAGCCAAGTCTCTCCGTTACCTCCCAAAGGTCGTCCTGGCTGAGTCAGGTTGAGACGTTGCACTAAATGGTTCAGAAGGATTCTGGTGAAGATTTTGCCATGATGGAGAGGAGTGAGTTTCCTCCTGATTGACAAGTTCTTTTCTGCATCTAAAAGTGGACAAGGGAGGCCTCTTTGTGTTCTTGTGGTATAGTCCCTGGCTCCCGTGTAGTTTGAAAGAATTCAGTGAGCTCCTTCACCAGGCATTGACCTCCAGCCTTGTAGACCTCAGCTGGGATAGCCTCAGTTTCTGGAGCTGTGCCACTATACAGGAGTTTGATAGCTTTTCTCATCCTGAGAACAGTTTTGGTTACCTGCGTCAACCTGCTGATTGCTTGATGAAGGCCGATTGAGGATATTGTTAGAAAGCTCTGCCCATCTTTCTAATTTGGGCTTTTTCTGTGAACAGTGTTCACCTGTTGGCTCCAAGCACTGGTGATGAACCAGTAGACTGGGGCCCGTAGACGGATGTCAGTGCATCGTAGAATCTCTTCCGGTCATTATGCTCTGCCTATGACTGGAGTTTGTCTGCTTTCTGATTCAGCCACGTGTCTCTGTGCTTGTATTGGGCAGTCCTGCAGATATTTCGATAGACATCGTGCTTGGATAGTGATGAATTTCATTGAGGTAAGTGTAGAGTAAAGGGTTAACATCAGTGGCATATGTGATGGTGAGGTAATACTGATGTCAGATCACATGGCTGAAAAGGGAGAGAGATCTGGGAGGAAGAGAAGCTCCAACCTCGTGTAGAGATCCAAATGTATAAACACTTGCTGTAAATAAAGAGTAACGGTTTTGAGAAATTACAGACTCTAGCAGCATATTTTGGGGGAATAGACAATCCCCAAAACCCCTGTCTAGACCCCAACCACACAACGAAACATGATGGCAGTGAGTAAAAGACACAGCAGACCTTAAAAAGAGGACACAGGGCTGGCCACAAAAAGAGGTCCTCAAAGGAAGGAGAAAATTTAAGACTCACCAAGATGTTCGGACATTGTGGGAGCAGCAAATACAAACCTGGAGGCCAGACAGCTCTGAGCGCAGGCTTGAAGTAGCAGCACAGAAGCAGGAACAACTCCAGAGCTCAGCAAAAGCGCAGAATCCACACTACCACTCCCAGAACCATTTCAGAGTTTAGAAGGCTTGCAGCAGATCCAGAACCGGGACAACTGGAGAAAAAAAGATTCACATGGTACAGGGCTGCTTCAGGATTGCGCAAAAAAGATCAAATGGACCAGGTCAGTACACTATTTTATGCAGTAGAATCTATCGCCGACGATGTGATAGCAAGACAGGAGGTTGATGATTAAGAGCATGATCATGCTCAGCCCACACCTTCAGCAAGAATAGGCCATTCTGTTACAACTGCCAACCCCCATTTTTTTCCAATTGCCCCTTCCCATGCCTGGTGACCTGCAACAACTCTTGCATTGAAGTCACCAAGAATGATTAACTTGTCTGACTTTGACACGGAGGCAATCGAGGACTGGAGGTTATCCTCGACTTTATCCTTGACTTCATCAGGGTTGGCCATGTTAGGCATGTACACACTGATGAGAGTTGCTTACCTGTTGTCGTGCAGGTGGAGTTTAAGCGCCATCAGACGATCATTAACATCCTTGGGGAAGGCAAGTCAACTTACTGACAAGATGGTTCATTGGAGCAAAGACCACGCCAGCTTCTTTTCAATGGCCACTCCAAAACAACCTGTAACCTGCGCCGATTTCCTTCAGCTGACCCTCCTCAGATAGACGATCTGGACGTTGGACTTAGCCAGCCCCCTACCGACAAATGCAGTTCTTCACTCAGGTCTCGTCTGTGGCTTCAAGTAGCTGTTGCCATGTGACATGGACAACGCCACAGCCAACGGACCTGAGCGAAGGTGAGGACCCAGTGCAGGATGAGGTGCTCCAAAGAGTGTGGCGAGCCCACCTGTGAGAGGTGCTACCCTTCCCTTACACCCTGAGAAGGAAGAAAGAACATGCACTAATATTTAGCACCTCTCATGACCTCAGGATGTCCCAAAGCACTTCACCAATCAATAAAGTGTATTTTGAAGTGCAGTCACTGCTGTAATGTGGGAAACAAGGCAGCCAATTTCAACGCACTCCCACAAACAGCATTGTGAAAATGTTCCAATGCCCAATATCAATAAAAGCATTTTGGACGCTCAGCCACAGAAGGCAATATCAGCTCAACTGGTGCAAAGTTTGGACAAACAGGTAAGTTTTAAGCAGCATCTTCAATGAGAAAAGTGAGGTAGAGAGGCCCAGAGGATTGAGGAGGGAATTCCGGAGCTCCGTATTCTGAGGCAGCTGGAAGCCTGGCTGCCAGTGGCGGAGGGGTTAAAACTGGGGGCGTGAAAGGTGCCAGAATTGAAGGAGTACAAAGGCCTTGAATGGTTTCAGGGCCGGAGGAGGCGACAGTGATCGTGAAGGATGGGGCCATGGAGGGGTTTGAAAACAAGGATGAGGATTTTAAAATAGAGTCATTGTTGGGTCAGGGGCCAATGCAGGTCAACAAGCACAGAAGAGATGAGTGAACAGAGCTTGGACAGGGTTAAGGTACGGGCAATAGACTTTTGCATCAGCACAAGTTCATCAGGTGAAAGATGGCAGAGCGGCCAGGAGGGTTTCAGAATAGTCAAGCCTAGAGGTGAGGGTTTCAGATCACCTGAGCTGGGGTCGATGTCGGGCGATGATGCAGGTATGGAATTTGGGTAATCTTGGCGATGGAACGAAGCTGTGGTTGGAAGCTCATCTTAGGGTCAAACACAACACCAAGGCTGTGGACAGTCTGGCTTAACTTAAACAGTTGCCAAGAAGGCGGTGAGGATCAAATATTATTGCTGAAAAGAGAAACATGTTGCCGAAGCTTTTCATCTTGCACTCATCAGGACAAACACAAGAATTCCAAATTTAGTATTGGCTGATAAATCAAACAGCATATAACTTCAGTTACTTGCAAGGAGTATACAGACTGTACTCAACCAGCCCGCACTTGTAAAACCCAAAACAAAATATCTACTGTTGGATGTGATGCCATGATTGAGCAGCACTTGCTGGACAATGCTGAGTGCGCTAATAGCTACACTAACAACCAATTTAAGATAATCAGTCGACTTTGTGGTGTGATTCATTTACACTTGCTAGAAATGACATACATTCATATGCAGGGACGCATTCTCTGCAAACAAAAGGAATATGTTCAAGCCTTGTACTTTTTTTGAATTGCCCAGGAGCTTGTGGAGCCTATAGTTCCCTGTTACTTTCTCCATGGCAACACCTCAGCCAATCAGAATCGACTTGCTAACCAATCGACACCCTTTTTTCCTGCAGTATAAGTTGTTGTGACCATTTGAAATTCTCAGAGGGTTGTTAATAGGTGGAACTCTCTTTCTCAGTGAGCAGTGGAGGCTGGGTCATTGAATATTTTTAAGGCTGAGTTAGATAGAATCTTAATTAATAAGGGAGTCAAAGGTCATGAGGAGGTTGACAGGAAAGGAGAGTTGAGGTCACAATCAGGTCGGCCATGACCTTATCAAATGGTGAAGCAGGTTCAAGGGGCCAAGTGGCCTACTCCTGCTCATAATTCGTATGTTGGTATGTATGCATGTACGTTGACATTCTCTGTCCTGATGAGTGCAAGATGAAAAGCTTCAGCAAACATGTCTCTCTTTTCAATTATTTTCTTATCCAACATTGGATTCCAGACAGCAGTGTGACAAATCAGAGACAGCCGATTAACCCAGGAGAGGCGATGATGAGATCGAATTGAGTGTTGCCAAGCTCTTACTCCAATTAAGCCTCAGTGCGAGGTACATTAAATTAGATTTTGTGCTTCTTGACATATTTCTTTGACAAGCCCAGAGATGGCCCTGTCATACTTTCTCCGGGGCATCATGGAGACTGATGGAGCTTAGTAAGTGAAACTCCACACATAGTAGCGTTTTTTTTTTTGACCAAAGCTTTTTTTCAATGAACTGGAAAATTTCAATCTTGTCACATTTAGTGGTTGAACGCATAAATGGCTCGGAGTGTGAAGTTACATTTAAAATATGCTTATAGCATTAAAAAAAAGAGACATTTCCCGATGCATGAGGGACAAAGAAGGTTTTTCTGGTGCTACCAGATATGAAGAACACTACAGGACTTGTGCCTAAATCTCACATTTGAGAGGCATTTGTGCTAAAAGCAATAATCTGCTTTGGTGATTCAAAAAATTGTTTACTGAATTTTCTTAAAAACAGCACTTATTAATAAGATACACATTTCACTTGGTTTTCTGATCATCTGCAGATTAAACCTTATCTATGCCATCCCAGTACCAATCATATATTTGTTAAAAGAAGTGTCCTAAAACCCTTAGATTGGGCTTATTGGTTCTCAGTTTGAGAAAGGAGTTTCGTCTCTATGCCTGCTCTCTAAAACAGCTGTTCAGTGCCATTAATAAGATAAATGCGTGGGCTTCCATCTCAAGCCACCCCGATTTTATTGACTACCGCTTGCGAGCTCGCTCATTTGCAGGGATTCTGAGCCATATTTCATTAGGATTTCGCAGCGTTGGCCCCGTGACCCAAACAGCCCAGTGTGTAAAGCAACGGTTCAGTTTACCGTGAACGTGCAATTTATTTGTTGGGCCTTCGGACGGCTGCTGCACCCAGTGTCACTGCCCTGATGCTGCTTTTAGTCTGACAGTGCTTCGGACTTATTGGTCAGGCTTTGCCCTTGTCGGGGGGCAAGTGGGAGCGGGTCAGGAAACTGACCCCCCGCCGCCTTTGATCGGGCTGTGCCTGAGGTTTCACGCTGGCATGATTGGAGTGTGAAACATGCATTGCTGCACTGCCTGTGAGGTGGTGGGGAGGAGGAGGGCGAGCGGGGAACTTCATGCAGGAAAAGCTGCCTGAGGCACAGAGCTGCCTCAGGGAGATGAAGGTATTAAAAAAAACCAAAAGTAAAGAATTAAAAAATGTTTAAATAAAAACATGTCCCCTCATGTGACATGAGCAGGGACACGTTACCAATAAACAATTAAAACTTTTATTTTACTTTTATTTGCTGTTGGAGACCTCATCCCGCCCGTGGATGAGGTTTTCTAGAAAATGCAGAGGTCGCTTGGCCTTTTCGCTTGCCCGCCAACCGTAAGGTTGGACGGGCAGCGAAACATTACATTTAATTGGCACTTTAATGGGCTTAATAGGCCCATTAGTTGTCGGCGGGCGCGCTGCCGACTCTCGGGGGTGCGCGATGACTTCGGGACACTCGCCCGACCTCCTCGCGCGTCATTTTACGCTCGTTCGGGTCGGGGGCGCACTCCCGCCCGCCCGACAAGGTTAAAATTCTGCCCGTTGTATTTTTAAGATATCAAGATGAATGGCCAGAATCCATGACATGGGACTCAAGAAGTTGCATGCAGCAAACCCTTGGTTATTCATTAGATCAGAACATGTGGTGGTCTCGTGGTATTGTTACCAGGCTAATAATCTAGAGGCCCAGGGTAATGCTCTGGCGACCTGTGTTTGAATCCCGCCATGGCGGAATTTGAATTCAATAACAAATCTGGAATTAACAGTCTAATGGTGACCATGAAACCAATGTTGTTAAAAACCCATCTGGTTCACTAATGCCGTTAAGGGAAGCAGATCTACTGCCTTTACCTGACCTGGCTTATGTATGACTCCAGACTCAGACCCACAGCAATGTTGTTGACTCTTAACCACTTTCTGAAATGGGCCTAGCAAATCAGTCAGCTCTCAAAGGCAATTAGGGATGGGCAATAAATGCTAGCCTTGCCAGTGACACCCCTGCCTCATGAACAAATGTCTAAAAATACTTTAACTTCAGTTACCTGCTTTGGTTCCACATCCCCTAACAAACAAAGATTTATCTACCTCAGTTTCAACATCTTTAGCAGGAAGGTGGTAGCTTAGTGGTAATGTCACTGCACAGTAATCCAGAAGCCCAAACTAATGCTCTGGGGATATGGGTTCAAATCTCACCAGGGCAGCTGGTAGAATTTAATTTCAATTAATAAATCTGGAATTGAAAGCTAGTCTCAGTCATGATGACTGAGAAACCATCAATGGTCCACCAATGCCTATTAGGGAAGGAAATCTACTGTCCTTACCTGGTCTGGCCTACATGTGACTCCAGGCCCACAGCAACGTGGTTGACTTTGAACTACCTTCTGAAATGGCCTCACAAGCCACTCAGCTTAAGAGCAATTAGGGATGGGCAACAAATGCTTCCCTTGCCAGTGGTGCCCACATCCCATGAAAAGAATGTATTAAAAAAATGATCCCTAGCCGCAACAGCCTTTTTTGGGGAGAAAGTTCCTGATTCCCACTCACCCTAGTGTGAAGAAGTGCTTCCTGACATCACCCCTGAATGGCCTGGCTCCAATTTTAAGGTTATGCTCTCTTGTTCTGCACAGAAATAGTTTCACTTGACCTGCCCTATAGAATCCTTTAATCCTCTTAATAACCTCAGTTAGATCATCCTTTAATCCGCTACACTTGAGTGGCTAGGTGACACCAGGCTTGAACATTATAGGATGAAGGAAGGATTCAGGGAGATAAAGTAGTTGATAGCTTTGAATTGCTGCGAAAGAGTCAAAATAGGGAGGCTGTGCGGTGGCTTGAGGCTTTGTGGGGGTCGATGTGGGGGTGCGGTGGGGGGGGTTAATGTTATGATCCTGCAGTGCAAAGGAGCCTCACATACAGCCAATGCCAAATTGGAAATTCAGATGAGCCATATCTTGAGTTGCCAACCTTTGTGATGGGAGAACCATGGGCAATGTGTGCCCAGCTTTCTCATCTTCATTGCTGGTGGGCAAGACCCCCTTTAATAGTGCAGAGTCTGAAAATTCAACACTATGATTTCAACGCAGAGAGAATAAAGGAGAAGCGCTTTACAATTTTAAGAAGAACAAGAGGAGGTTTCAGGAGAGCATTGACCCCGGTCATGCAGGTAGAATTGGGGCCTTCAGTACCATCCTATACGTCAACTGCGGGCACCTGGCATGGATCAATTGCTAGGCTGGTTGCCTAGCCAGCAGTAGCTCAAAGATAAGTGTTGGGAGGGAGGGGGCTCGGGTTATAACAGGCTATGGGGGAATGGCTGGGCACAATGAATGTGGAGTCTAGTGCGTGTTTCTGCCCCTCTGGGAAACACAGGAAAGTTGTCGGTTTAATTAAATAGCTGAAATAAAACTTACTTTTGGTTGGATGAAGGTTCATCTGGTGCTGGTAGATATGGAGGAGAGGCTCAGTCGATCTCATCATCACCTCTCTGGACTAATCGACTCCCTCTGATTTGTCGCACTGTTGCCTCATCGTCCAATATTGGATAAGAAAATAATTCGTCCAACTAAATAACCGGGAAGCTATTACCTATGGTCCTCACTACAAACACCACTCTCTGGCCTTGGTTTCCATTCCTGGCAACTGTCTGAAACTATGCCAGACCACCCACAACCTTGGCGTTTGACTACAAGATAAGCTTCCGACCACACATTCGCTCCATCACCAAGACTGCTCTACTTCCCCATCTGTAGCGTCCACCTGGCTCCAACCCTGCCTTGGGTTGTTAGCTGTTGAAACCCTCATCTCAGGAATTGAGTATTCCATTGTGCTCCTGGCTGCTGATGTTTCCTGACAATTGAAAACACATTTTAGAAAGGGGCTCCTTCAAGAAGCACTCGGTCGCTAATGAACAGGCAAAGGGACTTTACTGCACTTCACGTTGGCCTAAGAATGTGAAAGGTGCTATCAAAGTGCAAGTTTGTTTTTCTCGTCTTTCTGAATCTCCAAGGAGGTGGGTGCACCAGTTTGCATCATTGGGATCAGCCATTAACAGCTGGAGAAAGTGCCGAGGTGCTTCACAGAGGCACAAGGATCAAACACACACCAATCCATAGAAGGGACGATTAAAGTGGCCAAAGGCTTGATCTTTAGAAGGCTTTCACAGCAAGGACAGGCAGAGAGGTCCAGAGAGTGGGAACTAAGTTTTTTCTTTGCTCTTTCATGGGATGTGGGCATCACTGGCAAGGCCAGAATTTGTTGCCCATCCCTAAATGCCCTTGAGCTGAGTGACTTCCTAGGCCATTTCAGATGGAAGTTAAGAGTCAACCACATTGCCATGGATCTGCAGTCACATGTAGGCCAGAGCAGGTAAGGACGCCAGAGTTCCTCCCCTAAAGTGAACCAGATGGGTTTTTACAAAAAACAATGATATTTGTTACTGTCACCATAACTGAAACTGGCTTTATGTTCTCAATTTATAAATTGAATTCAATTCCCTCCAGCAGTCATGGTGAGATTTAAACCCATCCTCCTACTGGATTACTAGCCCAGTGACATTACCACTATGCTATCAGCTCCCCCAGGTGAGTGACAATGGGCCACCAGTTGTGGAGCAGAGGGAGAGAGGATACACAAGAGGTTGGAGACAGAGGAACAGAGAGTTCTGAGAGTTGTAAAGCTGAAGGAGGTCACAGAGATAGTGAGCAGTGATGCCATGGAGGGATATAGGCACAAGGACGACAATTTTAAATCTGAGGTTTGGGGAAGCGATGGGACATAAAGGTCAATGAATGTGATGAGAAAGTGGACTCTGATGTGTCATAAACAATAACACTGGATGAGCTAAAGTTTAATGGAGGTCGGCGAATGAGAGGCCAGCCAGGAGTAAACAAGTCCAGAGGTGAACAAAGTCATCAATGAGAATTAACTTTGGCAGTAAAGGGGGTTAACGGTGAGCAATATCATATTGTTGGAAGTCACCAATTTTGGTGGTGTGTGCGTTATGTGTCAGAGGTTGAAGAGCTTTACCAGTTATGATTTGAAAACACATTTTATGAAGGGGTTTCTTCAAGAAGCATTCGGTCACTGGTGAATAGGCAAAGGGACTTTACAGCACTTCAAAGTTAAGCAGTTGGCCTAAGAATGTGAAAGGTGCTATCAAAATGCAAATTCACTTTTCTCCAAGGAGGTGGGTGCACCAGTTTGCATCATTGGGATCAGCCTGTGCTTAATGGCACCGGAATATTGTGGGAAGTTTTCACCCTCCTTCCAACGATTGAGCTTCAGCATGCTCTACTGCGACTTTCCATTAACAATCGGAAACAGTCCCGAGGTTCAGCCTGAGACCCTTATTAAGCATCCAAAGACCTTCAGCAAGAAATATACCACTCAGCACCGAGCGACCATTAACCCTTCTCCGAGCCACTCGCTACCTGACAGAAAGGCAAAGTGAAGCATGATTATGAGTTAGTTCATAGGGCTAAACCTTTTTATCGTCACCCCTTTAAACTAGAAAAGGATAGAAAGCGGGAAAGTGAAAGGAAGGTGGGTAGTTGGGGAAGAGAAGGAGTAGGTGGAAATTCCCAGGAAGTCTTTTCTCAGAATAAAAAGGAAAGTGCTGAGGGTAGAGGTGACACTCGAAAATTGAGGTGTTTTCATTGTAATAAAGTTGGACACACGAAGTAAGTACGTTGGAAATTGCAGGGAAAATCTGTTGGAATGATAGGGGTACAAAGTTCAGGAAGTAAAAGTACTGTGGGTTCTGAGCCTCAGGCACAGGGAAAACCAATGGTTTGTGTACAGGTAAAACAGGAGGAACCAGCGACAGGTAAAGAAGTGGGAATGTGTTCGCAATTTATCCAAGAGAATTTGGAGGAGCGGGTTGCAGAAATGTTTAAAGATTTTGTGTGTGAAGGGAATGTCGATCCATGTGTACAGGCAAGGATGTTAAAATTTTAAGAGACACAGGGGTTGGTCACACTTCCAAAGCAGAGCTGACAAACTGCAGCTCCGAAATTGAAGTAATTTAACGAGATGGGTGCAAGTGACTGTTGAATACACGCTTCATGAGTGGCACATCAGGGGTCCTTCAGTTTTGTGCTAACATGTTTCTTAAATCTTAATGAATCAGAACACAACAAAACAGGAATCATGTCATGTGTATTTAAAGTCCAGGGCACTGGCCCTCTCAGTGAAAATAAAAAGCCGAAGCACATTCTCAATGTCATATCTGTAAGTGTGTAAGGCTCCCAGTGAGTTTCTGTCTGTGTCTTTGAGAATCTGCACACTGCGGAGGCTTAGAATCTACTGTGAAAGCATCTTTATTTCACCAGGAGAGGGAGAGAGGGGGAGGGAGGGAGGGAGGGGGAGAGTGAGAGGGAGGGAGGGGGAGAGCGAGAGGGAGGGTGGGGGAGAACGAGAGTGAGAGGGAGGGTGGGGGAGCGCGAGAGGGAGGGTGGGGGAGAGAGAGAGGGAGGGTGGGGGAGAGCAAGAGGGAGGGTGGGGGAGAGAGAGAGGGAGGGTGGGGGAGAGTGAGAGGCAGGGCAATAGTGATGAGGCAATCCGTTTTCAATGTTTTTTAAAAATTTATTCTTTCATGGGATGTGGGCATCACTGGCAAAGTCAGCACTTGTTGCCCATCCCTAATTGCCCTTGAACTGAGCAGCTTGCTAGGCCACTTCAGAGGGTAGTTAAAAGTCAACCACATTGCTGTGGGTCTGGGGTTACATGTAGGTCAGACCGAGTAAAAGTGACAGATTTCCTTCCCTAAAGGGGCAGTAGTGAAACAGATGAGGTTTTTACAACAAAAAGTGGTCATGGTCACCATCACTGAGACTAGTTTTCACTTTCAGATTTATTAATTGAGTCCTCGCTCCACCAGCCACCGTGGTGGGATTTGAACCCGTGACCTCAGGGCTTTAGCCTGGGCCTCCGGGTTATTAGTCCAGTGACGTTACCACGGCATCACCACCTCCCTCTAACGGGTAAATATTGACCAGGACATGAGGGATAACTCACCTGCTCTTTGAATATTTCCATGGGATCTTCTGCATCCACCTGAGAGGGCAGACAAAGCTTTAGATTAACATCTCATCCCAAAGACAGCATTCCCAACAGTGCACCACTGGAGTCTGTGCTCAAGTCTCTGGAGTGGAACTTGAATCCATGAAACTTCTGACATGGAGGCTTGAGTCTACTCACCACGACATGGCTGACACCTTCGCTCATCCTTGTACTTGCAGCTCTAAAAGAATTGGGATGGGCATTTATAAACATCTTATGTTGGTGTATTTATGATGATGGAGTCTCCAGTTGAGTAAGTCTCAGTGGTTACTAGGAAGGTTCCTGGGAGAAGAGACTGACCCCGGCAGCACGCGCCCCATTGGAAACCAGGTGAGGCGGACAAGTGAGTTGCCTCCCATATTGGACCAGTGGCAGCAGACAGGCCTCAAAAACATACCGCCTCAGTCTCATGCAAACCAACTGAGCAGACATGCTACCATGGCTATCTGATGTGCTGTGCCTGCCTAAGTATTGGTCTGAAGGTAGGAAGATTGCAAAGCGAGCTCTAGTATTCCTTAACAAATTTTCTTCTACTCACTTCTGTCACAATATCCAGACTGCAGCTCTCCTCAGAGTATGGCTTTGGGATCTTTATAATCAGCTTTAATTCAACACTCGATATCATTCTATAATTGTTCCATTTTAAATCAGTTAAGAAAGGCACTTTCTCGGGTTTAATTATGTCCCAAATGATGTTGATTTAAAGGATACTTGCTGTTTGTGTGTGTGTGTGTGTGTGTGTGTGGGGTGATTGATATCGTAACAAAATGTTAATATATGTTAATAAATGAGGCCTTTTGATGAATCAACATTTTAATCCAGCCTGTAATATAAGAAAACAAATGCTGGAAATTCAAAAGGACAAGTTTTTGTTATTATTAGGTGTCAGCTGTGGCACCCTAGGGAGGTAGCACCCTAGTGTCTGAGTCACAATGCAGGCTGACACTCCATGCAGTACTGAGGGGGTGCTGCACTGTTAGGAGGTGTCTCCTTTCAGAGGCTGTGTCAGGAAGATGTAATAATGTTCATAATGTTATTGGAATTTATTGTTAAGTAGAGTAATAGTGGGGTCTGTGTCTTTGTGTGTGTGTGTGTGTGTGTGTGACTTAATTTAATTAAAGGCAGCTGGTCTGTAGGCTTTGATGTATCAGAAACTAAGCTGGGTTTGAAATGTTAGGTGGGCAAACATAGGTGTAAAGGGAACATTTGCATTTTTTAAATAAACCAGACTAGCTTGATTTGAAAGGAGAGGTGAGATGTTTCACCTAGCCAGGAGAAGTTATGAAACAGTGTGTTTATTTTTCCCAAAGATTACTGGTAAAATTGGTACTTTGATGGATTTTATTAATAGAAAGGTAAAGTCCAAAGACATCGTGAAGCGATGGGAATTTGCATTCAAAGGGGAAAGTATGTATAAAGGAGAGAAGGTTGTGTATAAGGGCAGGCATTCTACGATCTAAAACAAATGTGAAAATGCCCCCAGCATCTAAGCCTGAAGCTGCTGTCTACAAAGAACTGAAATTAAGAAAACTCACTTGGAATTGAACTGTTCAGGGTGTCGTGTTTCTTTGCCTGGGTCTTTTAAAATCTATGTGTCTTACTGTTGCCTCAACAAAACTGTAACTGGGAGTTAAATTAACTGGGGATTTAGAAGTTATCAGAGTAGTAATTTGTAGATCTATGTGTGTACTTAAAATCATTTCTTCTATTAATAAAGGTTTAATTTAGTTTTGTAAGAAATCTATAAGACTTGGTGGTCTTATTATTGCTGAATTTAAGGCATGCATCTCGAAATTTATACAAATTGCAAAACAGTTGTGGCAGTTTCCCTTTGGTTTTTGAGCAGCTCAGCATTTACCATCAGCTGTGCCATAACAGGCAGTGTTAAGTTCTGTTGGGTGGAAGTAACAGATCACGTCGCAACATTTGAAGAAGAACAGTGGTGTCCTTGTCAAAATTTATCCCCTTATTGACATCACCGATCACATCGTTGTTTGTGGGAGCTTGCTGTGAACAAATTAATTGCGGTGTTTCCTACAGGACAACAGCGACTACACTTCAAAAAGCACTTCATTGGCTGTAAAGCATTTTGGGTTGTCCTGAGGATGTGAAAGGTGCTATGAAAATGCAAGTTTGTTCTTTCTTCTTTCTGTTGATGCTCAGGTGAATAACTAATGAAGGCCACACACTCAAAGCGCCACTAGGGTGCATTGTTTTCCTCACAGACCATCTCTATCTTTCAAACATTTCCTTTTGTTATCCATTGAGTAGCTCGGAGATCGACCAGGATGGTCCAGGTGGGTCCTCCAGACAGTACTGAGTTGCTTGATCCCAGACAGACCAAAGATAGTGATGCTATGATTGGCCTCTACATGTCTGGGTTGGCCAATTGAAAGTCAGCCCCTGCGGCCTTTCATTACCTGGTTAGGCCTATCGAGGAGTATACGCGATTGGGATGGGCAACAATTCCCCACACTGGTAAATAGCTTTCCAACTCACACAGCCCGGGCTTGCGCAATCACAAGAATGGACACTTGGACAAGATGGTGTGTGCCAGAATCAAAGAGAAAATTGATTTCAACAGCTGCTAAAATAATGAATTTCTATGTGAATTCAGACTTTCAACACAAATCCAGAAGATCATAAGAAATGGGAGCAGGAGCAGGCCATTCGGCCCATCAGGCTTCCTCCACCATTCAATAAGACCATGGCTGATCTCACTGTGGCTTTAACTCCACTTTCCTCCCTGCCCCCACCCCACCCCCAAAAACCTTGACCCTCTTGTCGGTCAAAAACCTATCTAACCCAGCCTTGAATACATTCAATGACCCAGCCTCCACTGCTCATTGAGACAAAGAACCTCAAAGTCTAATGACCCTCTGAGAGAGGAAATTCCTCCTCATCTCCATCTTAAATGGGAGACCCCTTATTTATAAACTGTGGCCCCTAGTTCTAGACTCCCCCATGAGGGGAAATATCGTCTCAGCATCGACCCCGTCAAGCCCCTTTAGAATCATTTACGTTCCAATAAGATGACCTTGCATTCTTTTAAACTCCAATGAGCATAGGCTGAACCTTCTCAACCTTTTCTCCATAAGACAACCCTTTCATCCCAGGAATCAGCCTATGAAGCTTCCTTCAACTGCTTCCAATGCATGTTTACCCCTGCTTAAGTAAGGAGGGATATATTCACTTATGGTACTCTAGTTGCGGACTCACCAATGCCCTGTACAGTTGTAGTAAGACTTCCCTAAGTTAAAACTTCATCCCCTTGCAATATAGGTCAACATTCCATTTGCCTTCCTACTTACTTACTGTACCTGCATGCTAACTTTTTGTGATTCTTTTAGAGGGACTCCCAGATCTACCTATACCACAGTATTCTGCAGTCTCTCTCCTTTTAAATTATATTGTACTTTTCTATTCTTCCTGCCACACTTTCCCACATTGTACTCCATCTACCAAATGTTTGCCCACTCATTTAACCTATCTACCTCCCTTTGCAGACTCCTCCTTACAACTTGTTTTCTTCCCCATATTTGTATGGTCAGCAAATTTGGCTACAATACAATTGTTCCCTTCATCCAAATCATTAATATAGATCATAACTAGTTGAGGCTCCAGCACTGACCCTGTGGCACCCCACTTGTTACAGTTTGCCAACCTGAAAAATGACCCATTTATCCCAACTCTCTGTTTCCTGTTAGGTATCTAATCCTCTATCCATGCTAATATATCACCCAGTTGGCAGGTGGGCTGTTCGGGAGTGGAAGGTGAGCCGATCGCCGCCCGTGATTGGCTGCACGCTGCCATTTTACATGGGCGGGCCAATCAAGGGCCGCCCAGCGTAATCTGCATGCCAACAGCAATATTCTGGCCGATGAGCTCTTGTTTAGTAACAAGACATCTTATTGAATACCTTTTGGAAATCCAAATACACTACATCTACTGGTTCCCCTGTATCTACCCTGATTGTTACATCCTCAAAGAACTCTAATAAGTTTGTCAAACACAATTCCCCTTTCACAAAACCATGTTGACTCTGCCTGATTGTATTATGATTTTCAAAATGTCCTTAATAATGGATTCGAGCATTTTCCCAATGACAAATCTTTATAGTTTCCTGCTTTCTATCTCTCTCCATTCTTGAACAGAGGTGTTACATTTCTGGTTTTCCATTTTGCTGGGACCTTTCCAGAAACTATGGAATTTTAAAAGATTACAACCAATGCATCCACTAACCTGCAGTCACTTCTTTTAAGACCCTAGGATGCAGGCCATCAGGTCCTGAGGACTTGGCAGTCTTTAGTCCCAGTAGTTTTCTCAGTACTTTTTCTCTAGTCCAATTCATGTCACATGATATAAGCAACAAGTAATATTTTATAACTATTGGTTATACTTGTGACTATATCATCACAATTCTCTTTGTTTATTGCAGTATTTGTTGTATATTTTGTGTCTCTGAGTTATGCAGAGATGACACTGGTATATATGTATGTTAACAGGTTTTAGTCACAGTGCTTTATAATGTCTACTCCACGTTCACAAGCATAGATGCAGGCTTGTGCTTCCCGCACTCCAGTAGAGTATTTGCATTTGGTTTCTGACAATGCGTGTGGTGCAGAAGCTATTGGTCATTTGCTTCCTTCAATGTACTGTGAGAGTACAGTTTCAATTGCATTTCCTGATGCATCTGTTGTGACACACGTTTCTGCATGTGGGTTGAAATATACGCGGACTGGCAGAGACATTAGCGTCACCTTTAAAGTTTCAATGCTGTTTTTTGTGCAATTGTCCATTCCCATTGTGCATCTTTCCACAGTAGCTTCCCAAGTGGCTCCACGATCTCTTTGTGCTTCGGAATGAAGTTGTGATAAAAGTTGGTAGTTGAGTGTTTTGCAGCAAACTCTGAACTGTGATCGTTTCCGAAACTGGAATGATAGAGTTGTCACAAGACTGAAGAGCGTCTATCAAAGGAGTGAGGGAAAATTGTGAAAAATGAGATGGTGAAGTTTGTCACTCAATAGAGACACTTTCACATCCACATTGATGAGAAGCAACATTGAGATGCCTGCGATCTCGACTGAGCACTATTAAAATGACCTGGTGCTTTACCGTGCTTGAAGGTGGAACACATGTCATACCTCACTCTCGATAAGAGACTTCTCCACGTATCAAAATGATGAAGTCCAATTCTTCAAAAACTTGCACATCTTTGTGAAGTGCATCCAAGTTAAGCATGAGTTACACTTATTCCCTCGAATTGGACAAGGCATTGTGAATCGATTAGCATTTTCACAATTTAGGCGCGGTTTTAAAGGTACCTGACAATGTTGGGACATACATACGCTGATGAGGCTGCTGAGGTCTCTTTCTCCATAACCTTCGCACATGAGCTGGTTGAATAAACTGTGTCTGCCACCCTGAGTCTGAGGCTGCGTGTCTCTGTAACCACTTTGAATCTAGCATGGCAGATCCAATTTCAGATGGCAAGCTCATGGCTTTTTCCAAGGTTAATTAATCATTTTCCATGAGGAGGTGTTCATGGAACTGAAGTCTTTTCAATTAATTGGTCATGAGTTAGCTGGTTTGTCAAACTTACATGTAGAAGCCCATGGCCGCAGCATTGCCATAAATTGTTTAATGGGTTCCCCATTTCCCTGTGAACTCTAGCAGAATGCATATCATTTGGTCACCACACTGTTCTCTGACCCAAAGTATTTTTTCGGGAGAGCTTAACGCCAGATCAAACATAGACATGTCTTTGAGCTGCTGAAATATTCGCCAGCCCTCTGCTCAGAGACAATGGCTGAATATCACCATCTTGTGGATGCTGCTACATCTAGATTGTCTATCCCTGTACTGAGCCAGTAGGCCTTGAACCCTGAAATTCAGAAATCCCATGTCTAGGGTATAGATCTTCCAGTGGAGAAAGAAATGGTGCTGTGGCTGGTAAAGTTTAATTTTTCTCAACCACCCTTTTTGTCAATTTGTTGTCTATTTTATATCTGAGATCTGTTCAGAGATGACGCTAGTTTCGATGTGTGTAATAGGTTTTATTTACAGTGCTTTAAAATGTCTGCTCCACGCTTTAATTCTGGTTTCCAGCTCTTTCTACTTTTGTTTACTTTGCACTAGGTTCACACCCAAGCTTAACAAATCAAGCACAGTGAGCATCAATAGGAAACAGACTCACATAACCGAGCACAGAACAATTGAACACAATAGTATTCAAGTTTTACATATTAATCATGCCAACCTTTTTTGTTTAGATTGATTGGACACCACACTGATAGAAGGAAGGAATGAATGTATCAGCACAGCAGGGTGTGAAATTACAATCTGCCAAATCCCATGGCCAGATTAAAATTAATTAAAACTGCTTCCCCCTCCTTCAGTGCCTTTGTTTCCCCCGTCAGATCTAGTAAGATCAAATCATAACATTTTGAGGCATTAAAGTCTTCTCCAGGAGATTCAAAAGGGTTTATTCGCGCTATTTGTCACATCGAATTTTCTTAATACACGGCATGTAAAACTCTTAACGTTGAAAGCTATGCAGTATCATTAATGGCAATTCAAGTTTGACACTGAATCATTAATCGTGGACAGAAAGATTTTCAAACACTCAAGGATCTTTTTGACAGGTGGGCGCTACAGCATCTTCTTTTTAGTCAGGCACACGAATGAACACATTGTCCTTATCAAGGGTCTCCAAAGCCCAGTGTTATTGTGTTGGCAAGAGCCAATAGTTAAGAGTGTCCAAGTCAGCCTAAGAATCTATCTTCACCGGCTGAAACTGCAAAGCGCTGGTAAACTTCCACACAACTTGCCCAGCTAGGGTCACCCTATGGACAGTCATTCCGCCTGTTGGGTCATTGAATTCTAGGGTGAAGGATTCCATCCCCCTCTAGGTCCAGGCTGGCTGGTCTAGCGTGAACTGTACTTTGGAACATTGCAGACCTGTTAGATTCTGGTGTCAGGTTGTTGTGTCTGCCACTGAGGATTATCCTGGTTCCAAAAGAGAGCCCTCTTGAAGTCAACTCAACTCCATAGGGCCTCAACCTCCCAACACAATGTGAAATTTAAGGTATTTCCTATGTCACCTTTTATCAATAATACATCTTTAATTTGAACAAAATGGCAAAATTGATAGATGCCAAATAGATTTTAACTACAAACATTTCTCATAATTTTCATATACTACCTGTGCTATAATTCCCAGAATTTTCCTGTATGCATCAAGAAATGATAAAGATCGTGATTGTATTTGCAGACAATTTTTGGCTCTCATCTCTTTGTCTAGGTTTTACTATGTTGCTGCCTCGTTACAATATGTTGGTATACATACTACTCACAATATACACAGTACGTGGAATAGTACACAAGATATTTTGTGATATTGTGCGGTTAATAGCAGTGGCTACAGTGTATGTGGCTGACCTGTTGAAATCGGAAGGATTTTGCTGAGCTGTCCACATGGTTGTTGCCAGTCGGGTTGTTTGGGTAAAGTGGACCATGTTCCAAACACTTGATGCGTAGTTTAAATGGGGTGGTCTTAGCACAGCCGGATTCTGACAAATTTCTCCTCGTTCAGCCCCAGAGAATGCAAGGTTTTCTTGCGTTGAAGGATAGGTAAAACCTTGTGGTTCCGTTAATTGCACTCAGCCAATGCCCTTCTCTGGCCCTTCCAAGCAAGTCATTGCAGATTGAAAGAGTATGCAGAATGACTCAGCCGCAGAAAAACCCACATGCAGAGAGCCACAAATGGAATAATTACAGCTTACTGCTTTTGTAGTTGCTATTGACTTGATGGAATAATGGCTGATAGGGAGTCGGCAACGTGTTAAATCAAAGTGAAGATTTACCCCTTTTTCTCAAATCAGTTCTCAGTCTCTCTTTGCTTCTCTTCAAGTATTTTACAATAATGATTTCCTTGTTTTCAATCTCTTTCTCACTTCCCCTCTCCTCTCCACCAACAACACTCAAGGAGCTCGACACTGTCCAAAATAAAGCAGCCCCCTCAATTGGTGGCAGCAGTGAGTACCATCTACGAGAAGCACTGCAGCAACTCACCAAGCCTCCTTCGACAGCGCCTTCCAAACCCACAACAGCTACAATTTAGAAGGAAGGGTAGCAGATGCATGGGAACACCACAGCCTGCAGGTTCCCCTCTAATCCACACGCCATCCTGAATTGGAACGATATCGCCGCTCCTTCATTGTCACTGGGGCATAATCCTTGGCACTTTTATCCTAACAATGCTCTGGGTGTACCTACACCACATGGACTGCAAGGAGGTGGCTCATCGTCACCTTCTCAAAGGCAGTTAGGAATGAGCAACGAATGCTGGGCTTCCCAGTGATGTTTGCATCTCATGAAAGAATAAAACTAATCCCTGCTTCAGCCGTCCTCTGTCTCCCTTTACCTTTTCCCTCTGTACTTTACCTCTCATTATGTCACAGTTTCCCCCTACGTGAATCACAAGATGTCAGCATACAAGTACAGAAAGTAATTAGTAAGGCAAATGGAACGTTGACTTTTATTGCAAGGGTGGGGTGAAGTATAAAAGTAGGGACATTTTGCTACAACTGTACAGGACATTGGTGAGATTGCATTTAGAGTAGTGTGTACAATTTGGTCTCCAAACTTCAGGAGGGATATACTTGCACAGGCTGATTGCCTGGGATGAAAGGGATGTGTTATGGGGAAAGGTTGAGCACGTTGGACTGATACTCATTGGAGTTGAGAAGAATGAGAAGCGACCTTATTGACACATATAAGGTCCTGACAAGATGAGAGGATGTTTCCCCTTGTGAGGAAATCCAGAACTGGGGGTGGGCACAGTTTAAAAATAAAGGGCCTCCCATTTAAGATGGAGATGAGGAGGAATTTCTTCTCTCAGAGAGTTGTTAATCTTTGGAATTCCCTTCTGCAGCGGAGGCTGGATCATTGAATATATTCGAGGCTGGGTTAGATAGATTTTTGATCTACAAGGGAGTGGAGGGCTAAGGGGGGCAGGCAGACAAATGGAGTTAAGGCCACAATCAGATCAGCCATGAACTTATTGAATGGTGGAACAGGCTCGATGGGCTGAATAGCCTACTCCTTCATGGATCTCTTATGATCTCATGATCTCTATATGAAGATCTGAACTGAATTTCCTACTCACAAACTTGTGCCAATCTAAATGGTGCAATGTTAATGAGGTACAAAACAGAGGGAACTAGGAGCGTTTGTATACAAGGGAGGTAAAGCTAAGCCGATATAAAACGCTAGTTGGGCCCCTGCTGGAGTATAGTGTCCAATTCTGGGCATCACACTTTAGAAAGGATGTGAAGGCTTTGTAGATGGCATGGTAGAGATTTACTAGAACGATTCCAGGGACGAGAGATTACCATTATGTGGATAGACTGAAGAAGCTGTGATTGTTAAAGCAGGGAAGGCTCAGGGGAGATTTGATATAAGTATTTAAAACCATGAAGGCTTTAGGTAGAGAAAATAAAGAAAAACTGCTTCCAATGTCTGAAGGGTCAATAACGAGAGGGCACGGATTTAAGTGGAATTGAAAAAGAACCAGAGATGAGGTGAGGAGAAACCGCTAGGCAATGAGCAGTTGTGATTTGAAAAGCACTGCCTGAAAGGGTGGTGGATAGATTAAATAGTGAAAAGAACTGGGAAAGTACTTGAAAGGGAAAAAAATGCAGGAATATGGGGAAAATGCTGGGCAGTGGGATGAACTGGATTGCCCTTTAAAAGAGACGGTGCAGACTTGATGGGCTGAATGGCCTCCTCCAGTGCTGAATGATTCTAAGGTTTCATAATGAGTCCTTCTCTGGGAGTCCAATTAATAAGATGCACCACATGTTTTATCTTGAAAAACAAAAGCATTTTTGACCTGTTCATTCACATTTTATCGTATATTACCCTCCAGGCATGAATTATTAGGGGATCATTTTAATTTTGGGTAATAATTTTATGCAGGGGATATCTACTTAACTGCCCACTACACATCTCGCCCAAGTTTCATTTCTACCCCAGTGGAAATGATGACCAATTTGCGGTCAACAAATTGCTTGCTCCTCAGGTCTCCTGGGCCGAATGGCCTCCTTCTGTGCCTTAACTTTTCTATGGTTCTATGGTTCTTTCTCTTATGTGGGGACCAAGCGTATCTTTCTCAAACTGTGCTCAGTTACTTGGTTTCAGTATCATTAGGAAAAAAATCTTAATGATCTTGGTTCGCTCCCATTTTGAAGAGACCGCTGCAAAGCCAGCGTAGCACTCAAGGTCGTGCCAGTGCCCTGCCTAAGAAAGGTGTACACTTCATGCTGGAAAATGCTACTGTGGTATACCGAGGGTGTTTAATACTTTAACACATGCTGGTTCGCAATGCAGCATGATTTCCCAGCTCATCTTATGTATCTCAACTAAAAGTTGTCAAGCTGTGTTTCGTTGTCTGGTTTAGTAGGCACTTGGCACAGCAAATTTGAAATAACAACACTAGTATCCTATCCAAACCTAATTAGAACAACACAACACGTCTACCAACTCTGAAGAATCAATGGAGTTTAGAGCATGCAACAAGGCTGACAAAGAGTCTACAGCACTACCTGTCAATGATGTTATTATATCAAATTCACTAACCTTTCAATTCCCATTTAGTTCTTTATTTTATTGCGTTCCCATGACAGAGGAAGAAGCCCACCACTATATATTTCAAAACGTTATCCTTATTGCTATTTATTTTTAAAACTGGTCTCTTTCTGCTGAGCAAAGACAATTAAGATAGCTGCTACAAGTCACCTGATAATGGGGTTGCCCATCTAGGAGTTTCAAGGACAAAAGAATTCTTTTCTCAGTTTCTGGAATGTCACACCTCATTATGCCTAGAGAACTACTAACAGACCCACGTCACACCTCGGACTGTTCAGACCAATTTCAAAGGTAACTACTGGGATATCATTTGCATTTGATAAGCCAATCTTGCTATTGTAGTTAGTGGGTCTGCTGAGACAATGGCTTCCCAAATGCCAGACCCTCAACATAGATGGCACCCCTTTCAACAACTAATGACTGAGACATTATCAGTCCTGAAACCAAAGCCAATTTCAGACACTGGATAAACATCCCTTTTGAAGTCATGTGGAGAAAGAAGGTCACATGATCCAAACCTCCAGATTTTCGGGCAGTTTAATCTTACAACTCTGTTACGGTGTAGAAGGAGGCCATTCGGCCCATCATGTTTGCACCGGCTCTCTGATCATTTTAACTTAGTGCCAATCCCTTGCCTTTCCCCCATAACCCTGCACATTGTTTTTATTCAACAAATCACCCAATGCCCTCTTGAATGCCTCAATTGAACCTGCCTCCGCCACACTTCCAGGCAGTGCATTCCAAACCCTAACTACTCGCTATGTGAAAATGTTTCTTCTCACCTCGCATGTGCTTCTTTTGCAAAACACTTTAAATCTGTGCTCTCTGGTTCTCGATCCATTTACGAGTGGGAACAAATTTCTCTCTATCTGCTCTGCCCAGACCCCTCATGATTTTGAAAACTTCTATCAAGCGGAAGCCCACCATGAAGGTAGCACCCTCCGGACTCTGACTTCGGACTCTGGAGCTCAGATGAATTAATATTTATTTTTCTGTGGTCCTCGTATTGTAAAATTCCTTTTCTCTGTCCCTCCCTGTACTGCGTGAATCTTCAGAGTGGGATATTGTGTGCACTCCTTTTACGGGTTTTGAATGTGTAACATAAACTAACATTCTGAATTAATCCTAACTCGAGTTTGCTGTGTATTATTAGTACAACTGGATCACAAAATAAAAACTGGGGGGGGTTGAAAAAATATGCCACTGCTTGTTCTTTTTTAAAAAAAACTAATTCAGAACAATTTCTGCCTACAGACAGGTGGTAAGAGGAAATCAGTGCACTTTGATCTGTCCCTCTCTTGTCTGTTACAATTAGTTAATTGTAATTATTTCTTGTTTAAGACAATGAGTACATTATGCACTAGATCCTGTTTATATGGAAGCCCAAACCCTTAAGGTTATGATTGTGGCTAATTTGACCTCCTTTAGGAGCCCATTAGAAATATTCCAACCCATTATTTCGAGAATCTAATAATGAGAATGATTAGGAGGGAATTTGTCAACATAGTAAAATGGGGGATATCGGATCAATTGACTTGAAGATCCTAAGAGGGGCAGAATAGACGGCCGATGCAATATCATCTGTTTCACACTATTGCCAAAAGTTAAGATGATCCACATGCAGTTTAAAGTAGTCACAATAATGTTACTTCAACACTTGCCAAGGTTGCTGTTGGCGCTGTCACACCGAAGGTTCAGCGTGAGTAAGAATTCTTGAAGCGTCAAAGGATAAGTTGACTCCCTCCTCCAAGAAGTCTCACTCTGCCTTGTGGCTGTGCTAGGATGAGTTCTGACCGTAGATTTACAATTTAACTTTACTCCAAGCCTGGGCACACTGGCATTGCTGTTGTGGTGTGGATTTACCCTTGGTGACCGCCCCACTCCCTCTGAAAAGCTACACTGACCCAATATAATGGAAAAGGCAAATTTCAATACATCTTAACTCATGCAAGCAAACTGGCACATCAACGAGTTGCGTAGAATCATTGAATTCTAGAATGGTTACAGGACAGAAGGAGGCCATTCGGCCCGTCATGTCGATGCAGACTCTGTGCGAAAACAATTCACCTAGTCACTCTTCCCCATAACCAAGAATATATATTTATTAATTGTTAACATTGATATTGTTACCTCAGCTTTAATTCGTAATCATATGGGATTCCTGACAGAGCACTAGCACACATAACCTGACCAAATATAATTGCGTTAAATTTACAGGCCATTGTAAATGGTGCGTCACAGAAGCCTCCTCCCATCCTATTTCATCTAATTCTATTGATCCTCTGTTGCACTTCCAGGAAAACCTGACAGATTGTTTACATGGATACGCCAGCAAGAATTTTGGCCTCCTTCCTAAAGACCAACTGAGAGATCAACTGGAATAACCAGCCAATTTCAAACATATGAACAAAGAAGAACAGGAAAAAGTTTTGGTCTCTTGCGCATCCCCTCTTTTAGTTACTTCACCGCTGACGGCCATGCATTCAATTGCCTAGGCCCTAAACTCTTGAATTCCTCTCTAAACCTCTCTGCATCTTTAGCTCTCTCCCCTCCTTTAAGATGCTCCTTAAAATCTACCTTTTTGACTAAGTTTTAAGTAGTTTGTCCTATTATCTCCTTATGTGACTCAGTGTCAAATTTTGCTTGATAATGTTCATGTGAAGTGCTTTGGAGTGTTTTGCTGCCAGTTATTTTTGTTGCACATTGTTATGGACAGGGATGAGAGAGAACTGAAAGCCCCCATTCCCATCCTTTACTGTCCAGAATCAGTGTGCTTTTTGAAAATGAAGATGTGTGTGTTTCTTAAGCCAAGTGAGTGAACAATTTGAATAACCAGTAGCAAGTTTTTCATGAGTTTAAATAGAGAGGATTATTTCTTCATGCATTTACCCCAAAATCTAATGCCACATCACTTACACACACACTCACGGATAGACACACACAAACACACGCACACACACACACATATTCAATGTAAATACAGTTAAAGAGAATAGTGCACTTTTACAAGTTATAAACAAAAGAATAGCTCATAAATCACAGTGATTGGCTCTTCTTAAAAACACATGGTGCAGGTCTGGTGAAGAAGATGTTTTTCACTCCTGAGTTGTAGATAAGTGAATTCAGTAACCAAAGTTGAATACCAGAGATTTGCAGGATTCTCTAGCCCGACATCCATCAGATCTCCCCCCACCTGCACCCCCCCACAGGATCGTCCATCCACATCAGCGGGAAAACACACCAACATGCTTCACAGCAGCACATAAATGAGGTGCACTTGACAGGCTGCACATGGCTTGGGATTTCGAGGTTTGTTTGCCTACTTTGCTCTGGACAGCACTCAGTCATCAGTGCCAGGTTTCACAGACAGCACCACACCACATTTAGGGGGGCCCACGGCAGGTGTGTATCCACTAGATCAGCCAAATTTGGTGGCTTTTCAATGGCTGCGGGGCTAGGGCTTGCTTGGGGAAGGGGGAGAAGTGGCCTCAGGCAAGGGAAGAGGCTGCAGGATGAGAGCTGCTCGGGGGAAGGAGGGTATCCCAGGGTGTGTGTGGGGGCACATGTTGATCTGTGAAAGTGGCCTCAAGATGGTGATGCCTGAGGAGGCAGTCTCCAGAGGAGATGAATCCAAATGGACATGTGAGGGTATGTGTGTGAGAATGGGTGGTTACATCCTTTGAGCTGGTAGTGAGTGAGATGCCAGTAAATGTGTGATGGGCTTGAGTGTGTGAATTTAGAGTGATGAGATGGTTGCCTTACCCTGGCTGCATGGGTGAGATCATTCATCCTCTATTAGCCTAAAGTCAAGGAAGAGCTTCATGAACAGTGTTGTTCCATTACAATCAACCCCATCTGAAGCCCGCATCGCCTTGTGGAAAGACCGGCTCGCCAGTCTCGAACAACCCCCAGCGATGGAAATTCTACCGGATGAAAGCCTCCCCCCAGAAGCTAATTGCAACTGGGCAACCTGGAAGTGCCTTAACAGACTTAGGGCTGGTGTAGGTCGTTCAAAGGTGTCACTAAGCAAATGGGGATATACAACCAGCCCGACAACTTGTGAATGTGGAACTGAGCCAAAGACTATGCAACATCTCCTGCAATGTCTATCGCTAGAGGAACCCTGCGCTGTTGCAGATCTTGCCGAATTCAGCAACAAGGCACAAAAATGTGTCCAGTTCTGGCTGGGCCATGTATAGACTGTCCGTGGACACGATAAGAAGAAGAAGAAGCACTGGATGGCCAACCTCTTCTGTGCAGTATTGGCACTGATCACCACTGCCATCGCCGACCAAGCCTGGGGGGTAATGTTGCTGTCCCTCCTGCAGCTAGAGCGGGGGTAGAGGACATCACAGCGGGGCCTCCACGGCGTCCAAAGGGCGCTCGAGGGCTGCAGTCTTCTTGCCTTTTGGGGCCATGTCTTGTTTGCTGCAGTCCTGGGCTGGAAGCACTGAGCGCGGCTGCACTTTAAACGTGGTGACTGGCGTGATTGAAGCAGTGAGGTGATGGCGTGGCGGGTGAATCGGAGCCCACCCGCCATGGAAACCACGTGTTTCCCTGGAATGCGTAAATATTGTGGCGGGTTTGGCATGAATAGGTGTGTAAACCCGCCATGGCGGCCGGCGGGTAAAACATCTTTTTACCTGCCCGCTACTGTGCTTAGTGCAAATCTGGGACAATTCCACCCTGTGTTCGATACACAGCACCGGGTTGGAACTTACCTAATGGAGTGTGAACAAGCTTGAAAGAATTCAGAAATGAGCATTGAAACTGGTTCTAGGTGATGAATGCCAAAGCTAATCTGACACAAGCAAACTCTTGAATCCCACCTCCCATTGCCACAACCACACGAAAGCTAATGTGCGATGGAATTAAGGAGAAAAGTCACCATTCCAGAAATAAGCTTACGAATAGACTATGAGAATCTCCTATTTTATAAAACTCATGAATAGTGCGCAAATGATTAAGGGTTTAATGAACTCAACCCCACAACATATGATTCATGCACTTTAATACAAAATGCAGTAGACCTTTAGTAAGTTAAGGAGACCTGCATTTTGCAATGTGTAGTAGTTAATCGTACTTAAACGTTCAATCCTTTTATTATGTTATACTTTTATTTTAATGATTGTCTAAAACTATGCTATGAATTATGATGATTTGTTTTATGTGCATTATCATCACAATTCGGGTATCGGCCACTATGATGATTTTTCAGTAAAACAATTATCAGTCTATTGCTGGATAAGTACTTTCAGTAGGAGGCTTTGGATGGTAGGAACATTTAACATTTCAAAAATATTAAGAAATTAAATGAAAGCTGTGCTATGCTGAGCAACCAGCCTTGGAGAACAGAGTTCCTCTTTGCCAGCCTAATTAAAAAAGAATAATGAAAACATTTGACTCAGAGTTTGACTTTCATCAGTGCCTGTTAGCTAAAATGTTAGGCACGGCATTGGTATAGGAATTAAAAGTACACTGAGCCCTCTTTGCCTGCTGTCTGCTCAGTGATAAAGTTCCTCTGTGCATATTATTAGGTACATCTGCTTGACTTGTAAGCCCTCATTTTGGCCTACTGTAAACGCGGTCAGTGTTTGTTAGTTGCAAACGGCAAAGCTGGCCTGGCCATGACTGAGTTGTCAATTGTGAGTGAACGCGTTGAGATGTAATTGTAGGAGTCAAATCCTGTCGCAATGTTCATATAGGCTTCAGTCAAAGTCCGGAACAGGCAATGGTGAATGGGCAACCTATATTGCAAGCTATGCCCTCCTTTCAGCTGTTTGAGGTGGGTCTATCTGTTCACTTGAGATCATCCAAAGCTCTGCTGCCCGTGTCTTAACTCACTAAGTTCTATTCACCTATCACTCCTGTCACCGCTGATCTACTTTGGTTCCCATTGGAGCAACACTTTGATCTTAAAATTTGCATCCTCGTTTTCAATTCCCTCCATGGTCTCGCTGCCCCCAATCTCTATAAGCTCTTCCAGCTCTACAGCCCACTGAGATATCTGTGCTCCTCTAATCCTGACCTCTGGGGCATCCCCAATTTTAATCACCTCAGCATTGGTTGCATGGGTTCAAAGATGTGGAATTCCCTTTATGAGTCTCTCCACCTCATATTCCGCCTTTAAGGTTCTCTTTAAAATCTATCACTAAGACCAAGCTTTTGGCTATCTGCCTTAATATCACCTTGTGTGGCTCAGTGTCCAATTTTGCTTTACAACACTTAGGTGAAGCGCCTTAGGAGGTTATATTGCCAAAGGTGCTATATAAATATAAACTCTTGTTTGCTAAATATCAATTATTGAAGCCCTTTCTATAAGACAATATGGAACCAGTGTAAAAACCTGCAAAATCACCGAACTGACCAATTGCATGATTTCCAAGTATGTTACTATATGTTACAACTAGTGGGTTTGCGAGGTTTCATTACAATGTTATTGTTTAATGTCTTTCATTGCTATATGGCTCATGAACCTCCCCTCTGCCTCTTTTGAGCTTCCTTCTGTGTAGCTGTTGAGGTTCATTCATGCACAGAGCTTGCCATAATGGTGGCCATTTTCTGCTAAAAGTGTTTCCACCCGAGTGGACAATAATATTGATACGAGGTAGGTTAGTTTGCGGGGGAGTGAAGACGGGTTTGTGCTTGGGTTGGAGAGCCTTTGTCAGAGCTCATAACTGATGGGTTCACCTGTGTTCGATGTGATAACCTGTACTTTTGGGGATGGGGCTAACACATTCCAATTAGCTTTTCCAACATTTCCTGTTTTATTTCTAAACCTCAACTATAGCCTTGTGGAAGTCTGCTATCTTCTCACGTAACAATTAAAACCTGAAAGAATGAGAATCGACACATAATTGCTCATTTTTGGTGCCAGAAGTTGATTGGCTGTGATTAACACATATCACATCATTAAAAGGGCATTTTACTTGTAATGATCAGACTTGGATATGCCTCTTACTACCTTGCCCATTCATTCTTGTTTTTCAAATGTCTTTCATTTACTTAAAGCTCTCAATTGTCTGGGGTAAAGGACCTGTCAACATTGTCTATCCTGCTTTTCTTTTGAGTGGATATCCGACCTATCTACTGAAACTTCCTTTCGGAATACTTTTTCTCCCCCTCCTTTTCCTTCTTATGCTATCAATCTGTTTTTCCATTTGCAGTTCTAAAGAGGGGCCGGAGCCCAAAACATTAATGTCTCTTCTCTTCATAGACACTGATTGATCTGCTCTATATTGTCAGAATGTCCTTATTTTTGTCAAATTAAAACTGACTCCACTTCAGAAATTGATTTAACTCTGACCCCAATAAAACGCAAAGGCTCCTGGTGTTGTTGACATTTTCGTTATCATCTATAATTTAATCTATGGGCAGAATTTCCCTGGCAGTTCCCCAGTTTCCTCCCTTAACCGCAGCTGAAAATGAGTCAAAGCTCTGGAGAAAGGG
Source organism: Cetorhinus maximus (assembly GCF_964194155.1). Classification (NCBI taxonomy): domain Eukaryota; kingdom Metazoa; phylum Chordata; class Chondrichthyes; order Lamniformes; family Cetorhinidae; genus Cetorhinus; species Cetorhinus maximus. Next base: position 13,216,552 of record NC_135908.1, on the reverse strand, counting down.
CATGTTATTTTTCCTGGGTGTTTTCCCACCTTTGGAAGAAGTCCCCTGAAAATGGCTGGCATTTTTGTCTGCCTGCGCAACTTGCCTCTGCATCCTTACTGTTTGGACAATGACTTTTCTCTTGTAATCACACCCAGAGTTCACCACGAGAAGGGTTGGATAGGACTTGAAGTGAGAGGCTGTAGACCGAGAGAGAACTTCCGATCAGACATCAGCCTCCTTTTCACTAATGAGCCATTAGCTAGGACCCACCTGGCAAGCAAGATGAGAGCACCTCCCGACCTTTGAACCCCTTGTCGTGAACCCTGTTAACCTCTATCTCACAATGGAGGGGTAGGTGTTGGAAGGGCAAAACAAAGTCCTTTGCATATTGCTTAAAAAAGAGACATGCTATCAAAGCTTTTTGTCTTGCACTCATCAGAATACTCGCAAGAAATTAGCAACTGTAGCGGGAGAACAACAACTTATACTGCATGAGAAGAGAGTACTGATTGGTGGGAAAGTGGACTCTAATTGGTGGGGATGTTGGAGAATGCAGCATGGAATTTAATTTCAGCAAAGCTGGGCAGTTAACTGTTCCATGCTGCCTGCATTCTCCATGGCAACACCTCCACTAATCAGAGTACACTTGCTAACTAATCAGCACTCTCATTTCATGCAGTATAAATTGTTGCTTCCCCTGTTACAGTTGGTAATTTCTTGTGAGCTATTCTGATGAGTGCAAGATGAAAAGCTTTGATAGCGTGTCCCTTTTTTGAGCAATACTCAAAGTTCTATACCAAGCGACTAAAGTCCATTGTGACATGAAGGCGATGCTGATGAGTATTTGATGCATTTGGTGGAAATGGCACAATGGCAACACAGTGTAGACTGCAGCAAAGGGTGAAAGCAGAGAGAGATCTTGCATCAGCCATCCACTACAGCTGCCAAGATAGCCAAATGTCATTTCGTATCTGGGATCATGCAAAAGCAACCGAGAGAGCGGGGACAGCAGCACACACCCTTCCTCCACTATAACCAAATTCCTTAGCATCGGTTTAGCTGTTAAGTGTGACCTACAGACATCAAAACAAGTCCTAAAACAATGGGAAGCGGTGGTGGGGGGGGGAGTGACAGGTACAGTCACACTGGAGGCTGCAGCCCTCCACCTGCATGTAAGCATCCTTGGATGATGGTCGATCACTAGATGTACCCAGACGCTGCATCAGCTTCAGGCAGCACTGTGTGATGACCCAGCTGTCCTGTTTAGGGGTCCACAGGTGCCTAGTTTTCGCCGAAGGATTTGATAAAAGAGGACTAAACAAAGCCTGCTTCTTCCAATACTGCCCAGCAAACTGCGGCTGGGATTGGTTCAATCCAGCAGCGAAAAGCTACAGAAGAAAGCAAAGACAAATGCAAAATCACCAGCAATGACAGTGGCTTTCTCGAATGTCCACACCCTGCTTGATCATCTAACCAGCAGTAGACCTGAACACCATCCTCTAGTGTGGGTAGTAGCCAGGGAACGTAGCCAATTTGGTGTAGGCATAGCTACCAAGTCTAGCAGGAGGATACCAGCTTGAAGACATAGGTGCAGGATAGACTTTCCTTTGGAGTGGACCACCTCCCACAGACCGTAGCGAGGCAGGGCTTGGTTTTGCCATCAGAAGAGACATTAAAGGGATGCGAGAAACCTTCCCAAAGGCATCAGTGAACACCTGGTGAGCTTACACCTTCTCCACTGTAAACACGCAATGCACGCAAGTGCCCAATGACGATATAAAGGAAAAGTTCTGTGATGATTTGGACCATCTCCTACCATCAATCCCAAAAGATGACAAAATTATCCTTATGTGTGATTTCAATGCTAGAGTTGGACATGACCACATCACATGGACAGGCATTCTCAGTCAGTATGGAGTTGGGAAAGAAAACTCAAACAGAGCTCTCTTATTTTTATAGTGTGTCAAACACGACCTTGCCATAACCAACACCATGTTCCATCTGAAAGGAAAGTACAAGATAACCTGGCAACACCCCGTGATCTAAGCACTGGCACCTCCCTGACCATGTGCCAGTCAGACAGAAGGGAAAGGCTGAAGTCAAAATAACTAGTGCCATACGAGGAGTTGGTTGCTGGGCAGAACAACGCCTGATCCATGCCAAGCAAAATCCTGCCGTAAACTAGCTTGCCAGGCACGGCCATAGCTAGATGTCAAACTCCACAAAAAGCCTACTATCCCCTTAGACCTTGCTGCGTGACAAATTGACACAATTCTACACTTTGATCTCCCAAGTGACAAAGAAGATGAATGGAGACAGCTCCGTGATCGGATCTTCAACTCTTCAGTAGACGTACTGGGACACAGCAAGGACAAGCACCAAGACTGATCTGATGAGAATGATGTAAACGCCTCCCACCTTCTCAAACAGAAACAGCTCGCACGTGCAGCCCCGCCATACTCCCAAAACAGAGCCTCTATGGCACGTTGTCTCAGGGCAAACGGCATCAAGGTGGACACACAAAACAATAAAAAGATACTCGAGAAAAGAGTCTTACAAACGTTTGGATTACAGGCCACCTCTCTTGGGAAAACAGTGCAGCCCATGTGGAGGCGCTGAAATTTGGTTCAGCATGTTTCAGGGGCCATCTACTAACAAACTCACGGCGTCCAATGTGCTCAGAAGAAAACTAGAGGCAACGCAGGTTCAAGAGCTTCCCTGGAAAGCACCAAACAATGACAATATGAACTGCCAGCCCTGTGGACATCCATTTCGATCTCACATTGGACTCTTCCGTCATGAGAGGACCCACAGAAGACAATAAAGTCACTTACAGTTCGGACATAAACAAGGGGGAGTCTACCGCCAGTTCGACCCTCCTGCTTATGGTGGGCATGTAGAAACTCGGGGCATTCATTTGGATAGAACCTGTCTGACACTTAACCTGAATTTCTTTTCAATGGAATAGAAGAAGGTGTCATGTGCTGCCGATTTATTATCACCATTTTCCGCTAGGCCCAAAATGAATTTGACTTTCTCATTTTTTGATTTGCTGCAATTATTGCACAGAGGAAGTATGTTTTTCTTTTTACAGTCAAGATCTCGGAATATCTCCATACTTCATATTAATCTTGGCTCATAATATTCCAGTTTCCAGAGCTGATGTCGCTCAACTCAGCTACTATTTCTGTAGAGCTAATTTTTCTCCCACTGAGATGAAGAGATCATATATTTATTTATATTGAACACTATTTGTCACTCTTCAGTCCATAGCATCTCTGTATCTGCCGACTAATAATTGCCTGCACTTCACAGCTTGACTTGCTGCTCTATTTGTTACCATCTGCAGACTTAGATGCTCTGTTTCATATCCTCATATATATCCAAACCACTAACAAAGGTGAGGAGCAGCAGTGGAGTTGAGACTGAATCCCTGTCAAATTTCACTAATTATTGCTTCCAAACAAAAGACTTTGCGAACAAGTCCCTTCTGTTTATCCAGCTGTGTCTGCTGTGCCATTTGTCAAATCCAGCCTGAATGCACAAGTCTTCATACTGTTAACAAGCCTTTCCTGAAGACTCGCTTTTTGGATGTCTATCAGCCAGAGATCCTTTATCTGCAAGCTGCAACATGTTCCAAACTTCTAATAAATTTAGTTAGCATTGTAATCTCAAGATGGCTATCATCTGCGTATTAACAGCATGTAGGGCAGTGGATGTGTTACTGGACTGGGAAATCCGAGGCCTGGAACGTTAATCCAGAGTTTCAAGTGCCACCGTGCCAATTTGAGAGTTTGAATTCAGGTTAGGAAATTAGTTTATATCTTTCCCAAGGGCAACATTTGCCAGGCTATGGGGAAAGAGCAAGGGATTAGGGCTGCTTGAATTGCTCTTTCAGAGAGTTGGCAGAGGCCTGTTGGACCCAAATAGCCTCCTGCTGTACAATTTTTTTGGTCTGATTGACCTTAGTTTTCTGAATGCCTTTCAATTGTTTTCAATAATTCTGCTGCAAAAGGAATTAAATATAGAGGATTTGTAACTATTGCTCCCTTTACAGAATGTTATATTACATTTACCATATGTGATGTTCGTCCATTCCCGATGAATTATGGAAGATCTTTCACAGTGTCCCATCCATACCTTAATTTCCTTCAACACCTCTTTGTTCTTTTGTCTGTGACAGCTTTTGGTTATCTCCACCTATTACTGGCTGCTTGTCCCAAACCACCCCCCCTTAAACCAGCTTATATTTCACCCCTTTCCTATTTTTACTTAGTTCTGTTGAAGGGTCATGAGGACTCGAAACATCAACTGTGCTCCTCTCCGCCGATACTGCCAGACCTGCTGAGTTTTTCCAGGTATTTCTGTTTCTGTTTTTGTTTTTAATTTCAGTCATGCCATTTATAAGCAACTCCACGGGCGGTCAGCTAGTGACTTATTAAAACTGCAATTGGAGCTGAGCAGGGATTTTTTTTTAACCACTTTATTCATATTCAGTTCTTGGACTTTTGCCATTTTTGTCTTGTTTATCTTTTGAATTTTACGTTTAATCTCGTTATATTATTATTATTATTGTTGTTATTATTGACTATCCCCTGTTAGCGAGGATCATTGTTTCCCACGGCCAGGGTATTTCGCTGAGCGGGTGGGCAAGCGCCCAACCCGCCTGAGCGTAAAATGACGTGTGAGGATGTCGGGCGAGCGTCTCGATGTCACCGCGCACTCACGCGATATTTCGGTCAGCGGGCACACGTGGGAGAATGGCAGCGCGCCCGCCGACAATTAAAAGGCCTGTTTAGGCCATTAACAATCCAACTGATTTAAATTTCTCGCTGCCCGTCCAACCTTATGGTTGGCGGGCAGGTGAAAAGGCCGGGCGGCCTTGGCATGTTTAGCGGAAGCTCATTTAACCGTCGTTAAAAAAACATCGGCCCACCAGCGTGAAATCGCGGTCTGGCCCCGATGGCGGGCGGCGGGCGCCTTCCCGGTCGCCCCCCGCCGAGCCCACTCAATGAGGGCAAAATCCTGCCCCATGAGTGCGAAAGATGGCCGACGAGGGCGTTTCTTGTCGGGCGGGATGCCTGGTCGTGTATGATCAGTCCGGGCCGTGGTGTGTTCTTTTTGCCGCTTTCGCTTCCCCTCTTCAGTTTTTTTCGTCGTCGGGTCTCGAAATGCTACGATCCCTCCCAGTCGCAATGCCGCCATCTGGTTTGATCCAGGGGGGTTTGGCCTCCGAGCAGTTGATGACGACGCTGCGTTTCTTCATGTTGGCTTTCAGCGCAAACGCGAAGCACTTCTTTAACCCTCCTCTGGCGCGCCTGCCCTGACTGAGGTGGGTGAAGCAAACCTGCTTTGGGAGTCTGGTGTCTGACACCTGAACTATTACAACAACTTAAACTATTACAGCGCTTTAATCCAGTAAAATGTCCCAAGGTGCTTCACAGGGGCATCCAGACCGTTTGACACTGGGCCGCATTGAGCGATTTTCGGAGAGGTGACCGAGGCTCCTGGCAGGTAGTCAGCGACAGCCCTGCTGCACTTGGCTTGGTGCTGGAAATTTGAACTTTAATGTACCTTTCATGAAAGTCTCCACACAATTTCCTCATGCAAAACTTCAAAGCAGCGGGAGAGGCACGAGCAAAGAGTAAAACATACATTATTAGGTTATTAGGCCTCTTGTATGCAGAGTGATACACTGCCTAGTGAAAGATTAAGAAGAATGTTTGAAGCAGATGCTTTTTAGGGTGCATTTTCCAAATGCTAACTGTCTTTTTTTGGGTTTTCAACTACAACCATAAGTGATTGTAAGGGTGATTCTTTTTAAATTTGACATTTGGTGTAGGCAGGGCTCTGCTGGGTGACTGAAGCAAATCTGACAGTCCCTGAATGAGAAAACCTCACAAAGTACTTCATAATGGAAAATCAAGCAAGTTGAGCAATGGCCTGTGATATTGTGATTGCTCCTTGAATCCTTTTGGCGTGGGCTGGTTAATCCATAACTCTGTCCCTGTATGAATGTCAACAGTGTTAGAGTGAGCACATTAGGAGAGCGTTGCAAATAAGGCTCTTTTTTTTTTCTACAAAGAGTATTTGTATCCCTCTGACAGGAAGAATAAGACATTGGCTCAGAATTGGTACTGGAAGTATCCCAGAAGGAAAAAAAACAAGTAAAACTTGGGAAGTAACTGGTACTGAATTGGTCTTGTGCACCTTAACATGGAACTCCAGTTCGGTCATTTCCCAAGTGTTACTGTTTTTATCTTCTGGAATAAAGGGAAAGCTGAAGGATTTTGTAATGGGATCATCTCCCATAAATGATGGTGGAGCTGACTTTAGTAAAACACCTGGAAATAAACATCTGGGTTTTAGTAAGAGCGACCATGAGTTTTCGATTGTCATGAGAACCCAACTGGCTCACCTTTGTGCTGTAGGGAAGGAAAACCGCTATCACTTGTCTCACCTACATGCGAATCCAGTCCACACCAACGTGCTGGACTCTGGAGCTGCCTAGCAACTGCTAGCTGTGGTCCAAGATGGCGGCTCCTCACCACTGCTCAGGGCAATGAGGGTTTTGCAGTGGTTGCCGAGCATTGCCAGTGGACACCCACAGTCTGAAAATGAATAATTAAAGAGACGCAACCCTCAAAAGGAAATTAGATGAAACTTGAAGGAGTTCTTGAAGAAGAAACAGGAAAAGAATAGCGAAATGGGATTAGATTAGATAATGAGATAAACAATTAATTAATTAATAAATAATAAATTAGATAGACCCGGTGAGAAAGTTAGCAGCACCATCTGCACAGCTATTGTGGGCCAAACTATCTATTGTGCTGATATTTGGTTGATCCAGCCAGACTCTTATCGGGATAATTTCTGAAATAAGGGGCAGAATGGTTCACGGCCTTGGCCCAAACATCTTCCGGGGTGACCTTGAAGAATCAACGGCAATTGCTGAGGATACAAAGGCTCGCTGATAAATAAGAGGAGGAGTGTAAACAGTTCCGGACAATAATGAGGAAATGGTGGCTGGTTGGGTCTAATGTGGGAGGAATCAGTGCTTAACAGATTCCTGCTCTTCACCAAACTGTGGAACATCAGTAGTCCAGAGGTTACTGAGGCGTACGCGATTCCGAGGGGCTCTTGGTGACTTAGTGGGTGCATTCTATCATAAGGTATTGCTATTGAATCATCTGATAAAGAAAATTCCCATTTCCATCCCTGGCCCTGCCCGTTGCCGAGTTTGCCAATGTCCGTTTGTGCAGCTGATGCTCCACACTCGACCTCAGAATCCCAGAGTAGGGAGGAGGAGGGTCCACACAGAAGTTGGTCTCCTGGGGTGAAATTTTACAGCGGAGGGGCTTTACGGTTCTGCCGAAGTTAACGGTATTCAGAATGGCTCTCCGCATTTTACTGCCCCATCCCTGTAAAATTCCGGCCCTGATTTCTTTTCAATGATTCCTATTTGGAACATTCATGTTTACTGCAGAATAGGAATAGGAGGAGGCCATTCAGCCCCTCAGGGCTGTTCTGCCATTCAATTCAATCATAGCTGATCTGCATGTGAAGCCTATCTACCTGCCTTGGTTATGTAAACCCTAAATGCCCTTGCCTAACAAAAACCTATCAGTCTCAATTTTTAAATGTTCCAATTGACCCTCCAGCCTCGACAACTTTCCTGGGGCGAGGGTTCTGGATTATCTCGACCCTTACAACGAACTTGGGATAAAAGCAAAATGCTGCGGATGCTGGAAATCTGAAACAAAAACAGAAAATGCTGGAAAAACTCAGCAGGCCTGACGGCGTCTGTGGAGAGAGAAAAAACAAAGTTAACATTTCGAGTCCGTATGACTCTTCTTCAGGGCTGAAGAGAAGTGGAAATGTGATGAAATTTATACTGTTTAAGGGGGGTGGGGCAGGTGGAGCTGGATAGAAGGCCAGAGATAGGTGGGGACAAAGGAGGGATTGACAAAGATGCCATGAACTGAAGGACAAAGGGAGTGTTAATGGTAGCGCTTAGTGCTAAAGAAGGTGCTAATAGTAGCGTAAAGGTAAGAAAGCAGAATGTGATTGTAGCAGAACAAAGATAGCGTTGTGTGAAAGAACACCATGGAAGAAGGGACAGATTGCCCGGCAGGGTTTGGGGTAGGGGAGGGGGTGGTGGTGGGGGGAAAAAAAGGACAGAAAATGGGTTAAAAAAAAGGGGGATAAAACTACAGATAAATGAATAAAAATAATAAAAATAAATCAAGTGGGTAAAAAATAAAAATGAATGTAGGAGAAAGGGGATAAAGAAAGGGGATGAAGAAAGGGGGTGAAGAAAGGGGGTGAAGAAAGGGGGTGAGGAAAGGGGGTGAAGAAAGGGGGTGAGGAAAGGGGGTGAGGAAAGGGGGTGAAGAAAGGGGGTGAGGAAAGGGGGTGAAGAAAGGGGGTGAGGAAAGGGGGTGAGGAAAGGGGGTGAGGAAAGGGGGTGAAGAAAGGGGGTGAGGGAAGGGGTGAGGAAAGGGGGTGAGGGAAGGGGTTGAGGAAAGGGGGTGAGGAAAGGGGGTGAGGGAAGGGGGTGAGGAAAGGGGGTGAAGAAAGGGGGTGAGGAAAGGGGGTGAAGAAAGGGGGTGAGGAAAGGGGGTGAGGAAAGGGGGTGAGGAAAGGGGGTGAGGAAAGAGGGTGAAGAAAGGGGGTGAGGAAAGGGGGTGAAGAAAGGGGGTGAGGAAAGGGGGTGAGGAAAGGGGGTGAGGAAAGGGGGTGAAGAAAGGGGGTGAGGAAAGGGGGTGAGGAAAGGGGGTGAGGAAAGGGGGTGAGGAAAGAGGGTGAAGAAAGGGGGTGAGGAAAGGGGGTGAAGAAAGGGGGTGAGGAAAGGGGGTGAGGAAAGGGGGTGAGGAAAGGGGGTGAGGAAAGAGGGTGAAGAAAGGGGGTGAGGAAAGGGGGTGAGGAAAGGGGGTGAGGGAAGGGGGAGAGGAAAGGGGGTGAGGAAAGGGGGTGAAGAAAGGGGGTGAGGAAAGGGGGTGAGTAAAGGGGGTGAGGTAAAGGGGGTGAGGAGAGGAAAGGGGTGAGGAAAGGGGGTGAGGAAAGGGGGTGAGGAAGGGTGAGGAGGTATAAAAAGGGAGGATAAAAGGGAAGATAAAAGGGAGGATGGAAAAGGGAAGATAAAAGGGAGATAAAGAGGGAAGATAAAAAAGGGAGGATAAAGGGAAGATAAAAAGGGAAGATAAA